>NC_143398.1:208264528-209510599 GCF_052110815.1 Crocodylus siamensis | reverse complement strand
ACCTTTGTACAGATTTGTTTATATCTATCTTCTTTTCTCTCTCAGTGTTGCGACTCCCTCCCACCCTTTCCCCCACTCCACCTCTCACCCCCAGGCTTAGATGGCTAACATTGTATTTATGTAACCTAGGTGTGTTCCCTTCCTCACCCCCTTCCCTCTTATATTAGTCCCTCACTCGGGCACTCTGTATTTCCCTTAAGGCATTGTAATTCTTGCTTTATGAACATATTCTTAACATTTTCTAATAAAGCATTTTGGGTACCAAGGGAAGGGTGCCAGGACTGGCCTGGTATTGCAGTGCCTCCAGGCCCAGTGCCAGTTCCCTGTGGAGGGAACACCTACGTATTTTTTAAGGGCTACACAAAAGAAAAAAAAAAGTTCCTGTCAGCATGTTTGACCAACGTGGACCATGTGTTTTATAGTCATGCTCAGTGTTGGCTGCATTTAATCAACGTCATAGTTGGTCTCTGTTGCTGAGCACTTGCTGCTTTTGGCAGCAGTTTAATGATAGACAATGTATTTAGTGCAATTTCCTTGAATACAATTATAAGACAAGGGGCTTTTTCCCCATGCCAACTGGAGGGGAAAAAATTGTTTTGTATTTGAGTAAATATGGTATATCTTCTAATTTTCTTGAACCAAGATTTGTTAACACAATATTCTTTAGCAGCTAAAGTACGGAAGCTGGGCCCCTGGCAGATGTTAAAACAAGAGCATCACTGGGCTATGAGGAATTTTATGCCTCATCCCAGAAATCAAGCATTCTATCAGATGTGCATGGCAAGATGTGAAATGTTGGGTTAGGGCATAAAATTCCTCATATCCCAGTCATGCCACTGTGGGGCTGCCCCAGCCCTATCCTAAAGATCAGACAGGGGAAGGCTCTGCCATGTGCCTGATCTCACTGCTCAGCTAAGCATCAACTCAGATCTGGACAGCCCTGGGTCCTGGTTTGGGACCCAGAGCTGCCCCCCAGTCTGATTCTGGGGATCAGGTTGAGAGTAGTCCTGGGACTTGGGACAGTCTGGGGACAGAGATAACTGTCAACTAATTGTCACTATTGGTTGGTGCAGCACTGTTCTAGACCACAATGCATGCTGTACATTCAGTTTAAGGTGCCATACAAACCAGCCACATTTTAGAACATCTTTTTGGCTAGTTTGCAAGTTTATGGTACCATACACTGCCCAAACATAATGCATGTTGTAAATGATGGCATGATTAACATGTCAAGTGTGCCATAAATGTAATATCTTCCCAGGGCCTTGGATTACATTCCAGCCTCTGAAAAAGTCTTGTTGTGAGAATTTAGGTAACCCCATCAGTTCCACAAGTTATTTAAGCACCTGTGCAAATTTAAAGCCAAGAGCAAATCCTGTTGACTTCAGAACATGATTATTCCATTTCAAAATTACCTAGATGAGCAAGGGTCTTAATCTCTCTTGGTCAGAGAGAAGGTAAATATAAAGGTATTTATGCACATAAAGATGTAAAATTTGGAAAATTCCACTAGGTAGCTATGTACAGCTTTAGTGCCTAACTATCCTAAAAAATCCGGACCTTTGTATCTGTTTTTCCATCTTGAAAATGGGGGAAGAGATATTCCTCTGCCTCTGTGATCTCTAAAAAGCTCTGTAATTCGGGGGTTCAGTTCAGTTTAGTATTTTGCTCAATTCCAGACAAGTTCCTGCTATTTCTAATCCATCAAGCATACCCAGCTACTCTTTTATTTGTTTATTTCTTTCCGTCTAGGTAGGGCTTCCCTACCTAGTAGTCTAATGAAGTCAGAAAGGTCAGAACAAACTAGCAGGAAAGGTCAGAATGGCTTATGCATGCATCCTTTTCTGTAGGCTGATATTCAGCATGCTGGGATTAGGGGAGGTTATATTGTTTGGACTGCACAGCAAAATAATGACATGACCAATGTGACCAGTATTACCCTTTCCCACAGAATGTACTAGTATGACTAGAGCAATTAGCAGGGATTATCTTTGAGAAGAGAACTAAATGGTTTTTAACTGGACTAGGTACACTAAAATAACGTTAGCTTTTCATTTTTCTGCTCCAGGAGAATTGTTTTACTTATTTTGGTGAATATTACTGTATGTTAAAATAAATTATACATTTCCATCCCACTCCTTCCTGTTACTTAGGCATAAATAAAACTGAAGAGTGCAAAACTGGTATTAAGTTTAAATATTCAGACTCAGTGCTAAAGCCCACATAATTTTTTACAGTAACACAATAAAATTACTGATTTAATTTTCTCTATTTTTGGCTTATTTGACTTATTCTGGAAGAGTGATTGGTAGAATCCTGCACACAGCCCCAGATCTCAGTAGTCTAGGAGAACAACTGTGAGACAGGTAACAGAGAATGCTGCTATTTTCATAGTACAAATAGAAAAAATAGGCCATAGAGAAATTAGTTGTCCACACGCACCAGTAAATTGCTTGTTAAAGACAAGAACAGAATTCAGGACTCAGGTTCCTGCACCCTAATCCATAGTTAAGGTTATTCTCTTTTATATGCAAAAGAAGCAGTTCGATATGTAACCATGGTTGAAGTAAGAATGCGGTATTCATAAATAATAAAGATTAATAAATAAAAATGAATGTATTAAGATACATGCTGAAGGCCTGGCCCATATTTTGCTTGCAAAAATACTTACTGAAATTCTAAAATAACTTTTCAATCACCTCCTATTTCAGAGCTTAATGTTATAGGATGGTAATGTAACTTCCTTTTGAGGAATGCATACAAGGAAAGGTCCAAAATATTAAAACAGATATAGTTCCCCACTCCAAATTTAACTGAATGACCTGAATTCCAAGGAATTAGTAACTGCGCTTCACTAAATTTCTTTTTGTTAAAATCAGAGATAATAAGATACCTGGAGTGAACAAAAAAAAGGATTTTTCCACACACCTTTATGTATTTAAAATACTAGGCACTAGTATACGTTTATAATTATAGACATGTGACCAGAACCTTAGCAGCATAAACTGACAGCTCCATTGTTTTTGGTGGATACCTGCTACAGATCTACTTAATTAACTATTCATCTTCAAGTTACCGTGGCAAGACCTTTTAACAGTCACATGATGTGATGGAATACAGGGGCAAAGTGGTTCAGATGTTTCCCTATGGCTTCAGCTGCATAAGTTCAAGCCATACCCTGGATTTGTGCCATAGACTACCTCATTTGGCACAGCCATAAATGGGTGCTTAGTCATCTGAATTAGGGAATCAGAAGCAGTTGGACATGTTGCCAGCCACATGGCTTCCTTGCATGCTATTAGCATCAGAAAATAGTGCACCTTTACCTTTTTAGGCTACTGGACCTGGAAGCACTGTTGACATTCACAATGAGATTTGGTGCTCAGATTTGTTTTTATGCTGTAGAGTTCACATCTTAAAATGGTAAATGCTGTTTTAATTTGTGAGAAATATTCATATCATTTTACTGTCCTGTTCATTGGGTCAGTCAGTCCAAACTCCAGGTCAGACATAAAATGTTGCACTTAACTAGAATCTGGAATTTCCCTAAAAATACAGTTTTGAACATAAAATAATTCAAGAATAATGATTAGATGTGCTCTCTAAAGAATTTCCCAAAATTGTCAGCATGTTCATCCTCTCGTCCATATGCTTTTCATGCTTGACTGACAGCTCTGGACTAACCGATACAAGATTAAGCAGAAAAGAAGAAGTGTCTTATCTAATTAATTTCTAAATCTTTAGTATAGTTTAAAAGCAGTTTTAAACTCTTATCTTCTGATGGGAAAAGGTAATAAAAATAAACAGTTATAAAAGACCCATATAATAGTACAACCTACGGGTGTACTTAAGGGTCAAAATGAATTCAGTATTTGAAGCTTCTATGCAAAGCACTGCGATTACTTGTGACCATCTCCTGTGAACTGTTTCATGCACAGCAGTTTGTATGATCAGGGCTCATAATTGTACCTTCTTAAGGCTAAAAATACTAATCCATCACAACCTGTGTGAGAAAAAACAAACCAGGCTCTTTTAAACTGAAATTCCAAATCACACACAAAATGAGGAAACTTCTGTCTGAAGGGACTGGCATATGAAGTGCTTCCTTCTGGAAGGGGGTCTTTGTTGATAAATTTGGTGAAAATTGTCCCCCTGCAGACCTGAGGACTTCATCTTGTTTGGTACAATTCAAATGCATAAGAATTCATGGGGGAAGAGTAACATCTGCTTATGTAATTATATCCCAAGCAAGCAATTCAATATGATATTTGCAAGAGATGAAAGTAGCTGTTCAAAGTGGCCAAAAGCAGACTAAAGAATTGCTTTAAAATGACAACAAGAATTGGAATAAATTTCCAATTTATTGCACATACATAAAAAATATACGTAATATGTCAAATAAAATATATGTAAAAAATACAAAGAACCTAGTATGTATAATATGCAGTGTATTCCTTTCAAACATGAGCTTTTCTAAGTGGGACTCTGAGAAAAAATCTGATTCTCTCAATACAGAATATAGGACTGCATTCACCTGATTAATATGAGCCTAAGATAAATTTAGAGGAATGCAGTGTCTGGAGCAGTTCCCTCCAAACACTTGAAAAGAGTTGTCAGCATAGTAGTGCATAGTGCATATACATCCTCCATTCACTTCATGTGTTCATGGGAAGGCAAGGATCAGGCTCAAAGGGCCAGACTCTACTCTGCCTAATTAGGTGGGTGGACGTAGGTGCCTAAGAAGGATTCTGTTCCATCCTGCTTATGGTACAGCATATTTGCTGCTTTTTGTGACTGAATCTTAAGGGTTATATGATGGTGTGTTACAAAAATTGATGTACTGATAGATTTTAAAGAGACTTAAGTCTATCAGACTTAAATCTATCAGTTCATCAATTTTCTCTCTTGAACTGAATTGCATTTAAGCACCTAAGTCTACTTATATGTTCAGTATTTGGACTAGACTTCGACCATTGCAAGTGTCTTAAACTTGATCAACAGAGGGGAGAGGAGGAGCTTCCTGGCACTCTCTTCTGCACCTCTCACCTGATAAAGGTCAGTTATAATTTAGACTTAGTATTCTTTGATTCTCTTGTAGCTATAGGTCCTTCACTGCCTTAGTCTATTGAGCAAGATGGCTTATGCATAAAAGGCAAAAGACTATCAACAAAGACACTATGAAAAGGAAGAAATCTGGGGTTTGCAAAAATATAATAGGATTAAATGAAAGAAGAGACACAGAACGACTACAGAAAATATACAGCAGCATATGAATCCTGTGGGAACTTTGGCAGTGTCTACAAGATTTTTCATCTAAAGACTGCTGCCTTGAGATGTGTAGACTGGGGAAGAAAAATGAGAGAAAATTTAAGCTATTTAGATTTTAGGAGAAGATATTTGTTTTGTTATTTACCTTTTTCATTTTGATTTTTGATAATAACGTTTCATGGTATTCATGGCTAACATGTAAGAAACTTGTGCTTTTTTTGACATGACTAGCTGGTTTTCACTGTATTAAGGGCTTGTTACATGGCCATTTAGGGTGGTTCCTGGATCTCTTAACACCTGGATTGTCCACATTAATACATAGATTCATAGATTTTCAGGGTCGGAAGGGGCCTCAACAGATCATCGAGTCTGACCCCCTATCCTGGGAGGAAAGATTGCTGGGGTCATCAACCCCAGCCAGGTGCTTGTCTAGTCTCCTTTTGAAGACCCCCAAGGTAGGGGAGAGCACGACCTCCCTTGGAAGTCCATTCGAGATTCTGGCAGCCCTTACTATGCAGAAGTTCTTTCTAATGTCCAACATAAATCTGCTCTCCATCAATTTGTGGCCACTGTTCCTAGTTACTTCACATTAAATTAGTTTTAAGTACTTGTTAGGTGGCTCAAAGTTTTGTCACTCCAGGACAGGGTTATCTCTGATCCCTGTTACCCAGCTCTTGTTACACTAAGGTGTAGCCATTCTATGCTACACTTTAGCATAAACACCGCACCTGCCCCCTCCCCGCTGGCCTGGACCGGGCCCACTGACCCCTCCCCAGCATCCCAAATCCCTGCTCACTGCCTCCTGCCCCTCCCTCTGTTTACTTGTGGCTGCCCGCTCTCTCTCTCCTGAGGGAGCAGGCAGGGAAGGGTTGTCTGCCTGTCTGCTCAGCCACTGCCCCCCCTCCACCCCCACTGCTGCTGCTCTCTGGGCAGGCTCAGTCCAGAGAAGACCAGCAGCCTGGCAGTGGTGGGGACCAGACAGGCTGATTACTCCTCCCTGCGTGCTCCCCTGGGACAGACAGTGCGGGCAGCCACAAGTAAGCAAGGAGAGGTTAGGGTGGAGCCCTGGGGGGAGGAGCGATCCGCAAAGGACAAGTGGAGAGCCCTGGGGGTGGGGGGCAACCAGGGGAGCCCTGGGGAGCAGAAGGAAGTGGGGAAACCTGGCATGGGAGTGGAGGGGGGATTCTTACCTTTCAGTCCTCCAGGACCCTGAAGTGTGACTGTTCCAGACTGGAGCTAGCACTAACACTAATCAACATTTGTGCAGCTCACAGTGCACAGTGTAACAAGGCCCTCAATCAGGAATAGAGGTTTAAAAGGTCGATCCTGTTCTCAGTTACACCTCTGGTACCCATAACACTCAGTGTAGTTATTCCTGGTCTGCTGGATTAGAGCTGTGTCTTTTGTCTCTGATTACAGGTACTTCTGAGTAAAAATACTTCATTGATGCTTTGTGCAAAAACTGCCTAATTGATGTCCCTATCCCTCAACCTGCCACACCCTTCTTTCTGTACTGCTAGAAAAGCAACCTTCCTGGGCTAATAATGGTACATTTCATATAACTAGAATAATCAAGGTCCAAATTCTTCAAGTTACTTAGACACTTAACTCCCATTAATTTTCATGAAAATTAGGTACCTTGAAGGATGTGGCTCCTGTTACTGCAGAAAAGATGTATATAATGGTGACTTACAGTTTCATAGTTTGTAGGGTCGGAAGGGACCTGAGCAGATAATTGAGTCCGGCCCCCTGCCATGGCAGGAAAGAGTACTGGGGTCAAATGATCCCAGCAAGGTGTACATCCAGCCTCCTCTTAAAGACCCCCAGGGTAGGAGCCAGCACCACTTCTCTTGAAAGTTGGTTCCAGATCCTAGCCACCCTGACAGTGAAGTAGCGCCTCCTGATGTCTAGCCTAAACCTACCCTCTGCCAGCTTGTGGCCATTATTCCTGGTCACTCCTGGTAGTGCTTGGGGGAACAGAGACTCCCCCAATGCCTGCTGGTCCCCTCTGACTAGTTTGTAACAGGCCACTAGATCTCCACTCAGCCTTCTCTTTTAGAGGCTGAATAAGTTCAGGTCCTGTAGCCTCTCCTCGTAGGGCCTGCCCTGCTGCCCCCTGATCATATGAGTGGCCCTCCTCTGGACCCTCTCCATGTTGTCCACATCCCTCTTGAAGTGTGGCGCCCAGAACTGGATGCAGTACTCCAGCTGCAGCCTGACCAGTGCCGCATAGAGGGGGAGTATCACCTCCTTGGATCTGCTTGAAATGCATGACAAGGTGCAGTTGGCCTTCCTGACTGCATCCCCACACTGCCAGCCCATGTTCATCTTGACATCAATGATGACTCCAAGATCCTTTTCTGCCTCTGCACTGACGAGAAGGGAGTTCCCCAGCCTGTAGGTATGGTGCTGGTTCTTCGTCCCCAGGTGCGTCACCTTGCACTTGTCAGTGTTGAATTCCATCCTATTCTCATCCTCCCACCCCTGTAACCTGTCTAGGTCTGATTGCAGCCTATTCCTCCCTTCTAGCATGCCCACATCCCCCCACATCTTAGTGTCATCAGCAAATTTGAACAGGGTGCTTTTTACCCCTCGTCCAAGTCACTGATGAAGATATGAAACAGTGCAGGCCCAAGGACCGAGCCCTGCGGAACCCCACTGCCCACATCCCTCCAGGTTGAAAATGACCCACCCACTACCACTCTAGTTGCAGCCCTCCAGCCAGTTGGTGACCCATTTGACTGTGTAGGTGTCAACACCACAATCCCCCAGTTTCTTAATGAGAATGGGGTGAGAAACAGTGTTGAAGACCTTCCGAAAGTCCAGAAAGACTATGTCCACTGCTACCCCTGCATCTAAGGATTTTGTGACCTGGTCATAGGCGGCCACCAGGTTGGTCTGACAGGACCTGCCTCTAATGAGACCATGTTGGTTTCCCCTAAGCATAATCTCCCCTGCTGGCCCCTCGTGGACATGTGCCAGAATAATTCTCTCATAAAGCTTACCCAGGATTGCGATAAGACTAACTGGCCTATAGTTTCCCGGGTCCTCCTTCCTCCCCTTTTTGAAGATGGGAACCACACTGGCCCTCTTCCAGTCCTCTGGCACCACACCAGAGCACCATGAGTGCTTGTAAAGCTGTCAGGGGTCCTGCAATGACCACAGCTAATTCCCACAGTACTCTAGGGTGGAGATCATTTGGACCAGCTGATTTGAATCCCTCCAGTCCCTCCAGAAGTTCCCTAACTAGTTCCTCACTAACCCTTGGCCTAGGTGCGCCTCCCCTGGGATCTAAGGGGGGCTCAGAGGGGGGGTGGCTGTTCCAGTCCCTGCTCAGGAAAGTGGAGGTAAAGAAATAGTTAATATGTTCACTTTGTCATCTGGTGTGACGACGAAATTTCCTAGTGTTTCCTGCAGGGGCCCACGTTACCCGGAACCTTCTTTTTGCCCCCTATGTATTTAAAAAAGGTCTTCTTGTTGTCCTTGATCCGGGAAGCTAGTCTCAATTCCATCTCCACCTTGGCCTTCCTGACTGCCCCTCTGAATCCCCAAGCAACCGCAGTATAATCCTCCCTGGTGATGGCCCCTCCCTTCCATTGGGTGTGCACCTTTTAGCTAGGAGACATTCCCGGATGCTTTTGGTGAGCCATGGGGGCTTTTGCACCCTCCTGCTCTCTTTAATCCATGTTGGGATTATCCAACATGGATCAAATACCCAAATATGTGAAGACTTATCTGTCTTCACATATTTGTAAAGCACAGATTCTTGTACACCAGAATACTATATGCTTTTCTTGTACAGAGGAAAAGTCTTTGGGCATTTTTTTTTGCTTCAGTACCTTTTTGAATTCTGAAGTCAATTATTACTACATTTTAAAATGTGATTGGTGACTTTTCTGACTGTGTTTCAAAGGCATTATCTTACTTATTATGGCATTGTCTGTATTTTGGTTCTAGAAGTAGATCCAATTTATTAACACTGCTTGGTGAAATAGGCTTGCCACTATTAACCAAGCATGAACCTTTATAACAGATATTAGAGGCCAAATGGCACTTTCTCAGGCCAGTTGAACTAAATGCAACGACTGGTTTTTAAAACATTAGCATTACCTGTCTCAATTTCTCTGTTTCACTGAATTTTCCCTCTGTCACCCAGAGGAACCCTTTTGTCAAAGAAATCTTCAACTACCTCATTAGAGGAGTTTGGGGTTTGTATCCCTGAAGCCATGAGAGGGTGATAAAATCTTCCTGATGGTTTTAAGTAGGAGTAGGGGTATGTCCATAACAGGACCTGGAAGTCAGTGCTACAATGTTGTATTTCCAGTTCTACCATGCATTTGTTTTGTGACCTTGGACAACCTCCTTTTGCCCTTATATAAATTACTTCCCTGCCTTTCAGGTATAGCATACCTTTTTAGTTTCAAATGGGAAATGATATGAAAAAATATTTTTAATTAATATCATAGAAGACATGTTATTAGTTGAAATAAAACATTTCCTTTTCAGATGCCTACACCTTCAGTTGCTATGTGCCCCCCTACATTTGCAGGTAAGGTGCAATGATAGCTAATGTGCAATCACACAACTGTGCCCCCTGCAATGCCACACGTATGTGGCAGGAGGCATGACTGTGGGATCATGCATCAGATTTCATTATGGCTTGTTGCTGGTGTGACTACTGTGGTTTCCCGGGCCTGGAGGTTTCAGGCATCCACAGGGCTTGGAGATTGCAGCTGTGCCCCATGGCTGCTGGGACCTAGCTGAAGAGAGTCCAGAGAAGGGCAACAATATTATCAAGAGGCTGGAGCACATGACTTTGGAGGAGTGGCTGAAGGAACTGGGTTTATTTAGTCTGGAGAAGAGAAGACTGAAAGGGATTCCCTGAACTGCTATCTTGCAGCATGGGGGGTTGACCCCACGAGATCTTGGTGTCAATAAAACCCACACCAAAACAAAGTGGGAGCAGCACACATGGTGGTAGTGCACGCTGGCCAGAGCCACACTTCAGCTGCCAGTCAGGCTTCCTGCCATGGCTGCAGCCCCAGGAAGCCCCAGAACCCCAGGTAAGGGTTGCTGGACCCAGCCTCCCCTACCCCACCTTGGGTAACCTGCCATGTGCCAGAGCATGCATGACATAGGCATTCCTGGGGGTAAATAGCAGTGGCATAAGGTGTGCCACTGTTACTTGTCCCCAGGGGAAAAAATGGTCATGCTCATCTGGATGCAGCCATCATGTATATCAGGCATGGTCTTAAAGATGTCTCAGTTCTGAAGGAGTCTAACTCGAAGGACATATCTATTGCTGTAGTACGAACAGGACAGTTGACCATAATGAATGTTTGCAAGCCTCCAGTTTTTCAGTGGTTGAGGTCCACATTACTAATTGTAGCATTCCTGGCCAAGCTCCAAGGACAGTACAGGCAACCCCCACTTAATGGTGTTTCGCTTAGCACTATTTTGCTATAATGCTTGTTTTACTAATACCAAATTCCACTTAGCACTCAGCGGGTTTCATTATAATGCTCACAGGCATCATACAGCTGGCAGCAGGTAATGTACACTGCAGCACAACGCATCGGCAGCGCACAGCCTCATTGGGCAATTTAGCGCCAATTTGTTTTTGTTGCTGTCTTGGTTCATCAAAAACTTTGTGCTCTGTATTCAGCAATTAATTTTGCCCTTAATTAATTTTGGTTTTGCTTAATGCTATTTCACTTAATGTTTGTTTTTTCAGGAACCAATTAAGGTGCTAAGCAGGGGTTGCCTGTACTTGAAAACTTTATTTTTAGCAAAACGGTGCCTCTACTTTGTATGCCAGCTTTGAAATCCTACTGATTGAATCAATTCTAAAACTGCTCTGGAATTTCCACATGAGAACTGGGTTTTATATATCGTAAAAGTTGAAGATGAGATACATTGTTCTCAAACTGATCCCAGAAAACTGTGACCAGCTCTTATCAAAGCTGCTTTGAAATGCATTCCCTGAAGTTATTTCCATGTTTATACTCTTTGTTGGCATCCAGAGACAGACACTCTTTTAAAAAATGATGTGAATATAGATGACCCAGACATAAGTAAAGTCACTGAACTCTGTCTAAAAAAAACAAATGAGACAGCAGAGGATCTTGATTTCACTCATTACATTTTCAAAGCCTGAGCTCTCCTCCACAAACATGGAGCAGCTAATCTGGCTAAGACAATAAGTCGTTAGTAAGAGACAATGCTGTTACCTCACACCTTCCTCATAACTTAAAGATCAAGAATGATAAGCTAACTAGAGAGAATGTCCTCAAATTCATTCCAAACATCGGACAAATTCTTGTGATACTTTACTGTTATTATCTCCGTGTACTATTGAGGAAATAAACTAGGCCCTCCTGGTCACTCAATACAGAAAAGCATCTGACAAAGATGGTATTTATCCTGAATATCTGTAAAACTTGAGGACAAAGGGATGAACATGATTGGCAAGCCAATTGATTACCATACATTCAGCAGAAGGCTCCCCAAAAGCTTGTATAGTGGGATATAAATTCCTCAGTTGTGGGAAACCATCAAATTTTTCTGCAAGCTATCATAGCTTTCAATAATTTACTAGTTAATAGAGAGGGTTTCACTAACCCATGTTCTCCCATCCTTGAGGCCAACATGCCAAAGAAACAAGCACAGTTGAAGATGCACTGGAATTGCTATTACTAGCTTCTTTCAATTGCCAGTCACACGGGCTTCCCACAGAATCTAAAAGAACCAGAATGGCACCTGTATATTTACCTGTTGCCTACAAAATAATATGGAGGTATAGGTTACTGCTCAAGGCATCACGTATCATCAAATACTATACTTCTGTTTAACTCCTGGCCACAAAATTGAAAAAATATCATCTTTTGAATGATCACATGAACAAAACCCATACCCTTGTAACTTTGCATAGAAATATGACTTTTAATACTGACCTGGGAAAAGACATGAACAAATAAAAGAAAGAACTATCCTCATTTGAAAACTCACAAGTACATCATTGGGTTCAATGTGCATGTGTCAGAAGTAACTGTCATAGCTGAATATGGGTGTCAGTGTTGTGGACAGCAAACAAACCAAATCTCTAAACAAACAGGTTATTGTCCTGAAAAAAAATCATCATTACACACATACACAGCTAGTGAATACAGCCAAATCATGGCCAGCTTGATTTTTACTAAGCCATGAGGACCTCCAGGACTTACTGAAGAGATGGCTGAAATTTTGCAAGCCATTGTGGTATCAAGCTGCAGCTGTTAAAGTATCTTCATTCAATACTGGGGAACATTAGAACGCATTGTAGAATAATGGAAACAAACACCTGATTGTTGATCCCACAAAAAGAAGTAAGCCACAAACAATGATCTGCATTGACTGAACAATGAAAGACAATTCATAATGTGACTGCAGACTCCAGTTGCTAACTATGGACCACACAGTAAATCAGTACACACTTCAATCATTGGTTGGCAGCACAAGTCAATTCTAAAATTCTGCATTCGCTCACTAACCTAGGCAAGGCTATTTCAACTTGCAAGTCACATCTCTTTTTATATGGGAGAAGAATCCTCTGTTTCTATACCAGATTATCTCCAAACTTGAAATACTTTTCTTTTGAACACTTTCTTCTATTGCTACCTTAAATACACCTGAATAAAAGGTAGCCATACTCAAAGCAGCCTTTCATTAATATTTATGACAACACGTTAGTCAAGACATGCTGTAAATCTGTCTGTACCAGTGGTTTTTAACCTGTGGTCCACAGATCCCTGGGGGTTCACAGACTATGTTTAAGGGGTCCGTGAAATACGACTATGAACAATCAAATGTCTGTGAATCAGGGGTGTGCGAAGTGGGCCCTATTCAATTCAGATTCAGATTTGGCTGGAATCAGGGACAGTGATTCAATTAATTGATTCGGATCATTGTCCCTGATTCAATTTGGCCGAATCCAAATATGAAGATTCCATGCTAATTCAGAAAATTAGCAATTCAGCCATAGACACAGCTTTAAATGTTTTTTCTACATACCTCAAGGTACCAGCACGGCTTGTGAATACTGTGATGCTGGGGCAGATGAAGCATCCCGCAGGAGTGCGGGGGGGCCCTCCATATGCTTGGTGGTGAACCTGGAAGTGGACTGGAAGTACTTCTGGTCCACTTCCGGGTCCACTGGTTAGTGCACGGGAGGCCCCCCCGTGTGCCCCCAGCTCAATGATTGGCTGTAGGGGGGACCCTGGGTGCCCCCCCAGACCCAGGAGACACCAGTTGCCGAGCCAGGGGGGTGTGGGGGGGGCCCAGTGCACTCTTTGGCAGACCCAGAAGTGGACTGGAAATGCTTCTGGTCCACTTCTGGGTCTGCTGCCGAGTGTGCATCCACCCCAACATTGCAGCATTCACAACCCATCTGGTACCTTGAGGTATGTAGAAAAACTTTTAAAACTGTGTCTATGGCCAAATTGCCAAATCTTTCTGAATCTCTCCAAATCAATGTGGGGGGTTCCAATTCGACTCGGAGAGACTGAAGGGTCCTCTGATTTGCTTCAGATTCGGAGATTTGACCAGTGAATCGGGCTGAATCTCTGTCGAATCGAATCAGGGACCAAAGCTTCACACAGCCCTAATGTGAATACCCACACTTACAATTCAAAGAGGTCTGTGCTTCTAGTCGTATTTTTAGGGGTCCACAAATAAAAAAAAAGGTTGAAAACCACTGGTCTATACTCAAATCTTTATTTACTATAAAGCTAGTACAATGTTCTGTGAAATGTATTTTAGATTCTAACAATACATGGCATGACTCTACAGTTAATAGATGCTTTACCGCTTGCTTCAGAGAAAGCAGAAGCACAACCAGATTTTAGGATGTCTTAGGAAACTCTTTCTAATATCAATACTCAAACTCTAGTCACTGAGTACAGGAAAAAAATAACGGGCAATGTTTTGTGGTCTGTTAGTAGAGAGAACTCAATATAAGTAATAAACTTCTCAGAGCTATGCTGACATTATTGATGGTGTTGGTGCACAAACAAGGAAGTAAATAAAAACTTGTGTTAATTTCAAGCTCTGTTGGAAACACATGGGGGAAAATCAATTTTTTCCATTTCTATCTGGCCAGCATTATTAAGGGAAAATCAGGTTTCAGGCCTCTTAGAAGGTACTGGAAACAATGAAGAGCTAAAGAACATTAAAAAGCCCTGAAAGTATAAATAAAAGTAGTAGTCTTTTAAACTTTCATTCTCTACATTTAACATGGTATGTGGGACATACAATAACAGGGGTAAGTGGATTATTATAGCCAATTCATTTCCAATAAAATCCAGGAATCCTAAAGAAACATAAAGCAATTAATAATAAAGCTAACAATTTTAAAAATGAACTATTTTCTTACTTGTAAAAATAGCATCTCTACATGTTAATTGTATGTTTTTTACAAAAGGGCATTAGAATTTTTTTTTTTGCATTATCACTAGAAAACCTCAGTAAAATATTGACCCGCTGCATAAAATTAAGTCTATTTTTGTAATTACATTTGCCTCTATGAATGTTATCTTATATCTCCCTAGGTTTCTGTACTTGTACAAATTCCAAAGAATAGTGATTACGCTTTATTTTTCAATGGAAGAAGGCTCTCACCACTCAAAAATTTAAAAAGGTTTCTTTCTTCTACTATTTCATGATGTTATAATGTTGGCAATCGTTACAGTGTGCCTGCTGATGCCAGAAACAGAGGGAAGCAAGCAACCAAAAAAATTAGTGTGAATAAGGGTCAGTGACAGAGCAAATGGGCCTGATTCCAAAAATGGAAACAATGACCTAGAAAAGCTAGTCACACAAATAAACAAAGAAATGGAGAGAAGAAAAATCTGAAAAAAGGCAAATAAGGAAGGTCCATTAGTGAAAATCTTGTGAACTGAAGTGCTATAGAATCAAAAATAGACTTTAAAAATTCTAGTTGTATCCATGGTCTCTTCCTAGAGGAGTAACAGTGTAATCCAAACAAGATAAAATATAAGTCTATAACTCAAGAAAGAGAGATTACGGAAAGAGGAGATCTGTATTAGAAGGATTTGTAGGTTTTGAGGGGTAATTTGACAGAGATGGTACTTGGCGACTGTGTGTGTTAAGTAGCTGGGCTAAGAGGAGGCTGTTAGTATATTGTTAACTAAAACCTGCCTTTATATTTCTTATTTTTATTCCCTCAGTGTCCATCCCTGCTGTGAATTGCCCTGAATGACTCCCCAGCATGTATCATGCTGTGATGTCTGAGCTGTCATGGAAACTAGCAGGAGATGACTTACAAAGTAGATCCAGTGATGGGTCAGGCAATCCCTATTTTAAAAAAAATCTTCTTCTAAATAGAAGCCCTGGGTTCTATATAGCTGTCCTTGCAACTGAGGAACATTGTGGCACTACAACTTTTTTGTTTCCTTTAAGCTTGATTTACTTACTTTTGAGGTAGATAATCTGTTCAGTTGATTGTGTAGTGATCAGAGATGAATAAACCTCTTTTTTTTTCCAGTTACATTATAGCTGTAGGTTGATCTTCCTTTGAAGTAATTCATGTTATTATCTGAACAACAGGTAATTTATGATACCTTAATTGATTTAAGGTAAAAATAGTAAAACCTTTTTGACATATAAATACAATAAAAACCCTTCTCATCAGGAGTCTGACTTTAAAAAAAACAGGGGAACCATGTATTAGTACACACCTTTTCTTAATGGCTTATTAATGTTTTAATGTTTATTAATTAATAGCCTTACAGAAATATTGCTTTTTCAACCTATTATTAATCACCTTTCTGTCATTGAGCAAGTTAACAAACAATTCCAGAATCATCTGCAGTGCTTCTCATGGTAGATGAGGGAGGACTCGGTCATAAATTTAGAGACTCTCTTTTTGAGACAGTTTGCTTTTTGGTAGATCTCAGTACAATAAAAAATAAATCCCAGAGAATGCCACCTTGTGTTGCGGCCCCTTTGTACCAAATAGCAGTTATAAAGGGACAACAAGCCCTGAACCTTTTAAATATCCCCTTTACAAAAACCTCAAGGGCAGTTCTGCTGGCTTCATGCTACCTGCAGAACTAAATAGCTCTGAGGACATATCAAGGGAATATCAAGAGCACATAAATAAATGACTAGGGCAGTTCTGTTTCCCAGCAATTCTGTACCACTGCAATAACCCTTAGGAGAAACTGCAGCAGGCATACAAAGTTAACCCACGCCAGGCACAAACCAGCTTTTGGCAACTTTGAATATGAGGGCCTGACTGAACGTTAATTTTAAGCAGCTCCTGGAGTCTTTAATCCCTAGATTGCCCATACATCTGAAACTAGTTTTAAGGACACTTTAGGGCTAAGTACAGACAGTCAAAAAGCCCAAGGCTGAATCAATTCATTCTTTGCAGATTAGCTGAAGTTGTGTAGATTGAACCAATAAGCAAGTAAACTGACTACATTTTTGATTCCCGAAATGCAGCCACATCCCTGCAGTATCTCAGACCAGAAGTCGGGGGGCGCTAAAGCACGCCTCCCTGCTTGGATGGAGCAGGCAGCTTGAGCCGAGGCTAACTCACCCACCCTGCAAGGGGGGGGCCTTGTGGAGGAGGTGCAAATCATCTGAGGATTATGGGGGACTGTGAGTTAACTTGAATCTGGAGGGGAACTGGGACAGAATTTCAATAATTTGATTTAACCTAAATCAGTTAAATCTAATACTACCTCCATCCAGATTTATCTTAAAACAGTTTCGGCCATTTTGAAAGAAGTTTATGTGCACTGATCTTTTGTTGTGTTACAGATTTGAACTGGTTTCCAATCACTTTTACTAGTTTATGTGTAATTTCTGCCCCTTGCTTAGGTGGTTTAACGTTATGCCACTCCAAGGCAGGTTTATCTCTAATCCATGTTACCCAGCTTGTGTTCCATTAATATGTGGCCACTCCCCACCAATAAGCCACCCAACTTGCAGTTCTTTAGCACACCAGGATACAGTGTTCCCTCCTCGACCCTTCTGTTCTGCGTGGGCAAACTTTCCACCCCCTGAACTCTACTGTCCAGAGGATGCTTCTGGCACCAAACCAACTCCCCATCCTGCCCCTGGTTGTATGATCTTCCCACCCCCCGGGGTGCAAGCCTGTGCAAGCAGCCTACTGATCACATGCCAGCTAGCCAGATTTTAGGTCATGGGTGGGTACAGGAGTGAAGTTTAGGGGGGTTGGTAGGAAACAAACTAGGGTACCAGATTGGGTTCTCATGAGTTGGGGTTTCCTTCCCAAGGCAGGAACTGTAGCTCCCCCAAAAGGCCCTTCCCTTACCACTCCCACCTCCCAGCCACCCCAGAAAGCATGACTAGAACCCCAGACTCCAATCCAAAATCCTAATGTATTAAAACATGAGATCTTCTTTCATTTATTTCCTCTTTATTTCTTGTTACATTTTTTTGCTTCTTATGTTTTTGTTCAGTGGCTGTCTTCCTTCATTTCACTACCTTTTCCCCCACCCCTCTTCCCTTTTCACCTCCCATTTCATTATCCACCCCCATCCCATTAACTCTCTGCCTCCCAGCTTCACGTCCCTCTGTTCCCCCCAGTCTATCCCTCACCCAGATCAGGGACAGAAGCCTGTCCTGGCTCACCAGCCCTGTCGTGGCAACTCACAGCTGTAGCTTCCAGTCAGGCCCCTGCTCACCAGCCCTGTAGTGGCAAGTTGCAGCTGTGCATATGGGGGGGCAGGGGGCAGGGGGCAGTCAGAGAAGGTGTTTAGCTTTAAGGTGTGACTGCTCCAAACTCATGCTGGCACTAACATCAGTCAACATTTGAGCAGCTCAAAGTGCAATGTGTAACAAGGCCCTGAGAGTTGTAAGCTAACTTCACTGTCTCCATGCAGGTGCTAACATTGGCACAGGAATAATTCTGGCCTAATCTACAGTACTGAAATACTCTCACAGGGTTCCCCTAAACCCTGGCCTTAATTACAAAGTCACAGGAGGACGCTACTACGACAGTCTCCATTTTTGGCAGTTATACCAGAATATATGATATCCCTTTTACACCTTGTTGCCCCTCTGGAAGTCTTGAAGTAACAAATAATATTTTCATCAATTATGCTGATGCACAAACAAAACAAAGAGGTAAACAAAATCAATATTCCTGAATTCCGCTAAAAGTCAGGTTGTGACAAATACAGAAGGACAACATAGGTATAGTAAAGTATTTTATTGTCAAGTTTCTAAAAGTAAAAATAAAATTCAAAATGTAATCTTCAAAGACATTTGTTTTGTTTTTCTCCTCCATTTATCTCATAGCTCCTAATTTCAAACTGTAGTAGTAGTTGGTTAATAAAAAATATAATAAGAGTGATCAGTATAGTATAATATAAGAATACAAATAACTTCATTCCTTTTGCAGAGCCATAATGTCCAGTAAACACCACTAGTTTGAATGGAATATGTAACATCCTGTGACATTCTTTAAGGAGACATTATTCACAAGTGTGTGAATCTAGGAAAAAGTAAAACAAAATTACAAAGCTACATGCATTTCTTGAAGTAAATTACATCTGATATGGACAAGAATACTTTATAAAGAATTTAAAAACCCTTTAAATCAGGGGAGCTCAACCTCCAGTGATCTGCAGAACCTTGGAATCCAGCCTACAAGGCTCCTCATGGGGTGAGAAATCTGGTGGTGGGGAGCAGGGGCAGAACCGTCACCCCTCCCTGCTGCCACAATTCCTAGCCCTATGGGATGGATCTGAGCTGGGCTACGAGACCCTTTCCCTCTGGGCCACCAGCTTGGGGCCAGGCCATGCCCCTTTCCCCCACTATGGGGTCAGGCCATGTCTCTTTCCCTCCACCTGGCCAGGTTGGGACCAGGCCATTACCCCTCCCCTTTCATGGGTGGTTTGAGGCTGGGCCATGTCCCCTCCACACCCCTGACACAGGGCTGGGCTATGCCCTCTTCCCTCTGCCTGGCCAAGGTTGGGGCCAGGTCATTGCCCCTCCCCTCCCCCTGCACAGGGCTAGGTTGGGGCCAGCCCAAGCCCCCTTACACTACATGGCTGGGTTGGGGCCAGGCTGCTCCCCTCCCTGCTCTGCAAGGCTGGATGGGGCCCCACCGGATTGGTGCCCAGAGGGATCAGGCACTGCTATTCAGTCTGCCAACTAAAAAGGTTGAGTGCCACTGTTTTAAACTTTAACACCACCAAAACCCAATAGCACTGATAATCACTTCTGATGAAGAAGTTAGATAATTAGGCACAGTGTCTTCCAGCACCTTTTCTTCTAGTGACAGAACTTTCTTTAAAATGCTAAGATTTTGGGTAGGATTTTCATTCTCTCCCACTGAAAGCCTGTTATAAGAGGGTTTTGCATGGGTAGGCTACATATGTACTGGGAAAAGCAGCTTGCTTTCCCACTCCTGAACTTGAAACCTGAGGACAGAGTTTGAAGCAACTATGGCCAATTGACCATGCTGTGCAGGAGAGGTGTTGGTCCAGTGAAGGTGTGTCTGGACCCATTTCACAAATCCTGGATTGCTGACATTGTCTAATATGCTTTTACAGAGGCTTCAGCTGTGCAGCTTTTCTGCTTCCCACAATGTGGATTGTGCTATTTCTGGTACATTTGGGATTTTCCATTATTATAGGAGAGGCTGCAGGATCCAACCCTTAAAATAAAGCCCCACTGAGCTGCAAATTGCTTCTTTTTGTTTAACAAGGTTGATCAACACCAATCCAGAGGTTGCTTTGATTGGCATGTGAGTCACCTGACTGGGCTGCAGGGTAATGCTGAATGACAGCTTGGGTAGAATATCAAACAAAGGATTTAATGGTATGAGATGTGGAAATAGTTTGGTTTTGATACACGGCTGATTTTGAGAATCCTGGAAGTAATGTTCTGAGTTATAAGATGTGCTATGCCTTTGCTCTATAATTCCTGTTTAAAAGTATACATATTAAAATAAGCTACAATGGGGTAAAACAGTCAGCAGCTCATTATTTCTCTCCCATGAAGGAAATAATTCCTTTGAGTCCAAACCTTTGTAACTATTCACACTCCATGACTCATATACATACACGAAGCTCTGTACTGACAAGCTTTGCTGCAGTTTCTGTGCAGTCACAGTGCTCTTCTGAAGAGTTGCTGTTCCAAGGCAAATGAAGTATTTGACAGATGGTGGTAGCCCTGTTAGGTATGTTTTACCACAGGCCTTTAATTCAGCACTGGTGTAGTTAAAACAATGAGCCAAAATGTGCTTTCGTGACCAAAAGGAAACGGGGGCTCCTCCAGACCAGGCATGCAGAAAATGGGGTATGACTATGGGGCCACTGCTATCCCCTTGATTCCCACAGCTTCTGCAGACTGTGGTCTATAAGATTAAGATAAATGAGGGAGGATGGCAGAGTCTAAATAACCAGCCCTTGGTGAATGGAGGGCCAGTTAGAGGCATATCGCTGTTTCCTTAATCTCACAGATCTCTTCCAGGACAGGTTTGGACCTGTATACTTAGGATGACCATATGTCTCAGATTGGCCAGGACAGTCCTGGTTTTTGGAGGCTGTCTCAGCGACCCAACCATTGGAGAAAATTGAAGCAAAACTCCTGAATTGGCACAAACTCGCCCTCATGTGCCCAGCTTCTGGTTCAGCTAGGCTGTGAGCACGTGCTCATGCAGTAGAGTTGGGGTAGGTGAGGAGGAGCCACAGAGTCATGGGTGTGTGTATATGGCAGGGGGGATGTGCCATGCTGTCCTGCCCAGCTCTGTCCCTGAGCCGCGGTGTTGGGGGGGATTGTGTGCACATGCACTGGCACCCCCTCTATCTCGGATTTCCCTCATATTATTAGAGTCACCCTATGTATACTTTCCTGAGTTTCTTGTAACATGGGACTTCTTTAAGAACGTTACATTCAGTCAAGGTCAGTAAGGCTAGGTACAGACATTCAAAAAGTCTGAGGCGAAATCAGTGCAGCTTTCTGTAAGCAGCATAGTTTAAATCAGTTATGAATAGAAGACACATTCGCCTTTTAGCTGGGGGGAGCAAAACTTAGACCCAATTTCACCATTTTTAAGCAAATCTACGCATGCTGAACTTCTGCTCTGTTACAGGTATAGACCGATTTCCAGTCACTTATACCAGTAAAAGTGCAATGTCTGTACCTGGCCTTAGAGTCCTGGCAGCATCAGTCACTCCATTGGAGTTTTGCTGCCACAATGTGACAAGAGAGACTTGGGCTTTAATCTGTCGTGGAAACCTGTGCGGGTCTCTGTTTATGGGAGCACAAATGCAGCTTCCCCAAGAGAAGGTTTGGCATAAGCTCTACATGGGGATTCTTCTGGTGACTTTCTGCGTCTTAGTCTCCTCTGAGGTTTTGCTGTGGGAGGGAGAATTTTTAGCATCCTTATTGTAATGTAACCTTTTCAGAAATCCCAGCTTCCAGCATGGAAGGATAAAACATTGTTTGCAGGGTTGGATTGCTCGACTGATGATATATATTTTGTATTGTCTGTTTACAGAAGTAACATTTTCCTGGGAACCAGTTAGCTGTGTATGTTTCTGAATCATTATTACTCTAGCCTCCTGTTAGTCTTTCTTTCCCTTTTATGTTTCATTGTATATAATGCCACCCAGAAAACGTGATAAACACATTCTTTTTCCTTTCCAATTTTTGTTCTCCTCCATCTGCTAAACATTTTATTCTGCTGTTTTCTCACTGCTGCTGCAGCAAAAATGTCTGCCTTTTGTTTATTTCTCTCTACACTAGAATCATGACATCATCAATAGTATTAGCAGGGGAAAATATGTAGAGCTGTGGCTAAACCAGCTGTTCGTTAGCAACTTGTCTAGGCTGTCTCTATTTCTCCTTATTAATGTATATGGTTATTGTGTTTCCTGCTTAAGAGCTGTAGAAGGTCCTTAGCCATGAGCCATCTGCTCAGTCAGTGTCTTCAGTTACTTTGGTGTGATCATATCAAAATGGTGGCATTTAAATAAAGGTTTTGAATCTGCAGGAACTGTATCACCAGACAAACCTGCCTTCATTGTGGGTATTTTTTATCATATACAGGCTAATTTTACCTTTATGTGTCAAGTGCATACTCCTGTTTTGCAAATGCTGATAGCATTTCTGTGTGGTTGCTGTTTCCGGAATGAAATAGCCAACTTACTGTATTCTCATCCGACCTGCGTTTTCTTTACAGTTCAGAGACTGCCTTTTGGTTGCATTACTGCAGGCCTGTGTTTAGTATGAAGGGCCTAATCCTGATGCCAGGGCAGTAGTGAGAGCTTTGCCATTGATTTCTCTGGCATCAGAATCAGGCCCATGGTTCTCTGTGTTCATGCAGCAGAGCCTGATCCTGCTCCCTTTGAAGTCAATGTTAAAAATTACTCCAATGGAAGCAGGATCAATCCATTCAATAGCAACAAGCTGTCAATTATTCTAATGAGGAAGATGTTGAAAGGAATAACAAGTAGGTATTTTCCATTTGTAGAATATTAATGAGTAAACACAGTGTTCCCGTTTGCCATTTATATTTTCAAAACGCTATAAATAATTCTAGAGATAATTAACTATTTTCATAGAAAACCTGTACCTTTGCACTGTAGATATTATAAATAATTATTTATGAGGTATACGTCTTCCGAGGAAAAGAAAGGTGTTCAGTTATTGTGAGCGACACTATGTTAAAATTTTTAATTACGCAAACAGAATGTTTTGTGCATGCTTTCTGAGGTAGGAAGTAAGCTGCTTCAGAGTTATCTGAAATAAATCATTGGTGGTAATAATATTAGTGATAGTCATTAACGTGCATCTTTTTCATGCAGGTACTTTCATGATTTAAAAAAAATATAATTATCCCCCCCACACACATATGCAAGGGTGAGGGTAATTAAATAAAAAGGAATTTTATAAGCAAAATGCAATAACTGAATATCAGCAGCTTTATAAAAAGTAGATGCAAGGCTCCATCAACGAGTATAATTTATCATGTAGATTCAAGCCCTGATCCTGTGAACTTTGTTCAGCTGAGCAATCCTTAGATGCCTGCACACTTTAATTGAAATTAGTAAGACTAGTTGTGCACCCTTGACTGATGATACAGTGATAAAATGAAGGTGTCTGTTTTCTGGAGAAATTATCATCATCCTGTATGTGTGGATAAATCCTGGGAGCATACGTATGTAGGCAAAATATGACCTCCTCGGAACATTAATATAAATGTACGTGTTTTGAAAAATAACACAGACAGTTCAGGTTATCACTACTGCCCACAAAAAATGTTATTTATTTCTTTAAACTTTTTTCAGTTCCTAAGGAAAGCGTTTCTGTAAAGAGGGAAAAAAGGAGTTGTGAAGGGATTTCCATTATTTGTCTGTCCTTAATGAGTTAAATTTATAATTTGTTATTACATCCTTATAGTAGACCTCAGCTGATAAAAATATCCATAGACAGTGAAATCAGTGGCATGCCTGGCTTTCTCAGACAAAACTCCCATGTGATCACATAGACAGCCTCAGTGAGACTGAAGCTGCTCAGCAAGCAGTAGGTAATGAGTCTTTGTGCAGAGTGAAGCTCTTGTCGCTGAACAATAAAGCATATGGTACCAGCAATAAAACACAGTGCTGGGAAATTTAAGAAGATTCCGTTGGAACTAGGAAGACAGGGAATATGTCACACGTTATAAAATGATGATCAATCTGTTTCGGTTCCTAATTAATAAAAAGGGTGCATGGATTGGAAAAACACCAATTTGAACAGGTCAGTTGTTTTACAGCTTATTCACTCACTGGACTGTTTTGAATTTGTTCGGTATTTAGGTATATATGCTCTTTAAAAATAAAAACCATTTTTTGCATTTGGTAAGGAGGAGTTTGAATGATGCATATCCATTTGAAGCCTAGCTAAATGAATTGTGTAAGTACTGTAATCAGTTTTGTTGTACATATGTTTTTGCTATTATTACCCTGCAATCAAAAACTTCATTTATCCATAAAAAACGGAATAATCAGAAATAAAATGAAGACTAAAATGGATCACTTTGCCAACATGGAAGTAGAATCAAATATTTAGTAGCAATAATCTATTATTCTGATGCATCTATAAACTCAATATTTTTTGGATGAGAAACATGTGGCATCTCTGCTATTTCTTTTCCATTTAAAAAAAATATTCATATCAATAGCAAATGCACTTTTATTTTTCATTATGTTTTTCCTGTTGTATTTGGGAAATGGTGCTTTTAAAACTATATGTACATACAAATAAATGATTCATTATGAAACTGTGCACTCAGCTCATTTTGACAATATTATTACAACATAGTATGTTTTATTGTATTTTTCAAGACAAAGGTATTCATTTCAGTTACTAAATCTTATAGTTAATTTAATTACATACACTTTTTTGTTTATAAAAATAGGTCCAAAGATCCTAGTGGCCTATGATTGCCTTAATACATAGTGTAGATATTGAATTTGCCTATTACATTAGTGGTATAGAAATTGACTCTATCAGCTTTATTCAAACTTTCTGTTCCTGAATGATTTGACATCAGTGTTTTTCTCATTGCTCAAACACTTCAAAAGGCACAAGACCATAAACCGACAATTACTGAAAGAAACTGAATTACTCATTTTTAATGAGTAATTCAGCATAAGGAAGTTGAATCCTTTAATAGGTAGGATGCTGTGTGTAAATGGGGGGGTGGTGAGGGAGGGAGGGACGGAGAGGGGAGAAGAAGCAGAAAATAAAACACTGAACCTCCTTCCTAAAGGCACACCAACATTTCTGTATCATTTCAATTGGGATACATAATTTTTACAAATAACATCTCTAAACGGTTTACCAATATAAAATCTTCATGTTCTACTTCTAGATATTAACAAATACCCATGCATTTACAATGTTGGCATAGTATTTAATTGAGATTTGTGTTAGGAAGGACTAGTAATAATTTAACTAATTATTAAGGAATTCTGCACGTGATCTGTTTACACTAATACAGTTTTACTATTGTGTCTGCAACTCATAGTAATTCACACTGAGACACTTGCAAAAAGCTATGCATTAAGTGCCTGAATTTCAAAATAAAATACAGATTGATCTATAGATAAATATTTTACTTTATTAAAATGTATGGAAGGCTACATTTAGACACAGAGGGCAGTTGTTGACAATCATATGTTAGCTTGCCACATGTATTTAAATGAAATATTTGACTATTTTGGTCTTCTTGTAAACCAGCTGCTGCAGATTGATTTTCTTTTTGGGTGCTGCTTAATACGCTTGAAAATGAAAACATTTATCTATTAATAACTACAACAGGAGATATTTTTTGACTTACCAATCAAACCAGTATGTAGTGGTTATAACACCCCCCCCCCCGCTTCCCTCCAGCTCTCCAATGATTCAGGTATTCTAGCTGAACTGCAGCTCTACAATTTCTTACCCAGCATTCCCTTCTTGTTGCTGGCAGGCCTTCACCAGCCTTATGTAAATGAGACAAGCACAGTAGCTTTGACTGCAGAAGGGGGAGAAATGAGTTCAAAGGTCACAGGGCTGGTGGAAGGCTGTAACAGTTGACTGAAAAAAATATACTGGGTACTGCAGCGGTCTGTTGCTGGTATAAAATGAAGCAGACTTCGCTTTGTATCTTAAGAAGTTCTTTGAGCTTTTCTGCAACAATTGTTTAACACTGTCTGCAGGTATGATTGAGAGAGTATATGCTGTGCATAATTTGCTTCTGCAAATGCTTGGTTTCAGACAAAACTTTTAAAGATAGTTTAATCAGGCTTGCATTTGTTTTGGTTTTGGAATTGTAATTCTGTTGCCTGACATTGACATGGAACGTTCCTACTTCGTTCATTAAATAGATTCTGCTTTAATGAGTTTAACAAACGTTATATATAGGAAAGTCAAGTACAATTTAATAAAATTGAATCATATTTAAAATCGTTTAACCTTTTGTGCCTCTTTGAGGGGGGATGCGGGAAAGCCATTCCTATTGGAGGCTGGTTGTTTTGATTTATTTTTACCTTCCATTAAAAAAAAAGTACCTGTTTGTGATTTCTGTTTGGCAGGAATTTGTTAAAATCATGCTGTTTTGAAACTAAGAGCTATTTTGGTAATTTCTTGCTTTTTTTTTTTTTTTTTTTTTGACAAACCTAAATTTCTTTATTTACCTCATCATACATGTTATTAATTAAACTAAAGTCTGGATGTTTTGTACTCAGAGATACTGCAAGAAGTTTCTTTTGTTTCATTTGAATCATCCTTTTTTTAAGAATGTAAGAATTTCTTTAGCTTGACATCTGCATTATGAAAAGGTGGAGTTTTCCCCAGGCGACATATACTGCTTTTACATGTGCAATGTAGAGTGAAATACCATTTTATTTGTTGCTATACTATTTTTGTGTCTTATTAGGGAAACCCTCTAATCTTTTTATTAGATGTTTGTGGTGGTGGTTTTCTTATTTTACTCTCTTGGCACAGACTGTTTTTAGCTTACTGTATCAATGTGTCAATTCATTTTTATCTTTTAGCTTTAGTATGCTTGCTTTGATTAAAAATAGGTCAGAAATCATGCTTAATTTTACATGCTATAAGACTGAAGTAAATCTGGCCTTTTGCAGACCATTTCTAGACGAATCTCCTGTCTCGTCCCAGAAAAATGGTCCCATTGAAATCAGTTGTTTTCTGTGAGACTTGAATAATCTTTTCTTGCACTCTACCTACAAGCAGTCTTTATTCAGAGGTCCCATATATTTTGAGATTTTCAAAGGAGTAAGACACTCTCACCCTTCCTTAAAAATACCTGCCTGGTTGTATCCCTGGTTGCAATAGTAAGTGTTGCAGGATCAAGACATGCTTACCTGAGTAAAGTGAAAGGAAGCCTGATTAAAGTGTAACATGCTATAAAATCTTGACTGTGTCAAGGGAAAAGGAAAAAAAAAATACTCAAAATGGATTCAGTCCTATAAAATATCTCTCTGGTCCAGTACCAGCAAAAAATATCAATAGCAGTATTCATTTGCTATATGTTAAGCACGTGTTCAAGTGTTTTCCTGGGTCAGGGCCAGAGTAGCCAGCACCTTACAGATCAGACCATGTATGCTATATATCATTTAGAATCCAATCATGCAAGTGCTCTGGCTAGGATTCTCAGAGGCATCTCAGAAAGTTAACTGAATTTCAATAGGAGGAAGTCACCCAACACCCTGAAAATCCCAGTATCTATTGTCTGGACATAGTATTGAAGCCAGTTTGGAAGCCATGAGAGGTGAGGCTCTGATGTTTGCACATCTTAGTTTCCAAAAAGAAAAGTGAGGAGAATTGTATACACCTTAATGAGCAGAACTGAATGAGAAAGAATGTCTTTTGCAGTTATTTCATAACATTGCTTACATCATCAACCACTGCTTCATATGAAACACAACATTAGTAAGCAAAAAGGATATTATCTTTAATATTCACCATCAAGTAGAAAGAGACAGAATAACCATGCACATGATTAAAGTAACAGGGTAAATAAAGCAATATTTAATCAGCTAATTTCCATACTTTTTATAAAACAAATGATACATTTTAAAATTAAAATTAATGTATGAGATTAAATACTTACAGTAATCACATACCTGGATAAATTGAACAGTGTCCTCTAAAATGACAAAAGGTGCTTCATGTTAGATGAGTGGTCCATACTATTACAATGAAATTGTAACATTTAGGTATGTGCATCCTTTACATATATGTATAAAATGTATGTATATCCTATACCTATATGTAAAAGACTTACATATACAGAAGCAAAATGGCTTTCCTTTGGAAAAGTTTATACTACTGTAAATTCTGGGGGTTTGAATGTGTTATCTGTAATCCTAATTTTATTTTAGAAAATGAAAGAAGTGATTTCAGATATTGTTCTGTGACTTCTTTGGCACATTGAGTTACCACTGCTATTGGGGTTTCTGAAATACTCTTCATTAAAAGCCTAGACTCCAATAATGCAATAAATTTGTAAAGAGATTGCTTTTCTTTATTTTGAATGCTAGCTAGTAAGCTTTTTTAAAAAAACAAAACAAAACACTATTTTCCCCTTCACCTCTAGTACATCATTGTGAACAGAGACTTGATTCTGCCCTTAGTTACACTGTAACACCCTTGACTTCAATTGTACAGCTTCTGATTTACCCCAATGAGAGAAAGGTCTGAATATGCCCACTTTTGTCTGAGTAGGTAAAACAAACAAATGATTTCATCTTGTTCAGTAGCCTTCTTTGTCTAGAAACTTGTCTTGATTCATTTAGTAAAAGGAGGAAATAACTTTTGTTTAAAAATATCCCGTTTATTTTGGCTAGACAAGATATTTGGATTAGCCAGAAAAATAATTTATAGTTTGAGGCTTAACTGAGAACATAAAATCCCAAATTTGCATTCTTTCCCCCTCCCATCCCCATTTTAAAGATGTTTCTTTAAAAAGATATTTATTGAAAATGTCCCTACCTGCTGGGAGGTTCATCCCCAGAGAAATTGGACATGTTCTCCACAAGATAGTAATAAATGAATTTACTGCATCTAAAACTCTCCTACTTGTTCTTAATAGATACTTCTAATAACTGAACCTTGAAGTTTAAGCACTTATCCCATTGAATGAACAGATGGCAGATCATGCTGAAGTGAGACAGGTGTAATCTATTGCGAAGTCCGTAAAGCTTTTTGAAAGATAAATTGTCTCATTCTCTGTCAGCCGTCTATCTTTGTCATCGCTCTGAACCAATTACAAAGTTGAGACAAATTGCATTATAAGTGTGCCAGACTCTCAACAAAATATTGTAGACCTTTATAACAGCTGAACATTTTTCACTAGAAAAATCTGTAAAATTTTGTTTCCATTTGACCAGTCTTATGAGAGAGCTTTGATTGTTGCTGTTTCACTTCTTTGTTGCTCTTGGCTCTGATGGATGGTTGAATATATAGCTTGCAGACAAAAATGACCCATTTACAAGTGTACACAAATAGGAAAAAGATTTGCCAGGTGAAAATGGGTCTAGAAAAATAATGTGGCTTTAATTTCACACACTCCCCCCCCCAAAATTGGCTGCAGCTACTAATGAAAGCTAAGATTAGCATGAGTTGGGAATAGTGAAAAAACAAAACAAAAGAAAAACCTAGAAAATAGCTGCTGATTTCCTATTATAGGTTTAGATGTAATTCACTCTTGCATTCAACTCCCCTCCCCCTCCCAACAGCCAAAGAAAGCTGCAATCCCAGTGCCCTTGTTTCTTTTTTCCATCACTTCATATTAGCCTTTTTGAAAAACAAGAAGAAGAAACAGTGCAAAATGAAAAAAGAGATGGACAGAAATCTGGGTCAGCCTAAAAGTGACAAAAATACTTGAAATGTAAGTTTTAAGTGATTTGGGAGGAGCTTGCCCTTTTTCAGGCTTTTTTAAATGCAGGGAATTGTAAGCATGAACGCATCTTCCATTTATAAGAAATAGAAGGCAGGATGAATTTGCTCCTTGTAGACTAAATCAAAGTAGATGTATAGCACAAGCTTTTATGAGCTAAAGCTCACTTCATCAGAAATACCAGATTGGTTGCATTTTGGTTCCCATATACAACTTTTAGCTAATATAATACCAAACTATTTTGTGAACTTTTTAACTATGTTTCTTGGTCAAATTTGACACAGAATTGCATCTTCTTTCCCATGAAGGAAGGGGGCTTCTATCCAGCAAGCAGTATTGGCTGATGCAAATAGAGAGTGCTAGCTCCATAGTATTGATGCAGCCACTCTCTAAGGATCTTCTGATGGAGTGGGTAGAAGCTGAAGAAGGGCTAGAGGCTATATGCGGTACCATTCTGTACACAGTATAGAAATTTGATAGAGCACTACTGCATGGGAACCACAGCTGCCATTAGTGTGCTGCAGCCAGTTTTGGAGGAAGCTGGGGGAAATTAAACCACATTATTTTTTGCAAGATCCATTTTAACCTGACAAGTTATTTTTGTGCACTAAAAATTACACTATTTCTGTCAACTAGTCCAAGAAGCAAAGAAAACTAGTCTGCATGGGGCAGCAATAGCCTATTATTGGTACCTAAACTAGCTACTTTAAAGCAAGCTCAGGTATCATATTACACTATTGATACTGCTGGTTAGACCGATCAGTAAAGTCCCCTCCACTTAAACTATCATGGACTTCTTCTGGGTCCCACTGCAACTGTGTTATGTTGCATACTGTACACGATATGTCACATAGCCATACGGGGAGTAACCAGAGGTTTGTTATCTGGGAAAGAAGAGGTCGAAAGAGTCCACAGGTCTCTCTGTCTTGTGAAGTAAGGCTGGATTTTTGAGCAGATCTCAAGGACCTCAAGTTACTGGGAACCTGGCCATACTGCTCACTCTGTGCCCCTAAGACAGTTCCCACCTGAAGGACTTTTGCTTGGAAGTTTTGGGAGGGCAGAACATGTTGGTCCAGCAGTGGCTTTCCCTGTCAGAATAGGAATACAAGCTTTGAAAATGGACTCATCTTATCTTAGATGAGTGCCAGGATTTTAAAGTTATTTTAAATGGATTTTTGGACATATACACAGCAGGCTTCCCTTTTAATAGAACGCAGGCTTTTAGTAGCTTTGGCTGTGAGATAGCAGTCCTCAGCAAATGCCATTGTATAAGGCTAAATACACAAGCGTATCGTTTTCTACCTTGGTCATTCAAGGGAGAATTTTAATTGTGGCAGATTTTTAAGAAATTCAGAAGTCATGGTGGAAAGGAAAAAAGTTGTGGCATGTCAGAAATTAATGTCACATGCTATGTACTTTGGTTTCTACCCATTTTTCAAAGATCCTTACTTTCGCCTTATTTTAGCGTTAAAGGTAAAAACAATGAGACTCATTTTCAGCAGATGGTCTAACAGCTGATCTTTCTAGTCACAAAATAACCTCTTATATTTTAAAAAACATTTTTGTGAGAGAAGGGGGCCTCCTGGCCCCTTGGGGACTTAACATTCTCACAGAGAGCCCATTTGCTGCTCTTTTGTGTTGCCAGAGTCATTGCTGAGCTCCTGCTGGCTATTAACTTCCAAATCAGCTCAGGGTTTAACTTTGTGGTTTTCAATTAAGTCTGTGCAAAAGTTTACTGTCATAGCCTTCCACAAACACATTCACATGCAAAAATCACATTTTTAGTTGTGGCTCTTCTTTTAAAACAAAACAGGAACATTAGGAAATATTAACACTGTTTTAAAGATAAAATCACCACTGTTTGACAGAGAAAATGCAATAAAATAAATAGTATGAAAAAGAGTCTAGGGAGACTCTTAAAAGTACAGCTTCTATAACTCTCATGCTTCCACAGTAATGCTTTTCACAATGGCATGTGGTAGATAATTAATTTTGTCCCAGCAGAGTCCTCTGACTGAGATGTTGAATGGTCATAAGGCAGTTATAAGTCAGCAAACACTGTGGGGAATAGGTTAGCTGCTTAGTTTCTATTCATCACTTTCCTGGTGACAACACTGTCTTAAGAATTGGGTGGGTATTCACATATTATTAGAACTCTGCCTCGTCTGTCAAGCCTCTGAAAAGATTTTCAGTCTAAAGTTACAAAACGAAGGGAAAGTATATTTCACTTGTTTTTATTTTCCTGTTGCCATCGTGTTTTAAATGGTAAGCTCAAAGCACCACCATGTTGTAGCAGACTTTAAGTCATTTATGTTTTCCAGTATAAGTCTTTTTACTAGTATTGTTCTCTGGGGATTGATGGATCCCATCCTCTTAAATACCATTGTATCAATTTCTGTTTGATATGTGATGATGGTAAACTAAAAAGAAATAGACTCAGAGGCAAATATTCATATTACCAATATTACTAAAACTTCTTGGCTAGGGACAGAAGTGTCATAGTTTCATAGACGTAGGGTTGGAAGGGACCTATTAGATCATCAAGTCTGCCCCCCCGCCCTGGGCAGGAATGAGTGCTGGGATCATTCAGGTGTCTGTCCAATCCTTTTAAACACCTCCAAGGAAGGGGATAGCACAACCTCCCTTGGAAGCTTATTCCACATTTTGGCAGCCCTCACTGTAAAGAATTTTTTCCTGATGTCCAATCTGAATCTGGTAAACATTGTATCCCCTATTTCTTGCTGCCCCCACCCCCACTGATGAGTTTGTAGGCGACCATGAGAACACCTCTCAACCTCCTCTTGCGGAGGCTGAAGAGGTTCAGGTCTCCCAATTGGTCCACATAGGTTTTTTTCTGTAGGCCTTTAACCAGATGAGTGGCCCTCCTCTGAACTCTCTCCAGGCCATCCACATCCCTCCTGAAGTGCGGCACCCAAAACTGGATGCAGTACTCCAGCTGCTGCCTGACCAATGTCACATAGAGGGGAAGTATCACCTCCCTAGACCTGTTTGTGATGCACCTACTTATGCAAGAAAGGGTGCAGTTAGCTTTACTTATTACCTCATCACACTCATGCTTATTTTGGAGTTGACTACAACTCCAAGATCCCTTTCCTCAGTTGTGCTACTTAGAGTGGTCCCTCCCAGGCTAGAGGAGTGTTCATGATTCTTCCTTCCAGATGCAACACATGACACTTATTCTTGTTAAATTGCATCCTATTCTGTTCAGCCCATTTCCGCAGCCTTTCCAAATCAGCCTGGATTCACTCCCTCCCGTCTATTTTGTGTACCTCGTACCTCCCCCATAGTTTGGTGTTGTCAGCAAACGTGGACAGGGTGCTTTCTACTCCCTCATCCAAGTCATTAATGAAGATATTGAACAATACCGGTCCCAGGACAGAGCCTTGGGGGACTCCACTGCCCACATTTCTCCAGGTAGAAACCAACCCATCCACAACTCTCTGGGTGCATCCCATAAGCCAATTTTCTACCCACCGGCCTGTGTAATAATCTACAATGCAACTGATTAGTTTATTTATAATAATTGGGTGTGACACTGTGTCAAAGGCCTTTTAAAATTCTAAGTAAATAACATCTACCTCTATTTCTTCATCCAAGCATTTTGTGACCCAGTTATAAAATGAAACCAGGTTAGCCTGCTATGAACCCATGCTGATTGCCCCTTAACATCATTTTACCTGCTGGTCCCCCACAAATGTGTTCCTTAACAATTTTCTCAAAGGTCTTGCCAAGGATAGAGGTGAGACTAACCAGTCTATAGTTACCCAGTTCCTCCTTCCACCCTGTCTTGAAAATAGGAACCACACTGGCCCTTTTCCAATCCTCCAGGACCTGTCCTGAGCACCACGAGTGCTCAAACAGTTGTGCCAGTGGCTCCACTATGACTCCAGCTACTTTCCTAAATATCCTAGGATGAAGATCACCAGGACCTGTTAACTTAAATACATTCAACCCCTCCAAGTGCCCCTTTACTAGGTCAGCTCGAACAGTTGGTGGGTTTGTGTCTATACTGGGCTTACCTAAGGTCCCAATGGGATGCGTATTTGTCTTCATGTCCAGGAACACGGATGCAAAAAAATCATTTAGAAGCTCTGCTTTGGCCGTCCTATCTGTTATCAGTTGCCCTAGTTCATCCTGAAGGGGCTCTAAGTTACCCTTCACCTTCTTTCTGCTTCCTATGTACTTAAAGAATGACTTTTTGTTATCCTTAACTTTTGCTGCCAGCCTAAGCTCCATTTCTGCTTTGGCTTTCCTCACTGTTTCCCTGCAAGCTCGACCTAAACGTGTATACTCTTTCTTGGTGGTAGCCCCCTGCTTCCACAGCCGGCAATCCTCTTTTTTTTCTCTCCAGGCTCTCCTGGATTTTTCTGCTCCACCAAGAGGGTTTCTTTGGTTTTTTGCTCCCTTTTGTGTGTACTAGGATGGTCCTTTTCTGTACCTGCAGAATTAGTCCCATAAGAAATGCCCACCCTTCCTAGACTCCCATCTCTCTGAGGCTTTTACCAGTCAGTCCCTCCCTAACTAACCTCTGAACTTGTTGAAGTTGGCCTTCCTAAAGTCTAGCACTTCTGCCCTACTAGTTATCTTCCCTACCTTTCTCCAGCTATTGAACCCTATCAATAGGTGGTCACTATCCCCTAGGTTACCTTACACCTGTAGATCCCCTACCACGTCATTCCCTGTGGCCGGTACCAAGTCTAGTATGGCATTTTCCCTAGTGGGAATGTGTACCTCCTGCGATAGGTGAAGGTCCTATAAGGGGGTTAGAAACTTTCATGAATGGGCACACCTGGCTGCCTATTTCTCCCAACAGATGTCTGGGAAGTTGAAGTCACCCATGATGACCAGGTCCTTTGAATGTGCTGCCTCTGAGAGCTGACTTGAGAATTCTAGGCCTAACTCATCCCCCTGGTGTGGGGGTCTACTACAGACCCTTTCACTCTGACCCCCCTTTAGCCTGACCCAATTTGCCCTTCTTCCTGGCTCAAATTAACAAAACAAGATGTATACTGCTTCTTAACGTAGAGAGCAACGCCTCCCCAGCTTTTTTCCCCATTGTGTTCTGTCTATACCACCTGTAGCTCTCAATGTCCACTGCCCAGTCATGGGTAGGATTCTACCAAGTTTCTGTTAGCCCAACCAGATCAAATTCTTTATTTGCAAGCAGTAATGCAAGTTCCTCCTGGTTGTTCCCCATGCTCCTAGCATTAGTATAGAGGCATCTAAGCCACCACAATAGGTGCCCTTGCTACTTCCCCATTCTGATGCTTAGTGGGGCCCTTTGTACTTACCTGGACTGTTCCAGCACCTGGCTTGAGGTTCATTGTTCCTGGCCTCTCCCTGTTGTCAACATCCCTGTCCTCCGATGAACCTAGTTTAAAGCCTGGCATAGGAGATCAGCCAACCTGTAAGAGAACAGACTGTTAACTCTTGGAGTGAGATGTAACCTGTCTCGCCCAAACAAGGCCTTATCCTGGAAGTGCAGGTTGTGGTCAAGGAATCCAAACCCTCCACAATGGCACCAGCTCTGAAGGGGAGGAGGGGTAGCAGTACCAAACTGGGCTGGTGTGTTCATCCCCTCCCCCACACCTCTCAAAGGCAGGGTCTGGAGTTGGGGTGGGACTGAACTGATCCCATCCCAGTAAGCCAAGCTACAGGGGAGTGAGAAGCCTCCAGTAGAGGCTTTCACCCTCCTCCACACTGGGTAGACCCCAGCTGCAGGTGCAGGTGCCCAGCTGGCCTAGTGCATTTCCCTATATGGCCCCCACCTCTAACAGGCAAGGGCTGGGTAAGGGGCAGGCTGAGCTGACCCCAGCCTGGCAAGCTGGGCTGCAGGAGAATGAAAAACCCTATTGGGATCTTTCTCCCATGGTGGGAAGACCCCAGGTGTGGGGGGGCTGGTGCCAGTCTGTGTGTGTGCATGTTCCCCACCCCCATCCCCTCTCAGGCATGGCGCTGTGGAAAGGGCAGGGCTGAGCACAGTTGGTGGAAGACTGGGGCTAATGGGGCTCAGCTCCTCTCCACCAAATGCAGGGCAGTGGGTAGGACCGCAGGACAGCCTGGCTGCGGGCTCTGAGCAGTTGCAGCAGGGGGAGAAAGGCACGTACACAGCCAGGATTGCAGCCCGGAGTATGGGTCACTGTCTGCCCAGCAGGCAGGCAGGTACCGGTTGATTTTTGTGAAGGAGCTGGGGGGAGCAGATCAAAGCCCCCATGGTGAGGGAGGTCATGGGGCAGGGGCAAAGGCAGGGGCTGGGGTAAATAGAAACCCGGTGGGCCAGGTGGTGGGACAGTTGGAGCCAGCTCATCCTGGGACATGGGGGGGTTCCCACCACTGTGTACACCCCAGTGGAGGCCCGGAGGGCAGGTGCCCCTCGATCTGTGTGTAAGGCAGAGGTGACTGTCACAGCGCACTGGGTTTTCTGCATTGCTGCAGCTGCCCCAGGAGTGGTGCAACACCACGTGCCTGTGGCTGCTGGGTTGCGCTGCGCCCCCTGCCTGGACACACATGGCATCGCACAGCTCTTGAGGCAGCAGGGAGCAAGGCCCAGCATGCAACAGCAGCCACCTCCACCCCATGCACAGATCGGGGGGGGGGACACGTGCTCCCCAGGCCTCCACAGTGGAGGGAGCCCCCCCTGTGGTGCTGGATGAGCCACCCAGGCTCTGATTGACCCATTACCCAGCCCCATTCACCCCAGCCCCTGTCCTTGCCTGTGTCCTTCTCCCTCCCTCCATCTGCCCCCCACATTGCCTTTTCCCCTCCCCTCACCCCTTCCCCCACCTGTTGGGTATGGGGGGGGTGTGCGCATGTACTCAGCCCCCCCCAAAATATTTTTTCTCCTTCTGCCTATTGGGCTGAGCCAATCAGAGCCCTCCTAGCCAGGCTATGTGTGGCTCAGAGTGGGGTGGGGGAGGCATGTGTCCAGCAGCCAATCAGGTCTTGGCTGCCATGGGGCTCAGTTTAGCAACCTTAGGCAGCTGGCCATGAGGGGTAGTATATGTAAACCCTCCCCCCTCCTCTCTCCCAGGCTCCTGCCTTGGACCAGTGCAGGCTTCTGCTTGTCTTCGTCACCCAAACACTAAATGTTTGTTCAGTTTGTAATTGGTTCAAACCACACAGCTTCACAAAACCTGCAAAGATTGAACCAATTCTGCCTTGGACTTTTTGAACCTCTGTACTTAGTTCTTATGTGCATACACATGCATGCTCTAATATTTTATACTCCAGTTTCCAAGTATCTCTTTTCACAAAATTGTGCCAAGTATTTCCCTCAACTGGTGCTTGATATTTCAGAGAAATGTAGTACCAAAACATGAGACAATCTTCCTAAAAAATGATTTCTGGATCTAGGGCTTGATCCTGAATGATACAGAGTACTGTGTCCCTTTGCAAGATTATACCCTTACAGATGATTTTATCTGTAAGTTATCTTAGGTGAAATGTCATTCCTTACATAATTTTGCTATGGAAAAGTATGGTTTATATAGCATCTCTGAGTTTAAATTGCATCACTTTCATTATTTCATGTTTATACTTTGTAACACCCCAGTAGAGCATCCTACAAGTCAACTTTGCAACCAATTCAATTCATACAGTTTGCTAAATGCATTGGGAAACAAGGCGCTAATAAGCAAATTTTTGTCTAATAGTTTTTACAAAGACACAAATATTATTTTTCAAAGTTTTTGCATATTATCAGGGTAAGATGCGCTTTTCTTGTTTAAAACAAAACATACCTTTGTTACCCTCATTATTGTTTAAAATGAAGGAAGGTCTCTTTAATGGAGGAAATTAGAAATCAAAAATAAAACCTAAAACCTTAATGAAGGTATATGAGCATGCAACCCATGTAACACACTGTAGAAACTCTTGAGAACAAAATGGCTGCTCTCTTCACAGAAGGACAGTTATTGGGAAAGCTACATAGAAAGCAAAGACCATTTTCAGCTTACCTGTACTAGAAATTGCATTCATGATCCAGTCCAGTACTTTAGATTTCTAAATTAATATATAATGAATGCATATTAAATTTCCTTTAAAATGCACATTAAAAATACTTACAGTTATAACATTAAGCACTCAGAATTTAGGAAATGATTAAGTTAAGGTGGCTTGTGCTAACTTAACTTGGTTTCCTTATGTATATTTTCATTTTGATACATGTTTTAATTATCTGATAATTTTTTTTTTAAGGACCATTGTCTTATTCAATGCATAGGATGGGTGGTGTTTATTGTGGAAGTATATCCCCATTTTTCAGTATATTCTCCATGCATTCCTTTTACTGCACACCACCCACTGGTGGTTTGAATATGGACGTCTTAATTTCTTTATGGTGTCTTCTGTCACACTGTCGTATTATTTGTTAATGAATTCATCTATACCACCTCTTCATGTGGAGTATTATTGTCCTTATTTTACAAATGAGGAGCTGACAACAGAATATATAAACCAAAATTACTAGAAATGTCAACTAATTTGGGGTGTTTAATTTGACACTACCAGAGTTTTTGTCACAAAATTCAAAATTTTTATTTCAAATGTGAAATTTTTGCATGTTCAAAGCAAATCTCTCAATGAACTTAGTTGCAATTAGGATGCTGAGCACTTACACAAATAGGATCCCATGTGTTTAAGATAAGGGACACAAAACTACCCGCTGTGTATAATGTGTTTACATTATTCACTTTGCATCACAAACTGCATAGTGGAGGTAGATATGGAATCCATTTTTTCAAGGCACAATTCAGCTGCCTTCACCATGAGAGTATTCTTTTTATTACCCCTTAACGTCTATGAATATGCGACCAGAAGATATGTGGACATTGTTTTAGTTGTTTTTACAGGTGTTTATCACACAATGGGGATATTGGGCCCAGGACTTCTGGATTCAGTTATAGGTTCAGTAGTGGAATACAGACTCTTCAGTCGCTTCCCAGCTTCTCTCAGTCTTTTGTTCCTACCTATTTTCAGCCTGCTCAGTTATTCCTTTCTGGTCCAGACTACCATCTGCTGATCCCACTCCACTCCTACTTGTGTCTTTCACCCTGGTTCCTTCCCATCTAGTGCTTCTGCCTTTGTTCCCTCTCTGCTCTGATCACTCCCAAAACCTGTGGTTCTCAACCAGGTGTTGCAGCATCCTGGAGTGTCTTGAGATCCTTTTAGGGGTGCTGCCTGCTGTGAAATATGACTCAAGATTAATGCAGAGATTTCTAATAGAAATACATAGTTTTAAAAATGTTCTGACGTACTGTGATCTTTCTTTGTTCTTTGCAACATAATTGCTCTATTTTTCTGTAGTCAAAAAACAAGTGAAAACGAAGAGCCAGCATTTCCCAAGGTGTGCTTTAAGTCAAAGAAGTGGTGCCCTGAGTCTAAAAGGTTCATAACCACTGGCCTAGACACCGGGTCCTCTCTTCCATACCTTTTCCTTTCTCTTGTCCATGTAGTTCTCTTCCCTTCTTTTTGCCCTCCCCCACTGCAGATCTTGTTCTTCTTCTTGTTCCTACTAACCCCCATCTTCTGCCTTTCTCTTTGCTTGTTTCTTTTCTACCTCTGGGCTGTATACAGACATTCAAAAAGCCTGAGGCAGGATTGATCTAAGTTACGTGGTTTTCTGTAAGCAACGTCATTTAGATTAGTAGAAAACAGAAAACACATTTGCCTTTGGTTGGGGGGTAAATCTTAGACTGGGTTCTGCCATTTTAAACTGGTCTGTGTATGCCAAACTCCTATTTTGTTATTGGTGTAGACTGGTTTCCAATCACTTATACCAGTAAAAGTGTAATGTCTGTACCTGGCCCCAGCTGTTCTTTCTTTTTTTCTCCCAACATCGAGTTCCTGACCTCCAACTGCATCTTTCATATGTGCCAGCAGCAGGAGCATTGAGAGCACAAGACTGAGAGAGATTAGGCTTTGGGTTCCATATGCTTGACACTAGAATATCATTCCAGTCAGGGGGAGTAAATACAGAGAAATCCTAGTCAGCCTGACCATGCGTTAACCTGAAGAGACTGCATAGATAGGCTGATCATAAGGAATTCCTAAACATCTGGGATATCTTGGCCACTGCTTTCCTCCCCCCAAAGTTAGCAGCGCAGCTGCAGGCAGGGGTGGGGTGGGGTGGGGTGGAGCAGAGCAGGGTGGGTGGGATGACAGTGTGCAGAGCAGAGCAGGGTGGGTGGGACAGCATGGTGCACTGGGCAGGCAGGCAGTGAGTGGTACCTGCCTGGCATGGCATGCTGCTCCACTGTACACTGCTCTGCCTCCCTGCACCGCTGTGTTTCTGGGATGTTCATTTTAAATCCCACTAACCAGATGGGACCAGCTTCCAAAATCCAGGACTGTCCCAGGTAAACGAGCTTACCATATGCATAGACAAAATCCAACCATTCTGAGGCAGACACAGTCCTCAGGGAATTTAGCTGCCAAAATCCACTTATGCTCAGCAGAGATTTATTACACTGAGATCTTTCTGAGACTCAAAGTGGCCACATCCTGGGATGCCCCTGCCAGATTTCCCAAAAGCAGAGAGAAAAAGGAATTTGAGTCAGCCTCTGTAGCCACCTATGGCTGAGTTTCTCAACAAAATAGTTGCAAGTTTGTTTGTTTTTAACATGGGTAGAAAAGCTTATTTTTACTTACCGTGTTTGTGTAAGCCAGTGGTTCTGAGAAGGGCTGTGCGAAGCTTCGGGAGCCAATTCGATGCAGAAGAGATTTGGCCCAATTTGGCGGCCAAATCTCTGAATCTGAATTGAATCAGGAGACCAATTAAAAGCTCCAAATTAAACCAGAAGCCTCCAAATCAATTTGGTGCTGATTCGGAGATTCAGCCATAGACTAAACAGGCAGCAGTCCTCAAGGACGCTGGACACAACTGCCTCCAGCTGGTAAATCTGTTGTGGTGGGTGAAGGGGGGAGGGAACAGGCGTGGCGTGGGGATCAATGCCCCCACAACAAGGAAGGGATTGGGGTTGGGGCTGTGGCTGGGACAAGTTGCCCAGCTGGGGCAGGGAGGGCATGGGACTTGGGGAGGTGGGGGAGCTCTTGCTGTTGCAAGTTGCCTGTCTGGGAGTGGCATGGGAGCAGGCATCTGCCCCTGGATCTGTGTGGGGCAGGCTGGGCTGGGCTGCATTCCAGGTGGCTAGCCCCAGTTGCCCACCGCTGGGCTGTGCCCCATGGGGTGGTTGGAGCCAGGGCTGAGCAGAGCTCAGTGGAGTGGGAGCAATGAGGGGGCTGCAGCCACCCTAAAATTCCCTATAGTGCCTGCCACCAGCCCCACTCCGATCTGGGTCCACGTGCCCATCCCCATCTTCTGCCACGGCTTGCCTAGCGAAGCTGGGGCTTGTCCTGGAGGTGTGGGGTGGCTGGGTGAGTGGTGGGGGGGCATAGCCCCCACTCCCAGTGCCTTCTGCCACCCATCTGTAATGCACCCAGCCCAGCCTGCCCTGCGCAGATCTGGAGACCCACTCCCATGCCCTCCTGGACCAGCGGCAAGTGGCGGTGCACAGTGGCGGGGGGGCCCCCCCTCCCCACGTCCTGCACCCAAGACTGTCCTGGAGAGGGGACTGTTTCTGGGAGGTGTGAGCCAGGGTGACCATCTCGGGCTTTGGGGGGCACCATGGACAGTACCATACAGGCTCTGCCGTGGCTGTTACATGCTGCCACGGCAGCAGAGCTGGTAGCACTCAGCAGAATCACTGAATTGAATCACTGTCCCTCCAAATCAGCCGAATCTGAATCGAATACTTGCTGCTTCGCACAGGCATAGTTTTCAGCCTTTTTAGATGCCAGGCACCCCTAGGAAAATACAGCAAAAGCAGAGCTTTTACTATACTGGTTCTTAGTTTTCCCTCTTTTGTGTGTGTGTGTGTGTGGGGGGGGGGGAGGAAATAATAGAGCAGTTCTTCTGCCCTGTTCTGGTCTTCATTAGTTATTTTCAACCAAATGTTTGTCATACTATGTATTTCTAACTGAAATTTCTGGGTTTATTCTCTGGATCATGTTTATTCCCATAACCGCGTTAACATTGTGTGGCACCTGATGGCACCCTTGAAAAGATCTCAAGGCACAACCAGGGTGTCATGAAACCATGATTGAGAATCACTGGTGTAACTGGGTGAGCTGTTTATGCTGCCAGCCTGCCAAAAAAAGTTAACTTGAGATGGGCACTATATAAAAAATTTCAGCTCAGACTGTTCATGGTCAGCAAAATACTCAGCAACTGAAAACAGCTTAATATTTTAGTGTTAGCAACCCTAATTGTAGGCATCAATGCATGTACAAGATGTATTATTCTTGTTTAAATTGTCATGCAAATATTCTTTGCCATTTAATTTCTCTTGCTTAAATTTTATCTGCTTCAATTTCACAATCAGATTTAAAGACTTTTATGTGGAAGGGTGATGAGAGAGGCTGATATGGTACAGAGTGAAAGAACAGAAAAGCAAGTTCCTTATGTTCTTCCTTCCAGGCAAGCATATTTGGAGGCCAGAATGGACAGCATAATTGATTCCTGCCAGAGGCCGTGGTAATTTATATCTTTACCCTTGGCTTGACTTTTAACCTGCTTCTGTCCTTCTTTCTCCTGGCCATCTCCTTGGCAGCCTTCTTCAATGCTCCCCCAACCCTTTCTTTCTCTCTCGCTCCCTCTCTGCCATTGAGTCACAAGAAGTTGAAAACATTTTTTAAAGCAAATGGAACTTGCCCATCTGCCACTGTACACTCCTTTAATCCAGAGTTTTAAGTCTTACTTTATCAATTAATTCTAGCTTCTTTTAAATTTAAATATTTAAATTGTGGCAACTCTATGTGATATATGCAAATTTAATAATCTGAAAACTTGATTATAGATGTTAGAGGACAATTTAGTTGGATTTCAGATGGCCAAAAGATAAATTCAGGGATTTCAATTACTTTTTAATAAAGAGGAAAGAAATTAAAAGCTGAAAAAATATTTTAGCAAAGGAGTTCAGAAATGAACAGTCTATTACTCTTTATAGAACCTACTGTTTAATACAGCTTCTTTTGTTTTTTCCTTTTCCTTTTTAACCTAGTCCAGAATTGTTTATCAGAGACAGAAGCAAAATGAGAACTTCCTGGGAGCTGTCTGACCCAGGACCTCCTTCTACTCTCAATCACAGCCGTTCAATCACTTCTGCTTGAGAGGAGAGAATAGAAAAAAGGTCAAAAGATTTCCAGAGCCATGTCCATATGTTATTTTGACATGTGCAGACTTAAACAAAGAGATGTTTCATTATTGCTGGGCTGGACTCTAGAACCCTGTAATGGGTGTCTCTCTCTCTGTATACCACACATGGGGAGATTTAGGTACCTCCAGAATAGGATCCACAATGGCTAACACAAACTTGACTCACTGAGTACTAGCCAATAAGGAAATGCTGAGGAAATCCCACCTCTATCCAGACTTCTCAAAGTAGGCCCACTGCAGGTAGAAGCATTGTGTATCTACTGCAGTATGGTTTCTAGGCAAATGGTTGTTGTTGCAATTATACTGAAGACTACTGCTGGCCATCTATGTTGTAACTGAAAAGTTGGGTCTTTTTCTTCCATAAATTAGTGCAGCATTCATTGTCTCAAGATATCAGTAAGTCAAAAGGATTGTTAAAGGGATGGCTGTACATGCCCTAAGGCGTAAATTGATTCCAAAGACTAGGAAGGACTGCATACCAGGCCTGCACATAGCATGGGATTTTTGTCAGGTTCTCTTCCTGCTTCCTGTTGTTGGAGGTGTGAGATCAAAATTGGCTTGTGCCAATCAAGTGCTTCCCCAAACTTCTGATTCGTAACTGGCAAATGATCCAATCCTGCATTTTAGTTCTCACCATTAAATAAAGCAAAGAAAAAAAACCTTAAAATAAAATAATGGCCATGCTTGTAGCTTCTGCTCTGCTTTTACAAAAGCAAGTTTATGTGGAGCTGCAGTGCTAAAATTGTTCCGTAACTGCTTCTGACTGCCGAAGTGCTGGAGCATAATGTAAAATGCTTTGACAAGGCAAAACAGGTCACCAAACTGACTCTTTCATTGTGTTGGCTGATTTTAAATAAGATTCTGAGGCCTCCTTCCTACAAAGCACTGTCTATGATCCAGTCCTTGTATTTACTTGGAATCCCCATTACAGTCAAACAAGTTTGTTATAGTCTTAAAAGTTGGGTATATCCTTTATACACAAGTGAACATACTGCCACAATTGGGGCCAAGTCAGCTAGGCTGCTTGTGAGGTATATATTTTTTTGTCCACTGCTTTCTCTTGAACTTGAAGAATTCCTTGCCTCCCCAACTCTTAGTATATGAAACAGGGAGGTTAATGGAACATTTACCTCAAGTGATTAATGACTGAGAGCCAGGAATTGGGAATCTCTTAATTCTAAGCCTAGCTGAGCCACCACTTTATTATACAGTTTTCTAAATTTCCTAACCCTTCCCATGTTGCATTCTATCCTTCTGTAAAATGGGTATAATCAAATAATACTCTCCCTGTTATAACTCTTGGGTATCACAGCAGTGTTTAATTCCTTAATAGAAGTGGGCCCCTCTGTGAAAGGAGGGTAGCTACTTCTTTAAATCCAACCCTAAAGGGACATATGTTACTGAGTTTTCCTCCAGTCACCAAGGCTAGCAAGAAAGCTGCTATTACATCCCATAGCCAAAGGATTGTCTAACATCCTGAACAGATGATACATTTATAACAGTGCAGTCAGCCTATGCACTGGTGTAAATAAAGGAGCAGACATAAATCCTTACAGTGAGGTAACGTCAATGAATCTAGTGTAGAATTGCCCCTAAAAGGACCTACGGTAAAACTACACTGATGAGAGTTAAACTGCTATGGCAACTAGGTTAACCTGAGGCACCCATTAACCCAAGGCTACCACACTGTGACAGTGACTACGTAAGGCTTTGCGTGCAACTAATTTGGAATAGCAGCTCATCTGCAGCAGTTTGCTGCCTTTTGTGGTATATCTTATATGAAGTCTTTAATGAAGAGCCTTTCCAGCTTGTCTCTCAAACTTTCAGTCTGTATCTCAAATTAGATTTTGGTGGTTTCATAAAGAGAGGGTAACCTGCTTGTAACTAAAGATCTTTCTTGCATAGCAAGCAATCTGTTAAACATAATTGTAACAGCATGGGGGGGCGGTCTCTTTGTTGTCTGCAAATTAAAATGGGGCTTTTGAATAGATGTATGTTTGTTTATTTATAGTCTTTCCAACTAAAATGTATCAAAGCCCTAATAAGCAGTTGTTAAGGAATGGCCACAATAGTCTGAATTGTGTTTAAAAATCCACAAAAATATGACTTTCGAGACCTTGATTGCATGGTCAGCAGTCAAAAATATCAATGCTTCATTGCCTCTGTTCCTGTTACAGATACATGTGACAGCGTTGCAGCTATGAGTGGAATTTTAAAGAGGAAGTTTGAAGAAGTTGATGGCTCCTCACCCTGCTCCTCTGTGAGGGAATCAGATGATGAAGTTTCTAGCAGTGAAAGTGCTGACAGCGGCGACAGTGTCAATCCATCCACTTCTAATCATTTTACCCGTGAGTCCAAAGTCTTGCGTAGAGCTCTATTGTCCTCTACAAATTGATAGTATTGTCTGGCATAATGGTAATAATAATACACAGCTCTTATACAGCAGTTTTTTATCAGTAGGTCTGGGGACAGACATTACACACAAACCAGTTTAAGTGATCAGAAAATGGTTTTAACCTGTAATAGAATTTTAACCTGTAATGTTCAGTGCACATAAACCAATTTCCCCACAACCCCACCTCATAGGGCAGGCCACTAGCCTTGGCCCATCCTGTCTGCTCCAGCTGGGCAGGGCCAGCTCTGTCCCCAGGCTGTCACAGAGCTGAGGCAGCGACGCCTGTTCTGCAGCCCTGATCCAGCCTGTGGCAGTCAGCCCAGCAGGGTGGTGGTGGGGAGGAGACAGGGGAACAGAACTCCCCTCCTCAGCCCCGGCCCCAATCCCTGGTGTGAAAGGGTTCCCCCTGGCCCACATGAGTCACCAACATGTAGGTGGGAGGTGAGGGGATCAGGCCCTCCAGCTGGGGGCTGGCCCAGATCCCTGTGCCTCAGTGGGCATTCCCCAGCCCTGGGCAGGGTTCCCTGAGCCCGGTCACTGGTACAGAGGGAGAATTGCCCCCTCCCACCTCTCAGCATGGTGCAGCACCAGTTTAGCTCTGCCCCCACAGGTGCTACGGGGGGAATCATTCCCTCCGGCCCAGGGCCAAGCTGGCACTTGACTGTGCCAAGAGATGAGAGGGGGAAATTCCCCCTGTGCACTGGTGGCAGCACTCAAGGAACCCTGCCCAGGGTGCAGGAACCCCTGCTGAGGTGTGGGGACCCCCCTATGTGGCAGGATACCCAACACTGGCAGGGACACAGGCTGGAATGACTGTTCCCCACCCTGCAGGGGATCAGCAGGAGTTTGTGGGGGGGGCAGCCAATCAATGATAGGCCCCGGTTGGCTGCATTCAAGTGCCCTCAGCAGCGGGTGGCAGGCAGGAGGTGTGCTCTAGTGCAGTGCTTCTCGAACTTTTTTGTACCAGGACCCATTTGTAAACATTGATGGCCAGTCCTGACCCATAGCCCCAGGCTTTGCTGGTGCCCTCACTCCCAAGCCACAGTCCCCTGCCCCCCTGGGCCATACTGATGACTCTTACACCTAACCCACAGCCTCCTCCCCCACATCCCTGCTGGAGGGCCCCCAGCTGCCCCTGGCTCACTTGGGCTGGAGCATGGTGGCTGCAGTGGCTCTGGCTCATCTGGGCAGCAGCAGAGCAACTCTGGTCCCAGCATGGGCTAGAGGGAAGAGGGAGTGGGGGCCTGTGTCACCCCGGCTGCCATGGGCTGGGGCGCCTGTGCTGCACCAGGCAGCCTGATTATGGCCCCTCAAGCAATGTCTCCCATCCACCCCACCCCTGCAAGTACTCAGCCATGTAGCTCCCCCTGGGTCCATTCCCACGCTGGAGGGGCAGGCGCCTTCCTATCTCTTGCCCCTGCTGCTGTGACACAGCCTTGGTGCCTGGCCATCTTCCCCCAGTGCCAACAAGCACCTGTCCCCACCCCCCACACCCATCCACTCCACACCAACCCCCAAACAGTTCCTAAGCCCTGGACCGCCAGCTCCCACTCTCCATACTGGCTGCATGCCAGCTATATGCAGGTACACATGTACCTGCTATCTTGAATTGCCCCAAGCAGCTCCTTGCTGGCTGGAAGGCTGCCAGCTTGCAAGGAGAAACCCATGGTTTCCCACACTTTTCTGGGACTTGCTCATGACCCTTTCAGATATTCTTGCAACCTACTTTTGATGCGTGACCCATGGGTTGAGAAACACTGCTCTAGTACCCTCCCCAGCTTCAAGTTTGGACCACTGCAGGCATCTAGCTGCCTTTCCAGCTTCAAAAGTTAATGTCAGTTTACTTCATCAGTTCAGTCTGTGCAGGTTAGAAACCCACGAAGGACTGAATCAATTCAGCCTTGGGCTTTCTGACGGTCTGGATTTAGCCTAGATGTCAATATGCTTTATCATTATCTCTATTTTACGGAAGTGAAAACTGAGTTCCAGTGAGGTGCAGTGAATTGACAAAAGCCACCCTGGAAGCCTGTGGCACTTTGGCTTCAGTTTTGTAACTCACCATTTATTTAGTGAAATCTGCATAGAATTATTTATTAATATGACCTAAATTACACTAGCAGCACTTAAACGTATGTCGTTTGATTTAGAGAACTGATTGCAGTTTTGTAGTCAGGATTTTCAGCATTCAAGGTATTTATAATACAGTAGGTAGAGAAGGGAAACATTACAAGATTCTGCTGGTACATTATCTAGTTTTCTTGAATAAAATTGTAAGCTTTTAAGAGGTACTACTGTATTTAGTGACAATCACAATATATAGTACTCAGAATCATCTGATCACTGTACTTTATTTCCATACCAATGGAAATTTTTGATCAGGGTGGGTTATGCAAAACAAATAACGTTTTTATGGAGGATTCCACATTATAAAGACTTAATGAAATGCTTCAGGTTAGATGGAGATACTGGCAACCATTATCCATAGCATCCATGCCTACTCTAGACAGGATTTTGCACAGGCAATAGTTTTTTGTGGAGACAAGCATTTGCCTCAGTGTTATCAAAAATGAAAAGCTCATATGCCTAGAAAGTCTGGTGAACATTAATCTGTTTTGTTTTTATTGCTTGTTTATTTCAATGAGTACTTGCATAATTTAAACAACCTAGGCCCAGATCCTGCAATTCTCTATTACATGAATACACTGAGGCCAATTACTTCATTGTTGACTTCACTGGAACTATTTATCTCCAGATTTCTTTCGGTTTTACACATTATTTCCTCCAGCTCATTTGAAGACATTTTGAAATCACTGTATACAGTTTGGAGCATTAGCAGAATTCACAAGTATTGCCTGACAGGGGTCATGATGTGAACACTTTTGCTATGGCCCCTATGAGATGCTGAAGTGAGCTTATGCATTTGTGATTTGGTTTGTCTGGAAGAAAACAATTGTGTTGTGCACTGATTGTACAGCCCGCTACCTTTTAAAAAGAATGCATTTCTGTATAAAGAAAATAAAGGAATATATAATCTATGTCAGAGCTGTTCATCTGGTGGCCCAAATCTAGGCTACCTCTCCCTTCCTCCCTCCCAGGTTTCACTTTCTGCTTCCACCTCAGTGGGTGGGGGTGGGGGGTGTGTGGGTTGCGACTGGGAAAGTCCATGGCATGGTGACATAGATACATTTCTCATGGTGGAGCTGCATGCTAATACTTCTCCCTCCTTCCTTCTTCCTGATGGTAATGTTCTTCTGTCATCTCCCATGAACAGGTATCACGGCGCTTAATAAAATAAACTTAGGAAGAGGGTACTGCTAACTCCACATTTTCATTTTTTCATTTTCACCTTCTTGCAGTTTTAGAATTACTATAGTATGTTCAGTTTCTTGGATGTTGATGAAATTTACCACAGGTATCAAGCAGTTTGTGGCAATGAATCTGTATATCTTATTATAATTAGTATGCTTGGGGGGCGGGGTTTCCACCAAAAAGTTATTGAGTAATAGAATGAACTGCCCTGTTGGTGATTTCATTTTTGTAGTATACCTGATTCTCGCAATAAAGTTCTGACTCATTATCCACATTATTCTCCTTCATTCCAATTGTCTCAGAACAGGAATAGAAAATAGTGGTGGAAATGTCCTCTTATCTTGCTTTCCAATTAATTTTATCATACTCTGAAAATACTACATCCTTTTGACCTCTTAATATAAAAAGATGCAATATGTTTAATGTACTACTTAAGAAAAAGTGCCTTTGAGTTCTCCTTCTAAAATGAGGTAATATTTTAAATAAATGTTAAACTGAGATATTTAAGAGAATTAATACCCATTACCACCTTTGGACATGACCACACATCCCCTATTTCTGATATACCCAATATTCACTTCAGCGCTGATGATCCTATTTCTGCCTTCATAGAGATTAGCTATAATATATTTTATTTTTACTGTTTTGTAAGTCCATGTCTGTATTAAAAATACAGATTTATGTTTCAGTTTTAATATTCTCATTGGATCCAACTCATGCAGCACAGGATTTTTGGTGCAAATTTTTTTATAGACAACTCCTTAGAATCAGGCAACCAATAAAACTATGGGCCCAATTCTGCTTTTGGCTACATCTATGAATCACAGGTGCTCACTTTCCAGCCTCTGCCTCTTGTAGATAACAGGATTTTTTCTTTTCCTTTTCTAGGGATAATCTTGCTTGCAAGTCACCATACTTGAAAATCATACCAAATGCTTCAGTAGTTCCAGGATGCCACTAAGACCCTGAGATTTCCCCAGAGATTTAAGTAGGGCTGGGTGGGAAACAGTCTTTTTCTATCTTATGAGAATTTTTTTTTTTACAATTTATGTTAGAATTGTTGTGGGGAGAAATCCTAAATAGGATTAAATAAAAATCTGGAGATGTTTTGCAGACAACATGTCTGCAATTAATTGTGGATTGGGTCAAACAAAATGTTCATGTTAATAATTGCTTTATGATGATTTCAGGCTTTGTATTCTTATTAACTTTTCAAAATGTAAAGTTATTTTGAACTAAGTAACAGAAAGTGTTCAGTTAGACCAAATGGAATTGGGCTGCTTCAACAGTGTCAATTGGAAATTCTCCAGTACCAACCAACAAACAATTTCAATTCTGGTAAATCATTGTTTTGTAATGAGAAGATATTTTATTAAAAAATATGACTAGCTGTAGATGTCAAGTCATGTAATAAGTATCTTATTATCTGAATCCTTCATGAAAAATAACTACTTGGGCACATGGACAAAATGGGTTTCTCAAGTGGGCAGATGTCCCACTCATACGGTAGTCTGTATTTCAAAGAGAATATTAAAAATTGCTGTAAATACCATGCTCCTCCCCTATGAAAAAAATTGGAATTCCTGATAATAGTGCAGTTCAATTGTAAGACGTGTGCACTATTTTAGCTTGTTTGGTTTCTCCTCTTCTTTATATTGCCTCTATTATTTTTATAGGAAAAGTTACATGAACTTCCTTTGACTACTGCAGCTTGAATTTACTTTCCTCCTCATATAAATCTTTAAACTGTCAGAACTCATCAGGTCCCCCACAGCCAATTGCACCGACTGGGAAACGGCCATGGGGCTCCCAGAAGTGGCCGCAGCACTTCATCTGGCACTCCCAATCCCTGGCCAGCGCCCCCTGCCCGTCGCCTAAGTGGGGAGTGTGGTCTGTGGGGGGGTGCACCAGCACTCTCAGGGGGTGCATGTGCACCCCCTACATGTTGCCACTGGCCATAGCAATGTGCTAAAGCAATGTAGCATCCACGGGTGTCTACACATGACCAGCAAGTACTTCAGTATAGCGACATGCTCCCCTGGTATAGCACACTGCTATGGCGAAGTAGCTGCTAAAAATAAGTGTGCGCCATGCGTAGGGTGCAGTACTGACTGTTACTGCTCAGTAAATTAGTACTTCCAAAGGGAAGTACTCAATCACAGCACAATAACAATGTTCCCATAGTGACATGTGTAGATGCACCCATACAGTATATTTATGTACTATATGTGGGTCTGGGTACAGTATTAATAAGCTGTCATATAGTTGGTACTGTGACATAAGGTAATATTTCACAATACTATTTCATAATTCCATTGGGAAATACTGAAGTGATATGGTAACTAGCAATATGAACTATGTTAATAATATACCTGTTACCTGGCTTTTGTCATCCCTACAACTGCTTTAATGCACATGTGATTCATCGCAGACTGTTTACATTAGATGTTCACTGTCATCAAAACAGAAAATAGCAATTTGTGTCTGAATGCATAAATTTACAAGAAAGCCAATCTTGAATGCTTCTTTTAATTATATGAAATTGTCAGATTTACAAATAAAAAATTGGAAGTTTTTAAATCAGTGCATATCATTAAATCTTGATTGCATTTGAAATACCATTCTAAATGGCATTTGTTTCCTTTGCTTGAAGAACAGTGTATTTAAATAAAGACATAGGGAACTACTGCTTTCTCAGAGTATTGTCCTAATAATCTAATTATCTCAGAACAATGATTTGTATCACCTAGCAGTGCTGAAATATGAAAAGTTGAATGTGCATGTTTTTATTTTTACTTTTGCAAACAACACACAATATAGATGTAAAGGTCATATTTAAAATAAAATAATCACAATATGGTATAAAGCTGGCTTGAAAAATAGGGATTTAACTAGTCAGTTGAATTGGTATTATGGGATAATAAATACATCTTGGAGACCGAAGAAGGAAATGGTTGTTGGGGGTTATAGTCCCATCTGAAAGGGGTACCTGTTCAATATGTAAAAGCCAGTATGTACATTGTACCTGTACAGCTATATGTACCATAGTCTGATAGGAAAGGCAGCACATTTGCTGCTGGCAGGAATGTAAAGAGATATTGATCTGTGTCACGGAAAATATCGAATGGAAGAATGACCTTGTATCTAATTAGCTTCTTGCATCTCACATTTGGACTCCATTGCAGTCCTCATCCTTATTTCTTAGCTTTATTGTTAAAACACAAGAATTTAAATCTTATTAAGACTAGTTAGAAAACCACATTTATAAGCTGCAAAGATGAAATTACTCAGAAGTCTAATTTTTTTCTCACCTAGTACTGGGCTGGATCAATTTTCATATTTCCACTCAGTCGACCTCTATCAATTGTAGTGTGCTTTAAAGGCAGTATTGGAAATTTAGGCTACTAGATTTCTTTGCCAGCTTTAGATATTTCTTCTATATAAAATACTGACCTGTGCTGGAAGAATGAGCCTCTCTCAAAGTTTATAGGCAAATGTAAACTCGTATATGAGGGAAGAATTAATCACATTTTAAGAAACAATCCATTATTTTATTTACTACCACTCTAGAATCAATATAAAGGTGACTTTTGCTAACTTTCATAGTTTTATAGTTGGTAAGGTCAGACGAGACCTGAGTAGATCGTCTAGTTCGACCCCCTGCCATGGGCAGGAAAGAATGCTGGGGTCAAACGATCCCAGCAAGGTGTCTATCTAGCCTCCTTTTTGAAGACCCCCAGGGTAGAAGTGAGAACCACTTCCCTTGGAAGTTGGTTCCAGATCCTAGCCACCCTGACTGTGAAGTAGCGCCTCCTGATATCTAGCCTGAATCTACTCTTCATCAACTTATGGCTGTTATTCCTTGTTACTCCTGGTAGTGCTTGGGGGGAACAGGGAGTATCTCATTTCCTGCTGGTCCCCCTTGGCCAGTTTATAGATGGCCACCAGATCCCCTCTCAGCCTTCTCTTGTGGAGGCTGAACAGGTTCAGGTCCCGTAGCCTCTGCTTGTAGGGCCTGCCTTGCTGCCCCGATCATGCAAGTGGCCCTCGTCTGGACCGTCTCGATGCTGGCCACATCCCTCCAGAAGTGTGGAACCCAGAACCGGACACAGTACTCCAACTGTGGCCTGACCAGTGTCACATAGAGGGGGAGTGCCACCTCCCTGGACCTGCTTGTGATGCATCTGTGGATGCATGAGAAGATGCAGTTAGCTTTCCTGACTACATCCCCACATTGGTGGCCCATGTTCATCTTGGAATCAGTAATGACTCCAAGTTCCTTTTCTGCCTCTGTGCTGATGAGAAGGGAGTTCCCCAGCCTATAGGTATGCTGCTGGTTTTTCCTCCCCAGGTGCAGTTCTCTGTACTTGTCAGTATTGAATCCCATCCTGTTCTCATCTGCCCACCCCTGTAACCTGTCTAGGTCTAGTTGCAGCCTGTCCCTCTCTTCCAGCGTGCCCACTTCTCCCCACATCTTCGTGTCATCCATGAATTTGAACAAGGTGCTTTTCACCCCCTCATCCAAGTAACTGATAAAGATGTTGAACAGTGCAGGCCTGAGGACCAAGCCCTGGGGGATCCCACTGCCCACATCCCTCCAGGTCAAAAAAGATGCATCCACCACCACTCTCTAGGTGCAGCTCTCCAGCCAATTTGCGACCCATCTGACTGTGTAGGCATCGACGCCACAGTCACCTAGTTTCTTAATGAGAATGGGGTGAGAGACCATGTCCAAGGCCTTCCTAAAGTCCAGAAAGACTACATCCACCGTGACACCTGCATCCAAGGATTTTGTGACCTGGTCATAGACTGCCACCAGGTTGGTCTGACAGGACCTGCCTCGAATGAACCCATGTTGGTTGCCCCTAAGCATGACCTCCCCTGCTGGTCCCTCGCAGATGTGCTCCTGGATAATTTTCTCAAAGAGCTTCCCCAGGACCAAGGTAAGACTAACAGGCCTGTAGTTTCCTGGGTTCTCCTTCCTCCCCATTTTCAAAAAAGGGACCACATTGGTCCTCTTCCAGTCCTCTGGCACCTTGCCAGAACACCATGAGTGCTCATAAAACTGTGCCAGGTGTCCCTGTACTCTGTAAAAGTGTCTTGCACTCCTAGGTAGCTGTCCTGTGCCTAACCACATTTGATTAATTTAAATCTGTAACTTAAATGTCTGGTTGTAGAAAAATCCAAGACATTCTTTTCCAAAAAGTTGTACTTTAATGCAAAATTACCTACATTTTGTCATTTCCAGAGTTCTGGGAGATAATATGTTTGCACTATGATGCAGGATAGAAAATGTTAATTGGGAGAATTAATTAAACAGGTTTTATGCACATAGAACAAGATTAATTTTTCATTCAAGCCAGCTGCTTCTGGCCTTGGGATTCCTACTTTGACCCCCTACACTCAGTAAATTTCCATTTGCAGTTAGCTGAACACCTTCAGATAAGATAGTGAGATTGTAAGTTCTCCAGGGCAGAGGAAATTTAGAATTTGGCGTGTTTTAAAATGTTTACATTTGTAATGAACTACAAATATTTTAAATAATAATTACATTTAAGAGTAGTATACTGTGAGCTTCAGATAGTGATGAAAAAAGCATCCTGTTTGCATTGTAGTATGTGGCCCTTTATTATTTGTAGGATCATAGAAGTCATATTTTCTGTAATCATAGGTATATAATTGCACATAAATTTTATAAAAGAGATTAATTTCCATGTTTTAAATTTGCTGCTCAGTAAAATGTCATCATTAATGCACACCATACAGCCAGTCTATAAGGAAATAACCTTGGTGAAGCAGCAGAAGGAGTTGGCACAGAGCCAGCAAGATTGCCTAACGCCAAGAAGCCTCTCCTGCTTTAGAAAGCACTTTGAATGGGAGACTCATCTAGTTATTAATTCAGACAGCAGGGAGACCTTTTCCCCTCAGGAATTGTTGCAAACCCCAGGCACTCAAGTGCATGTGGCTATTACATTTCAAAGACATTTGTATGCTAAAATAGTAGAGTAAAATCTAGTGCTGTATAAGCTGGAGTCTTCAGATGCTCAGCCAGTCTGTGTTAATTCACTTGACTCTCCACAAACGTAGCTGTTGTACACACACAGCTGATACATCATAACCCTCCACTATCTGATGTTTAGTTGGTAGCTATCTTCAAGCCTTAGTGAAGCCTCTTAAAAATATATTTTAAAACATATTTTCCACACTCTCTTAAATCATTCATCTGCCTAAAGAAATAATAGGTTAATGCACCAGTGCATTTTGTGACGTCATTCTGGCTCAGAAAATGCATTGCAAGCAGCCAGAGCATGCTATTGAGTCAGTCAGCTACAATGGTGCTTTTCTGCCCCTAAAAAAGCTTCCTCTCTTTCTAATCTTTTTATTTTCTAATTTTACACTTTTTCCTTTCTTTTTCTTCCACTGGATTTTTGAAACTCCTTGGGTGCATCTATACAAGCTGCTAAAAGCACAGTAGATTAATTCTATTGGGCATTAGCGGATCACAGAGAAAGCCATGTTAATGAGCAGTAGAATTAGCCTACTGCGCATTAGCGTCATGTAAAAGATGTGTGCCGGAGCTACTGTGCAGTAGCACTGATCACAGTGCATTGAGTTAGCACCTGCTATTACAGGTACTAAACTTAATGCACTGTAATTATGGTGCATTAATGCATGTGCAGATGTGCCCCTTGTGAGTAACTCAATTCCTTTTCTAGAATGAAATTTAAGTACATAAAATGCCAAGGGGACAGCGGGGAGGATTTTGGAACATCTCATTGCCTGCTGATGGTCGGTCATCTCTTTAGATTATTTGTACTATGGTATGTATGTGCCCCAACTATGGGTCAGGGTCCTACCTCTGAAACTTTTTTCCCTTTTTTAATTAATCCAATATACTCTGATTATTAATGGTATTCTCATGGGCTATTTCCTTGCTCTTTAATGTAGAATTAGAGCAGATTGGAAGGAGGTATTTTTTTAACAGTAAAGAAAGTAACCCAAAGAGATTGCAACACTTCAGCAAGTAGGCAGAGTGTATAAATCTATCCAGTGTTCAAATGGTTCTTACAATAGAGATGGAGTCAGATTTACTCATGTGTTTCAAGGACTCTGCTCCACTAAGCCATAAACTCAGTTCAACTGGCCAGCTAAACTAGGCTTATGTTTGCTTTGCATCATAGGAGTGGTGCAAAGCAACTACACCATTATGCCTATAGGTGAAATTTTAGTGCGTTACCCAGGTTATATTACTGAAAAACCATGCCTTGGGTGCCTGGCAGACATTTAATTTATTGTGTGATTAACACCCCCTGAACTGGGTCTGGGGCTGCTCATAGCTTGATCCTGCAGAGGCAGGCCTGAATCTAAGACCCAACACCCCGTCTCCCTCCACTCTACAGCATAAGGTTGTATATGTTTCTCAACACTTCCTCCCTTTCCCAAGGCCACCATATGGAAACATGTAAAGAGTATCAGGGCTTTGGATGCAGGACTGCAGTGTGGGAATTTTCCTGTCCCTGATGGAGGAAGCCTGTTGACTCTCCATATTCAGGGACATTTAGGTCAGGTACAGATATCACACTTTTACTGGTATAAGTGATTGGAAACTGGTCTATACCTGTAACAGAAGTTCAGCCCAAAAAATTGATCTATACCTGTAACAGGAAAGAAGTTCGACACATATGGACTGACTTAAAAATGGCAAAAACCCAGTCTAAAATTTGCCCCTCCCCCCTCCCCCCACTAAGTGGTGAATGTGTGTTCTGTTTGCTACTGATCTAAACTATAGCACTTACCGAAAACCATGTAACTTGGATCAGTTCTGCCTCAGGCTTTTTGAATGTCTGTACCTAGCCATAAAGTTTCACGCTGCAGTGGATGTAGTTGCAGGATTAGGATCTGAGAAATGTTACCCTTGTTCCCAAAAATTGTGCATCTTTCTGCACCCATCTGGCAAAAGCAGCCCTCTCCATTCCTGTGTAGCGATGAGAAAATAATTCCCATCTTTAATTGAAACTTTGTAATTTAAAAATATTTGAACCAGTTTCAAAGGTGGTCAAAAATACGGAATGAAAACTTACACACACACACACACATTCCCAACATCTTCTGCCATTTTGCTTGGAAATTTTGAACTTTTTCTGAACTTTCTCACTAGCTTTACAGTTTGACCCTAGAATTTGGCCCTATAGCTATTAATACTATACCCCCCACAGCACATTCCTCTGTCACCAGAGTGATAAATTTCACCTAAGTGACAACATTCATAACTACCTAGAAATCCTGTTTTGAATGTTATAGAATCCCACGCCAGCACACTGAGCTCATCATTGCTTACATTTATGATAGGTTGGAATATTGGAGTGCATTCTCAAATGCTCTGCATCATAGGAGAATCTAGATCTTATCATACTACATTTGTGTAATGGAAGCAAGTTTCATCTGGCATAAGGGTCAGTAGCCCCAATTATTACCTGATCCTGCTGTTTGTGTTAGTTAGTTATTTAATTATTATTTAACAATACCAATTGAAATTACTTGCACCTGATAATGGTTCGTTATGGGCTTGAGAATACTTAAAAGAAACAGCTGAAAAATATGCAGGTTTTTTTTATGGTGCCTTCTAATTTTCATTACTTGCAACCGTATTTGGAAATTAATTGTTAACTTCTTAGAGTCAGCATGTCTAATGCTTTTGTTATAAGCATTGGAGTAAAATGTAGTAGTATGTTGTAAAATACCAATTGAAATTACTTGCACCTAATAATGGTTCGTTATGGGCTTGAGAATACATTGAATAGAAGTTCATTTTATCTCCAACCTCTAGCTTCACTGAAAAAGAGAGATTAACAATATTGTTTTTAATGTTTCTTAGTAACTAGAGTAAATTTCTACAGAATTACTGCAGAAAAACTCAGTGAATTGAAGTAGCATGGTGTTTTAATCTTAAATACTTACAGGATAAGATAGGGCAGGACATGCCACAATGGAATTCTAACTACTTTCTTTTATCATGTGTACTAAATAATTTAGGAGTCTCTTTCAAAGATATGAAAGGAAGTTAAGCACCCAATTCTCATTGATTTATTTTTTCCTTCCCCTGCCAAAAGATTTGTTCACCTAACTTTGCTTAATGCCTTTGAAAGTTCCATCCATATAAACTAGTGAATTTTATAGTCTTATGAAATCACAAAGACAGTTTTGGCAGAAATCAGAGAGGATTTTCATTACTGTTTTAAATAACTTTTGGTGACAGTGTTGTAACAAATACATAGATATGGCTGAAAATAGATATTAATGCATGGCTAAATGAATCAAGTCCATAAATAGATACTAATGCATGGCTAAATGAATCAAGTCCATGTTTGTATAAAAATAAGTATTTACTGAGGTTACCCATAATCTAGGGGAGAAGACTGATCATTGTACTATAGGAAATGAAACATAGACAATCCTGATCATTCTGCTGCAGAACTAAAGCCACATGAGAAACCCTTTGTTGGTCAGAGCTATTGCTTTCAAGTTTCATTGACTTTGAGATTCTTTCAAGTGGAAAAGAGAGATGCTGCAAAATAGGACTAAGTTAAAGTGAAAAGAATGAGAGAGAAGACTATTGAGAAGACTAAGTCATTCTGGAATTCATATAAAGGTTCAACAAGAACGAAAGTGTGATGACAAAAATGGTCACAGTTCTAATGAAGTGGCCTAATAAAGTAATTTTTTAGTGTAATATCACTTCGATAACATTAAGATCTCCCTTGCTGCTGGGGTCTGAATCTTTTGAAATCTGACCCAAGTGTTAGTTGAAATATTGAATATAGCCCTACACTTGTTTTGGTGGGGGTGTTTTTCAGCATGCATCAAGAAAGAACTGCAGAGTTTTCATTTGTGTTACAAGTAGAAAAATAACTGCAAAAGGAAACAGAAATTTACAAGGTCTGTAGTGGCCATTAGCAATCTTTATAATAAATAAAATGAAACGTTCAACTTGGTACACTTTTAATGGTTTTCCTAAGTAAGACACTGTCAATGTCATAGATTTTTTTCTCACTAATTAATGACAAAATGTGACAACTAACAAATTCCTAAACCTTATCTCCAAGTTAATGCAAGCAATGAATGTTAGCAGCTTTTCTTAACCAGTAGGAAACTATGGCCAGGGAAAATAACAACATTTAAACAACGGCAGCTCGTGTGAAGTAAACAGAACAGACTGTCCCTACCTATCTTCTTAGTGGAAAAATTGGGACACAGCGTTGGGAATATCACAGGAATGTGTCTTGTGGATAGAGCAGTTGGTGGAGAAAATGGTACCCTTTTCCTCTCTCATGTCTTTGCCCTTTCAGAGTAGAAAAAATAGGATGTTTTACAGTAATTAAGTAAAAGAAGACCTGACTATTTAGACTCCAGTGACTACTTCAATTGTCTTATCCCAGCTGTTTCCTACTATGCAACACACATCACCAGAAACTCACTAATTAATTTGTTCTTCCCACGTGCTCATCCCTGCCCACTTCTCTCATTCCCTGCCCAGTCCTGAAGCTCTTTACGTTCCCTTATTTCCCTCTAATACAGTTCAGTTCCCCACCTGCTCAAAAATACTCCCTTCCTTCCCCCCCCCCATATATATGCTACAGGTTGTAAATTAGGTTTGACTGAAAAAAATATAACAAAGCAATTTTGGCAAAAGATTGGGTCCTTTATCTACATGAGAACCATTTGTGTTCTATGGAAAATTTTAAATTGTCATCAACTTTTTAAGCTGAAAACATCATGGCTCAGAACCCCAGAGGTCGCAGTCCCACCTATGAAACTTGTTCCCTCTTTTAATTAACCCAACATTGTCTAATTTTTTTTTTTTTTATCAAATAAGCAACGTATATGAACTGAGCCAGCATCTAAATGGTTCTTGCAGTAGAGATTGGGTCAAATTGCTTAAGTGCAAGCTCTTTCCTTCTTCATGTAAGTGGATAGACTATATATTCAGTGAAACTTTTCAAATTTAACTTCTCTAATTCTTCAGCTTTAGGCAACTATATTTCCAACTGTTGCCTCAGTGAACTCACCCCTACCTGGACAATCTGATACAGACTGACAGAGGAAGGTAGTCAGGTAGTGTGAGAAAGAAAACTGTTTTGCATGGTGATGACCACTGCCTTTAAGAGATTAGGAGGAGAGCAGTGCCAAACTATTAGAGCTGTATTCTAGTTTCCACTTCTCAGTTTCCCCTCTTTTTACATCCTTTGCAACTAGGCAGCATAGGGTGTAGGCTTCCCAGGGTTTTGAGCACAAATCTCATTTCTTTCTATTATGGGTTAATGTACCATTCCATATCCCCAGCAACAGCAAGTAAGGACTTGTACATCCAAGTCTCTTCTCAGAAAATACTCTCTCCCGCCTACCTATAAATGTGTTTGAGGGGAGAGGTATCACAATATTTCCTCCAAACTTGGATTTCCAAACCTAAGGACATAAGAGTAGTAATTAATCTTGTAATAGGCCTGAGACTTGTAAGTGAAGCATACAAAAAGCAGCAGTACAACATATTTTGTTTTGTTTAATGGCAAAATTCAAGTGCATGAACTCTTACCCAGTTTTTGCTTTCTAGGATGCTTGCTAAGCAGCCTTGGTCTTTTTATTTTTTTTAAGTGATGTTCTGACCTGGATTATCATGATATATTAGGCTTGACAGTTCTATATTGTTAGACTTGATGAAATGCTGTGTGGGAAAGTCATGGAGCAGGTGGAGGATGGTGTTAATCCTTCTTACCGTAGTGGTTCATATGCCACTGAGAATATGTAAAAAGCAGGAAAATAGATTAGTGGAGTTTAAGAATAGCAATATCTACTCCTGTCTTTTTGCTAGAATTTTAATCAAATGGGCTGCCACATGCTGCTTTATCTAGCCTTGAGATTTTCATGTCCCTAAAATATTTCTGTGATCGTGGTAATGAATTGCATTGCCCTCATGGATGTAAAGAGTGCTGGTATTCTGCTGGGGAGCCATATGGTTCACATTTATTTTAATGTGTCTTTGACATCAGGAGAATAGCTGAGGCAGCAGAGGAAAGTGCTTATGCTTTGGATTTCAGCCAGAATTGAGATTATTTATGTTTAGTAATCAAAGAGCTCCTCCTTTTCTCAATAAAAAGTGTTTGAAAATGCTTAAAATGTTATTCATGTTAGGATCTTGTAAAACTAGGAAGACTACTTTACATTCCTTTAATGGATGTTATTTTTAACTGAAGTGAGATTTCCCTTCCTGGATGTCGAGTTTCATATTCTATTTTTGGGAAAGTTCTAAATTTACACAAGTGCTTAGACCATTTTTATACTGGCATCACTCCAGTCTTTGCTGTAAGGCAGTCTACAAAACTCAAGCTGTCCGAAGTAGACAAGTCTGGGTATGTACTGCAATATTTGTTCATTGAGGGTCACTGTGGTAGATAGTGTGATTTAATGAAAGACCCTGATATTCTGTTACTCTCTTAGAGAACTTTGGAGGACTTTCTCTGTCACAGTTTATTCACATGGCAAAGGAAGAAGACATAAATGAGTCTGATACAGGTAAGTATTGTATTAGTTGCTCTGTCCTGGATCTAACCTATGAAGTTCAGTACTGGATAAAATTCCCCAGTTTCTTAAGTTTTTGATCTGGCATGTTATAATGGCTGACTGAAGCCATGGGTCTGACCTTCAACCTGAATTGGCCTAAAATTGGAGTTAGTGTTTTGATCTCATTCACTGTTCTTCATCAGGTTCTTCATTTGAAGTTAATCTTCTTTATGAAATATATTCAGCATTTCTGGGGGGTTTTAAGTGGGAGGAATTTTGTGTCAGAATTTACTATTAGTGGGAAAAGACTGAAATCCAGCTATGAAATATGTTGATGGATTGCGGTATATATAACTTTGAGTAACTTTTTAAAAGACTAGCTAGTAGAAAGTTTCCAAACATCCAACAGCTACAAGCTGCTTTTATCACTTATGATTACTAAAATGATTCTTCCCTGGGTGACTTAAAATTAACTTTACTTCTCATTTTTAAAGCAGATATAAAATTATCATAATTATATGTTTGCAGAGTGGGGTGAGAGAAATAAATTGAATAAACTGGTTACATTAACCCATCTTTTAATTAACCAGAGTATACACTCTTTCTAACTGTATATTTTTGATTGTATAGTAAAGCTTTTAATACTTATATAATCAATCAATGACCATACATGGTTTTAGTGAAAATCAGTATATTGTCCTACTTTTTTGTTCCTTGGACACTTCATGAATTCTTTTAGAAATGTGTAAGCACAAACTTGTTTGTACCACGTGTTCTGCCTCATTTCCTCACTTTTAACCCAAAGTGAGAAAAACTCATTCTCCATACCCTGGTACTACACATGAGTCATATCAACATGTGGTTCCACCATGAGAAATGCATTTGTGTCTTTGTGAGTTGCTACTATGAGTGAGCATCTACTCTACTGCCATCAGGAAATGTCACAGGATGCACAAAAGCAAGTAGCAATAGCTACTGCTAAAATGGACTATGTTCTGTTCTCTTCCAAATGTGTTAAAATTATACCTGTGCATACAATGGTGACAATCCATATAGCTCAGTATACACCACCATAGTTTAGACCTAATCACTCATTTGGGATATTCTTATTTTACATATCCTAGTCTTTCTATATTATATAGGTCAGGACTATCCAACTTCTATGCAGCTGGAGGCCACGCTAGTGTGAGTCATGGGCCCTTGGCCTTTCTGTCCTTCCACAGTTTATTAGAAGGTGGTAGTTGCACAGCACTTGCATCTGGCATCTCCTCTCTGTACTTGGGTGGACCCTACCTCAGCTCCCTCATTGTACCGTGTCCTGGACTTTCCCAGAGTCACAAGCTGACTCTGACTTCTGGGGAAAAAAAACTAATTTGCTAACTTGTATTTTTTTTCCAAGAAGCTAATTCTATCAAAAGATAGTCTAGAAGAGACCAACATCAGCAAACAAGATAGAGAAGAAATTTTATTTCTGAATGTATCACATTGTTTTTACTAGTCAAAAGTTTTGCAGGAAATTCGAGCAAGTGAAAAGTATTGCAGAAGTGTGCCAAGCCACTAGTGTCCAACTTAAGGTTACTACTCAACATACATGCCATTCTCTCCGTTAACTCTTGTTGCAGTGGTGAATGAGGCTTCTGAACGGAGGCCTTGCAATGTGATTCAAGTAACTTCTGCTGTTTCATTTTGCTTTGGCTCTTATTATATTCCAGAATAGTTTTGGAGTAAGGTCTAATGCCCTTATTACATGTAAAAGTTGTTTGGTTTTTTACTTTTATTTTATGCTATGTTTTAGAAAACTCAGTGACATCCACTGAATAAGGTATTTAAGACCCTGATTTGGAAAAGCACGTGGCTGTTTACTTTGGAGGGTCAGATGGAGGCAAAATTTCTCTGGAAATATGTATTAGACCAGAAAGAATATCTGTTCTATATTAAAAAGGAGCAAGGGTTTTTTGTGGTTTCTTTTTATTGATATATTTTCCAATTGCATTTCCAGTTAGGTTTTCAGGCACAGTGCCCACTATAGCTTGTTTTTTTTGGCTGTTTTTAGCTGATTTGTACCAAAGGTTTCATGCCAGTTTCTTGAACTGCTACAAGTAGTTGTATATATTATGCACTTATTTTTATTCTGTGAATGACCCAAAAAAACTAAAGCTTACCAGAACATTAAAAATGTAAAAGGTTACCAACAGAGTATAGAATTTATAGCACTTAATTTGGCTTGTGAAAGATCTATACCCTGCTATATAAACCTTCTAAAGTTTAAAAGCTGTTAAAGATTTCCAGTGCATGTAGTAGCCAAAAAGTCACATTATTCAGGCATTGTATGCGACGAGAAATGGCAAAACTATCAGCAGTGGCATAACTAGAGTAGGGTGACTGGTGTTTTGGAGAGGAGGGGGGGCTGTTAAAAAACAGCTGCCTCTGCAGCTGCACATTCACACTGGCAGTGCAGTGGAAACTGGAAGTTGCCACCGCCCCTGTGTGTGGCAGCTGCCCTGGACACCTGACCACATTTTGACACCTCTATTAGACTCCTTTCAGATGTAGTAAAAAAGGCAATATGATCGGTGTGAACAAAGAGTTGTTACTTCAGGATGTAGGCACAGGGCTGTGAAAATGAAGGAACTGTATTTATTCTGTCACCTGAGTGGTAGTGCTTTCTGAGAAAAGACAACAAAGCTAGAAACAGAAATTATACATGGTAGAAGTGATCAGAAACAGGCTCAAATCTGTAATACAGCAAAAGAAGTTCAGTGGGCATAAACTGCTTTCAAAATGGCTGAAACCAGTTTAAGATAAACCTGGATGGATGTAGTATCAGACATAACTGATTTAGGTTAAATCAATTTATTGAACTTTGGTCCCAGATTCCCTCCAGCTTCAGGTTAACTCACAGTCCCCCAGTATCCCAGGATGCTTCGTACCTCCCCAGCAACACTCCCCTGCTCACAGGTTTGGCAGGCTAGCCTTGGCTCAGGTTGTCTACTCCAGATGAGCAGGGCGGCATGCCCTAGCACCCCTCTCTGCAGCTTCTGACCTGGGCCACTGCAACCATTTGCTGCATTTCTAGAATCAAAAGTGAATGTCTGTTTACTTGCTTATTGGTTCAATCTATGAAGATTAAACTAACCTGTGAAGATTGAATCAATTCAGCTTTGGGCTTTTTGATTGTTTGTATTTAGCCCAAAAGGGTAACAGAAATGAGAAAGTGGCTTTGAAACCTGGAAACAACCAACCATGCTAAGGTTAAGAATTGTTTTCCATCTTTAAAAAACAAAGCATTATATTGTCAAAACTTTTAGCTATTTTTCCCTTTTATTCTTTAGCAATACCTCTTTAGCATCTCTGCAGAACTGTCTGTTTATCTTTAGAAACATGGAATGGTAGAACCCATAATTATGCTCCTGAGCAACCACATAAAAGCAAAATCACCCTGTGTTCCATAGCTCTTGTTTGCTTTGTTTTAATGAATAAGATTCTCATGACTATAATATATCTGCATTGCTTCCCAAGTGTAACGTAGCAAGGCCAGAAACACAGTGCAGAATCCGAATTCTGTCATGTAGTGACCCCATGGATAAGAAGGGAGAAAAAATAGTGTGTTCTCAAAAAGAGTGGGGGCGGGGAGGGGAGAGACAGATTTAAATTAACAGTTTTTTAAAAGTTTGATGTGCAAGACTAATCATAATAATATAGGTTTAGCATGATGTCCTAACTGTGCATTAATAGGTTTGAATTGCTTGTTAGTGTAATTTTATCACGTTTTGCTTTTCTGAGAAAAATCACAAAGCGATTCCAAAAAATAAGAGGGTTAGTTTTTTTTGTTTCTTTTCACAATATATTTTGCATCCTTTGGATTTGCATTCTGGTTTGTAAGCCTTTAGTGTGCATATTTTTCAAGCTTTTCTTGTTTGCATGATAGGCCAGACATTGTATATTCTCTTAAATAAGATTCTTGCATAATTTACATACCACTAAGAAGTGCAGTCTTAGAAAAAACAAAACTTTATGAGGTTCCCAATAAAATCAAGAGAGCTGGCAACACTGCCTTTGCTCTGAAATTCCTATGTTTATCATTCTTAAGGTTTATGATAATAAACCTTTAATTAATAATTTTATCTTTAATTAATGAGATTATTTATCTTAATCCTGTGTTAACTGTTTTTCTTTAGGATTATATATTGCTTTTGATGTTTATGCCATTCATAATGCAATTGCTAAAAGTTTTTGTGAAAGAAAATTAGACACATGATCAAAGGAATTCTGTGAGCTAGCTCACATCAGTTCCAGCCCTCCAAAACCTAACACCTCCTCCAAAATCTAGAGATCACCTGTGTGAATGTTTTATTCTCCCAGGGGATGATCCCAACACTTCAGTGCTGTTGTTATAAATGTGGTAGATGTTTCCACTTTTTAACAAAAATCTGACATGCCATAAAAGCCAGTGATTGGGATATAATTTATAACAAAAGTGTTTTTAGGATTTATGGCTTTTTTATAGGCAAGAGAACTAAGGATATTTTTAGTTTTAAAAACCATTCTGTAGTTCAAGCTATTTTCTCTTTTGGTTTTGTTTTAATTATTAAGCTTTAAATGTAACTGTGGGTAAAATTTGTGATCATAGATTAATGAAATGTATAGAAGAAAATAATCCATTATTGTTTTTTTCCATAAAAAACACCTAAAATACAAAACAAAACCAGCAACTCATTCCTGCCACTAAACAATACTGTGAGAAAATCTCAGTGTTAAGGGATATATATATATTTTTTTTAAAAGATCCTTACCCTTAAACCCTCAAATATTACAGATTATGATGATTATAGGCTTCATAACCACATGCATTTTAAAGACATGAACATCTTCTCTTAAATTACTCACTTTACTCTCAACTTCAGTTTTTAAACTTTCTTTAATATAGTAGAGATGAGAACTGTGCAAAATAGCACCGTTTCATTTTGACATCCGTTTCAAAGGGACAGTGTTTGGTTTTGAGATTTGTTTCATTTTGAAGCACTCTTCCAGTTCCATTTCATTGAAACTGTTTTGCTGTTTTAACATTTCACCCCTAGGCTATAATGGGGAAGCATGAAATTTCTTGCCTGATTTGAATGAAATTTGCAGGGATGGTAGCCCCTTCTGAGGCCATGAAGTATGCTAAGTTGCAAAGAGATAGGTGAAGGGGTTTCTGGGAAACTGCACCTCAAATTCTTGAAAGCAAAACTTGTATCACATGTGCATGTGAAAGCACAGTGGCGTGAAATCTGCAGAGATGGTGGACCCTGCTGAGGGCATGAAGCCTGCCAATGTTCAAGGAGATAGGTGCAGGGGGTTCTGGGAAAAAGCACCTCAAGCTGCTGACAAGCAAAACTCGTGACATGTGACTATGTGTGTGTAAAGGCACAGCTATTTTTCCGTCCCTCCCAGAGCACTGGGATTGGAAGGGACCTCATGGAAGGATCAGCCACTGGCCAGCTACACAGTCAATGTCAGAGCAGTCCTTCCCCCCACTTCCCCCACCCTCTTACTTTCTCTTTCCCTTCAGGCAAGCCCAGCTTCAAAACTCACAATGTTTCAAAACCTTTGAAACATTTCAAGTGCCCTGGTTTCGTTTTGAGGCTGTTTTGAAGCCCTTCGTTTCATTTCTTTTTCGCTGTTTCAAGCTCGAAACAAGTTGAAACAGCATTGAAATGAAATACCTGGTGAAATTTCACACAGCCCTAGTAGAGATTATTTCTTTTACTTTATGCACCATTGCTTTCCCATTGTTAGCTACAACTCTATGTTTTCAATTTGATTGGGAGACAGAAATCCCACCCATTCTGAAGATTAAAGTTGATATCAATACTGCTACACAGGGGGGTACAGCTACATAAGAAACATAGAAGCATTTTGTTTTGATCAGGTAAAAAATGTATTGTTTTCAAAATGTGGCTATAATATAAAATACTACATGTAACATAGTGTATTAAAATTTAAAATATTAACCCAGACAAAAAATATAAAAGAAATGAATCAAAAGCATAAATTAAAACTGAAATATTACAAAACTAAAAACCTGAAATGATTATTTCAATTTTCTTCTAGTAAAAAAAGAAATAAAATTGACACGTACCTGTGAAACATTTTTAATTAAATGTTTTTTTGAAAAAAAAGCTCTTCCCTGGACACCTCTTTAATCAGCTCTACCTATAACAGATATACTCAGATAATCTCTCTGTTTGACAAAATAGAGTAAGACTGTTAACATACAAAGTTGCAGTTAAATGAATGTAATAAAATAATGTCTGTAAAATAAAGCAGGGCTTCTGCAACATTATACTCAATGGTTATTTATGAATAAAATCTAGCACACCTGGAGGGACATCTGGAGAAGTGTATGTTTTATTTGACCAAACAATAATTATAACTGCGGACCAGCATGTAGTCAATGTGAGATTATTTCATGGCACTACTGCTCATCAGAAGGGTATGTTACATCTGTTTGTAAAACATGCAAGTTCTAGTTTTCTTAACAAAGCAATTCCTTATCTTTTAAGATGAGTGAAGGAAGCTGCAATTCATTGTTTGGGAATCTCTTTGTATAGAATTGTTCCCTGTTTAATTCTGACCTCAAACTTTGTTACACAACATTATTTGGCATGAGATGCATGTTTTGGCCTGACAGCAAACCAAATGTGGTGAAACCTGGGGCCAAAGGCCAGGTGCTTCCAATCTCCTGGCAGAGTGGAATTTTAGACCAACAATGTACATCTGTTGTGCCTTATTGCTTTTTATAAAATGGCTTCATGTGTTACAGAAATAGTTGGACACTTTTTAAATGATTTCAGTACCTGTATTCTGACAGTTTGGTTTCTCATATCATACCTGTGCAACTGTTGCACCTAAATTGCAAGGCGGTAACTCATCATCCAGTTCCTCAGTTGTTAATTTACAATAAATCAAATAAATTATGTCTTCAAAGTCAGGGAACAAGTCTGTGGTTTTATTATACTAGAAGAGCCAAGTACAGCCATTTCTGAGGGACAGCTGCTGACTATCATTACCAAGGGTCACCAAATGCCTATACCAGTGGTCCTCAACCTTTTGTAGACTCAAGGCACCCTTCATTAGATTCAAGGTGCCCCTCAGAAAATGCCAGTGCTTACCTTTTGCTCAGGTGCTTTTTGGACTATGGAAAAATAATAGAGTAATCCTTCTGTTGCAAAGAACTTGGAAACACCACAACAGGTCAGAATGCTTTGAACACCATGGATTCCTATTTGAAGTCTCTGCGTTTATGTTATTAATGGCATGTATGCTGAGCATACGTTTCAATATAGAAATAAGGTATCTGACACCATTTTAATTTAGTGCACTTCTTAGAGGAAGACATTTGTATGCAAGTGAATTAAGAAATGGAAAAAAATAGATGTGACTGTGTGAAATTAAAGAAGCAGGCTAACTTCTCATGAATATTATACCTCCACCATATTACAATGTGCTGTTCATAGGGTTAAAGTATTAAGCTGAGTGGAAGAAAAGGGGGAAAGAGTTGTGTTGTTGTTAATCAATTTCTGAGGTCCTTTTTGCTGGGCTTAATTTGCTTTCCTGGTAAAAGGTAAAACATTTTGAAAGAGAGTACTGAAAAACCTTAGCATCCTGACCAACATTATCTGTGCTCTTAAAGCAAATCATTACATTTGCAGTTGTATGACTTTAATAGCTTTTGTTTAGTAGTGTTGTATATATTCACCTCCTTGCACTGCTTAAACACTTTGACTTACCTTGTGCGTGAACCAGTGGAGTATATTTATTAGCCAAATTCTATTGTCTTGTTTATTATTATAAATGATTTTTATTACTCTTCTCTAATAATAACCTTGCCATTTGGATCCTACACCTGCAAAATTTTGCTCATGTTAGTAATCCACTTAATTTAAAGTGAATAGGATGATCTAGCAAATAAGGATTTGCTGTGCAACTTCCAGGTTTATAATAACATTATAATTTTCCTCCATTCTAGCTTCATCCATCCTGAAAAGGGAAAAACGGAAGAGGACGAAGAATGTTCATTTTAACTGTGTTACCGTGTACTATTTTACACGACGGCAAGGTTTCACCAGTGTTCCCAGTCAAGGAGGAAGCACGTTGGGCATGTCTACTCGCCACAACAGTGTGCGTCAGTACACACTTGGAGAGTTTGCCATGGAACAAGAAAGGCTCCATCGAGAGATGTTAAGAGAACATCTAAGGGAGGAAAAACTTAACTCATTAAAATTGAAGGTAAAATTGGCAAGACTTGGTCTCTTATCTCCCACATTTAAATGAATGCTGTTAGGTCAATATAGGCCCAAAGTTTAGGTTTGATAAAAATAAGATTTTAGCAGGTCCAAGTAGAAGTGCTTCCATGATTTTATTTATGTTTTTTTAATCATGAAACAAGTGTGTTTGACTAAGATGTTGTCATGGCAACAGCAAAAGCCATGCATCTGAAGCAATACTATGGCTCTTGTGAGCTACCCTGGTGCTTAGTCAGCAGGTGAAACACAGGATCCTGGGAGAGACATTAGGAAAGGATGGGGCATTAACCATCCATGTTACAGCTTCACTGAGGCTATGTTCCAGAGAAAGGAAGTGGATGCAGAAGGGTTCTTTTTATCCGTTTCTGCAAATACTCCTCTTTCTCCTTGTACCTCTGCTGTGATATTTACCAAATATTATCATGACAAAACCATAACCTTAACACCTAGCTCCTACCTAGTTATAGATATAAAAGGGGGTCAATTAATCTCCATTCCACCATTTGAGGTGGAGGAACTGAGGTGCAGAGAAGAGACAAGGTCTGCCCAAGTGCACCTACCATGCTTGGTAGGAGGATCTGCTTGTGCCTCTTTAGTCCCTTTTCAGTGCTCTATCCCCATCATTCATCTGTAGGAGATGACTGTGAACAAGGCAACTGTGTGTTTGGTAAAATAGAACTTGAAACCGACCAGTTTATTTTTCAAGTTGACTTGGGCAAATTTTGCCAGCAAGTAAACATCAGTGGTGAGAAGCACACTTCCTTTTTTTTTTAATGTTTTCATTGTGAGATTAACAATGTTGAGATGCATCTTTTCTTTTTTAGCTAGAAAGTGTCCTCTTACAGATCGAATGCTTGAAGTTAATTCAGCTCTTTGTCTGAGATTAAATAACACTAGAGAACTTTTTGATTGTTATTAATCCCATGTCTTCTCCTGAGGTTGGTGTTTGAAATGCAGCATAGTAGACATTCAACATTGAAGGTGTCATTTGAAAAATGATGTTTAGAAACAATGGGTCTGTTTCTCAATCTTTTTGAATCGGTGGTAAAAGTCCACTGAGCTCACTGAGGGCCGTGTTTCATATTACACTTACAACATGTCACCTGCACTTAAAATGCAAGCTTAGAACAGATGCAGGGACAGGAACAGCATCCTCTCTGCGGCTCAGCTCCCCATGCCCACCAGCAGCAACAGACACCTAACTTGCTCTGCTGTAGCAGAGGTAGGTGCTCCCGGGCTGGGCAGTACTGGGAGCATGACAGGGAGGACATGGGCTCCAGGCATGGGAGTTGCATGTTCTCCTGGGAAGATGTGTAAACTGCACCTCTTAGTGTCTGGAGAAAGCAGGGGGCACAGCTGGTTCTAGCACTGTCCAGAGCAAGCTAAGATTATAGTAAGCATTATCATGTCACTGTTCAGAATATGTTCTGACTTTTGATGCAACATGGTAATATTTACAGCAATCTCAGATAAGACGTGTGCTAAGTGTACTGTGTGACAAGGCCCTAAGAATATCTATGAACAGTCTTTGTTTCCATGTATTTGGGGCTTGTTTTCCAATTAATACGCACAAATAGGTCTCAAAGATTTTTAGAATTGTAGCCTCCCAACTGCTATTCAGCCTTTCTCCCATTGTAAGACTATACAGAGATTATCTCTGTTATAACTACTATTACAAGGCAATTGCCCAAAACAAACTGGCATTATCCCCAGTCTGAAAAATGCCTCCCAGGTGTTTTTGCACAGTTTTTGCTCTGAACTCCTTAAGAATTCTGTGTGGCTTTTAATACTCAGATATTGCAAAGGCTTCTCAGCCTCCTGAAGTTTCTTCTTTGAACAGGGAATAGATTTTGAAAATAATTTTTAACCCTAAACTGTCATCCTGGTAAAATGTGCTCAGTGGGAGGGACAGGAATATACACAGTGGGAGGGACAGGAAGCAGAAGGCTACAGGTTTAGTAAGTAGCTCTGGTATGAGGAGTGTGCACCCATTCACCTCCCATAATAAGCATTATGTGTAGGATTACAGTACTCCTATTCTATAACTACCAAGATGCCTTGTTCTAGTCCCAGGAGTTAGATCACTTGTGCATCTAGTCTTCAGCCCAGCACAGGGACATATGGATACTATACAAAGGGAGACCTGCAAGGGCACAAGTTAAAATTACAGGGTCTACAGAGATTTCAGGCCTCTCCTTCTCCAAATAGGCACAAGTTTCATGAGCAAGAATATCCTATTTACTTCTGGGAGTGGGTCCTATAAATCTTAATCTGCTTTTGGAGAGGGAGGCGCAACTCAGCTATGTGCTCTCATTCCTGCCCTCTTTTCTAGGTGTGGTGCAATGCATTCTCCAGTCCCTCCAGCAACATCCTGCCTGACCTGTTGAGGTAGAAGGAAAGCACTGTTGGAGCCTGGGCTTTTTCCCCTCTCCACTTGCCTTCTGAAGTCAGTGCATCCTCCCTGCAGTCTAGCCAAACTCCCCTCACATATCAAGGCAGTGCTGACAGTGGGGATTTGTTTAAAGTAAAGGGTGACCTCTGGTCAGGTTTTTAAATTCCTGTAAATTCCCTCTGTAGATGTTGGTTGAACAATAAACATTTCATTTTCATCCTGTTCCATTCCCCATCTGTTTTGAGGTTAGTAAGTTTGCCAGTTTACTTATACTGACAGCTGCAGTAGGAAAAAACCAAACAAACCCATGGGTCAAACCCCCCCAAATTGTGCAATTGGCTTAACAATCAATGAGTTAGGGGGCAAAACACTTTTTCATCCTAGAGCAGTATGGCGGTCACCATTCATTCCTGTTCCGGACTCTTTCCTCCAGCATGGCCATGTCCCTGCTAATAAAAATTGATATTCTTTTTATTTGCCTTCTGGTCTTTATGCCTCTAGTATATTTTAGTCCTGTTTTCAAGTCCTTCTTCATAACCATGAGGAATAGATTTTTCATAAAAATGAAAGCTAAGATAATTTTACCTCAAGATTTTGAGAAAAAACCACAAGTTATGGCAGGGGGTGCAAGGGGGTGCACGTGCCCCCCCGATGGGGCTGGTGCCCCTCCGATGGCCAACACGGATGCTGTCAGTAGGGCTGGTGCCCCCCGACAGGGCCGCTGCCATCGGTGGCTACTGTAGATGCCCCCCCAGATACAGGAGGCACCAGTCACTCATGGGTATGAGAAATAACAAATGTGAGATCCACACTGTTTACCAATAAATATTTCAGACATGAATGAACACCTTACTGAGGTCAGTGCAGCTACTGTGATGTCAAAATAATATCACTGAGATGAGATATGGTTTCAGCATGTTTGAGACCGGGCAAGGAAGGACAGGTAGCACCGTGTTAGATATTTAGAAAGGCCAACTTTCTTTTTTAAGTGGTAGTTGTGAAAGGGTGAGGGAAGAATTTAAACTGTTCAAATTGAGTCTCCTTGAATTACACTTAGTACTAGCAGTCTGAGGGAATACATACATTATCTCGCCTTTTAGGCGATCATTCTAAACTGTTGAGGATGTTTTGTTTGCTTATGACAGCTGGGCCTTGCTGATTTCCCTTTATGGAGATGGAGGAGCTATTTTGCCATTTGTGCTGTCTCTAAATGAGCACAACAAAGACAGACAACAAAGTTCTTTGGTGATAATGTCAGTGATGATGATCCTGATTTGAATTGCACTGGTCAGGACTTGCATGTCAATTGCTATGCAACTGCATACACAGCCATTTCGGAAAATGAAGCGAGGAAAGTTTGCTTTAAAAGTTTTACAAATTACCATAACAGCTGCGTACAGAAAGGAAAGAAATTAATAGGTTTTTATTTAGTTCTCCTAGTTTGTTAATTTCTACATTGCATTAAAATATAAAGATTCATAGGAAAAAAATATTGGTTTCTTTGTCAGCTTTGTTTAAAATGCATCAAATGAAGGGGTGAGGCTCTGGCACTAGGTACTTTTCTCTTTTTTTATTTTACTTTTCACAAATAGATGTTTCTTACTTTCCCTCTTCTTCTATTTAAAATAATTTTTAAGTGACTTGAAATTAATTTAAAAAATGTAGATTTCAGGTCAGTCTTAACACTGTTGTTTCACATCAGAAAGAAAAAAAATCATTGCTGAGGTAGGGCACAAAAATCATCTGGTCCATGCGAAGGAGCTAGGTAGGATTTGCTTGAATGTGTTGTCTTTCAAGAGGCAAGGATTTCTTACGGCGCTATCTTTTATTGGACGAACTGCATAGTGGGGATAGATTTCAACAATCAAACACCAAGCATTCTTCTCTGGGTCTCATCAGAAGAATGTGTTGCATTCAAAAACCTGTGTGAGTATCTCAACTATGCAGTTGGTCCAATAAAAGATATGTCCCTAAGAAATCCTTGCCTCTTGCATTATTCCTGGACCATCACAGCTATAACACTGTCTTTCAAGGAAACATCAGTAATCAAAGTAAATCAACCAGTATAACCTGAACGTTATATAACTTCATACATCTGAGGGCCAAAGAATGTGTCAGCACGGACTGCAAAGGTTTCTCTTTTGAGAACAAGGAGAATCCAAAGAAAAAGCATTAGAAAAGAACTTGTGTTTTGCTTCTGCCATGTAACACGAGCAGAATTTATTCTAGCAGCTCCTCTTTCCCTCAAAAAATGGTGTAACACTATTATTCCTGTCCTTCTGTCAGGCACCAGGGAATTTACTCAAAGAATAGCTGACAAGCAACAGTATGTGTTCTGAAATCTAATTTTTTAGTCTTTGAATATGTGCAGGAAAAATCTTTACAGTATTCTGTGACTTCTTTATAAGCTAGGTAAAGTCAATTAAAGAAGCTAAAGTATTATGAATATGGTGTATTTATCTGACTTGTAGAGGTATATGCTTAGCAGTTTCCTTAGGTGTGCACAAAATTCAGGAGACAGGTTTGAAAAAGCTTGAGTCATTCAAATTGGACTTAAAATTGTCAGTAAGATGTGACATGCAGGTTTCAGCATGCTGCTCCAGCTGTAGAAAGTTTTTATGCTCATGGACATACGACTTTTCTATTGTACACAATTATGAGTAACCCCTTTGATTTTAAGAAAGACATTTCAATTCCTACATGTGTCATGAACATCACTACTAATCAGGAATTCCTTCTCATTCTGAATAGCCAGTACCAGGAGAGGCAGCTCTAACAGTCAGTGTTAACAGCAGATATTGCTGTTGATATTGTCCAATATCTACCCTTGTGAAACCTGCAGGAGAAGTGAATAATTTCCTTTACTCTGTGAAAAATTTCCTGCTAAGGAGGCGCAAGAATATGGCAAAAAGATCAATTTTTCAGGCTTTACAAAGCTGGAGTGAATTGAACCCTGTGGCCTTAAATGATACTTTGCCCTTACTTGGGTGTTTTGCATTGGTATGAATTTCACCTTAATACCTTTAGGAAATACTGGCTTTTTCCACCTGTGTATCACAGTTCGCTTAACCTGGCAATTGTGACAGTCAAGATGTTAAATACTCCCCAAGATTTTTTCTGAACAGGAAAAGGTGCTGGACAATCCTTAATGATCTCCACCCCTCCTTTGTGCTTAGTGCATTACTTGTGCAGGAAGTGTTCTACATTAACTGGGAGAGAAAATGCATATAGTGGCATATAGTGGGAGGTGCTACTTAAAAAAACCCAAAACCCAACCATCCAGTTGCTGCATTTTATTTGCGAACAGTCTGAGCATATTAAACCTATGAAGACATGTTGGCACGTAGGCCACACATGCAACTTGAATATAAGGCATAAAGGTAACAAGAGGATATAAAGACAAGACTGGAGTGGGTTCAAACCATGGTTGAACTGCATTGTGATGCTAGGCCTTATTTAAGACTTAATTTTTCCACCTATAACTCAGAAGAAGGCTTGATAAAGTTGCAATATCAAATACTAAATATTATTAAATTAACTGGGATCAAATCAATGTTGAGAGGAAACAGGAAGAAGTAAACACAAATAAAATGTTCTTCACTAGATTTTATATATCTTTAAACTGTCTCCCTGTTAGGAGCCAATTGAATTATTCATCTTTTGGTGATAAATATAACTTAATGACCTTTAATAACTGAATTACCATGGGTTGCCAGCCATGTTACAAGGAAGAGAAGTCTTCTCCGACTTCTTGCTCAAGCTTTTGTATCAGCTAGATAGAACACTGTCTTTGAAGTTATCTACAACAGATTGGGCAGCAAGTTAATATAGAAATTCTCCACGGATCTGGCTCTAAATGTTCACAACCATTGAGACTGGAGCTGGACTTGGCAGGTTGAACTCATCTCAAGCAGAAAAAATGAATAAAATCTATTCACTTGCAGTTTAGATACAAATATATTCCTTTGTCACATGCAGAATTTGAGGCTTTCTCTGGTTTTACATTTCCCATCCTCTATGAATCCCCTCTTATCCAACAAAGGGCTAATTTTTTTTCTATTGTCACTTCCTTTCTTTTCAAAAAGAAACTTAGAGGCAGAAGTACAGTACCACATTTGATATATAATGGATTCATTTAGTAACTACTCATGGTAGTTAACAAAGTTATTAACAATTCAGAAGCAAACAGAATATGCAGCTTCCTGTCAACTCATGTGAAAATAAAATGTGTCATGATCCCTATGTCAATCCAACTTATTAAAATTCTTCTTTCTCCTGTTTGTATTAAACTTATTTTTACAGATTTTTCTTTTACTGGCCACCATGAGCAAGGACTAAGGGGTAAATCCAAAAAGTCAGCCTGTGGCAGATATGAGGGGACTGTGTACAAAATTGTGATCCAAAATCCCTGCTCAGTTACTGCCAAACTTCACTGTCTCTTCTATTTCAGAGTTCTCTAGTTGCATAACTTTTTACTTGTGTGCATGCCCAGACTACCTTGAACTTCAACCTGACAAGATTTTAGAAACCGTGCCCTTTTCTGTCAGTGTCCCCCCCAGATATGTTCTGGGACTGTTTCATGTATGACAGGATCAGCTCCCCTCACAAAATACACTTTTTTTGTTAAACAGTGGTACTCAAGATTTTGGCCCTGTGGGCAGATTGGCATGGGGCCAATATGTGGGCAGGATGAAGCCACATGCTGCCTCTACATGGTCTCTACTGAACCCTGCATGCCAGGATCAGGCCTTGGGGCTTGATGCCTCCACCTGGCCCTGCGCACTGGAATTGGGCCTTGTGTGCCCCAGCTAGCATGCCACCACTCCCCCCCACAGCCAAATTTTCAGGCTCATGGGAGTCTCCCAGGCCAAATGACACAGCATCAGGGATTAGATCTGGTCTATGGGCCAAGAGTTTGAGCACCCCTGTTTTAAAACATTATTGGTGGTATGGCAACCAACATATCATGTGAGAGTTTAGTCATTAAAGGACTTATCCAGGAAGTAGGAGACTTGGAGTTAAGATTCCTCTTTATCCTGAGTGGATCAAATCCATGTCTCCTGCCTCCAAGACCAAGAAAAACATTTAAACTAGGACTGCACAACTCCTGAGTACCTGTGGGGCTACACACCAGGCCACACTATACTGTTGTTGTTGCCCTACTGCACAATGCCAGCATCTCTGTGCCCTGTATGCTACACCACATAGGGTCCCTGGGTTCCTCTAGCTAGCCTGGCCATAGGCTACCTAGGCCTCATGGGCTGAGCCACACCATGCCACCCCAGAGGCATCAGTAGGAAGTGGAAGACAGAGGAAGGAGGGGGAGCCAGAGACTCTGGTGGCAGCGGCAGTTGTACAGCCCTGATTTGAACCCTTAAGCTATAGGCCAGTGTTTCCCAACCTTTTCTGTCCCATGGCAATGGTCTGGCTTTTTCCATCCCATGGCACATGGGCTGGATGCGGGGGGTGGGGTGGCAAGCAGCCAAACACCAAGCAGGGTCGGGGGGGACGAACGCAGAGCCAACTGGGGCATGGTGGCACCGCAGGGCAACAGTGGTGCCACTGGCTGTAGTCATGCCCTCCCAGGAGCCACCCTCCCCACCCCTCAAGATTACACAGCACACCTGGACATGGCCAACAGCACACCAGTGTGCCGCAGCACACCAGTTGGAAAATGCTGCTATAGACTAGGCTAGGGGGTGTATGACCCATTCCTCCTGCTGAAGCTGTACCACTGTGCAAAAGATTTGTAGGGGCAGAGACAGTGTGCGCACACAAAAGTGAACAAGACTGTAGCTTATGAGTTAAGGCATTCAGCTGAGAGGATGGAGTTCTGGCTTCCATTCCTAGGACTGTTTCTGTATTTTCCCAGTTTTTAAAAGCCAGAAGCAATCCTAGGAGCAGAGCCCAGAATTGCCTTTCTTCCTTAATTGAATACTGTCTCTTGCTCTCTGCCTTAGTTCATCTTGACTTCTTTGCTGCAATGACTTAGTTTGAATAGGAGAATTGTAGAACACCCCCAGTGCAGCCTAGTCACTAGGACACACTCCTGGAAGAGATGGGAGCCAGAAGAAGGAACTAAACCCAGGCAAATTCTCTAACCTCTAGGACAGAGGCAGGTAAGTCTTTCGGGCAGAGAGCTGTTTATTGAGGTTTGGTGAGCTATCGAGGGCCACATAGGTAGCCCCGTCCCTTGGCTGCCATCTTGGGCCTGGAAGTCCCAGCCCTACCTCCTAAGCTTTGCCACCAGAAGTCCTTTCCCTTGCCCCGCAGAAATGCTCCTTTTGGGAGGGGGAGGTTTCCATGTTAGAACCAGGAAAAAAACTAAATCATACACTGAAAGTCAAACATCTGCTATAACATATTTTCATTTTATTACAAAAATTTTTTTTGTCATGATTTGTGTTTGTGTACTGTATATTGCATAATAACTCAAAAATAAATTCTTAGTCTTTTATATTGTAGGGGCAGGGTGTGGTTGGTGGTTTTTGTCTGTGTGGTGGGAGGTGTATGGGGGGTGTGGGTATGGTGGGGGGTATGGGTGTTTAGGGTGGGGTGTGGGGTGCGTCCATGTGTTTGTGTATGGTGGGGTGTGAGAGAGTTTGTGAGGTGGTGTGGCTTTGTGTGGGGGGCATAGGATATGTTGAGGGGTCGTGTAGCATTTGTGGGGTGTGGGGTGTGGCTCTGGAACGCTGTCCTCTCCCATAGTCAACACAGGCAACATGGGGGGGGGTGTATCTGTGTGTGTGTATCTGTATGTGTGGGTCGTGGGTGGAAGGGGTATGAAGACCACCCCACAGTTCCCCCCATGGTGCAGCAGCAGGTGGGGGGTGCTGGTGCCTGGCTCTGGCCAGAGCTGCACATTGCAGCAGGGAGCACAGCCCTTGCCAGGCTGTTTGTTTCTGCAGCACTCCCCACACTTGTGGGGCACAGAAGGGCGCTGGAGCCTGCTGCTATCCCTGTCCTAGCCCGTTCCAGTGCCTGGGGCTTTCCTCCTGTGCCCCGTGAGTGTGGGGAGCACCAGGGAAACAAACAATTCAGTGGGGGCTGCACTTCTTGCAGCGCTGGCCGGAGCCAGGGGCCAGGTACCAGCGCTGAGCGGAGCATCCCCCCCTGCTGCTGCTGCTCCCACTGCCTGCCAGGGCTGTGTGCCATGTAGGGGAATGTGGGAACCACCCACTCTTTCTCACACCCACACAATGCCCAGCCGAGCTCTGCGCTGCTGCTGCCCCCCCAGGTGAGGGCTCCCCACTGGAGCCAGCCTCACACTCCACACTCCTGCCCAGCTGTAGTCCTGCCTCCACCCCCAGCTTCCCTCTCTGCTGCCCAGAGGGAACGAGACACCAGGGAAGCCTGCAGCAGCAGCCCTGCCCAGTGCTAGTGGGGTTGGCCCTTCCACCCATGAGGGTGGAGTGAGGCATGAGAGGATATGTTGTGGGCAGGTGTAGGAGCCTTGTTCCCACCCTCACAGGCAGAAGAGCTAGGTGAGGCACAATTCATTGCGGGGCGGAGGTGCTGCAGGCCAGATGAAAGTGCCTGGCAGGCCATATCTGGCCCATCGTCTGTATTTTGCCTGCCCCTGCTCTCAGCTATGACTCACCGTGACTGCTTCTTCCTCTTCCACCTATGTGTCAAAAGAAAAGAGTGAGCCCTGCATTGGGTTGCTCTAGGGAACTCCATGCTGAGTGTGCTGGTTTCAGCAGATTTCATTCCAACGCACTTGGAGTAGAAAGGCTATAGCTTAGAGCTCTGCTAATTACCTAGCAGGGGAAACACCATGTATCTGGGTCCATGAAGGCAGTTTTCCTTAAGCACTCCCAGGGATAACTGTTCTTCTGGCATGGTTTAGTACCTCCCTAGATTGCTTCTGCGGCCGTATGGCTGAGGGCAGGCGAAACTTGGGGACATCCAAATGCCAAGCCTCTGGGCTTGGGCCTGTATTTAGGATGCCTGCCAAAAGACTTTGGAAATATCTGAAGCCCCTGGTGGAGGTAAAGGAAGTTTGCCGGTTGTAGGGCCATTTATGGTCCTGAACTGACTCATGGATGTGGACTTGGTTTGGCTGATTTGGCTTGGAACATGAAAACATTTATTTAAAAAAAAAAAAAAATCATTCCAAGGCACTTGACTTTCCACTTGAACTAGGCTCCCCTGGAAGTGTAGGTACCTAACCATAGAGCCCAGGACTGTGCAAGTTAGGTCCAGCAATATCTAACTTTTAAATGCTTCCATCCTTTATTAGATCTACCCCTAAGTGTTTAATTTAAATTCTCACAGGCAACTTAAAATGCTCTGTTTAAGAAGCCATTTGGGTGTGATATGTTTTCAACTGTGCTGTGTCTGGAGAGTGGTCAAAAGGTTGTAAAATGCTGACATTAACCTACAAGCTATAACTATTAATTCTTACTGTTTCTTCCCCTGCTGCTTATAATCATATTTGTGAGGTGCAGGAAAAGAGAGACAACTGCAAGCTATTGAAAGGCAGTTCAGGAGTTTTTTATTTCCTCTGCAGACCACTCTGTAATGCTTTTCTGCAGACCCCTTTGAGTGGGGTTATGGCCAGCACATGGATAAACCTCTGTGATGTGAGTGGAGGACAGTGAGTAGTGGGGTTGGGTGAAGTCTGAATCTAATCCAAAAGCCCCCACTTATTAAAAATGTTTATGGCCCTTGCTTTCTGTCCAGCAAAAGTTATTTCCTGATCTCTAATCCCACTCTCTTGATAACAGCCCATGAGGGATTCACATCTCATAAATCCACAGATCATCTCTTGTCTCAGAGCCTGCATCTGCTTAACAAAAGATCCTACCTTTATATACCCCTGAGCATAGTGGCCACTACTCATTGCCCCGTGTGGAAAGGAAATTTCTATCCCCCATCTAGTATTCAGAAGCTATATGCTGAGATCCCAGAGTCAGTTCTGGAGAAGACTATAATACAAATATTGTAGAACAAGTTAGTTATCAGTAAACCCATTTTTATTCAATCCCCTATATGCCTGTCCTGAACTGTTCTCTCAGACTTCCCACACAGCCAACATACGCTGATTATCAGACACATAGGGGCTGAAATCCCTGTCATGCCATCAAAACGAGTGCCAAGATGGAACTTCCATCAGGCAGACTCGTCTGGATTTACTGTTGAGGTGGAGAAAACCATCCACTGCATCCCCCTGATGATAAAACAGTACAGTCATTTCATGGCCCTGCTTATTGTTGCAGCTAAGAACATCCCTCGAGGTTTCAGAGAGTGATACATCCCTTGTTGGAACTGTGACTGCGAAGCCCTTTTCCAACAATACCAACAATCTGGAGACCCAGCAATAGCCACAGCACTACTTGGATCTTTGGATACCTGTAGACAACAAAGCTGGCTGGAGTGCATGGCATCCATAGATTTTACGTACTCAAGCTGTCGGGCCTGGAGCATCTTGGGGTAACTTGAAGCATCAAACCCAGCAAAGGCCGCTAACCTGTGAGTCAATACAAATGCTGTCACTGCCAAATTGGTGGCCAACTCAAAGGAATCCCTTGATAAACAACACAAACAGAAGGTTAAAAAAAACTCAGAGAGACAATGGCAAATTGTCCAGAATCCATTTTTCAACTGTAATGGAGAACAACCATATTCCACAAATCTGGCATGAGGCAATGGTGACAGCCTTGCCAAAACCAGGAGAGATGATACATGATCCTGGGAGCTATAGGCCCATCTCTTTGCTCTGCATATCCTATTAGTTCCCGGAGTGGCTCATACTTCTAAGAATTAGCCCTATCATTAACCTATTACTCACCCAAGAACAGGCTGCCTTTAGACCCCATTGTAGCTGCTGTGAACAAGTCCTTGCCATCATTACAAACATCGAGGTTGGTTTTCACTGCAATCTCAAGACTGGGACCGCCTTCATAGATCTTTCCATGGCCTATGATACTGTGTGGAAACAGGGACTGATGCTCAAACTGTCCCTGCTGCTGCCATGTGCCAAATTATTCTGGCTGCTGTGGACTTTGATGTGCAACAGAATGATGAAGGTCTACCTACGAGATAAGGTCAGCACCCCAAGAATACTCAGCAACGGCCTCCCACAGGATAGTGTTCTGGCACCGACACTTTTTAACATCTGTGTAAGTGATATGCCCTGTACATCATTGTGAAAATGTATCTACACTGAGGATATTGACCACACAAGCAAAAACTTTTCAGAGTAAAGCTACACTGAACTCTGACTTATCAATAATGGCTGAATATTTTCATAAGTGGAGACTATAACTAAATCCAACCAAGTCCATCATCTCCACATACCATCTGGACAAGTCGCAAAGCATATAACACCTTCATTGTCACCTTCTGTGGAGAAAAAGTGCATCACAACCTGACTCCTACCTACCTAGAGGTGACTATTGACCGCTTCCTAACTTACCATTATCACCTCTGAAAGACTGCTGTGAAAACAAAGACATGAGTGATCATCATCTGAGAGCTCGCCAGCATAAGCTGGGGTGTCCTCCACACTTCTGCCTTAGCCCTGGTCTTCTCAATAGCTGAGTACTGTGCACCCATCTGGACCTCAAGTCGACATATCAAACTCATCAACACACGACTCTACTCAGTAATGAGGAGTATGTCTGGAATTTTGATATCAATTCCAGTGCAGTGGCTACCAATACTTTCAAACATTCTTCCTCCCTCTATTCAACAGGATGCAGCAACATGCAAAGAAATAATGTATATCAATAGTAATCCAGACCTTCCAATCCACATAGACCTTCAATATCTCCTTACTCATTATGTGATTTCACGAAAACCTTTCTGGACATGAACTGAGCACCTCCTATACTACAACACTAAAGAATCTTGTTGGAAATCTTGAGCAAAAGGTTATTAGGTTTCCATAATAAATACCTTGTTTCTGACCCAGCAATGCAACAATTGGGCTTCAGCCTTCCATGGAGGATGTGGACAACCCTTAATACGATACACAATAGACATGGCCGGTATGGCCACGTGATGTACAAGTGGCACTTAAAAACCTTGCCTGGCTGTGTGTGGAAACCCTGACCAAACCACAGAGCACATAATAACACCCTGTCCCAGATACAAGTTTGAGGGTGACATTCTGGGGTTACGCTTGCTTTCCAGGAGGGCATTGATCTGGTTGAGGAATATGGAATTAAAACTATGATGACAACTCTTGCTTCTAAACCCACACACAAGAAAAGAAAGATTCAATCCCCCGTGAGGTATTTGATTTTCTTTTTAAAAGCATATCAGTAAACTTCACAGGCTCTATTGTCTACATCTATGTTAAACTGTCTACACTTACTGCATGACATTAAAAAAGAGACAGTAAACAATTATAATACATGTTTCTTATAGAAATACCAAAGATAGAATTCAAAATGATGAGTCATCATATTATTTGTTGCTACCTTCATGTCTAACAACAAAGAGTGAAGCACCTTCAGTGAGAGGTGATTTCTCGGTATCTTTTTAAATATCCACATTTTTGAAGAATGATCTTTGAAGTCCTAAATGGATTTTTGAGTACACTGAACTAAGAAATGAGAACAGAATGAATGAACACTATATTCAGCTAACATAAGGAGGGAAAGAAAATAACTGCTGGGTATTAATGAGGCAGATATGTGGATAGAGTCATAGGTTAGCATAGAGGGGTATATCATAGTCTGGACAGAGGACACATGCTAGGAAATGGCTAGGAAAAATGTGTTAAAGCAGTTCCTGCTCCAGAGAGTCCGTGACTCTCTTCCTAGCTAGTATAATGACTGAAAACAAGGGAATAGAACAGAAAGATTATATAAAGTGCATTTAGGTCAGGTTTTAAAGATGCCCATCCATACATTTAAAAAGAGACTTGAAAGGATGCACGTAAAGAATTAAGTTTGTTCAGACAAATGAGTATGAAACATGGTAGACAATGTGAAAAATCACAGGGCACTACTATCTGAATGCTGCAGTTCTTTAGAAAGGATAGAATACACTGGAAATAGGAAGGAATCATTATGTTTGTGAGGCAAGTTGTAGAAATGATAAGGAATCTTTCAAGAATTACAGATAGCAATGAATTATTAACAAGGAAGATTCACTACTTTATTTTAAGGAAAACTTTTCCTTGTTATACAGTGTTAAGCATCCCCAGCTGCCAGTCAGGAGATCAGGATCATCCCCTTGATACAAATAGAATTGTGTTAATCCTGATTTTGTAGGGAAATAACTGAATTATAGAAGGTCTCTTATATCTTTAACTTGTATGATTATTAGAATGCTAAAATGAAGACTATAAAGACCATAAGCTTTGGGTAGAAGTTCACTCTAGACTGCTTGAACAAGGCATGAGATGACAGCTGTAATACAAAAGGTTATGGAAAGGACAGACTATTAATGCAAGTAGGAGATTTAAGGTACCCAAGGCAGTAAGGCACACAGTGAAAGCAGCAGTAGTTGTATGGATATAAGGCAAAGCTGCTCCTTTACCCATTACATAGAGGAAAAATATAACTAGAATCATGGTAACAGAGATGACAGGATTAAGTAATAGAGAAAGGAGAGTATCTAAGCAACGGTGATAATTATGGTGTATAAAAACATCAAACATATAATAGAGTTGGAAGCTTGTACACTAACTGTGTATTCAGTACAAGGCACATACCTGAAATGAAATTTCAAGAGATAGCAGACTGAGCAGTAAAGGAGCAAGAATATCTGTCACTACAATGAGCGTGCAGAGTATTTATTCAAATGCTTGTTTCTCTGGGGATAAAAGGATATTCACATAAACTCACCAGGGGAGTGGGGAAAGAAGATTGTGAGGTTGTCAGGTTTATTCTACTCTGTTCTTACAGAGGCACATGTCCATGGTAGTGCAGAATGTGATAATGTGGACAACACTTGAGATGTTGCCTGTGTTAAACTGGAATGAGGATCTTGTGAGTTAGCCCTTGGAGTTGTTCATTGCCTTCTCAAATTGTTGCATCAATCAAAAATCTGAAATCATACATTCAAATGGAAGGTGCCTGTTAGAGACTGTGTGATCCAGGTTGCCCTGGGTGGCTTTTAACTGAAAAATAATGGTGTGGAAATGTAACGTTAGATGAGTTTTTAGACCAACAGCAGTCACACGTACAAAGCAATGAACTTGTATGTTCAGCTGGTGTAAATTGGCATACGTCCCCTGAAACTGTGGTCCATAAGAAGGCCAAATCTAATAATCTGTTTGTTTGTTTTTAAATCAACTTGGTTTCTCATCACCAAGGAAGAAGGACGCAGCACTCAGCAAAAAAAAGGTGTTATTGCACTTGCGGGGAATGTTTACATTTTGCAAACTAGACGGGGCACCTCAGTCGTGTAGTGCTGTGTTCTCCTTGTGTAGCTCAGAATTAGGAAGGAATGTAGAAAGAACCAGATGTGTTCTCCCTGGGGAATTTGTTTGAAATATATGCCATTTGGTTCATTCTCAAGCCAAATGATTTTCTCTTCAGGAGTACATCTGTGAGCTACAGGAAGGGTAGTACAGGCAGGGCTAATGAAGTAGTGAGTATCATCATAGGCAGCTGACCTTCAGCGGTGGCAGGATAGAGCAGCCTGAGACTCCACCTATGGGCTGGCCCATACATCAGTATAACGTAGAAGTAAATTAAAGCTCCCTTTTGCCCCCACAGTCCCAGTTTAGCATGGAAGATAGCCTTGCTGGAACAAGAAATCTGTGAAAGCTGGCCCAGTGCTGTGCTATGTGCTGTTATTCAGATAGAAGGGGGGTTGCAAAACTGAAGCATTAGAAGTTTTGAAGTGTTTTAGTACATGAAAATACATTTGGATGGTTTCATGGGTTCCTGCTGAAGGAGTCATTACCATTGCTGCAAAGAGAGTTTAATTTATGAGTCTCTTCCATGACTTCAGGCCTGATACTACTGCCCACATGAGCGAGCATATTGATTCTATCACTGGTGTTGCTCATTAGAAATGTTATACTTGGTTTTACTTAATCTCTGTCCTGAAATTTGCAGGCAGCATGAAGCATTCATGATTTCTCTGAGACATGCAATTTCCAGCAAAATGGAGGGTGACACTACTGAGGTTTTTCATCCGCATTTCGCAACTGTTGTTGAAAGCTTAGTTCATGGTGCTTCTTTTTTATTTCCATGCTGAGTCTGAAAGGAAAAATATCTGGGGGAAAAAACTATAGAAAACCTATTAGGCAACTTGGATTTACTGAATGTCTGCATTATGAAATGAGTAAACTATAATTACTATGTTTGCAATATAAATGAGCTTTAGAAAGAGCACAGTCTAAACACTGTGTTAACTGCTCTGTGTTACAGATGACAAAGAATGGCACAGTGGAATCTGAAGAAGCTAATACCCTAACGCTGGATGACATTTCTGATGATGACATTGATTTAGACAACACTGAGGTAGATGAGTACTTCTTCCTACAGCCTTTACCAACAAAGAAACGAAGGGCCCTGCTGCGAGCCTCTGGAGTGAAAAAGATTGATGTGGAGGAAAAACATGAGCTGCGGGCCATCCGCCTGTCCAGAGAGGATTGTGGCTGTGACTGCCGAGTATTCTGTGATCCAGAAACTTGTACTTGCAGCCTCGCAGGCATCAAATGCCAGGTAAAGAACTTGATTATATTCATTCTTTAACTAGCAGAGTATAAACGGACATGGGGAGCTGCAATTGTACTGAGGGTAATGGATTACTAATTGCTGAAATTTGTGGGTCTTAGAAACAGTTAAAAAAAGAAAAAAAGGCCCAACCTGGGTTTTGTTAAGTACAGTTGATGTGCTAGACAAATCTAACCCTTTAAAACTGGGTTATTTTTTATTATAATTTGTAGACAGATAGGCTCTATAAGTTTTTCTTCTAAGTACAGGTAGTCAGTTCCCCACATCCTTATGTGGACCTTTAACCAAACACTCACCAGAAATGATAGATGAGTCATGAACCTTTAAGCCTGCAGATTTCACACAGGATATTACATTAGCTTTTATTTTTAGCTATGCATCTTTCCCCCCCTAAGTACAGTTCTTCAGTGACTTCAAACTGTACCCATTTAGTCCCTTCTTGATGAGAGGATTATGCTCAAATATGAATTGAAGTCCATGCTCAGAGTAAGAAGCAGTAAAGGAAGCATGCCTTACTGTCCTTCACTATAACCTCATTGTCCTTCATAATAGAATTATAGATATTAGAGTTGAAATGACATTGTTATGTCATATAGCTAGTGTCTCTGACAATCAGAATTGTATTCCTTAAAGCATATTTACCAGAGCTTTCACCAGTATAATTTTAAATGTTTCAGACAAAGAGATTTCTACTACTTCCATTTGTCTAACTTGGGTTACACCCTATCTCTCACCATCACAAAGTTTCTCTGAATGTTCCTTTTCATAATTTCTTAATCCAAGAATTTATTCCAAGTTACATACTCTGTACAACCCTAAACAATTTATTTCCTTTCTTGGAGTTTGCACTCTTTAATATTCATACACTGTCTGTTTTCAGTCCTGCACTATCAGGGAAATGGACTAGATTACTGTTTCTCAACTCACCTCAACCATCCATGATAGACCCACACAGCTTCACAGTCTGCCAGTCCCCCCAACCTTACTTGCCATTCTGCAGTCAAACTACCCCCAACTCTATAGGCCTTAGTGCTGTGCATCTCCCAAATGGTCCTCTTGCCAGGAAGGCTGCAAAGACAACCAAGCTAGTTCTGTAGCTAGACACTGTAGCTCTGGAATGGAAGAAGCATAGCCATATGTGTGCAGCGCTGCACTTGAACGAATAGCTTTGCCTCTCAGCAGAGATAGTATACATACAGTGCCACACTAGGGTAGCACCACCATTTCCATTTTGGGAATTAATGCACTGAGAGCAGGGGCACAGGAAGAACATTTGGGAGAGTCTGCTGAACACTTCAGCCTTCTCCCACCCCTGATCTGCTTATGGACTCTACCCATGACATCTCCATGAGATACTAGCTGAGAACTACTTGACTAGATCACCTCATGTGTTTCCACTTTTGCACCACATGTAATTACAGCAGTCAGATTGTAAGTGAAAAACTGTAGAATTTAAGCATCTGACCAGGGTACCTGATTTGGGATCCATTTAGGTATAAGATATCTACATTATATTCTTGCTGCTCGCAGTGCTTTGTGCTTTCTCTGAAGTCTCTTCTAAAATTCATCCCAGGTTCCAGCTTTAATTTCTTGGTCTCCCCCCCTTAGTGTGCTCTCAAGCCTTATATATTTAATTCTTAATGTATATCTTTCTTCACAAGTCTTCCATGACTGTTAATCATTCTTGTTCCTACTCTGCTTCCCATCCAGTTCACCAGCTTTCTGATAATAAGAGGTCCACAAATGAACACAGCATTTCTGATGTGTTTATAGCAGAGGCATAGAAAGAGAAATTGTTTATTTCTAGTTCCAGTGAAGCCTCTGTGTATGAAACCTAAAACTCCACTGGCATTTTTCCCCAGCCATACCACATTGTTAGTCCATGTTTAACTTGCTGCTCTGTATGATTTTACTGCTTTCTAGGGTTCTCCCTCCAAATAAGTATATCTGCTTTGGACTATTTTTTTCCATACATGTTGCACTGTGTGCTTTCCCTGAATGAATAATTTTGTCTTTCGCTATCATTGGTTTCATTGTATGTGTAGTTAATGTGTATTCTTTTTTTTAAAAAGGTGGATCGTATGTCTTTTCCATGTGGTTGCACTAAAGAAGGGTGTAGCAATACAGCAGGTAGAATTGAATTTAACCCCATCCGTGTACGGACTCATTTTCTGCACACAATAATGAAACTTGAATTGGAGAAAAATAGAGAGCAGCAAGTTCCTGCACTAAATGGTTGCCACAGTGAGATAAGTGCTCACACTAGTTCCATGAGCCAAGCACCCCATCCAGTAGAGTATTCAATTGCAGAGAATTTTGAGATTGAAACTGAACCTCAGGCTGCAGTGATGCACCTGCAGTCAGCTGAGGCCTTGGATTGTCCAGGGGAAGAGGAGGAGGAAGAGGATGGAAGCAGCTTTTGTAGCGGAGTTACAGATTCTAGCACACAAAGTTTAGCACCCAGTGAATCGGATGATGATGACGATGAAGAGGAGGAGGAAGATGAAGATGATGATGATGAAGAAGAAAAAGTGGATGATTTTGTAGAAAGCATGGGCTCCCATGCTGGCGTGGTACCGCTTCCTTCTGTCCTTTGCTACTCTGATGGCACTGCAGTGCACGAAAACCACTCTAAAAATGCCTCATATTATACTAACTCTTCAACTCTGTATTACCAAATAGAGAACCATGCCCCTGGCACTGCTAACCAGATCAGTGAGACCTACTCAGAAAGGGACACTGTTAAAAATGGTAGTCTTTCTCTGGTGCCTTACAATATGACTTCAGAGCAGTTTGTTGACTATACACGGCAATCAGAGGAAAGTTACAGCAGCCCTCATTACCCTTCTGCAAACCCCTCTGTGATAGTTTGCTGCTCTTCTTCAGAAGGTGATAACAGTGTTCCATGTAATAGTTTGTATGCTGAACACAGGCCAAACCACCCCCAAGTGGAATTTCACTCATACTTGAAAAGTCCCTCTCAAGATGGATTTGTTTCAGCTCTGAATGGCGACAGTCATGTACCAGAGCATCCTGCTGAGAATTCTATAAACCTTTCAGAAAAGAGCAGATTGCATGAAGAGTGCATCAAATCACCTGTTGTGGAAACAGTACCTGTTTAACATGAAGTTATTCTAGGACTGCATTCCTTTATTTAAATGCACTCTGATTACATTGGATTTCCTAGCACCGTAAGTTTTTTAAGCTGTGGACAATGAAAACTCGGACTATGGGTAATATTCCAGACACCTTTTGTTTTTTTCTTTCAAGCTACATGGCTGTGGCATTGCACAACAGCAGTTCATGTAAAGTTTCAAAAAGATGGGGGGAAAAACTGTCTTTTGATAGAAAATGCATAAATTAAAAATATATACGTATTTCAAAGTAGCCTACCTGTCAAACTGTGTGAAACCTGCCAAGCTATCTGAATCAAAGCTTCATGTTTTTGATTGTCGGGCCTGTGCAAGATTGTTAAAAAAAGATACTTTGAAATAATCATATTTAGAGTCCTAAATTTTCAACATATCTGACAAAGATGGTGACTTTTTAATGTAGAAGTAATTACTGTATGGAAAAGTTTTAATTGTTCTGTACTGTATGTATTTTATTTATGATAGTTTAGTACTCATGTTTTTGATAAAAATGAACAGCATGTTCATTTGACCTGAAGATCCATAGCTAGTAATACAGAGCATGCCCACTTAAATTTCATCTGGAGTACCATATACATTTTTTATGACCACTCCATGCAACTTCTTTTAAAATGTAATCTTGAAGGTACATGGGGTCTCTTTTTACTATTTTTGACAAACAGAAGTGTCAGTAAGGTGGCATTTACGTTTTCTATAAAGGTGAAAGGTAGGACAATCCTCTGTTAAAGCTGGAATCAATGGCATCCCACAGCTAACCTCCCCATAGAGAAAATTGATGTTGTGTATAAAGACAAAGCAGCAGTTTAAAGTCACCCAGCACCTTTAGCTCTATAAACATTCAGCTTGCTAATGCACTTTAGTGCCATTTTGCAGTACCTTATTAACTGTGGAAACTGGGAACCATTTTGGAGAAATACCATGGCTGCAGATTTTAAGATCTCTGTAATATACAGGTGCATTGTACTGAATATGATACAAGTTTTCCGAAGCCAGTTTATGAAAGCCTCAATAAGTAATTAGTAAAAGCAAAGAGCTTAGCTGCTTAGAGAGTAAATGAAGCATGGAAAAGTGAGTGTGTGTGTGTGTGTGTGTGTGTGTGTGTGTGTAAGTGGGGAGCCCTAGATTTTCCTACCTTTTTAGCTATTGTTATAAAAGAAGAGCCTTATCAGAAGTCCTTCTGTGGACTTTTGATCAGATCCTACATGTATAGAATCACTTATCACTATTAATAGACTAAATGTGGTACTAGAAGCTGCATATTCAGTTAAGACCCTGGGTTCAGAAGTTTTATACCTGTGAAAACTGAGGCAATTTCTCATGCATATCCATTATCATGTTTTCATTTCTTTTTCAAAGGGTAATGAGAAATATGATGTATGCTTTATACCATCCATTAACTTATCATCAAAAGTTATTTTTTCTAAAGAATTAATAGAAGCCAATTTTTGGTACGTTCATGTAGCTACAGCTAACTGCATTGCCTTATATAAAATGCAGCACAACACTTCAAAATCTTGCTTTGATATTGAAGTATCTTTTGTTATATGTCCATTAGTCTAACATGTAGACATATGTGGCTGGCTAGTCAAATTACAACATCTGCTTAATTTTTACCAAAGTTAAAATGAATTGTTGAGAGAGATGCATATAAGCATAGTATACATTTCAACTCTGTTTCACTGGCTGTTCAGGTGAGTAGCTCTTTATAAAAGCATGTAGAGTACTCCAGTAGAAAGATTACCATGTTTAAAAGAGGCTCTTTGAAAAAAGAAGTCATGATTTACTGTTGCCTTTATGCTGTTTGTCTGCAACCATTGTCAATTAATTTTTTACACCAAATTGGCAAAAGCTGTTGATGTCTTCTCTCTGAGACAGCATTTTTGTTGTTGTTGGTTTGTTCCCATGTTAATTCATGAATGCTTTTATTGTGATTTCTTTGAGATAAATCCTGTTTCTCTAAGAAATACATACGTTATATTCATGGCATTCCTATATCCTGGGAAAGGACAGCCCACTTTAACTTATCATCTAAAGCAGCCGTTCTGCCATTTTAGAGTTCTGTTCCTCTAATTTGTAGTAGCAACCTATTTCCTTTCTCCAAAGGATGTACAGTCAGGTGTTCTCAGCATTTATGCAGCAAATGGTCATCTTTACTTTTAAAGAGAAACCAATTAAATATGTTTGCTAAAACAAAAATACGCAGGCATACAGAAAATATACCTCTGTCCAGAGCTCTCATGATTTTATGGGGCACACATGACTCACTGAGTATATGTGTACAGACATCATGAGTTAACAGCAGACAGAAAGCCTGGCTCTCCCAACACCAGCACCAAAAGCACAAGCCTCTACTGCTTGAGCTCAAGGAGTAGCTGTAAGGCAGTAGCAGGTTCTTAACCTCAGTGTGGGCTGGTCACTAAAGGGAGGTGGGCTCATGCACACTTAGCCAGTGGATTTCACTCAGGTGAAAAGTAGATGAGAATTTTGCTGTGTTAGTTGTTCTGTTACTGAGCAATAAAAACCTCTTGTCATGACCTCTGCATTTCCAGATGAAAAATACCTTCAGTAGTGTTAGCAAGTAAAGCACTAAGATCAATAGTTAAAATGCAGCTCAGCTCTAAAATACTGAAATGAGGGTTATTATTTAGTAGTTATATTTCAGTAAGTTTCCAAGACCTTTGTGCTAGATGCTGTGTAAACATAGCTGCTTCTGTTCTTATCCAGGAGTGCTCAACTTCTGGCCTGGCACCATGTCACCCATCCTGTGGGGCTCCCCACGGATCTGTGGGGACCCTCAAAGGGCTGCAGCCCTGCTTGCTAGATGAGGGAAAGAGGGCAGCACTGGGCCTGATCACAGCAAGTGGGGGCCAAGTGAAAGTAGTGCAGGGCCCCCAGAGCTGGATCCCAGCTGGATGGAAGTGATATGGGACCCTCAGAGATGCATCGCACAGGGTCCCAAAGCCTGATCCCAGCACACAGGGGCAGTGCAGGGACAATCTCAGTATGTATGGGAGGCACAGGTCCCAGTCCAGCCCATCTGGCCCATCCCTGTGTTGTTCATCTGGCCTGCAAAGCCAAAACCACAAGCATCACTGTTCTTATGTTTCCTCCTGCTGCTATATTAGAAGTAAATACATTTCCTTCCCTCAGAAGCATATTGCTCAAGATGATAAGCAGCCTAAAAAGAAGTGGGAAAGAAGAAAGCACTTCTGTACAATGTTTGCTATAGTATTTTCTCCAGTTGAAGGTAGAACCAGTTACTAGGAGATAGTGAGGGTGTTTTAATTTCCTCTGAATATACCTGACCAGGCTGTATAGTAACGCCCTCCTATTTTTGGTCATTCTTTCTCAAATCTATTGCTTCTTGGCCTAGACGTGCTCTCAGGTTTCACTATCATGGTCATTCCTCAGATCTGCATGTTTCTTGCTCAAAGCATAGCATATGGTCAAAGCTTGCCTACACCGGAAAAGATTCTATGGTCTAACTTACATGACACCGGTAGGGATTTGTTGTGGGTGATACATCTTTTAGTGAACCAACAGCATGGTTGGGATACATCTCAACAGGTTTGGATTACAATGCATGCTTCTTTGAAAGCTTGTCTAAATCTATTCCAACCATGCAGTTGGTTCAATAAAAGATGTCACTGATAAAAATCCATGCCTCTCACATACTTCCTGAACCATTATGGGTCCAACATCACTTCAACACTATAATACAGGTAGAAAAAGACCAGCAACCCCCATAATGGAGACAGAGTTGTTACTGGCAAAAGAACTACTTTCCCAAAATAGCTTTAATCGCTTCTCTGACAGAAAAATTATAACTGTCTACACTAGGGCTTTTGGGGCATAGATGTGTCAGTCAGGGAGGAAACAAAGCACAGTACAACCCAACATATACTCATATGCTTTGAAGTTTAGATGAGGCTTTAAAAGTTGGAAGTGAGTAATGCTAACTTCCATTTTGTGATCCTTTTGTGTTCATTTGGAAGCAATGATGCCACTGGATTAAGGATAACTAGCTACTAGTTTGGGAATCTCTGAGATTTGATGCTTTTCCATCTTCTTGTGGCCCACCTCTAGTAATGTGTATGAGGAAAAACAGTATCCTACTGCTTAAGTAACTAAGTGGGTTATTTCCTGTGCAAAGCTAGCCAGTATTTTAACTTTTGTGAAACTTATTTCTGTGTGCTAAAAAGGTTATGTTGTTAAATAACAAATAGCAGTGTATTTCTTCTGTACAGATGTAGCATGTCATATATTGAAACATTTCTTTTAAAGATGGCTATCCAGACCATGTGCTAAGGAAAACTATACCAGCTTCACATCTAAAAGATACTTGTTGGTTCCTAATAACAGTCATTGATAAACAAAACAAAACAAAACAAAAAACCAGATCATTTTGAAAGTCAGTTAATAAGTTGGTAAAAAATATTTGTATTGGAAATGTGTCCCTGGTATCCATGTGTTCCAGTGTTTTTCTACATATGTAACCCTACAACATTTTCTTTTACTAGAACACCATATAGTTTGCATACTGAAAACAGTACATAGAATTGACTCTACGTTTTTTCCCTAAGGAAATAAAGTTTGCTTCTCTTGAAAGACCTGTCCTTAAAGCTAACATATGAGGCTTTAGCTAATGTTAGGTGTGCAAATACCACTTTTCCATTAAAAAATTGTGGTAATTGCATAAAGCTATAGCTCATGCCCACTGGAACATTAGAAGAAGAACTAGTCAACAGAAAATGCAGCAATTTGATCATGTGTCATTTGTTTTTCATAGAGAATTTCTGATTGTATGCTACACAGAGCAGGACTGTTAATAATTTAAAACATACTTTTGCTAAAGACTGGCTTTTAAAACTGAATAAATTACTAATTCTTTGTTAATTTATCCCATCTTGGGGCAACACCATTTTCTTTCTGCATAAATCTTGGTTAAGTAACCCAACTTTTCATCCATGATCAGCTAAAAAAAAGATCTGTGCAGAGACTGTTTGTGTTATTGCACAGAAATCTGCTTTTACCAGTAATGTATTATTATATACAGTATTTCCACTGATCAGAGTCAAGATTATAATGTCATCTGAACTAATTTTACAATAATTCAATATTTATGTATCCAGTATTTGATTTGGTACTGAATACTCAATTGTGACGTGCATCACCAAAAGGCTTGAAAAAAACCTCTTTAACAAAACACTCACCACCTACCTAGGAGGAGAATTTGCCATAAACCAGATCCATTTATTACAGGTAAATGTAACCAAAATGGAGAATTTGTTAGGGGTTTTAATGCTTAAGAGTTTTTCTGTATTAGGCACTAAAGGCTTATGCTCTTGACTCAGACTTAGGACACTTGGGTTCTGTTCCTAGCATTGACATTGGCTTGCTCTGTGATTTGGGTCACGTAACCTATCTAAGCCTCAGTTTCCCTGCCTGTAAAAGGGCACAATTGGTGGTGGTACTAGGGTGGCCACTGACTCATCCCCAAAGTACAGGACATGTCCTTGGTGAAGGGTGGCCCCCTTGGCCAATAAGGAGCGAGGTGGTGGGGCCCCTGCCTCTTGGCCAAGTACCAAAAATGTTAATTCATGGGTAGGTCCACCAGGCCCTTCACCCAATCATCAGGAAAGAGCAGGGCCATCACAAAAAGGCCACCTCCCTCCCTCCCTAGCTGGGAACCCTGCTCCTTCTGGCTGTGCACTGCCCTAGCTCTAAGCTCAGCCAACAGAATTGCAAGGACAACTGATTGACGTGTATTTCCAGCAGTGAACTGAAAAGGGATTTTTTTGCAGACCAGTCTTCATTGAGAAACAGGCAAAGGACAAAGGATTTAAAAACAGGACGGTCTGGCATAAGATAGGGCCAATGGCCATCCTAGGTGGTACTCTGCTAGGTATTACTATGCTTCCTGGGGATTTTTGTTTTGTTTTGTTTTGATTTGGGGTTTTTTAGGCATCTCTTCTTTTGCAGATAATAAAGTCACTCTTCTGTACTTTTACCACAACTAGATGGCACACAGCACACGTCTGTGCCAAAGTCTAGAAGGAATTTTGCCACTGACATAGCACAAGAGCAGGAGTCTCTTGCCGGGAGCTAAGCAAACATGAGGAAAAGCCTCAAGCAATAATAAATCCACAGTAAATTTTGAAACCAGGAACTGAAAAAACTGCTAAATATTTAGTAAGTAAATATTTGCTTCTCCATTAGAAGGCAAATTGATGACTTGCTCTACACGGTCTCGCAGTGCAGTCAAGAGACTGCCCTACCCTATTGCATGGCTTCCTCATTTGCCAGTATATGTGCAGAAGGGAAAGCAGGCACCACTAAGCCACTGCTTCCTTCTTCCAGGGTAGGCATGAGAAATTGTGGGGGTTGGGAATCACCTGCTCTCTGTCTCTCCCCACCAATACACAATCTAGCATATCTGAGCCAGGCAGAGAGGCAAATCATTTTGTATGGACCACTTTCTTCCTCTACGCCTGAAACAAGGGAGGAACCAGGCCAAAAGTTACAACTGACTCCTGAAGCAGTTCAGCTATACAGTGCTCTCAACCCAGAGCAAGAAGGAAAGAGACAATCTGGCCCACCACAGTGTTTTAAGAGGATATGCTGCATAAGTGATGTGGTGGTTTATTGGGAGTACTCTACAGTGCAATGACCTGGACTTGATTCTTGCTCTAATTGTTTCAGTGCTCAGGGCTGAAGGCTGAGTACTATGAGGACAATAAAATGGAGAAATCCTCAGGTCTTAGGAATGTGAAGCTCCCCTGGAGGGGCCAAAGAATAAATAGATCCTGTAGTTTATTGTGCTTACAGATCATTTGATATAAAATATTAATAGTAAAAAGGATAGAATTAACTCAGAGACGCTATATTCTAGAGAATCTATTTCTAAAATATAAAATCTGATTACTATTTTTTTAAAATTAGTAGTAGAAAACTACCATTATTTTCAGAAAAATAGAACAGATAGAAGTAAATATCCCAGTTCTTCAACATATTCCACAGTCAATATGAGGAATTTCAAGATTTGCATCTGTAAAGAAGTTCCCAGAATTCAAGAGCAGTGCACTTTGCTCAGTATTGCTGTTCTCAGTAATTACTGTCTTGGTACTCACTACTAATTCTCTTCTTTCTCCAAGAGCTGTGCAATTCAAAGCAAGAAAATTGTGACATGAGAAACAGATGTTAATTGTAAGGGAATCAGAGTCAATGAAGTTGGTCATAAGTTCTTTGTGGGTCACCAAGTATTGTTTTTCCTAGATTTTTACAGCAGCCTTTAACTTAATTGCCATTAATGTTCAACAATATTAGCATCAGCGTTACTTGGAAAGGAAGGAGGACTATAAACAACTCTTTCATGAGAGCTGCCTGTGTCCCTGCCTTCCAAATAACCCACACTGTAGCATTTATTGCATGAATCTCCACACCTTTTGGCCAAATTTAGTGCTTTTGCTTGTGTTAGCTTATTCTCTGAGAAAAATTGCCTTTGAAATGTGGTTTCCCATTAAGGATGAGATGATATGCTTGTTATTGGGCAGCGCTAGTGCCATGCTTTTTTTGTTATGGGAATACATTCTCTGGTACTAAGACGTGACTGGGCTAGCAGAACAGGGACTGAATAACACCCTCTTCACCCCCATCCTGTCTTTCCCTCCCCTCAGTACTCCATTTAAGCCCTACTGGGTGCATCGACACATCCATTAATGCAGGGTAACCAAGTACTAAATCAATGCGCAGTAACTTGCACTACTGCGCAATAGCACCTGTGCATGTTTTTTTTTTCAGACATTAACTGTGCAGTTGCTTCATATTACCACACAGTAGCATATTAGCAAGGGTTTTGCCTGGCATGCTACTGCGCAGTGTTATTAGGCTACTGCACACTTAGTGTCTCGTGTTGACGCACCCAGCGTGGGGATAAAAGGAAATAAATACTCCTGGTTTGATAAAGTTGTCAGAGAAAAAGAGAAACTGAGGATGAGGTGGGTGCAAACCTGATAGATGCAGAATGATGTTTATTCAGTTGCCTAATCCCCACATCCCACAAGCAGGCAGAGAAGGGCAGCTGCTTCGTTCAGGCAGCAGCTTCACTGGCACAGTATGGCATCCTAACAGCCTGTCTATAAGGTATCTGATTATTAGAAAGGGGATGATTGTATTTTTTCTCAAAGTCCTGTGGAGTTCCCTGAGCAAAACTAAGATATGTTGACAGCTGGGAAGAGGGACAAAGAAATGTATGTCACCTCTTGTGACGTAAGTGTGAGATAAAGCAATAGTGGCTGCCCAGTCAGTGACAGGACTAGCTCTTCTACTCCTCAGTATGCCATAACCTAAACATGGGGTAAACATCCAAAATCAGAGAAAACAGGAAATCATTCCTGCAGGGAAGTGTAAAAGTAAGTAGGATTTGTTCACTGAAATGGACTATAATCTCAGTTTTCTTATTCCAAATTGTTGATGTCAGTAAATGAGAAACCAGTTTTATAAAGTAGAGAAGCATTGGGTCTGAAAGTAGATGTGTTTTTGTGAAGTGGGATGACTGAAAAAGGGTATTGACTCCTAGAACATGGAGGACCCAGGTGGTGTCTTGGTTCCCAGGAGTACAGAGGCACATCAAGAACCCATGGCGGCTGTGGAGCAGCTCCAGAGATGATGATAAGGTAAATTTATTAGTTCTTTGCTTAATCATTTTTCACTTAAGCATTAGCAATGACAGAATCTGTCAGACTCTTCGTAATGCAGAGTATTCAACAGATGCTTTGGCTGTGTCTTGGAGGAAACAAGTCACTAAAAAAGAAAAAGAAAAAAGTTTGCTGTATGTTTAATGTGGTCTCGAATTTTCTCTTCTGCCTTCAGCAGCCCAAGAAGGTCTGAACAGTTTTTTGTACTGCCTGAAGGAATAATGGAAAATAAAATGATAAATATGATTCCAATTTTAACCATGTACCTAGATAAAACATCTTTACAGTTTCTTCTTTTCTTTCTATTTTTTTCAGGGGGACAGGGAGATGCTTGTCCTCCTGATAGCAAAATTATAAATGGTAGAAATAAAAAAAGATATCTAATGGCCATATAAACAGCTAAGGAAAGGCCCACAGCAAGTATTGTAAGTCTTCTTCTCTGGAAACTAACTCATATTAGAATATGACATGGGCTGTGTTAGTTAACATTAACCAAACTAGGCAGTCAGTGAAGATAAGAAAAAATTGCATTTAACATCATGCTAGAAGTCTGTGGTTAAACACTACTGGAACCAGAGTACCCATAGCCAGAGAATACAATGTTAAACATACCTTGCCTCTTGGACTGCATTCATATTCAACAGCATTTTAGTGGGCACAGTTCTTCAGAGTCATGTTTTAACATGACCTAATTTTCAGATATTAAACCCTAAGAGCTAGGAGGAAAAAGAATGCCAGGGCACTGACTTAGGTTGAGATTTCCAAAGTCCGCACTAGTTGGGTTCCTAATTCCCTTAGAATTCTATGTCTTAATTTTTTTTACGGACTTGGATCTGTTTTAGATTGTGAATGAAAGTCAGTTTTTTTTTCTGGTACGTTTGCGTTTCCTGTGAAATCACATCCACCAGGTAGTTTCCGATATGCAGGCTGAACAGTTTTCGGCTTCCCAACAGGGTTATATTGTTATGTACACTAGTAGCAGCTTCTCTTAAAAACAGAAGTCATACTGTTATGTGAACCTGCGCTGCAGCTATTTGTATTTCCAAAATGTTACGCACAAAACCATCACCCAGCTAGTTCTGCAAAAGATATCTAATGTCCATGTAAAAGTGTTTAATAACTGGGCCCTTCTTTTAATTGACTGATTGTAGGCACTTCTATGGAAATGTCTGAAGTGTAGTTTGTGAAACATGTTTTAAAAGTGTTTGATGTAAAATAAGCGCTAGACATTTAACAGTGCAGAAATAGTCAAAATCTGTAGATTACAAATCTGTTCCTAACAGCCTCAGCCTGTAATAGTGTCTTAGTAAAGTTGATCTGCTTTTTTAATTTAAATTGCATTTCTGGTGTAATAACCTTTTGAAAATAAAATTACTACAGATGTACTGGTTAATACATAGAACATGGCACTTTGTTATTTTGATATGGTTACACCTAAAACTAAGAGATTATATCAATTTTGTATGAAAAGTCATTCCACATTTATTACAAAGACATTTTTCATGTTAAAAATACCTTTCTTTGGTTTTTTTTTAACAAATATCAACTATATAGAATTTATATAGTCTACCTTTGTCATATTCTTTAAAAGGTTCAACAAAGTATGTATAAGAATATTAAAGGTGCTTCTGAAATTCTATGAATTCACAATTGATGGACAGACAGTAAGTTAATGAAGTACATAGTGTGTTAAATCATAGGTGAAAAAGCATGTGTGATAATTGTCTTTCACATGGATATCCATTCAAATTTAAAGTATGGTCTATCAAATGGGAATAGCATTGTCACAGTATGCTTACAGTAGTTTGCTTAAAGTCTGTATAATTTCTACTAACACTGTCATTTTTTTTAAATAGTTCTATTGCCAAGTAATTAACACATTTTATTTTCTATGTTAAGTAACTGGACTTACATGCTAAAATTATGGAGGTCTCAGAAGTAAAGCAGCTTTTTTTATTGGACTGTTGCTTTCAAACTGTTTGTTTGTAAGAATGCAAATGGAAAGAAGTTCCTCTTAAAAGCTAATGACATGAACATCATTTTACATTAGAACATTGTGAATTACACATTTCCTAGATTTCCTTTGTTTTATAAGTTGTAACATCAAAGATGCCAAAGGGTAATATAAGCTACAATAATCAACTGAACTTAACCTGGACCTTATGTTGTAATAATTTATTCAAATTAACTGTATTCTTCTGTATTTATATTTTCAGTATTTATTATGAATGATATGGAAATTGATGTATTTATTGTGGCTTATTACTGCAGTGTATATATTACAAAATGAGCATTTTTAAGTCTTAACATTAGGGGTTTTTTGGTTTATTAGTGGCACTTGTATTCTGCTGTATTTTTATTATATATTGTACAATATATATTGTCCATTTGTTTGCAATGAAGTAAAACAGGTTTCTACATTACATCAACTATTGTATTTCTGCATTGTGCATCTTATTCTTTAAAATACAATGGCTAACATTTTCCTCTCTGTCTAGCAGCATCAAAATTAATAAGATCTCTCTTCTCCTCCAGATGGGAGAAAGAACAGTAGAGAGAACCGACAAGCCTCCCCACTAGTTAGCACATGTCCCATTTCAGATAGCCTTAATGTAATGCATTAGTAAGCAACGTTTCCTTGTTTCATTTTTAAAATGATAGTAATTAGCATATAACTGTACAAGAAATACCTTATTTGGTATTTCTTGTATTTTCACCTTAATGAGCAGCAGCATCCAGATTTTAATTAAACAGAGTTGTGGGAGAAATTGCATGATTCAGCTCCACTTATTGTCATGAAAGATTTGTCATGTCAGTGTTGTTTGTATGCTAAGGAAGAAAGATATTTCAAGGTCTGCTGGAAATAATTTTGCAATAGCTCCCCCTGATGGCCTGCAAGCTGTAGTTTTATACACCAGATTTGTATTTCATTTAGAGATGAAAGCATGTAAGCCACAATGCGAATTTCAGGCCATAGCTTAATTCTTTTAAAAACTATTGGTTAACACACATGGCCCTTTAAAAGGGTTTCTGTTTGTCACAGTACTTAATCATATTTCTTTGGTTGTTCTACCTCTGTGTTTATTTAGCATACCAAAGTGCATAGTCTTAAACTACAACAAATAATCCATGGGCCTGTGTTGATAAGTTATTTTAGATTGTAAATCCTTGTTAAATCCAATAATAGAAGTTGTTCTGTAGCAAAATACTCTAATAGAACCTTATTTATTAGACACTCTTTTATATTATTTGCAGTTATGCAGACTATACACGAACATCTGCTACCAGGCTGCTGTTTACTCTGCCATGAACTATGATGAATGTGCTCCAGGGCTTGCTAATATAAGCAAGGACATACTGACACAGAAAAATATATAAACAACCTTTAAAATTAGTGCTCTAATTTACGAAGGCAGTACTTCAGTTCTAGAAGTGTGTAGGCTTCATAAACAAGATTTTTTTAAGCTTACAAAAGAAGTTACTTCATATTTATTGTAAACATGGATACTCACATAGTTATTATTTTAATATCATCCTAATTGAATATTTTTATTGCTATTAACCTATAATATAGAGACCTAAGTTTGTACCTAATACTGGCATGAATTTGGTGTAGCAAATGAAGTCAATGGGACAAATCCTTAGCTAGGGTCAACTGGCACAATTCCACTGTAGGCAATAGAGCCCTCCACCCAGTTACATCAATTGGGAGCTATTCTGCCAGTTCTATGTTGGTGAAAAGAAGAAGAAAATCAAATACATAGTGTTGTGTAGCATTTAGAGCAGAGACAGGCAAAATACAGCCTATGGGCCAGATCCGGCTCACCAGGCCATTCTATCTGGCCCGCGGAGCCCCTAAAACATTTAGAAAGTTAATATTTATCTGCCAGGGGCAGGTCAAAAATGACCTGTCAAAAATGACAGGAGCTAGGGGGAGTAGAACCAGGGGGACCCAACAGCAGGATTAAGCAGTGGGAGCAGCAAAGCTGGCCCACCCCATCCCCCACCCCGACCCCTCCCTGACACCCAGCCCCAGCCAGAAGCCTCTGCCTACCAAGGGCTTCTGGTAGGCTGCTTCTGCCTCCCTGCACCCAGGGAAATACAGATAAGAGGGAGGTGGGGAGGGAGGCAGGGGAAGACCACAGGCAATCACCCTAGTCCTCAGGGTTGGGCCAGGCCAGGTTAGACCTGCTCATGCAGTTCCAGTGCTGAAGCTGGGAACCATGTAGTGCCAGAGCAGCTAGCCAGTGGGGAGAGTGGGGGAATGGCAGTAGAAGGCAGGGGAAGGGGCAGCAAGCTTGTGTGTGGTATGCAGCAACAGCTGGGCAGGAACATGAGGCCTGTGTGCACTGAGACCACAGCCAGAGGGGTCCAGGGCAGGGTGGCAGAAGCACAGGGCTCAGGCTGGCAGGGGCTTTCCAGAGCCAAGCTGGCTCCCCGCTCTCCATGCTGGCACAGCCCAACCTGGCTCCATAGAGCTCCTGCCACCCCACCTTGGGCCTTCCCGGTGCTGGCCCCAGTGCACCAGCACAGGCCCTGCACTCCTGCCCAGCTGTTGCTGTGCTTCATGCACCTGCTCACTGCTCCTTCCTCCCACTTTCTGCAGCCATTTCCCTACTCCCCACCCCCCACTTGCCTGCTGGCCAGCCCTTAAGAGACCACATAATTCCTGGCTGCAGTGCCAGGACTGTAGGAGCAGCTGGGACGTGGTGCCAGAGGAGCGCAGGGGAGGAAGGGGGATGGGGAAGTGGCAGGAGAAGGGCAGTGGAGGCAAACAGGGGGGAAGTGGCTGCAAGCAGCAGCATGGGGCTAGTGCTGGTGCCCTGGGGCCAGAAGCGTGGAGCCCAGGCTTGGAGCAGTACTGGTGGGGGCTCTATCTGCCATGGGGGACTATGGGCAAAGCCTCCCCCTCCACACATGCCACAATCCTCCCCAGTCACCCTCCCTCCACACACTCAGAGCCCTCCACACCCATCCACACACACACCCCCACATGCTCCCGCACCCCACATACACCTCCCACACCTGTGCATCCCCCACAATCCCCCCAGTGTGCACAAAACTCTACCCACCCACCCACCCCCTCCCACAATATACAAGAATAAGACTTCATTTTAAGCTATTATACCATCACCACTATGTACACTACACAAACACGCAAATCAGGACAAAAATATTTTTTTGAAATTAAATTAATGAATGTTGTAGGACATGTTTGATTTTTAGAATATAATTTGGTATTTTGCTGGTTTGGAGATGGCAAACCCCCTTGCTGAAAGGTGTACTTCTGGGGGACAAGGGGAGGGACTTCTGGTGGCAAAGGTCAGGGATTAGGGGGTGGGATTTCCGGTGCCAAGATGCCAACCAGGGGGCAGGGCACCTGTCAAGGGGTGGGGCTACCCATGCAGCCCTTAATAGCTTGCCAAAACTCAGTAAGCGGCCCTCTGCCCAAAATAATTTCCTACCCCGATTTAGAGCTTCCATTGTTCTATGGGGACTAAGACTGATTTTTCTGTCTTGAATCTGTCATCTTGCAAAGGTAATAATTATTTTCTTGGATGTTTAGAAAGGAGGTGGGCCAACCAGTGAGTTATGATGCATGTCAGTTTGGCTGACAAATGCTAAAGGCTCATATAGCTGGCTAATTTAATTTATCTATATCTGTAGACATTGTATATTTTGCCATTTTAATCCTTTTTTGTTCATTTAAAAGCATACAGCCCAAATTATAAGACCTCCCCACTCCATAGAGTTCCAGACCACAGATGATTTTGGTGATGGGCCTTGCATGAGATCACCCTGACCTTCAATTCCTGGCCTTTCTAAGAAACCCAAGGGCCAGACTACATGGGTCCTTGGGCCAGACAACTTGGGTCCATGGGCCATACACCCCTGCAGTAACTGGTATAATTGTAAGTAAAAGCAAACAAAACTAAGCCAAAAAAATGTTGACTGTAAAGAAAGGAGGAGAGAAAGGAGCATCAACCCAAAACAGACCTGGTGTAATATAGCATGGTATGCCAAGCATAAACTTTCTCTGTCATGGTCAAACCCTGTCCATCAAAGTGTTTAGTTGTTTTAAATATATTTAGCACTTTCACTGCACAATAGCTACAGAGTAGCATATTAAATTTAACTGTTAACTTTACCATTAAGTAATTTAGTAATATGTTCAGCAGAAAAAAATATTCCTGATTTCTGGACACAGCAATTGGCAAGCTCTTTCTAGTAGGTACAAGCTTTTCTAACAGGTACACAGACTGTAGAAGTCCTTGTTTCATTTTGTTTGTTTTCTGTTATCACAAACTGCAGGTAATGGCAAATCAGCTGTTCTCTCTTGAGTAATTATCCCTTTGCATTCATATTTGTGGGTATCTCGTACACTGTGCCTTGAGCTGGGCCTTTTTTCCATTTAGTAGTGCATTCTACCCTCTCTCTCCCTCACCACCCGTTTTTGTGCCCTGAGAGGATGAAGGGCAGCATGCACTTTCTGCCCCATAAATGCTCTCAATTGCCTATCTAAACAGAGGATTTTTTGGTGGGGCCTAGAGATGGAGGTGTTGCTGTGCTCTGGCACCAATGTAAGATACCAAGGATGTAAGGTACAGGGACTCAAAACTACAAGCAACTTTGAGTATAGACTCTGGAAGATAAGTATTCTTCTAATTGTGGGAGGAGCCTTTGCAAGCTCCAAAGCAAGAACAGCCCATACCGACAGTTGTAGGTGTCCAGCAGGCCACTGCACTGGAATACTAGGGTCTGTGGGGAAAGCCTTGTGGCCCATGTCTTTTACTCTGAGCAAGGGATTACATTGGTTCCAAGGCTGGGAAGTGGGAAGTCTGTGTGTGGGGTAGCATGGAAACTGTCACTTGAGGCATGCATAAGTTTGGTGTCAAGAGTTCTGCTGGTTATGCAGCAGTTGCCTAGTGGACTTGCATTGACGGTTATGCACCCATCAGGCTTAGGTTAAAGCCCAGTTGAGCAGGTCAGCCAGTCTGGCTGAGAAGAACCTCCTCCCCAGTGGAGTGAGATGGAGGCTGTCTCTTCCCAGCAGACAACTGCCTCTCACCAAAGAGCGGACTGTGATCATGGAAGCTGAAACCTTCCCAATGACACCAGCGCTGCAGTCTCTGGTTGACTACCTCAATCCTCCTCTCCCTCCTCAGCCCATAGCCCGAAACCAGGAGGATTGAGGGAAACAACACCTGTGCTCCCAACCCCTTAAGAGCCAAAGTTTCTTTTCTGCGGCTTTTCTGGTTCTCAGCTTAACAACTAACAGATAGAGCAGCTTTTAAGGATATGAGAGTCTTCTCAAAAAAGGCATCACCTGTGGCTGTTAGATTCTATTATCGTCACACAAAGAGCATGGCAAAAACCCTAGAGAGAAGAAAGCTCTGGACAAAGCCATTTTTGGAGGAAACAATGGTAAAATTGAATTGGATTGTAGGTGATGGGATGAACAAACCAAGAATAGTATTGATGAGACCCCCCAACAAACAGCTGCACCTTGTGGAGTTCACCGAAGGAGTTGGGAACTAGCACCAAGCTGCAGTTGAGGCTGCCTCAAAAAGAAAAGGAACGTTCACACTTGCTTCCCAGGATAAGGAAGGTGTAAGGAAGAGAGGACGGGTCTGGGGTGCTTTCTAAGGCTTAAGGCCCTGGGTATACAGTAGTTGAAAGAGGCAAATCAGCTACCTGATGTTAATTGTTGGGGAAAGAGAGAAATTGCTCTGTGTAAGGCAGGAAATGGCACTCTTTTGCCTGTCAGCCAGAGGGCTCTGTTCAAATAAAAGCTGAGTTGAAGGGCTATGTAGCCAGTGGGGGTGTTCAAGTTTAGATAGCTTTTAAAAAAAAATTGAAAGAGGCTTAGATTATAGCCATAGCCTATAATCTGAGAGTCTATTCTTCTCTCTTCCCCTGCTTTTTCCCCCCCAAATTCTTAGCATTACACCTTTTAAGCTAGCCTCCTCTTTTCCCCTAATAAACTGTTTTTCCACTTTAAAACAATTTCACTTGTAATTCTTTTCAATTTGCCATGTCCTAAAGATCTCAAAAACTTGACATATTAATTTATTCACCTGGATTCTAGGAGGAGATGCTATGTACAGAAAATCCACTTTAGCTCTGATTAGCTAAGGGCTGGTTGTATCTGCCATCAGTCCAAAACATACAAAGAAGCCAGGTAGGATATGGAGCTTTATAGAAGCTTGAAGACCAAATGGTTTCTTGCTTTACTTAGAGATCATGAAATAAAGCTATAACAATAACATATGGAGCTGCATAAAACACAGCATTTATGTTGTGCAACTAGGTTCCTACACATATAACACCTGTGACAAGCTTAGTGTGAAATCCCTTTATCCCAAGTAGTATCTCAGTCACCCTGCCCAGTACCTCTATCCCTATATCCCCCACAAACCTGGAATTATTTTAATATTACTGCTATTTTCTCTCTCTCCAGAGGCTTAGAAACCTCCTTCATGTCCTGAAGCAAGGCAGGGATATGCCAGACACTAAACATCAGAGTTGGGAAGGAGGGGGAAGGTTTTCTGCACACTAAAGGCATTAGGTCAGGCTGCAGAAGCCCCATGGCATGGGCTCACTGAGAGCCATCCCTGGTGCCTTGTCCACTCCCACACACAACCATGCTGTTAGGCACAAGGCTGCACTTGCAAAGACTCCCCAGCAGGGATGCCATTCCACTTGCTGCTTCCATCACCCAGATAATCTGCTGGGTGAGCCGTGCCTGCCTGGCTCCTGTACAGGAGGGATCGTGTTGAAAAAAGGGGCGGGGGTGTAGCGCTCTATGTGAAGGAAAGCTACATGTCCCTGCAAGCTGATGTTGGCGACCGGCATGGACAGCTAGAGACCCTCTGGGTAAAAATTCGTGGGGAATTCGGCACAGGGGACACAACAGTGGGAGTCTACTACAGACCTCCCACTCAAAGTCCCGAGCTTGACCAGGAGTTCACCCAGGAACTGACTGAGGCTGCTTGCTCCAGGACCTTGGTTGTCATGGGTGACTTCAATTACCCGGACATCTCGTGGGAAGATCACTCAGCTAAATCTGAGCGGACGCAAAGCTCTCTCTCATGCGTGGATGACCTCTACCTGACTCAAGAAGTCTCTGGGCCAACGAGAGGCAAAGCGCTGCTTGACCTGGTACTGGCTAAGGGGGACGACCTAATCGGCGACCTAGTGATTGATGGGAAGTTGGGTGACAGCGACCACGAGCTGATCACCTTCACCATCCACCGTAAAGCTGGCAAGTCAGTCAGCAACACAGAAGTCCTTGACTTCAGAAAAGCCGACTTTGACAAGCTCAAGAGGCTAGTCAGTCAGGCCCTCAGGGACCATGACCCCAGGGAGTTGGGAGTTCAAGAAGAATGTTGCTTCTCAAGGAAGCGATCCTCAGTGCACAAGCTAAATCTATTCCAACACGGAGGAAAGGCAGCAAGAAGGCACAGCAGCCCCCCTGGCTCTCCAGGGACCTAGCGGACCTACTGTGGCTAAAAAGGAAAGCCTACAAAGGATGGAGGATGGGATTCACCTCCAAGGAGGATTACTCAGCGCTGGTTCGGTCCTGCAGGGAGCAAACCAGGAAAGCCAAGGCTGCAACTGAACTCCAACTAGCTTCAGGCATCAAGGACAACAAAAAGTCCTTTTTCAGATATGTGGGGAGCCGGAGGAAAAGCAAGGGCAATGTTGGACCCCTGCTAAACCAGATGGGGCAACTGACAACTGATGCCCAGGAAAAAGCCAACCTATTAAATAGGTACTTTGCGTCAGTCTTTCATCAGTCACACGGGATGCCCATGCCTGCTATGGGACAGGGAACTGTGGGTGAGGGGGATCCCCTACCCTCCATCAATGTTGACCTCGTGAAGGAACACCTTGAGAAGCTGGATACCTTCAAGTCAGCTGGCCCTGACAACCTGCACCCCAGGGTACTCAAGGAGCTGGCGAGCGTCATAGCCCAGCCCCTGGCACGGATCTTTGAAAACTCCTGGCGCTCTGGTGTAGTGCCCGAAGACTGGAAGAAGGCCAATGTGGTGCCGATCTTCAAGAAAGGGAGGAGAGTGGATCCGGCTAACTACAGGCCCATTAGCCTGACTTCTATCCTGGGGAAGATCTTAGAAAAGTTTATTAAGGAGGCCATCCTTGAGGGACTGGCCCAGGCTAACATTCTAAGGGATAGCCAGCACGGGTTTGTTGCAGGTAGGTCTTATTTGACCAATCTCATTTCCTTCTATGACCAGGTGACCTATCACCTGGACGAGGGAGAAGAGATTGATGTCATATATCTTGACTTCAAAAAAGCTTTTGATCTGGTATCCCATGATCACCTCTTGGCCAAACTGGCCAGTTGTGGCTTTGGCTCCACCACGATCCGCTGGCTGGGAAATTGGCTTCGTGGTCGGACCCAGAGGGTTGTGATTGATGGCAGTCACTCATCGTGGTGCCCTGTGACCAGTGGGGTCCCTCAAGGCTCTGTCCTGGGACCCATACTGTTCAACATCTTCATTAATGATGTGGACATTGGAGTCAGGAGCGGACTGGCCAAGTTCGCCGATGACACCAAACTTTGGGGCAAAGCATCCACGCCAGAAGATAGGCAGGTGATCCAGGCTGACCTGGACAAGCTCAGCAAATGGGCAGACGAGAACCTCATGGTGTTTAACACCAAAAAATGCAAGGTTCTCTACCTTGGGAGGAAAAACCTGCAGCACCCTTATAGGCTTGGCAGTGCTACGTTGGTTAGCACCACAGAAGAAAAAGACTTGGGGGTCATCATTGACCACAAGATGAACGTGAGCCTCCAATGCGATGCTGCGGCTAGTAAAGCGACCAAAATGCTGGCGTGCATCCATAGATGCTTCTTGAGCAAATCCCGGGACGTCATTCTCCCCTTGTACTCGGCCTTGGTGAGGCCGCAGCTGGAGTACTGCGTCCAGTTTTGGGCTCCACAATTCAAAAAGGATGTGGAGAAGCTTGAGAGAGTCCAGAGGAGAGCCACGTGCATGATCAGAGGTCAGGAAAACAGATCTTACGATGACAGGCTGAGAGCCATGGGACTCTTTAGCCTGGAAAAGCGCAGGCTCAGGGGTGATCTGATGTCCACCTACAAGTTTATCAGGGGTGACCACCAGGATCTGGGGGAACATCTGTTCACCAGAGCGCCCCATGGGATGACGAGGTCGAACGGTCACAAACTCCTGCAAGACCATTTCAGGCTGGACATAAGGAAGAATTTCTTTACTGTCCGAGCCCCCAAGGTCTGGAACAGTCTGCCAGCGGAGGTGGTTCAAGCGCCTACATTGAACACCTTCAAGACTAAATTGGATGCTTATCTTGCTGGGATCCTATGACCCCAGCTGACTTCCTGCCCTTTGGGCAGGGGGCTGGACTCGATGATCTCCCGAGGTCCCTTCCAGCCCTAACGTCTATGAAATCTATGAAATCTGCCATGGCAAAGAATCCCAAGGAGGCACAACCTCACCGTCGGTCCCTTAGTTACATATGAGCCTTACCTAATTACTCAATATTACTGCTTCATCAAACACTTTAAGGAACTTACCTTCTCAAAATGGAAAGGTCAGAAAAGAAGACAAGAGTGCTAAACTATGGGAAGATATGGAAGCAAAAAAATCCCTCAAACGTAGCCCAGTGGATGGCCTCAAGTGTCTTGGCTGACATACCCTTGGCCCAGTCCCTAGAACATCCAAAAATACAACAGGGAACTTTTGGACGTGTTGATCACTGTCAAATACCATTATGATACAGACCAGTTCATTGTGGCAAGTTAATCCCTGTTCCAAGAAAGCAACATCCATGGGCTAGGAAAGGGGTTGTGGTGACTTTTAAGTGTCCTTCCTTACACCTACAGGTATGATTTTTGGTTACTAATGTTAGAAAGGACAGTAGAAAAGAAGCTATTGCATTAAGGATCATCTGCATCTTGCTTTCCATGGCTTTTCAAATTATGTAAAAATAAATAAATAAATAAATAAATAAAAGAAGATAGGTTGCCCCTCCACTCCAAAGAGAGGCACAACACGTAGACAACATAGAATGTGGTTACCTCCATGGAAGTAGCCACGTAACATGGAGTCTACAGCCACATCCAAACAAGTGCAGATATTTGGTTCCCCAGCCCTGTGTCTTGGGTAAGACCTTGTGTCACTGCTACTTGCCCGCTAGCACATGGCAAGTTGCTCTGGGTGGGGTAGGGGAGGCGAGGCTGGGACAGCAACTGTGCTGGCCCCAGCAACCTTACCTGGGGTCCTGGGGGCTGGGGAAGCTACAGCAGCTTGGATCCTGACTGGCAGCCAGAGCATGGCTCTGGTGGGCCAGGCTCTGGTTTTGGGCAGTGTATGCTGCCCCACTTTTTTTTCTGTGTGCTCGCAGGTTGTTTTGACCCCAGGATGTGGCCTACTGGACTGCCAATAGAATATATTCTCTGCACAACCCTGCCTTCTGACATATAAAAATACCCGAAGATTCAAAGCTGCCTCCTGTGTGGTACACCCAGTGCTAAATACCAAGAAACATTTCCTGGCTGCTCATCTTACTGCATACCAAATCCCAACTGTAAGCCAATGTAGCCAAGCAGTTTTGGCACACAATCAGGGCTATGTTCAGCTGTCCGCACTGCCTCATTTCTGGAATGTAGTATATACCGAGTGGGAACATGGAGGCATGCACATACTTCTTGGCAAGTTACAGGGGCAGCACAGATGTGGCTTAGGCATAATATTACTAATTATGGTAAAGGTCCAGATATTCCCAAATAGCATAGCAGACAATCCTGTTTGCCAAAAAGCCACTGAACCAGAAGCGATGCTATTTTCAACTAGGTATTATAGAAAAACAGACAGAAAAACCACAGATTTTGTGATCGTGAATTAAATGAGAAAATAAACAAAAATAGGTCTGTAACTAAGATTCTTTATTATGCAAGAGCAAACTCTGATTAAGTAAAGGAACTGTCATCTGATGTTATTGAAACTGAGGAAATCACAGATTTGGATGCAGATAGAAGTTTAAGTATGTTTTAAATAAAGAGATTCCATAAAGACCTATTTCTAGGGATAAGGTGAAAATAGCCAAATGGTTACGGTGAGCTAGACCTTACAATGGATGTTAAAACAAACAGCTATAATATCTTTGATCATACCAAGAGGGCAAGACAATGAAGAAATAAATATGGGATTTCTATGTGAAGAAGAGGCTTCCTCTATATAGGGTAGAGAATATAAAATAATCTAGGTATGGACCAAAACCTAAAATTAATACTTGCCCTCATCTCCCATTAGCCATTTTGCTTTGGCCTCCATTCTTACTGCATCCCCCATGTCCTATGCCTCCAACATTATTGTCCTTACCATATTTAAAATGGAGGGTATAGGGATACAAATTACCACAAATCAGGATGAAAACAAAATTCCAGGACCTATCTTCACATTCACTAAAGTTAGGGAAGAAGGGTGAACCAGATCTCTGTAAGCCACATAACAGAGGGAGGCCACCATGGGAGAGTCCTGTGCTGTTCCTTGGATTCACTGCATTGCGGGGAGCTGCTTGAGGGCATGGGTCTTTCTGTGCTGCAAGGGGCTCTGCTGATACTGGAGACATGGTGGAGCACCAACCTCCACTTCTGCCAGTGGCTTTGAGGAGTTAACTCTGTTTTTTGTCAGCATACTGCACCCTGAAATTCCTGGTCCCAATCCTAGTTCTGCTAGGCAGAAAACTGCAAAAAAGCTTAGAGGAAAGGTCAGGCCTATCTTGGCTTAGGTGTGAACTACATCTAGTGCTCAACCACCCCACTTGGTAGGGACATAAGCTACAAAAAAGACAAAAGAAACCTGACTTCAGTAGTATGCAAGGCTTTAATATGGGAAGGAAAGAACATTTAAAAGACATGGGGGCATAGGAAAATTAGGATAAAAATACAACCTGGGTTTACCAGAGGTGTATCATGACATGCTAACATGACAGCTTTCTTTAAGATTCTAGAAAATGTAAAATAGATCTTAGCTACCTAGACTTCAGTAATGTATTTGTTAGTTTGCAACATAGGAAATTAATTGAGCTAGAGGAGATCAAAATTGCTAGCAAAATTGTAAGGTGGAAAAAGAAGTGGCTGAAGAAGAAACAACAGCTGTTAACTGTTAAAAGCTAAAAAAAAGAAAGGTTACTAACTGAGTTCCTCAAGAATCAGATCTTGGGACTGACCTTGTTTAATATTTTCAGGCACTTTTACATGTGCTCAGGGTTGGGAGGGGGCAGCTCTTTAATTAGAGCAACTCGGAGAGGTGCTGTAGTTGAAGCGCTGTTGTGTCTCCTGTACCAGCGTCCCTATGCTTAAAAATGGCAGTGGGAGCGCTTGAACTAAAGCTTGTTTGACAAACTTTAGTTCAAGCACCCCTGCCACCATTTTTAAGCGTGGGGACTGCAGCAGTCCAGCAGATTCGGACTGCTGCAGCACATCTAAGCTCGTGTGTGGGTGTCCTTCATGACTAATCCTGGTAGGGATAGCAAAAATCTCCTGATGGAACAAAACTGAGAGGCAATGCCAACAGAGGAGCACTGGGCAGTCATACAGAAAAAAAAAGGGATGAGTCTGAGAACTGGAGTAGCAGAAATGAGTTGAAATCCAACAGTACAGCATGCAAAGCCATACACTTAGCAGTTAATACCAATATATAGAAATAACCAACAAGTGGGCACATCTACATGTTCATTAATGTGCTTTAGGTAATATGCATTAAATTTACTACTTGCACTGCAAGGTACTAGAAAAAGAGACATTAGCCTATTTTAATGTGCATTAACTAAAGAGCACAGGTTTTTTGTGATGCTTTAATGCACTTTAAAATAGCCTCATGCACATCAGAGAGTATGTGTGTAGATACACCAGGGATGGACCTGGATGCACTAGTCAATTGTAAGATAACTAAGCTGCCAGTGTAATGCAAGCACGAAAAAGGCAATTCTGATCTGATGGTGCATTAGAAAATGTATTTCAAGTAGAAACAGGAAATATTAGTGCTGTTTGCATAAGGTGTCTGTGAAATCAGAGCTGGAATACAGCATACAATTCTGGTCAGTGGCCTCAAAGAAAGATTATTTGGAACTGGAACAAATACAGAGAAGGGCAATCGGGGTGATCACGTGAATGGAGAGCCTCTTTTACAGGATGCAGTTAGAAGGGCTTGTCTGTTTAGCCTAGCAAAACAAGGTCTGAGGATATAACTGCTACTTACAAATATACTGGAAGTAAATAGCTGGGAAGAAAAAAGAAATATTTAAGCTAAAGGATAAAATTCACACAGCATCATATACCTATAAACAGCTCATGAATTAACTTGGTCTACAAATTAGAAATACATTTTTAACTATTAGAGCCATCACATTCTGGCTCCCAGCGGGGTTAGTGAGGACAAACAAATTAAGCTCCGTCTTAAAATCAGTTAAGTTTATGAAAGGGGTTCTACAGTATCATGCCTGTGACGGCAGGGAACTGGACTGGATGACCTGCTAGCTCTCCCTGCTTTGTCAAAATCTGAAAAGATACATGGTCCACCCAAAGATATGTCTGTATTTGAATGATTAATAAAAGCAAAACCAGCTTCCAGTGGTAAGATGAGAAAAATAAATTAAAGAAGCAACTGCCTTCATACACAGCTAGTGTTGACCAGTGCTGCAAGTTAAACTTTACATTTGTCATAGGGTTTTAATTGCACTAAATAAAACAGAGTGATCTTTAAGTAATACGATTTTGTTCCTACCTATTTTCATTACTTTTGTGCTTACATTGCCTATATAGATCAGGTCAATATGCTAGACATTTTAAAAGTGTAATAAGAAACAGTACTTACCCTAAAGTTAAATAGAATAAAGTATTGTAACCCTTCGGCCAGGCACTGATCAGCAGCAACAAGGGCCAGGTTCAATCTGCTGGCTGTGAGCTGTGCCTGCCTGGCTCCTATGGCATCTGCCATGGCAAAGAATCCCAAGAAGGCACAACCTCACCGTCGGTCCCTTAGTTACATCTGAGCCTTACCTAATTACTCAGTAATATTATCACGGAGCTGCCACCCAGGCAACCTGAGAAACACTAAATGAATTACTAGGATGCCTCACAAACAAAACCCCCTCCTCACAAGCAGTATAAATGCAAACACCAAAATGTATTACAGAGAATATAAAACAAAAGAAAACATTAAATATAATTCTAAAACACACTATTAACTACAAAACAAAATTGCAAGGGGCTCTGTTGCTCCTGGAGACAGTGGAGTGCTGACCTCCACTCCTGCATGGCAGCTTTGAAGAGCTAACTCTGGTTTCCATCGGTATATTGCACCCCGAAACTCTTAGTCCCAATCCTAGCTCTCCTGGGCAGAAAACTGCAAAAAAGCTTGAAGGAAAGGTCAAGTCTATCTCGGCTCAGGCCTGAACTACATCTAGCAATCAACCAAACCGCTTGGTTGGGATATAAACTACAAAAGACAAAAGGAGGCCCAAGCCTATCACACTGGGCCTGAACTGGGCAACAAAAACTGGCCAGGACTATATCACACTGAGGCCTGGATCAACATGTGCCAGGTCTCACTCTGGCTCAAGCCAGGCCAGACAGGTCTCGCCCTGTCCCAAATCTGCCAGCCAAACATATGGTTAAGGTTCAGCTGCACAGCTAGGCTGAAATGCAACAGCTGTAAAAGGGCCTGGGACTCTGACGGTAGCCTGGACATCTAGTCTCAGGTATACCACAATGCTAAGATACTACAATTCCCAAACACAGGGGACAGTAACTGCCAGGACCCATTCCTGGGCAGTTTGCTTTAATATCCCCATGCCATTAACCCACTCAAAGAGCCAAAAAAAGGGAGGGGGGAAAGAGAGAGGAAATGGGAGTCTTAAACGCCAAGATACACTTTACCTCCCTGTACACGATTGCTTTCCCATGTCATAGCCTTTGCTTGCCTCTCCAGTGAAGAGGAAGAGGGTAGGGGCAGGGAAAAAGACCCGCTCCCACCCCATAGGGAGCAGGTTTTCTGAATTTTTAAAGCGTCTATTCCTTTTGAATATTCTAATAAATATTCACTGACAGGGATGTTCACTAAAATATTAGGTTTAAGCAAATATTACAGATTACTCAGGAAGAACCAGATTGATTTCACAATTTTAAAAATTCACGTATAATTTTCACATATTCTCAGTGTCTTATTTCCCAGAATAAGAGCAATGTACCTGAAGTGAGTTCAATATAGTTTTAGTTCTTTGAGGGTGTCAACAAGCACATGGACAAAGGGATGCAGCTGACAATATATTTGGGCTTTCAAAAGCTTTTAACAAAGTCCTTCCCCAAAGACCTCAAGCCCCTCTCCTCCTTCCCCCCTCCCCCAAAAAAACCTGTGTTACTATAGGACTGGAAGGGTGGTTCTTTCATGAACCAAAAGAACTGGTTAAAAATATAGGAAGCAAAGGGCAAAAGCTAAAATGGTCATTTTTCAGGATGAAGAAAGGGGTCAGAAGTGGGGTCCCACAGGGTCCTAATTTAATTAGTCAACATTTTCATCAATGGCCTGCAAACAGGCACAGTGAAATCTCCAAGTTTGCAGATGATACCAAATTATTCCAGGCAGTCAAGTTTCAGACTGAGAAAAGACTTACAGAAAAGATCTCACCAAGCTAAGTGAGTGGGCAGAAAAATGGCAGATAAATTTCAATGCTGGCAAGAGAAAGTGATTGCACACGGGGGGAAAAATAACCTCAACTTCATACACACAGTTCTGGGTTCTGAACTAGCTATTGCAACTCAGGAAAGAGATCCTAGAGTCATTGTAGATAGTTCTCTAAAAATGTCAGCTCAAGTTTACAGCAGCAACCCAAAAAGCAAATAAAATATGTTGGGCATCATGAAGAAAAAAAAACAGGGAACATTATTATGCCACTATTCCTATCCATGGTGAGCCCACATCTTGAATACCATGTGCAATTCTGGTTTCCATATCTCAAAAAGGATGTAGTAGAACCAGAAAAGGCACAAAGGATGGGAATAATCAGAGGTATGGATAGACTCACCACACCAGGAAAGACTAAAAAAGACTAAAATTCTTCAGTCTGGAAAGGAGAAAGCTAAGAAGGGATATAGAAAGGTCTGTAAAGTCATGAAATGTACAGACAGAGTGAACAGGAAACTGCTGTTCACAAAATTCCAGAATACTAGAACTAGGGGGGCACCCACTGAAGTTAGGTGGAGAGAAGCTTAAAACTAACAAGAGAAAATACTTTTTAATGCAATGCTTAATTAACTTGCGGAATTCACTCCACAGGAGGTGGTAGAACCTGCCACAAGAGATGGTAGAAACAGATAGCAGAGCCAGATTCAAAAAGGGACCAGACAAACTCATGGATATACGTGGTTTGATCAAAAAGTTCTAAGACTTGATGTTCAGGGTGTTGTTCATCAGGAATTTGTACCAAGTGGTCAAACAATCAATAAGGAGGTTTTGATTCGATTGAGGGATAAAGTTAGAAGAAACCGCCGCGAGCTGTGTGAAAATGGTCGATGGTTTCTGCACCATGACAATGCTCCTTCACACACTGCTGTCTCCATTCAAGAATTTTTGGCTAAACAAAACAAACAAACAAACATTCCTGTGAGACCACACCCTCCGTATTCACCCAACCTTGCCCTCATGTGATCTTTTTCTGTTCCCAAAAATGAAGCCGAAAGGAAGGAGACTTGATGACATTCCAACCATCCATAAGAATATGAAAGCGGAACTCAAAGAACTCACAGTTGAAGACTTGCAGCATTGCTTCTGAAAGTGGCAGGATCGTTGGGACAAGTGCATATCATCTGGGGGAGATTACTTTGAAGGGGACAGCTCATAAAAATGTTGTTTGTACACTATTCTTTAAAATAAAGGCTAAGTCTTAGAATTTTTGATCACCCCTCGTAGATCTATTAAGAGCTGTTGAATGAAACAGCTGGAAGTATTTCCTCTGGCAACTCTAAACTAATAAAGGTGAATGCTAGGGAGGGTAATGGATAGGGGATAGACCACTTCAGATCTATCCAGTTGAGCACTCTCCCTTTAGCATCCACATTTGCCATTATCAGAGAAGGATACTGGGCTAGATGGACCATTGGTCTAACCCACTATAGCACTTCTTATATTATTATCTGAGCAAAATATTAAAGAAGTCCCACCCCTCAGAGCCGCTCTAATTAAAGCACTGCCCTGTATCAGCATCCCCGTGCTTCAAGATGACAGTGGGGGCATTTAAACTAAATTCTGTTTGACAAGCTTTAGTTCAAGTGCTCCTGCCACCATTTTTAAGTGCAGGGATGCTAATATACAGGGATGCAGGAGGCTGCTAAAGCATGATTGTGCTCCAGCAATCTTGATTAATCAAGTCTGCTGCAATACACTGGAATTCCAGCATGACACTTCAATGCACATTAAAATCAGCTAACACGTGTTAAAGCATGTTTTTCCATATATATCTGTAAGATAAAAACTCTTGCTTGGATAACATTACTGAAGCATATTTCTGAATTAATTTATTTTTCTGTTAACTTATACCATTTCATTATAAAATTCTATATTACAGTTGAAGAACAAACTTCTCCTGAACGATTAAAAGCTAAGTCAAATAATTGAAAGAGAAACATAAAAGGAATTCCGTATATGCACAATGTACTATACAAATCACTTGAAAAGGCAAACAAATGGTTAACTTTTGTTGATAGTACAAAAATGAAGAGAGGTAATGAACAAAAATGCTAACAGATCATTTCATATTTTGCAAATGACAAAATATAATGCCAGAAAAAACAGTAATGTTTTGGACACACAACAAAAAAAGTAAAAGATTAACCTACTATTGCTCTTTTGCGATTTTGTTATCATTGGGACAACCGTGGGTGGATCAAGGATTGCAGCAATGGCATCATGTCCACACCTCATTCAAGAGCAGGGCACAAGTGTAGTGAAGAAAGCTCATTGCACATGTGCCACACAGCGGAAGGGGATGTAGTTGGAGCCCCTTGCTGCAATTCTGGATACCAATGAGTTCTCAGCAGCTCCTACTGGAGCTCTGAACTCACCAGAGCAGACTCTGCCTGGAATCCCTGCTTTCAATCAGCTCTTCACTCTTTCCTTCCCCACTCATGCTGAATTCAACAGCAGGGAGAAAAGAGGATGAGCAGTGAGCAGAGGCAGCTTGGAGGCTCTGCAGACAAATTAAAGCAGAGATTGCATGTCTCTGGCCTCACTTCCCCCCCATTTCTCCTACTGCTGAATTCAGCAGGTGAAGGAGAGGGAAGGGAAGAATGAAGAGCAGGGGTCTCCAGAGCAGCTTGAAAGCATAGACCCTGGGCAGAATCCATACCAACCAGCTCACAACCCATGCAGAGCTTCTTGCAGGAGCTGTGATGAAGTGTTGGTGAGCTCTCAGAGCACAGCCAAAGGGGAGTGCAGTTGAACCATTCATGGATTTGCCCCAAAGGACAACCAGATTTTCCATTTGGCTTTACTTTTAGAATCCAAATATTTCTATTTCATTGACGTATATAAGAAATTAAAGGAAGATTAAGGATATTTTTAGTTTCTCTTTCTTCAGATTCATTTAAAGGAAAGTGAATTTTGCAGATAATTAAGTCAAGCAAGTAGTAAAAAAACCCATAACCACCATTTAAGGCACCTCAGTTTTAAGACACTGTGCAAGATAACTTCCCCCTAATCTTATGGGCCAGTTTTTCTGAATTAATTACAAAAGGGAATGCATAAGTTAAAACAGAACAAAAGAAAAAAACCCTACACTCTCTCCGAAAGAGATGAGTCTACAACATCTGTAAATCAGTAGTTAGTTAACATTAACAAAATCGTATGAAGGAAATTATTTCCAACAAATTGTAAACATTTTTTCCCCAACTGCTGAGACATCACAAAATTCTTTGGTGTTTTTATTATAATCTAAATACAACTTTAAAGGGCGCTTTGAAGTTTTATGTTTTTCTTTAAATAATAAAGTGTTTTGATATCTTTTACATCAACTGGTTTTGGATTATTTTTAACAAATTGTAGTGTATAATATATGGTCACAGTTTTAAAGTATTTAAAAATATATTTCTTGTTGCATGAAGTATTCAAATGTTTTGGCCAAAAATCCATTTCTGGAACAAATCTGATGGATTACATGATACCAAGCTTGGATGTTCTCCATTTCCTGTAAGGCACATATTTAATGCTGCATTATATAACAGTTGATCCTAGAAAGGAAAAAAACAGCACAGCCATAAGATTTTTAAAGTATATACAATTTTGTTAATTTAATTCTAGATTTTTAGACTAAGAATTAACAGGTAGTAGCACTGAGACTGAAGCCTTATTCCTATGACAGGTACAGGACAATAAAATTGGCACTGCAAACTACCCAACACTGTTCCACAAATTCATGCCAGTCATGACAGGAAGGAACCACTTCTACAAGAGGAAAATACGTTCTCTATACCCATTTAATCTATAAAACCTTTTGCCAAAAGTGCTCAATAAACATACAAACTGGCTCCATTTTCTATTCTTTTTGTGATGGGGACATTTCTCTACTATTACCTGCACAAAGGTTCTCATTTTACAGTTGCTACTGTATACCAAAGATTCCCAACCCCTGGGCCACAGCCTGGTACACAGCCACAAAGGGTTGACTGGCAGACCAGAAGTTCGGAAGTGACTGACACACTGCGGACCAGCTGCTAACCGTTTTTTATACTCAGAATACTGAGTATAAAAATGGGTTGGCTGCCAGCCCACGGTCACTTCCGGTCTGCCAGTCTGTGGTCTAAAAATGTCGGGAACCACTGCTATCAGATTGAGCTGTACTTTAAAGCTGTAACCTAATGCTCAGGACATCTCTAAGCATTCTTCCCAGAGCAGAGCCACCCCCTTAATTATAAAATGTAAATATATACACAAATGTAAAATGTACAGGTCAGGTAGCTGAAGAAAAGATTTTTCAACTAGTGTGAGTGTAATGCGCATGCTCGCTCTCGCTCTCGCTCTCTCTCTCTCTCTCTCTCTCTCAGTGAAAAGTCTTTTCTTCAGCTACCAGACCTGTACATTCATTTATTGCATAAACTGCTTAGGTAAATACCTTTTGAAGCTCCCATTTCTCTTCTCCTGGGGTGAAAGTTTTTTGGCCTTTGTAGCTACAGTCCTGAAGCTGTACTGCACCTTGAGAAGCATACAGGCAGAGCTCCTTCTGAATGTTATGTCGAATTTCATGATGTGCAGAGTATTCAAAATACTAGTTAAATAATTTAAAAATATATTTATACATATTTCAGTAGAAACTAAGCAACTAGAACAATTAAATGCATCCCTTGAAATTCTGCGGCTACAGGCCTGATGCTTTCTGCCTCTGACTTTTCCCCAACATCCTTGTTCCAGTCACAGTATTCCCCCCATCCCTCCCATCTTCTTGAATCTATTAGTTTTCCCACACAAATCCCTTCCTTGATCTATTCATCCCAGTCCTTCCTTCTTCCCTCCCAAGGCTTCCACTTGGTGCTACACTCATTTCCACCTTCGCACATCTGTATCCCAGTTGGTCAGCTTCTTACATCCTCCTCAATGCCGAATTTGCAGTAGAAGCACTGATTATACCAGAGGAATTTCCCTGAATAGCAATAAAATTTAACTTGTCAAACTAACATCTCCGCTAGGCATGTGCTTAACTAAGATTTTTAGAGATTCATAACTTGGCCAGATTTGAATTTTCATAAGAATGGCAACCTGCAACACGCATCACAAATAATTCGAGTTTACATTCCAAACCAGGGAGAGGCTAAAGATAGCAAGCATTTTTCCATAGCTTTGTTTTCAAATCAGCTGATCCATCTTGACTGAAGTTTCTAATGGAAAATTCAGTCTGGAGACACAGAAACCCTTAAAGTTTTAGGAAAGTTTATTAGCAGCCAAAGGGAGGGTAATATAATGGAAATCATCAGGGAACTTTAAAAAGCAAGTTGCTACCAGAACCATCTATAGTAAATGTAGATATTTGCAGAATACTAACAAAGCCAAAATATTACTGCAGAATACAAAAAAGGAAACACAACAAAAATATACAAGATAAGCTGGTAAAGGTAGATATAGTAGCAGTATACGCCTGTGTGTGAAAAGGTATTTTCAGTTCAAAGCCTATGGACTAATACTTGTGTAAAGTATTTTTATGGTATTATAAACCATCAAGTAACACAGCAAATAAATTCCAAAGGAAATTGCTGTGCAATAAATAAGCCTCACATAGCAAGGCAGCTAACAGATCTGCAGCTGAGCATCTAGGCTACTCTGATTTCAACTGAGATGTGTAAAACACCTATGCATTACAGTGGTACATACCACAGATAACACTCAGCGATTGAACTGAAAACTAGAAAAAGGATAAAAACCATCAGGCCCCAAAATAAAGTTGTCATTTAGGATGCCTTTTATTAATCAATTTTGCTTAAAGGATAATTAAACAGTTATACTACTGTTTTTAGTACAGTGGTACCTAGAGTATTCAACAAATACTTGCAATGCATTCCACTTGATATTATACAAACATACATCCCTGCTCCCAAGAGCCATGTGTCTTGGAGCAAGTCAGTGATTTTAAGTATTCTATTTCTCAAAATGCTAGATTTTTAGTGGCTTAAGGCAAACTGCTCTGACTTCCCACTGTGAGACTGCAAGCACAACAGGGCATGTAGCTTAGGCCTGCCAGGTTGGTCACCCACTAATAGGATTTCCACTTGTACCCTCCTTGAAAACATGAGACCTGGTGACAAAGAAAGAAGCAATAAGAGAAGGAATAAGGAGAAAGTGTCAAAACTTACAAAGAAAAAGTGAGGAAAATAAATGTTCCTGTAGCAGAGAAGAGAGGTCAAGTGAGGAAGAACTGCAGGTTGCATGACAGAACAGTGAACTGGCATCATGTGGCTGAGAAGCCTATTCTGTGCAGTTTATTCATGTGTCCAGCAAAATTTTGCATCCAACTGCCTCTGTACACTGCCCTAGGGGCAAGCTTATTCAGTAGCCCAGAGTTGGAAATTGAAGTTGAACTCTTCCTGAGAATACAGTTACACTATAAAATTGTACCAACAATTTTGTAGGCTTAAAAAAAAAAAAAAAAAGAATTCTGCATAATGCAGCGTGTAATTATACTGGACACTGTCATCATAGGCAAAGACACCAGCAGCTATCTGAGGTATTTCTTTCAATCAATACAATATCAAACTACTTCTCTATTACAGCAAATTTTTGCATGCAGTGTGCAAATACTCTGATACATGCATGCAGTTTCTCACTTGCAACTATTCATAGGAGTGTTTGTGTGCAAAGCTATCTGCACATACCATCTGTGTGAGTACTTTAGAAGTGGACAGCAGTATTTTATGGAGTATAAAACCTGTTCTACACATTCTGTATTTTACCATCCTCTCATGCAGAAATAATATAGGGTCAGAGGTCAGCAACCTGCAGCCTACAGGCCTGATGTGCCCTGCAAAGAATTTGGATCCAGTTTGCAAAGATCTAATTCAGTACAGGGGTGGGGGAGCAGTGGGTAAGGGGGCGGTGGATCCTAATTTACAGGACCACATTAAAGACTGTTAAAGTCTCCTTTTCTGTGCCTTTGCCATTAAATTTGCTGTTCTGCATTGGTGTTCATCAGGGTATTGACATCATCCAATAAGGATAAGGGGACAGAGCAGAGTAGGAATTAGGGGTGGAGACAGGGAATCAGCAGCCTACAGTGGCAAGGTTGCAAACACCTAACCTGTCACTCCAAATGATTGCTAACCCTTAATGCAGGTGATAAAACACACAGAATATCAGCATACCAAGAAATGTATGTTAATATTACCTGATGTCAAAGAGTTTTACATGCAGGCATGTCAAAGTGGTAAATACCAGTTACGTAAGAAATTAAGTACATATAATATTTTACCTGATTTCCACCAAGTCCATGACAAGCATACATAATTAATGGCTTGCCACCATGGTTATTTTCACCAGCATCCAGACATGTACGTCTACCTATATTTTTTAACTAAAGAAAAAGCAACTTACTTTTAGAAAAATACATTAAAACTTGACATTTGAGAGGGGAGTTGGGATAGCTATGAATTACTAAGATAACTTATACAAAAAAATATATAAACTTGCCAACAATTACAAATATCAGTATTTTACCTGATATTTGACTCTCAAAACTTGTTCAATTGGTGCTTAAAATCTTTGCTAGTCAAATCTTCATTCTCATATTCCAGTTACCTAGGTATCTCATTGCCTGCCACATGGAGTAAGTCACAGTCCCCATCTTTGAACAGCTCACAATATACAACATGTAAGTAACATTATGGATGGACATAGTATTTTTAAAAATAAACATTAGTTTCTCCCACATGCATATAAAGCTAGCAGATACTGATTGACTAGTATTTTATAGGCAATGGAATATGTTTAACCTAAGCTAATTGTGGAAAATGTGATTGCTTCATAGATAATTTGTCAGATAGGATTCACTTACAAGAAACAGTATAGAAGATCCATAGAAAAGCTGAAACAGGATTCTAAAGCAATCTCTGTACTGGAAACTTACAGTAGCTGGCAGTGACACTCTCAAGCATACCATGCTGTTCCATGCAGGCTGCTTCCTAGGTTAGGGACAGAAGTTACACAAACTGGTTTAAGTGATCAGAAACTGGTTTAAGTTCAGTGCACATAAACCAGTTTCAAAATGGCTGAAACCAGTTTGAGATAAACCTGGTTGAATGTAGTATCAGATTTAACTGATTGAGGTCAAACCAGTTTATGGAACTTGTGTTCCAGACCCCTTCCTGGTTTAAGTTAAATCAGAGTCCTTCCACATTCCAGCATGCTCTGCAGCCCTGGCAGCTGTGCTGTCTATTCCAGCCAAGCAGGGTTGGCCCTGCTCCTCTCCTCCATAGTCAGAGCGCTATCACTGCTCTGGCTGGCTAAGAAAGCGGTGGGGATGGGAAACCCTGCTCGAGTGCTGCGGGGTCTGCCTGGCAAGGGAGCAGCAGCCAGACCACAGTAGTGGAGGTTTAATTCCCCCATTGGGGGGGGGGGGAGGGGCAGTGCTGGCACTGAAAGGCTCCATTCATGCACCCAAGGCCATGGCAGCCAGACGCCAATAGCCTGAGGGTAAGGGGGGCAGGCTTAATCCCCCCCATTGCAGGCAGCAGCAGCAGCAGGGGCACTGACATGGGAGGGGCCAACCACCCGTGGGGAGGGCTGCTGCAGCCCAGGGACTACCACAGCCCAGCCAGGCCTGCAGCCTGGCCCAGCCCAGCCCTGTGGCTCAGGGGCATAGGCAGCAACTGGCCTGGAGCAGCCCACACTGAGTATCTGGCACCATCACTAGCAGGCAGCGGGTGACAGGTGCTCCACCTCCACCCACCACAATAATTTGCTTCCACATCACCACTGGGAGAGGAAGGGGTGGGTTGCCATGGGCCAGTTGCTGCATATGCCTATAGACCTCAAGGCCAGGCAGAAGGACCAGGCAGACATTACTAGTGTGTTGGCAATCCAAGTAGGGCCAAGGTCTAGCATAATAAAATGACCTATGAAAGTAAAATGCTAGTGATAGGAAAGATTTTCCTAAAATTTATCAGTGTAGACAGATATCAGGAACTAGCCTAAAGAACGTTCAAACATGAAGAACTTTAGGAAAAAAAATCCACCAGCACTAGTCAAGAGAATTTCTCAAGCCATATACTAACTGAATTTGAACAGAATCACAAAGCTACTGTTTCAACTAAAGCAGCATAAATGAGGACAATTTTAGTGACAGAATAGCATAATGAAATGGAAAATAACCAAAATTGGAATGTACTCACAAAACCAGATAATGGAGGATTCAGGTCTGGCACATATGCCTCAGGATAAACGTTATTTAGATACCAAGTAAAATTTTTACAATGCAAGCGTTGCCTTAAATCAAGTCTTTTTGAGATGTCTCCAAATATTTTCTGTTGGAAAAAAGTCAATAAATTCAGATTTATTAATCAACAGTGATGTTCTGTGTAAAAGCATTAAATAAGTTTAGATGTGAAAATCAAATCTAAAATCTGAAGCTTGAATTTTAAAGCACAACAAGTCAGAAAAGCAAGGCTAACGCAACAATTTAGGACATTAAGATTTCAGATTGACTTGTAGAGTTAGAACCCATGATCTCCTACACACACTTTAGAATGCTACAGACAGGGAAAACTCTTGCTTTCTCTGAGGCAATATGAAGCATCCCAGGAGGGAATGGCACGCTGCCAGGAACAGAAAAAGTGTGCGTCAGCAGGCAAGAGATTACTTGAGAAATCTGAGCCTGGCTACAAAATTAATGGAGGGTTCCTAAGAAGATCGTGCTGTTAGACGACCAAACGGGGAAGCCTACACCATAGCAAATATCAAGGTAACATCAGAAGACTACATGGAACAAATATTTTACCAGCTACCTTTATTGTTAATTTAACATGTAAAGTCTAAGAGAAACAAACTAGATTAAGTTAAATAAGCTGTGGGCATAATAAAGTAAAGGCCTTCTAACTCCCTCATCTTGAACTTCTATGCAAATGCACCAAGTGGTTGGTAACCTTCTAAGATGCAGGTGAACAGACTCAGTTCAGGTCACAAAATGAAAGGGTATAGGACCCAGCAACAGCACAGGGAAAATGCCCACCACTGCTCCTTCTCCCTATGACAGCATGGAAAAAGTGACAGCTGCCAAAGCATAAGCCTTCAAAACTTCACAAACTCCCAAAACTTCACATCTACATGCCAGATCAAATGGCTCTGCAGGCCAGATACAGCCCATTGGCCATAGGTTGCCAACCCCTGCCTTTAGATGGCATACCCTAGAACAGTGGTTCCCAACTTCACTAGACTCAAGGCATCCCTTAGTGGACTTGAGGCACCCCTCCTTAACTTTTTGTGAATTAAGTGGCATATAATTAAAAAAATTAATGTATATATATTACAGTGCTCACCACCTTGCAGGGGGCCAGGCAGTGGGGGTAGGGGGTTAGCCACATAGAGACAAACTTCGGCCTGCATGTATCTGCTTATCTCCTCACCTAAAGGCAGGTATTTAAGGTATCTGGAAACACCCATGCAGCACCCTGGCTGAGAAGCATTGCCCTAGAACCTGAAAGGTATTTAAGTATCATACTGACATTGATTTAAATTGGAATTAGGCATCTAAAACATCTTGGAGGATCTGGGCCTATGCACTTAACATGGAAGAGGCAAGTCATCCATTTGGCAAAAAGTACTGGAATCAAGTAAAAATACATTTCAAACCACTCTGGATATTAACTCTTGTTACCAGAAACAAGTTTGAACTATAAAATAGACATTTCTCCAAATAATTAGAGGCCTGGGAAACATGACTTATTAGGAAAAGCTAAAAGAACTAGGGTTAATTAGTCTGAAGAAAAGATGGGGGGGAAGGAGGGTGGGGGAGGAGAAGAGGACATTTCATAATAGTCTTCAAATCCCTATATCTGATGGGCAATTATACAGAAGATGGAAATGGGTTATTCTCTGTAGGTGTACTAGATAGGACTAAAAGCAGTGGACTCAAGGTGTAGCAGAGGAAATTTCATTTGGCGATTGGGAGGAACTTTTGACCATGAGAGTGGTTAAGCACTGGAACAGGCTACCGAGAGAAGTTGTGGCATTTCCATCCTTAGAAATTTTCAAAAGCAGGTTGGACAGACACTTAGCTGGGATGGCTGAGTCAGGAATGATCCTGCCTTAGTTTCATAGTTTCTAGGGTCGGAAGGGACTACGCATCTAGTCTGACCCCCTGCCATGGCAGGAAAGAGTACTGGGGACAAACAACCCCAGCAAGGTGTACATCTAATCTCCTCTTAAAGACCCCCAGGATAGGAGCCAGCACCACTTCTCTTGGAAGTTGGTTCTAGATCCTAGCCACCCTGACCGTGAAGTAGCGCCTCCTGATATCTAGCCTAAATCTACCCTCTGCCAGCTTGTGACCATTATTCCTGGTCACTCCTGGTAGTGCTTGGGGGAACAGGGACTCCCCCAATGCCTGCTGGTCCCCTCTGACTAGTTTGTAACAGGCCACTAGATCCCCCCTCAGTCTTCTCTTGTGGAGGCTGAACAGGTTCAGGTCCCGTAGCCTCTCCTCATAAGGCCTTCCCTGCTGCCCCCAGTCATGCAAGTGGCCCTCTTCTGGACTCTCTCCATGTGTCCGCATCCCTCTTGAAGTGCGGTGCCCAGAACTGGATGCAGTACTCCAGCTGCGGCCTGACCAGTGCCACATAGAGGGGGAGGATCACCTCCTTGGACCTGCTCGAGATGCATCTGTGGATGCATGACAAGGTACGGTTGGCCTTCCTGACTGCGTCCCCACGCTGCCGGCCCATGTTCATCCTGGAGTCAATAATGACGCCAAGATCCTTTTCTGCCTCCGTGCTGACAAGAGGGGAGTTCCCCAGCCTGTAGCTATGGTGCTGGTTGTTCCTCCCAGGGTGCATCTTGCTGGTGTTGAATCCCATCCTATTCTCATCCGCCCACCCCTGTAACCTGTCTAGGTCCAATTGCAGCCTATTCCTCCCTTCTAGCATGCCCACATCCCCCCACATCCTAGTGTCATCAGCAAATTTGAACAGGGTGCTTTTTACACCCTCGTCCAAGTCACTGATGAAGATGTTGAATAGTGCGGGCCTGAGGATTGAGCCCTGTGGAACCCCACTACCCACATCCCTCCAAGTTGAAAATGACCCATCCACCACCACTGTCTGGGTGCAGCCCTCCAGCCAGTTGGTGACCCAATTGACTGCGTGGGTGTTGACACCACAGTTCCCCAGTTTCTTAATGAGAACAGGGTGAGGGATGATGTCAAAGGCCTTCTGAAAGTCCAGGAAAACTATATCCACTGCTACCCCTGCATCTAATGATTAGGTGATCTGATCATAGAAGGCCATCAGGTTGGTCTGACAGGACCCACCTCTAATGAAGCCGTGTTGGTGCCCCTAAGCATGACCTCCCCTGCTGGCCCCTCATGGATATACACCAGAATAATTCTCTCAAAAAGCTTACCCAGGATTGAGGTAAGACTAATTGGCCTGTAGTTTCCCGGGTCCTCCTTCCTCCCTTTTTTTTTTTGAAGATGGGAACCACACTGGCTCTCTTCCAGTCCTCTGGCACCACACCAGAGCACCACAAGTGCTCGTAAAGCCATGCCAGGGGTCCTGCAATGACCTCAGCCAATTCCTTTAGTACTCTAGGGTGGAAATCATCTGGACCGGCTGACTTGAATACATCCAGTCCCTCCAGAAGTTTCCTAACTAGTTCCTCACTAACCTTTGGCCTAGGTGTGCTTCCCCTGGGGCGGGGCGGGGGGCAGCAGGGGGGTGACTGTTCCGGTTAGTGCTTAGGCAAATGGAGGCAAAGAAATCATTAAATATGTTGGCTTTGTCGTCTGGTGTGACAAACAAATTTCCTAACGTGTCCTGCAGGGGCCCCACATTACCCGGATCCTTCTTTTTACCCCCTACGTATTTAAAGAAGGACTTCTTATTGTCCTTAATCTGGGAAGCTATTCCCAGTTCCATCTCTGCTTTGGCCTTCTTGACTGCCCCCCTACATCCCCGAGCAACTGTAGTATAGTCATCCCTGGTGATGGCCCCTCCTTTTTATTGGGTGTACACCTCCCTTTTAGCTAGGAGACATTCCCGGATGCTTTTGGTGAGCCATGGGGGCTTGTGTGCCGTCCTGCTTCCTTTGATCCGCGTTGGGATTACCTCCCTTTGGGCTTGGAGGATGGTCTCCTTAAGGACCGACCACTCTCCTTGGACACCTGGCTCCCCTCCCCTCTGGGACCTCAGTGCTTCCCCGACTATTCTCCTTAGCTCATTGAAGTTTGCTCTCCTGAAATCTAGGGCTGCTGCCTTGCTGTAGGCCTTTACCACCTTGCGCTGGATGGTGAATTCCAGCAGGCGATGATCATCTCCCAGGTAGTCGAGCACCCGCAGCCCCCTCACCAGGTCATCTCCCGTGGCAAGCACCAGGTCCAACAAGGCAGCCCCCCTGGTGGGGCTGTGCACCTCCTGGGTTAGATGGAGGTCCTGCATTCACAAGAACCTATGTGAGCAGTCAGTTCTGGCTGACTGCTCTTCCAGGCAGAAGAGCAGACTAGATGACTTTGTGAGGTCCCTTCCAGCCCTACTTTCCTAAGATTCTATGAACACCACATCAAGATCAGAGAATCTAAATGAACCTTAAAACATCATACAAGAAGTCCATTGCAATAACAAATTATTAGGCTCTTTGCAAAAGTAAACTAAGAAGGCTGTGTTTGCAATAAAAGTCTGAAATGTTAAATGGTTAATGAACCAAATTTATCCAAGAAAGTTAGTGGAGGTACATCAGAGATCTGATCCAAGTTTATCTAGGCTTTAGAGAAAGCTACCAGCCTAAATTGCTATATGTGTGAACAATCTTATGCCTAACACATTGTTGAAAGAGCAGAATTAATAATAAAGAAATGCATATAATTAAATTAGTCCAACTTAAAGGACTGTGTATCGTGTTGAAGTAGAAACTATCAAAAAAATTGAAGAATCTATTGGCAGGGGTGTTGTGGCCTCTCTCAAGGCAAAGTTCAGCAGTCTGATTTGTTGCCTTGTAACTTTGCATAGTTCAGAAAATGAATGCTGTCAGAGAGAAAAAAGGGATTTTACAAACTTTCCCTTCACAAATAATTTGGTTGCTAAAAAAGCCTCACCAAAATGTGGCATGGTGAAACTCTTTACCAGTTTCCATCATTTTCATAACACGCACATTAAAATTCAATTTCCTTTAAGTTTTTATTGAGCAAAAATAGCTGTCATTTTCTTTTCTTTTTGTGTCGTGAAATGAAAGTCTTGCAAAACCTACCTTAGAGGAAACAAAATATTTAGGACAAAAGCATGCTAAATATTCCACTTCTGATGACACTAGCAAAAACATGATTTTTTGCCTTATTTGATTTCATAAATCAGTATTTTTGATACTCCTATAATTACTGGTATTTAAAACACAAGCAAACTCCTAACAAATTGTAATAGAATGCAAGAGAAAAGTAAAAAAAGGATCTCTCATGTGGGTTGCCGTCACGCTTCCAGATGTTACTGAGTATATCAAACACAACCTGCTTAGTACTTTTGATTATGATATCTAGACTTCTTACAGACTTTTTTCAATAAATAACTTTTGCTCACCAAAACTTTCAATGCAGCAAGTGTGATTTCTAATACCACCACCACCACCTACTTGTTTCACAATTTTTGCTGCTTCAGTGTTTCTTCGGTAAAAAATTTCTTTGTATTCATCCATCCAGACTTCTGCAAGGCGGACTTGATTACGTATGATCACTTGGGTACCTTTAGGAAAAGTGTGCGGGCTCTTGCTGCGAAAGACATGGCCAACAACAGAGCAAGGCATGATCTCCAACTGCCCACCACATTGCCATACCTAATAATAATATTTTTTGTGTAAGTGCACTGTAGTTAGAAGTATTATAAAGCTCAAAAATCAACATATATTTTGCAATTTTAATGTTAAGCCTTTTAAAAAAAAAAAATCTGGTCATGGGCTCCCAGCAAGTGCTAACTTATGTTATACCTTCAAATAGGATTTCTTAGTTGGGTGAATGCTAGAAAGCAAAAATTTGAATATCTAACTCAAACATGCATTTTAGAAAATTACTTGAGTGACCAAGCATGTAATTTATTCTGTTTTTCTACCCCTAGCTAGGAGCAATGGACTCCTGCTGTAGCAAAGGTAGCTCAGTTTTCATGTTCTTGAATTCTCTGCTATCATTCAACTAACACTAAAATATGATATTTTTTGAGGACATATTTACTGGATTTTTGCAATGGTTATACATCTCATCTTTCTAAACTTACTCTGAAAGACATTTCTATATTTTCACCTCCCCATATTTCCATTTCTTCATCATAGCTTCCAATGTATTCAAAATAGCCTTTTGATATTGAAAAGAGACCTCCAGCAAAAGTAGGTGTTCTGCAAAAAGAAAAAAAATCACTGTTAAATCATTAATTTACTGAACAGGATTAAAACTTTATTTAAATTATTTTAAAATTAGTTTAGGGCTTAGTATAATCATGCTAATAACTTAATTGGCAAGCAAGCACAGAGTTAACCAGCTGAAATGGCAAGGCACACAGGCAAAGGCATCTGGGTTTTGGCCAGTATACTGAGAAGGCCAGCTATTATGATTGACATTCCATGGTAGAAACCACCCTGAAGTCTGGGCATGACAGTCCACATCACCAGAACTGCGGTAGAATTTAGAAGCAATATGCCTTCATTTATGGAAATTCTTTTTGCAAAATTCAGTTGCAATGCCTCAAACACTTCCAAAACACAAAAAGAAAGGAGTCACTCACCACATTTGCTATATTCTCTCTGATCCTTAGCTTTTTAATTCTGGCCTCACTTTTGGAATCCAAAGCCAAATCAATGTAGCTTGCTTTGCTTTTAGTAGCTGAAGTAATATTAAATTTGGTAAAGACAGGGTGGTGTGGCCTTCAGACCAGGCTGTAGAAGCCCAGGATCCCTCATTGAGTACTAATTCAAGCAGCCATACAAAATAGTTAAAGCTAACTAAAGTATGTTGGCCCATTCTGAAATGATATCTCCCAAATACAGGCATGTTCTTTAGCTGTATGTATAAACAACAGTTCTCTCCCTAAAATTTATTTGTTCTCTCCCCACTTTTGAGAATGATAGCATATACTAGCCACTTGTATTCAATCCATCACATTGTTTAACTGTTCAAAACTAGATGACATAGTGGCTAAATTCTGTTGACTGTTTATCTGCATGAATGCTCCTAAATGGCTTCCATTGTAGGAGTTTCCTTCTTGCAACAATGATGGGAAATTAGCGGGGATGGGGGAAGGAAATCTTATATTTAAAAACTGTTTGTAAAATCTGGAGCTTCTGACTGTTTTAAATATCAGATGGATAACTGAAGTTCTCGAGGAAATAATTTGCAACTTAAAGAATTCCAAATATCCTTCAATTTCCCCCCATTTACCTAATTGGATAAGTTTCATCCTTTCTTCTTTTTTTCTCATGTTTAGGAAGAGATTCCCATCCAAATGACAAATTCCAGTCAAAATTTCCTCTGTTATGGTTATGTCCATAAGGAGAAGGTTTGCTGAACTCAAAAGTATTGAGATCTATGGATGCAATATCAGGACTTACAACAGCAGTGTAATTCTCAGCTATTCTTGACAACAATGGCTCTAACCAGCCATAAAAGCATTCACCTACAGGGAAAAGGGGGGGGGGGGAGAGGAGGAAGAAAAACAACAACAACAACATCAGTTAAGGACTTGAAGTTTTAGTTATTCTATAAAATAAGTAGGATTCAAGAGGATATTTTTAGATATGCTCAACATTTGTAGAACTGAATCCTACAGAAGAAAAGGGAGAACATTTTCTTAAAATCAAACTTGTTGAATGGACCCAAAGCAGCTATACTGTGCCTTTTCCAGAATTTGGAGCGCCATAAATAAAAGTGGATAAGGCATGCTTCTCACCTGTGGTTCCAGGCAAGGTAGACAAGTCCTTACTCTGTCTAGTCACTTAAGGTAACCTATATATGCATTAATTCAACACCATTTGTTTACTTGCATACAACACCACACTAGCAGAGATAGCACACAAAATTTTAAAAATTATATTGCTTTCAAGTCTGGAGCTAGCACATGAATGAAGTATTTCTGCATGACACGGCCCTGTACTATATAGACTTAGTTTCAGTAATACAAAATGCGTATTTTGGCAAAGCTAATACTTTTAATATTTTCAGAAAGAAAGAAGAAAATAAAATGAATTGGCAACAAAATGTACACATTAGAATTATCTGGAATTGTGGTAAATCAATAGTAGACATCATAGGATTAGCACTAATATACTTACAGTGTGCATCCAAAAAAGTGAGACTCTCTCCTGTTGCTACTGAGGCTCCTAGTAATCTTGCAGTGATTAGTCCTTTTCTTTCCTTTTGTCTGACTACTTTAACTATTTGAAATGGTTTCACATATTCGTCTAGCTTATCATGCAAGTATTCTGAAAAGAAAAAGTAGATATTCCTGGTATTCTTTAAATGACACTGGCTACGATTCACCTAATTTTATGTTATTTTGTTGCTGAAAATGTGTGTTAAAATATGTAAAGATAACTTTAAAAAAATATATAACTTTTCTACATGCTATTGCTCCAGATTAGCCTAAGATTATCAACAGCTTTATAAAAGACATAAAATACTGTTTTGTTTAAAAGGAATTAACATTTTGCTTATGACTGGTTGAAGGGGAATTAACTATCACCAACCCAATTCTTAAAACATCATAGATGAAAACAAGGAATACCATTTTATTTAGGTCAACCCTAAAATGTATTTTTGTCATAGGCAGACAGCAAGAGTAAAAGTTATGACAACCTGTATTCAATTTTAAGAATTATCGAAGACTCTTCAGTATAAACCAAAAACCACCGAGTCTTTGAAAATGTAAATAAAATAATTTTAAGCAATCCCACAATATGGAAACAAAACTTAAACATTATTTCACCTCAAAAACAGAAATTACTACTATTTCAGATATAAGGTAGGGTAGAGATGCACTTTATAGACTAAATCAAAGAATCATAAGTTTTTGGGACCCCACATATTTAAACCCCTCTGTGTGAGAAAAAACAGTAACCGTGTACTTCACTATCCATATTATACACAAAGATGCCCATAAGAGAAAGCTTTGCATTTACTGATGAGTACATGAGCACAGTTTGCAGGCACAAAGGATCATTAATGACTACACTGTTTAACTGCCAGTAGAATTTTACATAGACAGGTAGACAAAAACTTCTAAGTTTTTCCATCTGTTAGGTTTAATTTTGGCTTTTTGTATCTTCTTTTCTATTAAATGATGAATTTTGCTACTCAATAATTCATCTCATCTCCAAAGCCACTGATATTCCAAATATCAAATAACCCTGGATACATTAATTTGAACGTTTGTTCAGAATTATGCCTCTGCATTTAAATGTAATTTAAAAACAATTTTAAATTGTACAATTTGTGTACAGTTAAATGTACATAAAAACAATTATTGTTTAAATAACCTCAGATGGATAACTGTATAAAAGTTTTAGAAGCAGCAGCAGTTTTTATTTTAATATTCAGTTATTTAAAATGCCATATTTTGTGGGAAAGGAGGTCTCTTTTCATATTGCCCCCTTATCCAACACTTCAAGCGGACATTCACATGCCTAAAGTTGGACATGTGCACAAATGCTTGAAAGGTATTGTAATCACTACCTAAAACCATGGAGAGTAGTTATTTGTTTTAGCTTTGAACTGCTTATTCTACACAAAATGAAATATAATGTGGTTCATCAAGGGAGAGTATGGCCAGTTATGCAATATAAACAGTGTTACACAATTTTCAAAACTGCATTAGTGGAGCCATGGGTGGAGAAACACTGGATCCCACTAAATGGAGAAAAACCTTGTATTTTTTTTTTTTAATCTAGCAAACTTAAGCAAAACATCCATTCAATAACAAAAAAGAAAAAAGATGACTAATCTTTAGCCCTTTTCTAAAAACCAATGATTACCAACACTTCTTTGAATGATTATTCCAAGATGTAATCTAGAGTATTCTTTAGAAAAATATATTGTAAAATTCTGATTGGTCTTACCATCTACGCTGGCATCATCCACCAAAATAATTTCTTTTAGCAGTATGGCAGGAGAAGTATACATCACGCTGTGAACTGTTCTTAGCAGAGTAGACCATGCTTCATTGTGAAAAACTATGATAATACTTGTGGTAGGCAGTGGTGGGCAACGCTTAAACTTTTGCTCAATGCATCTAGAGATTTTAAAAGGTTTTGAATGTTATATAGAATACAGAACTAGAATTTCAATTCAAAATCTTTAACCACCCCTTCCTCTTCCTCTTTGCAATTTAAAATGCATTAGTTACTGGCATTTAATGTTTTCTTCTTCTTCTACAGTTTCCATCATAATTCAAGCATTGGAGCACAAAGATATAGAAGAAGGTGTTACATAGTATCTCTATGTAGTAAGGTGTGGGGAACTGGACAGCAAAAGTTCCATTGAACAGTTAGCAGCTTCTGTCCTTATTTGATCTTGTATACAACCATATAGCTTCCATGCAAGTCAATGGGACCCGTGCATTCATCAGGCCAGATTTTGGCTCATCTAGTTTCTACCAATTGTTATTATTACTACTACTACAGAGTATATATGAACATGAGCACTCCAGAAGTAAAAGGAACAATATATAATACCAAAATGAAATAAATTAAAATAATAAAAGGAAATTCTTTTTCTAATGCACAAACAGACTCTGGAACTCCTTGTCCCAACTTGCCACTGAAGCCAGCAGCTATGCCATATTTAGACCTATGATCAAGACCATCCAAAGGGGACATGTCTAGGTAAGTGGGGAAAGTCTGAGTTTCTATGCCTGCCCAGATCCACTCCTGGGATCTCTGGGGAACCATTTGGGTAAGCAAAAAAAGTTGGGGCTCCCCCACTTACCCAGATGGCCCCTGAAAATCCCCAAGGCAGGTCTGAAAGAGTCCTGGCATGAAATCTTGGGACACTGGACATTCCTCCCATCCTATGCCTCCACAGTGAGACCCACATGGGCTTTCACTCCTTACAGAGAATGCCTATGGAGATCCTGGAGCCGATCTTCGTAAGAGGGGACCCCTGACTTTCCCTGCTTAGAGAGAAGTGCCCCAAGTTTTTCCAGGGGAAAGCCAGGCAGCTGGTCCAGGGGCTTAAGGGGCCTGATTCTGCATGGGAATTCCTAAACATCAATCGTAAACTTTTTCTGCCACTTTTTAGAGAAAGGAAGTGGATGGCAACTATTAAGCAGTCAGGAGGGATAGAACAATAGAATCATAGAAAATTAGGGTTGTAAGGGACCTCAGGAACAAAAGCAAAGCAAAAGCTTTGGCAGGCATATACATGAGGCCCATATTCGGAAAAAAGGTATCCAAAGATCATAATTCTCCAAATGAGAAGGGAGCATAAAAATACACACACACGTTCAGAATTATTTTCCCATTTTCCTTGTTGAACCAGTATCCTTGACTATATAATACCTGCTAAAGATATATGCTTCTCATCTTTAACACAAGCCAAGAGAGAGATAATATATATTAACAGCACCCAACAAGCATAAGAAGCCGGGAATCTTCCCTTACATTGAAACATTACCTTAGATATTAAAGCATTGTCTAATTTGTTTTAAAATTAAAGGCATCACCTGTACACCAGCTATGGTATTTTAAATTAAGCCTTTCTGTAGATTTTTTTTTTAGTAGAGAAATGGACTTTATAGCTGAAAAATCTTTTTTAGCATCTACAGTTATACACTAACTGGGCTGTCATTGAAGATTTTACTAGTTAGGGCAGGGATTTTCAACCTTAATTGTGTCAAACTTCTTGACCTTTTGGGTACACTTCGGGTGGAACAGGGGGTGTTACATGTGGCAGCGGCACAGGGCGGTGGATGGTGGTGGCAGCCACAAGATCCCCTACCACTGCCATGTCTGGCCAGCCAGGTGGCGCCTATGTAGCCCACAGAGGAGAGCTGCTGCCCTCATTCCACCCATCCTTCCTGGGAGGTGGCAGAGCAGGATGGTGGTGCTCCATCCCCACCCGCCTGTATGTACCCCTATCCCTTTCCAAGTACCCCTGGGGATACGTCTACCCCCAGCTGACAACAGCTGAGTTAGGGTAAATGCTATAAATGATGACATGCAGACCAGTAGACACATCAGCTGAGGAGAAATTATAGCCAGTATTAAGCTTGGCATGATTCAATTTTGAGAGACACAGACAAGACAGTATTCCTGCCTCATCGTCAACCCACTGAACTTCTACGAATATAATTTAAATAAATAAATATTTATTATGGTAATTACGGTTGATTTTTCTCCCATCAACAATTCAAAGAAAATTGCTTCATGACATTCTGCAACTCCTGGACCCTCTTGGGCACAGACTAATAGTTATATTGAATAGCAATAATTTTTTTCAGTAGTTACACGATAAACCCCCTGTCAAGGAGGACTGAACCCATGCAAAGAACACATTTACTCTGTAACCATAGTTATGTACTTAAAGAAAAGGAAAAAAGCCAAAACCAAACTAACAAGCACTCAAAATTTTCTCTTTTGGCCACATGCATTTTCCACAAAACTGTTCTGAGTATCACTGCCAAGGTCCACATGTATATGAGCATCTCATTTCAAGCTGTCACAGTAAGTCTCCAGGGCACTTCAAGAAGTTTGACACAATTAAGCTTGAACCTCAAGGACAGCTCTGAGAATTCCCACATTTTTTTAAATTTCTTCTCACTAAAGCCTAAGGGCAAAGATTTTTTTTTTTTTTTTACATGGATTATTTATTTCTATAAATATCTAAACCTCTGCTGAGTATACATGCCTCTCCCAGTCTGTGTCATACACAGACAAATAAGTCTAATTTCAAAGACCTTCACATCTCTATAGACACATCCACAGAAGTTTGTAATTTTGAGAAGGCAAGAAAATTTTGCTTAGGGATTTCAGAAATGTAAAAAGTTATGCAATTTCCAAGATCCGGAGACTACACTCTCCAGAGAATAAAAGAACCATAGATACAGCATATCCATTGTGAAAACAAGACTATATCCCAGTGTTCTCACAAGCTCTATACCTACTATTTATTTCCTTTAGAATCTGTGGACACTGAAATCATCATGTCAACTAATAAGACACTCAACACTCTTACGGAGCTCAGCCTGCATATTCTGCAAGTCTCTCTCTGCCTATGGATTTTGCAGTCTGAATAGGCATAGCGATGGCATGTTGAATTTTACAGGCTAAGAGCAGCAGCTCAGGAAATTTACAACCACTAGAAGAACATCCAACAGAGAATGCACGTTTTATACTACAGATATGGACTGCTTAAGGAACTTACAGCTCCTTTGGTAAAACTTCTATAGCAGTGGATCTCAATTGGGGTTCCAGTGCTATTGCATTGATGACCTGGTAAAAAAAAAACCTGCCAAGTACGGAGAGCTTCAGCACACACATGCTCCTGCTACATTAACATACTTAACCCTAAAGCAGATAGAATTGGCTTAAGCAACCCTAAAGCAGACAGAATTGGCTTAAGCTGTAGCCCTTCCTAGCCCATTCCCTCCCCCCCACAAAAGAGGTGTGTGGGAGACTTCTACCCGGGCAGTCCTGCTTATGGGAGAAATGGAGGGGTGCAGCCAGGGGTGCTGCCACTTTAAAAAAAGTGATGAAAGGGTGCCTTGACTCTGAAAAGCTTGAACTACTGTTATATAGGATTCCAGGGAAATAATAGACTTATTCTAGCAGGGGTTATTGCAGGGCCCTTGGCACGGCTTTATGAGTGCTCGTGGTGCTCAGGCCAGGTGCCAGATGATTGGAAGGTAGCCAACATGGTCCCCATCTTTAAAAAAGGGAGGAGGGAGGACCCAGGTAACTATAGGCCCGTCAGTCTTACCTCAATCCTAGGGAAACTCTTTGAGAAGATCATCATGGAGCACATCTGCAATGGAGAACATCTGCACCGGCTTCAGGGATGATGCTCAAGGGCAACCAACATGGTTTCATTAGGGGCAGGTCATGTCAGACTAAACTGATTGCCTTTTATGATCAGGTCACAAAAGCCTTGGATGCAGGTGTTGCCATGGATGTAGTCTTTCTGGACTTCAGCAAGGCCTTTGACACTGTCTCCCACCCCGTCCTCATTAAAAAATTGGGCAACTGTGGCATTGATGCCTACACAGTCAGATGGATTGCAGATTGGCTGAAGGGTCACACTCAGAGGGTAGTGGTGGATGGGTCATATTCGACCTCGAGGGAAGTGGGCAGCAGAGTCCCCCAGGGCTCGGTCTTTGGGCTCGTGCTGTTCAATCTCTTTGTCAGCGATTTGGACAATGGGGTGAAAAGCAACCTGTTTAAATTTGCTGATGATACCAAAATTTGGGGTGAGGTGAGCATGCTTGTAGGGAGGGAAAGACTGCAGCAAGACTTGGATAGGTTACAGGGGTGGGCTAGCAAAAACAGAATGCGCTTCAACACTGACAAGTACAGGGTGCTGCACTTGAGCAGTAGTAACCAGCAGCACACTTGTAAGATGGGAAACTCCCTTCTTGAGAGCATGGAGGCAGAAAGGGATCTTGGAGTCATTATCGACTCCAAGATGAACATGGGCCGACAATGTAAGGTCACTGTTGGAAGGGCTAACCGGACCTTGTCGTGCATCCACAGGTGCATCTCTACCAGGGACAAGGAGGTGATCCTCCCCCTCTATGCAACACTGGTCAGGCCACAGCTGGAGTACTGTGTCCAGTTCTGTGCGCCCCACTTCAGGAGAGATGTGGACAACATTGAGAGGGTCCAGAGGAGGGCCACCTGCACAATCCGGGGACTACAGGGCAGACCCTACAATGATTGCGGGACCTGAACCTGCTCAGCCTTCACAAGAGAAGGCTGAGGGGGGACCTGGTGACAGTCTATAAACTCACAAGGGGGGACCAGAAGGGTTTGGGAGAGCCCTCATTTCCCCTAGCGCCCCCTGGCATAACAAGGAATAACAGCCACAAGTTGTTGGAGAGGAGGTTTAGATTAGACATCTGCAAGAACTACTTCACAGTTAGGGCAACTAGGATCTGGAACCAACTTCCAAGGGAAGTGGTGCTGGCTCCTACCCTGGGGGTCTTTAAGAGGAGGCTTGATGCCTACCTTGCTGGGATCATTTGAGCCCAGTTTTTTCTCCTGCCCTGGCAGGGGGTCGGACTTGAAGATCTATAAGGTGTCTTCTGACCCTACTTCTATGATTCTCTCTCGGTAATTATTAGACAGCAAGACTAATGGATTTAATTCAGTAATTGGAAAAACCACCCCGTTCCTGCTTTATTATGGAAAAACCTTTTGTTATGTACAATAAAGTTATATTTTTCATTCCCTTCTAGAATATTATTCCAAAATCCAATACAAATTCTATTTGACATTTCTCTAAGTTTTTGTTTTCTTTCTTTTTTGTTTTCTTTTTTTTTTTTTTTTTTTTTTTTAAAAGAAGGAAATTTTAGGGGGAAAAAAGTCTTTGAGAATTAAATGTTAGGAATATAATCAAAGAAACTCATTAGAATATTATTGCTTAAAAATCTCTAAATCCAAAAAAAATAGGATTTTTTAACAAGTTTTCAATTAATCCACATTTCAATTCAAATCTCAACTTATAAATGAGAGACTTCCCATCTCCTATCGATCCTGACTGTTTTGATTTAGCTGAAGAATGGGACTTGTTGAGCTCCTTTCCAGCCCTGTTTTACATTATTCTGTGATGCCAGTGGATTGATTTATTGCTCTGTGTAATTAAAAAGTGGACAGAGTCACTTTCTGAATCTGCCTGGTCTCTACATGCAAGGCCTCATAACGTAAAGATTTCAACATACTCAGGAGGTCGAGTGTCTGGGCCAAGGTCCCGATGCAAAGAAATCCTGTCGCTTGCAAATGCATTAAAGCAGTGTTTTTCTTCTCCGCGCTCTCTCTCTTTTTGTTCTTCTGGACTTAAATTGGTAGTTTTAAATGCTTTACCAGAAGCTCCAGGAGCATGAGGGTCCTGAGGAGGTCGATCTAGAAAAGGTTTCAGTTCCACTGCTGTATAATAGCCTGGTAAACAGTGTCTTTCTCCAGGAATCTTGGTTTGCCTAACAGGTGCTTTTATCTGCATTTTTGGGTTTGCAGCTTTAATATTGTTCACAGCATTTAACACAAGGTCCAGCACATTACTTTTCTTTCCCACAATGGGCTTCATCCCTGGTTCATTTTCAGTGTCTTGAACACCTACTTCTCTTTGCAATAAGAATAAGCATATTAGAAAAACAAAAATAAAAATGCTAAACTTCCAAAGTTTCCAGTGGGAAAATAGTCTCTTTAACTGTCGTCTTATTCTTTTGACAGCCATTCTAATATTAGAAATGTATCACCCTTATAGAAGTCTCTACTGAAGACGGTCCTTAGCACAGAATTGGTTACAAGAATACTTCTTGAAATGGTAACACCTGCAAAAAAAAATGAAAAGGCATTAACAAACACAGAATATTCTATAAATGTACACTACATTTCAAAATACAAAATGAAGTGTAAATTTAATAGGTTCAAAGTAAAGTTAGAAAATGACATAATTAAGGTTGCCTAAAGGTTTTTTTAGTGCTTCACTTCATAAATTCTTGTCTATGTTTAGTAATACTTTGGGTAAAATTAGACAAAAGTTGTTGTAACGATGTCCTGTAAACAGGACCTTAGTTATCCTAGCTTCAGTTATACTGAGTAGGAACACAGTTTCTAATACCTTCCTTCCTCACAAACTATGCATGTTTATTTTACACTAGATTTGCACAACTTCACGCTAAAGTCCAAAATAACATAACTCACTTCCCCCCTTCTTCTCTGAAAGGTCTTCTTTTCACCCTGTAGTCTCAGACTGGGAAAGCCCATTGCAATTGTCTAGGGGCCTTCAACTCATCACAGCTCTGCTGCACCTGGGTCTTAGGGCTGTGCAAAATTTTGACGGGTGTTCAGTTTCAAAGCTGTTTCAATGTGTTTTGAGCTGGAAACAGTGAAATCAAAATGAAACAAAAGGCCTCAAAACAGCTTTGAAATGAAGTGAGGGCTTCAAAAGTTTCAAAACATTTTGAGTTTTGAAGCAGCCCGGTGGCAGGAGGTGGGGGACAGCCATAGTTGTTCTCCAAGTGGCTCTGCCAGCCCCATGGAGCACAGCTCAGCGGCAGGACAACCAGTGGTGGAGCCACTTGGAGCACAGCCCTGGCCAGTGGAGAGCCACTGCCTCCTGCTGCCAGGCTCAGCTCTGTGGGGCTGCGGAGCCTCCAGCCCCTGGGCTGTGCTCGCCAGGGCTGCACTGCGAGCAGCTCCGCCACTGGCTCTCCCGCCACCTCCCACCACTGGGGTGAGCTCCATGGGGCTGGCAGAGCTGCTTGGAGCACAGTCCTGGCCAGTGGCTGTCCTGTACCTTCTGCCATCAGGCTCATCTCTGTGGAGCTGTGGAGCCTCCCACCGCCCGGTTGTGCTCCAATTGGCTCCACCATTGGCTCTCCTGTTGCAGCCCCCTGTTATCCCATGCACAGATCTGGGGACCTGCACCCTTGGGAGGAGTCCAGCACAGCCCAACAGCCCTCCCAGGGGCACAGGTCCCCAGATCTGCACGTAGGATGACATGAGGCTGTTGCTGCCGGCAAGTGACACAAGGTTTGCTTTTATAGCAGTTTGAAGTACAGTTTCCCAAAAACCCCTGCACCTATCTCCTTGGAACTTGGCAGACTTCATGCCCTCTAAAGGGGCTACCATCCCTGCAATTTTCATCTAACTCAGGCAATAAATGACAAAGTTCTAGGCATTTTCATGATTCCCCATTATAACCTATTATGTATACAGTGAAACAGTTTTGACAAAAAATGGAACAGTGCTTCAAAACTAAACAAAATGATGAAATGAGATACCGTCCCTTTGAAACAGCAAAATGGAAGTTGAAATGAAACAGTGTTGTTTTGCACAGCCCTACTGGGTATTCAGCTTTCCACCTTGCCCCTCATCTTCATCTAGATGATTAGCAGGGATTCTGGTTTTCTCCCCCGATTTAAAAAACAAAACAAAACAAATTCTCCGATACAACCCTGAAAGTCCATGATTAAAATGAAATGCCACATGTATATACATATATACACACACGTGTGAGCACGCGCATGTGTGCATATATACAGTTTGCTTTTTTTTTTTTTTTAAATAAATCAGGGAAAACCAGAATATCTGCTAATCATCTAGATTAGGCTTGTCCAACATACGGCTGCGGGCCATCCAAGTGGCCCACCAAGCCATTTTCTGTGGCCCACGGTGCTGCGAGGGGAATGTTTACTTTCATTCCCACCCCTTGTCCCTCCCCCAGCCCTCAGCAGCTTCCTAACAGCTGCTGAAGGGCTGAGGAAGGGACAAGGTTCCCACACACACCGTGTCAGCTTGATGTTGCCAACATGGTGTGGCTCCTCCCCTCCCCCCTCATTTCACCGTGTCTCTTCCTCACCCCACCCCTCCCTTCCTCATTTGTATGCTGGCCCCACCCCTGCCGGCTGCATGGGCTGGAGCAGGTCACAGTGTAGCAGGCAGGCAGGCGCAGGGGGTGCTGTGGCCGGGCCTGCGGGAGATGCTGCCACTGCTGTGGCTGTCGAGGCAGGAAGTCAGCTCCGCTCCCACCTCCCCCTGCGCTCACAGACATTGCACTGGGGGTGGTGAATCGCGGGCCCTGGAGAGGGACTCCTGCCGCTTGGGCTTGGGCTGACCTGGGGGGGGATGGGAGAGGGAGCAGGGGGGTGTCCCTGCACATCCTGCAACGCCCCTGTAGAGTCCCCACATGTCCCCCTGGCTGCTGAGCCCAGGTGCACAGGTGTGGGAGCATCCTCGAGGCCGTCCAGGTGGCAGGGAGGACATGGTGGGGTCAGGCAGCACCCCTTGACCCCTGTGCCCCCAGGCCACAACTGAGCTTGACAGGCCACATGAGCGCCTGCTCCTGCCAGCCCACTGGGTGATAAAAAGTTCATGATCCGGCCCCACAATCAAAAAGGTTGGACACCCTGATCTAGACATACATATACACATACATCATCTAGACATACATATACACAGAATCCCTGCTAATCATCTAGACATACATATACATATCTACATCAACATATACACATACACACACATATATGGCAGCCTGGAGAGCAGCTCCCACAGCTAAGTTGGGGGGGAAGAGATTGAGACACCAATAAGGAGGGAGTGGGGATGGAGTTGTGCAGGACTGGGGCTGGGGCTGCTGCTCACCAGGCAATGTCGGAGACTTGACCCTGGGGCTGCAGTGCATTGAACACAATGTTTTATTGATATATTTACAATTTTAAAGCAATTCGGAAGCCTACCAGTGCCTCAGTCACAATAGTAAAATAAATTCTAAGTTCCTATACATTTTGGTATTTGATTCTGGGATTCATCATGGAAAATCAGTTCCCCTTGCCCCCCTTAGCCCACCAGCACACAGCTCCAGGCCCTTTACTCTGCCCCTGCCAGTGCCCCTTGCCTTCTACCCATAGCCCCCTCTCCCCCAACACTGCTAGAGTGGGCACTCATCTACCAAAGCTACTGAGCCAGGGACCTGGATTGACAGCCCCCCTGCCCCCCACAGCAGCACCCAAGCTTTGACTGTTGCCTGTGAGAAACAGCAGCTGCTGCAGCCTGAGCAGGGAACCCAGCTCCCCCCATATAGGCAGCACAGCCAGAGCAGAGCCCATGCAGGTGTGGGGGGGGCTGCCTGCTGTGGGCTTGGGTGGGGGGAGGCTGGCTCCCCACTGCAGCATGCACTCCTGGGAGAGTAGGGGGGACCCGTGCCCCCAGATACATGTGTGGGTCAGGGGCAGGCTGCCTGCTCCAGGCTCCCCACCCTGCTGCCCTCCCCTAAGGCCTCTGCAGCCCAGTGGGCTGGACCTGGCATGGCAGGACAGAGAAGCTTGTTGCTGCAAGCACTGTGCCGCCCTGGCAACACACCCCTGCCTAACCCAGTCCTTCAAGGGTCACAACCCTGCTCCACCATCCCTGCTGCTGCTGGGTGGGAGGGGGCACCTCATCAGGGCAGCATGGTACTTGCAGTGGCAGCAACAAGATTTCCTGCCTGGCTCCACTGTGCTCTGCTGTGCCAGGTCCCACCTGCTGGGCTAAGGCAGCCCTGGGGGAGGGCAGCAGGGCAGGGAGCCCGAGCCCACAGCAGCCCACCACTGCCCCAAGCACAGATACTCCTGCCTCCCCCTGGGAGTGTGCACAGTGGTGAGGAGCCAGCCCCACCCCACCCCCATCCCCTAGACAAGCTACCCACAGCACTGTCCTGTACCCACAGCTACCCCTGCTGGGGTCCTGTAGGCATGCACTGTTGTCCTGGGCCCCAAGCCCCCCACACCACCTGGTGGGCAGCAGCCCCAGCCCGAGCTCTGCATGACTTCATGCCTCCCTCTTTATGGGGGCCTCAATCCCTCCCGCCCCCCAACTTACCTGTGGGAGCTACTTTCCAAGCTGCCAGGTGGCTGTTTATGCATGTACATTGCACATGGTATCCCCTGCCTGACTGCCGTCCACCCACTCACCACAGCCCCTTGCAGGCTGGTACTCTGCCAGCCTGCAGAGAGCTCTCTGTGAAAGAGTAGAATCTGCATGTTTGTGTGTCAAAATGAAAAATCCATGTTTCTTAGGCAAAAGGGAAAATACAGGTTTTTTTCTGTGGGAAGTGGAAAACCCAGATCCCTGATGATCACTGGCCTACTTTTCATTCTCTCAGCTTCATTTGTGGAAATGCAGCAGATCTAGCTAGTCTCTCTCTTCAGGAAAACAATGAATCCCTACCTTCTCTATATTCCCTCTATCGAGGAAACCCTTTTCTCCCCATAAACAAAATTTTGAACCACCGTGATCTAGCAGATTATTAGAGTTTTTGAAATTCTGGCATTAGACGACAAAGGAACCATAATAAGATGATGATTCAGCTCAACAGTGTTATCCACTGCCTAACGGGGAATACAATGAATTGTTGTTCCAAGAAAAACCCTCCTGTTTTCAAAGCCAAGTATTACAACATTTAATTAATGCAAGCAAAAACTAAGGGTTCAACAACAAACTAGCATGAAAATGCTGATTTTTCCTGCAACACATTTGACAAGCGTAGTTTCACAACCTGTATTTTAGCTGCAATCAGATGGTACATGCATGAAGAACACAGTAGATACTTATGCTTTTGTTACTATTCTTATGCAACTGTTTTTTTATGATGCTTGCTGAAACATATCTAGGTAGTAAGTCAGTCTTGAGTAATTTCTGCACAGCAGGATCTCAGAGTTGTAGTCAATTCCAAGATGAACATGAATTGTTAACCTGACAAAGTGATCAATAAAGCTAACCACACTCTATCACACATTAGCAGGTGCATCATGAACAGGTCTAGGGAGGTGATACTTCCCCTCTACGCAGCATTGGTAAGGCCACAGCTGGAGTACTGCATTCAGTTTTGGGCTCCACACTTCAAGAGAGATGCGGAAAACCTGGGGAGGGTGCAGAGGAGGGCCACTTGGATGGTTAGGGGCCTGGAGATCCTAGGAGAAGAAATTGATGGAACTGGATCTCTTTAGCTTGTGCAAGAGAAGGCTGAGAGGAGATCTAGTGGCAATCTACAAATTCGTCAGGAGGTGACAGCAAGGAATAGGAGATGCTCTGTTTACCAGGGCACTCCTTGATGTTACTAGAAACAACGGCCATGAACAGACAGAAAGCAGATGTAGATTAGACATCAGGAAGAACTTCTTTGCGGTAAAGGTTACCAGAATCTGGAATGGGCTTCCAAGGGAAGTGGCGCTGTCCCCTACTTTGGAGGTCTTTAAGAGGAGACTGGACAAGCATCTGGCTGGGGTCACCTGACCCCAGCGCTCTTTCTTGCCCAGCGCAGGGGGTTGGACTCGATCTACTAAGGTCCCTTCTGACCTTAAACATCTATGAAATCTATGTTTGTACATCTACAGAAAATGAGATCACTGACTTCAGATAATTCACTAACTTGTATTTAAATACCATGGCTAGGGATAAAAATCATACACAAACTAGCATAAGTGATGGAAAACTAGTTCAAATCTGTAACACAACAGAAGTTCAGCGCACAAGAATTGCTTACAAAACAGCTGAAACTGGTTTAAGATAATCCTGGATCGATGTAGTACAAGACTTAACTTATTTAGGCTAAATCAGTTTATTAAATTTCTGTCCCAGATCCCCTCCAGATTTAAGTGAACTCAGTCCCCCAGCATCCCAGGATGCTTTGCATCTACCCTCCCTCCTCGCAGGGTGGGTGGCTAGCCTTGGCCTAAACTGCCTGCTCCAGCCAAGCAGGGAGCCATGCTGTAGCACTCCCCAGCTTCTGGCCTGGGCTACATGTGGCTACATTTCCAGAATCAAAAGTATATGTCTGTTCACTTGTTTATCCGTTCAATCTATGCAGCTCAGGCCAACTTGAAAAAATTGAATCAATTCAGCCTTGGGCTTTTTGACTGTTTGTACTTAGCTTATAGGTATCAATTCCTTTGACGTTTTACTGCTACCATGGTCTGATCAACATGCTAGCTGGTAATACTTTACACCCTAGGATCAGGCCCACATGTTTAGATCTAGACCATACCACCCACATCCTGCCCTGCGCCACCCCCACATGTAGAGACAGGGCTCTAGAACCCTGGACTGTCCCGTGTTCCAGATCTAACATACAGGCCCATGAGGAGCCCCACAGGCCAGATGATCCAGTGCCAGGGTCCAAATCTGGCCAGCAGCTTGGAGTTTCAACACCCCTACCTTAAACCATAAGTGTATGGTTATCCAGCCTTTTCTTGAAAAGCCCCAATCTCTTGAGGGAGATTACACAACTATCCTAAGCAGCTTCTTTCAATGTCTTTTTCACCGAAGAACCTTTAAAGGGCACTAAGAAGGACATCAAGAATAATAATAATTTAGAGGTTTGCTGGCTGGATATCAGATTGAAACTGATATAAAGAAAATTGGCTGCACTGGAAAACAGCTCAATGGGATTGACAATTTGGCCAATAATTTGGCCACAGCACTCAGGCAGCAAGGAGCAGAGTCCAGCAGCGTGGAGAGCTGCCTCCAACTGGTAAGTCTGTTGTGGTGGAAGGGGAAGAGGGCAGATCAACACCCCCTGCGGTGAGGGAAGGGGCAGGGTGCAGGACTGCAGCATGGTTTGCCGTGGGCAGGGGGAGAGGGGGCAGCCAGGAAGGCAGAGAGCGGGGTGGGCATGTGCCCTCTGGATCTGCATGGGGCAAGTGGGCAGGCTGCAGCCAAGCTCTTCTCGCTAGGAGCTGGGCTTAGAGCAGGGGCTATGGAGGGGGATGCTGTAGTCCCACTCCCAGTGCTGCTGCATGCTTGGCACAGCCCCAGCTCTTTCTAGCTCAACCCCCGCCCATGTGCCAGGAAGAGCTGAGGCTGCATGGCAGCATTGGAAAGAAGCTGCCCCTCCCAATGAGCCATGCCTCTGCCTCACGCCCCACATAGGAGTAGGCGGGAGTTGAACTGGGAAGAGCCAGGGCTGCACCAGGCATGCAGCAGCACTGGGAACAGGGCTACAGTGAAATTTGGGGTGGCCCCCTCCATAGCTTCTACCCCAAGCACAGCCCTGGTGAAAAGAAACCCCACCCGCCCACCCTCAATGAGCCACGCTTCCATCCGATATGCCTCCTTAAAAGTTGGATATTGGTATTGGCCCCAAAAATCTCTAGTGGCACACCCCTAATAATATTGTAGATCACACAGAAATAAGTACAAAGACAGTAAGCATAAATAGACACTGGAGTCCTCCCTTCCATTTGTTCCAAATAAGTAATTCATTCCAGATACTTACTTAACAGCAACAGAAAACAATTTTAAGAAGGTAACTTTGTTATTCACAAATTACAGCATATAGTCTTCCTTGTCTTCAGGGAGAGAAACAATAAAAAAGAAAAGATGTCTAGGTTACAGCATATATTTTCAGATGAAATAATAAAAACCTTAACACCTTGATTTATTGTTAAGATGACTTAGTAATAACTCTAAAACCCTACCCGTAATTTTTTGTTTAAATATTTGTGATTATTTCTCTTGAAGCAACATAAAAAAAAAATAGCGAAAGAGACACAAGAAAGCAACACAAACTATCTATATACATGGCCCACCTTTTAACAAAAACAAAAAAAAGGTTGATCACCAGTGCTTCCTATTCCTGTAGAATGCTGAAAGTAACTATCTGTATTTAAGGTTCAGAATATCAGAAAACAAAGCTAACAGCTAGCAAAGGTAAACTGTATATTTCAGCCAGGACTGGCTTATAATAAGCAAGCTTGAATAATGACCAAGTAGAGCACGCTACAAAAAATAACAGAGCTATCTTACAGATTCTCATTTATATGTATATATTTCAGTGCATAAATGATGTATGCTGCCAGTGGCTAAGATAGAGACTCCTCATTTCTGTGCTGAGTTATGTAGGTTTGAAACCACAACTGTTTATTCTTGCTGTGAAGATTTGCAGTACTCCTCTATCCATTTTTAGACCTCTAAGAACAGGTTTGGAAGGACATGAAGTACTACTACTGGTCAACCTTAACTACGTAATACACTTTGGTAGTCAATTCCCTTGTTTTTTTGGGAGGTGGTTGGTAGTACTAGGAGAAACAAAAAGCAATTCTTTTAAAAAAAAAAATTTCATTACTACTCAGCTACCACATCTGCCTTTCCCTGGACCTAACAACACTGGTCAGGCTCTCTGTATAAAAGAATATAAAGACGTGATGTGATGAGGTATGGAGATATTCAGAAATAGTGAAGGAGTACTTGAACCTATGCACATCTGTGTCACGATCAGTGTACAATAGGAGGTATCAAACCCAAATTAGTTGGAGAGCCACACTCTCCTTTTCAGCTGCCCAAGGGCTGCACCTTGGCTCTGGCACTTGCATTCTTAGTTCTGCCACCAGTGATAGGTGAAAGCCCTGCTTTCCTGCAACAAAAGCACCCACCTAGGCCATGGGTCAGGAAGGATCTAGTCAGGGAACTTCTGGAGAGACTGGATGCATTTAAATCAGCTGGTCCGGACGATCTCCACCCCAGAGGGCTGAGGGAATTACCCGAGGTCATTGCGGGACCCCTGGCACAGCTGTATGAGCACTTGTGGTGCTCTGGTGTGGTGCCAGAGGACTGGAAGAGGGCCAATGTGGTTCCCATCTTCAAAAAAAGGGAGGAAGGAGGACCCAGGAAACTACAGGCCAGTTAGTCTTACCTCAATCCTGGGTAAGCTTTTTGAGAGAATTATTCTGGCACATGTCCATGAGGGGCCAGCAGGGGAGATTATGCTCAGGGGCAACCAACACGGCTTCATTAGAGGCAGGTCCTGTCAGACCAACCTGGTGGCCTTCTATGATCAGATCACCAAATCATTAGAAGCAGGGGTAGCAGTGAACATAGTCTTCCTGGACTTTCAGAAGGCCTTTGACATCGTCTCTCGCCCTGTTCTCATTAAGAAACTGGGGGACTGTGGTGTCGACACCGACACAGTCAAATGGGTCGCCAACTGGCTGGAGGGCCGCACCCAGAGAGTGGTGGTGGATGGGTCATTTTTGACCTGGAGGGATGTGGGCAGTGGGGTTCCACAGGGCTCAATCCTGGGGCCCGTGCTGTTCAACATCTTCATCAGTGATTTGGATGAGGAGGTATAAAGCACCCTGTTCAAATTTGCTGATGGCACTAAGATGTGGGGGGGATATGGGCACGTTAGAAGGATAGAATAGGCTACAAATCGGACCCAGACAGGTTACAGGGGTGGGTGAATGAGAATAGGATGGGATTCAACACTGACAAGTGCAAGGTGATGCACCTGGGGACGAAGAACCAGCACCACACCTACAGGCTGGGGAACTCCCTTATCATCAGTACAGAGGCAGAAAAGGATCTTGGAGTCATCATTGATGCCAAGATGAATATGGGCAGGCAGTGTGGGGATGCAGTCAGGAAGGCCAACCTCACCTTGTCACAGATGCATCTCAAGCAGATCCAAGGAGGTGATACTCCCCCTCTATGCGTCACTGGTCAGGTTGCAGCTGAAGTACTGCATCCAGTTCTGGGCACCGCACTTCAAGAGGGGTGTGGACAACATGTAGAGGGTCCAGACGAGGGCCACACACATGATCGGGGGCAGCAGGGCAGGCCCTATGAGGACAGGCTATGGGACCTGGACCTGTTCAGCCTTCTCTTGTGGAGGCTGGAGGGGGGGATCTAGTGGCCTGTTATGAACTAGTCAGAGGGGATCAGCAGGCACTGGGGGAGTCCCTGTTTCCCCGAGCACTACCAGGAGTAACTAGAAATAACGGTCACAAGCTGGCAGAGGGTAAATTCAGATTAGACATCAGGAGGCGCTACTTCACTGTCAGGGCGGCTAGGATCTGGAACCAACTTCCAAGAGAAGTGGTGCTGGCTCCTACCCTGGGGGTCTTTAAGACAAGGCACGACAGTCACCTTGCTGGGATCGTTTGACACCAGTACTCTTTCCTGCCATGGCAGGGGGTCAGACTTGATGATCTGCTCAGGTCCCTTCTGACCCTATTAACTATGAAACTTCTCACAGAGGCAGCCAGCACTACAGTAACAGCCAGGTGTTCACAAACCAAGCAAGACTGCAAGTTCCTACAGTAACAGCACATGCCCCAGTGAAAGCTTGGGCAGTGGCAGCCCAGCAGCATCACAAGCATGCCCAGCCACTACAGCCAGAGTCAAGGCTCTGGCAAGGAGGTCCATCTTTCTGTGGTGGCAACCAATGCTCCAGTAAGAGCTGGGGGCATGGACAGGTCCAGCACAACAGTCAGAAGTTCCACCACTGCAGCCAGAGCCCACTGATCCAAGTCTTTTATCCTGGCTGTGGACACAGTGGCAGGGATTCTGCTCATAGTACTGTTCTTCCCAAGAGCTGCCTGCTGCCACAGGAAGACTCACCACCTCAGCCAGAGCCAGGACAGAAGGCAGCAGGTTAGATGACCTAGGTTAGTAGGACATATTTGAAGGGATAAAACCCACAACCATCTGCAACACAGGGATTGCAAAGGCATGAAGTGACGTATTCTTTTTAATGAGCTATTCTTAAGAAAATCAAAAACACTGCATGTAGACAAATGCAGCCTGATTGGGCTAAACTAACTTCAAATCCAAATGGGGTTCCCCCCCCCAAAACTCTGTCACCAAGTACCAATTTCCAAGGCTATCCCACTATACAAAAGTTTACTAGAACAATTAGAATACAAGTCAGTTCCTAACTAAGAAAATATAAAAAATACCCTTAAAGCATATGGGACTAACTTTTACCATTATTTCTTTCACCAGACCTTACTGTGATACCACAATATAAGGCAGAGCAGTAGCTTGCAGAAAATACAACTTAGTGGTGTTAACAGAAACCTGGTGGGACTCTACTCATGACTGGGTGGTACTCACTGAGGGCTATAAGCTGTACAAAAAGGATATAGTAGGGAGGAGAGGGGGCGGGGGATATGCTCTATGTCAAGGAGCGTTATACATCAACCCTTATCAAAATGGAGCTGGAGGAAGAGAAAGTAGAAGGATTGTGGATTAGATACATGGAGGTCAAGGGGAAAGGGATTTGGTGGTAGGGGTCTGCTACAAACCCCCACACCAAGGGGAAGACCTAGATTTGAAACTCCTGAGGCAGCTCTCAGAGACCATAAAGACTAGGGAAGCAGTAGTCATGGGGGACCTAAACTACCCTGACATCTGCTGGGAGACACAGACAGCATATTTCCACCGTTCACGCAGGTTCCTATCCTGTGTGCAGGGCCTCCACCTGATGCAGGAGGTACTAGGGGGAATGCCTTACCGGACCTGGTATTGGCAATGGGGGATGAGATGGTAGGGGACCTACAGATCAGTGGTCACCTGGGGGACACTGACCACCAAATAATAGAATTCATCATAAGGCGCAGAGTGGGAAAGATAACTAGTAGGGTGGAAGTGCTAGACTTTAGAAAGGCTGACTTCAGCGAGCTCAGGCATTGAGTCAATGATGCATTGCAGCACTGGGCTCCCATCTCTCTTTGGAGGTCCCATCTCTTTGGAGAGATGGGAGCCCAGAAAGGGTGGCTGTGCCTTAAGGAAGCGATCCTTCGGGCACAGAAGATGATCCCGATGCAGGGGAAAAGGGGCCAAGAGGCTTCCTTGGATGACCAGAGAAATCCAGAGCCACCTAAGGGCAAAAAGGGGGGCATATAAGCAGTGGAAACAGGGAGAGATTACTAAATAGGAGTACACTGTGTATATGTGCCTCAGTTTGCAGTTGTAGGGAGGCAGTTAGAAAGGCCAAAACTACCATGGAACTGAGGATGGCATCCCAAGTTAAGGATAACAAAAAATTGTTTTTCAGATATATAGGGAGTAAAAGGAAGGCCCAGGGAGGTATAGGACCACTACTGAATGGGCAAAAGCAATTGGTAGTAGACGGGGGGGACAAGGCTGAACTCCTCAATGAATTATTTCCCTCAGTATTGCTAAACGAGGGGCAAAACAAGCCTCACAATGGAATCAGAGAGAGACAACAGCAGAGCCCCAGACTACCAAGCATTGACTTTGAGATGGTGCAGAGTCACTTGGAAGGACTGGATTCGTTGGAGTCGGCAGACCCAGATGAGCTCTATCCAAGGGTACTGAAGGCACTGGCTGATGTCACTGTACAGCCACCAGCAAGAATATTTGAGCACTCGTGGTGCACAGGTCAGGTCCCGGAGGACTGGAAAAGGGCCAGTGTGGTCCCTATTTTCAAGAAGGGGAGGAAGGAGGATCCAAGCAACTACAGGCCAGTCAGTCTCATCTCCAACCTTGGTAAAGTCTTTGAAAAGATAATTAAGGCTCATATATCAGAGAGCCCAGCAGGAAAAATTATGCTGAGGGGAAACTAGCATGGGTTTGTAGCAGGTAGATCATGCCCGACTAATCTAGTCTCTTTTATGACCAGGCTACAAAACATGCAGGAGTAGGGGTAGATATCATTTACTTAGACTTCAGGAAGGCCTTCGATACAGCACCACACCCCATACTGGTGAACAAATTAAGAGGCTGTGACTTGGATGATTACACAGTCCAGTGGGTGGCAAATTGGCTAAAGGGTCATACCCAGAGAGTGGTGATGGACAGGTCGGTATCGACCTGGAAGAACATGGGCAGCAGGGTCCCGCACGGCTCGGTCCTCGGACCGATACTCTTCAATGTCTTCATCAGTGACTTGGATGAGCAAGTGAAGCATACTCTGTCCAAGTTTGCGGATGATACAAAACTGTGGGGAGAAGTGGACACACCAGCGAGCAGGGAACAACTACAGGCAAACCTGGACAGGTTGGACAAATGGGCAGAAAACAAAAGAATGCGATTTAACAAGGAGAAATGCAAAGTGCTGCACCTAGGGAGGAAAAATGTCCAGCACGCCTATTACCTAGGAAATGACCTGCTTGGCAGCACAGAAGCGGAAAGGGATCTCGGAGTCCTAGTGGACTCCGAGATGCATGAGTTGTCAGTGTGATGAAGTCATCAGCAAAGCTAACTGCACTTCATCATGCATCAGCAGATGCATGACAAATAGAACCAAGGAGGTGATACTTCCCTTTTTTGGGTGCTGGTCGGACTGCAGTTGGAATATTGTGTCCAGTTTTGGGCACCACACTTCAAGAGAGATGTGGATAACCTGGAGAGGGTCCAGAGAAGGGCCACTCGTATGGTTAAGGGTTTGCAGACCAAGCCCTACGAGGGGAGACTAGGGCACCTGGACCTCTTCAGCCTCTGCAAGAGAAGGCTGAGGCAACCTTGTGGCTGCCTATAAATTCATCATGGGGGTGCAGAAGGGAATTGGTGAGGCTCTACTCACCAAGGCACTCCTGGGGAATCACACGAAATAATGGCCTTAAGCTAGCAGAAAGCAGATTTAGACTGGACATTAGGAGGAACTTCTTCACAGTTAAGAGTGGCCAAAATCTGGAATGGGCTCCCAAGGGAGGTGGTGCTCTCCCCTACCCTGGGGATCTTCAAGAGGAGGTTAGACAGGCATCTGGGTGGGGTTATCTGAACTCAGCACACTTGCCTTCCTATGCAGGGGGTCAGATTCAATGATCTATTGAGGTCCCTTCTGACCCTAACGTCTATGAATCACCATGATGGCAGAGGTTACAACAGAATTTACATTTTAATGTGCCTGAGAATAGAGCTGCAAAATGCTCTACAGATTAGAATCTTATTTCAGAGTGCTTATTGTACACTGTTAAATTATTCCATAATCGTTTGTGGAAGAATATAATTTGAAATTTGCCAGGTCTGTTTTAAAAGAACCATGCAACTAACACTTTTCTAATGTCTAAAGGCAGAGTCAAACTTATTTTCCTCAAGGATCTACAGCACTTGGTAAATCCATAGTTTGCACAGATTGGATGGAAAATTGCATAACATTTTAATTTATTTTGTTTTTGTATTTCATTATTAGTGTTTACTTTCCCCTGACAATTAGTTTCTAATCAGTCCTGAAAATAGGGCTGTGTAGGACAGGTGCATTTTTGTAGGCAGGTGGCAGTCTCAATACAGGCTTTTGTTCTTCAACCTCAGGGACTATATGACAGGGTCCTATGAAGTGAAAACAACTTCTCAAAGCAAGACTTTTTCCTTTTTCTGGTAATAAAACTATAATAAAGGATCTCTCCTAGATGTGAATAGTTTGCTCATCAGTGCAAGTATTCTGGTCAGAAGTAGGGTTAATTGTTTAGCCAACCTCTATCTCCCTTTCTCAGACTTGTGTGTCCTTTTCTTAAAAGAAAATGAAGAATAAAGTTCTTCTCTCTCTCTCATGCCTGATGTGCCTTGGTGCGGCCTACAAAGTAGAGGGACCACTCATGGGTATAGCGCCCTAGGAAGCTGGTAACTATAGACTGAGAACTTCTGCCAACACAGCCATTGTCAAAGCCACCTCAGTTTTTGATAAAATATAGAATGAATGTTTGTTCCAGGAACAGGAACATTACCTACCTAAGACTAACAGTACCTAAATTACTGTTTACAGAAGATTAAGGGAAAACACCTTGAAAGCAAACAACGGGCTAAAAGCAAATGGAGACTTCCAACTCACAGCCATGAGCTTCAAGAAGCTGAGGAGGGTGGTGAGGTCTATCTTTTTGGCTAGTGGCATGAGGATTTGCAGGGTCCAAGTGTTGTCCTTTGTATAAATGATCATAAACATAACAATACACTAAAAATGCTCTAACTGAAGTGGGCTAAGTGAAACAGAAACGGCACTTAAGAACCCAACAATCAAGGTGCAGATAGATTCATCCACATAGTTGGCTTAGTCTCTTCCAGGGTGATCTCTGGGTCTAGAGCAACTGAGAGATGATATGGGTGATGACAGAAGAGAAGGGTCTTCTCTAAAAGTAACTGAAGAAAGCAAGACTCTTAAATAGCAGACATTAAAAACCAAAACCCCCTTAAAGTGGAGATCCATATCCTCAAAAAACCATGTAAACATATGGAGATAAGGAGAGCTAACATTTTCCTCAGAATCTCAAAAGTTGGAAAGTTAGTTTAAATTAGACGTCTCCCAGGTTCTGTTTTCAACACAGATTTCAGCAGACATCTGAAAAGACTCCAAAAGCTGGTCAGTAACAAAGGACACCCCTACAGAAGTTGCTAGTACTGGCAGTTTCTGCACCATGGATTACAGTACTGAGTCAGTACCAGAGGAATCTTTATATCAGCACCACAAGTGTTGAAAGATGGTTGACAGCACTGAAATTATTCCAAAGGCACTATATCTTCACTTGAAGCTGAATCAGTGCCAGATCTGACAGTGTGTTTAACAAGTTCTTTACCTTTTTAAGCTCAAGGCACCCCTCATTAGACTTAAGGCACACCTAAGCAAGTGTCAGCTTTTAGCTTTTACTCATTTTTTAAATCACAGAAAAAAAATAACAGAGCAATTCTTCTGTGGCAAAGAACTCACAAAGAACACAACAGAACATTTTTAGCTCTATGGATTCCTTTTCGAATCTCTGGGTTTACCTTTACTTTTCTGTTGGGTTCAGGATTGCATACACCACTCACTAAGGGTTTCCTCTCTCAAGATACTGATACTCACCTTAGTTCTTTCTGAAATCATTGAGAGTTGAAAACATTCAGTCCCTTGCAAAACTGAGCTGTAATACTTGCATTATTCATTTTGTTTTATGTCCCCAATATTTCACCATGGAAATGCAGAAACCTTTCTCTAGACAAAGAATAGTTGTGGTAGATACTATAGACTAGCAATTTAACTTACTACTTATTTAAACAAAAGAAAAGAAGACCCACCTTGGATTCCATGCCAAGCCTCAGAGCATTCCCTGTTTACACAGGCTCAGAACTGAAACTGAAAAAAATAAAAGGGGAGGGCAGGGGAAAGGAAATCATCACTTACCTGGAGTATGGATTTAGAGCAAGGACAGGCAATTATTTTGGATGGACAGCTGCTTACTGAGTTTTGGCAAGCCATCCAGGGCCCACATGACAGGCAGCCAGGGGCAGATAAATAGTAATTTTCTAAATTTTTTAGGGGCCCTGTGGGCTGATTAGAATGGCCTGGAGGGCTGCAACCAGCCCCCTGCCAATTTAGAGGGACCCAATAAATATGCCTACCTACAGAAAGTCTACACTGCGTCTCTAACCGATGAATGTTTGCTATGCCTCTAACTGCAGCCATAAAAAAAAGCAATCATTTCAGGGCTCCTTGAACTGTCTTGAAATGGATAGATAGGTCCTAGGTATAGATCAAGTGGTTAGTGGGGACAGCTAAAAGAAAACAGAGACATGAGTAAAAGGGAAAGGTACAAAACAAGCGCAACAAGGGGGGACACCAAGCAGAGCACTGCAGATGGCACCCCCCCGACAGCACCCAAGGAGCCAGAGGACAGGGCAGTGACACTGCCTGCAGACAGGAACCGCGCCGCGCAAAGGCTGTGGCCCCGGAGACTCTCCCGGCCACAGCCTCCTTCCCGGGCAGGTGCAGGCCAGCTTCACCAGCGCCCGGAGGAGGCTGACCAGGAGGTCCCGGCCGCGGTGGGGCCAAGACCTGGAGTACGGAAATGAAGAGGCGAGGGGGAGAGCGCGGCCAGGACCTCGGCAGGAGGCGGCGGCAGCCCGGCGCCCCGCTCTGCGGGCACAAGGGGTAGGCAGGGGGCCGTGCGGCAGCGCCGCAGGCCGCGCCACAGGGTGCTGGGCAAGGGGCCGTGCCGGCTCTCACCTAGACTCCCCGCGGGAGCAGGCCACGCTCCTCGCGGCTGCTCGCACAGCGAAGGGAAACGCAGCCGCCCCGCCAAGCTCCGCTCCACCCCCTGCGCCCGGGGCTTCCCCGAGACCCTCCCCGCGGCCGCGGGCAGCAGTTGTCCCGCAGGCTCCAGGGGCGGCGACCGGCACCGCCCAGCCTCAGGCGGCCCGGGGCGGACACGTGGAAGCGGCGCGGGGCAGGGCAGTTAGTCGGTCCCTCCGCCGCAAGGCCACGACTGCGACCCCGCCCCGCTCCGGAACCCGCTACTTGGGCAGAGGCATCATTGCCTGAGGGCCGCAGCACTCACCTGGCCCGGTCCGGTCTGGCGGAGGTGAGACGGCCGTTTCCGCTCGCAGCGGCCAGGTGAGCGCGGGGGGAGGGGCTCAGTGCGCCTGCGCGCGGCCCCGCCCTGCCTCACCTGGCGCCAGGTGCGCGCCCAGGCCCCTCCCTCAGCCTGTCCCCGCGGCCGCAGGGGCCAGCTCCGGCTCCCTCTGCGCCGCGGGGCAGACGCGCTTGTCTGAGCCCGTCGCCGCCGCCTCCTGAGGCTTTATAACCTGCGGAGGTAGCAGCGTGGCCCCGCACCCGGCGCTTGCTCCCCCCGGGGGGCTGCTTGGAGCCGTGCGGGTCTGAGGACGTGTCTGCTCTTGCCTGCTAGGACTCGGGGAGGGAGGGGGCGGACTCTTCTGCTGTCCCACCACCACCACTTCTTGTACTCATTTCTCTTCGTTTGTAATTAAGTGGGCAACTTCTTCTGCAGCTTTTCAGCACTGACATTTGCCTGAACAGCAGGATGCTCTGGGGGTGAGAGGAGCCGTGGTTGAGCAGGCACCCTCAGCCTGTGTTGCTGGGAAACAGAATACAAAAAAGCCCATAGAGAGAGGATTGCAGTAGCTAAAGAGAAAAGCCATCGCACTGTGTCCTCTACAATAGCTGTGTGTATTCTCCCAGAAAGATCTCTTTAGGCTACGAGCAACTTTTAGAAGACTTCTGCGCCAAATTGGATTGCGAACAAGGCTTATTTGCTGTCTGGCTTTACTCTGAGTGACTTAAAAATAAATAGCAAGGTGAGTCCAACTTTTATGTCTGTAACCTTCAGGTGAACACCCTTGCTTTAAACTATGAGGTGTCTACAAAGCATCCCCCACACACTCAGCCCCAAGTCTCAGGCTGTATTTTTTCCTGGCTCATCATTAATAAATGTACTGAACCAATTGGTAGGTAGGTCCTTCACTTGTAGTTATACTGATTTTGCAGTGTTAAGAAGAAATTTGAAATGTAAATGTATTTTATAGGTAAAACAAGACAATAGGATTTGTGCTTCCTATCTCTGCTTTATCTCTTGAAGTTTGTGCCATTCATTAATCACAATTCCCAGATGAGAGACTGAATGAGGATTTGTACTGGATCACTGAGACTATGTCCACATGCGTAGTAAAAATGTAGTGTTTGCTGGCAGAACTAAACTCTAGTTTGCCCTTTGTGCAGAGAGAAGTTAGTTGTGCTAGGCAGAAGGCAGGGTAGAGATATGAGCATGTCTGTTCACAGCATCTGAAGTGAGCTCTTGTTCACAAGAGTTTATGCTTCTCAGATTCAGTCTACAAGGCACCTCTCTCTCTTGCCTTTTGCTTCCCATGTTTTACATCTACTAGCAAGAACACTGGAAACAACTATCTTTGTCCACCCCAGTATTAACACACCAAAATCCACCTTTTTCATAGTGAAGTCAAAGCTTAAACAGTGGTCAGAATCATGTCATTTAACTCAATTCTGTACATCCAGATTCAAATATGACAGGTTTATAGTGTGAATAAAGCCTAAAAAGTTGTTACTTTTCAGAGCAAGGCTGAATTTACCCATTTTTTTCTCAGGCTTTTTCTGTTATTATGCAGTGTTGTTTTGCAGCACTAGCTATTAATACCAGTGTTACATGTTTAAAACATAGTTCTGGAAGGGAGGTCCAGATCACCAAGTCCCGTTCTCTGCAATCAAGTCATATGATCCTTAAACAAAAGACATTCTTTGCCACTGCACTACTATAACACATGTTTGCACCAATTTCATTACAGTTGAATTGGAAAATGAAGAAAGGGGCTGAAGCAGAGCTGTTGTGGAAGCCTTGCCTTGGAATCTGAAGCATTTGGAGGTGCACAGTGATGTTAGTAGCATTCCTTTTTCTAAATATTTCTCCAGCTGTGGCCCAGTTTGGAAGTCCTATACAGAAAAAATACCATGTGCATATTAACTATTAGCCAGGGCTACAAGTTCTTCAGATAATATAGGAAGTGTAGCAGGTTAAATTTTGTTTCCTGTGGTATTCATAAGCATGAAAAGCATACAGCTCTATGCTTCTGGTGCCAAGACCACACTGAAAAGGAGTTTCATGACATTTGAGCACAGTAAAGAGAATCTCCTAAAGTCTGAAACAGAAGGAACACCTGGTCAGAAAGTGAGTAGAGCAGGGTCAGAGTGGTGCTCAGATTTCAATTCCTGCAGAGGTTTTGGACCACTGCTTCAATTCCTGCCCATTTGTCAGGCTCTGTTTCTGGAATGCTATTCATTTGATGTGAGAGTCAGTGTCAAAAAAGTATACCAACAGCCTTTCCTTCCTCCCTTAGGAAGAAATCAAAGGAAAATAATTTCTTTGCCATGCATGTTTTATATTTAAAATACTAAGTACTAACATGCTGCTAATAGAAGCTTAAGTCAATACTGAACAAAACAGACTGAGTTCTAAAGAAAGTATTTCTATAAGCATAGCCACTGAGATTTTTGGAGAAGGCATGATATAAATCTAAAAAATAAAATACCAAAAATCATGTGTTTTTGATATTCTACAACTACTATAGGTAACTGTGTATCTTAGAATATATTGTATAAATTCCATAGTTATGATAGTTTGGGCCAGAGACATATGACCAATCAAGAAAAGACTTTCTAAAGCAAATAATTAAACCCCAAAGGCTGAGAGAAGTAGACAAAGGAATCACAGTGAAGGATTATAATCATCATGGGCAGGGGGCTGGACAAGATGATCTCAAGAGGTCCCTTCCAGCCCTAATGTTTATGAAATCATTGCTGTTAGGCACAAAAATAAGTGTTTGAACCTTTAATTGGTTGACAAGTATTCCAATTTTCTCCTTTCAAAAAAATCCCAGACAGTATCTTTTTTCTCTAAAGATGCTTTCATATAACTCATCTAAGTGAATTGGGTTTTTTATACCATGAAGTTTGTACTCTACTATACCCATTCTAATTTGAAATGACTGTGGAATATATTTTATATTGTGTGGTTCAATAAAACACTTAATTTTGTTATATAGTTTTATCTCAGTACAGTTACACACTCCAGGACCTCTATACAATATTCCTTCCCTTCTGCAGTAAACTCTCAGTTATAGTCAGTATTTTATACTATTTGTCATCTATTAGCAAAGCTCAATAGATTTACTATTATTTTCCTTAGGTCAGCCCTTCATACACTTAATTATTTTTTATTATTTATTTTGACCCCTTTAGATCCCCTTCTCATTTTGTCATCCTCTTTCCAGTGTTGAATTTCAGTGTTCAGTGCAATAGCATGCAGGCAGACAAGCTCCCTAAGTCTGTGATACAATGTCCTTACATCCAAGGCTCAAAATAGCCTCTGGTTCAGTTTTGTTTTTTTTTCTCCCCACCATTTCAAATTGAAAGCTCCTATCTGATTTGCTGGTCTATAATCACTGCAGGTATTTTCTGGAATGGCTTTTTTCCAAGAAAAAAAAGATTGTTATTTTTCACTGTTTATTGGTTAGCATTTTTGTAGCACCTTTTGATCCTGTACCAGCTGGATCATTAATTTGATATAAACCATTTATACAGATAGCAGCCAAAAATTTCATTTTACTTTTTTGGAGATCACTTTGCTTCTATCATAAGAGGTGTACTGTGAGGTAATGAATATCTTCTGTTACCTATTTGCAACTCTCCCTCCCATGCATGCAAAGTTACACTTACTTAGGAAGACAATGGATCCTTGACTAGCCATCATTTATAATAAACAACATGGCAACATCCTTTTCTATAGTAGTTTCTCAATTAAGAAAAAATGCAATGTGATGTACCATCCATGATTCAGAAGGCTCAGAAGCAGCATCCTTCATTGCCTTTTACAATAAACATTTTGCATATTCAAATAAAATTGCTATGTGATACAAAATTTTCATTTGCTTTGCCGTGTTTTATTTATCTAGGCCTTTTCACAATAGCCCATTGATCAAACAGACTTTAAATAACAGTGTTTAGAGCTTATTTACAACATAAAAAAAATATTAACCAAAAATATTTTAAAAAACCCCTTTTTCCAAAAAGATGCCAACAAACTTTTTAACATAATTTTCTTGAGCATTACAGACATAGAGTAGTATCTTCTAAACAAATTCCTTGATCCTTGTTTATGACTGTGAGTAACTTTACACATTCCCTTTGAAGAGAGCTGACATGCCAGTGGCAATACTTTATTGATGACAGTAGCTGATGAGTTAGCTGCTGTTAGCTTTAAATGGCAGGTTTTCTTAGGTTAGCATCTTTATCTGTTTGGTACAGATGCCAAAGGGTAACATCTTGGCCCTGCTGGCCTAGGAGACTTTTGCCTTTAGACTTTAATAGGACCAGGATTTTAATCACAAAACACTCCATGATGCTCCATGGTTCTTTCTGAAAGCAGTTCTTTTCACAAAGTTTTACCATTTTATCTCCCACTATTGCAGAGTCTTACCATAATTTCAATAGGACTCGTGTATGTAAGATATTACATAACTGTTTGTAGAATCAGAGTTTATTTAGATCCTTAATCTATCCTTATTATGTAGCCTCCCTAATATAGTTACAATTTGTAAAATTGTTGATAATATGATCAGACTTGCCCTACCTGACCCCAAGAAAACCTGTCTTGCTTTTATTTTAAGATGCTGTATGTTTCCAGTTCTACTTTTTAACAAATTTAGGATAGCATACTTGTAGTCACTAGTGGAATTATTGTCATGTTTTTTCTCTAAGATAGGGTTAGTTAGCCCAGTTAGTGTGAAGTCAGGCAGGAGGCAGGGTAGATTGTACCTTACTGACTAACTAAATAGGAGATGCATAGTATAAGCTTTTGTAAGCAGTGGGTTTACTTCAGATGCTGTGAAAGGACACAGCATCTGATGAAGTAAGCCCACTGCTCACAAAACTTATGCTCTGCATTTCTGATTTAATGTATAAAATGCAGATCTACGTTGCCTTTTGTCTTTCCTCTAAAAAAACATTTTCCTGGTATTTGCATAACCCTCAGGATAGAAAATTATTTTTAAAAGGCTTATACAGTGATTCTCAACCATGGTGCCATGAGTCTCTCTTGAATATTGAGGGTGCCACACAATATTAGCACAGATAAGTGTGAAAACATGTACATGATTCACAAAATCCAAGGATTTCAAATAGGGATCCACAGTGTTAAAAACATTCTAACTCGGTGTGTTTTTTTTTCCTGAGGTCTTTGCAACAGGATTGCCCTATTTTTCTGGAGTCAAAAAACAAGTGAAAGCTTAAAGCTGGCATTTTTTCAAGGGGTGCCTTGAGTCTAAAAAGATTGAGAGTCACTCCTCTAGTCAGAATGGCTGCCCTATAATTATTCTAGAAAAAAATATTCCATACATGCTGTACCTATGGAGGGGGTGGTGGTAGAGGGGACACCTATGGCTTCTGTTGCTATAGTCATAAGCCTTAAATCTCCAGTTTCAATGAATGGATCAATATGAAACACAGACTCCCTCCTCTCCCCTCCCTATTTACTGAAGGCAAGAAAATGGGTTGCTAAGCAACATCATATGGAAAATTTGCTACATTATTTGTCAATTAAATATGTGAAAGGACAAAATAATTCATATGTAGCTTTCACAGATATAAAGGGAGACTTTAACTCTATAGACAGGTTCAAATTACGGAAGAAACTGGCAGGAACATGAACAGATAATGCTCTGTTACAATTAATCGTTACTTCCTATTCAAATACAACATCTAGAGTACATTATGGTAGTGCCTTGTCCAACAGCTTTTCCATCAAAGACTGAGGTATGAAAAGGGTGTTAACCTGCTCTGTTACTTTTTACTGTATTCTTGAATCATTTAAAATACATACAATACATGGGAAATCAATTCCACACATCAATGATATCGAACAACCCTCTTCTTGTCTGGTTTATGCAGATGATGCACTATTAATGTTGCAATCCTATAGAGGCTTCCAAAAAGTTAGATGTTTTTTCAACAATTTAAACACTGATAAAGCCAAGATACTGGTTTTGGGGAATGAAAGGAAGTGTGTGTGTGGTTTTTAAACACAAAAAATCTTCATTTAAATACCTTAGAATCTAATTTATTCAGAATCTGAGGAAGAATAAAGTAAACTGAAAACATAAACCGTAAAGCAAGACAAGTCTTAGGTGAAGTTTTATCCTAAGAGAAGGAGAGCAGTATTAGTAGTACTAAAGCAGAGGTTCCCAAACACTGGGCCATGGCCCAGTACCAGGCTGTGAAGAGTTGGCTGCTGGGTTATGGCACGTGCCCCCACCCTCAGACCCATCTGTCCACCCAGGCGAGCGGCTTCAGCCACCGGCAGTCACGTGCAGGGTTAAAGGTGGGCAGCAGGGCAGCCCCGGGAGGGAAGCAGCCGGCTCTGTGCGCCCCTTCCTGCTCCTGTGCTGGTACACAGTATAAAAAAGGTTGAGAACCATTGTATTAAAGGTTTATACAATGTTTATAGATCAGTGATAGATTTCATTTTATTGTATTGAATGGAAATGTGGAGACCCATAATTCATTCAAAGCTAGAAAAAAATCTAATTTTTAAGGCAGCTTTTATCTCTACCAAACTATACATCTGGAAGCTCATGCACTCTGAAAGGGGAGTGCTGTGACCACTTTAGTTCAATTAAGAAATTTAAATTATTGACTGAAAATTAGGAATTTTCTTCCAATCAGACACGCTAACTGGTGCAATCTAGAAGACTCTTTGCCAAATAAACTTTTCATCTAATAATATTGATACTGTCCCTTCAAACTAGTATCCTGGGAAATATGCAGTCAATGACCCACTATTTCCTCAAAACGTAGGCCTTGTTTTAAATATGAATTGTTAGCATGCTAACAGGTATTCAATTTCAGTTTCCCCTTTCTGAGATTAATAAAGCAGTCCTTTGGCCTAGTAACCTATCTGCAGCACAAAGTAGAGCTACAAACAACAGCAGTACAAAGAGGAGGTCATTATTAGATTCAGACTCACTTTATTGGATATCCACAGCCATCGTGGGTAGGTGAATTCAGACTCTGTATTCAGATGGAAAATGTTTTTTGTGGGAAAAATTAAATAGATCAGGGGTGTTCAACTACCCTCAGGCTCAAGGACAGATCTGGACCACAGGGTCTCCTCCTGGGATGGATCCACAGGGCCAGCAGAAGCTACAGGGTCTTGTGGCAGCAGAGTGAATGAGAGCTGTATCTACACAGCATACCCCCATTGCTGTAGAGATTCATGTCCATGAGCCCAAGGCCCCCAATTCTGAAGCTCCTGACACCCCCTCAACTTCCAGTAGCATGGCAGGCAGTGGCGTACTGTGGGTCTCCGGCACCTGGGGACCAATGTCTGCATTTGCCCCCCGTGGATGATCCAAGCAGGGTGCCACAGTACCTACACGGGGAAATTGACATTGCACTATGCCAGTGGCCTGAATTTCGGCCATAACAGGTAAAGAAACGTACAAGCCAGCGGGCGGAAGGGTTGGCCACACACCAAATGCAGGAGGCACTTGAGTTTCTTGGCCCAGCTGGCAGCTGGGGTCCCACCCGGCAGCTGGGGTCCCACCCTCCCAACCCTCCGTCAGTACGCCACTGATGGCAGGCTGAATGAAATGATCCCACAGGTTGAATTCAGTCTCAAGGCTGTATTTTTGAAACCCCCAAAATAACTTATTTACTTGAATTTAAAATGAGGTTTTTTTTCTCATTCAGCATGGAAAAACCTTTAGTTTTTGACTTGAGTACATTACTGACGGACAGCTACTGCAGCTCTGGACAGGGCCCTGGTGGCTCATGTGATAGTTGGTGATGCATGGAACAGGGGAGGGGGACCCATAGGGTGTGAAGGAATATAGGAAATGGGGTACGTGGTGTGTGGTGCTGAGGGGAGCACAGGGAAAAGCATATAATTTTTTATATCTAGAAGCTAATTGTGGAGTCATCTTAAATTCAAAATGGTCTTGGATTCAGGTAAATCCAGTGTATTTAAATCACTACTTGTGGTTGATTCTTCTTTGAAGAAATAAATATGAAAATGCATTTCCATTAGCAGAAAATTTGTCTTCTGTAATGGTACACAAGCCTCTCTCCTATACACCCCAGGCATATTTGCATTACTTGCATAAAGAATAAAAGCCTAAAGGCTGGAAGCATGGAGCTGACTACAAGAGAGTGAGTGGATCTATTGTACCAAGAACTGTGATCTCGTAACTCACTGGTGTCTTCCAGTCAAGTTCTATTGATAAAACTGCAACATTGATATAGTTCAGAGAGGTGGCTAGCCATAGCCATGTTAGTCTGAAGTCTGACTGAAGGTAGGGTAGGATGATTCAGAGGCATAAGCTTTTATAGACAACAACCTACCAGGTCAGATGCTGTGAAAGGAATCACTGAAAGAAAGGGCACAGGCAAACATGCAGCTCCCTGGTGTAACTCAGAGATTTTTGCAGGAAGTGTTCTGGGTTGCAACAATCCCCTGGACCAAACAGAAGTTCACTGTTGGTTCCAGGGGCAAGGGGAATCTAGCTGCTGGTTGGGATCCTGCAGCCAATTTGCCTTAGCAACAGGCCCTCCTCCCTCCCAGCCTGCCAATTTTCAGAATCGGAGGGGGGAATGGAGCAGAGGGAGCTTGTTCTAGCAGTTTCTCAGCTGGCACTGGAGGGTGAACCCCCTCTCCCCCAATCTGGGGAGGCTCCAATACACCTTCGGCACCCTCCAGCAGAAATTTGTTGGAAAAAATTTGTTGTTACAAATTCTTGGAAAAAAAAAAAATACCCAGACCAAACTGCCTCCCCCCTCTTCCCCAGTAGCGCCAACTGAAATATCAAGTCTCAGGATGGTTTCGCAACAAAGTCAAAATAACTCCGACTCGTGATCTCCTGATCTGACTCTCAGATCTCCAGATTTTTCCAGCTGGTTAAGTGGAGGGGAAGGGCATGTGTCCCCCAAAGGGAAGAGGAGAGCTGCCTCCTGCAGGCTGGGGCTGTGCCCTGGAGCCTTGCCCCAGGTGCTCAGCTGTGCAATGCCATTGTCTCCTGCTGGGAAGGCAGGGGATATGGGGCACATTGGCTGCATCGCACATCCCTTGCACACCCGGTGGCAGGAAGTACGCTGGGGTCACGTGGATAAGCTCCCAGGGCAAAGGCAGCAGGGCACAGAGCCCTGAGCCCACAGCGGGCAGTCTGACTCCCTTGCGGGGGAGACGTCCCCTATGCCTTCTGCACGGGGGTGTGCTGCTATGGGGAGCCATGCCCCTCTTTCACATCTCTGGATGACCTGCCCTGGCCCTGGGGCCCCATTTGCCACTCCTCCATTCCTTCCCTCACAGCAGGAGCCTCCATTCCCCCCCTTCTCCATCCCCCTCAGTCTTTCCACTTATCAGCTGGGTGCTGTCTGTGCATTTGTCTGCTTCTTACGCCGAAGCTACAGTCCACCCAGCCCTGCTGCTGTTTATCACTCCTGACCCACAGTACCCCTCACCCTGCCAGGGTGTGTGGGGACCCTCCCTTCCTGGTCTCCAAACCTCCCTCCCCACATACCCACACTTCAAAAATAGCATCTCATGATTTATGTGCTAATCTCTTGACTTTTCAGAGTTTGTCTCATGATTTTTGGCAAAGTGGGGTTGGCAATAGTACTTCCCCCTTCCTTTTCTAAAAACAGCGTGGAGGCTGCCAAACAAGTTACAGAAGACACTATTTCATCTGAACCCTTGTACAATGAGGATTCAGATTGTCATCCAATCAGCCATTTTTGAAGCAGTCTGCAGCTGTGTGCTTGGTCACGGCTATAGACTACTTTTTGTGGCTAGGCTGCCTGAAAACTGTCACTTTTGTTTGCACCCAAAGGGTCTTGCATAGAAGGCAAAGGAACAGCTAAGAGAAGTAAAAAGTAGGTTGATTAGATCAGTTGAAATGAATAAGGTAGCTAAGGATGTGGGCGTTTACAGCTAGTCAAAGTAATAAGAATCCCTAGACCCTGTTGAGACCATCGTTAACAATCTAATCTGTAGATGATTTCTTCTGAAATTTACATTTGACTTTTCAAGTTTTGATGTTTAAGGATAGCTACTCTGAAGTCAGTGATAAAATTTCCAGGGGGGTTAAAAATATTTTTCAACAGGCTTTGATGATCAGATGTTGAATCAGTGCTTGCTCAATCTTTTATATAGGGTTTGTCCCATCTGGTCAATGTAGGGAGCTAAGTAGCATAGTAGGTGGACAGAAGCTATGTAGTGTTGGTGGAGGAGCAGATGAACAAAGCACAGATGTTATAATCCATGTTGTTTGGTCCAATGATGTGATCTATTAATGAGGGGGCACAGCTTGCATCTGAGTCTAAAAGCAAGGCCTAGCAGGTGGGTAAGAATTGGAGTTAGGCAGCCTGTTGCTGGAGAGACAGTTACACAGTTAATAACATCGCTGACAGGGTTCAGTCATCTTTAAATGTTTTTACCTCTGATTTCTGAATCTTGCCTATGCTACAACTTACTGTAGTGAATTATAGGCTTCACATTTGCCAATGAAAATATACTGTACCCTTATCATGTTGTTCTCCAGCTTGGGTAGAGACCTCCATAAGAGTCAATATTGTTCTGTGTAGCATATACTTCTTCTCCATAAATGCAGCACTTAGGTAAGCTTCTGTGTAAATGTTGGCAAAATAATTACTAACAATATGATGCCAATGGCCAATTCCTTCACAAAGTGTCCTTCACCTATGGTTGATGAGGCTTTTTGGAGGCTGTATCCTAGTCTGGTCTGTGAACCCTTAAACAATCCTTCCTCTGGACACTCACTGAAAACTACATATTACTAAAATTCTTGGTTTTCTGGGCTTTACTCCTGACTACCAGGTTTTATTACAGGCTAACATGGCTGACTTAACAAAAAAAAATGTTACCCAGCATATTTATATTCAAGTATTGGTATGTGGTGTTAGATACCTTTAACTTCCAAAAGGCATAACATTTTTTGGTGTCATCTTTCCTCCTATAACCCTTATGAAATGTCAAAATAAGAAGCTAGAATTACCTAGGGAGGAAATTTAGATTGGTGAACTCCCTAAAATAATTACTAGTTTGAAAAAGTCTCTTCATGCCAAAACAGCTCTTGTTTTAAGAGATAATATGAAGACTAAATCTAGCACTACAGCAAAGTTTTGTAAGGCAAGGTGTTATACCATTCAAGAGAGAAAAATTCAGAATCCACTCATGAGTCGGAAAGCAATTGGTTTTATGGAAAACCAGTATTGTGTACACAACAGAAGATCTTAAGATTGCTGTAACAAAAACTTTGTCTGACAAATGTTTCCAGTGGTTTACACAAGGTAAGATCACTTGTGCACATACTTGTTTCTCTCTCTCTCTCTCACACACACACACACACGTACATATATACATTTTACTGATAAAACTGCTGGAAAAATTATTTGCTAGAATGAAAAAAACTCACCATTCTAGTCAATCAATATAGGAAGTTTGTCCCAATTGTCTTAATCAATATAGGAAGTTTTTTCCTCATTTTAAGAGACACTGTTGTTGTTAGTGACAAAAACAGTTACTTTCAGTGAAGAAAAGAAAAAAAAAACCCACAGGAATTATCAGAAATTTCTTGAAACCTATTTTTAAAATATGGAGCTGCTCAAGGACAACAAATAGTCTGACGGTGTGCCTATCCCTGCCTTTTCTCTAATTGTAGATTACTAAATGCAAAGGAAGTGCAAGGGACTAAATGTTATTTTATTTAAAAATCCTTTGTTTGTTTGTTTTTAAAGAAATACAGATTTTTAGTATATTCCAAACTATGGATTATAAATAGTCATAATTTTAAAAAGTCAAATTGAAATTTATCCACAGCATGTAAACCACTAGTAGAAGCCAGAAGGATATTGCATTGTCTGAATCCATCTGTCTGAAGCATAGTCAAAACCGGTTCTACATAAACTTAATTATGGCCTTCATTGTGGCTACTTGTATTTTTGATGATGCTTTTTTTTTTAAACATAGAACAGCAATACTTCTTCCTGTTGAGGCGGAGGACTGGCAGAGCACTAGTCATGTTTGTAAAATTTAAAGATAGTTCCTGTTGGAAGATGGCCACCAGTTGTCATCTAGTTTCCCATCTAGTACAAAAGTATAATTAACATAGTATTTGTGCTTCAGTTTATCTGAAGTAGATCAATTTCTGCTAGAGAAAACAAACTCACTGCTATAAAGAACTTCTCTTTTTTCCTCAAAGGAAAACTGCATAAGAGAGTTGATAAAGTATCAAGTAGTCCCCATCTTTAGGTACTGATATGGCCTCTAGCACTGTAACATCAGATTCGTTATTTACAAATTTAAAAAAATTAGTAAGCCATTCAAACAAGTTTCAGGTTCTTAAAGATGCCCGGGCCTTATCAAGTATTTCCTTTCTGATCTTTGGGTAGCTTGGGTGTGCCTCTAGGACCTTGGCAAAAGAAAAACAAAAAGCATAGGTTAAAAAACAGTTAAAAGCCTAAATGAATGAGTACTGAGCTTCATGTTAAACTTTCTAAACCTCAGTAAATATCTTAAAAATTCTATTTATCAATGGTACCATATTTACTCAAATCCAACATAAGGTTTCCTCTGCTACCCAATCAACATGGGGGTGGGGGAGATTCCCATCTTATTTTCAATTAATGGCCCAGGGCAGGCAGCTGCTGCAGACCCAGCTTCAAGCTGGAGCTGTGTCACTGCCTGCCCCAGGCCCTGGTGGCTTGTGCAGAAGGGTACAAGGCAGGTGGTGGTGGTGGGAGTGTCAGGGAAGATCACTCTGTAGGGATGGAGGCAGCATAGAGCAGGATGCGCAAGGTCCACATGGAGACTTCCCGTGTGTGGCTAGGGGTGAGCTTAGCTTGCCGCCCACTACCAGCCCCCCTGGTTACTTCGCCCCCATTGCCACTTACCTTTGGCTTCGGCTCCAGCTCCAGCCCCAACCTGGCTAGGCCCAGAGCTGCCACTGCTGCTTCTGCCTGCCCATACCAGGCTGGGATCACTGACTGTCCCCAAGCTGAAGCTGGGGCCAGAGCTGCCACAGAAGGTAAGTGGGGGGAACAGGCAGCATGGGTGTGGCACAAGCAAGGGGTTGGGGTAGGCTCTGGGGAGGTGAGGGGCCTGTAGCAAGGGGGAGGCGGGGGTGGGGGGACAGGGAGGAGCAGGAACCAAAAAAAAAGGCAGCAGGGGACAAGGGGCAGTGGAGGTCATCTGCCTGCCTGCCTGCCTCATAGTCAAGCGTGGGCATGGGGGGCAATTTAAAAGCACCCACCAAAAAAACATTATAATTTTCCATATATAGAATCTAATTATATGAGGGAGTTAACAGTTACCTTGGATTTGAAGAAATACAGTATTATATTTTATCTCACCTAATAGATATGTAATGAGATTAAGACGAGGTATATTCAAAGAGGAACTACTCCCTTTCCCTAGCCACATAGCTTTGGGGAAACACAATGGGAAATATCAGCTAAAGACTCCAAGCCAGTAGAAGCAGCTGAGAGGCAGCCAAGGCAGGGACCATGACTGGACATTCCCTGCCCTGGGCTGAAAAGACTGTGCCTGTGGGACACCCTTTCCTCCCTCCCTTCTTCAGTCTCCATCTCAACTTCACTCCACATCTGTTTCTTTACCCTTTTCTCCCTTCCCTTCGGAAGTCCCCTTTGCTTTTTTCTTCTAACATACCTCTTTCCCTTCCCTCTCCTTTCTGCCAAAACAGTCATAGAATTAAAATGATATTTGCTTCCATCACATAGCTCACTTTGCTTGTGTGTTATCCCTTTCCCATCACCTAGGTCAGACCTGCAGGCTCTTTGGAGCTAGTATATTCTGCTATTCTCTGTTGAATTCGTAGCACAGTGGAGCCCCCAGAACTCCTTAGAAATTACTATGATAAACATATGTGCTAATTATAATAGGGGACTAGATTAATATCATTTGGATGCAATTTTATAACCTCCAGAACTTATTTATTTCACATCTTGGATTCAAAGTATTTGAATCATTATCAATGAAAAAAAGTCATAAAACAGAATTGTGGAAACTGATATTAATTTACACCAAATGCAGAAAGATAACTGGCTTTATAAAACTACTTTTTCCCAGAGGTGCTATTCAAGATAATTTTATGCAATGTTTTAGTAACTTGTTAAGATGCATTTTTATGTGGCTTTCCGACCTCAAACCACAATGTACCTCTGTTATCCCATGCAAAACAGACACTTACTCACTCATTTTCCCAATCTGAAGAGTTCAAGGTCAAAGGAGCTGAAGTAAAAGAAGCCTAAACATTTATCAAATGGAAGAATTTATGCAATTCATAAAATCCAACAAAAAAGAAAAAAATAACAATATGCACAAAGTAGGCGTGCACACATACAGCTAACAACCTCTGAGGATCCTGCTAAATATTCTACTTAAAGCTAGATAGAAACCAGCTATAGTGTTGTTACACATTTTCAGGCACCAACTATATAGCTGCTTGAGTCTTTTTATAGCAATAATTACTTTGCACATGTGACTAGTCTAAATGTATTGCGTGATTAACCAGTTAACTGCATAATACATGCACTGTGTAGTAGGGGCTGAAAGACGACATGGTAATAATAATAAAAAAGGTCTACCTTATGACAGACATCAATAGCATCAACATATCTCTTCCCTTTCAAGTAATTAAATGCCAGCTTGTATCCTGTGAATAGCAAAAATACCAGTGAAAATTATTATTTTTAAAATTAATTAAACAAAACATGTTCAAGTTAAGTTTTGCCTTTGGGAAATTCTTAAGAAAAAGCACTGGAGTAACTGTTTACTAACTTTGATGGGCACCTTAAGACTATTTTCCAGACAGGCCACAGGCTGGGACTGCCAGAAATTCCCCTGTCTTCTCCCAGTACAAAGATACACTCAGAAACCTCAGCAAGGCTCTCACTACAAAAATCATTCTTGCTCGTTCCTAATATGTAAAAATTAATACCTGCTTTTCACAGAGGAAGGTTTCTAGCTCTTCAAACCACTGTATTTGTACTCTGCCACTTGGGTCTCAATTTCTCTAACCTAAATTTGTCTGTATTATACACAGCCAAGATATAGTTTATTTTGTTGAAAACACTTGTATTCTAGATAATGCACAAAAGCTATCACAACACTTCTTTAAAAAAGCATAATGTTACTAAAGAGACTTGTAAGATTATGCACTGTAGACAGCACTTATTTTATGCAGTACCCTCAGCAAAGTCCAAAATTAAGACAAGCTAGAAAACCACCACCCTGGTGGCCTAGAAGCAGACTTTTAATTGGGGGGTGGGAGGAGACAAAAACTATTTTGTAAGTTGTTTAGAAATATTTCTGTATAAATTAAAAAGTAGGAGCACAAAAGGTCATACTCAAATAGTAAAAATTCATTGATCATCTCAAGTGGGCTTTTAACAACTAAATATATCCTGAACAGCTCTCAACTGTGTACCAAATGAGCTGGAAATAAAAAAAAGGAATGTGTAATTTTGAAAATTTAAGTATTTAAAATTTTTTTTTTCGAACATCAAAATGCAACTGTAATAAGACAGTGGTAGAACTGAGCCATTACTCAATATATCACAGAATGATGTTTCTTCAAAATGGATACTATATTTAGAAACTGTATATTTATATATACAGACCGTGAACAATAAAAAAAGCTTCAAAGCAAGCCTTGTGGGAAGCCTGCTAGAATAGTAATCGTAAATTGATGAAACTCTCAGCAACACAAATTATTTTCTCCTGCCAGGAGTGCCCTCAAAGGTATTAAAATGTAGATTTTTAAATAGCCAAGTTTTCACATGAAGAGATCTAGTGAACATATTTTACTTATTAGGAAAATGAAATACCGTCTTACCAACATTACATCACTGTTTTATTTATATTTATTGCCACAAAATGGGTACAAACATACCTACTGTTGGATTTGTTTGGTTTCCATATTTCCATGCCAGCTCATAATTTACTGCTGCATCTTTATATGCTTGTTCTTTTTCCATTATGTATCCCATATACTCATAGGCTTTGCAACAGGACTACAAAATATAAATATTATACATATTTCAAAAGGTTATTCAGAGAAGCCTATACAGACTGAGGCTAGGGACAGATATTCAAAAAGCCTGAGCCTGACTTGATTCAATCTTTGCAGGTTAGTCAAACCTGCAAAGCTTGAACCAAGCTGAAGGTGAATAGACTTTCTCTTTTCATTCCAGAAATGCAGGTACATGCTTGCATTGGCTCGGGCTAGAAGCCAGGGGGTGCTAGAGCAGCCCTCCCTTCCCTTCCACAGTGCTGAGGTGAGGGGGGGTGTGGCCAGACCCCACCATCAGGACACTCTGATTAGGGAGGGGTCTCCCCACCTTGCTGCTCTGAGGGAGCCAGCAGGGATTTACGCAGCAGGGAGTTAGAGAGGGAGTTATTAGCATTTATCATCCCATCAGCAAAACAAAGCCTCTCTCATTAGTTCAAGATCTTCTTAAACAACTTTTTCCAAGGAAGGAAAGTAGGGACATTACCAGCTACCTGTTGATTAGCTCCAAAGAGCCCTAAGCCGACATTGTCCTGTCTGCCTTTGTCCTGTCTCCCACAGCACAGACCATAGCCAGCATGAGGTATGCTAGCTAATGCTGTGTAAGGCAAAAGGGAGGGGAGAATCCCTGCTTGAGCAGGGCATGGTGGTGGTGGGGGGGCGGGGAACAGGAAGAAGCTAGATAGACACTGCTGTACCTGCCATCTCTGCCAGAGCTGCAGCCAGGGAGCAGAAGGGAGAGGCCAGCCCTTCTGGGCTGGAGCAGGGAGCAGAGCCCTGCCCAGAAAAGCATCTGGGATGCTAGGGGACTCTGGTTTAACTTAAACCAGGAAGGGTCTGGGACAAACACTGCATAAACAAGTTTGATCCAAATCAGTTAAGTCTGATAAATGTGGTTGAATGTAGTATCTCAAATAGGTTTCAGCCATTTTCCAACTGGTTTGTGTGTACTGAACATCTGTTCTGTTACAGGTTTAAACTAGTTTCTGATCACTTAAACCGGTTTGTGTGTAATGTCTGTCCCTAGCATGTTTAAACAATTAAATACACGTATCTATACAGATAGCTTGCAAGGCATATACAGTTATATAATTGTACCGGATTCTATAAAAAATGTGTAGTGTTTAAAATAAAGACAAGACACAGGAATTCTGTTCACTATTTTCATTTCAGGGTTAAAATAAGAGACTAAGAACAAGAGCTGCTCTGGGATAAGGGAGAGAAGGCAAAGGGTGCGAGAAGCACCGAAGTGTACCAGTGGGCATTTTTACAGTTGTTAACTGTTTGGCAAAGCTATGAGCATCTGAAAATTAGATCCTGTCAGACAACCTTAATTGGCAGTCCCCTAGCCCCCTTACCTTTGTGCTCCATGTTCCAGGTTGCAGCAAAGATAAACCCTGACAGCACCAGAGCAAAGATAAGAGGGACATAGCAGGAGGAAGGGGAAGGGGCAAGAAGCAGCACAGAGGAAGGAGGGGAGAGATGGGGCAGCAGGGTAGGAGTGGTGAGGGAGGCAGGCAGCAGCTGCCTGCCCCTGCCCCATGCCGCCTCATGCTTTATTGTAATATTAGGGCTTTGTTCCCCATGTTAAATGGGGAAAAACTTCTCACCTTTTAATCAAGTAAATATGATACTGAATGCAGAAAAGAAGATGCAGAAATTTGAGAGAAACATACAAAAGCAAAGAGCATTCGGCAAAAAAAAATCTGGGAGAAAAAACTCACTTAAGAGTTTTGTTTTGAATGGTTTATAAAAGATGTACTGCTTCGCCAATAATCTGAGTATTTTCAACAGGAAATTTAAGCCATTAATTAGAAATGTGTATCTAATTTATGTATTGTGCCAATTATTTACACCACAGAAGAGACAAATGCATATACTATATTCTACTTATCCTAACTATTTAAACTCATTTAAAATTAAACTTTGTAAGTCTACAGAGGACATAGTTTCAACTTAGAACCTTGAAGTCTAACTAGAGAGTGCATGGAATAAGATATGGCAGGAGAAATCTCCTTTATTTAGAAGTCTGTGCTACATCAGAAGAGATACAGATAGAGAATCAAGAAATACAGCTGTAGGATCAAGAAAAGAAAATCAATTCATAAAAACCCTGATTCTATAGTAATGCATTGGCTTTGGATATGTGTTGGGTTCTCACTAACTTTGGAACAAAAGAGAACCAGACTGACATGAAAACAAATATGATGAATAACAAAGACTAAACATCTAATTCAATATATTTAGGTAAATAAAGTACATTTGCATTTTCATAATTAATTTCTGATTGCTAAAAAGCAACAACAAAACCAAAATAATGTGTTTAGTCACTCTGGTCAAGTTCCATACACGTTGGAGTTTGCAGAAAGTGTTTTTCATAAAAATTTATATTTTTTCTTAATTCAACATACTTTAAAATTGGAGCTGTACAAAATTCTTGCTGGTTTTTTTCTCTATGTGTACAAATTGAATGCTGATATGGAGCAGAGCTTCTAATCACTTTGATGCTAGGACCAAGGTTTTTGTGGCCTTCGTCACTTTCCTTTTCCTTTCATTGCCCAGGCTTATTTATCTCAATATTTCAGTCATTGCTTCTAAATATTTAAAACTTTCAGGAGATTGCTTCTTCCTCAATGTCAATGTCATTATGACACGGTTGTAATCAGTGGAACTACTCCTACTGAACCCCTCTGGTATAATAAAAGAGAGGGTCTCCTGGATGGAGGGTCTCCTGGATGGTAATTTCTATTAAAGGAATATAATCTATTTGAGAACTAAGTTAAACTTCAAGTACACAGAAGGAGATATGACAGAAGGATAAAAGATCAGGAGACAAACCTGGCTCTTTACCAGGTAAAAGCTAAAGGGTACTCAAAGTAGTTTTGAGTAGCAATAAGTAGACTGCTGAGAAGAAACCATGGGGATATAAATGTCTGCAAAGGAATGAGTCTTCTAAACAGCCTTCAAGTAAAAGAAGGTGAGAGGTATGTAGACAGCAAGGGAAAAAAAACAAACTCCATTACCAGAGAGAAAGAACAAAATGAGAAATAGCAAGCAGGAGAGTTAAAGCTGTTGACTGTTCTTGCTTCCTGAAACCCATTCTGGCAGAGGTCCAGGTCAAAAATCCTAAGTGCCCAATCAAAACACTAGAGCTGCCTCATAAGAATCCAGAGAAAAGCAACTTGTCAGTGCAGGATCAGTAAAGGCATGATGCAAAAGGAAAAAAAATACATTATATTTCCTGTACATTTATTTGTAATGTAAAGCTTGTTAAACACTCTCTTAAAAAAACACCAAATTGCATATGGAGCTACAGATTATTTCTTCCTTAATAAACGGGGCAAGTGTCCACAATTTCTGTCTTTCTGTTGTTGTCATTAGCCAGGATCAGATTCATAATAAAATGCATTCCTGACGTTCTACAGACACTTTCAACACTAACATATCACCACAGCTCAGACCTGCATAAATTACTTACAGCTTATGAATAAAAATGAAGAAGCATCTGTGGATGAATTCATTTTCTACTCTCAGGGATAAGTTGCTAGTCATCTGGTTTCCGCAAGTTTATTTCCCCTTCACAAGAAAAAAAATTCACAGCATGTTTCTAAAGAAAAACAACATGCATAGTCACCTACCCTGTTGTGACGGAGACACCGTTTTAAGAGTTCACCTGCCATATCATATTTTGCAGATTGAATGTAAATATCAGCAAGCAGCAGCCAGCTCTTTTCAAACTCTTCTGCATCAATGGGATTCCAGTTCATTTTCGCAATGCGTTTCAACTGATTTCTGGCTCGTGGAGTTTGTTTTAATATCATGTAGGCTGTAGCCATTCCTAAAAGAGCTGGGATATGATCCTTCTGGAATAGAAAGGATAACTGGCTTTAAGATAAAAAGTAAGTTTTCAAAATAACATTATTACTGAGCAGATACAGTAAGATGCAAGTAAAAACCTAAAACCCAGAAACTAGGAGAATAAAAAAAAATCTCATATTCCAAATATCTATTATATAACAGTGTTCAGTCTTCAACAGGACTACAACACCACTACCTTAAATTATTTAAAAGATTGACTGCAAACTTGGGCTAAAAAAGGAAAAAGAAATTAGCAAAAAATTTACTTACCAGTAACTGGATTCCCTCAAAATGTATTGTCCCTATGCACTATGTAGGCATGGACACGTACACATCATGCCACACCTCCCTCAGCCCTTTGTCACAGGGATAGAGATGTACATCTCCTACTCTTAAGTTTTCTTTCAACCTTGAAGTCTCATAGTAAATACAACTCCAGAGAAAAGGGAAAGGAAGAAAGAATGCAAGTATGCATGCTCCAAAAAGATTACTGAAAAATAACTTTTCTTTCTCCTTTGAGTGACTTCCAAATGTATATCCTCAACCTGATATATATTGGAGTCACCCAGAGTGAGAATAAAGCAGTGTCCACAAATATTTGGGCACTCCTTACTCAAACTTAGAGGTCTGAGTGCTATAGACAAACAGTGACTGAAGGGTTCTCCTACCAAATGCAGCATCTGCCTTTGAGGTTTTTACGATCATATAATGCTTGGCAAAAGGTATATACTGAGCTCCAAGTACCTGACCTGCAGATGTCACTTATGTAGGTACTGTGTAGGAAGGCCCCGGAAGTGACCTGAGCTCTAGGGCAGTGGTTCTCAACCCTTTTTGTACCAGGACCTATTTGTAAACATCAATGGCCAGTCCCGACTTAGCGTCTCTCACTCCTGACCTGCTGCCAGGCCCCAGCCCCACAGTGTGTGGGGAAGGGAAGGAGTGTGTGGGGGCTGTGGAGGGCCCCAAACAGCCCTGGGCAGGCTAGAACCCCGCCAGCCTGCAAGGGCAAAGCCACGGTTTCCCACATTTTTCTCCTTTAAAGGAGAATCCATTTTTAAAATCTGTGCAACCCTTTAATAAATTCTTGTGACTCATTTTTGGGTCATAACCCATGGACTGAGAAACAATGCTCTAGGGAATGGGTCCTCACCACAAAGCTGGATAAATTTATCACTGTAAAGATTTCTGAAGGCTTGGTCCTACGCATATATTTTCAGAACACCAGGAGTTGGAAAACTTGAAAAGTCAAAACAACACACAAAAACCCAAAACAAAATGAACAAAAATAAAAAAAAAAGCCAAAACAAGGACAAAAAACACAGAACACAAAAAGACCCAAGTGATTTTTAATAATGGTATTAAGCTTGCCGAGCATTTCTTGTAAGCTTGCATTTTTAACAAACTTACATGTCAGCAAGAAAGACTCCTGCTTCAGCATTTTTTGCTGCCAATTTTCAAGACGTCAAGAACAACAACAACGACAAAACAAACAACTTTCTGACTCAATTATGTTAAATGTCTTTATATTGCTCAAATTAAACCAAAAGCCATAAATGTGAGGATAAGGACGAGGGGCTGATTACTAACCTCAGCAACTACTACTTCAGTAAAGGTGTTTAATGCTTGTTCAACATTCGATTTCTGTTTGGTCGCCATTAGACAATAATTTTCCATAATGCGAAGTTGAATGTGACCCTGACTGGTATGGGGTTTGAGTTCCTTCAGGAGTTTTTCTGCTGTTCTCACAGCTAGCTGTACAGACTCCTGCTTTTCTGTCGAATTACTACAAATTAGAAAGAATCTATTTAGAAAAAATAATTTTTCATTATACACATAAAATGAAATTTTATAATTAAATTAACTATGAGTTATGATGAATAATTGGGTAGAAAAAACAAATCACTTTTGTCACTCTTTACATGGCTATTTTATATTGGCTCCCCTTCTCTATTGAAAGTGACTCTGAATTATCTGCAAAGCCACACTTAAGATCCTGCAAATGCACAGACATGGAGAACAGCATCCTCCTCATCTTTTGACTAGTATCTGGTTGACTCCTCTCTCCAAAGTGCCACATTATAAGCATCTCTCATTCTGTTACAGTTTAGATTAGGATACAAAGTGTTAACAAGAAAAAAAAATCTTCACTCCTTTCCTTACCCTATGTCACCATCCAGGTTTTCAAATACTTCACCACCTACTGTTTCATTATCAGGATTCAAACATATTTCAATCATGTTATAAACTGCATTCTGTCCCCAATCACTGTCTTTCCGAGCTTTATTAAAGTGTCGAAGAGCATCATTTGGTTCACCTGTATACCTAAGTCAGGTTATGAAAATATTTTCAGTTTGGGCAAGCAACTAACAGGAAAAAAAATCAAATCAACAAATCCACACACACACACACCCCCCAAACTGTACCGGGTATAAATTTTATATTTTTGTTGTATACATATTGCAAAAACTGAGTTCTAAAATTTTAAACTTCATTTCTGAAAGTCAGAAGTAACTAATATTACTATTTGCTATGAAACAGACAGATAAAATTAAATAATTATACTTTCTAGAAGAACCCAAAAGAAAGCATATCAGAAGAGCCAAGGATATCACTTAAATGGCAACATCCTAAATTTAGGCTTGTTAGTTCTCTTACATTTTTTGCAAGCTATGGTTGCTATTGAAGTAAAAACAGAAGTTTATTTTCAAATGTGGTAAAATAACCAATAAATGTTTTGCTTAATTATAACTATACCTACCAAAGATATAATCCTTTGCAATAGTGAAAACCTGGCTCTAGTTTTGCTCTGGAAGAATGTTTCTCAGCCATTACAAGAAATCTTGGAACTTCCTCTAACTTCCCAGCTCTTCTTAATAAATCAATCAAACGTGACAGAGTTGCATAATTATCTAAATAAGTACATATTTAGGATATTTTAGTAAAACAACACACACATTTTGTATATGAAGAGATTTAAAAATAAAGCAATTTCTCCTTTTTACAGCATAGTCTGAATGAAGCTGGAATGAAAATTTAAAGTTAATACAGTGCTTATGTTATGACTTCTACATAGTATTTACGAGAGTCTAATGATATGAGGAATCCAAATGCACTGCTACAAACCATGACCTTCTAAACAGATCTACCCAATTGCAAACTTCACTTTCAGTCTAGTAATACTATAAGTGTTTTATCTGTACTGTCAGTTTGCAATGAAAAACTTTAAACAATCCAGCTTCTTAAAATTTACTTTGAAATCCTATCTATATTTGTGTATGTTTTCTTTGTCACCTTGTTTTAAAACTAAGCTTTTTATGATTATAGTTATATAATTTTATAGCTACACTAGGTTTTATGTAAAAGTGTGTATATCTGATCTAGAAATAACTACCATATTTTTGCATATAACCAGGACACCCTTTTCCACAAATAAGCTGCCAAAAATCTGGGTACTGTATGTGAAGAAATATGGTAATGCCATTTAGCTGCCAGCCAAAGCAGAGTGGTGAGCTTGGCACTAGCCTGGGTGTCCCCTGCAGAACCCTCACTGAAGGCCTGCTGCAGGAAGTCCATCCTTAAGTAGCACTGCAGATGGCTCACAGCAGTCCCAGGCAGAGAGCAGAAAGCCCTGGCAGAAGCAGGTACAACTGCCCCCGACACCTCTTCCACTGAAAGAGCTATTTCTGCTGCTGTCAAACAGCTTGCTACTGAGTAAGTAAGCAGTGGCTACTTGGCTAATGGAGCAGCAACAGGTTCCCTCACCCCCTCAGAGCTGCTGGTGTTTCACTGCTGGCTACAGTAGGATGGCTTCTACTGGAGAGAGACACCACAATACTGCAGTGAGGGATGCATTTTATGACTCTGTATGTTTTATAATTTCAAGGAAAAGTTTTTCCTTCATTTCACCTTCCCAAATATAATGTGCACTCTGTTTTGGGGTGGGGGGAGAGAGAGAGAGAGAGAGAGAGAGAGAAATATGGTATTTTCATTTTGATAATTTTTTCATATTTTCCTGTATTAAATGTACTTACTGTAGCTAGTTTGTGCATGCATATACACGCACAAAAAGACTTGCTGTTTCTGTTCAGCACATCACTATTCAGAAAAACATCACTGAAATATATAACGATTTATTCCCATAATGTCCATGAGACTTTAGATCAGGGAGAATTGGAGACATCATTACGGATTTGTTTTACCTGGCTTGCATTCCAAGAGCTGTTGAAAATGAAATACAGCTTCTTCATAGTTCTGCTTCCTGAACATGAGGTCAGCCATCATCTGTAAGATCAAAACATTCAAAGAAGAAAAAAAAGGAAACAAAACCCCCAAGTTACAAAATATGGTTGAAAATGGTTGTTTTATAAAATTCCTCAAATAAATCTAAGACAAAAGCTAAAGTCAGAGAATCCAAGCAGTGAAATCCAATTCTCTTTTTAAAAAGTATTAACAGTAAGAACAAATTCTTAAAATCTCAAATATACCTACACAGTACTATAAAATTATATACTTAAGAAAAAAAGTGAAATCTTAGAGTTTCTAGGGTAGGCCCCAGGAATAACTGTGCAGTTAAGAAACCACTGATTAATTTTGGTTCCACCTTAAAAGGAGGCATTCTCCATATGATGGCTAGTCTGAGTTACATCATCCATACACAAGAAGTGTAGCAATAAAAAAAAAAAAGTGTTTTAAAAGGATAACATTAGTTTCTTACAGTGAACTGTTAGTACAAAGTGAATTAAACCATTTTCTGAATATTGTTCTTCATACAATTCCTCTCCACTTCTGTTCCTCACATTTTTGTAGCAAGAATTTTGTTTTGGGATAGATAGGTTAAATTTGTTAACCGTTATAAATTATACAGGCAGTCCTTGGATTTACAACACAATTGGTTTCTGAAAACCGTGTCTTAAGTTGAAACATTGCACCAATTTTCTCATAAGAAAATGTTATAAATGGGGGACTGGTCCTGAACCAAGGCCCAATACCCTATTTTCACCAAAAATACCCCAGAATTTTCTACACAACCAATTATAGATGAGTAATATAGCTAAATTAATGTATTTATATTGTAAATAGCAATCATATTGATTTGGAAGGACTTCTTTGAGGTGAATTTGCTAGACTTTTTGAAAGGCTCTTGGTTGGATTTTTTTGGGGGGTTTTTTTTGGTTTTTTAAGGGTTCTTGGCTGGAGTCTTCTCAGAAGTCTTGGCTGCAGGTTTTTCTGGAGTCTTGTCTGCTTTCTTAAAGAAAAAATGTCCAAGGAAGCTTGGACAGATGTTCTCCAGGGAGATGAGCAATGCAGCGAATCAAGTGTTGTAAGTCGAAACTGACGTCAGAAAGTTGAAACAGGGTGTCAATTTATAAATGTTGTAAGTGAGAAATGTTGTAACTTGAAACATTGTAAGTCGAGGACTGCCTGTACTGAATAATGATCTGATGTGAATACATGCAAACACTTGTGATATTTTACTAAACCTACAGTAACTATGTTTTTGTAACATGGATCATCATAACCATCTCCTCTCAGACAGCACATATAACACAATTTTAGTATAGTAGCTCTCTTGATATAGTAGATTACATTATTACAACTCACTAACCATTGTTGCTGCTTCATTATCTTGGTCGTTTTTAAGCAGCAATGCACACTGATGTTGGCAGGCATCGGTATCATCTTGTGCTAGGTACAAACGTGCAAGTTCCAACATGACCTGGAGGATGAAAAAAAAAAAACCATTTATCTTTATGCAATTCAGATAGGAATGATGGATCATGGTTAGGGTAGCAGCCTGAGGTTCAACTTCCCCCCCTCCCAATTACAGATTTGCCATGTGACCTTTGCCAAGTCACTTAGTCTCTCACTATGTCTCAACTGGAAAAAAGAAAAAGAAAAAACCAACACTGTTAATCTGTCACAGGGTGTTGTGCAGATAGGTATATTAATGATTGTGAAGCACTCATATACTATGATGCTGATTTCAAGCATCTCTGATGGAATTCTTTCATGAAAAAAAATACTTGCAAGTTTTTTAAATCTTGTCACCACCAGAAGTTGTTTTTTTGTTTTTTTACCATACTTTGATTAATATCAAGTGCAAGCAACTTGATGCAAAATTCTTAACTGAGCAGTGAGACTAGACTCATGAGGTCCCTTCCAATCTTATAATTCGATTATTTTTATTTACATTTTCATAGTCAGGAACAATAATGATGTGACTAGTAACAAAGTTACAAAAGCAGAATTCTCATTAAGGCTGAGGTTCCATCATCATGTACAACAGCCACAGAAAATTAACAAAGGGAAAAAGCTATTCCTGCTGAAGCCAAAGGGAATTCTGCCAGTGGCTTAGACAAAAGTTCAACCATTTGAGTTATCAAACTTCAAAAATGCCATATTTGGAGTTCCTTTTGCTACATTACTTCCAACTTACAAAACTGGTTACATTAAAATATTAGGAAAAAAGGAGACTCATGATGGCACCTCACAATCATTTCAGTTCCAGTCTGGATTTTCATCTTTTGAAGGAAAGAAGACAATCAAAATGGATCTCAAGATGCATCAGTTCTTACAATTTTTTTCTAATATACTAATTCAAAAGAAATCTATGAAACCAAAAGAAATCTCATGAGGTCCAATAATGAAAAGTGCAAAGTCCTGCACTTAGGACGGAAAAATCCTATGCACTGGTACTGGCTGGGAACCGACTGGCTAAGCAGCAGCTCTACAGAAAGGACCTGCAGTTTATAGTGGACAGTAAGCTGAATATGAAACAACAGTGTACCTTTACTGCAAAGAAGGCTAACAGCATATTGGGTGGCATTGGTAGAAGCACTGCCAACAGATCAAGTGAAGTGATTATTCCCTTCTATTCAGCACTGGTGAAACCACATCTGGAATGCTGTATTTAGTTTTGGGCCCCCCACTACAGAAAGGATGTGGACAAATTGGAGAGTCCAGCAGAGGGCAATGAAAATGGTTAGGGGGCTGGGGCGCGTGACTTCACATTGGATTTTTTTTATCCTTGTTTCTGAGCTGGGCTTGCCTTTACAGCAGTATGAGATAGGGGATACTTCAAGTGTTGCCTGTAAACCAACTGCTAGCCACATGTACATTTTCTATATCAAGTTAAGTGATGCTTTAAATTAAAGTTAGTTGACCATTTTGGTGGGTTTGGTAATGAGGCTCAAGTGCATCTCAGACTTGAACTAGAGGCTGAGGGAACTGGCTTATATAGTCTGGAGAAAAAGACGACAGAGAGGATTTAATAGTAGCCTTGAACTACCTGAAGGGTGGTTCCAAAGAAGATGCAGTTAGATTGTTCTCAGTGGTGGCAGATGACAGAACAAGGCACAATGGTCTCAGTTGCCGCAAGGCAAGTTTAGGTTAGATGTTAAGAAAAACTCTCTCGCTAGGAGGGTAGTAAAACACTGGAACAGGTTACCTAGAGAATTTTTGGAATCTCCATCCTTGGAGGTTTTTAGACCTGGCTACACAAAGCCTTGCTTAGGATAATCTAGTTGGGGATAATCCTACTTGGAGCAGGGGGTTGGATTAAATGGCCTCCTGAGGCTCCTTCCAACCTTAATTTTCTATGATTCTAGTGTCAGACCTCATTCCTTTAAGACAGGGGTGGCAAACTCATATGGTTCTGCAGGCTGGATAAGCATGGACCATTCCCCATGGGGTCAGGCCCACAGACCCCTACCCCTCCACTCCATCTGTATGACTGATCCAGTATACTCAGCACCTACCTGGGACAGTCAGGGATACTAGCCTGAATGGGTGCTAAATGCAGAGCGGCCCAGGACCAGGCATGAATGAGCAACATATACGGTGCACCCCAGGGCCAGGCCCGAGCGAGCACCATGCACAGGGCAGCCCAAGACTAGGCCTGAGGAAGCACTATGGGTACCGCATGTCCCCAGCACTATGCACAGGGCTTGTGAATCAAAGGGGCAGAAACGAGGGGTGGGGGGCTCCAAGGGTTGGATCTAACCCTTAGGTTGCATATTTGACACCTCTGCTACCGTCAACATTTTTTCCAGCATTTTCATGTGTGCAGCAACACAGGAGTCTGCTGATATCTTTTCCAGGCATTATCTGTCCCATAGTACAACACTACCCACAATTTGTTTAATGTGAAATTTCAGAACAACGCTAGTAAAACTCTGCATACTTTGATTGTCATTATGAAAAATAGTATTAGTAGATCATGAGTTCAACTCCCCTGCCCTCCTAGCAGACTTTATAGTCATTAGATAACTTAAAGCAGCAGTCAGCAACCCCTAGCACACGTGCTGAGAATGGCACGCAAGACCATTTTGCTCGGCACCCCACCACCAGCCCAGGCTCTAAGCAGCTGCTGCCAGGCATGGAGCCCAGACTGCTCCCAGCAGGTGGCTGGGAGGCTGTAAGCCCTGCTGGGAACAGACCGGGCTCTGTGGGCCAGCTGCAGCCAGGAGGCTGCAAACAGCTGCTCCGGGCTCTGGCATATCAGCACTCCGGCATCTTACAAGGTAGACACTTCTTTTCAGTGCTCCGGCCAAAAAATGTTGCCTACCCCTGACTTAAAGGAAAAACAGAGTAAAAGACAATTGCATAATGGCTTATTCAGAAATGTCATTATACACATAAAAACCAAAACATAGGTAATTCAGATATAACGAAATCCTTACATTCTTTGGGGAGTTTTGTTGTGAATATATAAGAATACTATGGAATTATCAACTGCAAGGTAGAAGACACTTACAGGTACTAACTATGAGAGAGAGAAAGAGACTTTAAAATTTTAGTGACAATATATGGTCTGATACAACTGACACTGCTGAGTGAAAAGAAGAAACATGCCATTGATGACACCATGGCTGAAATCTTTTCCATTTGAAAAATATGGTCCTTTTTGTGGATTCTTTTCTGCGTGATGGGAAGGATGGAACTTACACTGAACAAAATTAAGTTTATCAGAGATAAATCAGACTATCTAAACATCAGGCTGCAAGATACAGATAAGGATGATACAATGTCTACCCATTTTGCATCAGGAAGTCTGGCTGGATAGTTGTGCGTGTGACTAAACTGATGAACATCTCAAGAAACTCTGCAAAGCAAAGTAGCCATGGCCACTGGGAAGCTACTGGTATAAGAGCTGCCTTGTTCCATTTGGCTTTGCTGAAGTCTCAACCTAAATCATACAGGTGCAAGTGCACATACCAAATGATCTGACCACAAAAATATGAAAGTCTCTCCACGTGAGCCTTGACTTGCACCATTCCTATATCCCTTCTTGTTTGTGATGCTTACAAACAGATGAAACTAACTCTAGGCCCCTGACAAGTGAAGTGTTGTTAGGCTGATTTGGGTGAATTTTTATTAATTACAGAGATGTGCTGCCTTGCCACAGATAGCAGGGGGCAGAGTTCCAATAGCTCATGTATATAGTAGATTGCAGTCATATTCCATGATAGTCTTTATGGACTGAGTCTGATTGAAAGGAAGCATTCACAGACTTTGAGAACTACTTCAAGTCAATACATGGACATTTTCAGAGTACTGACACCTGCTGGGGCATAGTAATTAGCACACTCCAGCAGACTTGCTTAATTAACTCGATTAATTAATTGATTAATCGATTCTGCTCCAACATGCTAATTAGCACATGTAGGAGCAGATGTCCGGCATGTGTATAGGTGTCCATGGAGCCCAACTTTTTTTTTTAAACAATTTCTGATTTCAGGAAAACTGTATAATAATTAATTTGGTAATCATCATCTCTGTATCTGGCATCATTATTCCATTAGTACCCAGTCTGCTGGGGCCATGGGGTATGGAGAGGGAAGAAAGGTAAAGACTTCAATATTTATCAGGGCTTGCAACAGTAATTCAAGTCACTTCACTTGAACTAACCTAGATTCAAGTGAAAGCAGCCACTCAGGGAAACAATGCATTAAACTACAAAGTGGCTGGATTGATGATGAGGAATTGATGAGCTGAATTAACTAGAACTACACCCTGCAGCTGCTCCACCATTTCAATTCTAGTTCAAGCATGAGATGCACTTGAACCTCAATACCATACTCATCAAAATGGCCAACTAAACATTAATTTAAAGCATCATTTAACTTGATATAGAAAATGTACATGTGGCCAGAAGTTGGTTTACAGGCAACACTTGAAGTATCCCCTCTCTCATACTGCTGTAAAGACAAGCCCAGCCCAGCCCAGCAACAAGCATAAAAAAAATCCAATATGAAGCAGCAATAAAAACAGTACATACACGCATTTTACTTTGTAATTAACAAGTAAATGTTTTGGGTTAGATAGCAAGGCATGTACAATGAAAAGCAACATAACAGTTATTTATAATACGAGGGACCTTGTTATCTATTTCACAATGAACAAGAGCTTCTTTGTAAAATTTAATTGCTTTCTCATAGTTTCGTTGGGCTGTAGAAAGTTTTGCAATCTCTGCACAAATTTCAGCTGCCAGCTGCTTCTGTGTAGGAACTGCATCCACTTGTTCTATCTGAACTCGTTTGAGTACTCTGGCTTGTATCTCCCGAGCCTAGTGAGAGTTCAAATAAAAAAGAATAAAGGAAAAGAGATATAAAAATCAATATAATAAAATACATTTTGTTAATGTAATTAAGCAAAAACACAAAAAAATACACAAGAGATGCTGCAGTCAGAACATCTTGAAGATGCTTCCCAGATTGGGAGAGGAACTTCACATAAAGGTCTTACTGCTAAAGAAGATGCAGTTTGAGTTATTCCTCTCTTTTTAAACACCTAAGAATTAACCTATTTCTACACAGAAAATAGTAAAAGCCTTTGTCCTTTCCCAAGATAACTCCCTCTGGCATTTTATACACAGTTTCATAAATAACTTAAAATAATTTTACTGTATGTACTAGTCTCCCCACAGTGTAACATCTACAAATCACAGTGTTAGTGTCACCCTGCTCTACCTTCTGCCTAATTTCAGACTAACTGGTTGAGAGTAGCATGAACTTTTATAAGAAACCACTTAACTAGCCAGGTGCTACCCAGTTTGTCTCAAACCCTGCCCTACTTTCCTGATCTACATACCAGGAAAAGAATGTTGAATACAGAGCCATACTGGTTTCTTGAAAAATCCATTTCTCCACCAGAGTGAAGTGAAATTCTTTATAAATAGATCCATGTGATCCAGCTAGGTTTCCTTCTTTTATTTTTTTATAACAACAAGCCAAGTGTGAAAGCAGGTATGTTTAAAATGACAACCTTTGTAGCCTACCGGACCTGGCATCCCCTAGAAATGCTGCAAAACTTTATTTGGGCAGGTATTTAGCAAGCAAAGTTACATCAAAGCCTTGTCTGGGGAGCTTCGTTGTTAATACACTGGAAGACAAATTACTTACAGGGTATATAAGCTTCCTAGAGCTATTATTGGTAAAGAGTGGCAGACAATTTTGAATGTAGTAATAACCAGTGTCACTGATCCGCAAATGCTTTCTTTGTTCCACGCATTTCCACCTAAATTGTTCAAGATCTGGCCACCTGTAAAACCAGGTGGAACCTGGAACACTCTAAAAGCCACAATTTAGTGATGACAATTAGCTCAAAGTATAGATTGGGCACTTCAGTGGAGTTTTTCCTACTATATCAAAGATACCTGAGAACAGAAATATTATAAAAGTGTAACAAATGAAAGCATGTCCATATGAGCAGGAGTATACATTTGCAACAACACAAATAGTAGCAGCACAGATCTGTGCTGAAGTGCATGCCCCTGCTTATGTGGTTTGCAGTGAGACGCATTGTCCCGCAGCTCCATGTGCTATAGAGGGGTTGGCTGGGTCACAGGGTGCCTCAACCAGCTGGGGAGCAGCACAAGAGGACAGGGGAGCAGGCAGCTCAGGGCTGCCTACTTTCCCATCTCCACGTGCTACTTTCCAGCTGGCTGGGGCACAGGATGCCTCAGTGTGGGGGTTTTGCAGCGCACAGAGATGGGGGAGCAGGCAACCTAGGGCTGCCTTCTCCCCCGTCTCTGCGTTTGTCCCAGCACACAGCACTTTGGTGTGCTTTGCGCTGCTTTTTTTCTTAAGGGTTTTTTGCCCCAGCACTGCAAATTAGCAGCATGAGGTATGGTTTAACGAGCAAGGTGTGCAGCTTGTGACACCACAAACCACATACGCCTGCACATCTGTTCCAGCCATATGGTCTGTGTATGGTGGAGTAAGTCCTGTGAGCTCAACACTTTTGTTCAAATGAGAAGGACAAACGAGCAGATAAATAATTTTTGGACAAGATGGGGGTTCCAGCTGCATACCACCTCTGCTGTGCCAGCCTGTTGCTTTAGCTCAGGGGTGGACAAAATGTGGCCCAGGGGCTGGATGTAACCCACCAGGCCATTCTATCTGGCCCACAGGGATCCTAAAAAATTTAGAAAATTAATATTTAGCTGCCCCTAGCTGCCTGTCATGTGGAACTCGATGGCTTGCCAAAACTCAGTAAGTGGACCTCCGCCTGAAATAATTGCCCGCCCCTGCTTTAGCTGCTACAGCTGCAATTTCATTCCTACTTCAGTCTCCATTACAGAACTCTCGTAAGCCCCATTCTGGGTGATAATCCAGCTCATGGTTTCTTAACTGTTAATGCTGCCTTTAACAACAAAATGAACTACGGTCTTTTGTACACAGCAAAGTGCAAGGCACTGCCATCAGAAGCTACTTCACACTGCTCTGCAAATGTGCAGAAGCCCTGAACTAGAGGCAAATGCCTATGTAAACCAGCAGTCTCTCTATTCATTCAATTTTCAACTGCTCTACTGAAATGATCTCAGATTTTCTGATGCGATGTCACGTAGGACTTGGACTTTATATCCCAAATTCATATAACCCAACAAATCTAACAAACAAACAAACTAAACAGGTTACCTAATAAATCTAACAAAATAATTTACATTCAACCACTACTGAGCCCTTAACCCGTGTTCTGGGCAGTCTCACTTCAGGTTTATTTTCTATTTCTTAAATACATGTCAGCCATTCTTATTTCTACAGAATACTAGGGAAAAATTAGGAATTCAGTTCTTTTAGTTTTACCTGTTGTAATGAAACAATAGCTTCATTAGTCTTCTCCACTTTGCTGTAGATTTTTGCTAAGAGAACATGGTAACGGCAATCTTCTATTAGAGAAGATAATTCATTTACTGTAAGAGTAGTATAAAACAGAAACATGATTATAGTTGGAACTGTCTGCATTGGCTGGTTTGAAAATATCTTGTGCGCAAGCCATAACAAAAGAATGAAGTTGTGTTCATCTTCCAGGCAAAGTCTAAGAAAAGTGGATTGAATATCTGTATTTCAACAGAAAGGAGTTGTGTAGCAGCTCAAGTTTGAAAGGTTAGGACTGTATTTTGTTCCTATCAAGTCCAAACAGTACAACAAATACAACAACAATTAAACTTTAGAGAAGGTTAAAAATTAATCCAGCAAGAATTTGAAGATTGGTAAACAAACAGACAAACAAAACAACTAGGAATGAATAAATGAGCAGTCTTTGTAGGTCTTTCCTCAAAAACAAGAAATTATATTTCCAGTGAATGAGACAGACAAAGGTATCTGTGGCATGCTTTCTATGAAGTACAAATTAAGCATGTAAAACTGCCTCTACTAACGTCAATGGCCACAGACATAAGTGCAGCTCCTCACTGTAACTGAAAACACTTTGCAAGAAGTGTTCTGGAGTTACAGTGAATCTCTTGACCAAACAGAAGTTCACTGTTGGTTCCAGGAGGGAGGGGAACCTAGGTGCTGGCTTCAAGCCTCCAGCCGGTTTCCTCTAGCAACAGCCCCTGACCCCTCCAAGCTGGCACTGTTTTCAGAATGGGAGAGGTAGGGAAAGAGAGAAGAAGGAGCTTAATCTAGGGGTTCCCCAACCAACGCTAGAGGATGGGACGGATGTACTGGAGCTCTTGCAAGGCAGGAAGATTCCAATACACCCTCCAACAGGGGCTAAAAAACCTCCAGATCCAACTCCCTCCACTCCCTTTCCCCCCCACCCATTCTGAAAGCAGCACCAGGCTGGGAGGCAGGCAGACACAAGTTACAGAAGATGATATGTTTTGAAATATCTTCATGCGAACCATCATGCAATGAGGGTTCAGATTTTTATCCAACTGGCCACTTGTGAAGCATTCGGCAGCCGCGCACTTGTGTTTGATCACAGCTATAGACCACTGTGTGGGGCAAGATCCAACAGAAACTGCCTGGTAGGTTTCAGTGGGAGCAGTGAGATCATGATGTGCCTTAAGTACTTGTTAATCTTCAAGAACTGCCTGGCTTTGACAGGACTTTCATGTAGACAGTAAAGGAAGTATAACTTTGGTTATTTTAACATGTTTCAGGGACTAGTAAAAAAGCTGGAAGTTAAGCTTCACTTAGTGGTTGTGTCAAACCTTTGAAGAAACAGCTTTGAGGAATATAAACTATCTGCTATAATGTTTATCTGTTTACAAACTGACAGAGAACGGCAGCTTTAAAACACAGTAGATGTAGACTGTATTCACTCAAACAGGATTATTACTTTTAAATCAAAATATAGAGCTGTGTGTTAAAGACAAGGATCACAGATATTGAGACAGGGATCATGTGAGCCACATCTGGCCTTTGGGTTGCAGGACTGAGTCCACATACTGGCTCTTACCCTATGGGCTTGACTGGCCATGTGCATTGAACATAGCATAGAAGGCCACCATGGAGCATCTTCTCCATGCCATGTCTGCCAGACCTGGAGCCAGTTGGCAGGGTACCATATGTAGTGTGCACACCAGGCTACATGCAATGTGTGGCTGGGCCAGCTGTGCACATCATGTACACCATGCACCGGCCCTGGGATTCACTGTGCATGTGGCCCTCGGGGCCAGCACAAACTACAATCGATTTGCACATGGCACAGAGGGGTCTGCGTACAACACCCTGACCCAACCCCCTTTGGCTGCCTGCATGCCATGGGCACTGTATGCCCTGTGCTGGTCCAAAGGCCTAGCTCATTCCACAGCTGCTCCATAAGGGGCCAGTCCCAGTCTGGCCTGCTGACCAGCTCAGGGATGCTCATCCAGCCTGTGATATAGATGACCCTGACAGATATATATCAAAATGCACTTTTAAAATATTTAAAATACAATGTGCAATACTCAATAAGCAGGTCGTCTTGAAGGACATATTGTGTAGAAAATATTCTAACAGAGTTGGAAGAAATTTATTATGAAATCTAGCCTTCCTCTTAGCCAATTTAGGATTACTCCACACAATACTTTTTGTGAGGGTTTCATTTTTATTTTGCTGAACAATATATAGTGTACAGTTATAAGTTATGCTTGACTGTTCCACATCTCTGTGGACTGTTCTCTCTCAATGGGTTTGTAGATCCCTCATTTAAGGATTCATAAGAGTCAAGAAAAATGTTAAGAACTACAAGAGAGAAATAAGCTTGGCTTGTGCTTTTTTGCCTCTTAAATAATGAGGTAAGAAAGCTTAAGGATGTGCAAGCCAAACCGATTCTTGGGGTAGCGAAGCTCTCACTAACTCAAAAGTCAGTGAATACATAAACTAACAAAGAGAACAGATTCCAACATAAGACCATAGGCAAGTGTTTTCCTGATTGTTTTTTCATTAAATCTGGAGACTTAACATAGGTTGGAAAGCTGGTTAATTAGTGCAACAATGACATTAAAAAGTTGAAAGCATGAAAACAAGTTAAGAGAAAAGATATTTAATCAGACTTTAAAACTCAGTTTGTTTTTCTATAAATTCAATGGTCAATTAATATTTTAAATGAAATAATTTTTTGTTAACGGGTGCACAATAAAAATATTCTCCTAATGGTTTTCTAACCAGGAAAAAGTCCAAAGTTCACTGTTAAATGCTCTTTCTTAGACAAAAGCACTGAAAGTTAATGAAACATTCTTCAGGTCCTCTCTGCACATGTTGAGTAAAGACAACAAAGTTCAAACAATTATATTGCTTAGTTAAAATCCCAAATTTAGAAATTCTTTGTAAGGTACCTTTAAATAAAAGTTAACTTTATTTTATATCCTATTGCATCTTGTTCATTATACAGTGCCTACGCTAATGATAAAAATGTCAAATACAATGCCTATGCTACACTTGTTTATTTGTAACTATCACACAAACACACAGAATAATTTCTGTTTTGTTGTAATCAAGTAACTAATACATACCTGGTTCATGATCTAAAGCTTGCTGAAGTACTTTTTCTGCCTTTTCATATTGCCTCAGTTTCATCAAGAGCTCAGCCAGATCATAGCACAGGAAATTCTGCTGACCACTTTTCAATGCAGCTTCATAATAACCAATTGCCTGAAACCCACAAGTATTTAATTCATTGAAGCTTTGGCAAAACATCTTTTTTTTTAAATCTAAGTCTCCTGTTTAATCTTTTAAAATCACAAATAAAAAGTTACAAAAAAATCAAAATTCCTTTGATTTAAAAAAAATCTTTTGTGTGTTCTGCCTAGCATGTCCTTGGTATGTGAAAGATCAGAGCTGGTAGCACACAGACCCTTGGACTCATCTCTGCCGCATGACAGCAAGAGAGGTGCCCACTGGGGGCCCGTGGGCTTTGTGCTGACTGTATGTTAACACATGGCCCATGGGCCTTCAGTTGGATCTCTCAGTTCTAAGCCATGTATAAGACATAATGATTGTAGTTTGGTTCTGGAACTTTTTAGGGAAAGTAAGCTTAAATCTAGACCCTCAAAAGAAAAGAGTTCTTACCTGTATTCTGTCCCTGCACATAAATGAAATACCAGAATTCCATAACTGCAATACTCTTCACATTGCTATCATGGGGACCACAGATCTAGTTGCTGTCTCAAGCCCCATCTGCATGTTACACTAAAGACACAATTGACTAGTTAATCATACCTTAAGTTGTGACCCAGCTACACATTCAACCAATTAATGGCATGATAAAACAAGAAATAAACTACAAAGTTATTCTACAAAAAGCATGTAATGATTTTGTGGCTTGTTCTCATCAAGCTATAAATTGAATGTGTGGTCAGGTGCTCTCCTGTGGCTGGAAGCCCCATGAACTGAAGGTCTCCAAGGCACAGGGTTGCATCACTCGCTGCCAGCCCTGCAGCTGAGGAAGCTTGCAGCAGTGGCAGAGTTCTCCCTGCTGTCCCCCCTGCAAGCTTCATTAGCTCTGGGGCTCGCAGTGGGGAAAGAGGTGCCCTCCCCTCGCTTCATCAGGTGTGGGCCTCACTGCATGGGCAGGAGGGAAAATGCTTCTACCATTGCCAGCCTTGTAAACTGCAGGGATTGCAGCCATAGAAGCTGGTGCAGGGGGATCCCAGGCTCCCTCTGCACTGGCAGTAAAAGTGCAATGGGAACTAATGCATGATCACATCTGCATGGCAGGAGGCATAATTGTGTGATCACACATTAGATTCCACAGCCCCTTTCATAGATTCATAGATGCTAGGGTCGGAAGGGACCTCAACAGATCGAGTCCAACCCCCTGCATAAGCAGGAAAGAGTGCTGGGCCTACATTACCCCAGCTAGATACACATCCAGCCTTCGCTTGAAGACCCCCAGGGTAGGGGAGAGCACCACCTCCCTTGGGAGCCCGTTCCAGACCTTGGCCACTCGAACTGTGAAGAAGTTCCTCCTAATATCCAATCTAAATCTGCTCTCTTCTTTACCTGCATGTGTAGAGGGGCACCTACAGCTGTTTGTTACAGTGACTTGCCTTCAGCTGTTTCTTATACCTAATGGCTTTTAACTCCTCTAGAGCAGTGCTTCCCAACCTTTTCCAGCCCAAAGCACTTACATTAATAAAATTTTTCTGTGACACACCTGTTAAGGCATTCCCCATCCTCACACCTATTGTAGCTAATTGTAGCTCACTGCCATGGCAAAATTTGCAAAACATCTGTTCATTTCTGATGGTACACTTTTGTGCTGCAACACACTGCTCAGAAAACACTGCTCTAGAGTCCTGAAGCAATCTGGCCTGAAACGAGGATGGGAAGCTATCCCAGATCAGATAACTTTACTTTGCAAACAAAACTTGATGTTCCATTATTTGAAGCTGAAAAGACAGTCATGAATCAGCCTTACCCCTACAGCAAGCTTGTTTCTTTAGGTCTTTGTTATTAGGTACATTTCTTAGACTGGTTGATTTGGGGTTTTTTTGAACTAGAAATGACTAATGAGTAGGGCAGGGTGGAATCACTCAATACTCTTTAGAAAAACTGGTATCTTTTCCTGCATTTTCAGTAAAAGGAAATAAAGTTGCTGGTACCTGCCACAGAGTTCTTAATAACTAGTGACACTATTCTAGCAAGAACATAAGAATACATCAAATAATTTTTACAGCAAGCGCTGTGTCTTTGGTGCAGGATGCATGCTGCAGGGGTAGCTCTTGCATGGGCTGCACTGGTGGCACACGGCCACCTTCCCTGTCATGTGGCCCTCTCTCATCACATAAGCAGTGCCAGTGGCACAAGGACCCCTGGATTCTTCCCTGCTGTGCAATAACTAGAAAGGTGTCTGCTAGGACCTATGGGTTGTATGTTAACCATATGGTAACGCATCATGGAAAATTAGGGTTGGAAGGGATCTCAGGAGGTGATCTAGTCCAACCCCTTGCTCAAAGCAGGTCCAACCCCAACTACATAATTCTAGCCAGGGCTTTGTCAAGCCAGGCCCTAAAAGCCTCCACAGATGGAGATTCCACCATCTAGGTAACCTGTTCCAGTGCTTCAACATCCTCCTAGTAAGAAAGTTTTCCCTAACATCCAACATAACCTCCCTCAGTGCAACTTGAGACAGTCTCCTCTTGTTCTGTGATCTGTCACCACTGAGAACAGTCTAGCTCAGCAGTTCCCAATCTGCAGTATAGGTACCACCAATGGTATGGAAACAACCTGTTAGTGGTACGCGTTAACAGATTTATTATAATTACTTCATATGAAAAAGTTTGGTGCTGGTACTTAAGGTTGTATCATTTTCAATTGGTGGTGTGCAATCTGTCAGAGTTTGGGAACCGCTGCTCCATCCTCTTTGGAGCCACTGCTCCAAAGCAGTGAAGACTACTTTGAAGACTGCTATCAAATCCCCTCTCAGTCTTCTCTTCTCCAAACTAAGTAAACCCAGTTCCCTCAGCTTCTCTTCATAAGTCATATGCATCAGCCCCAAAACCATTTTTGTTGCTCTTCAATGGACTCTCTCCAACTTGTCCACATCCTTTCTAAAAGTGGGGGGCCCAAAACTAGACACAGTACTCCAGATGTGGCCTCATCAGTGCAGAAGAATGGAATAATTACTTCCCTTGATATTCTGGCAACACTCCTACTAATGCAGCCCAGTATGCTGTAAACTAGCTTGTCAACAAGGGCATATTGCTGACACGGGTGCTGGGGGGCAGGGGAGACGATTCTGCAGAGCTGCTGCTTAGCCAGTCAGCTCCTAGGCTGTAGTGGTGCATGCGATTGTTCCATCCTAAGTGCAGGACTTTGTACTTATCCTTGTTGAACCTCTTGAGATTTCTTTTGGCCCAATCCTTCAATTTGTCTAGGTCACCCTGAATTCTAGCCCTATCCTCCAGTGTATCTACTATAACCACCAGCTTGGTGTCATCCATGAACTTGCTAAGCATGCAATCCATCCCATCTTCCAGATAGTTAATGAAGATATTGAACAAAACTGGCCCCAGGACTAACCCCTGGGGCATTCCACTTGATACTGGCTGCCAGCTAGACATCGACCCATTGATTACTACCTGTTTAGCTCATCACTCCAGCTGGCTTTCTATCCACCTTACAGTCCATTCATCCAACCCATACTTCCTCAGCTTGCTTGCACAAAGGCTGTGGGAGATCGTATCAAAAGCCTTGCTAAAGTCAAGGTACATCACATCCACTGCTTTCCCTCATATCCACAGAGCCAGTTATCTCATCATAGAAGGCAATCAGGGTGGTCAGGCATGACTTGCCCTTAGTGAATCCATGCTGACTGTTCCTAATCACCTGTTCCAAGTGCTTAGCAATGGATTCCATGAGGACCTGCTCCATGATTTTTCCAAGGACTGAGGTGAGGCTGACTGGTCTGTAGTTCCCTGGATCCTCTTCCTTCCCTTTTTTAAAGATGGGTACTATATTTGCCCTTTTTCCAGTCATTTGAGACCTCCCTCGATCGCCATGAGTTTTCAAAGATAATGGCCAGTGGCTCTGCAATCGCATCAGCCAGCTTCCTCAGCATCTTCAGACGCATTTCATCTGGCTCCATGAACCTGTACATCTCCAGCTTTTCTAAATAGCCTCTAATCTGTTCTTTCATCACGGGGGGCTGCTGATCTCCTTCCCACACTGTGCTGCCTGGTGCAGTAGTCTTAGAGCTGACCTTACCTGTCAAGACCAAGGTAAAAAAAGCATTGAGTACTTCAGGCCTCATCATCTGTCACTAAGCTGGCTCCCCCCATTCAGTAAGGGACCCACACTTTCCCTGACCTTCCTCTTGTTGCTAACATACTCATAGAAAACCTTGTTACCCTTCATGTCCCTCGCTAGCTGCAACTCCAATTGCACTTTGGCCTTCCTGATTTCATCCCTTCACGCCCAAGCAATATTCTTATACTCCTCCCAAGTTGTTGGTCCAAGCTTCTACTGACCAACATATGTGGTTTGTTAGTTGGGTATAATTTAAAACAGGGCTGCCCAAGACAAACAAGTCAGGCCTCTGAAGCGCATATCCCTAGTTTAAAGCAAGACCCTCCCTGATCTAGTTGAACAGCGGGGCAAAAGTTCAAGTTATCCACTGGGAGATAGATATACCATAGCAGGCACATCTAGATGTGCACATTACTGCATAATACTTTAGGTTACTGCACATGTAAACTATGGCAATTTATGCTGACTTGGGCATAAATTTGATACCTACATCAGGGATTGCTTTTTTCTCATCTCTACTAGCAGTGCTCTCTCCATTTTCCTCCTTCTTCACCACTCTTTGTATTCTAATAACTGTTTTCTATTTAGAAGCCCTGCATCCTGCAGTCCCTTCATAGACACAAATGCTTATGCATCTACAATTTACTTAATCTACAAGATACCAATCTGTCCTGCCTTCAAGATATCTACGGTCATTTTCAGTGCTGAAGTCGGCAGCTGCCAAGGAGTCAGGATTCTCTCTCTCTCATGCTATGCAGACCAGTCTGTGTCATGCTAAGCCATCAAGGAGGCCTGTGGCATGGCACTGTTGGTGCCTGCCACTTTAAGGACTGAGCCAAGCAGCCAGCAGGTGCTTGATTGCAGTGGCCATTTTAGATCTCTGGTCACTTATATATACACAGAACAGTTCGCTGCTGGCAGGCCAGGCAGTAACATTGCCTGGCTGCAAAGCTCCATGTAACATCCTGGGAGGTAAGGGCAGGAGCTGTAGGAGATGGTTTGGAGGCACCTGGTCCTGGGCATGACCTAAAACTGCACCCTGCTGGGAGTGGGTGGCCTGGTGGGGCTCTCAGTGGTGCGGGAGCCTTCAGGAAATGCCAGGCCAGTTACCACCCCGGTGAAACGTAAATCGGAGTGCCTTAACCCCAGCTCCCACAACTGGGTGGGTTACACCTAGTAGGACCCAGGAGAGTGGGCTAGAGGAAGCCTGACTTAAAATACACTCAACTGGTTGACGCTGGGGCCAGAGGCCCACCGCAAGGGATGCCCACAGCTGACTGCCTGGGGTTTTTGACTGGCCTTGGAGGCGAGGCCAGGGCCTGTATGGCCAAAGGTCCTGGGGGGACCATGCCCGAGAGAGGAAATAGTTCAGGGAGTTATGCAGCCCAGAATGAGTGCGGAATAGGCTGCCTGAGTGGAGGGATCTTGTAGGGGTCTAGACTAGAGGATTCTGGGGCCCAGTGGGGGCAGGTGAGGTTAACATCTGTGGATGCCATCTACGAGGCTTAGGCTGTGGTGTAGAGGAGGAACAGAGCCACAGATAGCGCCTCCTGGCATTGGGGCAAGAAATGGGCAGCCTCCCACCTAATGACCAACTTCATTAGATATCATCAAGGCATGGCAGATGAGAAAGCAGGTGGTTGGCCTAGAAACAGGTGGGTGGGCCAATGGCAGATCGGCCTGGGAAGGTTCTATGCAAGGTGGAAGATACACAGCAAGTCCTACAAGTGTAATCCCATGAGGGGCTTGGGGGAAAAGGTTTCAATCTGGTTTCTGTCACTGACAAGTGTTTTATGCTCAGCCCCTGGAAGGATTACACGGCTTTGTACTTCTACCATTTGTTTTTAGTATCTGTAAAATAAAGGCTTACAAAGTTGTTTGTTTGTTTGTTTTTTTTAAAGCCAACTTTCTCTCCCCTCCTTTCCCCACTCCCTCCCACAACACAGGAACTGGCACACTCTGCCCTATTCCTCTCTCCTGAGGTCTTCCTACTTTCTTTCTCTTCCTCCCTACCACCCCCCCAATTAAATCATGTGGGACTGCAGAAGCTACTCAGAGTTGAGGAATGAACTAGGGCTATGAGAAGCTTCGGTAGCCAATTCAATTTGGACAAGATTCAGCCCAATTCAGGGACCAAATTTTGGAATCTGAATCAAATCAGACCAATTAAAACCTCTGAAACTATTTGAAGCATCTGAATCGATTTGAAAAAGATTTGGCTGCTTTGGAAATTCAGCCATAGACTAAACAGGCTAAGTATTCAGCCACAGAATAAACAGGCCCAGCTGCCTCCCGCTGGTAAGTCTGGGGGAGAGAAGGGGCATGGGGGAAGGAGGGACTGGGGCTGGGGCATTACTTGGGGAGGGGGGTGGAGGGGGATGTGGGATGCAGGTGCAGCAGCGCTGGGAGTAGGGGCTATGCCCTGCTACCGTCCAGAGCGAGCCGTGCTTGCATTGCATCCTGCCTCCCTGCACCAACTGGGCAAGCGGCAGCAGGGCATAGACCCCATGGCTCCCCATACTGGGGCAGAGGCAGGGACAGCCAGAGGAGCTGTGGGAGAAGTCCCAATGGCTGCCTTGCCTGGCTGCATCCCCCGGCTAGTCCAGCCTAGTCCCAGCACTTAAAGCCCTGCACTCACCAGCTCTGGCAGCAGTGACTGGGGCCTCTGAGGGCTCATGGCAGAGCACCTCTGTGCAGCATGGGGCAATGGGGGGCAGTAGGGATTGCCCCCCACCCCAGCACCTGTGTGGCAGCCGCCCAATGGCATAGGTGCAGCGCGCCTCGGCAGGGCGCTGCATGCCATGTGGGAACCAGGGCGGCTCCACCCAGCAGCCCCAGCTCCCAGGCAGCATGCAGTGCCCTACTGAGCCGTGCTGTATGTGCACCATGGAGCAGCTGCCATATGGGTGCCAGACAGGGGCAGGGACAATTCCTATTGCCACCCACTGGGGGAGGGGGGCTCTGCCATGAGCCCTCAGAGGCCCTGATCACTGCTACTGCAGCTGGTGAGTGCGGGGCTTTTAAGTGCCAGGACGAGGCTGGGGCTGGGTGGGGGATGGGGCCGGGCAGGGAAGCCATGCAGGCTTCTCCTGCAGCTCCACTCCTTCCTCCCCGCCCAGGGAGAGGCAGACACTGCCAGAGGAGCCAAGGGAGAACATGCAACCGCCCAGCTGTGCCTGTCTCTCCCCGGATGATCTAAATTGCCAAATCTTTCCTAATTGGCACCGAATCTCCCGAAGCTGATTCAGCCGAATCAATTCAGGACAGTGATCCGTATCTCCAAATCAAATCACTGTCCTCTGAATCAGCCAAATCCGAATGGAATACCTTCCCTATTCGCACAGGCCTAGAAAGAACCAAAACCAGCAGCATAGAAAAGCTTCTCCTACTGGCCATCTGCTGTGACTACAGATATTCCCAAACACAAACAGCAAAATGCTTGAAAACTTGACCTGCTGCCTATTTAGCATAACTACATTTTAAAACACTGGTCGCAGTCTTTCATAGTGCTGTGTGTGTTTTATTTCTGATTAATTTATTTTCCTTTATTTATTGTATAAATTGTTTGGTCTGACCCTGGGGTTTTGGAATAAAAACAAGGAAAAGGAGAACAGTTTTGTCTTGAATATAATTCACATTTATGCTTACTCAACACTGACAGTTATAAAAGAACTTGTTTTTGTAATTGGCACAAGTATCTAACCTTCTGAATATTAAAGTTACCTCCCTTAACTGTTCTAACAAATTAATGCTTAAAATATTTCATCAGTATTTGACAATATTTAACAGGTCAAGTGACTGAGCATTTTTTGACTAGTCAAATAACCAGCCCTGCTGCATTAGTTGGCTCAGTACCCCACTGCCAGAAAGAAAGCAGAAGTTTAAACTTCTCCTTGAGAAAAGAAGCATCTATTTAAGTTTAGCCCAAAAGTCTGATTAAGACTTGGTGAAAGAACAGTACGGGTCTTTGGTTCAAGGCTGGGAGCAGCTGCTAATCTTAAAACAGATCTTATGCCTCAATTAACTTTAAAATCTGCACACCAGTTAGTACTGGTGTGGCTACCCTACGACTTAGAGATAATCTGTTTACCCTTGAAAGTTGATTCATGTAACATTTAACCAAATCAAAGATGACCCTGAATTTAAGACTACCTGCCAATAATTAGATTCTATAGATGAACAATGGATAGATTTTGTTATAATCTTCCATGTATAGAATCCAATTATTGGAGGATCATCTTCAGTTCATCCCCCTCACTCCCACTGCTGCTAGGAGGGAAGGTGGTGTGGGAACAGTGCCATAGGAAGGGGGTGGGGGAAGCAGAGCAACTGCCCTGGGCGCCGAAGCAAAGGGGCACCAACAGGCCATGCCCAGCCAAAGTGGGGCACAAGCCAGAACTGCAAGCTGCTCATTTTAGGGGCCAGCGGGGAGAGGTGTCGTGGGGATGGGGGAAAGGCAGCTCCTGCTACTGCTCGCACTCCCAGGCAAGGGTGTGCTGCCTGGATCTGTGTGTGGGGCAAGGGAGGGTTGCTGCTGCAGGTTTTGCCCCAGGTGCCAAACTTCATTGTTACGGCACTGTGTGGGAAAGTCAATCAGCTTACCCTGTTTGTGCCTGCCCTCCTGTCAGCCTCTGGTCCCTGCTTCCCACACTGCCTCAACCTTTCCTCCATGCCCCCCACAGTAGACATACCATGTGGAGCCTGCCAGTTCAGAGCAAGGGAGAGGAGAGGAGGGAACGGGGAAAGGAGGGGAGCAGAGGCTGCATTAGGGAAAAGAGGCTAGTTGGGAGAGGTGGCAGAGAGTGGGTACAGGCAGTTGCAGCCGTAACACCAGGTAGGAACTAGATGCTGAGCCAGAGGCTACCTGCCCCTCTACTGCCCTTGTACTCAATTCTAAGATGAGGGTCTTCCCCTCCTCCCCATGTTAAATGTCAGTGGTGGAACTTGTCTTAGATTCAAGCAAATATGGTATTTCAGGGTGTAAAGTTTGAAGAATACAACTTTAATGAAACATCCTTGACCCTCTTGTTCAAATTGAAAATGAGCAGCAAACAGATGTGCCAATAGATGACTCTTCAAGACAAAAGGGCAGTGATTGCTTGCTCTCATTCCTCAAGGTAAGAGGAGGGCAGAGGGTGGGAGGAAGGGTAAGGAAAAAGGAGGGATGTTGTTAGTAAATCCTAATTGTAAAGAAATTACAAGGAAGATGGAACAAATGGATTTTTCCTCTCACTGCCACAGGAACTAGGGAACAGTTCCCTAGCTCCTTGCCGAGACGTGGGAGTTGGGAGGGGGAGGAGGAGATGCACGGCACTAGTGCACTAATGGTACTATTCAAAGATTTTGATGTCTTCTGCATTACATGCACATGCATTTAGAGTGGGATCTACACAGATGAATACTCAAAACTTTATTAAGAAGTAATGCTAAATATACAGTCATCAATTCATTGAGCTGTATCAAGGTAACTAAAGCATACAGACATGTCCAAAGTATGTTTTAGAAAACATCTGTTCTGCTGTCTTAACCCAGGCAATTCTTGTAAATAAATAGCAAATTCCACACACTTTATCTTGCATTTTTGTGCACTTTGTGATAGTAGTAAAATAAATAAAAAACTTGTATAAAATGCACCATTACACATTGCTCATTTCCAAGATGAAATTCAATCCTGCACTGTGATACCATCATTTATTTCTGATTACGTTATGATAAACAGGGTTTCGCAACTTCAGAAAGGAAGCAATCTAAAAGAGATGAACTCTTAAACGCAACTAAGATCAAATATTTATGAAGATGAACTTAGCAATGAAAAATAATATAAATATGTGGTTTTCCTCAAGTAGAATGTTTGTACAAGCTTTCTGTAAGACATCAGCTAGTCTACTTAGCCCTCACAGAAAAAAGAAACCCTCATTTGAGGAGAATGAACATTTTTGGTATCTTCACAGTAAAATGTTTATCTGCCTGCATATTAGGAGGGGAAAAAATAGCATTAAATAAGACACTGCTCCACTTACACAGCACATGTTCCTAAAGTATTTACAACATACCGCTGAATAATTATGGGTTTTGATTAGGGCTTTTCCAATTTTACTTGCCAAAGCTGCGTCTTTAGGGTTTTTCTTTAAAGCCTGTTCATACACTTCTATGGCTTCTTCAGGCTGAAAGAACAGATAATGAAGTCACAAAACTATGCCAAAAGGGCTCAGTCATGAGCTCAATTTGCTGCAAGCAACCTATTAATACCAACGTAAGAAACAGCTCCAAAATGTCTTGCTCACAAAATCATGATGCTTCTCAGGATAACTGCACAAGATAATTGCTTAAGACTGCAGCAGTATAAACATATGAACACAGATTTTAGCATTCTTCAACATGTTTCTGTGCTGAAATATCCCAGGTAACCAGCTACTTAGTGGAGATGCTCTGAACAAATCCAGGTTTAACTCAAATTTCATCTTCCTTTTGAAGGTCACCATAAGAAAGGATAAAGGATCAAAAAAATAAAAGCCAAGTATTTATGTCCAAGACAGAGATCACCTACAGTGACCTGAACTTTCAGATCTGCGTGTTCCACAGACATGCTGACCCAACCAATTGATTCAAGGACTGAAATGTATTGCATGCACTAAACATTTTGCTTCCCCTTCCACCTTCCTTTGTGAATACTGAATGTGAGACTGTCGCATAGTTATTTGCCATCTTACTGAACTTACCAATTTAAATTAAGCTTGCTTCATCTTCACTCAAAACCTGCAGGACTTGAACACTCCCAAATTAAGCTCTAGTTTTAACAAACTTCAGCAAGTTACCCAGATAAGCTTCTGAACCATTCCATGATTTTCTAACTTATTTCTGAATTGAATTTAGCTCATTTCTCTAACCACTATTAGGTCTTGTGGATGACTGACTGTTCATTGAAGTTATAATGCTCTTCTCCATGATCCTCCCAAATCTCTGATGCTCATCCCTTAGAAGCTTTACCTAAACACATTTAATCACTTAATACTAAAGAGCTAAGTTCAAAATCAGTATGGTATTCTATTTTTAGCTGGTAATTAAGCCAGTAGTTCTCAACCTTTTGAGACTTGTGGCATCCCTCAGAAAATGCCAGCTCTTAAGTTTCACTCACCCTTTTTTTTTTTTTTTTCTGACTATAGAAAAATAGAGCATAACTCAGGAAGACCAGAGTAGGTCAGGGTATTTAACACTATGAATTTCTACTTAAACTGGATTTATCTTCCAAATCATTTTTTTGCCCAACAGTGCTAATACTGCATGGCATTCCACAGAATCCTTAAAAGGTTTTAAAGGTAACTCAAAGTGTTGCAGCACCATGGTTGAGTATCACTGAATAAAACCCTATAGGTACTTCCACACATGCAAGCACATGCACTTGCAGCAGCTCAAATAGAAGCAGTGCTAATCTGAGCCAGGGTTTCTTGCTTCAGCGCATGTGCTTGGACATGCATTTTGTTGTGGAGCAAACTGTGCCACTTGGGGCAAAATAACTGTGCCTGGCTCCCGGATCTGCTGCCAGGGGGAGCTAGAACCCAGGGCCAGCACCTGTGCTGTCCCCAGCAGTGTAAAAAGCTGCCCTGGCAAATAGCTCAGGGCTACTCGCTTTCAGGAGCTCCTGGGACCCAGCCAATTGGTACCTACCCCTTGTGCCAGCTGGACTGCTGAAGCAGCCTTGAGAGCTCCTTGCACCCGCTATCCACTGCAGCAGGCTGGTAGCGGGGGCTGCTGCCTGGCTATGACCTGCTATGCACCTGCCAGACTCAGATGGGGACTGCAGAGCCAGTAGACACATCTACCCCTCTAGACAGCTGCCAGTGGACTGCGGTTGCAGGGTTGGCTTTTGTGAGGCACTACTGCCATTTGTGACCCCTGCTCAGCCATCTGGGCAGCTATCATCCAGAAGATGTTCTGGGTGTGGTGGCCTGCTTTGAACTATCAAAGCATGTCCTCCTGGCCCCATTTGGCCAGGTCAGCCACAGCCAGATAGGTCCAAGGTGCCAGCTCTGAGCAAGCAGGGTCCTGCCACTGGCTTCCCTAGCAGGAATTCTGGTGTTCCCTATTGGAAAACTGAAAAATCCCTGATAAAAAAAAAATCCCCCAAATCACTCTAAAATACCCCCAAATCTATGTTCCTCCACAAGTAAAACAAAAGACCACTATAAAGAAAGAGAGAGAGAGATATCAGTTGGGCAATGTTTTATGGATATATCTACAGTGTTAAAGCAAATCCCTTATCACAATAAAGTTAATGCTAAATACAGGTTTCATGAATAAATATTTTGCTGCCCTCCTACAGGGAGATGGCCCCCACACAAAGGGTTCAGCCCCCCAACAGTGGATTTGCACCCCCCCTCACAAAGGGTTCAGCCCAATGGGGGCCAAATGGAGCTACCACCCCCCCTGCAAGGCCCACATGCCCCGCCCCAGCCCCCCCGATTGCTGCCCCACCTGGCCCCATCCCCTACCAGCTGCTGCAGCCCCACCCAAATGGATGCCCTACCCAGCCCCACTAAGGCTAAACCCACAACCCAAGGCACCATCACTTAAAAAAAAAAAACCCGAAAAAGAACAGAAGGAAAAAAAAAAAAGCCTCTGCTTACCTTAGAAGCAGGGGTGAAGGGGGCCTCTGGCAGAGAACTCCCGGGCAGCACAGGGCAGTGGGAGGGCAGCAGGGCCTGGGCTGAGGCTGCTGGTGCCGTCAGCCTGCCCCGCACTGTGCAGGCAGGGCCCCAGTCAGACAGATGACAGTTGATAAGTGCTGGTTTTGTCTTGTTTTTTTAAAGTGGGGTGGGGGCACCTTGGGAAGATGGGGTCAGCCAAGGCACGGGTCAGGAGCCTCGGGGGAGCTGATGGGGGGAGGGGCTGGCCCTGGCAGGGGTCGGGGGGTCTGAGGGAGTGGGTGCAGCTATTGGGGGTCCCCTCCAGCCCCCCCGACCCCTTACTCACCAGCACCAGAGCCCTGGCGGTGAAACATGCGGCCTGGCTGGCCACATATTTCACCATCAGGGCAAGGGGCCAACCATAGTGATGTTCTGGCAGCTGGAGCATCTCCATGGAGGATCCAGCCTCCGGTTGCCTCTTTTCAGCTTTGATTTTTTTTAATTTTCTCCCCCTGCTGCAAGTTTGCAGTGCAGGGAACATTTTTCCGTTCCCACACGTGCCTGTTGTCCCGCCTCAAAGGGTTGTGAGGCGGGGCAAGAGGCATGTGCGCGCTCATGTGGATATGCTCTATGGGGTTTTTTTAGTGTATTTTGCTTTCCAAACACCTACTGACAGAACTAGAATGGTAAGTAGCATAAAATCTGCTAATCTGACATCCAACTAACTACTCAGCTACTCTGTTCATCTCTCAAGATGCAGACACTTACCTCTTGAATATTCATGTATGCATCACCAAGAAGAAGAAAAGTATGAGAACTTGGCAACTGTTCTACCAGATCTCTGAAAAAAGAGGACAATCTTGTTAGTTATAAAGTTGCTAACATCAGTATTTCAAAGAATAATTAATAAATATAGTAAAACTGCTTTAATCTTTGCAGATTAAAGCTTTTTTGAATGCAGTCATCTTGGATCAAATGGCTTGAACCAATTCAACATCTTAAAAGCCCATGTGATAAGAATGAGAGAGAGAGAGAAATGAGATCTTGTGTTTCAATTTACAGCTCTGAAATAAAAAAAGAGGCTAATTTTGTCTGCATTTTACTGAAACCAGAAAGAAGAAATTCACCCACCACCCTCCAATGTATTGTCTAGAATGCTATGCTAAATTAAATTTCTACTAAAACATAAATGACTGCCCAAACTCAACTAAAGCCCTACACCTCAAACCATTTTTTGTACATTTTTCCTCAGGGGAGCTTGCACAAAGGCAATTCCATATATTTACAAAATTAATTTCAGTACTAAATAAAAAAGAAACCAAGTAGGTTCTTTGCCACATTTTTCAACACAGTTATCAAACCCCACTTCTCATCCGCAACACAGTTCTTCCGGACTACCTTCATCCTACTGAGTCAAATTTTCCAATATAGATAAATCAATTAAACACAGTGGTTTCATAGTTGGTAGGGTCGGAAGGGACCTGAGCAAATCATCAAGTCTGATCCCCTGCCATGGGCAAGAAAGAGTACTGGGGTCAAACAACCCTGGCTAGGTCACTGTTTAGCCTCTTTTTGAAGACACCCAGGGTAGGAGTGAGCACCACTTCCCTTGGAAGTTGGTTCCAGATCCTAGCTGCCCTGACTGTGAAGTAGTGCCTCCTGATATCTAGCCTGAATCTACTCTCAGTCAGCTTATGACCATTATTCCTCGTTACTCCCGGTAGTGCTCTGGGGAACAGGGACTCTGTGCTCCCATAGCCTGCTGGTCCCCCTTGGCCAGTTTGTAGGCTGCCACCAGATCCCCTCTCAGCCTTCTCTTGTGGAGGCTGAACAGGTTCAGGTCCCATAGCCTCTGCTCGTAGGGCCTGCCTTGCTGTCCCCTGACCATGCAAGTGGCCCTCCTCTGGACCCTCTCGATGCTGTCCACATCCCTCCTGAAGTGCGGCGCCCAGAACTGGATGCAGTACTCCAACTGTGGACTGACCAGTGCCGCATAGAGGGGGAGGATCACCTCCCTGCACCTGCTCGTGATGCATCTCTGGATGCATGACAAGATGCAGTTAGCTTTCCTGACCGCATCCTCACATTGGCGGCCCATGTTCATTTTGGACTCAACAATGATTCCAAGATCCTTTTCTGCCTCCGTGCTGATGAGAAGGGAGTTCCCCAGCCTGTAAGTATGCTACTGGTTCTTCCTCCCCAATGCAATACTTTGCACTTGTCAGTATTGAAACCCATCCTATTCTCATCCGCCCCTCTCCTGTAACCTGTCCAGCTCTAGTTGCAGCCTGTCCCTCTCCTCTAGCATGCCCACTTCTCCCCACATCTTAGTGTCATCCGCGAATTTGAACAAGGTGCTTTTCACTCCCTCGTCCAAGTCGCTAATGAAGATGTTGAACAGTGTGGGCCCAAGGACCGAGCCCTGAGGAACCCCACTGCCCACATCCCTTCAGGTCGAAAATGACCCATCCACCACCACTCTCTGGGTGTGGCCCTCCAGCCAACTGGCAACCCATCTGACTCTGTAGGCATCGACACCACAGTTGCCCAATTTTTTAATGAGAATGGGATGACAGACAGTGTTGAAGGCCTTCCTAAAGTCCAGAAAGACTACGTCTACCACGACACCTGCATTCAAGGATTTTGTGACCTGGTCATAGAAGGCCACCAGGTTGGTCTGACAGGACCTGCCTCTAATGAACCCATTTTCGTTGCCCCCAAGCATAATCTCCCCTGCTGGTCCCTCACAGATGTGCTCCTGGAGATTTCTCAAAAAGAGCTTCCCCAGGACCGAGGTAAGACTAATGGACTATAGTATACTTAGAACATATGAGAAGCTACAATTCCCAACTTACTGAGTGAGTTTCGTCTCCTCCCCACTTTAGAATGTCTTTCTAGACATTCCTATCCTTCCTGTAAGCATTGTTCCCCCAATGACTAGAAGGGAAGAGAGCTAACTTTTTATCTTTGAGCTTATAAAGCAACTCTTCTTTCCTTCCTAGATTTCCCTTGGCTTTGGTGATCCCTGTCCCTCTTCCACCCCTTCCATCTTTCAATCACCAGTGCTACTCCGTTGGCACATGGCTACAGTCAGTGTAGCTCAAGTCTATATCACTGTGAAACTGAATTTCAAGTTCAGTTAAAACTCCTATATCAGTGGTGGCCCATGGGGCTCCTCAGAAGTGTGGAAAATTGGTGGCAGGATGAATAACAGCAGGTTTAATTTCCAGACCTGTGGGGAACCCTGTGAGCTGGATGATGCACCTCAGTGGGCCATAACTTGGTGACCCCTGTTCTACATAATAAGCCATTTTCCTTACAACAAACTTAAAAATAGAACAAAAACAAAAGTTTGTATCCTGTTATTCATTTTGCATTCTGTTCTTACACAGACACTTTTTAGAAGTGTAATAATAGACTCTTCCCATGGTACTTAAACCTATGGGAAAGTTAAGGGAGAGCAAGTATACTACTCGACTCTTTATAGCCATAATACTGTAGAGGTTGTTGCAAAAGAAAGAGAAGTCCTGATCACTTGAGGTTGTTATAACATCTGTGGCAGTTCTTACAGGAACAGCTCCATTAAATCCTAGCCAAGTTCCAGTTTGGGTATTTAGCTATATTCTGCCTACCTAAATTCACTCTCAAGTTTCAACTGGCTATGATATGCTTCTTTTCTTCTTTCTTCCCATTGTGGCATATGAGATTTCTGCCTATTCAGGACAGTTTATAAACTACTTTGGGAACCTTCATGATAAAACACAGCGTATTAATATGAGAAATATTTGATGAACAACAGACAAGCTTACACACAATTAAAAAAAAAAAGTAATTTGGAAATTTATTTAGCCTATGCATTAAAAAAAATAAAGTACTAGCTCCTGGCATGTATTTATATACCAGAACAACTTACTACATAAAACCTGAAAGTTCAAAGCAACAAGATTTATAAAGCTTGAATGCTATTGGAAACTAGTCTTTGTCAAAATATAATTTAGTTACCTTATCACTTCTTTATGGTGACAATGCAGTAGACACAGACAATAAATAATAATAATAATAATAATAATAATAATAATAATTTGTTAACCACATCCTCAAAAGCATTAGTCTTGCTTGAATGTTTGTTTACACAGTACGGGGAAAATTTTAAAGAATGACTATGCATTTGATATATACCTATACCTACTTTTTTTTTTTTTTGTTTAAGGGTAGGTTTTTGTGCAGGATGTCCCACAAAATCATCTAGGATCTCAACTTTACATTTAATGACTTGCTCAACTCCTTCCAAGTCGTCACGGACTCCAACAAGTAACATGTCAAATACCAGAGTGATTCTGAAGCTCAAAGATGGCTCAGAGAACCACATTAATAGTAATATTGTGTAGTCTTTTAACTTATCATATAAATCCTTAAGAGACTGGCCAGTTTCCAGGTGGCTCTCTCTGCATAGCTAAGCTTCCTGGCCACTGTGAGATCAGGTAGCAAGTGAACTAACAGAAAGGAAGATCAGTCAGTAGCATGCAGGTGAGCTGGACTGCAAGTCATCAGGAGTCATGACTCAAACCATAAACCATTTGTTATTCAGCAAGCACTTTGAGTCATTTCCATTTTCCTCAATCAAAAAAAAAAAATCAAGGTTGGACAGCTGAGAGCAGCAGGAAGCTGATGGGGATAGATTTCTACATGAGAAAAAAAACTAAGTTCACAAAGGAAAGCAGGCAGGCAAGTAAGTGAGATTTTCTATTTCATGTGGGACAGGTTCTTTTAGCAATCACCCTAAGACTTAGCAAAGGGAAGGAAAGTTTATTCTTAAAACAGGAGAAAACACTAATTTGAAAAGGGGCAGTCCTAAGGTGCTCACAATTAGTATATGTTGCCTATAGCACCACAGTTCTTCTTATCAATTTGTATGCCCATCCTCAAAATCCTAGAGTTTATACTATGAGCATGGCATGTGAAAATAAAACCCAAGACTCATAAATCAATTATCTATTCAAGCATGGTATAGGTCACTGTGGTGCAACAGGATAGTAACTGCTAGATATCACATAAGAATGGAAGTTAAACTGCTGACTTAGTAGACTCATAACAAAAATCACTTAAAATATGTATGTGCTTATTTTCCTAAATATCTTGGATATTTAGTCAATTACACAAAATATACATCAATTAAGAGGACTGTAAAATGAAAAAAAAATCTCTGCTTTTTTCAAAGTATCCATGTTGAACATTAGCAAAAGTTACTATAAGAAAACAATGCAGGAGTTTTGAACTTTTTATCCATGAAGCTAATAAGCAAACTATTTAAAAAATTTAAGAACTCTAAATATTCTTTAGAATTCAGAACAAGTTTCTAGTTTAAAATTTATTACTCATATAGGAAGCATTTATTCTGATGTTTACTTCTGTCATCACAGCACTCAACTGAATGTATCATAAGACCCGCAAGCCAGATCAATCACTAGTTCTAGCCTGCGGAGCTGGAAGACTATGCCTATGCCTGTGTCTGAGTCTGCATGCATGCCGGAGACAGGCAGTGAAAAGCTACATTAGGGCCAGGCAACTTCCAGCTGTGCCTCTGCTGCCATTGGTTCTCCCTGCCCTCCCAAGGCTGTGGGATGGGGGCAGCTGCGAGGCGGTGGGAGGAACAGCAAGAAGTGGCAGTAGTGTGGACATAGCTTCCAGCTGCCAAGTCCCAGGACAGTTCTCTACTCCTTGGAAGTTGTGCTTGCACTCAGTTGGATAGTAGGGAAAGCCCCCCACTGCCTATGTACCACTGAAGCCACTTATCCTGCACTGAACCAAAGCAGTTGTTCCACCTTGTGGCTTGTAACAGTTGCCAGCCACTGGTTTAAATGGCTTTAAAAACACATGGAAAAGCAATGGAATATAGACCATTAACTTTTACCTATAGCAGCTTGCATATAACTTCTTGTCTTTTCCGTACTGAAGGTAAATGTCTGCCATTTTTTCTTTGGCTTGTACAAAGTAAGGTTGCTCAGGTGTAATATTTCGGAGCGTGGTCAAGGCTTGTTCTACATCTCCTTGTGCAAGGGCCAGGTCTGCATTAGCAATCATAACTCTCAGTTCTTCAGGTGTGCCAGAGAATTCATTAATAGCATCTTGCAGTACTTTAGCAGCTTCATGCTGTAAATGGATAAAATAAGTGTTTTTTGTTCATTTTGAAATGGTTACTATAGCCAGTGGGAGCTACCTTCCAAATAAATGGCTGACCACTAGAGAAAAAGTGCAGCTTACTTCAAGACATCTGACCTGAAAAAAGTTAATTTTATTCATGTTTAAGTGAAGTACATAAGTATCAGAAAGATGAACGAATACTTTTGTAATTACAGTCCCATGTGTAGGAGTATACCACCAGTGTTTATTCCTAGGGAATATACCTTAAAAAAAATGGAATACCAGAATCCAACTGGTATTGAAAATCCAACAACACTGAGTAAGTAGATGTGTATTTTCAGTACAGCTAATGACAGCAACGTAAGTCTTAGCTTATTGCTTATCAGCTTCAAAGTTAACCCTTGTTAGGATAAAATGAAGGAAGCATTTTAGGCACTAGAGACTCAAAAAAAAAAAAAGTTATCAAAATTATCTTCACTAAGAAAAGGCAAAATAGTATATACAAATTCTGAAGTCCAAGACTTTGGGGGCCCTCCCTCAGGATTTTAAAACATGTATTAATATACATTCAGATCTTTTATGACCATACAGCCATAATCCAAAGTTTATATTTCCCCATAATAAACCAAAACCTTTTTGGACTGGGCTAGTTCAGGAGATTTTCTAATGAAATAAGTGAACATAACAAGCTCTTATTAAACTTGATTGCCATACCTGCTCGCCATTCAAACAATGTACATCTACCAATTCAAGAAAAACAGATACTCTTGCACTTGTATCAATTTCAATTCTTTTTGCTTTTGATTTTGAGGAAGCTGAAGATCTTCTCATTCCAGGTAAACTTCTTGCCATTCGCAAGGTCTTAACAGCTTCTGATATTTCTCCCATCTTCTTTTGTGTCTGTGCTTTAATTAAATGATATAAAGGGTGTTCTCTCACCTGCAATAATAAAATTAGTCAATTTGTATATTCTGATTTATTTTTGAAGACAAAATGGTATTTCATTTTCAAATAAAATATATGGTATTTTTTACTTTGTTAATTTCCTTAAGCTCTATCTAGAGAGAAGCAGCAGCAGACATGTCATGCTTGGGTTTCAACCATGGGTGGTCAAGCTGTGGCACAAGTGTCATGAGTGGCATGTGCAGCCTTTGTGTGTGGCACACAGCAAATTGGGGAGGGGACAGGCAGCACAGTGGCAGATAGGACAGAGAGCAGCTAGCAGAACAGCAACTAAGTCAGGGAGCACAAGGCAAGGAGCAGGAAGTTGAGCAGCAGAGCAGGTAAGGAAAAAGAATTGAAGTGGCACTCAGGGAGGATGCGAAGCTAATTTGTGGCATGCCTGACAAAAAGAGGTTGGTCCCCACTGGTCTAGACAATGTAGTCTGTGTGTCCATAAGCAAAGTTAATGTTTTCAAAAAAAAGAACAAAATACATTTTTATTAAAACCCCACATGCCGAACAAAAGCATCTCACAGAATTAAAACTAGGATCCAGGGAAGACAAATTAGGCATTTGACCATTATTTAAAAATAAACCTGCTTGCTTCTGATAGTTTTTCAAGTTTCTCCCAGCCTGAAGTGTACCTACACTTCAGTAGGCGACCATGGTAGTTTCAAAAGAAATGGACACATTCTAGGATAAGTTAATAGGATAGATAATCTGTCAATTTACTTTATGAACAAGCCCATTTTACCATTTTTTCACCTCATCTCTTTTAAATAGACTGTTTAGATAATAAAAGAAAAGGCTGGTATAAGCATAAATGTCCAGAAGTTCCAGGCACAGCATTCACTTTTAAATACTAAAATTTAGTATCTAGCTTCCCTACACCAATTCTTGGTGAAGCAAGGGAAGGTAAAGAACAATTTCAAAGGACAAACCTGTTTTGTTATCATCCGTTTTGCAACCAAGGTTCTTTTCATGATTTATTCCTACAAAATGCTACGTACACCAGTCCTGATTCAGCAAAGAACTTGAATATAAGCACGTGAATAATTTCAGTGAATTCAGTGAACTAATGTTCTTAGCACCTTTCTTTCCAGAGCCCTATTCCAAGAGATGAAATTAGGGAATACCACTGAAGAGTACCCACTGATTTCAATATTTATTTTACCAGTTTTGCTTCCCAGGGAACAGGAAAAATATTAATAGCCTATTAGCCCACCCTGCATAATATTTCATGTAAGTTTTAACATCTTTGTTTCATTACTCACTTAAGGATTACAAATCCTATTTATATAATACACCATAGCATATCAGAATATTAATTCTTTCTAGATCTTTTAAATATATGAATTAGAAAAGGGAAAACAATCCTTCTTATTTCTTTCTTTATATTACAAGAAAATTCTGATACCTTACATAAAGAACCTCATCAGTTCAATTAAACTTGCAATTAAAGACACTTACCTGACAAATATATACAGATGCTACACTTGGGGAAAGAGTTTCAGTATTAAAAGCATGCACCTTCCTATTCAAGATACCTTATGAATGTTGCATAGCTGACTAAAAGACTAGAGTGTTTTTATTCAGTCTAACTCACCTCAAAATTGTAGCTCAGACAAAGTTCCAGAGACTGAGAACAAAGTTTAAAATTGTTTTGGGACAAAAAAACCTGGGCCATAAGTAGATGAGCTTCAGCATAAGAAGGATTTTGTTCAAGGCAATGCTGTAAGCTGCTGTGAGCTGCTTCAATATCCCCTAATATACAATACAAGAACAGCAAAAATAAAAACAGAAAATAATTTACAATCCCAGTATTTTTACAGATAACTATCTTCCATTTTGTCTGCATTTTAAAACTTCAAAGCATACTGCTAATAAATATGAAAATTTAACAAGTTACAAATGAGCTCATAAAGTTGCTATTAAATATTTATAATTACTGCTGTTAAGAACTCAAATCAAAACCACAATGCAGGGATGAAAAGGCTACATTTTCCCACACCTGTTTTCCTGAACCCTTGAAGAGCGTTCCTCTAGTAGAATTCAGTGCTACCTTTTTCTCTCTCCAGAAGTACATTTAACAAACTGGAGTTGCAGTAATAGAAAAAACATGGCCAAGAAAATATGCATTTTATGTTTTTATGAAAATACAAAAATATAAGAAATTAGCTAATACTTAGATATGACATACTATTTTCATTTCATTGCAAAGACTTAGTATTGCCTACTTTTTAACATGCAAGCATTAAATTAAAAATAAAAACATGTGTATTGTGCTACACATATATATTACCTGATAAATATTTCACCTTTGCAATCAAAAAGACAGCTTGTAAGAGACCTGGTACTGTTTTTACTACAGTTTCAAGAACTGAGGCACAATGTTTGAGAAGTGGTGAAGGAGGCTGTCCTGGACTTGCAGGCTAGAAATAAAAACAAACACATCAAGTGAAAAATTAATTTTAAGATCTCAGATCAGAAAAAAAGAAAATACAGATTATACTACTCAACCTAAGCAGAAATGTCTAGAAACCAAACAATAAAAACCCTAACCAAAAAAACAAAACACCTGTCCCCTACAATAAATAGTAGAATGTATTTTAAATAAAAAGGTGACCAATTCTACACTACTTTATTTTGGAATAAATGCAGAGTGTTTCATTAGAATCAGTGGGACTAGGTCAGTAAAGAACTGGGGAAAGTGAAATCAGAATCATATGGTCATATGTAAGCTCAATCAAAGGCATCAGCACCTGATGTTTCCAAACAGTGATAACAAGTTGGGTACATAAAGTTAAAATTAAATAGAAAGTTAAGAGAAGGGTAGATTGGCTGTACTTCCCCCGCCCCCCAACTCTTCTAGTTCATGGATGTCTGTCCATGTGAATAGGGACTCTGCAACATGCTCCAAGGCATGACCACCTCTAGGTTTTACACTTAAACAAGGAAACTCCACATAAAATTTAAAATAGGCCTAGTACCATAATGGAATACACCAGATAAAAATACTAACCTTTATTTGTCAGTTACCTGTACTAAGTCACAGTGTATTGGGTTATCTTACACATTCCTTAGTTTATGTAAAGGATTTGGATGTTTCAGGGTGTTTAAAAGACTATTTCTAAAGGTTCACATTAAAACCCGTTTCTGTAGGGGTTGGGACAGGGAGACGGTCGTTGGGGATGTGGGTTCTTGGGTTTTAGGGCATTGTTTGGGGAATCCTATCTGGCACTTGTCTGCTTATTGAAAGCTGCTCTGAGCCTTTTGGATGTGGCAGAATAAACATCTAACAAATTAAACAAAGAGCAGCATTTATTCCCCTGTATAACGTCAACCTCCGCCACACCCAAGAAAACAGCTGTAGTATATGCCCATAGGTGTGGGCCTGGAGTGAATTCTTTTAATGGCTGAATGACTTCCTTAGAAATTATGGTGCAGGAAAGCAGAAATCCTCTACAAACAAAACATCTACCTGGGTGGCTTATACAAACTGGATTCTTTTCTTCCTTACTAAACTTCATAGACTCTTCCCTTTCCAAGGGAGGATGCAACTCCCTGAGGTTGCCAGCCATTTTCCCTTCCTAGAGATTTTCTTATAGGAGAAGTAGTCTGGCCACTAGTTTTCATACTTCTTTGATTCTCTTACTGTCAGAGACAGAATTGCTGTTGATGATATTTTTCTGGAAAACAACCCCTACCACCTAAAGTTTCAGAAAACAATTTAAAATTTTAAAATTTCAGCTCTAAGTATAGTTTGCAGGGTAACAATCTTTTCTTGCCTTTTCAATATTCCAACTGTCCACACACCAAAATGGGATTTTTTTTAAATAAAAAAATTCAGCCTTTTCATATAAAAAAAAATGCTGCTTACATGGATTTATTTCTTGTTTGCACCATCTCTCTCATTGTGTAGTCCTGTAAGAGGCTACAACTATCATTGTTCTTTTAGACTTTAACTTCATCTTTTCATTCTGATCTAAGCTGTTGTAGGGCAGTTACATTACTATACTATTTGAACGTGGCTGTAAGACATTAAAATAATACAAAGCTAATTATTACAGGACTAACCTAAAGTTAACTGTCAGAGTATGCTGGAAGCCACCTGAACTGCATACTATCAAAGGTAATTAAAATAGTTACTCTTCCTCAGAAAAGGAACAGATTTAAGATGGAAAAGAGAATACTGCAAAAGACTCTATTGATAGCACTTGGTAAAATATTTTAACTTCCAAATGTTAAGGTCCCTACCGTATTTTTGGTGGTACCTAGATGGCACGACTACACGTTTATTAATGCGCTTTTGCTACTGCACATTAAATTTAGTACCTCTAATGTGAGGTACTAAATAAATGCACATTAGGCTACCCTAATGTGCAGCAGCAAAAACTCAGGCTTTTAAGGTGATGCTTAATGTGCAGTAACTTAATTTTACTGTACATTAGTGTATTAACATGGTTTTTAATGTGACACTCCAATGCACAGTAAAATAGGCTACTGCGCTTTAAGATGCACATGTAGACACACCCAGAAAATCTTAAATATTGCTGTCATCCAGGAACAACAGGATGGCAACCTCAGTCAAGGAAAACTAATTCACATGCTAGATAAACAACAAGCAGAAGTGTGATTATACAGCTTTACTAGTTCAAATAAGACAGAAATGAGGAAGGAATACATATGTGAAAATGTGTCCCATCCAGACAAAATTTGTGCACATGTAGTTGAGATCACTACTTAGTCTTCATTTACATCTGTTATATTCCCCTAGTTAACAGATTATTGATAAAAGAATTAGAGCTACATTTGTGTCACCTTGGACTTATACTCAAACCTTCTTCAAATAAAACTGCTGTAAATATAGAGGGAATGAGAAGTGTATGTGTGGTTATTCCAATTGACATGCAACATGTTTTGAGCATAGTTTTTCCATAATTTAAATTCTATTTTGGGTAGTTATCAAAAATCCCTTTTATTTGTAATTGGTAAAAAGAAATAAAAAATGGAATACAAGACAAGACATATAGCAGTTTTGAGAGATAAGAAATCTAATATTACTTTACCTGTGTCGGGCAAAAATTTAGATATTCCCTAATAATTTCTAGCAAGAAATCAGGGTTCAGTTTTTCAAAGTACTCTACACCAAGAGGTAAGCCATGCAAAGATGAAAAGTGAGTATCCAGAACATCATTCAAAAAGTGAATAATCTCTTCCTGTCTTTTATGTTTCTTCATAGCTAGAACTGCACGCAAAAAAGACAGTTCCTACAAAACAAACAGGACATTTTCAACTTTACAGCAACAATCACTTGCATTACTTTTTAGTGTTATTATATTTATTATCAGTAGTAGTAGCATCCAGCACTGCAGTAACTAAAAAGTTAGCACTGTATATCCTATACTTGGGAATATTTTGCAACGTTCAGCCACGCAATATAATTAAAACATTTAAGGTGATCATTAAAATGCATGCAAAAAAGGTCTGCATAGTTCAACCATAAATCTCTTTCAACACACAAACACTGTAACTTGTCAATGTCAAAACCACCAACAAGAAAGAGGTCCAAATAAAATACAAAAAGCCCGTCGCTCTATTCTGGGCACATTCTCAGAAAGAGCCTGAATAAACATACAGCCCTTGCCTCAGAGCCCAACATGCTACCTTTGTCTGGTGGAAAGAAAAGAGGCAAATTTCAGAGTTATGGCACTCCATTAAGAAAGCTCTGCCTCAAAGAGAAAGGCTGTTGAAAAGTCATTTAAACAGGACCACCACTTCAAATTAGAATCTCAGTACTTCAGTAAAGGAAGATATCTCCTACCCCAGATTTTCCAATGCTTTGTTGAATTTCGTTAAGAAATTCCAACTGCTGATCTGCATCTTCCAACTGTCCTTCTATTAGCTGACAACGGATAATTCCTGTAACCAAATAAAACATTTAACTTCAGGCTCACCTTTATAACTGCTACACACTGTTCACATGACAATGGAGAGGGGAAAAAGATACAAGAACTAGATGTGCAATGATAAATCAGAATTTATACACATAGCCCAACATATATTTTCTACAGTTATGACTATCCTTCATGAAAACTCTCCTTTCATCTCCACCAGCGCACTCCTTACACTTGATCTGGGGTAATGTAGGTTACTTAAACTGAGTGTGTTACAAACTTTAAAATTCATCATGTATTACAAAATCCAGGATATTCCCAGTATGCTTTTCTTATTTTGCTTAATTCACTGATGCCAATGCAACATTGCAAAAGTCAGTGGACTTGCACAAGACACAAATAAGCAAAGTTCACCCTCACTCAAACATGTGCAATCTTTAGGCTACAGCCAGCACGCAACTGTAGCCTGACAAAAAGAATTTAGATGGATAACCCACTGACCTCACAAGATGCAAAAGCTGCATAGGACTGAAAACTCTACAACATGCTATCTTCCCTAACACATGCAAAATAACACCTGAACAGAGGTAGATTTTACAGGGGGAGCTGGGGGGGAAAAACAGGCCAGGTTTTATAGGAGGCTCACAAAAATATTGCATTAGGTTAGTGGAAAAGTGAAGTCCAATATTCACAGATACCAAAGCACACAGCATGACTCAAGAGTAAATTAAGTACTAAGGGAAAGGAGACTTGTAACATCAACAAATGCCTTATTTAAATTGTAAATTATTTCCCTAAAGGGGAATAAAGAAACTCTCTTAGCATAGCTTGCAATTTTACTTTCATCTATTCTCTACTAACTGTAGGTCACGGATAGGTGATACTACAACATGGAAGATTTGCTTCCACATCATCATTTACCTATTGCTAAAGTGACCCTCCTTATCCAGAGTTCAGAAATTGCTAGTTGAATGAGGGCGAGCGAGATGTCAAAACAGACACATGACGAGGGGGGCTTACCCTCCCCCAACTTTTAAGCTAGATGGGGGTTATGGCCAGGGGCAACTGATCTTTCTGTTCTAGTGCCCTTGGTGTTATTTGTACCAACAGTCAATAAACAGATCAAAAGGAAAGGATTTCTCCATGCCCTTTTTTACTTTAAAAAAAAAAAATATGCAAAGAAAAAAGTATCAGGTCGTACCAGTCAATGCAGAAACACTTGTCTCATCAAGTGTCATAGCAGTCTTATACCATTTTAAAGCCTCTTTGACTCTTTCTTGTAAAATCATCTGATAACCAAGTTCTGTAGCAATTTCTGCATCATGTGAAGCCAAGCCAAACGCTCTTTCAACTAAGGTTTGAGTCTGTTGAAGGATGAGCTGGTTCCGGCCACACTAAAAGCAAGAATAGTTTTACACCTAAAAGCTTTCAGTTACATTTTGTTTAATGATATTTTCAAGGTATTTAGGCAGTATATCATGACTTTTTAAAGACGATGCACTTCTGATTTCAAATGGTGGCACTGAATCTTGATCAAAAAGAACAAAATGCCTTTTATTTTACAGTCAGTGATTTCTAGCAAACATATGAACAGAGCTGGTTTTAGGAAATAAATACCAACACATCTTTCCTTTAAGCACAGATTAAGAAGTACTGTGCAGATTTGGATAAAATATTCCAGTTTAGGAGACAACTACTCCTAAGCAATACAACATCCTTCAAGACACCACTGCTGACAGTAATTTTACTGTGTATATGTGGCCCTAGTTATTGTGCAATGATCCTTATAGAACTGGCTTCTGCGTAAGCAATCCTGTCAACCAAGGCTAAGATACATACATGACCATATAACAAGAGGTGAAATAGTTGGGACCTGTCAATAGTATTTGCTTTCAATTACATGGAATAAATCTCTCCTACTTAGACATGAAAAGTCATGACTGCCTGTAAAATGTTGAATGAATGGAGCCACTTTATCCAATCTCACATTTGTTAATAAGCATAATAATGCTTAAAGATGTTAAATAAGAACAAAAATGCTCATATATTCACTGTTTTTGACTTCTGTTAAAATGCTATATTAAGTTTCCAGCAACATCATTTAGTTTTCATCCACTTACCTAAACTTCAAAAAAAAAAAAAAAACCTCACTCTCCAGTGGCAAGTGGGAACTTTTTCCTCACGATTGCTCTGTAACCCAATTTATCCATGGTAGAATTTCAATTTTAATTTAGAATAGAACAATTAGACTTTTATTCCTTGTCATACATTATCGTTGCAAATGTAAAAAACTTTATTGCTGGTTCCTTAAGTGTGCGGACAGAAAGCTCCAATGCCATTGACATGGCTTTGTCAAATGGAAGCAGAAGCAGGAAAATGAAATTAAGAATGCTCAGCTTCATGCTGTTATTCAAGAAGCCATATAAGCAGCACAAAATGTGACTGGTAAATGAGCATCTCAGATATTTCTACCATTCCACTGAATTTTCAAATTAAAATGCCGTCTAATATAGTCAACCAGTTCTGGCTTGCCACTGGCAGATTGTTACTGACATTTTCACTAAGGAAAAAAATTATACTCACTGTTCTGCTGAAAGCTAGCGCCATTTTACAAAATAGTTGAGGATTATGTGGTTCAAGTTTTTCCAGTGCATGAATTAGGTCTCCCAGCCTGGCTGTAGCCTAAAAGAAATGAAAACATGGAAGTGGAATGTAAACCAACAAATACAAGGCTGCAAAAGTATCTTCTTAATGGATTTGTGGCCGATTCCAGGATTGAAAAGTATTTTGGACATTCAAACTAATAAAATAAGTGTTCAAGTGTTAGAAAAATACTCTGAACCTGCCCAATCAGCAAAGGTTCAGTTAAACGGGTATAATCCAGAATGTAAACCTATAGATTTAAGGGACCAGGAAATAAAATCAGTCTGGATGACAGAGACACCAGCATGGTTCCCTGGGCTTGTTCCTCAACATCCAAGAATGATTTTTAAAGCAACTGCTCAGCAAGATCAATAAGGATCTTTTATATCCAAGACAATTCCACCTAGACCCAAAATCATTTATACTGAAAAGGCACAAAGGAATGGTCCTCAAATTATAAAATGGAAGAATAAAAAGGTAACATTTGCCAAAGTAGTTCCGACATAGATTCATAAAAAGGACCCAAATGCTTTAGTTGCATTTTAAAAGCAATTTAGGGTCTTAAGTCCAAGTTAGAGACCCACTGCCTAAAACGCCACCAGTGCCTGTTTTTGGCTCAGTTCAGCTACTGAGCACACCCTGAACTGCTACATTGGCAAAACAACTGTTTGAGTTGTTCAACCCCTCCTAAAGCTAATTTAGGACTGACAAATAAAGTATTTTCGAGCCTTAGCACTCTAAAAGGCCTAACCTGAGAGGTATATTCTAACACGCATTGACAGCATTTAGTTTCACTTAGAACTGGGGGCAGTGATGCTGCTCTCATTTTGTACAGCAGACTAGTGGTTAGAGAACTCAACCAGGAAGCAAGAGCTTGGTTCTAGGCCCTGCTGAGACCACTACTGCCTCCCCACAGGACAACACCCTAAATCCCCAGGTTTGTGAATCCAGCTGGAGAGAGGACACCAGCAATCCCTTCTATAAAAGCTGGGCAACTGTAAGGAAAGAAGCAGGCAGAATGGCTGAAAGACTGAAATCTGCAGTTCAGCAAGAAGGGTACTGCCCTAGGAAAGGGGGAAATTATGGCTTCTGATCCCTGCCCATGATATGCTTTATGAATTCTGGCATAGAGTCACTGGATAACATTCAGGAACATCAACAGCAGGTGTGCACAAAAGAGCACCTACAGACTTCAAACACCTTTGCAGTCAGGTAACAGCTGAGCAAGTTGTTTTAAGGCTCACTAGACTGGACTGGGTTTAGGTGCCTAAGTCCCATCTAATGGTATACATCCTTTTGTAGATTTTGTCTCAAAATCCTAAATTCATAACCAAAAACTTTATTTAAAGTTATACTAATCCCAGCTTTATTGGATGGCACTGTGATGGCCGAATAATGTTAACTACTTTTACATGTTATGCAACTGTGAAACACCTACTGGGAGTAAAAATCTTTTAAAAAGAAATGAAGATAAGAAGATATATTATGATGATGTACTGCTTCTCTGGTTACTGGGAGATGCACCAAAATCCATGGATTTATAAGATGTTCACATTAGCTTCTGTCACAACATATTAAAACGCTCCATTACAGCTTTTTGTACTTATTTATTTAGAGATGTGCTAACAGCTTTATACAATGATTAAATTACTTTATTTAGAACTGCACTAATGGCATAAAATATTTCTCCCTTTAAATATACAACACTTTGCTTTTATTTATCTGTCATGAGACCCTTTGGCATTTAAAACAGATTTAGGCTAGCATTTCTATGTAATTATGTAACTGAATTTGTTTTGTGCTAACTGTATAAAAGCACATTTTCCCCTAAAAGTGAGGTAATAGAATAATATATAAAAATCCTTAGTGAGTCTCATAAGGATAAATTAAATGGAATTGTTAATAAAGTGACTGAAGAGGCACTAGAAGAGGAGGAAATATGATGAAGGAAAGATTTGCAGTAGAGGTGCACCAATATAACTGTGCATATTGGATCAATACCACTAAAAGGAAAATTGGCATCATCGGCAAACAGCTTTTCTTGGCCGGGATAACCAATAACATCACTGATAAATGCCATGTGCATGCACACAACCACAGCATGCATGCGGCCAGGAATGCAGCCAGGCAATATGAAAAGCAGCATCCAGCTGGTAAGTCTGTGGGAGGGAGGAGCAGGCAGTTCAAGGGCCCCTCACAGTGAGGGAGGGAATGGGACTGGGGTAGGCGCTGTCCAGCCAGGGTGGGACAGGGCATGGGATATTGCTGTCGGCAGCTCACTGGGGGGCATAGGGAGGAGGGGCAGCCCCTGCCGCTACGCATGGGAGGGCATGTGCCCTCCAGATTTGTGCATGGGGTGAGGGTGGGCTGCTTTTTGTGGGCTTGGGGCAGGGGCTGTGCCAGCCTCTTCCTGGTGGGCAGGGGCTGCGCTTGAACCAGGTGGGGGCAACACTGGGAGGGGTGCGCTACAGCTGCCCCAAAATTTGCCATAGCCCTCCCCTCCCAGTGCTTCTGCTGCCTGCCCTGAGTGCACATGCCCCACCATGCTTCCCTTGGTGTGCACACAGCAACAGAAGCCACTCCCATCACCAGCCCGCAGACACAAGCTACACACAACTCTGCCCTGCACCCCTCCCCACCCCGACTGGGCAACGCCTGCTCTTGCCTCTGTCCCAGTCTCATTCCATCCCTTATCATGAGGGCCTTGATCTACCCCTGTCACACCCCTTCCCTCCTCCCTGCCCCTTCCCTCACAAAGACTTACTGGCCAAATGTTGCTCTCCAAGCTGCTGGGCTGCATATCAACTATTGGATTGGGATCAGCTGATATGTCTGGTTAATAACTGGCCTTCAGTATCAGCCAAAAAAAAAAAAAAAATCTTTCAATCAGTGCATCCCTAACTTGCATACAATTAACTCACTGGACAAAAAGGGAATAGGAAATTCAGTCCAACTTCCTCCTACTCAGTGGCATACTGCAAATAAACTGTGGTCATCTGTCCAAGGGAAAAAAAAGAAAAAAAAAATCTATGGTGCTGAAAGGGTATTGCAAACAAAAGCTGGCCCCGTCTCGTTTTCTAATATTATCTTAGCTGCCATAGTATATTTACAATCCTTTATTATATAATCTTTTTTTGGACCATTACAGTTTTCAGTGATTGAAGAGTCTGATATGAAAGGACTCACCTCAGTTAAATTTCCTTCTCTACAAAGATAATGAAGAGCTTCCATTCTTATGGCTTCCAAATTAAGAGCATCTTTCTGCAGCAATCTGAGAAAGATATACAATTGAGTCAGTGTTACTTGACAATTTTTTTTTTAAAGTAACTGTGGGCATGTCTACACATGCATTTGATCCTCGCAAGTAAATGCTCCTGGACAAGCATCTACACATGCAGGGAAGTGGAAGCAGATTAACTGTTAATGACAGCAAAACTGCTCCCACTTCCTGAAGCCCTGCAATGGGGCCCTGTTGCAACCAGGGGATCTCTATGCTACGCCTGGGTGCCAGGGGCTGGCAGGGAACATCGGGCCAGGAGAAAGCCGTTTCCTGGCTAGGGCTGGGACATTTACACCCTGCAGCCAGGGGATGCCTCCTGGATAAATTAAGAATTACTAAAAATTCCATTTAAGTGACTGAGGAGGCACCAGAAGAGGAAGAAACATGAGGAAGGAAGGATTTGCAGTACAGATACACCAATATATTGGTGCATACTGGATCAGCACCAATAAAAGGAAAGTTAGCATTATTGGCAAATCAGCTTTTTTTGGTCATAGCTGATAACATCGCTGTTAAATGCCACATGCAGCCCAGATGGAGTGTCACACCAAATCCTGCTTGTTCGGGATTATCATCTTTAAACGTTATGTACTAGGCATGGTTCACAAACACCAATACTTCATAAACTTCCAAGCTCACAGAGGTTCTCTCCTCCAGAGCACCTAAGAACAGCAGGCCCTGTATCAAGACAATTATACCAGCAGTCTGTGTGGGTGTCTGTGGCACCACACCTTTGGGTGCTTACCACTGTAGGGGCTGGAGGCAGACATCTGGCAGGTGCCTGATTAGGCAGCTATTTTAACACCAAGTTTATATAGGGTGAGGCAGCAGTTTGCTGCCAGCAACCAAGAGAGAATCATCAGCTGGCTGAGCTATAATTCAGGAACATCTTAGAGATAAGGGCATAGCTATGGGGGTGGTTTGGAGGCTCCTGGTCCTGGGTATGACCTAAAACTGCACCCTGCTGGGTAAGGGGGATCTGGTGGGGCTGACAGTGGCAGGACACCCCCAAAAAATACTAGATCAATTACTCCCCAACAGTGAAAGGCAGGTAGGGGTACCTTAACCCTGCCCCCCACCAATCTGGTGGGTAGTTGTGAGAGCTGTAGTAGTGGGGCCAGGTGCACCCATTAGTAGGCATCTGAGCCCAGCAGGGGCAAAGGGTCCCAGAAGAGGCAATATTGTTGGGAAGAGTTATGGTGAGGGCCTGTGCAGGGTAGGGTGCAAAAAGGGGCACTTGAAGGACTGCGTGTGTAGGGCGCAGAGTAGGGCTGCAAGTGTGGCCTGAAGGACAGTACATGGGCCAACTCCACTAGTAAGAACAGAGTCAAGGCCTGGTGAGAGGCCCACAGCAGAGTCAACCCAGTATCTGGCATAAGGCCAGGCCACAGAGTAGGGGATGTCCAGGGAACTGAAGGGCTGCGTGTGTCCTGCCAGAGTACAAGTAGTGAAGCCTGATGACCTGAAGGGGCCGCTCAAAGGGAGCAAAAGGTGGTGAAGTGTGGCCCAGTGATGGGCAGTATGTTAGAGGTCCCTGTGAGAAGAGGGAGGAGTGCAAGAGACCTCAAGTGAGAGGTGGGGTGCAGAGTGAGTGCCTGCGTGAATGGAGCCCAATGAAGGACTGAATTTGCCCTGGCCACAGACTGGGGAGTAATCACAATCTGGATGCCATCTGCAAGGCATGGGCCATGGTGTAGGGAGGGTACAGAGCCATGGATAGTGCCTCTTGGCACTGGGGTAATATAAACGGCAGCCTCCTACTTCTTGTATCATATTAACATTCAAAGTCGTGGCAGGAAAGTTAGGGCAGATTGCCCTAGGCAGGCAGGTGCCCAGACTTGTGATATGGCCTCAAGTTTGCCCTGTCATGGTGTCTCAGGTTCAATTTTTTTTGAAATCAAACTACTTTAAAATTATCCCAAAAAAATCAAAACTCCTGTTTTGAGCCAAATTTTTAAAGCCAGCATTTGAAGTTAGGTTTCATAACCCTTATATAGGCACCTACTTGATTTTCAAAAATATTAAAAACTTAGCTCCTCCAGCTAGCAGTAAGAATGGTTTGGTGCTTGGCACTTTTTTGGTATCCCAAGACTAATTTAGGAGGCCAAAATTAAGCATCTCCACTTCTTTGGTTTCTTTTAAATCTTTGCCCTGATATTCATTACAAATAGTGGGTGAAGTTTATTTTGGCTTCCTGAGCCAAATCAATTTTTAGGAATCTAAAAAAAGCCAACAAAAAACTCTTGTGAAGTGGAAATCATCATAAAGCTGATCAGTCTTGCCAGAACTACCTCAGAACTTCTGGCTAAATGCTTTAGGCAAGAAAGCACTGGGGGTTGGAGGGGGGGAGCAAATCAAGTTGCCAATAAATATATCTATTTTGTAAACACAGCTCTCTATAATAAAATTACCTGATTTCACACCCAAAACAAGTAAAAGGGTTGCCTACCTCAAATATTTAACAATGCTATATTTCCTACAGAACTAGAAGGGGCAGAATCAGTTTTAGAAACTAAAATGTTACTTTAAAATCTGGATAGCATACATATACTGTAATTCCATATTATGTCTGGGTTTAGATTCCCGAGTCTCCTCACATACTACAGCTGGCAGCGTACAGGGAAAAAGATTCAAAATCAGTATTTAAACGCAAAAGCAAATCCTACTACGTATTTTCTATAGCAAGACCATCACCACTGACATAAGTTACTATATACTCAACCTTTGTGCTGTTTCAACTGCCTGTTCCCAATCTTGTAAAGCAAGCTGTAGCTTCATTTTCTTAATGAAAGCAGGAAGGAAGTGTGGGAAATTTGCAATTAGCTGGTTCACAGTTTCCAAAGCTCCTGAATAATTTTGGCGGATCTCAAAATATTGTGCCTAATGAAAGTAAAAAAAAAAAGTCATATCAAAGCCCTGTAGTCTTGCAAAACTGTCAAGAGTCAGGAATATTTTCAGGCAGGACCTGAAAAGCAAAGCGGGGGGAGGACCATAAAAACATTTAGTAGAAGGAACTTTTCTCCATTACTAATATCTTTCTTCCACATTTCTCCACGGCAAGATACAGAAAGAACAGACAAGTCATAAGCTGATGCTTGGTAAGCACCTTTATAACAAAGGTTAACTGTAGCAAAGAACAAGCAGAAGAATTAATCTGAAAAGACTGACAAGAACTATTAGCTCTTTTCAAAAAGTTAAGGAGGAAGCAACTGAAACTATCCTAGTGCTGTTGATCCATTTTAGCCAATCCCCTAAAACTATCAGTTGTTACCTGGGGTTCTGAGAAGGTTAAATGTCCTCTTACCACACAAACAAGGAGGAAGAATTGGTGTGTTAGACGACACACTTAATTCTTCCTCATACCACGGGTGTTAAGAGGGGAGAAATGTGCATCTGTGCTGAAGATCAACCTCACGTGTCAAACAGGACTCAATGTGAGGTACTAAAGAAATGCGTATTAGGCTACCTTAATGCACAGTAACGAATGTGCACAGTTTACATGACATTTAAAAGCACAGTAGCCTAGTTTACTGCACATTAGCGTAATTGCATTGTTTGTGATGCTTCAATGCACAGTAAACTAGGCTACTGCACATCAAAGTGCATGTGTAGACACACCAAGAGTGCCATTAAGAGCACAAAATGAATAATTAAGAGGAACTATTTATGAGATTTTTCCAATTAGTTTTTCCAGCCAGAATAAACTTAGTAATGGTCACAACTATAACTGATACAATTTTTTTATATCAGATTAAACCGTTGTATTTTTAAATTATGCTACAATTTGGCAGTTGGCACAGTGACTGTGTGATATTAATGAACATCCAATTTAACTAGGATGAGAACAACTATTTTATTTGTTCGAGTGGTTTGAAATTCTTTTCCCGAAACGGAAAAGCTTATTAAATAGATGCATCTACCTAGACACCATGTGAATGTGTGCTTATTAGGCAGAAAAGTATCACTCAACAGCAAATTATTTTGGAAGGAAGAGGTAACATTCTAAACACGTGTATTAATAATTTAGTTTATGAATGTAAATAAACATTAATTATATAAAAGTTAAAATGAAGATTAGCTTGGGGATTTCAAAACAACATTCTACCAGGAGAAAAAAAGGAAATAAAAAACAAACTCTTCTAACTTATGGATCAAACAAGAATTTCACGAGTAGGAAACAGATAAACAGAAGTTCATAGCTAAAAGTCCAATACAAATGATCAGCTGATGCAGTGAATTGTCCCAATTTTGCCTCCTTGTGTCCATATACAGGGAGAGCAAAGACAAATGTCACTGTAAAAATAACCGCCATAACCATTTATTTTAGATCTCATTTTAATTATATTAAGCATACTCTGTATTGAATTAAATAGGGTAACTCTTATAAACCTACACTACATTTTTGTTATTACATCATAATAATAATAATAATAATAATATTACTTGGAAAAACTGCAGCAGTAAATATAGAGTTCTAATCTCACCAGTCCACCCCCTCCCCCCATCACCAGGCAAATCATAGAAAATCTCCCAAGGTCCAAAGTGCTACCAATAAGGTATTTCTATAAAGTATTTTAACAGAATACATTAAACTCACTTTACCCAGCAGGGCAAAAACATCAATCCCTTCCTGCATTGCTTCATCAAAATATTTCACAGCTTTTTTAATATAGGCTTCTTTCCCACAGGTGACATCAAGCCATGCTTTCAAAATCAATCCCTGTAAAGCAAAATACAAATCAGAGCTAAGTAAATGTTAAGACATTTCTCATAATGGCAAGCAGAGACAGAAAACAGTATCTTATAACATTGCTCCTGAAGCAAGAGCAGGTTAAAAAAATGTTTTAAATCTGACTTTGTGTCTTTTTAAAAAGGAAAATTGTGTCCCATTTTTTAAAAATTTCAAATTACATTTATGTTTTAGTACATTTTATTAAAATAATTGAAAATTTAAATTAAAAAACATAACATCAAGAGGTACATACTTGCTGCCAAAGTTTCAAACTAAATCATACCAGTGCACTAGGGAAAAATTCAAATGGGTAAGCACTAGCTAAGCATCTGAAACTAAAGATTGTAGTAGTGACCGACCAGCTTTTAACAGCAGTAGCCACTTCTGCAGATTCCCAAAATATTTTCTTAATTCCAGATTACTGACACTTCAGTTCAGTAGTCACTGATTAATTCAAAGTTGCAAAACTGACCAGGTGTTGGGAAGGAAGAAAAGGGGGAGGAAGGGGGAGGGAAAGAAAGCTTGTTTTCCTTATTCAATTATGAATAAAAACTAGGGGCAAGAAGATAGGATCTATTAGTTCTAAAATTGTGAAAGTCATTTCACCCAGATACGTAGTTTGACTCACTAAGTATGGGGAAGATGTGTTTTTATTTAATATATCAGTTTTAAATGCAGGAGCACTTGCTATGTCTCTAGCACATTTAACAAAAATGTATATAAAATTTAAAAAGAAATTTTGAAGTCCTTGTTTTCTGCATTTATGTCCATTCAAATTCTAATCCAAAAGTAAAATGAAACTAGTAAGTAAAAAAAATAAAGCAGAAAGCAAAGCAGTTGACTGGACAGGTGACACATAACTTAATTTGCAGCTTGCCTACCAAAAATCTTGCCTCTCCCCCCCGTTGTAACCTATTTATATAGTTATGTACAGACATAATGTTCTTCTAGTCAGCAAAAATAACCAATATATATGATAAAGGCTAGCTACATATATTTGTAATATCTAAGAATTAGCAGAGGAGTTGTTTAGCCTGGAAAACTTGGTATTTGTTTTGGCTTTACTTTTTTGCTTATTTAACTATATGAACACTATCTTTAGTTGAACCCCCACCATTCCATACCATTTCTAAAATTTACTAAGAAATATTGGATCCCGACTAACATATTCAAATTACAATTTAAAAAAGTTATAATTTCTCAGCTTTGAAGGTTTGCTGGAAAGTCCCCCAAAAATAACGCAAATGGCATTTTTTAGGAAAACACATTTATACCCAAAACCAGAAGCTTCCTAGCTATTTATTTTGCCTGCAGATAAACATATTGGATTTAGCTGTAATACGATTTCTGCCAGCAATCTCATATCTTGCTTTTCAGATAATAAACCTAGTTCTTAATGGAATTAAAAGTCCTGTGCTTCCCACAACAGAATGCCTCCCCTTTGACATTGCAGTATATAAAATAAAATAAAAGATCATTCCATGTAGCAAGGGGATAGAAAATCTAGTTTTGAGAGACCAATACTCTTATTTTATATAGAAAGAAATAAACACCAGTTACCTCTTTATCTCCATTAGAAACTTTGATCATTCTATCAACATATTCACGAGCTTTGTCCTGACGGCCGAGGTGCCACAAAAACAAACCTGCAAAGTACAAAGCCTGCTGTCCTGCTGTCTTACGATATTCCTTCATTTTGGCATCCAGTTCCAGAATAGCATCTCGATCTGAAATCAGTCAAAAACAGCAGGAATTGTTTAAGAAATGTTGGCACATTCCCAAGCTGTAAGTTATAGTACAATAATTATGGGACAAAGTATCTCATTCCCAGCTGGTTGGCAGTTCTAAACATGCCAGCCTGAAGCAGACTCAAACACGAGAGTAACGTGTGCATTAATAAGGTCCTAAGGTAATGCTTCTGTTAAAAAAAAAAATGCAGACTGTTTTGCCAGGTTTCATGTTCCTATCAGTATCTGGCTAGAAATCGAATGGTAATTTGGCAGCAACAAGTGCTAGATGACAGACAAGAGGGCTACCAGGAGGGTTCAGTATGCAATGTAACATCTCTAGAAGTAGGAAGGGCATTTTTTGAACCAAGGATACTTTTACAGGGAAAAAAAAACCAAAACAAAACAACCAACCAACCAAACTTACCCTGCCAGGCAAGATGCTCTATAACATGCTACACTGTCCTGCAAGATGCATCCCCTGAACTGAAAACAGCATAGCCCAAGTCATAAATGTTTATTAGCACAGCAATGCAACAGTGTGCATCTCGGATCTCTGTATTTTATTTGTAAAAATATTTCTATTTATCCTATTTTTATACTGAATTTCTGTATATGTATGTTTGTCATGGTTTACCTAATTATACTATTAGATGTTCCAGTTACATGCAAGGCAAGCATGTGGGGTTTTTTTGTTTAAGAGTCAATTATACTTCTCAGTTTACACTGCAGGTAGATCTCTTAACTGTAAACATCCTAAACTTGGCGAAACACAAAAGGGCAGTGGGATTTCAACAAACACACCTGGATTAGAGCTCTTCTTGTGGGCATAGATGAGTGCCATCATTGTGCAAAGTGACACCTCTTGTTTGTTTTTAATAAGTTCAAACTCCCGAATAGCCTCTTGAATTTGACCTACAAAAAAAGAACCAAATAATATACTATAGTTTCTCTTAACAACTTAAAAACACCAGCCCTTTGCAAAAGTAGTCCTCTAAATTGTTAACTGTTGCAATAACAAGCTTGCTAAGTACATCAGAAAGAATGGAGTTTTTCCCCTTCAATCTATTTTGTACAGTTAACAGCACTTTGCGTAAAGTAGGGAAAATAAATGAAGTTTAAGTCTTCCACACAGCAGAGAAAATAAGTGGGGTTTTGCTCTAGTTCTAGGAGACACCAACGGCAGGAAGTTCAAGGACAAATTCATAGACTCAAACTATTTTGTTACACTTCATTTTTAAAAACATATCGAATAAGGAGTACAGGTTTCCCTCGCTTTATGCTGTATATGCATTCCTGGAATATGGAGCACAACTCAAATCAAGGGAAGCTGCTTTACAATGTAACAAGTAAGGATACGTTTCAAGACCCTGACTGTACTGACCCTCAGGCCATTTCTACCACTTTTAAAAGACAATTTTGGTACTCACCAATAGCAGACAGTACACACAAGCACAGGGCACTATCATAATGGGGATGGTAACTACAGAACCGTGTCACAGACAACGAGGGCGAAGCAAAGGTCCACACAGGAGACCGTATTTTGGTGCATGTCTCTCCCACAGTGCACTGTACTAAGCAGATGACTGCAGGCTTCCACCACACCAATCTCATAAGAGGGACTTTTACCTCGCATATAACAAATTTTTGGTATAAAAAGGATCATTGTGTAAGAGCAAGTTCACACATACAGAACCCATATAAAGCAAGGGAAACCTGTAGTGTAAACAAAACCCAAAATACAGGATTTAAGCCACAAAAAAAAAAAAAAAAAATACCACTCCATGTTATCTTACTTTATCCTAGTATCTTGCCAAAAAACAAGTGCAAGAGATTTCTCTCTTTATAACTTATTTTATTATGTGCACTTTGTTGGTTGAGTCTATTTAGAAAGACTCCTGGTCTGAAGGTATAATGATGGGTTAATGTAAACCGAGAAGTAGACTGAAGACAGGATAGAGATACACATTACAGATGAACTAAATATGCTATACAGAGGCCATAACTTAAGCTCATGAACTTGAGCTTACTTGCACAGTGTCTGATGAAGTGAAAATTTATGTAGTCATTGTGTGCAGACAGAGGCATGAACGACACATTTCCCCCGGTGACTGGGGAGGGGGGCACGGCAGTGGCAGAAGTATGGCAGCAGGGGTAAACAGGGAGCTCCTGCAGACATTGCAGGCGGGGGAGGAGGACCGGGGAGCTCCGACCAGGGTTTGGTGATAACCTATGGATGCTGCTGGCAACATTGATCACTGACCACCTACAGATGCTGGGCAGCAAGTAGCAACCGCCCAGAGATACTGCCGACACCCTTTTCGTAGGGGATACACCACCATGCTCAGGGGGTACACATGCACCCCCCCACCACACCACCAATGGACAGAGGCCTGTAAAATGTAGCACGTATCTTTCTATAGAGAAAGTGAAGTGCTTGACTATGGGGCAAGCAATGTTTCCACAAAATGAAAGAGGAGAAAAAAAATACACCTTTGAACCAGGGTCTAGTACAGTGATTCTCAAGCAGGGTGCCATGGAGCCATGCGGTGCCCCGGGATTCTTCTGAGGGTGTGGCAGCGGCACACAACGTTAGCTGTGTTAGGTGCACAAACATGATTCACCACATAAACACAGAGATGTCAAACAGGAATCCACAGTGACAATACCCATTGTGCCCTGCTGCAGCTTTCCATGCGCTTAGCAACAGAGCTTGGCAAATAGTTGAAGGGCTGCCATAAAAAGGAGGGAAAGCACCTTTTCCTTCTTGCTGCCCAGAGGAGGACACAAACATTGGTTGGGAAGTTGCAGCATGGTAAGTTGAGACTGGACAGCTGGAAAAACTCCTTCAGTGTTAGAACAGGGAGGCAGTGGACTAGGTTGTCCATGGAAATTGTGGATAGCTACAACCAAGCCTGGGGAACAAAAACTGGAGGATCCTGGCTACAGGGTGTTGTCCATTTGCTCAGAGTCAGACCAATCACCATATTTGGGGTCAGGAAGGAACCGGACCCCCTGGTCAGAAGGATACAAACTGTGTGGGTTTTTGCCTTCCAGGTAGCACAGGGCACGGGCTCCCTACCTGAGACCTTCTGAATATGTATTGCCATTTCATGGAAGTGGGATGCTGGCTGCCCTGCGCCTGCGCCCTCCTCGCCCCAGCAAAGCCGGCAGGGAGCCCCCGCCTCAGCTCGAGCACGAGCCTCGGGGCTTCCCCGACCCCGCTGCCAATTACCTGCCATGAGAAGGCCGTAGGCGCGGTAGAAGAGCAGCACGGGGTCGCCAGGCACCTTGCGGAGCCCGTCCTCGGCCGCGGCCTGCGCGTGGCGGAACAGCCCCTCGCGGCAGTAGTAGCTGATCGCGGCCTGCAAGAAAGCGGCGGCCCTGGTGAGCGCGGCCGGGCCAGGGCGAGGTGCGGTCACCACCCCCCATTGTGCTCCCCGCGCCGCCGGGCCCTCCCCCAACCCCGGGGGTATCCCGCGCTCACTCACCCGCTGCTGCGCCGAGACGTCCATGGCAGCGCCGCGCCGCGTCTGGGGCGGGGCGACCGCAACAGCTGCAGCTGGGGGCGGGGGGAGGGGAGCGGAACCCGTTTCCATTGGCTGCTACCAGCGGGGGGGCCGAGTCAGAACAAGACGCCTGCTCCTGTTGGATGCTCGGGGGAGAGGGGCGGAGTTGTGGGGAGAAAATGTGCGTGTAATGGGTGGGGAAGGAGGGAGCCAAAGCATTTATCCCATTGGTTGCCAGGAGCAAAGGGGTGGAATATAGTCTTGCATCCTGATTTGACAGTGGGGCTCGAGGGTGGAAGTTGACGGATGGGGGAGGAGGCCTGAGCTCCTTCATTGAGTGAGAAAGAACCAGTAGGGTGAGACAGGGGCGGGGCTAGGCAGTTGCCTGGAGACGTGGTGCGCCGCTGCCCGGGGCGGCTCAGCCAGGCCCGGCGCCCCTGCGGCCTTGTCCCGTTTAAGTCGAGCCGAGTAGGAGGTGCTCGGGCCATCCTCAGCGCGTGCCAGGGGCGGGGAGCAGCCGGCAGCTCCCCCTATGGCAGCGTGGCTCTGGCCTCCCTGGCTCGGGTTTGGGGCCGTGCTCGCTGCCGCCATGTGAACTGTCCCGCTTCTGTTTTTCAGGTGCATATTTTTTGACACCGGCGTGTCAGGGTTTCAAAATACCCGCTATGCTGCAAATTAGCAGCGTGGTGAACCCGTGCGTTTTGCAGTGCCACCGACGGGCCTGCAGTGCCACCAACCCCACGCGCGCGCACTCGTCTGGACGCACCCTGGCAGCGTCATACCAAGCAGCCACGAGCCGTGCATTCCACAGCGGGAGGCATGCGCAGGCTGTGCCTTGCAGGGCAGGTGTGTGAAAGCATGTGAGAGTCAGTGAACATTCACATTGAGGTAAATTTGCCACTGCTGGGACTGAGCCTACTTGCTTTTCAGTGTTTCATAATGTATTCACAGCTCTTTTTCAATCAGTGCATTCGTACTTGCCCAGCTGTGACCTAGAGATTCAATGTGGTAGCCACAGTCAGTGCACGTGGGTAAAACACTCCAGTCCTGTGAAGACTTGTCGAAATACCTGTTTCCACTGAAGGAAAAAAGTAGATGCTTTGAGTTGTGCACAACAGAGGGTTATGATTTCTTCCTCTAAATAAAAAAAAGATTTCCCCTGGTATAACCTCTCTGTGTTCATGATTACAGCTTGGCACTAGCTAGTCATTGTCCAATTTTCCGGTACTGCTGTCTGCTAGCAAATGATCAGAGTTTCTTGAAGGACGGACCAGCTTGATACCTACTAAGGCCTCCAGAAACACCAGGCCAATAAGTAGTTTTGTTACATGGGTTGAACTGTGTCAAATTACAAGTGCAACTTTATATGACTATTTGGAACATACCCAAGTATTATCTAGTCCTTTATCTATCCCAGCACTTTGGGTAAAAGTGTTCAGGGGGGAAATTAAAAAATATCACTTCACACTTAAAGTAGGTCACAGGCATTTTTCTGTGGCCAGTAAATAATCAGAATATGAGAAAGACTGGGATTTTTCAATTCTGTTGTCAGTTTACATTAGCTTTGGCCCAAGGTCAGTTTTTATCTATGAAAGTGCGTAATGATGGCTTCTCTCCTATTCTAAAAACTGGGATCAGCCCAGGTTCCACCACCTTTAAGTATCCGGAATACAGGTATTTTAGCGAAGAGCCTTTTTCTCTAGCTGAAAACCTTAATTTAAGTGGTGTAATATTAACTCAAGTGTAGAATGACTGACTGAAGCACTGAGCAATTTATTGTACATTCCAACAGTTATATTCATTTTTACTTTGAATTTAACCTGAATAATATAGCCCTTGCATATTAGTAAAGCATCTAGTTTCTCTTTAACTGGCAAAAAACATGCTGTGTTTTTTCATAATATACCACTCCATCTGCACCCCACTTTTCAGAATACTAGATCCGCCCATGGCTGTTAGCTATAGAACCTGGCATGCCTTAATCCTGCTACCTCAAGAAGTCATCTAGGCACTGGAAGACCTTTGATTTTTTTTTTTTAACATGGATGTGTTCATCCAGTAACTTGTATATTCTAATATTATAAAAGCCTTAGTCTGTCTGTGTCTTTCCATAACTATTTGCACTCTGTTGTCTCAGCAGCCAATCACAGTGCTTACTGAAACAACCAATCAGAGTGCTCCACACAGACAGAAATGCCGCCATGACAGCAGGGACTGAGGGGTGGGAGCAGGGGAGGGTAACGCCAGTGGTACTGGCCTAACGCCCACCTCTGGCTGTGCTCCTTAGAGGCAGCAGCACAGGGTGCTGGCGGTGCAGCACTAGCCTCACCCCTCACTCCAGCCTTGCCACTGCTGCCACTGGGCCCCAACAAAAGCTGGCAGGGATGTGATGCTAGAACCAGAAGGGTTAATAACAGAAATCTGCTTTTTGAAGGTATCTGAAGTAGCTTATAGGAGTAGTTTGCTGTCTGGAAGAAGATTTATGTATAGCTTTCTATACTGAGTTTCAGGCAGCATAAACTTTAAAAAAAGCGGAACTAAGAACTATAACTACAGACACAGCTGATTTATGAAATTTTGCTTAGAGTCAGTAAAAAATTAACAAACGTAATCACAAGGTATAATTAACATAGTGGATTGAACTTAGGTGGGGATATGTTAATCTCAGACCCCAAAGTGATGTGGTGTGATTTGCTTATTGGGTAAACCCAAGCTTGATAACAGCTATAAAGTAACACTATAAATGGCTATATAACCAAAAAATTAGCATAAATAAGATATAAAAGAACACACACGTTAAGTAACCCTCTAGGAAGGACAGAACAGAAAGGTCATTAATGTCCCATGCCCCCACAGATCTGTGAAAGTGAGGACCAGATCCTGACTGAGGGACCTTCCTCTGGTTCCCCCCTCTGACAGCCCAGTTCAGAGACGTCTGACTTCGCTGAATCAACCTGACGTGTATCTTCTAACTGAGGGACGATAGGTAAATTGCTAACCAAGTGGGAACTCTTAGTTAATTCCTTTGTCTGTTTTATTATCACTGTCAATTTTAATTTGTATTATTATGTTGTCTGTTTATTAGCTTAACCTTTTTACTAACTGTCATATGTGTAAACTACATTTTGTAAGTAAAATTTATTCTTTTTCATAAGTGAAACTTGTCATTGCTTTCCTTCCCAACATCACCTCCTCAATCCTGAACCAAAAAGCCCAGTAGCTAATAAAGTTGCAGTGCTCAGTCAGTCTGCAACAAAATTGATATAGTCACAGTGCCCAGCTGGCCTGTGACACAGGGAGCAGGGGAGGGAAGCGAGAAGCGGGGAGGAGGCATAGTGGCAGCGCCCTGCTGCTGCTGGGCCCTGAGCACAGCCAGGAAGAAGGGAGGGGAGCCAGATGGGTGGGGGGAAGAGGGTTGCATGTGGCCGGAAGTGCAGCGGCAGCAGTGCAGGTTGTGCTGAGTGGCGGCTGCAGCTGCCATGTGCAAGCTTCCCCCCAACCCTTGCACCTGGGAGGTGGTGGCGCTGCAGAGTGGAGTGGCAGCGGTGCTCTGCCCCCCCCGCCGCCTCCTCCCCCAGCCTTCTTGATGGGCAGCTGGCTAGTATTTTTAGAAAATCAAAAACCTTTTTCTGTTGCTCTAGTATCTGACCTAGACTAGAACCACAGGAGCCTTACAATGTTAGAATTGGAAAGGAAATTTTTAACATTTGACAAATTGTGTGATCTTGTTGCATGGTATATTGGTTCTTTAGACAATAGGATGCCAAGAAATGAATTTACATCACACTTGTAGCCTAAGGTGGTTGTATTTATGCATCGTCCACTTACACTAGAGCATTTGTTCTGTGGATTTCAAAACCATAATGATATTTCCTAAATCAGGGGTTGGCAACCTATGGCCTACAAGCTGGATCCAGCCCATGGAGCCATCAGATCTGACCCATGGATGCCAAGTTTCATCAGTGTTTTGCAATAGTGGCTTCTCCTAGACCAAAGCAATGAGAAAGCAGTGGTGGTAGGAGCTTTCTTCATTCTGTGGTAGGGTGAAGCACTGGCAGCAGATAGGTCCTAGCATCCACACACCTCTGACCTTACCTGGAATATCCCTGCCCACAGTCTGAAAAAGTTGCTGACTGCTGCTCTTTGCAACAACAGCCAAATATTCACAGCATCACTACAAAGACCACGGTATACATTGATCTCAAGTATTGAGATACAAGTTCAAACATTTTCTCACCCTATGCAAAGAAAATCAAATACCTTTAATATGCTGAACTCTTAAGAATCATCTACACATGCAATTAATCTGATTTACTATACAACATTACCAACTACATGTGCATTTAAGTGCAGTAATTTATTGCACTGCTGGATACAACATGCATATGGTGGAACAATCTGGCAGTGCAGTAAGTTATAGACTACTGCACTCTAATTACTACACGTGATGCTTTACTGCGCAGCAAATTAGTCTGCTGCACTGTAAAGTGTCTCATGAAGACAGACCCTTACTGTTCAAAAACTGGAGAAGATTATCCCTAGTCAATAGGTAATCTGGATGTTGCAATTGTTTCTTCTTGTCAGGGTCTTTTTTCTAAATTTTCTTTAAATGTTCAACATGCTGCTATTTTTGACAGTTCATTCTGTCTAAAAAAACCCCACTTGATTGTGCACTGTTGACAAGGTTAATCAATGAGGCTGTTTGCTCATCTATCTAAGACCAATCTGTGTATGCATTACCTCAATGTATGAGCAAAATCATTCAGATTTTATTCCAGCCACCAATGAGCTGATTTTCGTATTAGATGTTGAAGTGGAAAAAGAAAAATGTTGATTTTTATTTTTCATAGTTTCATAGTTGGTAGGTTGGAAGGGACCTAAGCAGGTCCTCAAGTCTGGCCCCCTGCCATGGGCAGGAAAGAATGCTGGAATCAAACAACCCCAGCTAGGTGATTATCTAGCCTCCATTCGAAGACCCCTAGGGTAGAAGCAAGTACCACTTACCTTGGAAGTTGGTTCCAGATCCTAGCCACCTTGACTGTGAAGTAGTGCCTCCTGATATCTAGCCTGTATCTACTCTCAGGCAACTTGTGGCCGTTATTCCTTGTTACTCCTGATAGTGCTCAGGGGAACAGGGACTCTCCCATAACCTGCTGGTCCCCCTTGGCCAGTCTGTAGATGGCCACCAGATCCCCTTTCAGCCTTCTCTTGTGGAGGCTGAACAGGTTCAGGTCCCATAGCCTCTCCTTGTAGGGCCTGCCCTGCTGCCCCCTGATCATGTGAGTGGCCCTCCTCTGGACCCTCTCGATGCTGGCCACATCCCTCCTGCAGTGCGGCGCTCAGAACTGGACACAATACTCCAACTGCAGTCTGACCAGTGTCACATAAAGGGGGAGGATCACCTCCTTGGACCTGCTCGTGATGCATCTGTGGATGCACGACAAGGTGCAGTTAGCCTTCCTGACTGAGTCCTTACATTGGCGGCCCATGTTCATCTTGGAATCAATAGTGACTCCAAGATCCTTTTCTGCCTCTGCACTGATGAGAAGAGACTTCCCTAGCTTGTAGGTATGCTGCTGGCTTTTTCCTTATCTTGTCTAAAAGGTGTTATGAAATAATCTCAGATACTCTTTTCCAGGTCTTTACATTGCTGCTATCCATCATGTCAAATACTCCTCCAAATTTGTTTAGCTGTTCTTTTGCTTTCTGTTTCTTCTATACACAAACACATTATGCTCTGGTGAATTTGCCTATAGCATCATTTGCTACTAGTGTTTATTTCTATTGCTCCAATTCTGCAGCCACAATCTTTCCAGTTGTCAACTGCTGGTCACCACTGGATAACTTGCCATTATTTGCATTCCCTTAGGAGTGATGATTAGCCAGAATTTACTCTATTTTAAACTCACCTTGTAGCAAGGGAACTTTCTCTGTGCATTCTGTGTGAGTGACTCAGAATGACTCAAAAATAATCCTCCAACTTTCTTATCCTAAGGTTTCCAAATGCTTTAATATGCTAGTAGATGGGTGTATGTTAAACAATTTAGTAACTACCCAATTTGTACATTCCCATGGGCCAGCTTCAGCTAGAAGGATAGGAAGTTGTCTGGACACTTTGCAGGAAATTGGGAAATCTAGGTTTAAACGCTTCCTGAATAGAACTGGAACCTGGATCTTCTACTCTTTGAGCAAGTACTCTAACCACTAAACCATTTGGCTGAATGGTAGAATAACTTTCCTTTTCTTCCATTTTTTTGTGAATTACATGTTTCCTAAGAAGTAAAAAGAATCTAGCAGCTATGATCCCAAACACCACATGAGAGTGCCCAAAGAGAGGAGACTCCAGCTACTTTCCACTGTCTACTTAAAGAAGTACAGCAGCAGCTTTATCCACTTCTATCATGATCTGCAGATTAGTTAACTATATCATATGATGAGCAGTATTAAACGTAACTGACCTACACCCATTGCCAGGAGTAGATTATTTCTAAGTGCAACCAATGTGGGCTTTGATCTGTGACAGGGGTTTCAAACAAACAGTCCACAGGACATATCTGTTAGGGGTGTGCGAAAAGGGCCCTATTCAGTTCAATTTCAGATTTGGCCCAGATCAGGGACAGTGAGTTGATCCGTTGATTTATATTACTGTCCCGGATTCAATTTGGTCGAATCCAAATCTGAAAATTCAGTGCTGATTTAGAGAATCAGGTTTAGAGAATCAGCAATTTGGCCATAGACACAGCTTTAAATGTTTTTTCTACATACCTCAAGGTACCAGGTATGGGACATGAATGCTGCAATACTGGGGCAGATGGAGCATCCCACAAAAGCGTGCCCACCCTACCCTCCCATCCCCCCATGCTTGGCGGTGAACACGGAAATGGACTGGAAGTACTTCTGGTCCACTTCCGGGTCTGCTGCCGAACGTGCTGGGAACCCCCCCGCACTCCTGTGGGACCCTCCATCTGCCTCAGCATCACAGCATTCCTGAGCTATGTCTATGTCCAAATCTTTCCAGATCGATTCAGAAGGTTCCAGTTTGATTTGGAGATATTAAAGGTCTCTGATTCCATTTGGATTTGGAGATTTGGCCACCGAATCGGGCCAAATCTCTGCTGAATCAAGTCAGTGACTGAAGCTTCGCACAGCCTTAATATCCGTCCCATGGAGCCATGTCATCTAGTCCCAGGAGCTCCTAGAGTGGCCAGGAATGTGGAGCAAAGTCTATCAGTGAAATCTGGGATATGGAGCCCTGTTGGCAACATGTCTCAGTAGCCAGGGCAAACAGCAACTGCATTAATTCTAGAGACTCCCTGATGCTGCTCACTGTGCCACCACGGACAGATCTGGCCCTACATAGCTGTTTATATAATAAGGGTGTTTATACATGTGCTTGTGGGGGGGGGGAGGGCACTTTAAGGCAGCTCTGAGAGCTGCTCCAATTAAAGTACCTGGAATGTCTGATGTATCAGTGTCCCAACGCTGAAAAATGGTGGTAGGGGCGCTTTAACTAAAGCTTGTCAAAAGCTTTAGTTAAAGTGCCCCCACCAACATTTTTCAGTGCAGGGACACTAATGAATGAGATGCTGGAGTCTGATGGAGTGCAGTAATTAACACGCTTCAGCAGACTCATCGAGTCTGCTCTGACACACTTTAATTACAGCGCATCAGAGCAGCCTTGCATGTGTATAAGTGCTCTAAGATTCTACTCAGTGAAAATAAAAGTGGCAGAAAAGAAAAAGAAAGTAAAAAAGCTGCTGTTTTCAAAAAGATGTAATAATATGTTAAAATAAACTATCTTGCTAAGAAAATTTTCATTAAATTCCTATTCACATTACTGTTGTTCCCCTGTTGCTATTGCTATTCTTAGTCCTGTTGTTCCAACACATTGCTGCTGTTCCCCCCCACCCACATTATTTATAATATGCCTTTGTATGTGTGTGTGGAGGGAGGTTGTAACACAATCCTGTGAACATTACCAGTGGCAATACAAATAGGCTGACCACCTTTCAAAAGTGGGACACCAAGCCTCCTGCCCTTCTCCACCCTCCTACACTAGGTCCCACCCACTAGGCTGAGGAGACCCTGAGGGGAGGGCAGCAGGGTGGGGAACCCTAATCCTTAGGAGGCAGTTTACCCCTGCCCCACATACAAATCAGGGGACTATGTGCCCTCCTATACCCCCCTCCAAGGGAGCATGTGCAGCAGTGGGGAGCCAGCACCCCTGCCACCCCCGGTGGCTTCATCCCACTCCCCAGCTAGGCCCTACAGCTGCGCATTCCAGCCCCAGGCCCCTTGCATCACCCTGACTAGACAACACTCCCACCCCCGGCCACCAACCCTGTCCCACTCCTTTCCTCACTCCTTTCCTCAATCTGTCCTCCACCCTACCATCACCTATGCCCCTTCTGGCCCATAGACTTACCAGCAGGCAGCTGGGGGAGCTGCTCTCCACCACTGCCCGATGCTATTGCCAGCCACATGGATGTGTGGACATGCACACATGCACGTGGTGCTCCCTGCAACCTGTTCCCCACTAGCCCCTAGCAGTCAACACAAAACCAGGATCCCTTCACATGATACTTCACATGATAGTTGTCATGGATAATCCAGAACAAATGCTGTCCCAGAGTCATTCAGCCCAGGACTGGACTTGATCTTTATATTTCAGGTCTGTCCCACCCAATTAGAGAAGGGAGGGATCAGTGGTCATGCATAGGGGGAGCACTGGTGCACCCCCTGACCAGCCACGCTTCCACACTTCTCTCCCTCGGTCAGCAAGATTGGCCAAGGGGGGACCCCCCCGTCAGCCAGATTGGCTGAAGGGGGACCCCCCACTCCCATTTGGCAGATTTGGCCATGGGAGAATCCCTCCCGGTTGCTAACTGGTCACCGAGGAGGACATGTACCCCCCACCTCCCCCACCGGACTAAAATGGCACCAGTCGCCTATTGGGAGGGGTCACCCTAAATACAAACCATTTGTTGTCCTTTTGGGATAGCAATAGATTTTTACTGAAAATAAAGCAGTATGACCATCTGTTAAGTTTTGTAGGATCAAAACTTTATGTTTCAGAACATTTTATTTTACATTTGTTTTAGCTAATAAAAACAGACAGCGAAAACCATACAATAAAAAATGTAATTTTTATTATTTTGGCGCAGTTGTAATGTTGTTTAGCATCAGCTAGGGTAATAGTAGCATTTTCCTGCATGCAGTTCACTAATACAGTATAAGTCAATAGTTTTAATAAAAGAAGTCTATATTTAATATTCCTGTGTAAGAAACATAAAATGTCCTGATGTGTTTGATTATACAATTTTGCTACTTTTTTCGTGAAAAAATATCGTGGACCCTGGATTAATATTTATAGCATTTCTAATGATGCATGAATTAATATGAATAAAAGGATCTATTTAAATAAAAGATTAAGGAATCTGTGAAAGAAAAATTTTCTCTTAAAGCTTCTGATGCAGGCACTGCTAGAAATTCAAACAAAACTACATCCTACATCCTCTTCCAACTGCAAAAATATAGATTTTTGGAAGCAAGCAAATTCTGAATGGATTTAGCAGAAGCTATTACATTATTGCAAACTGAAATGTTTGCAAATATAAATAAAAAAAACCCTACAACTACCCATTCTCTTTTTCATTTCTTATTCTCTGAAGTTCTTCCACAAAAAATTACTATGGACAGAAAGTAACAAAAGTGGCTGTGATTTCAACCTGAAGATAAAATTCGTTTCTTATTTTATGTACATAATGCTGAAAAATAAAATAAAATGATTTTTACAGTATTTATATTTGCTTATAAAATTCTAACCACATTATTTTCAACAGGTTTAGCAGTTTGCAGTGTGTCTGTACAGTCTGGCTATACACTATGCTTTTCACAGAAAATTTAAAAATGTAAAACAAAAAATGTCGTAAATAGCTGCAAACTATTGCTTAATGATATGAAGGAATGAGGTTTTGTTGAACAGTTTGTTTCACATTACCTCTGATGTATGGCTTCCCATATCTGAGAATTCTGGACAGTCAAAACAGCAGCAGCATAGGCAATATAAACATGCATTGATAGCATCCAAACTATCTATAATGGTAGAGAATACATCATTTTACCTGCTGAAAGATTGCACACTACATGTATTGTGGTACATATTTGATGCAATAAATGTGCTCAGATCATTACTGGTTTGCTCAAACATGCACCACATGTTAAAAATTGCTATTTACAGAACAGAGAGCTTTTCATTAAACATACAATGTCAACCTTACTGAGAGCTGAAGATGGCTAAACAATACTGCAGGATAAAGCAGAACAACTCGATAAAGGGTTCTTTTTTGGTCAATTTATGTTCTAGGGCAGATTCATGTAATATTTTTATACAGAAAAAACATCTGACAAAGAGACAAAATCTATGACTTCAGACCTTAGAAAGGAGTTTGCACTTGCTGAGATTTAATGGTCTGTGTAAAAAAATATCCATCCGTTCTGTTCTTGTGGATTACAGGGGACTTTACAGGCATATAAAGACTTGTTTGGATGTGACATAACATGAATACATTAATTAAGCACCTCAAAATGTATTACTCCCTCCCAGAAACACCAAGAAGTTAAAAATCTTATTCTTTGTGACTTAATGTTTTTTCATGCATGATCTATAAGTGCAGCATGCCTCCATGCAAATCATTTCTGTGTGTATATTAGAGAGTCATATACTAGAACACCTGGTCCTCATACCTGTAAAGTAGTACTTAACCCCCTACCCCAACACAAACCCCATTTACAAAAATAGTCACATATAATAAACAACATATGAATAAAAAAAAGATGAATCCACCAACACAGATTTTGTAAAAATATGACAAATGTGGCAGTTGAAATGCAAACAGTGGATACAGTTACTGTACTAAGTTTTTATGCTAAACACACAGAATTTATTGGTTTGCACCCCTTTTAACTGGTCCCTACAGTCTGAGTAGCCATTTTTTCTCTCCTTTTCAGCAGTGTCAGCTGGTAGTAACAGTAACCACCTGTCAAAGTTGTTTCCCTATATTACAGTCACAGTTTACTGACAAGGGGCCACTGTCTTGTTATAGGCACTGACCTTAAGTATACAGTTTATTCGTAAAAACTGTCTGTTTGGCATAGACCTCCTACAGGAGTCCTGTTGACACAAATCCACCACACCTTCACAGGTTGTAAACAGTTTTTCAGACAAACAGATTTTTTGCTTGCATTTTACTTTTCCTTCTCCTGGACGTCTTTGTCTTCATGTTCATATTTTTCTTTGACTGGCCTTGTCACACGATCATAAGAAGGTGGACAAATAGCTGTTGAGGTGGTCATGTCTGTTTTCTCTGTAAATGAGTTTTCATTCAACTTGTCAATGAGAATTTCATCTTTAATACACAGACCAGCCCCTCCTTCATTTTTATTTTTGTTATATATAAATGAAGCCTGTTTTACTGTTTGTTTTAAAAGGTGACGTCTGAAAGCACGCTGAATAATGGTAGCAGATACTTCTTCCTGTTTACGTTTTAATGTGGTTGTAATTGGTTCGTAGGAGGCTTTGGAAGGATTGGCTGCCATAAACCTATCTTCCATTTGTATTCGAAGTGCATCCATCTCTCCACTTTCACCCAAAACACGCTTTGTAAAAGCAAACAAGATGTCCAGGCAATGAATTCTGTCACCACTAACCATGGGCATATCCATTGCAATAAGCTGGACTTTGTTGGGCTTTGGTAAATGAAGAGGAGGCTCAAGTGCAGCTGCAAACTCAGATAGCTTCTCAAATTCCATGAATTGAGTTGCATCTGGATCAAACTTTTCCCAAACCTCATAGAACATCTCAAAGTCATCCTCACTTAAAGGTTCAGCACTTTCTTCAGTTGCAACACCAAAGTTCTCCAAAATCACAGCAATATACATGTTTACTACAACTAGAAATGATATGATAATGTAACTGACAAAAAAGAAAATCCCAACTGAAGGGTTACCACAGTCTCCTTTAACGGAGCTTCCAGGGTGAACTCTATATGGGTCACAGTCTGGTTCCCCACTGTTAAGAATTGGTGCTAACAAGCCATCCCAACCAGCGGATGTGGTAATTTGAAATAGGCAGATCATGCTGTTGCCAAAAGTTTCGAAGTTGAACATGTCATCGATCCCAGCTTCCCTCTTAACATAGGCAAAGTTGGACATTCCAAATATGGCATAGATAAACATAACCAGGAAGAGCAGGAGGCCAATGTTAAACAAAGCAGGAAGAGACATCATCAAAGCAAAGAGCAGAGTGCGGATCCCTTTAGCCCCTTTAATGAGTCGCAGGATTCGACCAATTCTGGCGAGTCGGATGACTCTGAACAAGGTGGGGGACACAAAATATTTTTCAATCAACTCAGATAGAAACATACCTGTAAAACAAACAAACAGATGAAAAAACACCTTTGTAAGGGGATAATATTTAACAACAATTTAAATTAGGACAGACCTAATATATCCTTAGATTTTGAATGGTGAGGGGGTATATTTTAAGGTTTTCTTAAAGGGATCTGAGAAAAGGCATAACATAGGTCCTATTTTCATTTTGGCTCTTTTTGCAGTACTTTTTTATAAAACAAGTAGATATTAACACACTGTTAGCATTAAGAGAGGGTTATTTTTACCTCTGATACAATAATGCATTATTACAATTCTCTATTGTGTGCTCATTTACTATAAATTTTGGAAGTGGAACTAAAGTGAATGTCTGATCTTCTAAATTGTTATTGTTAAATAATAGAAAAGACTACCAGTTTTAAAACCAGCATTTGTTCTTCCATTCATTATGTTGCTTTTTGAATATAAGTGTTTCTTACCAACTATGGAGAGAATGACAACTACAAAATCAAAAATATTCCATCCTATGGTGAAGTAGTAATAGCGGAGTGAGATCATTTTCAGGACACATTCTCCAGTAAAAAGGACAATAAACACTAGGTTAATCCTCTGTAAAATATTTTCCATCTCTTTACTCTGATCATCTGTTTCTACCATCATGGTGACCATATTAAGGCAGATAAGAATCATGATGCTGATATCAAATACTTGTTGAGTCACAAAATCAAAGACCACGCCTTGGAACTTGTTCTGGGAATAGAAAAAAATACAAAAAAAAAAAAGAGAGAGAACCATGTAATACACACCTTGACTTTTTTTTCTTTTTTATATTGTATTGAAAGAAGGTTAATTTACTCATAAAGGTAATCTCTTTATAATTTATCATATGACATTTCAATAAAAAGTTCAGCCTTATCAAATAATAATACAAATATGACAACTTAAGTCAGTCCCAATAAATGTATGCATTGTGATTCTTGTCCATCTCAGAGATGTCCAAGGCAGGATATAGACTAGAATCCAGCCCTAGTGAGTGTCACTTCACTACCTTAGGCCTTAAACACAAGTTCATGCATAGCACTGCAAGTGCCCAAGCACTGGTAGCACTATAAAAATTGGAGTGCTACAGGGGTATACACACATTCAGAGCCCCTGCCAGGAGTGCTACAGAGTCACATGAAGGCATGCTGTCCCACCAGAGAGTGTTAGTGGACTGGTCTTTTGTTTTTCCAGCCCCTAGGGAGCCCATCACTGAGCTCAATCACTAAGGGTACCTGCAGACATGCTTCTTAGTGTTATAATTGGAACGTGTCAGAGCAGAGTCAATTAATCAACTCTGCTTCACATTTTAATTAGAATTAGCATCACCTCACCATCACATTGTTTCAAAATGGCCATGGGGCTTTAACTAATGTTTGTGTATGGGCAGCCTAAGAGCCTGCCTTCTCCCATTCCAGGGAAGGGGGACTGGGCAGACTGTCAGCCCCCTGGAGAGCACTGTGGTCTGAGTACTGCTCTTGGTGCACTGCTGTCTCAGGCATCAGAGGATTGCCAGATAGATTCCCACCAAACTAGGAGAGTGGCAAAAAAGGTTGCTACTGTCCTGGTGCCCTATTAGAGGTAGTGGCAGGACTCTGGACCACTTATTTAACTGTGGCATATTTTTTGATTGTCTTCCAAGTTCTAGACATCTTTTATTCTTTTTTTGCTGAACTTTCCAGAAAAAAAATTAGCCTGCAAGCATGAGAAATTCTGACCTAAATGACAGTTGGCTGTTACAAAAGCAACTGCAATCTGGACACTACGATGGGAAGCGCTAGGTAAATTTAACTAGATGGGTTTCTGTCAGTTCTACCTGTAATATGCCGTAATTTCATAGATTTCATAGACATTAAGGCTGCAAGGGACCTCAGAAGATCATCGAGTCCAGCCTCCCCGCCCAAAGGGCAGGAAGTCAACTGGGGTCATAGGATCCCAGCAAGATAAGCATCCAATTTGCTCTTGAAGGTGTTCAATGTAGGTGCTTGAACCACTTCCGATGGCAGGCTGTTCCAGAGCTTGGGGGCTCGGACAGTAAAGAAATTCTTCCTTATGTCCAGCCTCAAACGGTCTTGCAGCAGTTTATAACCGTTCGACCTTGTCATCCCTTGGGGCGCTCTGGTGAACAAATGTTCCCCCAGATCCTGGTGGTCACCCCGATAAACTTATAAGTGGCCATCAGATCACCCCTGAGCCTGCGCTTTTCCAGGCTAAAGAGTCCCATGGCTCTCAGCCTGTCGTCTTAAGGTCTGCTTTCCTGACCTCTGATCATGCGCGTGGCTCTTCTCTGGACTCTCTCAAGCTTCTCCACATCCTTTTTGAATTGTGGAGCCCAAAACTAGATGCAGTACTCCAGCTGTGGCCTCACCAAGGCCAAGTACAGGGGGAGAATGATGTCCCAGGATTTGCTTGAGATTCATCTATGGATGCAAGCCAGCATTTTGGTTGCTTTAGTAGCGATCAAATACAATAATACAATATTAGGTTTTCAAAAGGCCTTAAAGAATTTGGGCATCTCCATTGAATTTTAGAGAGACTTGGGCATATATGTTCATCAGGCATCTGAAAATTTCTGCCAAAACATGTATGTGTCCTTTATTGATAAATAAACAGATTTTTCCTACAGTGAAAACAGTTCCTTTCATTCCATGCTAATTTTCCATGTTGCTTACTGATATACTGCTTAAAGGCAATGTGTACATTAGTTTTTTATAGATGAAATATGCCTAAAAATGTGCAAGATTTTCACTTCTGGTTGCTTGGTTATGGAGGCATAATATTCAAAGAATGCTCTGAGAGCAGTCCTCTCACCCTTCACACCCCTGGTCTGGTTTCAGCACAAGGCAGTGGGCAGGAGCATGGCCAACCAATGTGTATCATGGAGTACAAGATGCTCTGGGAACTGTAGTTTTCTAAAGTGTCAGTGGAAGCCAGTGCTGCCAATGGAGAAATTACTCCCCATTTTTTGCCACCAAAGCTCATGCTGACGGGGCAAAAAATGCAGTTTTCAGCAGTGAAATATGGAGGCGAGTTCTTCCCCTGTCCTCTCCCTACCCCCCAGCAGCAAACTGCACTGCTGCTCTACAAAACTACAATTCCCAGAATTCCACTACACTCATTACCTGTGTCAGGTACTTCCTGGAAACCTCTGTGTAGGTAGAGCGAGAGGTGGTAGGATGAAGCATTACCTCCCTGTCCTTCTGGCACCCCACCCATAGGCAGTGCCTAGGACATGTGCCCTGTTTGCCCACCCCATGTTATGCTAGTGCTTGGACAGATTAACATATACATTTTTACCCCTGGTCGTGGAATAGGTTTTTGTGGTTTTTTGGATCCCAGTTTTTTCATTGCATTGTAGTATTTCTTCTGTTCTTCTGTCATAAAGATGTCTTGACCTCCAAAGTAAAGGAATGAAATCAAAACTGGTTATAACCATTTTAAAGATATAGTCTTTCAAAACTTTATTCACATTTGTAAGAGAAACATGTCTAAAAGGAAACAAATGCTTGCTTTTATATTTTATTATGGAAACAGATTTTAAATGCATTCTTGAATGGGGGATCAAAGGAGACAAATGGCCATGAGCTGAATATCAAAGAATGGGTCTAATTAACCATTAAGATAATTAGATTTTAGTTTAGGAATTCAGAATATCTTAGACAAGATATAAATATCCTGTTCAGCAGGTTATCAAATTTTGTAGTTTTTTTATGGTCACAGCATCTTCCACAAGAAGTTTAGCCATCTGTGAGACAGAAAGGGTTCAACCAGTAACTGGTAGACATTTGTAATATTTCTGTCTGAGCCAGTCCCCACCCTTCTATACAAGGTGGACCCTATTTTTGGTAATGGGGATTTTTCTTTTTCAGTAATCATTTAATGCATTTTATCTAGTGCATGCCACATTCTCATATATTATAATTGTAAAAAAGTAACATTACTTTTATAACAGAGGTGAAATACTTATCTTCTTTTTTTGCTGGTTGAAGTTATCAATGATGACACCAATGAACAGATTCAAGGTGAAAAATGAGCCAAAAATGATAAAAATGACAAAATAAAGATACATGTATAGGTTGTCTTCATACTTAGGTTGGTCCAATACCTACAAATAAATACATTGCAAAATATCAGTACTATCATTTCATGTCAACACTAACTGACAAGCAGCAACTCAGGACAAAAGGCTCTAATACATCTGCCCTGAGATAGCACCACAATGTTTTCTGTTTAAATTAATGTACTTTTATTCTGCTTTAGCTTAATGGAAGTTTTACTATCATTTTACAATAATTTGTTTTAGCAGAATTTTTAGTCATATTGAGGCATTCATTTTTTGTTTCATTCATTTTATATATGAATTTTATTTTAGCATAGACTTCAGAGTTTGTACATAAAAAGACTTTAGTATATGTATAATACTTACATTTCTTGAATCGACAGCTGCATACATAATGTCCATCCATCCTTTAAATGTAGCCTGTAAGGAGGATACATTAGCTTAACATCTGTGTAAAATACAGATTCAGGAATACAGCTAGAAGCCAACTTTTAATTGAATTATTTTCAGCAAGTGAATATGGTACCAGGAAACTTTGTACAACTTAAATTGCAAGTTTTATATTTCAAATTACTCAATTAAGTCACTGTTTACCTTATTATTTTGTCTATCTTTGAGCAGTGACATTTAAAGCAAGGAGTATAACCAGCCAATATATAATTACTAATCATCTATTACAAATGATAGCATATAATATCCATGTAATAGAATAAATGCTCAACAAATTGAGATGTAAATGCTACATATAACTGAGAAATACTGAGAAACAGCCATCTTAATGCAATTGCCACCAATGAAGACTGATGAGTAATCCTGCCTGTCCTATCAGTAAGAAAGGTGGCAACTGGACAGAATAAAGGATTTTTTATGAGCTCCAAAGACCTAAATCTTTCCCCATCTCTAATTCCCAGTTTGACTGTTACATTTTCAATGGTAAAAATTATTCTTCCTGATTTAGTGGTTTTGTTTTTATCATAGTTATATTTTCACTGTTTTGAGACAGGTAAGTTCTCTTATACATACTTTTTTCTGGGAAATACTAAGAAGAAAAGAGTATCTCTACCATAAAAGACAAATTTTAAGGTACACACTGGGTGCATCTATACTAGATGTTTACTGCACAGTGGATTAATTAGCTGCACAGTCAATGTCTACACATGCACCCCCCTCACTCCACAGCAGGATAGTACTTGTATTTACGAGTACTATCCTGCTGTGGAGTAAACTGCAGCAGCACATGTGTAGACACTGCCCCAGCTGGCTGGGGCATGAGGGTGCTTCACTGCAGGGGCTGCCTGCCAGCTAACCCTGTGCTGAAGGACCCTCATGCCCCATCCATCCCCCCTACAACACGTTGAGCTGAGGGGAGCAGACCCAGGGTGGCAGGCTGACCCCTTGGGGCCCTCTGTCTGCTGGGGCTTCTCTGACCCAACTCAATGTGCCGCAGTCCTGGGCACACATTCAAATGGCAATAAACACCAGAATTTATTGCTCCTGAGTTTATAACTTCACATTAACTGCCTTTGTAGATACACCCCAGTATGCGGCAGCTTTCTCTGGATTTCTTCCTTTTTTCTAATCCATATCTGTGTGTGCTGTAAAACCTCATAAAGAGATGAGGATGGGCTTCAGATGGTGTTTTACAAAAGAATGATATTGTTCATTCAACAGGTGTTCTCTATCAGAGCCATCATGGATTACAAAGCACATCTCCAGAAATCAAAGCATTGAGATTTTATTAAAACATGAAGAAATGAAAGACTGAGATAGTTCTGCATCCCTTTTGTTCCACCTATTATCACTTGGCTCTACAAGGCTTCAGGAATTTTGGTTCCTTCATATTCCTGCCGAAAAAGAGAATATATACAGATCCAAACTCAGAATGGGCAAGCCCTCTTCAATGATTAATGACATCTCCAGTTCCCTGAGGCTTACTGTGCAGTTGTCAGAAAAACAAACTCTGCCCGTGCAGCATATAAAGTACAATACAGTTGATAACATCATAACATTGACAGAAGATAAAAAGTGGAATGTTTTCAAAAAATAAAAGGTCCCTATAGACCATTCAAGTTTAAAACAGAAAACACCTCTGAAATTTCAGATATGCAGGATTTTCTTGCATATACATTCAAGTAGAGCAAGTTTGTTACCTTCACACAGTAAGATTCAATCACACTAACAATTTATGGCATGGTGGTGAAACCCTTAAGTGTCAAGCTGTGTTAGAAGGCAGTTACCCATGAATAAAAGACACATGAAGGTCTGTGAATTGGCTTGAGATTTTAAAGTCAACATGACCAGCTGAAAATCAAATTTGCCACCTTAGGCAATACAGAGTTGGAAAACAGCAGGGTGCCCATAATATGACACATCTGCTCAGTCTGTTAAGCAGGCATATTTTTGCATCATGTACAAGCTGCAGGGGTTAAAGGAGTCCCTCCAAAAGATGTCTTTTATTTCCTTTGATCCAGACACATGCTGCTTGAATCACCACTCATGATCTCCCAGGCATAGTGAAACTATTATTTTTTCCATTATGCATGCAGTTGTATTTCACATTAACCTGGATTAAGTTCAGTGAAGAGAAAAAGACTAAAATTACAATATTAAAATTAACCTTGTCACATTCCTAATCTTCCAATAAAGGACCCAATTATAAAGCAATATTTTAAAAAATCCTGGACATTTACGCCGTGTCCAGATGAACATGGTCATGCAGTATGTGCATGCTGCACATTCTGCATGCACATACCAAATGCACATACTACACATTCAGCTGTTCTTTGCACTGCAAGGTAGCAGTGCGGTGTGGGTTTTTTGGCCCTGGGAAGTCCCAGGGTCAAAAAACCCTGTGCAAAAAAAAAAAAAAAGTGGAGCAGGGCACATGGGAGCAGTATGCACTGCCCAAAACCAGAGCCTAGCCAGCAGAAGCCACACTCCAACTGCTGGCCAGTCTCTGAGCAATGGGATCGCTGCTGCTACAGCCCTAGAAGCCCAGGTAAGGTTCTGGGGCCACCCCGGTTCTGGCCCCAGCCTCTCCTACCATACCCAGGGTAACCTGCTGTGTGCCAGAGAGCACCTAGCATAGGCATTCCCCGGGGACAAGTAGCAGCAGCACAAAGTGTGCCTCTGCTGCTTCTCCTCAGGGAAACATGTTCACGCTTATGTGGACACTAGGGGTGTACGAAGTGGGTCATATTTGATTCAGCCCAATTCAGGGGGCAGTAATTTGATTCGTTGATTCAGATCACTGTCCCAATTTCATTTGGTCAAATCCAAATCTGAAGACTCGACTGTGATTCAGAGAAACAGCAATTCAGCCACAGACACAGCTTTATATGTTTTTTCTACATACCTTGAGGCACCAGGTGTGACTCGCAAACGCTGAGATGGTGGGGTGGATGGAGCATCCCACAGGAGTGTGGGGGGGAGGCAGCCCATGTGCTTGGTGGTTGACCCAGAAGATTGGCCATGGGGGGACCCCAGGTACCCCCCCAGACCCAGGAGGCATCAGTTGCTGAGCCAGGGGGCGGGGGCCCACACACTCTGTGGCAAACCCAGAAGTAAACCAGAAGTGCTTATGATCCACTTCCAAGTCTGCTGCCGAGCATGATGGGGACTGCCCCCATGCTCCTGTGGGGCGCTCCATCTGCCCCACCATCTCAGCTTCGCAAGCTGTCTGATACCTTGAGATATATAGAAAAAACATATAAAGCTGTGTCTATGGCTGAATCACTGAATTTCTCCAAACAGAATCAGAGGCTTCCAGTTCGATTCAGACAGATTAATAGGTCTCCTGATTCAATTCGGATTCAGAGATTCAGCCACCAAATCAGGCTGAATCTCCTCCAAATCAAATCAGGGACTGAAGCTTCGTACAGCCCTAGTGGACACGGCCTTACAGTCCATATCAGTATCATTACTACTACAGTAAATCAATGTTGTAGTAGTAGGGCCTGTTACACATTACACTGTAAAGTGCACAAATGTTAATCAGGGTTTGTATTAGCTGGGGGTTTAGAGCAGTCACAGCCTAGTCTAGAATCCTTCCCTGACTGCCCCCACCTGCACACCTGTGACTTGTTACCAGCTGCAACTTGCATGGTAAGCAGAGGCAGAACTAGGAGCTGTACCTGTGAGTTGCTAGAGGGCTGGTGAGCCAGGACAGGCTTCTATCCCTGCTCTATGGGCAGAGGTGTGAGATATCCTGGGATACTGGAGGATTTAAGCATGGGTGACGTGTCTGTGGGGAGTGGCAACACCTTAATGAAACAGGAGCTGGGTAGAGCAAACCAGGGATAATCCTATCCCGACTGGCATAATTTTGAGATGCATAATAGACGCTTATAATCACTTTAAAGTGTTAATGTGCAGACAATCCAGGGATTAAGAGCTCCAAGAGGCACCCACAATTACCATGTAAGAAGGCCTGTAGAGGGTGTGAACAGGCTCAGAGTGTTAGAATGAAAAAAAAACAACTGTGGACATTAAATGCTACCTTTCTGTAGGGGAAAAAAGCTAAAATAGCACCTGTTTTCATCATACTAACTCAATTTAACATTCATTACTTTAGAACATTTTATGCTCCTCAAGAATCGGAGGGAAAAAATATTAGAAAACCCCAACAAAGAGTAGAATTAACTGAGTTATGAGCTGATTTCTTTCTAGAGTACAAAATGTTCTCTCACTGTATTGCTCAGATTTGTATTAATCTTTCACATGAGTCATTAGGAAAAAAAATAGTAACAAGAAATTATGAACATTAATTGAGAAGTTAGGTGAGAATAACATGGCTTCTTCACTTCCCAAAATGGAAGCCTCAGCTCAATTACAGAAATGTTCTACTTCAGCTCTATATCGCCTAAGCAATACTTTCTTACATATAAAAGAAACTCAAGACTCTTTACTGAGGTCAATGGAAACTTACGCCTGGTTGTGTTAGGGCTAAATTTAGCCTATAATCTTTTTTTTCTTCAGGAAAAATTAACTTTGTTTACACATTTCTAAATTAACCATTTCCATTCTTTTTTCAGTAAAGCAATAATGCAAGATTACAACAAAAGGCAAGGCACAGCTCAGTATCACTGGGGTACTTAGTATATCACAACTGATTCCTCAGTCATGCTGGTTTAAATCCAGAGTAACTCTATGGATTTCAAAGGAGATGGTTTTAAAGAACCTGATCCAAACTGTTTTGGCTAAAGAGTCAAAGAAACCTAAGAAACCTTTAGGTAGGGATACATTTGAATGGAATAAAAAAACTATGAAAGCCTTGTTTTAAGACAAAAGCTAAGAAACAGGGGAAAATATTTCATGAGCATTTTCATTTTATTCTTTAAGATACAACAATAAATTATTTTTAATTAATTTAATGTTGGCATTTTATAGCTATCTAAATCTGCCTGGTAGCCCCTAGTTTTATCTTCTACATTTTTTACCTTGCATTTCTAAAACGTCTGTTATTTTCCTTTTCATATACTTTATGGCAAAATAATCAACTCTTAACTTTAGAATCCAACCCTGGGCTTGCAAAATTTTGCCCAAAGAAATCTCCCACCCAAGATTTACTTACCAGAGGAATTCCAAATACTAGGCTCCAGGCTTATATCTCTTATGAAGGAGTCATGTCACTCCTCCCTTTCCATCCCTACTTACTGCTGCATGAGAACTGCATGTGAAAAAGGAATTTTTCCAGCAGATCTGTCTCTGTTTTGTTTCTTCTTTTCAGGGTCACAGAAAATCCTCACACAAGTTCAGAACAAAAACAATGATGACAAATCTGCAGATCCATACAGACCAAAACAAGCTGGACTGGATCATAAAACAGAAAGTGTTTCTACACAGAAATATTGAACTAATGGTACCTTCAAAGCTTCCATAGGACAAACATTTAAACTCCACTTAAATCCAGTCCCAGATCTTGGAAATCTGTCCTACAGTTTGATCACCAAAGTCCTAATTGATATTGCCCAGGAGTCGTTTTTGGCACATATCAGGAGCCAACATAGTTCATACAGAAAATATTTTTGTCTCTGGGTCTCATTTCATAGACATCAAAGAAAGAGTAACTTAGTTTCTCTCCTCTCCTTAGGAGGAGACATAAAACACTTTGTGTTTCCCAGAGTGCTGCAGAACAGTGCATCGGATTCCTACCTACCCAGTCCTGCTCTGCACACACTGACCTCAGAAATAATACAGTGAAAATCCACTTTTTTGGGAGCAAGAGAATAAACTTTATTGATGCCAAATGACTTCACTGGACTTTTGGAGGAGGTATTAAGACTGCATGTCTACACAGAAACCACAGTAAGCATATCTATTGACACCCATATCTTTGTAACTAGATTCCTTAGGTTCAGTGTTTATCTTTGGTCCTGAGCCAAATAACTAATTTCTTCTAGTAGCTTTACTTTATTTCAAGTATATTAAAAGACTCCCCCAATTAATATCGGTACTCATTTGTTCCTCTCAGTTGCTTCATAGTCACCTGCCCAGGATTCTGACCTAATTTTTGTATCTAATATTCTTTCTGTATCAATTGGAAGATGGCTTTTATAACCTCTGCTCTGACTAAGGAAGCTGTGTGCCCTAAAAAGCTATCATCCTGAGTCATGTCCTTCATTATGCTCTTTCATTTACAGGAGCACAAATACCATTGAATGTCAGCTACATTTGAGTTCCTAGCTCCTTTAGGCACTTTTTAAAATCCCTCTTCCCTCCCACTAACAGGATCTCATTGTTAGGTTTACAAATCAGTATTATCAATTTATCACTCACATCTGCAAAGGTGTAAGTCTCCCTGTCCAGTCTAGAGAAACAGAAGACACTCTTTGGTCAAGGAGTGACATATAACACAGGTATATGAGATCACTTCTATGCTTACCACAACTGGAAAAAAGAAGTGGACATGTCAGCCAAATTCCACCCACAACTCGAGCTCTGTCTTGCCGAAATTCAAAAATGAGGCACTACTCACAGCACATGGTACAGATGTTCAAAATATGATCAGGCCTGCTCTGCTGGATTCCTCAGGCCTGGCTCTCTCTCACATGAAGTTTGGGTATGCCCAAGGGCATAACTGGATTAAGCCATAAGGAAAGTAATTTCATACCTATGATTTTAGATCAGAGCCACAGGATGATTTTAAGAATTTAAGTTTTTGTTTAAAGAAGTCTTTTTGGAAAATTTAGGGGAAAAAACCCCATAAAAGAGTAGCTTAAAAATGTAAGCCATATACAAACTGGCACTGTGATTTCTTCTTGAGTCTGCAGAGATGCTCTTGTGGAAGGAGAAGCTGAAATCAAGAGAGCCAGAAAAGGATAAACCTAGCCCTATCTTTACTCCTGAACAAACCATATTCCTATTGGCTGGAGATCCGGAGGAGAGCTTGTGAGGGTTTGGTGGATGTCTTACTGAGCTCTGCCAGATTGGCTTCAACTAAGGTGGGCTTATACTGGCCCCAGACACTGTTCCTTCTTGCTACCCTAACAGCTGTATATATAAAAAAAGGGACTAGTGTGTTGGCTCTCTCTTGAGTTCAGTACATTTGTGCTACCAAAATCAAATTTTGTGCTTACACTAGATTGTGATATTTTAATAACATATTTGTCCCTATCCTTTTTCCATGCTGTGATCCATAGTAAAACAGTTATGCATGCCATAATTTAAATGTCAGTAGTTGTGCATTTTATACACAAGCCTACTTAGATGAATGCAGCAGTTCACAGTTCTGAGTTACTGTTTAGACTCTCCACAGACAGGGCAATATGACTATATCAGGTTATGCTCAATTCATGTTTTAAAGCTTTTTCATTATTTTCTTCACAGCCAGAAAATTGGAGACTGCTTTTTTTTTAAAATAAAAAGTGAGAGTGCAGAAGCTAAAAACAGCATCAGAAAAAGAAATGGTGCATATTCCATAAAACCCAGTTAAATTAAAGCCCTACATCTTTCTTGCTGCAGTTAATTTCATATTAGGCTGCTAGATCTTCCAGAATACAGCAAAACTGCTAACTCAGTTAGCAGTTTTCTTTTATCAGAGACAAGCTTGCACTTGAGTGCCACTAGTAACGTCCTTCTTGCATTCGGTGTCCTCTCCTCTCTTTCTTTTTTTGCTTCTGTTTGTACTAAGCACTTCTATTTGTTAGCTGGCATGGAAACATCAGGGAGAGATTTTATAAATGAGTCTGTCTATTTTTTTTTCCTGCTTTACCTACTTCTCAATTTACTGAGGAATTACTTCTCAGATCACATAAGTCTGCACTGGTGGCAGCCGAATAATTGGAAAAGGAATTTCTTACCTGGGAATTTTTTTCTGTAACTTAGTTACACCAAAGTATACTTCTGCCTTTCAGAAACTATAGCATCCAAATAGTCCATGTTGCGTAGTACTATTTCAGCTTATGACTGGAAATTTGCAAAGCTGGAAGTCTTGGGGGAGATTGAGAGGAACAAAGAGGGAGGGACTAGGAGTTACTCTATATAGGCCACAAAACTTTTCTCCTGTTAGTACTAGTTACCATCTGCTGGCCAATGTGAAAGAGAGGAATTATTCTTTAGTGTACTGGTATTACTAAGTTACAGAAAAAAATAACAGGTAAGCATTTCTCTTTTAAGTGAGACACAGTTGGAAAAAATGCTTTTCACTATTACATGTAAGCAATCAGAAGTATATAAAGAGTGATCACTTACTACTTGAAGTAAAGATAGATACCCAAATCCTACATTATCAAAGTTTACTTTCACATTTTTCCATCGAGCACTTTGATTGGCGTCTATGAGTTCCCGGCACTGACTATAATTGTTGATTACTTCGACTTCAAACCTTTCATCAGTTGTGGTGTTAACACAGTAGTAGAACTTCCCAGCAAACAGATTTACTCCCATGATGCTGAAAATTAGCCAGAATATAAGACAAACGAGAAGCACGTTCATGATGGATGGAATTGCTCCTAAAAGGGCATTCACAACCACCTGGTACACAAATACAGGGGGAAAAAGAAAAGAGTATAAGAATATTTACAGAATATATACTGGTTTATCAATGCTTTATCAGTCTAAGCCTTTATAAAAGCTAATACTAATACTGTTAATGCAATAAATTAATGGCAATAGTGTTACTCTAATTTATACATAAAGTTATCACATGCTCAATGGAAGAACAAAAAATACAAAAACTAAAATATCTAAATGAAAAACAAGAATAGAAAACCTGGTGATGGTAAGATGAAGACTTACGTTCATGTGTTCTATAAAAAAGAGATAAGTATTAAATATAAATACAAAAAATTAAAATAATCTAAAATGCCACAAATTAGGTCATATAAACTTAAAAAAAAATTGCACCATGTAAATTTGAAAAATATACCTTTGAAATTAAAACAGAAAACAAGGATATCTCTAAAAACTATGGTCTATGTTAAAGGTATTATTCAAGATTCATATACATATCTTTATTGCCTTATTGATCCATGCAAATAACTACAAAGATTAATTTCTTTGTATAGGAAAGCAAGACAGTTTTGCAACATGTGTTTATTTGAATCAACATAGTTTATTTCAAGCTCCAGTCTTATTATTTCATTTACTGAGTTTAATTCATTAATACCCTTCATTTATCTAAGCAATATTAAGGGAAAATTCAGGATTTTAAAATTTATTTATAGCTAATTGCCTGTCCAAGTCCCTGGAGGCAAGATGTCACAGTAGTAATTTACAGCAGAAATCAGATCGTTTTTTTCCTAATGTCCTGGAGCCTGTTATGTGTCTGTCAAAGCTACAAACAATTTTGGGGACTGTGCTTGGTTGAACAGCTAAGCCAATGATCTTCAATCTTTTTTAGACTCAAGACACCCCTCCATAACTTTTGTAAATCAAGCAGCACCCCATTTCAAAAACTAAAGTATTTGTTACTGTGATTACCCTCCATGCAGAGGGGCCAGGGAGTGGGGGTAGGGGATCAGACAGACAAGAAAACCCTGAACCTGCCCTTATCCACTTCAGGGTTGCGCAAAATGTGGCCCGGGGGCCAGATGCAGCCCACCAAGCCATTCTATCTGGCCTGTGGGGCCCCTAAAAAATTTAGAAAATTAATATTTATCTGCCCTGGGCTGCCTGTCATGTGGCCCTCAATGGTTTGCCAAAATTCATTAATCAGCCCTCTGCCCAAAATAATTGCCCACCCCTGACTTATCTCCTCACACTTTCTGCTGCCCACTTCAAATGATCTTATGACAATCCAGGGTGCTCCCACACCCTGGTTGAAAATCACAGAGCTGATCAGTGTTCCTATATATCTGATAACAAATCTGCTCATTTACTATTAGATATGTCTTTTTACTTTTGGCTTTGTCCCATAGTTTGAAACTAAAAGGGGCACTATAAGAAATAAATAACATATCCACTGATGACCTGCTTCTCAGTCATTCTAATTCTGAGGCAGCAGAAATATAATAGGGTTTGGCAAGGCTTATGAAGTGTTTACCTCTTTTTTTCTATATCAGGTTGTGGACTTTCCCATCCCAGGGTAATTTAGAGCAAACTCAGAACCGCCAAAACTTATATCCACTTCCCACAATTTTTTGTAGGTCCTGAGAAGCAGAGGTTATTTTCAGGGAATCATTTCTGGATACTTTAAGACCCCTTTCTATTACAGAGTGGCATAAAAGGCTAGGGACAGAAATTACACAAACTGGTATGAGTGATTGGAAACTGGTTCAAATCTGTAAAACAACAGAAGTTCAGTGCACATAAACCACTTCAAATAGCTGAAACTGGTTTAAGATAAACCTGGATGAATGCAGTATCAGATTTAACTGATTTAGGTTATATCAGGTTATTGAACTTCTGTCCCAGACCCTTTCCAAATTCTTGTTACCATACAGTCCTCTAGCCTCCCAGGGTGCTTTGAATCTCTCCCACAATCCCCGCCCCCCTCCCTTGCAGGGTGGGTGGGCTAACCTTGGCCCAAGCTGTCTGCTCCAGCTGAGCTGGGAGGTATGCTCTAGCTCCCTGCAGCTTCTGGCCTGGGCCACTTCAGGCATTTGGCTGCACTTCTGCAGTCACAACTGTCTGTCTGTTCGCTGCTTATCAATTCAATCTACGCAGCTTAGACTATCCTGCAAAGATTGAATTTATTCAGCCTTGGGTTTTTTGACTGTCTGTACTTAGCCAAAGAGATAATATTATAACTAAGAATCCAGCATTATCATTCTATCAAGTTTGATCACTAAAACAACCAATAGTGAATATATTTTAATGAGTTTTACTTTTTGTGAGAATTGTGATATATGCTTGCTTTCTTAAAATTCCTATATTAAGAAAATGCAAAGTTCTTGCAAAAATATCTGATTACTCTAATCATACGTTTCACTTAATGAAAAGTTGAGACTAAATTAAAATGGTGAGACTAAATTTCTGAACACTAGGACTTCATTCTCCAGAGACTGAAACCAGAGTTGTAAAAAACAGGGACTTTATTCCATCTAGTAGGAAAAGTAAATCTTGTTAAATTGGTTGAAGAGATTGAGACTAACATTAAAATTATGAATGCAAGAATTTGGGGAATTCTTAATTGCTTGAATTGGTCCATATCACTATTGGTGCTAAATTCATGTTTGAAACTCTAGGTCTGCTGGTGCCTTTGCCATTATTGCATGCAGGTATTACATGGATATTTTCCAGGATGTGCAACATTTCTCTTTACCCCTCCATATACAATTTAATATTTCTGTAGAAACCTGAAAAAGACACACACACACACACACACACACACACACACACATACATATATATACACATATGCATATGCATATATATACACATATACATATACAAATCAGAAGTCCTAAACTCAGAATGATTTTGTTTTTGTGAATCAAGTTGTCATCACAGACAATGGATTAGCAGGCCTGGAGACATACTGGACCACAGACAGATTCAGTACAGGCAGCAGATTATTAACAACAATGGATGTTTATAGATATGCTCCAGGAGTGTGTGTGTGTGTGATGAGGGTGCTTTAATTAGAGCAGCTCCAAGAGCCACTTTAATTAAAGCACCTGGAGCATCATGTGTATCAGCATCCCCACACTGAAAAATGGCTGTCAAGCAGGCTTTAGTTAAAGTGCCCCCATCACCATTTTTCAGCATGGGAACACTGATACATGTGATGCTAGAGTCTACTGAAGCTTAGTAATTACCACGCTCCAACAGACTCAACTAACTGAGTTTGCTCTGATAAGCTGTAATTACAGCACATTGGACCAGCCTTGTTGCACATGTACAGGCACCCAATGATTAAAGTCACAGATGAAAAAACTGTTAATACATAATAGTGGTAAAAGAAAAAAGTTTCTACTTTGCTATCAAAATAATCTTGCATCTTCAGGTGAGAGAGCAATTGAGTCTCTCTTGAGGTTGCCAACAAGGAATTTTTTGGAATAAGAATTGAACTGATTCCACCAACCCATTCCATAGAGGTTACAAAACACCCACCAATGGTAATAATTTTTGTCACTACTGACCTGGTCTGGATGCAAACTGGTGACCTACAGATGAAAGGTTTTGCAGCCTACTACCAACCCCTTAAGCTATCCAGGACCCCTAGATGTGCTATTGAGAAAATAAAATTAAATTAAATTTTTTAGATGTTTTAGTGCCCACAATGAGCTTTTGCCTTGCACAGCATATCCTGTTAGGCTGCTCGCATGCTTCTAGGTCCGTTTCTATAAACTGGTGAGAATTTCTTTAGTGTTTTTATGTCTATAACACAAGTAACATGTAGAGAAGGAAACAAATGGTTTTCTTCCTTGAATGAATGAAATATATTAGGAAAATCTGGCTATTATCTTACATAATATATACTGTGTGTACATGTGTGTATTAATATACATGTATCATGTGCTTATACACACAAGTGTAATGATAAATAAAATATGTTTAAAAAGAGAAATTAATACAGAGAAAGCTACAAATCTTTACTAGTTAAGCAATGTAACAAATAAAAAATTATAAGCAACCTCTCATGAGGTACATTTTGCAGAGGTAGAACACAATTTTGACAATCATATTTCATACTGATGCTCCCTCTTCAATGCTGAGTCAGTCATACTATGTTACAAGAGATGTTTCTATTCAAACAAGGGGTGGTTCTTTCCTGCTTGCCTTCTTTGATTTCTTGTTTTTGAACTAAAGTCCAAGGCCCCCATCTGAAACTACAGTTGTGGAAGAGCATGTGCAAACCTAAGTTTAATCTGCTTGTGCCCTCCCTGAGTTTCATGGTTGGTTTTTTTTGGTCACTGCCTAATTCCCATGAGAAAATTAGAGAAATCTCAGGTTGCTTCACTTTTCCCTTGCTTCCTATGCCCCCAAATTCATATTATGTCAGCCAGATGGTCACTGAAGCAAAAGGACACCTTAGCCATGCCCACTGCACAAAGTGTAATGGTTGGAATGGAATCAGAAGGGAGCTGTGCCAATATAAAAGCTGTCATGGTAACTCTATGCCAGCCAATGATCTTGCTATTTAGGGGGAGGCTGGCAGTGGTGAAGGAAGCTTTCTGTTAGCTGAGTGGTGCAAAACCACCTTAGTACAGCTTGGAATCTCTCTCCGCTGAATTTGATAACTCCCACACTCTCTAGCTTAAAGTCTGGCGATTTTCATAAAACTGTAATTACTATTTTAGTATAGTATTGCCTGGGGTCCTAGATCAGATCAAGGTGCTACTGTTCTCAAACCTATACAGACAAAAATAAAAGTATCTCTTCTTTTAAACAGTTTTCATTCTTACTTTAAAACCAGATATAATAGGTCGATGAAACAACCTGTGTGGTAGGGGGCAGGGAAGATGAAATGGAACAACAGTAATAGATGAATGGTCTTTCCACCAGCTGTCTAAGTGGACCACCTGCCTAGCACTTATTGGCAAGCACTCAAACATTTTGCAAGTATCATAATAGAAATGAGTCTTACGGTGGGGCTGAAGGAGCATGTGGAAGTATCTTTGCACATTTTTAAATCAGTATGTGTATTGTTTTATTTACTAAAATTTACCTGAAATAAATCACCTATCAATTCATAATAGGAATGTTTGAACTGAAGGCTGAGGTGGAGGATAGTGAGGGTATTTGACTATGCCAGAGTTCATCCAGCAAGAACCCAGGGCTCCCTCCTATTTCAGACAGTATCTCTCTGGCTTGTTCTCTTCCTTCTGTTTCTATATATCTTCCTTTACTCAATACTAAGTTGCCAACTTCAAGATAAGTGCTAGAGAAGATAATTCATAACTTGCCATCTGATGGCTAGAGCACTTTGCTAGTGGCTGTACTTCAAACCTCCCTCAGAGGTGGGGAGGGAGGGGAGAGGCCTAGAACCCAGGTCTCCTGCTTCCTGGGCAAGTGCCTGAACCACTGAATTAGTGGTGTAAAATATGCACTTTCTCCTCTGATGCTCATCATTCACTAGTCAGTTTTTTTACAACTAAAATTTTGGGACTATAAATTTAGTTTATAGTTTTACAAGCAATACATAAGACTATAAATAAGTTTACCCTGCCTTACATGCATACCACAATGAACTTATTTCAGCACAGCCCCACTGAGTATGCTCAGCAAATGTACACATTTGCACACCCAGAGCTGAATCACAAACTCTGCAGTTACTCAGCTTCAAATGCAAAGAAGAATTTCAGGACTCAGCATGGCAATGTATTATAACTGCATCATTACAGTTAGTCATTTGGTTCTTTTACCCAAGTGGTTCTCAACCTTTTTAGACTCAAAGCACCAACTAGAATGTGCCAGCTCTTAGTTTTCGCTCTTTTTTGACTGCAGAAAAATAATAGTAATTCTTCTGTTGCAAAAGCCACAACAGGTTGGAATGTTTTTAACAATATGAATTCTTATTTAAAATTTCTGGGTTTACCTTGTGAATTATGTTTGCATACCTAACAGTGCTAACATTGTGAGGCACCTTCAGCACCCTTGAAAGGATCTCAAGGCACTCCAGGGTGTCATGGCACCCTACGTCAGAATCACTGCTGTGCACTATCCACTTATGCTAGTACTGATGCAGGCCAGACTCCTTGGCAAGTGGAATTAGCATCAATGTCCCTACTAAAGTAAGGTATGCCAAAAGCCTCAGCACAACTAAGACTAGTTAATTATGTCTGCTCTGACACCACTGAATCTTATAATCCATCAGTATATCCCAATATTGACTTGTTTTTTGAATGGGTTGGAAGGAAGGACGGATCGACAGACGGACAGATGGATGGATGGACGGACGAACGCATCCCCACCCTTTTCCCCCTCTCACTGTCTTCAGAAGCTGGTTAGAACTAGTTCTGAATTGATCCATGACAAGTAATATTAAAAAAGGCTAAAGTAGATAAATAAAATGTACCAGGCTGATCCTATAAGTAGGACTCTGAGGACTTTTATATATATCCTCTGGGAGTGGGGGGGAGAGGAAAGGGGGTGGTGCTTTAATTAGAGTGTCTCTCAGAGCCACTCTAATTAAAGCTCCTGAAGCATCATGTATATCAGCATCCCCACACTGAAAAATAGCAGTAGATGTCCTTTAACTAAAACTTGTTGAATGAGCTTTTGTTAAAAGCTCTCCCACCACCATTTTCAATATAAGGATGCTGATGCACATGAACCTGGAGTCTGCTGAAGTTCAGTAATTACCACGCTCCAGCAGACTCTATTGATCAATGCATGTGAATACATGCCCTAAGACCTTGCATCTTTTCTTTGATCAGTTGATAAGGGTGTGGAAAATAATTTGCCCTTCCATCCCCATGGACTATTATGTAGAATTAAAAGTGCACCTTAAATGAGGATGAGTATTTTTTCATTCCACACTTGGTCAAAGAAAAGAACAGCTAAGCCTGTATTCTGTGCTCAAGGAATCTTTGACTCTGTGACTTATCTTTGTTTTCTTATACAGAAGATTTACCAATTTACAGTTGTCACTTGCAGATATAACTGAGTAACAAAATGGCATTACTTAAAACCTGATTAAACTGTCTAAGAATCAAGTACCAGCAAAGACCTTCCCTCAAGAAATGTACCAGAATTTTGAAAATTAGCAGGCAGAAGAACACTGATCTGACCATCATCAAGTTTTGGTATAGTGGACAATAGTGGTGAGCTGTTGGTACACATGATTGCAGAAATATAACTTTTTAAAACATCAAGGATTTTTTGTATTCTGAAAAAAATTCAGGACTCAGCATGGCAGTTGAGGTGAGAGAGTTTGCTATAGTATGATAGAAAGTGCTACCTGGTTTTCTCAAGGAAACAATTTCTTACTTTTTCTGCCACCAACCAAAAAGGGAAACAAACCACTGGTTTGAGGGCACCATTACATCCCTGGTCAAAACCCTATCAGCAGCAGCAGCAGTAGGTATAGGATGCTCCCCACCATTAATTCATTTTTTCCATACATCAATGTCCAAACGGTTGTAAAAAAAATGTCAATACTAGCAACTACCCAGTACCCTTTTGCTGAAGGGAGATTTTGAGCTTTTTAGCTATGGTCACTTTGACACATGCATTTGGACATCATTCAGTAGAGAGATTTTTGAAAGCTGAATCTTATAGCCCTAATATTTACACCCTCCCTAAGAATGCTTTTAGGAACACAATTATTATATTAGGAAAAGATATAGCGGGAATGTAATTCTTCATAGGAAGGAGAATCATCAAGTCAGTGCTATAAGGCACAAGAATGAAGGAGTTTTATTACAGATCTTTTCAGTGTACATAGTTCATGTTGCTTTAATCACCCTGAATCATAGGCCTTTCAGTCACTATTTCCCCAAAGGAACAGAAAAAAAGAAATCAAGGTAGGAGTCACAATGACCCTCTTCTAGAAGGAAACAACTGGCTTTCTATGCTGAACTCTGTAGAAGTTTAGAGCTACACATGGATAATAACCAAGGGCCAGGTGTATCTTGGATGTAAGAGGAGAGCAGTTAAATAATAATTTGTATGTTTAAAATGTATTTTGTCTTTTGGGCTAGCATCAATCAATGCTGCTTGGCAGTGGTTATTCCTAACAACACTTACTGGTAGTGCACATGGTCTGCTTTAAAACTGATCAAAGAGAGCAGGATGTAGTGCAAAAATCACTACAGATGTTCACTGATATCACAGTGTTGCTGAAGGAACAGCTTTGAGACTGATGATAAACTACACTTTGTTCATCATACAAATGGTGTACAGAGGAAGTCTGTCAGATTTAGTTCAAATACTTACTGCTCCAAGGCAAGATTCAAGGCACCACGCTTCTGGCAGAAAGATTTTTTTTCACAGTTAATGGTGACAGCTTGGCTTACTGCATAAACAATAAGACTTATGGGTGTAAGTCTGTCTGTTATAGCTCCCACAGCAAGACAATCTCAAGGGACCACCATGTTCAGTATAAACAAGAGGGAATAGGAGGTCGCATGTCTTGTGTTAAAAACTTTGCAAGAATGACATCAGGCTCTGTCTCACAAGGTATTGTCCACTACTTACCTAACTGGAAAGGGGAACACAATTGCAGACAGACTGGTTATCTGATTCCCTTCCAGCCTCAGGGCCCTCATCTTAACAGTCTGACTCCTGACAAAGTAGATCTTCTCCAGAGGCCTGGTGTTTCTGAGTCTTGGAAGGAGTCTACCAAAAGGATTTATAAATGCAAGTTGAATACGTTTTTTTGGGTGTAGTACAAACAGGACCTCACAGTTCCCTTTAAATGTTTTAAAAAAACCCTATTTGTCTGAATTTTGCCTGGCTTCTTTGTAGACAAATTACATTCTCACATTTTTTTTCAGTCTGCCACATACTCACGGAAGGACCAGTGACATTAACTGGTTCATGCAGCCCTTGACAGATTTCAAAAGCCACATGTCATAAAATTAATTTCCTCCATGAGAAGGACTTCAGCTCACACACTGAGTATCTGTCAGCATCTAGAGACAGATTGACACAATACCAAGTGTTAACCTATGAGGTGTGGTATTAAAAAAATAAGCATCTTAGATTCCATCCACAGGTGGTGATGACAGAATAATGATGTCTGCCTACTCAAGCTGAATAGTGATAAGTCCTTAATGTGAAATAGATGCTTTAGGAAACTGATATTTTTCATGATGCCAACTCACTGGACCATCCTTAAAAGAATCATGTCTAAATTACTACCTGATTGGTTGCATTTTCTTATTGTAATGACCCTAGCAGGTTTGCACTTAAAAAGTTGTACAATACTTGTAATATTTATTATAATATCATTTAAGATATCTTTCAACCTACTCAATTCCAAGACTGAGAATCCTGTCATAACTGTATTTTGAAGAAGGGGAAATTATCTGTAATTTTTCTTTGAAGATAACACTCAAGATTTTTACTTATGTTCTTTCCTCACGGTTTGGTAATTCTGTTTGATGCTTAGATTTTTTCCCTGTACCTGGAAAACACTGTATGTTCTTATATACAGCACACCCCAAAATATAACACACACCTTGTTTTTGAAAGGCAGAATGAAGAAAAAAGATTTTTCTAGTGTTATAGCTGCATAGAGCAGGGGCAGAACCTAATCTTCAGCTGACTCACCCAGGGTAACAGAAGTAGCTAGCAAACCGCAAAAATTGCCCTATGAAAAGTTAGTTTGATTAGTGGAACATCAAAACAATTAAAAAGGAAAGGCAATCATTAGCATCTGTGGAATGAAGAACAATGGTCATTAAGTTAACTGAATCCCTCAATTTTATACACTGTTATAAAACTGGAAGTCTGTGGATTTCCCAAAGTGTGGTAAAATAGGGGTAAGGTTTTTTAGGAGCCAGGGGCCTCAGAAAGCACGAGGAAATTACTCTAAAATACCTACTTGAATCATGAAATGAAAATAATAGAGACACCTAAAAGCAGACCACTCAGCTTAGGGTGCCTGAAGAAAAAGGCAGTAATACCTCATCATCCATATAACCAAAGCAGCAAAAAGTTCTAATGGACATTTTGTTTTCAGCTACTGCCAGTTCATCCATCCATGGAACCAGCACATGCCCAGAACTACTCCCAAATTGACAACGGTTAAAGAAATATGAGACATCTAAACTTCTTAGTCACCCTGCTACCATCTTTTCAATGATCTTATGCAAAAATAGTGTGCTGGATGAAAACTGGTCTGGTTTGTCAACATAAATTTACAGCACCTTTGTAACAGCCATATTAAGTCAAGTGCAGTGAACAATCTGCCACCCCTAAGTGAAATGCCCTCCAAAAAATATGCCCAGTTTTTGCTCATTTCCTTTTGCCTGCCAAATATGATATGAGCTACCATTGTGGAATGAAATTCATCCAACTTACAGCAGAGACTTTCTTGAGAGTCAAGAAAATATATTGCCATGCTATAAATTTGAAAATATTGGCATATGGTTCCAGTTCAGTCTAAATTCAAAAATTTTCACATAAATATACACACATCTACATTTATATCATACATATACATATATATATATATATGGTTCATTTCTAGGTATAAAATTTTTAGGTGAAATATTTTAGTATTTTTTAAAACCTGACTAGTTTTATAGTGTTAACTATTTTGTATGCCATTAAAGATAATCGTTTTTATGGGCCAATTTTATAATTCATTGGTATGGTAAGCCTCTGTTTTCTGGATAGTGAAACCACATCTTAAGTCAAAACATCATAACTTGGAACCAATTTTCTCACAGGAATCATGTTATAAATGGGGGATTGGTTCCTTTATGATGCTGGATACAGCTGTGTCCAACTGGTCAGTCTGCTGTGCTGAAGGGGAGTGGGAAGGGAAGGGAAGAGAAGGGGTGGGGGGATGGATCAAGGTTCCCCGCGGTGAGGAAGGGGCTGGGGTTGGGGCAAGTTGCTCATCTGGTGGTTCCTGCTGACACAGGAGGGCTTGGAGGGATGTGGCCCCGGATCTACATAGAGCAGGGTGGGTGGGGCTAGGGCTGCACCAGGCTGCACTGCAAGTGGGGGCTATGCTGTCCTTCAGTGATATGCAGCAGTGGGAACCGCCCCCACCCTCCTGGCGAGCCACAGCTCTGTCTCACACCCACCCTGCCCTGGCTGGGCAACCAGGATCAGGGCATGGAGGGACATATGCCCGCAGATTGGTGTGGGCGGGGCAGGGGCTGCATCAGGCTGCACTCTGGGTGGGTGGTGGGGCCTATAGCCCCCCCATAGCTTATGCTCCCCTGCCCACCCTGCCCTGCCATGTCCCACCACTTACCCTGATTTGGGGGCACACTCCCCACCATGCCCTGTTGCCACTTGCACAGCCAGGGCAGTGGGCATGGGATGGAGCAGTGGCTCATTGTGGGGGGGGGGGAGGGGGCAGGGCAGCTCCCACTGTTGCATGATGCTTACTGAAAGGCAATGCAGTGGCCCCAGCTGGGTGAGCTGTGGGAGGACACAACCCCCACTCCCAGCACAGCATGGTGCAGCCCTGGCCCTGCAAACACCACCTGGCACAGATCTGGGGGCACACTCCCCCCCATGCCCTCTCAGAGGGGCAGTGGGAAATGCTGGATGAGCAACTTGCCCCAGCCCCAGTCCCTCCCTCACTGGCCTTGATCTGCCCGCCCCCCCGCACTCCCTTTCCATTCCTCCTCCCCTTCCACCACAACAGACTTACCGGCTGGATGCAGCTGTATCCAGCCTCATAGTCAAAACCCATGCTGGAAGGTCAAAACAGGGTGTCAGTTTATAAACATCTTAAGTGCTATTGGTTGTAACTTGAAAGTCAAAGACTGCCTATCTATCTATCTATCTAGATATAGATATATAACCTGGGAATGCAACCTATCAGTTTATTATCTTACAAAGACATGTGGTACAAAAAAGAAAATCACATGTAATGAATATTGTGCTTTGTTTAGCAACCAATTCATGCTAGAAATCCATCTGGAAACTAGAGAGTTATACAATTTTCAAACCGAGCAGAGTGGAATGAATAGGTTATACAGAAGTTTAAACAATAGTGGCCTGAGGGTTGATCAGATTAGCCAGAAGTATTAAATAGATTAGACCCAAACCAAGCAAAACTAGCCACTCAGGGGGAAATGATTTTGATGGTTCTATTAAAAGCTAAGGGAGTGTGGCCAGGTAGACCAATTTACTCTCTCACAGTTAGCCTTCCAAGGATGGCTGAGGCATTTTGGTATGCAAAATGGGAAAAACTAGACTACCACTGCTCAAGTTATGTCTGATTTGTGGATAAATGGACGGTTTTAATCTGACAGTCAGTCACCTTTCATATATGGCAAAGTAGAAGTGTCTGACAGAATTCACCTCTAACCAGTACACAATCACAAGGAACAGCTAAATATTTTTGTGATATAAAAACTACAGATTTTCTTTTTTCTTTTAAATATTCTCATGAACTCACCTTTGCTGAATAATTTTCTTGGATGCCAAGTGCATATACTCTGTGCTTAATGGGCTATTTGAACTATAATTATGTGAGCTACAAAATAAAAAAAAAACATTTTGAAAAATATCCAAACAATTTGAAGCATGGGCAAAGATGGAGGTAAAGTCTCATTCTACCAAACTATTTTTCCACCCCGCATACTAGCCCTCTCAAGTGCAGAGAAATGGAGGTAGATAGAAGAAAATTACAAAAGTTGAGCGAGAATATGGTAAAATGTGAGGAAAAAAAATAACAAAAGACTAGTAAAGAGAAGAATGAATTCTATTAATGTTTTAAAAGTGGTAACAGCACATATACAGACCAAGATGTAAGAGAAAACAGAAAGGCTGGGGGTTCTAGATGGTAAGATTTAGGAAGACTTGCTTTTTGCGTAAGACTAACACTGAATTAAGGAAAGTATTAGCAGAGACATTGGGAAAAAGTCATGAATTAGAAGCAGGAATTCAGTATTAGAAAATCTGGGGGGCAATTTAGAAAAGACAGAGAAAAGATAGGCAGGTAGATGGGAGACAACGGAATTAAAGAATGAACGGACTTATACAAAACTGAGTCTTAATCTGCACAACAGTGACATCCAAAGTTGAAGCTAGCAAGAGGTTTCAGAGAGGGAAAAATCAGTTCCACCCAAATACAATACAATCATTTGTCCTTTTACTGAAGTGCTCTGTCACTGGAGAAGAACTATGGGCTGCTAGTTTGGTATACTATCTCAAGCAGTAACATATACCTTCAAAGGAAGCAGATAAAATGAAAACACATACATAGAAACTTCATAACACAAGGTATTTTTGCACTTTCTAATTCCAGTTAGTTCTCTGTTTATTCCTTGTAGTATAGCCACTTGATGGCTCTTATAATATTTAACCTAGCTAGTATAACTGTTGACTCTTCCCCTCCTTCATATCATTGTCTAATCTTTATTCTGAATTTAACTAATTTGGTAAATTTAATAAAAACTTGAGGTTCCCAGGGCAACTGTAATTCTGTTTTTTAATACATATTCATTACCTCATTAAGGAGTAACATAGAAATAGATTTGTTTATAGATTGCATGACATGATATGGCATGTTATCTGCCAAGCAGCATGTCAGATTGGCCAGAATTATGAAATAATGAAAATATTGTAAATTCATATGAACACATAAACAGAATAATTAGTTGATGTGGGAGTTCTCTCTCAGCATTTCCTAATTTTTGAAAATTCAAAGACAAAACCTTTATCTTTCTATGGCACTAAAATAGCGTTTTTGCACTTAATTTATTTGCTTTTCATTTTTGTAAAGATACTGTTATCACAAAAGAGAAAATCTGACACGTTTCAATTTGTGATCCTTGGTTGAAATGATTTTCTTTAAAATATAAACAAAACCCAGCCAAAAGTCATAAGCATCTTTAGTCAAAAGTAACTTCAGAAAGTTACATAATTTTCATCTAAATGTGTAATTATTGGCTCCAATGGGCATATCCAAGTACTAAAATAGTCCTTTTATGACTTCTAAAGACCTACAAACAGAAGCCTGACAGAGCAATTTTTTCAAGTTTTGTAATTGAATAAAACCAAAGGACAAAACTTTCATTTTTCTTAGCACTCTGGGTTAAGAAATAAAATCAGATTTCTCAACTCAAAAGCCTTCAAAATACAATAAGACTAATAAAGGTTTGTGGGGAGAAACCAATGTTCCATCCTAGCCAAGCTGAATAAAGATTATCCTATAAGGAATAGGATATATCTTATTTTTAGATAGAAACTGTAATGACAGACACTTGGTGTCATGATTTGTAACTTAGGGCATTGGCACAGGTTACCTTTATAAGATAAGAAATCTGTGGAATGTTATAATGTCATAAAATGATGGTGTTCATAGAGCAATCTCAGATCTACATGACTGTAACTTGCCACTAGAGGGCTGGCGGACAAGGGTCTGGACAGGAGCTAGGACTCTATGGTAGGAGAGGAGTAGGGGATGGCATGTAGATCCCAGGTGCAGAAACCATCATGGGGTCTGTGGCTTCCCTCCCTCCACAGTTGGCAGGAGCCTAGCCAGAGCAGAGGGTGTGAAGGGAGAAATCTTGAAAAACTGGTTGGCTAGGGATAGACATTCAAAAAGCCTGAGCCTGAATTGATTCAATCTTTGCCGGTTAGTTTAACCTGGCTAGGCTGAACCAGTTTGTAACCATACAGACATCCCATCTGGACTGAAAAAATGCAGGCAAATGCCTATAGTGGCTAAAGCTAGAAGCCAGGGAAGGGGTGGGGGTCTCAAACATCCATTCCACAGTGCTGAGCTGAGGGGGGCGTGGCCAGGCTCCGGCGGGATGCTCTGATTAGGGAGGGGTGGTCCCCCCCCCACCCCTGGTTGATAACAGAGCAATTAGTTACACAGCGAGGAGTTACACAGGGAGCATTTATCAGCCCATCAGCAAAACAAAAGGTCTTTCATTAGTTCAAGCTCTTAAACAACTTTTTCCAAGGACGGAACAGAGGGTCATTACCCACTACCTGCTTGATTAGCTCCAAAATGCCCTAAGCCCACACTATCTGGTCTGCCTTTGTCCTGTCTCGCATAGCACGGGAGACTACTAGAGATTTGGTGGGTGGGAAGTGGTAGAGTGGTTGGGACCTATACATCCTGGGATGCTGCAGGAATGGAAGTAAGATGTTTTATTTTCTCAGATCATCCATGCTATCCCCTGCAACGTCCTGGGCAAAACAAATCAAAGATAAACTTCAGCTGTAGTGGTATATCTTTAAAATGTTTACAGGCCACTTATGGTGGTTTAACACCCCTTAACTAGTGACTGCTCTTGTCTTAAATGCCTTTATGACATTTTTAATGTAACCTGTGTCAAAGCCCTTAGCTCCACGTGACACTATTATGTTCCTTTTAATAAAGCTTTTTATTCAACTTTTATTAAAGTCTAAACCAGTGATTTTAAACCTTTTAAGATTCAGGGCCTCACTTCATAGCTTGTTTTAATTTAGCAGCATTCCTGATTGAGAACCACTGTTGTACTGCTCAGCTTACCTCAGTGGTTCTCAACCACTTCCAAACGAAGCGGTGCTGGCTTCTACCTTGGGGGTCTTAAAGACAAAGCTAGACAAACACCTTGCTGGGGTCATTTGACCCCAGTACTCTTTCCGGCAGGGGGTCGGACTTGATGATCTGCTCAGGTCCCTTCCAACACTACAAACTATGAAACTATGGGGTCCTGCCATATCCAGGGAGACCTGCCCTACATGCCTTGTATGAAACCATATACACCTAAAACAGTCAGGAGAACTTGCTCTTGCTGCAGCCCTTCCAAGTCAGATCCTCCAGACTTCTTCCAGAAGCAGAAGTATGTGGGCAGGACTGGGCACTCCTTCCCAGAGGTGTAGCAAGTTCTTTCAGCACTGGAGGCAGAGGTTAGGGGGAAGGAAAATTATGCTGACCACTGGAAAGTCGGAAGGTGGGGGGAGGAAGGAAGAAGGACACGATTCTTATCTACTTCTGCTTTTCTTAACTGGGTGGCAACTGCTACTGCTGCAGCTATTGCTGTAGCAGCATGGTCTTAGGCTGCTGCTGCCGGGGGACAGGCAGTGGCTCCCCAGAGACTGCTTCTTGTGTCCCAGTAACCCTCCCCTAGGGTGCAGGGCTGTGCAGACCATACTGGCACCTCCTTTAAGTTGGTACTTGGGCTGGTGCTCCACTTGGTGTCCCCTTCTTACGCTACTGCTCCTGCTCCTGCCTATGTTAGGCTTATCTGGCTGTGCATGAGGCAGCAGTGCCTATGCCAGCCGCACCCTTGAAAGGGTCCAGCGGCACCTGATTGAGAGGCACTGGTTTATTTGATCAACAACATACAAATCTTTCTAAATGGAAGGAAAAACTAGCTACTGAGTGGCTGAGACTTTGAACACAAAGATCACAAAGTAAAAAAAAAAATGCTAAATTAGAGATAATACAACATAAACTTCATTTATACTGGAACCATGAAAAAATAAACATATTAATTCCAGAAGAATTAAGACTTAAGAATTAAGAAGAATTAAGAATTAAGATTAAGACTAGGCTGGCTACATTCTCAGGCATCTCATGTCTGCAGATTTACATTCATGGTCTCCGTAGAAAAACAAGTGTTCTTAGAAAGATGTTATAATGAATACATTAAAAAATGTTGATTTGATTCCTTCATAATGTTCCTAAAGACAACTCTACTTAGAATGCTACTTTACCTGCTGATAATATCTGCATAAATCCCCACTAAACTTTCATCTTTAACAAAGGCAGGTTCCTGTGAACAATTTCATAGATTGAAGGATGATAATGGTAAATTTGAAAATATCTAAGAAATTTATTTCAACATCCTGTCAAAAACCCTAATTCTTTCCCTCCTTTTCTTCCACCTGTTATTTTGCTTTCTTTTATTCTGTAAAGAGTAAGGTAATATTATGAGTTAATTTTACAGGCAGAAATGTAACATCTCACTAGTCTTAGAAATGTGATGTATATGTAGTGAGATCTTTCATTTTTTTAGGTGTATTTATTCTTTAAAACTTCAGCAAAACATGAAATGAAACATACAATTAGACAAGTACCTATACCAGTAAACATTCAGCTCATAATACTTTTGACGTGTTCTTATTTAACTATAAATGTACTAATCATATTCTGTACACTATTTTAAAATATTTAGCACTGCACCCAAATATCTTTCAACAAAGTAAAAAACACATGCCCCAATGGAACTAGATATATGCTGGATTTCAAGTTTAAAGCAACCTTTTTTTGTTTTAACCAAGAAAAAAAGAAATCCCCAAAAATCTAACTGCTGAAAAATTGTCCTCCCATAATACCAAGTCAGATAATTCAAAGTTGTTTAACTGATATTCACAAATAGTTTTATTTATCTGCTAAGACCAAGCATCAGAAATTTCAACCCCAGAGGTATTTTTAAGAACGTTCAAATAATTTGAATGAAAGAATAAACTCTAACAGTGTTACTGTGACATTCAAATTAGAACACCCCACTCCCACCTGCTCTCCTCCACCACCACAAAATTATAAGTCATAGTGAAAGGATTAAGGGTAGCAAAGGGCGAAATACAGTACCCATAATAAAGGGTTGAGGGGGGGAACCAGCGCTCCACCCCATCCAAGTTGAAGAAAGATTATCCTATATGAAATAGAAATATATAGTTTATTATTAGTTGGAAAGCTGTAATGACAGACACTTGGTGTTATGATTTGTAACTTACTAGTTGTATGTGACACTGTCGTTTTCCTTTTAATAAACTCTAGAGTGCTCTTGAAATATAAGGCATTCCAGACCAAATAGTTCCCTGGTAAGGGAATCTAGAAATAGCCATTAAATTTTAGAGTAGATTTAAAACATCAATTATGGTAATTTAAATTTATATGTTGTGAAATTGGACTGGAAATTTGAAATACAGTAAATGTTTAAAGCCAGCAGCAAGAAACGTGCATGGGACATGCAAAACGGGAAGAGCAATGTAGATAATTTGTAAAGGTTGTTTTTGCCTACTACTAATGCTTCTCTAATACATAAATCAAGCACGGTAGGACATGCTTTATTCAGTGAAATTATACACAAACACATGCGTTACTATTACTTAAACTGATTTGCTAACACAGCAAAGCAATGTATATTTGATTATCTACATTTACAATAGCATACAAGTCCAGAATTAGTGCAAGAGCATTATACTACAAAGAGCACTAAAGCTAAACAAAAAGCAACAGGTATAGTAAAATCTCAATTTGATGGTAGTTATATTTGTTAATCTACATGCACCGAGATGAGACTATAACCCTAAATCTATGGCCGAGATTGAAATTAAATAAAACAATTCTTTACTTTGCCTTCCAGCATCTAAGTGGAGTTGTTTTTATGAGTTTTGTTATTTAACAATATTAAAACATTTCTCAGAATGCCATGCAGAATCAGGTATTTTCTATGTTCTTATATTACTGAAATTTACCTCTTCTGTCAGGGCTAGCACAGTCTGTAAACCACTAAATCCAATTTAAGTTTAAGTGATTCATAGGTCTTGTGCTGGCCCTGCACAGAAGGGATAATTTCACTCATTGGCAAGCAAAGAAATTATAAAGTTTGTAAATTATTATAAAATAACTGAGAAAACATTGGAAAATGAACAGTGCATAGGACAAATAGAACAGTCATTATTTTACTGGCTTCATAAATGGTTAAAAACACTATTTAAAATTTTGATATTCTTCCAATTAATTAAATGTAAACCAACCAATACATTTTTTTTTTAATAGACTCAAAGGTTAGATGAGGTTCTCTGTTTTGAAATCAAGGGAACTACACTAATTTAAACCAGCTGACAACCCGCATCTTGATTTTTCAAAATTTATTCATACACTCTTGCCCAAAGGGAGCTTTGCAGAATTAATTTTCTTCTCTTTTCAAGAAATACTTCGCACATTTTTGGAGGTGGTGAAAAATATCTTAAAATTAGGAAGATACATGATGAATCAAAAAAATCAGTCAATTTTGCCACAGCTTAGTGTAGGTATAAGCAATATAAGAAAGCAGAGAGGCTTACATTTTTTTTGTAAGATGAGTTTTATAAATATTTGTCAAATACTCTGGACAAACACTTTTTAGCAGATGGATTGTTCGTGAATTGTTTCCTATAAGAATTTACTATTAGTGTTGTATGCTTCATTACATAAGGTACATGGCATTGTTTCTATGGCCTATGGGGCCACTTGCAGATGTTAAAGAAAAACCCCCAAAACATGCTTTACCGGAAGAAGTGCAACTTATTCCAGCTCTGCAGCATCTGTAAAGATTGGGCACTTCAGAGGAGCTTTTTGGCACTTTTAGCTAAAGCTGATTCAATCAGCTGTTAGATAAAAGTGTCGTAAAAGCCCCACTAAAGCACCCAAACTTTACAGACACAGGAGCTAGGAAGAATTAACATGCTGCCTCTTCTGGGCATGTGCAGGACTTGACACAGGAACGTGCCAAAAAAATAAGTGCCAGGGGGTTGGTTTTTTTACACCTGCAAGCACCCACCAGCAAAAGAAAAAAAATGTTGGTGCCTATGCTAATTAGCACTGCTGAGAGACAGGGTCAGTTTATATTCAGTAATTGTAACTGAGCAGGGGTACTAATTAGTCTATCCACAGTGATACGCATATGTGAGTAGTGTGTTTGATTTGGAAGGTAGTCCACATGAAACAGCACAGCATGCTTGAGCATGGGACTGTATGGCACTTGTAAGATAGACATGTCATTCCTACAGTTTATCTTAGAAACTATTTTAAAAGTTTAAAAACAGGAAGGAAAGCAATTTTCCAAATATTTGTATGAACAAAAATATATCTATAAGGAGGAATGTTTATGAACGATTATGTAGAAATAAATATGAATCCAGCTGAACCAAACAGCCATTCTGAATTTGAACGAATGTCCATAAATACTATGTTTTGATAGCACTGAAGTGATGCTGTAGCCATAATGAACCAGGAACTATGCAAGAAACAAGGATTTTTGTGGGTGATATTTTTTATTGGATCAAATGCATGGTTGGGATAGACTTGAACAAACTTAAATAAGACCACCTAGTCGTGCCTTAAAATGCAAAACTTGTCAACTTATTCCTACTGCCACAACAATCAATAATCCCAGCAATAAAACCATCAGAATCCATGGATCATAACACATATCTATTCCAGAACATGGTATACCTCATCCAGTGCACCAAAAATCCTCATGGAAACTATGGATGAAACCAGAAAAAACTATGCACCAGAAAGAAAGATCACAGAATAAAAAGGACAGAGCACAGTAAGGAGAACATTTTTCACAAGAAAAACTCTCCATGACCAACTTCACAGTTCTTGTGCTCAAGGGAAATTTACTAAACACCTTCAAATGAGGATTCTGGAAACAAAAAGTCATTAGCTTTGGACACTAAGAACAAAATGAGTTAACATAGACAGTGATTTCATGGCCCTTGATAATCTACCTGATACTTGCCAATCTCTGCACTTCACAAGTGATAACAGTCCTTCTGAACAATTTTGCTCTTGCACTTATTAGGTTTCTACTGCATCTCTTTTGTCTGTTGGCTACCTGATAATCTCTCTTATATCCTGTTTTTATTTACATATGGAGTTTTATACAAGCCCTTGTTTCATTTGTTACTTAGCTCTGCTGTGTCTGCTTTAGACCTAAGGAAGGGTACTATAGTACCCAAAAGTTTGCATAAGTCTCTCAACCATGCAGTTGGTCCAATAAAAGATATTACCCACAAAAAAACCTTGTCTCTGACATGAATTCTATAGTATTTGACCAGCTCTTGTTGTATTTACTTGAATTCAAGATGCATATCCTTCTGCCCACCCCTCACCCCCTTTAACATAGGGGGAAAAGCCCCTGGTTTTGGATGCAAGTATAAGCTGGTGTGATAGGAGCAGAGGGAGGACAAGATGCTATTGTGTCTCTAGCTCTGGCTCCAACCTGGGGTCGGGGTAGTAGGTGGAGCTGCAACAGTCATCTGCCCCCCCTGAAATTCCTGCACCACCACTTAACTTCTGCAGCTCCAGCTCCAGCACTTGGTGACTCTGGCCCCAGCTGGACCATGCAGCAGCAGCAGTGGTAAATCATAGAACCATAGAAAAGTAGGTCTGGAAGGGACCTCCAAAGGTCATCTAGTCCAACCCCCTGCCTGAGGCAGGATCATCTCAATCCAAACCATCCTGTACACTCCATAATCTAAATTCTGAGACTACTGTCAACATCGTAACATGCCACAGATAAAGCAGGAGAACCATGGCAGCCAACATCCTGCTTCTATGAAATGTTGTCAATACATGCTCAAGAGATCCTGGGTAGAGGGCCACATCCCTTGCTACAGAGGAAGGCAAAAACCCTTCTGACCAGGGGGTAAAATTCCTTCCTGACCTCAGATATGGTGATTGGTCTGACCCTGAGCAGAGGGCCAAGTTACCCATCACATTCAAATCCTCCAATAAGTCTTTCCCATTGGCCAGAACAAGATCCAAATAGATGATTCCCCAGTTATATCCTCCACTTTCTGGAACAGAAAATTGTTCTCCACACAAGTTAGGAACTGGCTTGATATTTTATGTTTGGCAGAGTTGTTCTTCCTGCAGATGTCTAAAAAATTGAAGTTACCCATTAGTACCATCTTACAACTTTTGGATAGATTTGTCACATCCCTGAAGAGTGCCTCATTTACCTCCTCTTCCTGATTTAGTAGCCAATAATAAATCCCCACCATGATATCAGTGCTGCATCTTTTACCTTTCATCTTCACCCAAATGTATTCTGCTTTACTGTCTTCTTTCTCCTGAACCCAAGAACATCTATGTACAAGACAATACCACCACCTTTTCTCCCAGCCCTGTCTTTGCAGAACAGAGTGTAACCCTCGATGTAGCCAGTCATGCCAATCAGATCATAGTTCTTCCCATTGGCTTCAGCTTCCACCTCATCTTGTTTATTCCCCACACTTCTCACATTTGTATACATGCACTAAATATATTTTGTAGGGCTGTGTGAAATTTTGACAGGGGTTTCTTTTCAAAGCTGTTTCAATGTGTTTTGAGCTTCAAAATGAAACGAGGGCACTCAAAATGTTTCAAAAGTTTTGAAACATTTTGAGTTTCAGAGCCAGGCTTGCTTGCAGCTAAACAGAAACTAAGGAGAGGGAGGGGGAAGAGGGCGGGATATTGACATCTAGCTCCCAGTTCAATTCCCCAGCTCTCTGATCATTTCCCCCAGCTCTGTGATCATTTCCCCAACTCTTCCCAGGGGGGTTGGGCTTCCCAATCTGCATGTGGAGTTTCAGCAAGCTGCTGCTGCAGGCTGGGGCCAGTGGCAGATGCTTGGCGCAGCCTGCGCTGAGCCCCAGGAAGACTGCAGTGCTGCTGTTGGCCCCAGCCTGCAGCAGCAGCCTGCTGAAATCAGTGCACAGATCCAGGGGCCCACATCCCCCAGAAAGAGCTGGGGAAATGATAAGAGAGCTGGGAAATCAAACCAGAAGCTGGGGGAATGTTCAGATCCCTAAACATTCCCCCAGTTCCTGGTTGAATTCCCCACTTCCCCAGTCTTTCCCCCAGCTCTCCGATTGCTTCCCCTACCTCTTCCCAGGGAGTGCAGGCCCCTGGATGATGTGTGATGACAGCAGGCTGTTGCTGTCAGTTGGTGATGGCAGTGGCTCTGTACTATTTCCCCAGCTGGCAACAGTATGCTGCCAAAACTCCAAGCGCAGATCCGGGGCTCGCACCCTCTGGAGGGCTGCAAGGTTGTGCCAGACTCCTCCTGGGAGGTGCAGGCCCCCAGATCTGCATGCAGGATGACAGAAGGCTGCCGCTGCTGGCTGGGGCCAGCACCAGCACCAGCACCAGCACCCAAGTCAGCTAGGTGCAGCAGGCACTGAGCGCTGGGAAGAACCCAGTGCTGGCACTGGCCCCAGCAGACGGCTGTCATCCTGCACACAGATCCAGGGGCTGGCGCCTCCTGGCAGGGCTGTGGAACTGTGCCAGACTCCTCCCAGGGGGTGTGGGCCGCCAGATCTGTGTGCAGGACGACAGCAGGCTGCTGCTGCTGGCAACTGATATGAGTTTTGCTTTGAACAGTTTGAGGTGAAGTTTTCCAGGAACCCATGCATCTATCTCCTTGAAATCTGGCTGGATTCATGCCCTCTGAAAGGGCTACCATCCCTGTGATTTTCATCCAAATCAGTCAAGAAATTACAACACTATAGGCAGTTTCATGATTCCCCATTATAGGCTATGGGCGAAACATTGAAACACTTCGAAACAGCGAAACAGTTTCGACACAATGAAACAGAACAGTGCTTCAAAACAGCAAAATAAAAGTCAAAACAAAATGGTGCTGTTTCACACAACCCTAGTATTTTGCATTTTTAACTACCCACTTTCCTTTTGCACCACTTGTTACCTCCAGTAGCTCTCTGGCACTTTCCCAAAGTTAAATTGCTTCTTCCAGTCCTATTCCTCTGGTCTGTGTGCTGGCTGTTCCAGCTCTGGCTCTGGAGGCAGAGCCAGAGTGGCTGCCAGTGCAACTGTTGTTGCATGGTTGGACTGGGGCTAGAGTAACCATGTCCCTTGTGCCCTGGGGCAAAATAAAATCAGAGCCAGAGCTGGAGCCAGAGTCATGGTGGTTAAGTGGTAGTGAGGAGGCAAGGGTCCTGCAGATGCCAGAAGGTGCAGGCATGAGTGGCAGGTGGGATTTGGGGCAAATGGTAGGGGGACAAATACCAGGGAGGCAGGCACTGCAGCAGGGGTCAGAAGATGAGGCTGGGGCATGCAAAAGGTGCAGCAGGGGGTAGGAGGCAGGGGTCAGGCCACCCTACTTCCACCACCTGTCCCCTTGATGCTGCTTTCTCTGCTACAGCAGTGTGGGAATGAATTTAAGATGACCCTTCAATAGTTATATTCTATACATGGAGAATTATAATAAATTATACATTTTCCAGTTTTAGAATCTAACTATTGGGCAGGTCAACTGAAATTTAAAGTCATCTTGGATTCAGGTAAATACAGTATATTTTTCTTGACCTGATAAATTAATGAATTCTAATGTTAAGGCCATTGTTAAAATTAGCAAATGGCTACATGACACTGAAATTTATGAACACAGCCATTTTTTTCTTACAGATTCTGAAGTAGATGTATGCAAATTTGCAACCTGATAGATACAATTTGAAGAAGAGCCTAGATTTGATTTTATGATGTATGCATGTCTATCATGATTTATATCAAAGGAATACTTAGGCAGTATATTGTAAACCATCTCACTAAGTTAGATTTGGATTTGACGTTTATAAGAAAGCCATTTATTCTCACATTTCTGTGAGATGGCAAAACCATTCTCTTAAAACTAACCAGAGTTCAACAATATGCATACAGAGTTAGTATTTTTGTAGCGTTAAAGATTACAGCAAGAGAAAAAGACTAAGTTGAAAAAAAGACTTTTCTGTGTGAGATGTTCAGTGAACATTAATTCTAATTTACTCAAAAGAGGAACTAAATAATCTTAGATAGGTTGCATATATTACTAGATGGCTAGAATCTTGTTAAATTCACCACAGTGTTTATGTAACAAAGAAAAATCATAATCTTTACCATAATTTATAGTTTTTTTTATTTAAGTCAGATAAAACAGAAATAGATGTAGATCATGAACTGGGCCACATTCAACTCTGGTGCAATTTAGTGAAAAATAGTACAGTTGGACGAATGGCCTGTTAAGTTGAATGAAAATACAAAGGCCTGAACTCAAAAGAAGGAAGGTACCTTTTAAAAAGGTGCAGAATTAGATTTTTAAAAGAACTTTATGCTGTGTCTACCAGGAGAAAATACGAAGACCATTCATCTTTAACTCTTTGTTACTATTGAACCGATTAAAATTTTTCTTGAGACTGTTTACATCTTATCATTTCAAAGCTTTAAAGAAAAACTCCTGAGATTGGCCAGAAAGTAAAGTAACCTGAAAGGAAACAACTAATATGTGATACTGCATATGGAACTTGGTGAATTGATGAGCTTTTTGCTTATCTGTTAGTAAAAGATATGCAATAAACAAGAAGATTAGTGCAGCCTTTCTATATGGATTTGTCATTCCTTCTTCTGCAGGCATGGATTTTTTTTTATGCATGCACTGTTACAGATTCTTTCATTTGGTCTTACCCTCATCCCCTCAAATCGTGACAAAGCTCTTAGTGGTCTCAAAGCTCTTAGGGTCCTAAGGGACTTAATGGCACCAAGTTCCGAGTAACCCAATGCATTTGCTGTTAAGCTAACCAAGGAAACCTATAGAAAAATAGAAAAGCAAAAATTATTCATCCTCAGCATGTTACTCTGCCTACAACAAGCTTCTTGAGTGTTTTGCAAGTTGAGAAGAATTAAAATCAGATCACCTTGTGCAGTGGTGATGTGTAGGGGGTGCATGTGCACCCTCTGAGAGAGCTGGTGCACCCTGTCAGGCTGCGCTCCCTTTTTAAGTGATAGGCAGGGAGCCCCTTGTGAGTGTTGGCCGGGGAGCAGGGCCACCAGCAAAAGCCCCCTGGTCAGCACGATCGGCCACTGGAGATCACCCCCATCAGTGAAATCAGCCGCAGGGGACCCCCACCCCAGTCACTGACTCAAGAGGCACCAGTCGACCATGACCTTCTGTAACCTGGAGGCTTTCTTTTAAATTTGGAAAAGAAGCAGGAGAAAAAAGAAGACGTAGGGAAAAGGACTTATTGAACAGGAAAAAAGTAATAGGAGACACTAGGTGATATGAGGAAGTACTGGTAGTAATGTTTTATAATTTCCAATTTCATCAGGGGCAACCATCAAGGCATTGAATGTTTGGACTCAGTCTGGCCTTCAGACTTTGCCTCAATGGTCTAAAGCGGGGATGGTAGGTCTAGGACAGTTTCCACTCCTTCATACTCTTGCCTAGGTGTATGCACTGAAGGTCTTGGTGTGATCTATGCAAGCTAAAATGATAAAGAAACTTTTATGCTGGAATGTTCAGACTCTGACCCCTTGGTTCAATTCAGATTCAAACTTAAGGAAAACGGCACTACTAAATTATGAATTGGTTATGCTCAAACTTGACATTGGTACATTATCAGAACCTCAGCTCTCAGATACATGTTCTATCCAAGAGAATGATTACACCATAAGAGAAACCAACAGGAGAATGGAAACAGCAGGGAGTAGGCTTTGCTATTAGAAACAGCTTACTATTTTTCTGTGAAAGCCCCATTGCTGTATCTATTTGACTCATGATGCTCAGAGTGCATACACAGAATGGCTTAATCATGTTTAGTATCTATGTGCCTACCCTTCAAGCTTGCAACCAAGACAAGAATGTTTTCTACCAACAACTTGACAAAGATTGAGAAAACACATAGAAATGAGACCATTATAATACTTGGCAACTTCAATGCAAGAGTTGGATGTAGCTTTAAGAACTGGCCTCATATTCTGGGCAAACAAGGAATTGGTAATATGAATTAAAATGGTCAATGAGTGTTTAAACTTTGTGCAAGTCAAAATGTGTGTGTTATGAACACATACTTTGCTAGGAAAATCACAAGAAAGACATAATGGAAACATCTGAGATCAGGGCACTGGCACCAATTAGCTCTAGTATTGACTAGGCATACCTACCTGAAAAATACTTCATATGAGTTCTCATCACAGTGCTGACTGTGACAGTGACCATGTCTTAGTCTGCTGCAAAGTCAGAATCAATGTTAAAAAGATCCACTATAGCAAAACTACCAGTTGCCCTCAGATAGACATCAGCCAAACTAAAAACAGAAAAATGCAGACTATTCAATAAAGAATTTGTGAAAGCAAGTTTACCTAGCAACTCAGCCACTGAGGCTTGGGAAAGCTAACATGTGCAATGCTGCTATAACAGCATTTGGCAAAAAATGCAAGAAAATGAAGACTGGTTTGAAGAGCTCTCTGAAACCCTTCTATCACTGGTTCAGAACAACAGGACAGTGCTAATCAACTAGAAGAAGTCTCCTAATACCAAAACCCTAGAAAATTTGAAAAAGGCACAAAGAGGCTAAAGGTATGTACAGAAGTTGTTTTTTCACCATTTAAAGCACTTTATTGCTGTGACTTAACAGAAGTACACAGCTTTACAGAATTTAAAAAATGGGTACAACACTTTAACCCTTGTTAAATGAGGTATTAAATTTGAAGTACTCTATTTTATAGCATCTTAGCAACCAACCTAAAGCACTTTAAATAACTTCTGTATACTGGTCAAGTTTCTGCAGAGCAACCCCTGCCTCCTAGCCTGGAAAGTGCAGGGAGGCTCAGAGGCCTCTCCCACCAAACACTGCACTTCTGCCATGTTTAAGAGTGCTGTAACTTCATAATGCTATAAAAAGTTATTTAAATTACAGTGCTGTAAAAAGTACATGGAGCACACCCTAAGAGGCATGCCCCAGATTTTTGGCTGAATCTCTATGATGATATTCAGAAAGCAGGTAATAGCTATGGAATGCATGAAGGCATAAAATGAGCAATTGGTCCAGGCAAGAAGAAACCAGCTCTGCTGAAAGACTTTATTACTGATAAACAAAAATAACCTGAGCATTGAATTGAACACTATGGAATTGTATATTCCAGTGAGACTGAAATCAAATGCAAAGAGCTCAAAAGATGACCACAATTCCAAGTTATGATGGATTTAGACAATAAGCCAACATTAAAATATTTGTAGAAAACCATTACATTGATTCCTGGGAACAAGGTATCTGGCAATGACTGTTTGCTTGCTGAAATCTACAAGTGCTAATGATGAATTACTTCAAAAGATTCATGAAGATATACTGCTGTGTTGGAAAGAGGAAGTAGTACCACAAGATTTCAAAGATGCTCAGTTCATATAATTATACAAAAACAAAGGGGAGGAAGTGACTGTGACAACTATAGAGGTATCTCCATTGAACGTCATAGGGAAAATGGTCACTCGCACCATGCTCCCTAGACTGCAGTCTCAAGCAGAAAGAATCTATCCTGAAAGTCATGTGGTTTTTGCTCAGGATGCTCTACCATTGATATGATCTTTTTGTTCAAACAATTGCAAGATATGTGTAGAGAAAAACAAGTAACACTGTACATAGCCTGCATTGATCTAATGAAGGTCTTCAATACAGTCAACAAACGCCTTTTTACTGTTCTGAAGAATCTGGGTTGTCCTCCTAAACTTCTGAACATCATTTACTCATTACATCAAGGTATGAAGGCAATTGTACTGTATGAAAACAAAGAATCAAACACTTTTGACATCAACAACAGGGTGAAACAGAGGTGTCTTAGCCCCTATGCTTTAAAACATTTACTTCGTGGGTTCTACAATCAGTGGGAATCTTGCCCTTCAGACTAAACTGACTAAAAGAACAGGAAAAGCAGTAAGAATTTTGGGCTATTACAGAAATGTGCATGGAATAATACCAAACTATCAGCTAAGGTGAAGATACAAATCTACAAGACTTGTGTGCTGTCATCCCTGCTATATGGTTCAGAAATATGGACTACAACCTTTAGGCATATCAAGAGACTGAACAACTTTCACATGAGATGTCTTTGTAAGGTCCTGAAAATAAAGTGGGAAGACAGAATACCAAATACAGAAGTACTGTAGCATGCAGGACTGACACACTTAGAAATGAGGCAAAGGTTGCAAAGGATTGGTCTTGTCAGGAGAATGGGAGGAGAATGTATCCCCCAAGAATTTTGTACAGTGAGATTTGAGGTGGCTCTAAAAAGCAGGGTCACCCTCTATGGTTGTACCATGATGTGTATAAAAACTATATCAAGTCATTCGACATCAACGTAGGAAGCTGGGAGGAGCATGCAGAATCCTGTCTGATCTGGAGGGAACATCTGGCACTGGATGCAGCTCAACGTGAAGTGGCTTTGATCCAGAGGATGGAAGCAAAGTGAGAAAGAAGAAAGCAGCATGCTGTAAATTTGGACTCCAACAGACAACATATGGATTGGTGAAACTTGTAACAATTTATGTCGCTCTTGAATTGGCTTGTCAGACACAAATGGTTTCATCAGGCATTTTGATTAGACCTCTTATGTGTATCCAGAGGATGCATGATCCAGAGGATTGATGGTCGCTTAAGACTATTGAGATTTAGAAAACCAGGAAGGAAATAAAATGAATTGACACTGTTTCCCACTCTAGGCACTAACTTTACTCTTATGCATCAAAATGTTGGTAGAGTTACAGGGGGCAACTAGGGAGTACTGATGAGGCTCATTTAATTGTACCTAAGAGAAATGACAGAAATTTGTTTAGCGTTCACAGTATTATTGCCTGACTTCTGCAACTTTATGAAGAAACAATTTTCCTCTATAAACTGCTATGAATAATTAGTTTTGCAGTTGTTGCAATTTTTATGCTAATTTTTCATGCATTATAAGTAGGGATCTACCTAAATTGTGGCAGAAATGCACTGCACAGCAGCTCCTTTAATTTTCTTCTTTGTGTGTTTGCCATTTTGTGTGTTTGCATATTTGCTGTTGTGTGTTTTGCTCTTGCCGTGCTTTCCCCCTGCCATTGATTGCTGGAGGGGCCCTGGCAGCCCCACTGCTTGCTGTTTGCTCCTGACTGGCTGGGAGACAAAAAACACAGATTTAAATATGCCACAGTTGTGCCTCCTGGCCAATCAGCAACAAGCAGAAGGGCCACTGGGACCTCTCAGCCAATCATCTGATAAGAAGGAACCGTGGTGGTGGGGTCTCTGTGTCCTTGATGTGGGTTGAAAAGATATTCAGGGCACACGTAAAATCCAACAGATACTCCTGGCTAGATATTTTGATCTTGGATGCATGTGGCATATCTACCTCAGTGACAGAATATATGACTATATGTGGCAACTACCCCAGGTCATGTTAAGCTTTTCCCATATATATATATATATGAGAGGCCAAACATGACCTGGGGTAGTTGCCACACACAGGGATACCAGTGGCTTCCAGTTGCCGCCCTTGCTGGCAGCAGAATTATGCTGCTCTGGTGACAACCATCTTTTCTGCTTCCTGCCTTTCCGCACTGCTCCTCCAAGTCACCACCTGGGCCAGCTGCCTTAGTTATACCACTGATACGTGGTCAAATTCATGAAGTAAAATCATAGGATATTGAGTTCCTATGTAATTTTTCAAATGTTTTGCCTACATCATTTGACTATTAAAATGATTTATTCAAGATTATAAATGTTAAGTTAGAGTGCCTTAGAAATAAAAGAAATATAAAAAAAATATTCCGTAAATAGACTTACATCAACAATGAGGAAGTCCAGCCAACACCAGGCATTAGTAAAGTATGTTTGATAACCATAGGCCACCCATTTTAGCAGCATTTCCAAAATGAAAATATAAGTGAAGACCTTGTCAGCATATTCCAGCATAGTCTTGATTGTCTTGCGCTGTTCAATATATATATCTTCAAAAGCCTATAAATAGAAACATTCAGCAAAGGTTTAATGCTCAGAAATATTATAGTGTATTGTTTATGTTGCAGCTATATAGAAAAAAACCCCAGAAATATTTTCTCCCCAAAAAATGAAATCCAGGTGTTGTGTTTTTTTTGTTTGTTTGTTTTTACTACTCTTTTCCCTATATTTCAGTGTATGTAATATATGTAATATACTTCCATATGTAATGCAGAACCCAGCCTTACTATTAATGACTGTTTTTCAAGGTGTAATTTACTTACAAATAGGAGAGTTAGCCACTGCCTTAATGAAGCAGTATTTTTTCTATTGTTAATGGTTAGGGCCTTACCAAATTCACAGTGGAATTGGGCTGCGTGGGAGTCCCTTTAATTTTGCAAGCACCCTTGTTCACCCCCCCACATTGCTGATTGGTTGAGGGACCCCAGTGACCCTGCTGTTTGCTGCTGACTGGCTGGGAGGCAAAAATGGCACTATATTTAAAACCACAATTTTCGCCTTCCTGCCAATCAAGAGTGAGCATCCGGGCCCCTCTGCCAATCAGCAACAAGGGGTGCCCAGAGGAACCTGCAATATTAAAGGAGCTGCCACTCAGCCTATTTCTGCCATGAATCCAGAAGGGCCCTATTAATGGTAAATCAGCTTTCTGAGGCAGCTGCAGTGTGAATCCTACTAAACAGTTGAAAGATCAAGGCCCAGAGTGTACCCCTGTCAGCACAGCAACTATAGTTTCATAGTTTCTAGGGTCGGAAGGGACCTGAGCAGATCATCTAGTCCGACCCCCTGCCATGGCAGGAAAGAATACTGGAGTCAAACGACCCCAGCGAGATGAGCATCTAACCTCCTCTTAAACACCCCCAGGGTAGGAGCCTGCACCACTTCTCTTGGAAGCTGGTTCCAGACCTTAGCCGCCCTGACCATGAAGTAGCGCCTCCTGATATCTAATCTAAACCTACCCTCTGCTAGCTTGTGACCGTTGTTCCTGGTCACTCCTGGCGGCGCTCGGGGGAGCAGTGACTCCCCCAATGCCTGCTGGTCCCCCCTGACTAGTTTATAACAGGCCACAAGATCCCCCCTCAGCCTTCTCTTCTGGAGGCAAAACAGGTTCAGGTCCCGTAGCCTCTCCTCATAGGGCCTGCCTTGTTGTCCCTTGATCATACGAGTGGCCCTCCTCTGGACCCTCTCCTTGCTGTCGACATCCCTCTTGAAGTGCGGCGCCCAGAACTGGACGCAGTACTCCAGCTGCGGCCTGACCAGTGCCGCATAGAGGGGAAGGATCACCTCCCTGCACCTGCTCGAGATGCATCTGTGGATGCATGCCAAGGTGTGGTTGGCCTTCTTGACTGCATCCCCACACTGCCAGCCCATGTTCATCTTGGAGTCAATGATGACTCCAAGATCCTTTTCTGCCTCTGTACTGACAAGAGGGGAGTTCCCCAACCTGTAGGTATGGTGCTGGTTGTTCCTCCCAAGGTGCATCACCTTGCACTTGTCTGTGTTGAAACCCAGCCTATTCACATCCACCCACCCTTGTAACCTGTCTAGGTCTGATTGTAGCCTGTTGCATCCTTCCAGTGTGCCCACGTCCCCCCACATCTTAGTGTCATCAGCAAATTTGAACAGGGTGCTTTTTACCCCCTTGTCCAAATCGCTGATGAAGATGTTGAACAGCGCAGGCCCGAGGACCGAGCCCTGCGGAACCCCACTGCCCACGTCCTTCCAGGTTGAGAAGGACCCATCCACTACCACCCCCTGGGTGCAGCCCTCCAGCCAGTTGGCGACCCATTTGATTGTGTGGGTGTCTACACCACAGCCCCCCAGTTTCTTAATGAGAACGGGGTGAGAGACAGTGTCAAAAGCCTTCCGGAAGTCCAGGAAGACTATATCCACTGCAACCCCTGCATCTAATGATCTGGTGATTTGATCGTAAAAGGCCACCAGGTTGGTCTGACAGGACCTGCTACTGATGAACCCATGTTGGTTGCCCCTAAGCATGCAGTCCCCTGCTGGCCCCTCATGGATGTGTTCCAGCATAATTTTCTCGAACAGCTTGCCTAGAATCGAGGTAAGACTAACTGGCCTACAGTTTCCCGGGTCCTCCTTCCTGCCTTTTTTGAAGATGGGGACCACGTTGGCCCTCTTCCAGTCCTCCGGTACCTCACCAGAGCACCATGAGTGCTCGTAAAGTCGTGCCAGGGCACTTGCAATGACCTTGGCCAGTTCCTTTAGAACTCTAGGGTGGAGATCATCCGGGCCGGCTGACTTGAATACATCCAACCCCTCCAGAAGCTCCCTAACAAAATCCTTACTAACCCGTGGCCCAGGTGTGCCTCCCCCAGGGCCCGAGGGGGGCCCAGCAGGGAGGTGGCTGTTCTGGTCCCTACTTAGGAAGACGGAGGCAAAGAAATCGTTAAACATGTTAGCTTTGCCATCTGGTGTGACGACCAAGTTTCCCATCGCGTTCTGCAAGGGCCCCACATTACCCGGGACCTTCTTTTTACCCCCTATGTATTTAAAAAAGGACTTCTTATTGTCCTTAATCTGGGAAGCTAGTCCCAGTTCCATCTCTGCCTTGGCCTTCCTAACTACCCCCCTACATCCCCGAGCAACTGCAGAATAGTCCTCCCTGGTGATGACCCCTTCTTTCCATTGGGTGTAAGCCTCCTTTTTAGCAAGGAGACATTCCCGGATGCTTTTGGTGAGCCACAGAGGCTTGTGTGCCCTCTTGCTCCCTTTGATCTTCGTTAGGATTACCTTCCTTTGGGCTCGGAGGATCGTCTCCTTAAGGAGTGACCACTCTCCTTGGACATCTGGCTCCCCTCCCCTCTGGGACCTCAGCACTTCTCCAACTATCCTCCTTAGCTCGTTGAAGTCTGCCCTCCTAAAATCTAGGGCCGCTGCCTTACTGCATGCCTTTGCCACCTTGCACTGGATGGTGAATTCCAGCAGGCGATGATCGCTTTCGCCCAGGTGGTCGAGCACCCGCAGCCCCCCCACCAGGTCATCACCCATGGCCAGCACTAGGTCCAACAAGGCGTCTCCCCTGGTGGGGCTGTGCACCTCCTGGGTTAGATGGAGGTCCTGCACTCTGGCCAAGAACCTACATGAGCTTTCAGACCTGGCTGACTGTTCTTCCCAGCAGATGTCTGGGAAATTCAGGTCCCCCATGACTACCACATCCTTAGCCTACATCTGTTAGTAGCTCAAAGTATCAAGGACTTTGCAAAACTACTGTAACAAGTGATTCTAACTATATTTTTGCTATGTTAAGTTCCTTGAACATTTAAAAATGTCAGCATTTGTAACATAGCAAATATGCAACTTTCCTTCTACTTTTCAAAATATCTGACAAGCATTCCAGAAGTTTTCCAATCTGGCTTGGATTTTGGCTTTCCATGAAGGGGTAGAGGTTGTCTAACTGGATTAAAAATTGGAATCACTTGTTACAGTAGTTTTGCAAAGTCCTTGATACTTTGAGCTACTAACAAACTCTTTGCCCAGCTGATGAAACCTGTTTCTGAAGTACTTAAAACCTGCCAGTTCAAATTAATAAAATTGAAGATTTATTTCTACTTATCTAAAATACTTATCTGCATGGCTCCAATATTCAATATATTTATCTTTACCATATCCCTGAGTGGGTGGGAAGTACAGATAGCTATTAATCTCACTTTACAGGTGAGAAACTGACACCAAATTTTTTTTCCCATGGTTACACAGGAAGTCTCTGGCAAAGCAAGCAATTAAATAGCTGTCTCCAGAGTCACTGGACCCCACTTCTCTGACAATAAATTAATGTTAGCTGCTTTGTGAATGATCTATGTACTTGAAAAGGTTTTATAAGCATAAAATGCTATTATGGTGACTTATCTCAAATTTATTCCATGGCAGGCATGACTGGTGAACTCAGTCTGGTGGGATGCTGGAGTGTAAACAGGAGCCGGGGGGCAGGGAGAGTTTACAGCTGGCCAGGAGTGGGTGGGGCAGAGTGCCGGAGAGGGGGGGGTTGCAGCATACCTGCTACCAGCCAGAGTGCCTGGCCAGATACAAGCTCCCCTCCACCCCCTGCTGCCGGCTGACTATAAACCTGCCCCTCCCCCGCCACTCCCATGGATGCTCTACTGTCCCACCAGTCTTAGTTCACCAGCTGCACCTGTTCCATAGTCCAATCCCTTTAACTGCAACCTTTTGTTCAGAAAGATCTACAAAATCATTCACTCTAACCAATCCCTCATAACACAGTCACAAACACCCCATCAAAAACCCCTACAATGTGCCACAGGTAAATATCAGGAGATTGAAAGGCCCTGACAACACCTTGCTACTTCAGTGAAAGGGAATTTATTAAGTTAAACTGAGCCCAGGTGTTCCCAGTAGGGGGTTCATTCTGTGCACAATGTAAGGCGGCAAAGAACACCCTTGCAAGTCTGATCTGGAGGAAAAATTCTGTCCTCACTCAAGATCTGCTGACTGATTTGACCCTGAACAGAGTAGCAGGACCTTGCAGCCAAGCATCTAAGGCTGCTGTTACACATTATCTTTCACACGTGTTAAGGATTCTTAAAATGGGAGGGTCCACAGGTTTAGGCAGGAAAAGATGAACTAAATACCTTCTGCTTATCTCAGAGATTGTCCTTTTCAGCTAAGGATTGGCTTCAGCTGGTGTTAGGGATCTTGTGTTGCAGTCAAGTCAGACTACTCCATGGAGCTAATTTGAAGTGGGAGCAGTCCTCCAGCATCCCAGGAGGTACAACTTTCAGTGCATGCTATATCCTGCTCCAGAGTGACAGCAGAGAGCTGGTAGCTGGGGAACCCCACTTCCCCTCCATGCTCCACAGGTTCCTTCCCGCTCTCATTCTGGGCTCCTCTGCCTCCTGGAGCTCCTTCTTAGCACCCCAGCTCCTCAGGACTCAACCCCCTGCTACCCTACCATCAGTGCCCCCCAGTTTCCTGTGGTTAATTCCTCCCTCACCCATTCCATTGGGGCTTACCACCCCCCACATGTCCTCTGGAAGCTCAGCTCCCATCTCAGGTCTTCTCCCCCAGTTCCCTACTTACCTGTGCTACCAGCATGGAAGGAGACAGGGAGGGGGAACCTGCCCACCTGACACCGCCACTATCTTTGCTCTCTGGGCTGAGCCCTTCCCCCAAAGGGTGTTGCAGGTGAGTGGGGAGCCAGGGGGGTGGGGTGAGCAGATCCTGATTTTGGCCAATGGGGAGGGGGTGATGGGGCCCTGATTCAGGCTGGCAGGACAGCATGGGGTCCCAGAACTTGATTCCTCTCAGTCAGGTGGAGGCAGAGTCACCTCCATCCAGCCCCAGCTACCATCCAGCATCAGTCCAACAAGGGCTGTGTGGCTTCTATGGCATGTCAATGGCTGGGAGCTCTCCCTGTGCCTACACCAGGGTCAGGCAGATGGGGACTATGCCCACACCCCTGCTCCTCCCAGGCCTCCACTCCTCAACCAGCTTCCAGTGGTGGGGAGCTGCACTGGGGCTGAGCAGCAGGAAGTTGAATCTATACTGTTGCCTATGTTGCAGCTGGGAGTTGAGCAGGGGGAAGAGAGGGGGGAAAAAAAAGCAGGAGCCTGGATGCAGCTTCCAGTTGTCTGGCCCTGACTCCCCCTACTGTCTGGTAGTTATGCCCACGACATAGCTGCAGGGATGCTTGAGAGGGTGAAGGGGAGGGGAGAAGCAGTGGCAGCAAAGGCACAGCTGGAAGTTGCCTGGGCCTGGAGCAGCTCCTCACTGACTAGCTCCAGAGCAGGTGTGAGCACAAGCGTAGGTTCAAGCCCTATGTCTGGAGCCCTATCTGCGGATCAGATCAACTGGCTCTGCAGGCTCCCTATGTTGCCAACCCCTAGGATAGACAAATAAGTTATTACTTGGTCCCACCCCACCTAGTAGTAGCAAGGCGTTATAACAGATCCTAGTAAAAGCAGCTGGTTGTCTGTCCACCATGTAATTTATATCAGAGTACAGAAACCAGGTAAATTATACCAGTGTAGATGTGTCTCATGTCCATGCCCCCTAATATTTTTTAAACAGGCTTGAGTCTTCAAAGGAGCAGTTCATCAAATACCAATACTGTCAATATTAAAAGTTTGCTAGCAGACTTGTGGAATTTTCAACATACAGTTACAAAGCACATTGCCTCAGGTCAATGTGTATCATTTTATAGACACTTAGCTTTCTTACCCTATAATTTATGTGAAGCCTTCAGGATACTGCTTATAGCATGTCTATGTGCTGTATTTCTTTGGTTGTTACTGTTGTATGCTGAAGAAAGTTATTCATATTAAGTATATTAGTATTAATTAGTTACTTATTTTTTGATCCTTATTCATTATACAGCATTTGTAACTCATGGTCCCTCACTATGTCTCGTCTGTATCACTAGCTTTGTTAGAAGTAGTAGTACCCCCTTGAGAAATATGGCTGTTCTTCCAGTGGTATGCTGTTGTAAAGAACATTCCTTCTACCCTTTTTTCACTTCTAAACCACCAGGACAGGAGTGACCATAATTTGTCCCTTGGTATTTAAGGACAGGGTGTTTCATGTTTTATTTGCTGAGAAAAATATGCTAAAATGAATTTTGATTTTAAAAAGTTTTTTTTCCACAGAAACATTATATTCATTTCTTGTTTAACTCACCAGAGCACCACTACTAAGGAGAATCATAAAGACAATGAAGGTCTCAAACCAGTTGTGTTCAACTATTCTGAAGCATGTTTTCCTAAGGCTCCACCATTGTTTTCCTCTCCCATCTTCTACACTGACTTGACAGCATTTAAACCTTCGTACACAGTCTGTAAAACAAGATACCTATTGAGAAGGCAGAATAGAGGAATTGTGCTTAAGTAGTTAACTTCTGACTATTCATTTAATTACCTATATACCCACTACCTTTCAATGAATTATACTATAATAAAATCGAAATTCAGATAATATAAAGTCCATTTTTTCAAGCAGTGAAATCAAATATACATCTACTGAGACAAGTGCATTTGCCATTAAGAATGGGGGAAAGTATTTCTAATTAACTGGTTGTTGATTAGGTACTCAATAATATACAAATATAGGAAGATAGCCCTTTCCACATAAAACCAAATTAAATACAGACAACATGTTATACAGCTAAGCTTCAAGCAAGTTTATAATTCATTAAAACTACTTATGTGTAGAAAATAGTTATTATTGATATTCAAATATGACTGTGAGGTTCCAGTGAGGTTCAGGGCCAAGATAAGACACGATTCATACCCTAAACAGTATACTTTTGTGGGTTAAAGTGGATAATGTGCTGAATTAAGTGAATCTGAAGGAAGAACTGAAACAAAAGAGGTATACATGCTTACAAGAAGGGAGGTTTGAGGTATAACAGAAGAACTTACAGCAGTGAGAGTCAAGGTAATATAAAAGAGAGGCTTTCATATATTGGCTCAAGAGAAATTCAAGGCACCAGGAGTAGGATTAGGAGAAAATGAGTGCAGAGATGTAGGCAGGGAAAAAATTGTGGAGTGCCTTGAAGATGAGGTTCACATGTCAGAACTGGATGTAAAAGCAAAGACAGCACTGTTATAAGAAGTGTGGAAGAGGATTATGAATGGAATTGGAACACAATATATTTTAAGCCGAGTTTAGTAATACTAGGTACGACATAAAGAAACAAAGGGAAAGACCATAGTAGTTTGGAGATAAATAGGAAAAGCATGATTTATAGACACTCTACAAAGAAAGAAGTGACAACTTTCTTGAATCAGGATCATAACAATATCTACCTTCCATTCTCCAAATCAGTATTGCAATGTATGAATTTGAAAGCAGAAATTTTAAAAAAAAATGGTAATATCTTGCACAATTCTGCCACATCTCAATTCAGGAGCTCAACTTTTTTTTACTTCTTTTTAAAAAATCCATAAAGTACTGTCAATTTTAAATCAGTTTATAATTTTTACAAATGCATTCAGCGTAAATCATCCACATAAAGAAATCTTGGCCCTTCAAATGGAGGGTAAAATGGGATAGAACTTTATCTCCTTGTTTTCATAAGTTTACTTTTTTCCTTGACTAAAAATTCAGAAATACATTATGATGAATTTAATATACCAAGATACACCATTATTTTAGACAACTTAAGCCAAATGTTACCTTTTACACAACTGGTATGAGACATTAAATGTAATGTAAGTAAGGGTAATGGGTAGAGCTTCCTACTTTGGATAAATGTCTATACAATCAGCATATTTCTATAAAGGTAGAAGCATATGCTTCTAGTGATATCTTCAATAGTCACACAATAAATTAATTATACAAAATGGGTGATACTGATGAACATATGTTACAAATTGTCTTAGGTATAAGGCTCATTGACAGAGCTATGTAAAATAAATATATATATACATACATACATCTATATATCTATTTATCTCAGCTATTTATACTGGCCCCTCCCTTCCATGATGTACAAGTATATGGGGAGGTGCTCTCTACTCAATGCCTATAGTAAGTTAGGACAAGATGATCAGCTGGGCAAGAAACAGGTGTCACAGAACAGCTGATCGATTTCAGAAGGAGAAACACATCGCCCCTTGTCCTGCTATTGATGTTGTAGGACAAGGGGTGATGTGATCTTTTGCTTTACCCGCTCAGTCAGACTGGGGACACAGGTCTGGCTGAGCAGGGAAAGCAGGGCTTTTTCCCATGCAGCCAGACTTTTTTTCCCTGTGATCATGGAGGAATGGGTCTGACTGAGCAGGGGAAGTGCCACAGAGATAATAGACGTTTACCTCAATAAAATGGCAGTGTTTATTTCCCCCTTTGCTTGTGCCACTGATTTTCCTTTCCTGTAAAGGGTATTAACATATATTTGCTCAGATATCAAAGGGTATTGACATCTATTTGCTCATCATCTATGCACCATAAACATCTGTCTCTACTCTTAGTGATTTGACTTCTGTTCCTCCTGTAATATGAATTAGCCAAAGATTTTCCACTGTTGGGAAACATTCTTCAGAACTGTGATATACTTTGGCCTAGAAGTTTACTCCAAGTGGGAGAATAGTAGTTGGAAATATGGTGAAAATCAGGCTGAAGGAATCTACTTATCACTATGCATTGACAGAAAAACACCTGGGGCTGAATTCACTGGCAGACTTAAGCTCAGCATTGAAACCTATACATTTTAGCTGCCTTAATGGAACAATACCAATCTAGGGCCATGTTACCCATTAATTTTAGGTGGCTTCTGGAGCTTTTAACCCCTGGATTGTTCACACATTAACATCTGAAACTAGTTCTAAGCACACTTTAGGTATCTTAAAGTTACACCACTCCAGAGTAAGTTTCTCTCTGATCCATGTTACCCAGCTCATGTTTCATTAATTCGTGGCCATTCCCTACAGATGAGCTGCTCCAGTTGCAGTCCTCCAGCATCCCAGGATGTAGTATCCCCTTTCCCACCCTCCTGTCCTGCGTACACAAACTTTCCAATCCTGCACTCTACTGCCCAGGGGGTGGCTCTGGCACCAAGCCAACTCCCCCTCCTGCCCTGGGGGTGTGACCTTCCCACCTCAAGGGATGCAAACCTGTGCAAACAGCCTGCAGAGCACATGCCAAGTGGCCAGGTCTCAGGACATGGTTGGGTCAAGGAGTGGGGTCTAGGAGGGTGGGGGAGAACATGGTAGGGGGCTGGATTGAGTCCTCATGATGTAGGGCTTCTTTCCCAGGGCAGGGGCAGGAGCTCCCCCAAAAGGGCCTTCCCTCATCATTCCCACCTCCCAGGCACCCTGGGAAGCATGGCCCCTAAACCTCAGTTCCAAATCCCAATTTATTAAAACATAAGGCCTTACATCCTCTTTATTTCTTTTGAAATTCTTTTTCTACTTTTTTACGTCTTTTTATTTTATTCTTCAGTGGCTGAATTCCTTCATCAGCCTTCTCCCACCCTCATTTTCTTTCCACCTCTCATTTCATTACTCACCCCCATCCCATTAATTCTCCACCTCCCAGCTTCATGTTCCCACCACTCGAACCCATCTTTTACACAACCACTCACCTGGAGCAGGGATAGAAGCCTGTCCTGGCCTTGTAGTGGCAAATCACAGCTGTAGTTCCTAGTTAAGCCCTCGCCTTCCAGCCCTCTATTAGCAAATCACAGCTGTTCAGGTGGGTGATAGTCAGAGAAGGATTTGGGCCTTAGGGTGCGACCATTCCAAACTCAAACCAACACTAACGCCAATCACCATCTGAGCAGCTTAAAGTGCAATGTGTAACAAGGTTCTTAGGCATCTATGCTTCCTATACACAGAACAGGAAAACGTAGATGCCAAAGAATGGGTATTACAAAAGCCAAGAAGCAGAGCAGGGAGCTAAGCCAGCCAAGCAAAATGTCAAAGAGAGACTCAGGGACATAAGTTCTTAACTCTAAGTTGATGGCAGGCACATATCTCTTCCTATGATTTATGCGTCTTTTTCTGGAGTTAGAGGCCTAAGTCAGTCCATTCTTGCAAAAAATGCGGAAAGAGGTTTCCTACTTTGACACAGTATTCCAGTTGTCAGAACACTCACTTCTAATGTAGAAAACATAGATTCAAATTCCACCCCTGCCTGCTGAGGTTCAAACTCACATTCTTTTACCTCTTAAGAGACTGCTTTAATCATAATACTATGGGGTATTCTGGTGTTGGCCTCTCTTAAAAACTTCCTGCTGAAAGTATTCCATTCCATATATTTTTTGGGATGAAGACATGGAGCATGACAATGAGGATGACATTATAGCTCAGTAATTATGGCATCACCTAGTCTAAGAAGGACCAGTTTCTGGTCAGTCCAGGAATAACCCTGGTCCTTCTTAGCCTATGTGATGCCATAATCACTGAGCTATAGTGTCATCTTCACTGTTTTGCTCCCTGTCTTCAGCCCAAGCAATAGTTCAGAGTAATATTTTCAACAAGAGAGACTGAAAAAGCCCCAGCCCAGAATAAGCTGGTGGTTAGGACAGAATGCTTGCAGGTGAAAGATGTGGGTTCATATCCATTTAGACAGAAGGAAGATTTGAAAATGGCCTCTCATATCCCAGGGGAATGCTTTGATCACAGAGTAAAGATGTGGGACACCAACACCTCTAACTGCCTGTCTCCATTGTGCCAGATATGCTCTGAGTCTATTTACTGGATTGGGCCCTGAAGTCGAGACAGATGGAGAAAACCTAATGTATAAATACCACTGGGGATAGTTTGAGATAAGTGCCATGCTGCTTAGTGCTTGCAAGACTTAAATCAGGGGTCAGCAACCCCTGGCACGCGTGCCGAGCATGGCACACAAGGCCATTTTGTTCGGCACGTGACCACCAGCCTAAGTTCTAGGCAGCTGCTGCCAGCCACGGAGCCCAGGCTTCTCCCAGCAGGCATTTGGGAGGCTGCAAGCCCTGCTGCAAGCAGTCTGGGCACTATGGCTGGCAGCAGCTACCCCAGACCCTGGGCCGGCTGCAGCCAGGAGGCTGCAAATAGCTGCTGCCTCCCTGCCCCAGCTAACAGGTGCAGGGCCAGCACCTGCTGCCTTCCTGGAGCCCAGGGCAGGAGACAGCCAGGGCCAGGGCACTGGGGGAGAAGCTGTTTGCAGCCTCCTGGCTGCAGCCTGCCCAGTTTTTGGGTAGCTGCTGATAGCCACAGGGCCTGGGTTGCTCGCAGTAGGTAGCTGGGAGGATACAAGTCCTGCTGCAAGCAGCCCAGGATCCATGGCTGGCAGCAGCTACCCAGAGCCTAGGTCGGCTGCATCCAGGAGGCTGCAAACAGCTGATGCCTCCCTGGCCCCAGCCCCAGCTCCAGCCCCTGCCCCAGTTCCAGTCACCTCCCAGCCACAGCCCAGGGCAGGCAGCAGGTGCTGGTGATGCTGCCCTCCCCCACTGCCTCTGCAGAGCAGTGTGCAGAACCTGGCATGGCAGGGCACTGGGGAGGCACACGAAAGCTGCCTGTTGTTCTGGCCACACTTCCCCTGAAGGTGGGGGCAGCAGCGAGGGGCACAGCCCTGTGCTGCTGCCCACGCTGCCCCCGTGCACACAGGGGAAGTGTGACCAGGGCAACGTGTAGCATGCAGCAGCAGGCAGCTTCGTGTGCAGCCCTTCTGTGTGCTGCCACTCTGGGTTGCAAGCGTTGTGCTCCGGAGGGTCCAAAGGAGGGCAGCAGGGCCAAGAGTGCAGCGTGTGTGACCTAGGGTGGCAGCACACTGAAGTTTTATTTATTGTTACCAGGTTTACAATTTTTAAAAAATGTGGTATTTACCATAAAAAAGGCAAAATTTATTATTCTTAATTATACTAATATGCTGTGCATCCTGCCATGTACCCCCTGCCCTCATTTGTTTTTCTGGCATGCCGGCACTCCAGCACCTTCCAAGGTGCCTACCCCTGACTTAGATTATTCTGTGCCCAGTGCCCAAGTTACAAACATTAAGAAACCTTTTGAAATTGAGAACTTTAGTTATTCTTCCAGTTAACTTTAAATTTACTTAACTTGTGATCCAAGCCTATTTTCTATAAGTAGTTCTTCTATAATGTCTTAATTACTTATCCAAAACAACTCTAAGTTAGCATCGAATCCTTACTGACTCCGGATCTCTTTTTTTCCAATCTGGGTCAGGAAAATTAATCAGTAGCATTCATCTTCCTAATAAAGTTACACAGTCTGTATTCAAAGCTAATTCCAGGAATTACTCAGTAGAACCTCTTTAACTAAACTTTTTCAAACTGATTTTGACTCAAACCAATTCTACTTTATTGATATTACCCCTTTTCTCTATAGTCTATCACATTATTAGCACATGGCAATACTGCACCACCTTTCTTTATTTCTATCTTTCCCAAATAATTAATATCCTGTGTTCCAGTCACAACTGTTGTCCCTATATGTTTCTTTTTTTCCTGTAATATGTGACTTTGCATTCTGCATCAGTAGTTAAGTTTCCCCCTTTTTGTTGCCAAATCTCCTGGAATTATTTTACAACCATTATGGCTATTTCTTAATGACCACATCCAGTTTCAATGGCTTGATATGGCACAGTTCTTTCACAAACTGCACGCCCTACCTAATTACTGCTTTTATGCATATTAGTAGTCTTTCCCCATGCCATCCAACCTTCTGATTGGATCACTGATATGTCTTTCCCATATCCTTGTCTATCTGATTTTCTTTCTAGTGGCCACATCTACATGAGAAGCTGACTGCGCAATAACCCAATACTACTGCGCAGTAGCACTGCATGGCAGAAACCATGACATGATGCTACTGGGCAGTAGTATTAGACTACCGCACAGCAGTGTTATGAAAAAGCTGCTCATCAGCCTTACTGCACATTTATTTAGTACGCTTTACACAGTACTAAATGTATAAGGTTTATACAAGTACTAAATGATTGTGCAGTAATTCAAGTTACTATGCAGTAGTGCCGCTGAGTGGTTTTTTTGTGATGCTACTGCTCAGTAGCCCCGAGACTACTGTACAGTACTATCGCATCATGGGTTCTGCCACGCTACTGCACAGTCAACATCTCGTGTAGAGGAGGACATTGTGTACTAAAGCCAGGTGTGGAGCTTACACAAGCTTCTTCCAAAGATCTCTTCTCACTGCTTAATTGAAAGCGGTTTTTATCTGTTATGTCAGCCTCAATTCCAGAGGTTTTTTGCCTGTTTTATTCAGGTGGAGTGCATCTGTCAGGAAAAGTCCTCTTTCTATGAATACAGTATCTAAACTTTCCAAAACTTTCCTAATAGTACCATTTGTTTACCTTCATTACCTGATCATACTTTCAACTTCCTTCTCTAGAAACCACAAATATTCCAGCGGAGTTCACCTAAGTAAGCCTCCACATTTTAGAGCATCTTCACCAGTCTGGCATAGTTATTCATTCTGGATCCATTCCAGTGGAAATCTTTCAGTGTCATCTGTTCTGACATGAAGGATGATCAGTGGATTCTTCCTTACTTTTATGAGGATCCTTTGCAGCCTTTGGTCCACAGCTCATATCTTTCATGGTGGCAGCCTGAAAAATCTAAATTTTGGAGGCTGGTGCCAAAAGCAGTAGTTAAGCACCTAACAAACCCTTACATAAATCTAGTTTCCTCTGCCTAGGGCCAAGTTTTCTCCCCAGGGAAGTGCTTAATAGCAATATGTGTATGTTTATTTAAAATTACAGAAATGCAGTATGAAGGATAAAAGACTGGAACAAACAACCATGCTGGGCTATTACTTTCTACTAGGGAGAACGAAAGAATGTGAAGATTGCTTCCTTTCATTTTGCTTATTTCTTAAATAAAGGCTCGGCCAACGTTTAAATCAAGACACACTGTATGGAGTTTTTTTTATTTGCCAGTCACTAAGTGCCAGTTTCAGGGATACTTATTCAACTTTAAAAGTATTTTGAAAGTTACCTATGGAAAAAAAGCTCTAGCATGCTAAGAGTGCTAATTATTATTTTTATCTAATTAGGATACTCTCTAACTCTTAGATACTACAGTAGGACACTAAGAAAAATAAATGGTTTCCTCTATTTTTAAACTGTAGTAATTTGTATATATGATGATTTGTCCATGGTCTTTTGTTATCTGAAAACATTATATTTCTGCAATATCAGGATAGAAGTAATAATTATCATCATTGTATATTATGAACTGAATAAACTGTTCCTAAATCCATAATTATTTACATATGTCAATGTTTTATAAAACAGTATTTCAAACTGTAAATACTTGTAAATAGTTTAAGTAGATATTTCTGTTCACTTCCTATTTTTGTTACTTTTGATTATATTTTGCTTTATTCACCTTCTGTAAAACAGGCTTCTGGCTCCATGGCTTCTTCAGGTTCAATTTCTGGCTGTTCTTCTGCTGGAAGTCCAATATCAACTGTGCTACCTTCAGATGAACTGGACAAATTTAACTTCTGTAAAAAAAAATTTTAAAAAGGAGAAATCACAGGAGCTCAACTGATGCATGTATGAGAAACATTACTAGTCAAGGAACATAACAAAAAGTTGACTCTGTTATACCTTTGAATTTGTATATATTCAGTTTATGTGACTAACAGATAATTTATATATGTGTGTGTGTATGTGTGTGTGTGTGTGTGTGTGTGTGTGTGTATACTTGTGGTCCTTTCAGTTTTCATTCTGCATTGTAGGCATCCTTTTAATAAAAGGACAAAACATCAGTGTAAGCAGGTTGCCTCACCTACTGACTTTGCAGGTAGGTTTTGGTCCCTGAGGAGCTCCTCAGCCAGTCCTCCCAAATAAAACACACTCTTTTAAATCATAGAATCAATGAGTCGGAAGGGACCTAGACAGATCATAGAGTCCGACCCCCTGGGCAGGAAGGAGCACTGGGGGTGGGAGGGGTCATAAGACCCCAGGCAGGTGCCTATCTAGTCTCCTCTTGAACATTTCCAGGGAAAGTGGAAGCAGAGAAGCAGAACAAGCAGTTTCCTCTTCTGTTCTCTCTCTTGGTCTTTTAGGCTCCCAGTAGGACTTCTTCCTCATTCACAGAATCATAGAATCAATGAGTCAGAAGGGACCTAGACAAAGCATTGAGTCCAACCCCCAAATGCCCTGCAGCTGGGATCTCTCAGCAGGGCTAACTGTTGTTACCTCTCAGCTCTGTGTTCTTGGGGAACCCTGACACAGGACACAGCCTGTCTGACTCACAAAGATCCCCTCCCCCACCTGAACAAGAACTGATTACGAAAGTGGGAGACACACCTAAAGCCTTCCAGATAAGGGTGACAAGAGTGAAACAACTGCCCTAGGTCTCATTTGCATGCAAGATGGAACCAGATGACAATTCGTTTACATGGAAGATGGAGAACAGAACGCCCAAAGCAAAGACCGCAGTGAATTCTAGGATCAGAGAAGCAGGGGAGCACTCCACAATGGAGAATCTGTGCTCCAAATGCTAATCAACCCACATTTACACACACCCATCTCAGCATTTATTAGATCAATTTTAATCTGGATTTACAAAGGACTTTCCCCCGCGCACACACACACACACACCTCTAAGCAGAAGTAAAAGTTTAATAGGAATCTCAGGCCATACATTCCCTGGTCCCACTATGGGAGTCCTACTTAAATTTGATTGACTAAAACTTGGTTGCTGAGTTTGGGAATGCTGGGGCAAAGATACCAAGTCAGAGAGGTATGGGGAACATTTGAACAATGGTTAAGGGTTCATCACAGCGTCCAGCCCTTTGGAGCCCTGACCACAAGTGTTGTCATACTTTTCCCAGGATGACTGGTGGAAGTCCTCCCCTCAAAAGTTATGAAAAGTCATGCTAAGCTGAAGCTTGTTCCAAAAGGTAAAAATCCAGAACCCTGATGCTGCAAGCTATCTATTGTTTCTGAAGAAACTATGAGGTATTCCAACCAGTATATCTGCTATCCATAGGAATTTCAAGCTGGATCCTAAGTGTCTGGTTACTCCTTAACCTTATGTTTTTCCTGGTTATTAATCAGTTTCTTGAGATGTTCCAAACCAGATAACCCCTTGTCAATAGAAAAGACAATTATTTACACTATTAAGAATGCTTTGAAGAAGCTGAACTGAGGGTATAAAAATCTGTAAGAAAAGCAGCAAAGTTGTGCTTCAAGAGGAGAAGTCTCTATGACACCATCCACTGTTGTTCCTGAGAAGCTGGAAGAAACAGACCATCTCCCTTCAAGGATTGTGCTAAGAACTTTAGCTGTCAGCATTGGAACCTGAGTGCATTGTAGTCATGAGATCCCAGCTCACTCTCTCTCCCTTTCTTTTCTCTTTAGGCATAGATTTCTGAACCTGAACTGTATGAGTTAAGCTTGAGCAAAGTTTCCCCAAATACTTAGTGAAACCAGGGTAGTATTGTAATTGTTTGTGTTTGTTTTCCTTTTCCTGCCTATTACTAATAGTACTGTTATATATTTCATATACTTAGCAATAAATAACTTTTATAGTCAGACTGGTAGTAACTGGGTATATTTTTCCTTCTCTACTTCTCCTTCCCCACTTGCTCTGCAGCAATGCTTCTTTTACCTAAGCTAAAGATCCCTGTGAAGCTCCAAAATACTGTGGGATCTGCTCATCAAGAGGCTAAAGATTGAGACTTGCTGAGTTTGAAACACAGAAGAGGATTGGCTTGTACAGGCTGATTGACCCAGTTTTGACCGGAACAGTCACACCCCCCCCCGCCCCCCAGGGAGGCACACCTAGACTAAGGGTTAGTGAGGAACTAGTTAGGGAACTTCTGAAGGGACTGGATGTATTCAAGTCAGCCGGTCCAGATGATCTCCACTCCAGACAGAGTACTAAAGGAATTGGCTGAGGTCATTGCAGGACCCCTGGCATGGCTTTATGAGCACTCATGGTGCTCTGGTGTGGTGCCAGAGGACTGGAAGAGGGCCAGCATGGTTCCCATCTTCAAAAAGGGGAACAAGGAGGACCCAGGAAACTATAGGCCAGTTAGTCTTACCTCGATCCTGGGCAAGCTTTTTGAGAAAATTATTCTGGCACATATCCACAAGGGGCCAGGAGGGGAGGTCATGCTTAGGGGCAACCAACATGGGTTCATTAGTGGCAGGTCCTGTCAGACCAACCTGGTGGCCTTCTATGACCAGGTCACCAAACCCTTGGATGCAGGGGTAGCAGTGGACATAGTCTTCCTGGACTTTCAGAAGGCCTTCGACACTGTCTCTCACCCTGTTCTCGTTAAGAAACTGGGGGACTGTACTGTCAACACCTACACGGTCAAATGGGTTGCCAAGTGGCTGGAGGGCCGCACCCAGAGAGTGATAGTGGATGGGTCATTTTCGACTTGGAGGGATATGGGCAGTGGGGTTCCGTAGGGCTCGGTCCTCGGGCCCGCATTGTTCAACATCTTCATCAGTGACTTGGACGAGGGGGTAAAAAGCACCCTGCTCATATTTGCTGATGACACTAAGATGTAGGAGGATGTGGGCATGCTAGAAGGGAGGAATAAGCTACAATTGGACCTAGACAGGTTACAATGGTGGGCAGACAAGAATAGGATGGGATTCAACACGAACAACTGCAAAGTGATGCACCTGGGGAGGAAGAACCAGCACCATACATACAGGCTGGGGAACTCCTTTCTTGTCAGTACAGAAGCAGAAAAGGATCTTGGAGTCATCATTGACTCCAAGATGAACATGGGCCGGCTGTGTGGGGATGCAGTCAGGAAGGCCAACCGTACCTTGTCATGCATCCACAGATGCATCTCGAATACGTCCAAGGAGGTGATCTTCCCTCTCTATGTGGCACTGGTCAGGCCGCAGCTGGAGTACTGCATCCAGTTCTGGGTGCTGCACTTCAAGAGGGATGTCGACAGCATGGAGAGGGTTCAGAGGAGGGCCACTCACATGATCGGGGGCAGCAGGGAAGGCCTTATGAGGAGAGGCTACGGGACCTGAACCTGTTCAGCCTCCACAAGAGAAGGCTGAGAGGGGATCTAGTGGCCTGTTACAAACTAGTTAGGGGGGGATCAGCAGGCATTGGGGGAGTCACTGTTCCCCCAAGCACCGCCAGGAGTGACCAGGAATAACGGTCACAAGCTGGCAGAGGGTAGATCTAGGCTAGATATCAGGAGGTGCTACTTCACTGTCAGGGCAGCTAGGATCTGGAACCAACTTCCAAGAGAAGTCGTGCTGGCTCCTACCCTGGGGGTTTAAGAGGAGGTTGGATGTACACCTTGCTGGGGTCGTTTGACCCCAGTACTCTTTCCTGCCATGGCAGACTAGATGATCTGCTCAGGTCCCTTCCGACCCTAGAAACTATGAAACTATGGCTCAGACGTGCCCTAATGAACTGAATGCTGGTCCATAAGGGTGTCAGCTGGACATCCAGCCAGATTCAGAGGTATTCTGTTTACCTGTGTGCTTGTGTATGACTGCAGTTTATTGTTGCTCTGATTAATTGTTTCTTGGCATATGAGGGTGTCAGCTTGTCCATGCTGATCAACCTGGCCGGGTCAGGCGTGTCACATTAATCTGTGTGTGTCTGTGTCTATGACTGATTTGGTGACTGGAGGAACCCAGCCCCATTGAAACTGAGTCCTGCAAGATAGCTCCATTGGGGCTGAGGACTTGCAGAAGGGAGATATACAACTCCATATAGAAACACAAGTAACACAAGCAGCACATTGATAGAATTACAAAGACCCTAGAAATGTATCCCTAATAAATGAGCACACCCCAAAGTGATAGGCAAATCTTGTAACACTGTTCCCTCTGAAAGGGATAGGTCACCCTGTTACAGTCAGATATTTTGTTCTTACAAAACTAGCTAAAATACACTGTCAAGTATTAACTGAGGAAAGGAGAAGTGACTTGCTTACATAGTAACTGATGTTCTTTGAGATATATTTCACACTTGTTGAGTGCATATGCTGAGGTTTTGCTAGTTAGCAGTGTTTGTTGTGTTTCACATTCTTGTGCTTTCCGTTGAGATTATAAAAAAGGATTCCCAAATATGTCTCGATTTTTTTACCATTAAAAGAACCCATGAGGCATCAGGCATGGAATATGCCTACAAATTACACATCTCAAAAATACCAGTTAATGTGTATAGATAAGTAACCTATTTCTGCTATAACTGATTATTCATAAGCTCATTATAAAATGTTAGCCCCTAAAGAACAGTTTTATTCAGAGATTGGGGCAAGTGAATGTAGCACAGTCCTACCAAATTCTGCATTATCCCTTAAATCTTCACAAACATATAACACTTTCAGAGAATTTACCATCTCATAGAACTGCTTTCTGGGTGCCTCAAGTTAAGCAACATTTTGAAACTGAAAAATAACTGTCCCTGAGCTTGCAAAGCCTTGTCTACCCTTATATACTATAAGTAGTCCAATTGACTTGGATGGAAGTATTCATGGTGCATAAAGATAAATATAGCTACATTTTTCAAGTCTATAGAGTTGGTCTGTCAGTACTAAATGCACATTTCCAGAGAAAAGCTGAAGATAGGTGTCTGGCACCATGAGGCTAGACTGAGGATAGGGAAGTAAGCCTATCTAGAAAAAATAAAACTCTGAATTCAAACCCACATTGCCTTGTGAGGAATTAAAATGACTCTGAGTCTAGAGCTATTGCTTCAAACAGTGACTGCTGTCAATAAGACCACCTGACCAGGCAAAAAATTGACTAGATGGTTCTCAGATCTGACCAGTGGTTTCAAACTTTTTTGGCCACATAACGCTTTACTAGCAAATTACTGCACATACCCCTGCTACTGCACATATCCCCTGCTACCTCACAACAGCGGGTGTTAAGGTCTGTGTTAAACAATCAGAAACTTCCCACCATTATTAAAGTGTAGGTAAATACCCCATGGCATAGCATGATGTATCTCTGGGGTATTCGTACCCCGGTTTGAAAAACATTGAGATAAATGATCTGAGTGACCAACCATACAGCTGAGTGGGGACTGCTCAAGGAGAATGCTTGATTGCAGCAATAATTACACATTTCTTATTTACTGGTCCTTGCAGATGATAGAGGTACTAAATTGACAAACTTTCTTATTGCTCGTCACTAAATAAGTTAACTAGTTTCATATTTCAGTAGTAATCAACATGAGGAAATGTAGTTTGGAGTGCAGAGGTGGCCTGGAATTCTGCGCATCACAGGTAGAAAAAAATCCAGGACTTGTATCCCAAACAAGTGTAAAAAATGGAAGAATAAGCAGAGCCTGTAATGATTCAAAAAGGAATTATCAGCAAAGAAGTTTCCATCTTAGAAGTCAAGAAGTATAGGGATAAAGTATTAAAAGTCAAGCCAACTTTGATCTTCCAAATATTGAAACAAATAGCAAAAACTTCTTCATTTATTTGAGCACCAAGAGAAGGAGGGAAAAAATAGGCTAATATTCATGAGGATAGGGTAGAGATAAATTGGCTCCACAAAAGAATGACTACTTTGCCTCATTTCACAGTAAGAGAAACAATGAAAACCAGGTCAATGGCAGCATGGGTAGTGGGAAGTTTGGAAGGCTTGGACAATAGAAGTCGTGGACCATATCCCAGGTAGAAGCAAAATTCAAAGTCTTTAATGCACTGAACTCATATTAACTAGATAATCTTCATCCCAGACTTATGAAATAACCAGCACATAAAATTACAGATCCAGTAACAGATATTTTTAATAAACTTGTCATGATGAGATTTCACCACTAGTGGAAAATAGCAAATATGGTGCAATGTAGGCTATTTAAGAAGTTGAGAGACAAGGCAGACAAACACATAAATAGTGTAAATTTGCCAAATCCCACTGATTTCAATAATAAAGGCACTGCTTAAGGCGATGCTTGCGTACTAACTGATGTGGGAACAGCCTCCCAGAAGCTGTCTGCAGCTCATGAATGCTCATATTATTGTTACTCAGAGCCTGCCCTCAGGCTCTGCTCAGCTGTTTGCACCTCATTAAGCCTCATTACATTGCTACTCAGAGCACTTCTAACAGCAGGACCAGGTCAATTTCTGATTTTAGGACTGCTGAAAGCAGATAACTCTTGGCAGTTGAGATATACTCCAAGCATTAACTGAGTATTCCATATACTGGGCAATATTCTGATTACTAAATGAGTTCGCTATAGCAGATTATAGCGTGCTTATAATTAAGAAAAGGGGGGAAAGCAATGTTGGGAATAGTAGGATCATTAGTCTGAACTCCTTAGTAAGGAAGAATATGTTAGGAAGTAAATATTGAGAAGGCTCTGGACTTTTCCAAAGTCATGACAATTAACACTGCCATCGCTCCCCTGCTGCCAAATTTCCAGACCCATGGGAAGCCCCAAAGACAGGATGATATGGCTCCATGGACAAAATCTAGCTTGCGGGCTGTAGTTCAAGGACCACTGTCCTAAGTTATATGGAGTGAGGTATTTCCCATCAACATAGGAAAGTACCGATAAGAAAGATTTGCTGAACCTAGGAAGGGAGATGCAAGGAGCAAAGATGATTTGAATGTATGTTAGGAAGCTCAGGTTCTTCTGCTTCATGTTGCATAAAAGATTGTATATAGGACTAAAAAAACCCACCTAAACATGTGTAGTTGCTTGGGGAATTTTGTATTTTTTGCTGTACTTTATAACATTCAGAACTCTTCTTTAGGTATTACAGCAGAAATCCAATGATTATTTATCAATTTTGCATATCAGAATGATTTGACTAACAACTGCCCATAGTATTTTAACAGTTTTTACTTTCCCTTATGGTGGCTTCTTCTTCACTGCAGCTAACAAAGGAAACTAATGAAAAGGGTAATTAAAGCTCATGTTCATGTGCCAAAATCAAGTATCAGTGGGAGGTCAGATTTCAGCCAGTACGTATTTCCTGTTTAGACTTCAGCTGAGCCCTGCAAAAAGCCAGAAGCCCTTTCTTTCTCTGCTGTCAGTCATGACTCATGACTGCAAAGCACAAGATTCTCTGTTTCAAAGATGGTAAGAATGTAAGTTCCAGAAGTAAAAAGGAGAAGGAACAACCTTTTTTTCATTTGGCACCAAGGAATATTGTGCTCTTGGTATGCATGTCTTCACTGATATTAGCTGCTAGCTTGATGCTGATGATTGCCCTGGGTTCTATTCAGGCACCTATTCAGCCAGAGATATCAGTATCTCCTGGGGCTGCAATGTGTGGCTGCAGGGTGGTTGGCGTTGGTGGTATCTTCATCTTTCACAACATATACCCTGTGTCACCATGTGGAGCTTGGTAAGTATGTCTCTAGAGATTATCTGGTTTTGTTCTTGTGTGAAGACATACCTGTCAGTCTTTGCCCTTCCATTCCCAGTGACCCTTCTCAGTGCCACTCCTCTGCACATGAGGTGTAGTAATGGCTTTGATTGCTCTACCTAATCTTTGTTAATGCTTGACTACAGTAAATGTTTGACTATCCTAGACAATGGCCACTTATTGCTATTAGAATGTATTTGTAGCCTTTTTTCCTGATGATCTTTTCACAAGGTGCTTTTTTTTTCCTTTTCTTTTCTCAGGTGACCCAAAATATAACCAGGGGTCCGGGTTTTCTGGGAAACCTGAAACAACCACAGATTTTACCTTTTACCGGAGGCAAACATGGATTTCTCATTTTCATAGATTTCATAGATTTCATAGACATTAGGGCTGGAAGGGACCTCGGGAGCTCATTGAGTCCAGCCCCCTGCCCAAAGGGCAGGAAGTCAACTGGGGTCATAGGATCCCAGCAAGATAAGCATCCAATTTACTCTTGAAGCTGTTCAATGTAGGTGCTTGAACCACCTCCGCTGGCAGACTGTTCCAGACCTTGGGGGCTCGGACAGTAAAGAAATTCTTCCTTATGTCCAGCCTAAAACGGTCTTGCAGGAGTTTGTGACCGTTCGACCTCGTCATCCCTTGGGGCGCTCTGGTGAACAAACGTTCCCCCAGATCCTGGTGGTCACCCTTGATAAACTTATAGGTGGCCATCAGATCACCCCTGAGCCTATGCTTTTCCAAGCTAAAGAGACCCATGTCTCTCAGCCTGTCATCGTAAGATCTGTTTTCCTGACCTCTGATCATGTGCGTGGCTCTCCTCTGGACTCTCTCAAGCTTCTCCACATCCTTTCTGAATTGTGGAGCCCAAAACTGGACGCAGTACTCCAGCTGCGGCCTCACCAAGGCCGAGTACAAGGGGAGAATGACATCCCGGGATTTGCTCGAGAAGCATCTATGGATGCAAGCCAGCGTTTTGGTCGCTTTATTAGCCACAGCATCGCATTGCAGGCTCATGTTCATCTTGTGGTCAATGATGACACCCAAGTCTCTTTCTTCTGTAGTGCTATCCAACGTAGCACTGCCGAGCCTATAAGGGTGCTGCAGGTTTTTCCTCCCAAGGTGGAGAACCTTGCATTTTTCAGTGTTAAACACCACGAGGTTCTTGTCAGCCTGGATCACCCGCCTATCTTCTGGCGTGGATGCTTTGCCCCAAAGTTTGGTGTCATCGGCGAACTTGACCAGTCCACTCCTGACTTCAATGTCCACATCGTTAATGAAGATGTTGAACAGTATGGGTCCAAGGACAGAGCCTTGAGAGACCCCACTGGTCACAGGGCACCATGATGAGTGACTGCCATCAATTACAACCCTCTGGGTCCGACCACGAAGCCAATTTCCCAGCCAGCGAATCGTGGTGGAGCCAAGGCCACAACTGGCCAGTTTGGCCAAGAGGTGATCATGGGATACCAGATCAAAAGCTTTTCTGAAGTCAAGATATATGACATGAATCTCTTCTCCCTTGTCCAGATGATAGGTCACCCGGTCATAGAAGGAAACGAGATTGGTCAAACAAGACCTACCCGCAACAAACCCGTGCTGGCTGTCCCTTAGAATGTTAGCCTGGGCCAGTCCCTCAAGGATGGCCTCCTTAATAAACTTTTCTGAGATCTTCCCCAGGATAGAAGTCAGGCTAATGGGCCTGTAGTTAGCCGGATCCACTCTCCTCCCTTCCTTGAAGATCGGCACCACATTGGCCTTCTTCCAGTCTTCGGGCACTACACCAGAGCACCAGGAGTTTTCAAAGATCCGTGCCAGGGGCTGGGCTATGACGCTCGCCAGGTCCTTGAATACCCTGGGGTGCAGGTTGTCAGGGCCAGCTGACTTGAAGGTATCCAGCTTCTCAAGAGGTTCCTTCACGAGGTCAGCATTTATGGAGGGTAGGGGATCCACATCACCCGGATCTCCCTGTCCCATAGCAGGCATGGGCGTCCCATGGGACTGATGAAAGACTGACGCAAAGTACCTATTTAATAGGTTGGCTTTTTCCTGGGCATCAGTTGCCAGTTGCCCCATCTGGTTTAGCAGGGGTCCAACGTTGCCCTTGCTTTTCCTCCGGCTCCCCACATATCTGAAAAAGGACTTTTTGTTGTCCTTGATGCCTGAAGCTAGTTGGAGTTCAGTTGCAGCCTTGGCTTTCCTGGTTTGGTCCCTGCAGGACCGGACCAGTGCAGAGTAATCCTCCTTGGAGGTGAATCCCATCCTCCATCCTTTGTAGGCTTTCCTTTTAAGCCACAGGAGGTCTGCTAGGTCCCTGGAGAGCCAGGGGGGCTGCTGTGCCTTCTTGCTGCCTTTCCTCCATGTTGGAATAGATTTAGCTTGTGCATTGAGGATCGCTTCCTTGAGGAGCAACCACTCTTCTTGAACTCCCATCACCCTGGGGTCATGGTCCCTGAGGGTCTGACCAACTAGCCTCTTGAGCTTGTCAAAGTCGGCTTTTCTGAAGTCAAGGACTTCTGTGTTGCTGACTGACTTGCCAGCTTTACAGCGGATGGTGAAGGTGATCAGCTCATGGTCGCTGTCACCCAGCTTCCCATCAATCTCTAGGTCGCCAATTACGTCGTCCCCTGTAGCCAGTACCAGGTCGAGCAGCGCTTTGCCTCTCGTTGACCCATAGACTTCTTGAGTCAGGTAGAGGTCATCCACGCATGAGAGAAAGCTTTGCGACCACTCGGATTTTGCTGAGTGATCTTCCCACGAGATGTCCGGGTAATTGAAGTCACCCATGACAACCAAGGTCCTGGAGCAAGCGGCCTCAGTCAGTTCCCGGGCGAACTCCTGGTCAAGCTCAGGACTTTCAGTGGGAGGTCTGTAGTAGACTCCCACCGTTGCGTCCCCTGTGCCGTATTCCCCACGAATTTTTACCCAGAGGGTCTCTAGCTGTCCATGCCGGTCACCAACATCAGCTTGCAGGGACATGTAGCTTTCCTTCACATAGAGAGCTACACCCCCACCCCTTTTGTCAACACGATCCCTCCTGTACAGGGTATAGCCCTCTATACCCTTGGTCCAGTCATGGGTGGAGTCCTACCAGGTCTCTGTTATCCCAATGACATCGTATTTCTTTGCACTGAGCAGGAGGACGAGCTCATCCTGCTTGTTGCCTAGGCTCCTGGCATTAGTGTACAGGCAGGCAAGTGTGCCCTTGGGGGCTCTTGCCTTGCCCACAGATTGTGCCAGGGCTGAGGCAGGGGTCGGCTCCCTTAAGTGCCTTGGTCCGCTGGCTTTGCAAGGGTCGCTCAGCGGGCCAGCAGTGGCAGTAGTCCCTCCATCCCCCAGAGGGCTTAGTTTAAAGCCCGGTTGAGCAGGTCAGCCAGCCTGGCTGAGAAGAGCCTCCTCCCCAGGGGAGAGAGGTGGAGGCCATCTCTTCCCAGCAGCTCGCTGCCTCTCTCGCCAAAGAGCGGGCTGTGGTCATGGAAGCCAAAGCCTTCCCAATGACACCAGTGCCGCAGTCTTTGGTTCACCGCGTGGATCCTCCTCTCCCTCCTCAGTCCATAGCCCGAGACTGGGAGGATCAACGAAAACACCGCCTGAGCTCCCAGACCCCTAAGCCCCATTCCCAACTCCCTGTAGCGCCTCATGACCTGTCTGGGGGTGCTCCGAGCCGTGTCATTGGTGCCCACGTGAATAAGGAGCATGGGGTAGTGGTCTGTGGGCGGGAGGAGCTGCGGGATCCTCTCTGCAATGTCTCGGATTCGGGCCCCCGGGAAGCAGCAGACTTCCCAGGCTAAGGGGTCGGGGCGGCAGATTGCCCCCTCAGTGCCCCGCAGGATGGAGTCTCCCACAACAAACACCTTTCGCTTTGTCTTGGGGAGAGCGGGGCCAGTAGCTGCGGTCGAGCCTGGGTTGCCTGCGGGAGCCGGCAACTAAGCAGTCTCTGCTGGGGCTGCAAGAGGTGCGAACCTGTTGCTAAGCTCCGACGAGGGAGGGCCCTTGGTGCGGCGAGCCTTCAGGCCCTTGACCACCTTGGTCCATGCCCCTGACTGGGCAGAGTGGGAGGTCCCAGAGTCCTCCTTAGTTGTGGAGGGAGACGGAGCTCTCACCTGCGGCTCCCGGGGGAGAAGGGCCTGGCAGTAGGAGTCTAACTCCTGCTCGCAGTCCCTGATGGCACGCAGTCTGTGGACTGTGGCCTGGAGCTCCTCCGGCTGGCGCGCCAGAGACCCCAGGAGGGAGCAGATCCCGCAAGGGGAGGTGGCCATGCTCCCGGTCCCCAGAGCCTGAAAAAGGGACAGGCAGCCCCCGCAGCCAAGAGCCTTTTACCAGAGAAACCCATGGGTTTTGCAGTTTTGAGTTCCAGCATGCAAGGGCTGGGAGGGAGCAGGAGGCAGGTGGTTAGACAGGAGGTGCCATATACATATATATGCACATGGCCACCAGGCAGCCTGGAAAGCAGCTCCTACAGGTAAGAGGCCCCCATAGGGAGGGAGTTGGGCAGGGCTGGGATTGGGGTTGCTGCCCAGCAGCGTGATGTGTGGAGTTTGGGGCTGCTATATGTGGCTGCAGTGCTCCAGCAAGAAACAGAAAGGGACTGTGGGCAGCTTGTCCTAGGAGTTGGGGGGAGGCATCAGCTCCCTGCCACTGCATGTACTCCCAGGAGCTGGGAGGGACCCATGTCACCCAAGTCTGTGCACGAGGTGAGTGCATACTGCTCACTGTGGGCTCAGGCTGTCATCCTGCTGCCTTCTCCAAGACCTCTACAGCCCAGCAGGTGCAACACAGTGCTGCAGAGTACAGTGGGGCCATGTGGGGATCCCCTTGCCACTGTGAGCTCTGTGCTGCCCTGGTGATGCATCCCCAGCAGGCATGGCACCAGCAGAGGCAGCGGCATGGGGTTGTGCCCCTCCCTGCTGCTGTGCGCACAGATCTGGGGCCCCCGGGAGTGCACACAGAGGTGGGGAGCCAGGCCCACCCTGCCCAAGCCAGCAGCAGGCAAGAAGCAAGGGGGAGCTGGGGTCGACTCTGCTGCAGCAGCCACCACCTCCTGCTGGGGACAGGGGGCTGTGGACCTGCGTCTCTGGCCTTATAGTCCTGACAGCTGGGGGAACCCTCCAGTAGGGTAGGGGCAGGGGTGGCAGGAGGTTGTGGCTTGCAGGTGATGGGTATGAGCAGGGCTGGTGGGGATTGTAGCAGGGTGTGAAGAGCACCAGCAGGGCCAGAGGGTTGTGGTGGAGTGGGGGTGAGAAGCATGAGCAGGGCCAGGGAGCTGTGGGAGGGAGTGAGGGGTACCAGCAGGGCTCTGGGGGTCAGTGAGGGGCCTTTTATTTTAATAATGGATTTCAGGGTTTTTATCAGAGAATTTGTGATTATTTTTATTAGGGAAAACCAGGATCTCTGAGTATCACTCACCCAACTAAGTTGGTCACATAGAGCATTTATATATGTACCTTTGTCTGCTCTGATGTGCCAGAAATCCAGCACGTTGACACAGACTTGATTCTTCAAGGCTGCAGAGCACGCGAGCTGACGCACTTGGTGCTGTGTCACGTAGATTTGTATAAACAGTGAAATGTGCATTAGTGCGCAGAAAATGATGGTGGTGTGCTTTTGAACTAAAACAACTCCGATGCGTTTTAGTTCAAAAGCCCACTGCTGCCATTTTATCAGTGCTAATGAGCATTTTGCTGTTTATACAAATGTATGCACCTCAGCGCCCAGTGCTTTTAAAAGCACCTGATGGTGCAGCGCACACACGTGTACAAATGCCCACAGGATGCTTGCAGATATTTAAAAAACCCCAAAACAGCACTTTAGGTTAAATTCCATACCACATCTGCGCCAAGCCCAGAAAAGGCAACATGTTAATTGAACCTGGCTTGCCCAGCATCTAACAAGGAGCAAAGATGATTTTAATATATGGAAGAAGCAGCGTGCTACTTTGACCAAGCTCTGCATCATCTGTACAGATTGGGCACTTCAGTGGCACTGCTTTGGCATTTTTATCTAACAGCTGATTGAATCAGCTATTAGATAAAAGTGCCAAAAAGCCTTAAGGTGGTCAAGTTAGCCTTAAACTAGCTGAATCAGGTCTGGATGCCTATCCAGCAATGGCAGAGATTAGCATAGTTAATTTACCAGATCAAGAAGATGGCTTTCTACTGATCACCAGATAGCTAGTTTAAGGTTAATATGTGCCATCTTTATACTACAGTCACATACTGTCAGATCACTTACAAATTAACTTCAGATATTTTTAGGTCAACAAAGTGTGGCTGAATCTGTGGCTGGCTTACAGCTCAGAAGCTGATCCTTGACTGTGGCCACGCTTTGATAAAAGTCATGGGCAAAATCTGTACACCATTAAAGCCAACAGCAAAACTCCAATTGATACCCACATGTCCAGGCATATTATCAGACAGCCCTAATGCAGGCAGATTGTGCACATGCCACAGCCCTCACTGGTCTGAATGTGCAGCAGGTGCACAAGAAATTTTACCTGGAGGCAGCAGCACCCCATTGAAACAGAATCAACAGTAGTTCTCTACCAGGAATGCTGCCGTATTCAAAAAAGTAGTGGAGGGGTGTTGTGACTGAAAACAGTGAGAAGCACTGATCTAGCAACAGATGTCCTATGGCAATGTTCTATTCTATTAGCATAAGTCCTCAGTTATAACTAGCCCAACATTAAGTATCTTTTCATTAATCTTGATCTAGAAAAGCTGATGATTCCAATAGCTAAAAAATCCTTTTATCTAAAAGACAAAGTACCCTTGCTCCTCATACACCTATCCCACTCTAGATATAAGGTCTTTTCTAAGCCCTGTTCATCCCTGCATTGCAGCTCCTGGGAAACTCCCATGAAGCAAGGGCTTTCCTGAGTGGCAAAGATCCAATTCATGATATACCTAGTATGATTCCTAATGCAGGAGACATGTCCAGGGTGTTCTGGAAAAAGTAGGAGTGTGATTGTGTATTGTTGTGCTTATCTGTCACTAGTTTCTGCAATGAGCTCTTAAAAGCATAAATAGCTTGTAGAAAACATTAGCCTGTTGGGAAGCTAAAGCAGTTCCTAACCATCTCAGGATATGCAAGGAAGAAACATTTTATAAAACTACTCCTGCCATCCTTTGGCCCCATCCTCTAAGCCAATTCAGGCCTATATGGGGATGAAATCTTTCATCCCTTTTTATTATATGTCCCCTTTGAGTCTCTTATAAGGCCGTATCTTTATTGTTATTCATTACAATTACTTACTTTCCCGTACTTTTTTCCATATGCAGGTCACTATCAATACCTCATTGGTAAACCGACTAATTTATGCTGATAAAATCAGAAAAATTATCAAATAAAAAAAAAAGTTAAACGGACAGGAAACATTTAAATACCTCTTTGCTTTCTTCCAGATCTGACTCACTGCTAAACTCTTCTGTATTTAAATTTTCAAAATCCGACTCCCCGACAGCAATGGGTACCGTCACAGTGAGACTTGGGTTGTTTATGAACGACATGTAATCACTTTCATCAATGATGTATTTTTCCACACTGCTGCCTGTGCCTATGCCACTCGTGGTTCCATTCCCATCTCTAAGATAATCATGGTCTTTGCTTATTTCTGCTGTCATGTGGTTAGAAATGCAGCTGTTTTTCTTGTTGTTTAAATCTTCAAGTGGTTTGATTTCATCTAAAGCTTTCTGTTTTTTAACAAAAGATTTTTGGATGAATTCACGGACTTTTCTTTTCACATAATCTACTCCTTTCTGCATTCTTGCTACAGCAATCTGAAGATTATTCATTTCATTATCATCATCTGTGGCAGCAAGGTTATCTGCACTAAATGAACTCAACAGCAAAGCCAAAAATAGGTTCAATACCTGTAAGGGAAGATAGAAAATAAACCCTAAATTTACCTCAGTGGAAATATTTACTGCTATAATACTTTGCACTATCTGAAGCATAAGAATAAAGGCCCAGATTTTCACACTTCTCCCTCACTACTGCCCCAGCCCCGCAAAAAATCAAATAATGGAGGATTAGATCATTAATAAATGTGTTTACCCAAATTGCTCTGGAGAGAAAGTATGTTTTAAGTAATGATTATTTGAAGAAGAGCAAACCACATAATAAAGGAGTGATTCATAAATATGATAAATGAAAGCGGTAAATATAGTTTGCTATGCTTTTTAGGGGCCTATTTATTGTCAACTGCCAACTATGTGAAAATGAACTTTTATTTGTGAATATTGGCATAAAATATTATTTATTTAACAATTCAGACAAAGAATTTGTTATTTATTACCACCACACTGTTTAAAGAAGTTTCATTTATCTCATCAGAGATCACAAATTATAGCAGTTGTGATAGGTGACCATATATAATAAAAAATTCAGAGCAAATGGTTTATGAAGACCCAACAGGTTGAAAATTATTTGAAACACCAAGTATTTTCAAGTAATCAAGATCAAACATCTAGAACATGGCTAAGTGCTTATTCCCTTTTTACAAAACAGGAATTTGATCCTGCATGGTGCAGAACATTCTGACCTCAGTCCAAGAAAGCTCTTAAGGTGAACGTCAATCGCTTGAGTAGCTTGACGGAAGTTTCTTGTTTAAGTGCTTTGTTGAACAGGAGCCAGAGTGCTTAGCACATTTCAAGACTGAGCCTCCATTTTTTACAGAATAATCTTTAATTTTTTTAATTACATACCACTAGGTTTCCAATCACCATGACCATCATGAAGACAGTAAGGCACATAGCTTGGCCTGCAACCTCCATACAGTCCCACATGGTCTCTATCCATTCTCCACACAGAACCCGAAACACAATCAAAAAAGAGTGGAAGAAGTCTTGCATGTGCCAGCGTGGAAGTACACAGTCAATTGCAATTTTGCAGACACATTCCTTGTAGTTTTTACCAAATAGCTGCATACCAACCACAGCAAAAATGAAAACAATGATGGCGAGCACCAAGGTCAAATTCCCCAAGGCTCCTACTGAGTTACCAATGATCTTTATCAACATATTTAGTGTTGGCCATGATTTTGCCAATTTGAAAACTCGTAACTGAAAAAAAAAGAGTAGAAAAGCATTGTGAGTATTAATTTTATTGAAAGCACAAGATGTTTTAAAATTAATTTGTGAAAATATATTGGCACAGAAAAGTCACTCAGTGGCAGAGAATGGATGCTGAAAGGGAGAGTAAACTGGAAACAACCAGGGTTTTTTCCACTGTTCCTTTCTCACTTGCAGCCTCCAGCATTTAAAGTCTAGGAACTTCTGATTCAGATTCTGTATGCCTAACTCTCATGCTCAATCACTACTAATGTCCCTTTCCTCTAAGAATTTCCTCCAGTCCCCTCCTTGGTTCACCACGGAGCATGCTGGAGGGGGGGCCTTGCACTCCTGTGGGACACTCCATTTGCCCCTAAGAATTTGTCCAATCCTTTTTTGTATCTAGTTAAACTCTCAGCTTTTACCACATCTGATGGCAATGAGCTCCACACTTTTGTTATACTGTGTGTGAAAAAGAACTTCCTTTTGTTAGTTTCAGGCTTACTACCTACTACGGCTGTGTGAAGCATTGATCCCTGATTCAATTCGGTGGAGATTCAGATTGATTTGGTGGGTGAATCTCTGAATCCAAATTGAAACAGAGGACCCTTTAATCTCTCTGAATCAAATTAGAACCCTCTGGATCAATTCATCTGGAGAGTGTGCTGCCACCCCTCCCCACCCCCAGCTTTGTGACTGGTGCCTCCTGGGTCTGGGTGGGCACCTGTGGTCCCCCCATGGATGATCACTGAGCCAGGGGGAGCCCAGGGGGACCCCCTGTGTCCTCCCCGGTGGACCCAGAAGTGGACTGGAACCCTCCTGGGTTCACTGCTGAGCATGCTGGGGGGGAGGGGGGCTGCATTTGCCCCAGCACCACAGCATTCACAAGCTGCACCTGGTACCATGTTGTATGTAGAGAAAACATTTCAAGCTGTGTCTATATCGAATCACTGTCCTCAATTCAGGTCAAATCTGAATCGAATAGGGCCCGCTTTGCATATCCCTACTACCTACTAGTTTTATTTTGTGACCCCTAGTTCTTGTATTGTGTGAGAGAGTAAATCATAAAACCCTATTTACTTTCTCTTTGCCATTTAGTATTTTGTAAGCCCTTATGTCTCCCTTCAAGCATCTCTTTCTAAACTGAATAGGCCTATCCTCTTTAGCCTCTCCTCATATGGAAGCTCCTCCATAACACTAATCATCCTTGTTGCTCTTCTATGTACCTTCTCCAGTTCTTCTATATTCTTTCTGAGGTGTGGGGACCAGAATTGGGCACAGTATTTGAGGTGTGGATGCACCATGGATTTATAAAGGAGCATGGCGATACTTTCCATTTTTGTTTACCCCTTCTTAATAATCAACATTAATAATTAATTTTTTGTTGCCTTTTTGATAGCTGCTGAGCACTGAGCTGATGTTTTTTAGAAAACTGTCTGCAGTGACTCCCAGATCTCTTTCTTGTACGCTAACAGCTAAAGTAGAGTCCATCATAGTATAGGTATAGTGTGGGGTCTTTTTGCCTAAGTGCATCACTTCACATTTATCTACATTGAATTTAATTTGCCATTTAGTTGCCTATTTGACCAATCATGCCAGATCCTTCTGTATTTCCTCACAGTCTGCCTTGGACTTTACCACTTTGAGAATTTTGTGTCATTTGGAAATTTGGCCACCTTGCTATTTACTCCTTTTTCCAGATCATTTATGTCAAACAGCACTGGTCCCGGCATAGCTCTCAGGGGGACCCTGCTGTTTACTTTTTTCTATCCTGAAAACTGACCATTTATACTCATTCTTTGCTTTTTATACTGGAGCCAATTTCTAATCCATGAATAGACATGCCCTGTAATCCCATGACTCCTAACTTAGTTAACAGCCCTTTAATGGGGGACCTTATCAAAAGCCTTTTGGATGTCCAAGAATACTGTGTCAACTGGAACACCCCAATCCACCTGCTTATTGACATCCTCAGAGAACTCTAGTAGGATGGTGAAGTATGATTTCCCTTTAACAAAGCTGTGTTGACTACTCCCTATCAAGTAATATTCATCTGGTTAAAAAACAAGCACAAAACTGAAATAAAGTTAGTGTTACAAGAACATTTGTAAAATGTAATATTTTAGCCATATATTTACCAATCTGAATGAACGAAGAACGGACAGTCCTTCCACATTTGCAAGACCAAGCTCAATCAAACTAAGGGTTACAATAAACCCATCAAAAATATTCCAGCCTTCTTGGAAATAATAATAAGGGTCCATAGCAATTATCTTGAGAAACATTTCTGCTGTGAAGATCCCAGTGAAGACCTAAATTAAAAATGCATTTAATTAGAAAGTGGTTAATTGCTAATTCTATTTTTGTGCACATTTTTATATTTACCTACATATCTGCAATTAATCCACTCTAAAATAGCTATTCATAAAAACTAACTCAGTACTTTTTCTTTCCCTAAAAATGGAGCATGGACCAAGAACTGATTCTCTTCAAACTGAATTTAATTTAACATTAAAGCAATTACTTAAATTGCATGCTTATAATTCAATTTTAACTCAGTCAGAATGCCTGGCTCTTTCCAATTTTATAGTACTACAATATTACAAAAGTGGTTTTCACAGTATGCAACTGGATGATTTCCAAGAAATTACACACTGGTGTCCTTAGAATATCATTCATGATATTCTGCTGTTATAGGCCCTCTTTTAACACCTGTTCAAGTGAAGATCCTTTACTGGTATAGTTTTATTGACTTCAAAAGAGCTATGACAATATGCACTAACTGATGACAAAAGAAATTATAACCATTTAAGCAAAGTGAGAATTTACTGTGTGTGTTTTTACTGGCTGTAATGGACAATTAATAACACGATCTAATTAGTATTTAATATTAAATGTAGCTTAATTACAGTAGCTTCTGATAAAGTTTTGTAACTGAATCCTATCCTATCCCTATTTTGAAGTGGTTATATATAATATATGATATATTACAGGAACTAATAGTATAACATTATAACTAAATATTAATAATATGCAGTTTTACTATTGTGTATTACTATTACAACATTATCATATACATAATATATAATATATAAAGAATAAACAGAAAGCTGACAAGGAATGGAAAAAAATTACATCTTGGAAAACAAGAAGTGTAGGAATAATGTGGGAGTTATCCAAATTAGTGAAAGGTTCATCAGATATATGAATATAAAAATAGAACAAGGATGGAAGAGGCAAAGCCACTATACAGTGAGAATATAAGGAGATTTAAGATTATCTAGGTATGGCTCAAATACTAAATGAGTATTTGGCCTCAGTTTTCAAAAAAGACAATTATATGAGCCATGAGAGTAAAAGCAAAACATCTAATGAGAACGAAAGTAGAAACAGAAATTATCATAAGAGGTAAAAGCAAGCTTCAAACCTAATATAATGAGATCGGTGATGAATAGATTACCTCTCTTGCAGAATTCTAAAAGAATTGTCACAAGAAGCTGGAGACTTGGTAATACACATGTACAAACTGTGGGGATTCCCCTATTCAGCACTGGTGAGGCCCTGTCTGGAGTAGTTTGTCCAGTTTTGGGCCCCCCACTATGGAAAGGATATGGACCAATTGGACAGAGTCCAGCAGAGGGCAATGGTTAGAGGACATGGGTACATGATTAACAAGGAGAGGCTAGGGGAACTTGGCTTATTTAGTCTGGAGGAGATAAAATTGAGGGTGAATTAATAAAAGCCTTCAACTACCTGAAGGATGGTTACAAAGAGGATGGAGCTAGACCAGAGTGGGCAAATTATGTCCGGTAGGTCAGATCTGGCCTGCCAAAAGATTTCATCCAGCCTGCTGCACATCCCTTGGCCCTGTCCAGCCACATGCAGGGGGCAGCCCAGGCCATGGCATGTGCAGCTGGTCCTGTCACCCCCAGGCATGCAGCAGGACTAGGGTGGTAGTGGCCAGACTTTGCTTCCCAGCAGCTCTGGGGAGGGTGGCAGCTCCTTCCAGCAGCCGCTACTGCCAGTGTCATGGCCACTGACAAACCCATATTACTAGGCTAATGCCAGACCAGTTTAGTAATCTACCACTTATGGAGTTTTGGTGAGTTGTTGCAGGTGGGGACAATGGAATGCTGACCTGGCCTGGCCCAGCCTAGCTTTCGGGGTGTTGATCTGGGGCTCACCAAAACTCTCTCCAAACCAAAGCTAGACTGTCCTCAGTGGTAGCAGATGACAGAAGAGGAGCAATGGTCTCAAGTTGCAGCAAAGTAAGTTTGGGTTAGATAGTAGGAAAAGCTCTCTCACCAGGTAGGTAGTAAAGCACTGGAATAGGCTACCCAGGGAGGCTGTGGAATCTCCATCCTTGGAGGTTTTTAACATATGGCTAGACAAAGCCTTGACTGGGATGATCTAGCTGAGGATAGTCCTGCTTTGAGCATGGGGTTGGACTAGATGACCTCTTGAGGTCCCTTCTAACCCTAATTTTCTATGATTCTATGAAGTACAGCAGACATCTGTAATATGTACATCACCTCAAGGTTCGTGCCATATAATTGGAAAATAGGTAATCTAATGTATATATTTAAGAAAGGGAAAAATGTATTCCAGGTAATTACATAAGTATTTTACCCCAATAATATGCAAGGTTTTCAAACAGATATTGGGGGAAAGAATAATTAAAGGCAAGGAAATAAAATGAAAAAGAGATAAAAAGCAACAAAAGCTTACCAGACTAGCCTGATAGCTTTCCTTCAAAATAGATAACAGATTTTCTAGACATAGATTTCATCTATCTAGACTTCAGTAACATATTTGATACAGTGTGACTTGGCATGCTAACAGTTAAGATAGAGAAGATGGACTACAGGGAATTAGGAGAAGAATTGTAAGGTGATCTTGAAGACTGGATACATACAAATGGGACAATATTCAATAATACAAAGTGCAAGGTCACATACTTGGAATGTGTACAAGCATTCAATTCAACCAGTTGAAGTTCAACCACCTAAGACTGAAATTCAAATGGGCTGAAACTAGTATATAAGCATTCAAAGAGTTGTCTAAAGGCTCTGCAAGCAACCTGCAACACAAAAAGCACCCAGCCAGAGGGACCCAGAGCACACATCTCAGCATACTTTTCAGATTCCCAATTCTTCATGCATATGGGTGACAGCAGTCAAAGGTACAGGTCAGGACTGATGAGCTGGTAGCCCAAGAGAACCCTCCACCAAATGCCCCTCCAGTGCTCAGGGGTAGTCTACACATTCATTATGTGCTGTAGTAACCAAGTACTAAATCAATGCACAGTAACTCACATTACTGCACAGTAGCACCAGTGCATGGTTTTTTTTCAGATACTAACTGAGAAGTAGCCTAATATTACTGCACAGTAGCATATTAGCATGGGTTTTGCCCAGCATGCTACTGCACAGCATTACTAGACTACTACACAGTTAGCATCTTGTACACAGTTAGTGTCTAGCGCACCCAGGATATCAGATAGCAGACCCAGAGTAGGTCTGCTGTCTTTTTATGGCTGGACCATGAAGCAGAGACTTTGTCTGGAGCTGTGGGTAGCTGGAGCAGTGCCTCTGCCAACATATCCAGAGCCCTGGCTATGGCTACAGAGGGAGGATTTTGCCTATAGACAGCTGGGCACCTACCATACCAGTCAGAGTTGGGCTTGTAGCCCTGGTGTGTGTGGGGTAGTTGCCTGTAGTGCTGTGGGGGCTCTGGCTGTGAGAAGCCTTGACACCACAGCCACAGCTGAGGTCTCTCAAGTCCTGTGAGTGGGGAGCTTTTCCTCATGCAACACTTCAGATCTCTGAGCCTATAGCCTGTGCAAAGGGCTGAAGGCATGGGACTCTACAGTGTGGTGCACAGGGGAATGTCTTTTCTCCTACACAGCTCTTAAGAATGTCCATACCTGCAGCCTCTATGTGTGAAGCTGCAGGTTTCATAGTTTCATAGTTTCTAGGGTTGGAAGGGACCTGAGCAGATCATCTAGTCCGACCCCCTGCCATGGCAGGAAAGAATACTGGGGTCAAACAACCCCAGCAAGATGTTCATCTAACCTCCTCTTAAAGACCCCCAGGGTAGGAGCCTGCACCACTTCTCTTGGAAGTTGACTCCAGACCCTAGCCGCCCTGACCGTGAAGTAGCGCCTCCTGATATCTAATCTAAACCTACCCTCTGCCAGCTTGTGACTGTTATTCCTGGTTACTCCTGGCAGTGCTCGGGGGAACAGTGACTCCCCCAGTGCCTGCTGATCCCCCCTGACTAGTTTATAACAGGCCACAAGATCCCCCCTCAGCCTTCTCTTGTGGAGGCTGAACAGGTTCAGGTCCCGTAGCCTCTCCTCATAGGGCCTGCCTTGTTGTCCCTTGATCATATGAGTGGCCCTCCTCTGGACCCTCTCCATGCTGTCAACATCTCTCTTGAAGTGTGGCACCCAGAACTGGACGCAGTACTCCAACTGCGGCCTGACCAGTGCCGCATAGAGGGGGAGGATCACCTCTTTGGACCTGCTCGAGATGCATCTGTGGATGCATGACAAGGTATGGTTGGCCTTCCTAACTGCCTCTCCACACTGCTGGCCCATGTTCATCTTGGAGTCAATGGTGACCCCAAGATCCTTTTCCGCCTCCGTGCTGACAAGAGGGGAGTTCCCTAACCTGTAGGTATGGTGCCAGTTGTTCCTCCCGAGGTTCATCACTTTGCACTTGTCAGTGTTAAAACCCATCCTATTCTCATCCTCCCACCCTTGTAACCTGCCAAGGTCTGATTGTAGCCTGTTGCATCCTTCCAGTGTGCCCACGTCCCCCCACATCTTAATGTAATCAGCAAATTTGAACAGGGTGCTTTTTACCTCCTCGTCCAAATCGCTGATGAAGATGTTGACAAGTGTGGGCCCAAGGACCGAGCCCTGCGAAACCCCACTGCCCACATCCCTCCAGATTGAGAAGGACCCATCCACTACCACCCTCTGGGTGCAGCCCTCCAGCCAGTTGGTGACCCATTTGACTGTGTGGGTGTCTACACCACAGTCCCCCAGTTTCTTAATGAGAACGGGGTGAGAGACAGTGTCAAAAGCCTTCCGGAAGTCCAGGAAGACTATATCCACTGCAACCCCTGCATCTAATGATCTGGTGATCTGATCGTAAAAGGCCACCAAGTTGGTCTAACAGGACCTGCCACTGATGAACCCGTGTTGGTTGCTCCTAAGCATGGAGTCCCCTGCTGGCCCCTCCTGGATGTGTGCCCCTCCTGGATGCGTGCTGACTTTGAAGTGCTGCATGTGGATGGTGCCCTCCAATATGGCACCCAGCTGGTGCCTGTAACCTGTGCATGGGGGCTCTGGACTGCTGAAGGGAGGTAGGAATTCTACTCCCCCTATGGCACTTCAAGCCATTTGTGCAGTTGTACTTCTGGGGCTGAAGCATCACTTATGCCATGGGCGACTGGTGCCTCCCAAGTCTGGGGGTCACCAGATTGCGAATGGGAGGGCTCCCCCATGGCTGATAACTGACTGCAGGGGATCCCTCAGTGGCCAGTTGCTGACTGGGGAGGGGGGCAGTGGCTGATCGCTGAGCCAGTGGTGAAACTAGAAGTGTACTTCTGTCGACACTTCCAGTTTCATGGCTGGTGCTTCCAGGGGGTGCACGGCTGATCTCAGGGAGTGAGAGTGCACCAGCATGAACCCCTGCTACACATTGCTAATGACTTATGTTGCATTTCTTGCCAGCCCCTTCAGCCCTATGCATGGCACCACAGAACAAACTTGCTGCCCTTCATGTGGCGATTGCAAGCACAGGGCTCTAAATTGCCATGGGAAGGGGGAGTGGGGATTGTGTTCCTGCTTTCCCATCTGAAGCCCATTAAAGCCAATGCTTGCAACTCCTCAGTGTGGGGCAGCATTTAAATCTCAGGGGTTGGTTGTTAAGGGTTGGCGACTGGACTTTCCAGCTTCAGGAGAAGGTGTTTGTGTGCAGGAGACTGCAGCATGGGAAGGGAGCTCCTCCCTGGAGGAGAAGGGGTGGATGTGTGTGTGGGGGGGGTTTGTGGGTGTGTGTGGAACCCCCACCACATGGTGCACAGCCCCTACTGCTGGTGGCAGCAGCTAGTAGTAGGCTCTCACAGCACCCTGGCTGGGGCAGACAGAGCCCCTGGCAGTGCATGGCTACAGCTGAGTGCCTCGGGCTGCATATAAGTCCCTCATGCAGTGCCGTGAGCCCCACATGCTGGCATGGAGCCAGCAAGATCTGGCCTGAAGGCATCTGTCAGTAGGCCGAACCAGGCTGGCTCTGTGCCGCCATGTGCAGCCCCCAGGATTTTCCAGAGCCACATGCTGTGGGTGCTGCCTGCTGTGCCCAAGGGCCTGCTTGTGGCAGAGGCTGTGCTGGGAGGATATATGGTGGTGAGGGCTGTGCATAGGGAGGGATATGGTGGCAGGGGCTGTACAGCAGGGGGCATGTGGCAGCAGGGGCTGTGCATGGGGTGGGGGTGACAGGTTGTGCATGGAAGGGTGGGGTGGTGGAGCTATGGGGGGGAATGTGGCAGGGGAGTCCACACCCACCCACAAATCCCATACACTCCCATACCCACACCCACGCACAACCCCCCCCACACCCCATCATAACCCCCCCATACAGCCATTCCCACCTTCACAAACCCCCTCGCACCCACCATGCATCCACAACTACTCCTCACACCCACCCTACACGCAAGTACCTGCATATATTTCTAAGAAGGTTCAGATAGTGTTATGTTTAGTTTAATTTGTAAAAAAAAAAAACCTAAAACAGTAATTAATTAATTTTGCACATAATTTTTAATTTTTCTGCACATAATTCCCTGGGGTGTAAATTGTAAGATGGGAATTCATCTATTGGAAATAGTTGTGGAGGAAGAGGATTTGGATGTATAACTAAATGATCAGAAGTTGACTAAAATGCCAATGTGATCAGCTGTGGCAAATATGATCATAGGATCTGAAGAAATAGTCTAAAGACAAACATAACAACTGAATCAAAGGATGCTGATATAAACTATTACAATGCAACTTCTATATCTGCATGATCTGTTTCATACAAGGTTGAAGTTAGGGTAATTTAGCTAACTTCCATTGCTAAAGATTTATGCAAATATAACAAGTAGATCATAGCAGCTGATATGTACTCTGAAACAATAGCTTTCCACAGCCTTCACTTCCAAAGTAGCTAAAAAGTACATTTGTCCATACTTAGTATTAATGTCATATAAAAGTCCCTAGTGAGGCCTTGTTGGAGTACTGTGTACAAATCTGATCACCTATGTTCGACAAAGATGAAGTGAAATTGCAAAGGTGCATAAGAGGACTACTAGCATGGAGATCTTATCTTACCTGAGGAGATTAGAAAAGCTTGGCTTGTTTAGCCAGGCAAAACAAACAAAAGATTTATACATGATTGTTATCTATAAATACATCAAAGGAAGAGAAGGGCTTTTTAAGCTAAAGGACATTGTTGGCACAAAAACAAATGGGTATAAACTACCATGAATAAATACAGACTGGAGATCTGAAGAAGGTTCCTATCCATTACAGCAATCAGGTTCTGGAACAGCTTTCAAGTAGTGTAGGTAAACATCTTAACTTTTTAAAGGTAGAGATTGATAAATTTATGAGGGAGATTATATGACATCATGCTCACTACACATACCCAGGAGCTCCCTCTCCATCCTGTGTTACTATGACAATTTAATCATTTCAGCTTTGGGATATAAAAGTTTCCAATACCAGAACACCACTTCACTGAATCCTCTGTTGTGCTTCCTGGCATGCCACTGTGCTAATTTTGAAGAGCTTCAGTAGGGAAGTGCAACAAGGGCCTGTAATGTCTGTCTACAGCTGAAACACTCCAATTTTGAAACATTTCATGGCCATTGTAGTTTGCAACATTTCAAATGTTACCTCTGTCTGCACCCCCAGATATAATTTATCTTGTTTAGCCTCTGATTATGCAATAGATATGAGAAGAAATGTGTTTAATAAAGGTTTATTTCAGGTTGCTAATCTGTATTTATTGATTTTGTCAAAACCTAAAGTTATGCAAGGAAAGGTTAAAATATGACATCTCTAAAAAGTGTTAACATACAGATATTTCTAGTGACCAATAAATACACACTTAAAAATATAAAATTACATTGTTTAACAATATAACAGAGTTGTGTAACTTTTGAAACCAAAAAAAATAAGCAAATGTCACACGACAAATAGATAGACTTACCAGGTTTCCAACAGAAAGCACATGATTGAATTCTGGTGTCATTGGATAGTGTTCCATGGCCATAAATAATGTATTTAAAACAATGCAAATAGTAATAGCCAGATCGACAAATGGGTCCATCACAATTAAATTGACTATATGTTTTATTTTTAACCAATAAGGACTGCAGTCCCAAATCAAGAAAATGTTTGCAAATTTGTACCAGCACGGTGGGCATTTCTGTCGTGATTCTTCAAGCTCTAAGAGGAAAAAAAGTGTAAAATAAATACGTGGAATAACTGAATGTCATACTATACAGTGTCAGTAGCCTTTTCCAAATAAAGTAGATCTATCATTTCATCTTGCCAATCTTGGCTAAACTTTAACAAATCTTATTTAAACAAAGAACACAAATCTTGTACAATTGTTCCATAAGATTCCTTTGTATATTTCCTTTAAGAGATTTATATAAAAGACAGTTTTCTTGAGACCTTTCCACCTTTCATCCTCTATACTTGTAACAAGCATTTTAGATAAGTAATTTAATGTGGCAATTTCCCTACTCACTGTTCTTCTGGTTTGTAAAGGGTTTTGATTTTCAATTAATTATGTTGAAATACAGTAAAATCCCTGTTATCTGGGATTTTACCAACCCACACACTCTACTAACTGGAATTTCCAGCCATGTGCCAAGGTGCAGAGTGGGGAGGTGGGGGGCAAGAAAGCTTGCACATGGCGACCACTGCCATCATCCACAACCCTGCACTGCTGCTGCTCAGCATGTGGCCACCACCACACCACTGTCCCCTGCCCCACATGTGGCCACTCCCCCCACTCCATGTTATCTGAAAACCCCTGCTGGGTTATTTCAGATAACTGGAATTTTTACATAACTGGCAATCTCCTTACCCCAAGGATGCCAGATAACAGGGATTTTACTGTATTAGTTGTGAAAGTAATTTTCAATCTTTCGTCAAGAAAAAAATAATTTACAAGAACTTCGGCTAGCACAGAACCTTTAGCTATATCTCTGGACAATGCTATTAAAGGCATAACCATATGCATGCAAACAAAAATAATACTAAGCCCCTAGCACAAGTTCATTTAAAAGCACCATGGAATCTGATCCCTGATCACAACAATGTGTTTCCTGCCATATGCACATGGCAGGGGTGCAATCTGGAATTTGATCCCTGATTCCACATCATGCCTTGCTACTTATCTCTGCAGGAGGAGCCTAGCGTATTGATCCTGGGCTCCCCCCTCACCAGCATTTTGACAGCTGGGTGCCCACAGCCCAGCATGCCCTCTGCTTAGGAAGCACATGAGATGAAGTAGTTACAAAACAATTAAATATAAATTTTTCATTAAGAAATGTAAAAGTCATGTCCATTGGCATTAGCTATTAATCTGTTTTAAAATATTTACATTTTAGAAGAACATACATTTATAAACATCTAATATCAGAATATATTATATTTTAAATTAAACATAGAACATACCTTCCATAGTATTTGTAAGTATGCTAGCTATACTCATGGCTCTTTCTCTTAAAGCTGGATCTTCCAGAAAATCCATAGAAACATTAAAAGAATTTGATCTTCTCTTTTTCATTTCCGTTTCTGTAGTAGTGCCCTGCAAATAAATGAATAGTAGATAAGATCAGCACCTTTAATAATGAGAAACTGTGGACCCTACAATGAATTGCACTACATTTGAATACATGCTTCGTGCAATTTCATTTGATTTAATTGTCCTGACAGACTTTTCTTATTTATTAATAACCTTGCATTTTCAAAATATATTAGAGAAGACTTATTTTAAAATCCTTGTCTTTTACCATGATGTGTTACTAGATATCCTTAGTTCAGTACATTAAGTGTTTGTTTAATAAAAATGAAATAAGTATTCAACAATTTAAGAGTATATACAGACATCTGGGGGAGCTTAGGGGGAGGTAAGGTTGAGTTAAAAATGGCCACCTGACCTAAGGTAAATTGGGATGGGGGGCAGCAGGGGAGTTGGAGGGATTGGGGGGCAAGAAGGCTCCAAGAGGGATTGGGGGGGATTCCAGGGACAGGTAGGGTCTGTGGGGAGGATAGGGGAGATTGGGGGGTAGTGGGGTTCATGAGGGGGATTAGGGAGGCATCTTCAAAGGGAATGGGGGGCAAGCAGGCTCCGCAGGAGGATCAGGAGGTGGTGGGGTCTGTGGGGGGTGGGGATTGGAGGGCTCAGGAGATCAGGAAGAGTCCACAGAAGGAAATTAGGGGGGGCAAGTGGGTTCCATGGGAGGGAATGGGGAGATTGGGGAGCTAACAAGGTCTATACAGGGAATCAGGGGGGCAAGTGAGGTCTGCAGGGGAGTTGTTGGGGTCCAGGAGGGCTTGGTAGGATCAAGGGAGCTTGTGGTGGGCTTGGGGGAATGGAAGGTTCTCTCCCCCACCCCCAGTCCTAGGAGCTATTTTTAGTTACCTAACCCCCTGTCCCCTCCAGAGATGAACAACCTCTCCCAGCCAACCATTCTCCACATCCCTCCCACCCATCCCCCCAGCCCAATTTACTTTCTCAGGTCCTGGCACTGGTAAACGCCAGTAAAACCAGAACCCAGAGTGGCTTGCAGGATGGGGGGTTTGGTGAGCTCTGTAGGGAGGAGTCTAGCTGGCCCCTGGTGGGGGAGGTTATCCATCTGGGAGTGGGTAGAGAGGCCAGGGGGTGCTAAAAATAGATTGTCACCAGGGGTTTGGGTAGGGAAAGTACATTCCTAGGGCTGCAACCAGAAAACTGTACAGAAGTTCAGGACAGATTGGTTTAAAAATGGCCAACCCAATCTAATTTAGACTACCTCAGAAATAGGGTTAACTTAGATTGGGGCAACCACTTTTAGACCTATATAACTGTCCTGAATTTCTGTACAGTTTGCACTTGGATCCACCTAACTAGGGATTTAAGCATAAGGTCTGCACCTGGGCAAACTAAGTAGATCAGGTGGCCATTTTTAACTCAGTCTAACCTCCCCAAACATCTGTATGTGCCATATGGATTAGCAACCGAATGACAAATGAGTGAAACAAAATCAAAATTTTATACCATATTATTGTAGAAAACATTTGCAACTTGCTCATGTGTTCTTCTGCTAATAGATTAGACTTAATGTCTTGCTTTTTTTGTAAAATTATAAGCTCTTTATCCAGTCTTAAATAGCAACAAATAAAAAAAGTCTGACTTTTGTCATGCTTCCCCATGCCAGTATATTTCCAGATACTCTAAGTGGGCAATCTTAAAATAAGCTAAACAAATATTTTGTTAATAATATTTTCCTAGTTCCATATAGAAATACAATGACAACACATATGTGCACACAGGCTTTTGTAGTTTGAATGTGTGTGCATAAATGTGATCTTTCAATGAAATGTTTATTAAATTTTCTGACTATAGGAATGCATCATAAAATGGAGAAATATAAAATTAGAAATGTGTGATAGTGCTGTATTTACACTGTTATAACATGGCAATAAGACTGATATGGCAGAAAGCTAAAAACATTCTCTACATTCAGTGAGGTGTCATGTTGACTGAATTTATATGGTACCATTATTATATACCCTTTTTAATTGTAAGATATCTTATCTGACATAATCAAATATCTCAAGTGAGTTCCAGCATATTTTCATGGGTATATAATATTTTGTACATTAATTTGATGCTTTTACTTGTTAGTTCTAAGAATATTTGTAAGTAGATTCTTCAGTGTTATGCTTATTTTTTTAGTATATTAAAGATATTACAAGATGCAGGAGCATTCACAGCTTGACCAACCAGGGATCATTCCTGAGGGATTCCATTCTGTAGAAAACACTGGCTGGTGCAGTAAGAAAAGGCCACCATGCCTGAACTATTTAAAACTTCCTTACATTGTCATCAGTAGCTGGTTTATCTATTATCACCTCTGGCAGAAGTTGTCCAACAGGCGATGTAGGAACAGATGGTCCACCAACCAGGGAAACCACCCCATTGCAATCGACTGTACTGTGCATCTTCCCATTCATTGGAAACACCGCCAGCATCCTGGATGACCTACTGGCCTGACTAATGTTACTGTTGCGTCGTTCACCAGGTCTACGTGGCACAAACAGAGAATCTCTTCTGCTGTCATTGTCTTCAAAAGTGCTATGTTCATCATCAGCAAAGTCATTCTCTGATCCTATATCCTTTGCTCGGCCTCTAAAGCTGAAAAGACTTGTTCTGCTATTACGCCTTGGAGAAAAAAGGGAGCCACGAATGCTCAGTAAAGACTACAAGAAAATAATAGAACAGAATTATTAGTGGAAAACCTTAACAGGTGCTTCCATCAACAGCAGTCAGATTTTCATATGTATTCATTACACTGGATTTTAAAAATAAATCTGGAAGAATTTTATGAGAATATTAAATATTATAATATATTATTATAATTATTATTATTATAATTGCTTGTGCTGAATAACTCAACATTTTGTTGAAATCAATACTAATTCTTAGTATGGAACAACTGAAGGATAATAATTTGTTATAAGGTAAGACTAAAACAGACAGCCACAAAAATAGCATTTTACCCAATTCACAAAACCTGGATCAGCAAAGAAAAAGCAAAATCCATGGGGATCTGTATGGAACTCTTCTATAACATTTAATAGGAATTAAGCTAACAGGATTCTACAGAAATTATTCTAAGAAATCTATAGAAGTGAACAGCCAATATCATCTTATACTATTTTAAAGCAACCTATGGACTTCTATCATGATTCCATCAAATATTACAATTTGATTTAAAATATCTTTAATAAAGTTTTTTGCCATGAATTCTATCTGGGTATTTTCAAAGGGATGTCCATGACAGTTACGAAATTTTCTCTTGAAGCACTGGAAGCTGTAATTAAGATAATCAAGTTTAAATAAAAGCTCAGTGCCTTAACTCTTCAAACAATACAATCTCACTGGTGTGCCTGTGGTATTGCAGCAGTTTTGTGATAGATCATGATGCTTCAAATTTATATTTTCCTTGATAACAGAATTACACAATACCTGGTGGGGAGAAGAATACTTCTTTTCATATGTCAGTCTGTTCCCTTCAATAGAGAATCTGAAACCTTTCCTTCTGATGCTGTCTTCTGATTCAGATTTGTGAAATTCATCCTCATCTTTCTCCTCTCCTCCAGATTGCTCTTTCTGCTTCCTTTTCTTTCTTCTATTCCTCCTCTCTTTAGCGCTCTTTGAACTCAGCTTTGATGCTTCAGAAGAACTTTCTGAGAGTCCTCCTAGCCCGCCTTCTGCACTAGGTTCTCTCGACTCTGCTGACGCTGATGCTGCTGCTGCCGCCGCTGCTGCCTGCTGTATTACCACAAATATTTCTATTGGCTAATGTGCTAAACTTTACCACTGCCAATTTAACTTCTAGAGAATATTCTAGTGCAGCCCTGGCAGAAGAAGCCTTTGAAGGAAACTCTTAAGATTTTTTAGGTGGCTGTCCTCTCCTCAAATTATTTCCCCCTTTTCTGTACCCTTACTCTTTGTGATATCAATGGCAGAAACAAAATGGTAGATGCATTCTGTCTAAATGCGTGCACATTTTGATCATTCCACCCCCCACCACTTACCCCCAACCCTTTTTGTATTGTTTCTCTTTTTTGATTGTAAGGACGCCAGGGCAGGTATTGTATATTGTTTTGTGTGAGTAGATCAGAATTTATACACAGTGGATGCCCCTGGGATAAAGACAAACAATAATAAATAACATTCACATTCTTTTGATTTCTTTCTGGACCACATGTCCAAATTATTCCTAGTAGAATGTCCTGATTCCCAGCAAGGAAAACATCTGTCCTATATGTTCCTGAAGGCAAAAGGACCCACACATTAATTAGAGAGAATACCTATAACTAGAGTGCTAAAATCTTTCTAAATGCATAGAAAACTCATGTGAATACACTATCACAATAAGAAATGGGGGAAAAAAAATCAATTGACAAATACTTAAAATTAAATCATACTTGAACTGCTTCTTGTTGCTTTTTCAGCTGCTCGAGCATCTGCTGAAATTCAGCCTCTTTCTGTTCTGCTTCTTCTTGGGTTGCTTGATTCTGTTCATCATAGGCCATGGCAACAACAGCCAGTATCAAGTTAATCAAATAGAAAGAGCCCAGGAAAATCACCAAAACAAAAAATATCATGTATGTTTTGCCGGCAGCTCGTAGGGTCTGGAAGTAATAATAAACAGAGCTTTATTAATGTTACTATGTGAGCACAGTCTGCCTTCTACATCAGAAATATGATTCTATGAGATGTAATAGTTTAATTTATTTTAGACCATTTGTATAATTCAATAAGATAAAAATACTTTGCTTTGTTGGGTTTTTTTTTTTACAAAATGTTCTTACCAGCTGATAAAGGTTCTCCCAGAAGTCTTGAGTCATCAGTCGAAACAGAGACAGAAATGCCCAGCTGAAGGTGTCAAAGCTTGTGTAGCCATAATTGGGATTCCTACCAGCTTTTACACATACATATCCTTCTGGGCACTGACTACACAGAGAAAGGAACAAGATATTTTATAATTATTCCAGGATCAGTCCATGTCACCTACTGACAGAAGTTAAGGATTATGAAATAGTCACAGGTCAATCTAGCATTATGAAAAAGGGGTGTGGGGGAAGTAGCTGGCACCTCCCCCACCCCCTGACAGGGAGATCACACCACGGCAGCAGCTACTGGGGACTGTTTTTGTGTTCACAAAGCAGGTGTGACGTCCTAAATCCTCACCCCCACCCCCACCCCTCTCACCTCTGCTCTGGGCACTTCTTTCAGTCCGGCGCTCAGCAGCACCTCCCTTCCTTTCATATTCCCTCATTCTCCTCCACAGCTGGGAGTGCCAGAAGGGGCAACCTGCCCACTGCTGTCACTGTCACCAGCTAATTGGGGGTGGGGGAAGTCCCAGGCCACTCATGCCCTGCTCCAGCCAGAAGCTGCTATGAGCAGCTGCATGGGGTGCTGGGCTAGTGACAGTGGTGGTGGTGGGTGGGTCCCCTCTTCCAGCCCCTTCTACTTACTTGGTCCCCCCAGGTATCCAACATGGACCTGGAGCAGGTGTTGGAAGTAGGGGACCAACCACCAATGCCACCAGGCCCAGGTTCCCAAGAAGCCATCAGCCACAACTGGAGCTTTTCGGCCAGTGGTGAAAACCTGAGAGAGGGGACAAGGAGCAGGTACCCAGCTGCTGCTGCTGAGCCCAGTGTCCTATGCAGCCACCCTCTGGCAACTCCCAGGTGGTGAGCTACAGGTGAGCCATTGTTTTTAAGAGCAGCTAAAAAACATATTGTGTAAAAATATCAAAGATCAATGGGAAGTGGCAATCCTGACTTGCATTTTGATATTAGCAGCATTTTAATATTTATTTTATCCTAACTTGCCGCATTTAATCCAAATCACAAACTCAGATCTTTGTTAATACAGTCACCTCTCCATGTCCCTTTACTATTCTGATACTCATCAGTTCTCAGCATAAATGTGGCAAAGGCATTTACCTTTCTAACCTTTGCTTTTGTTATCATTTACACAAATCCAAGACGACTCTTAATTTAAGATGACCCCCCAATAATTAGATTTTATACATAGAAAATGTATAAATTTGTGATAGTTTCCATGTATAGAATCTAATTATTACAGAGTCATCTTAAATTCATCCTCTGCATTGCTGCAGCTGGGAAAGCAGTGATAGAGGAGGCAGATAGGGGGCGAGACAGCAGAGGGGGAAGGTGGTAGGGGGAACCAGTGTGGCAGCAGGTTGTGGGGAGGTGATAAGGGAGCAAGCAGTGGGGCAGGTGGTGGGGGAAGTAGTAGGGAGGGCAGGCACTGGAGGTGGTCATGCAGCTTGATCCCTGTCCCTTGAGCCCCAAACCTTGTCTCCTGCCACCTGTCCCCCTACCACTTACTCCCGTCTGCTGCCTGCCCCTTTGTGCCCATCTCTCCACTGTCTCTGGCCCTCTGCTGCCTCAGGCTCCCCAGCCCTCTTTTCCTTCCAATTTCCCCCCAACCCTGTCACCAACCTCTGCCTCCCCTGAGCCAGCATGTGCTCCATGCCCCAGGCTGAAGCAGAGATGGAGCCTGTGGTGCTGGAATGGGGTGAGGAGGCAAAGACTGCATGGTGGTGGGGGGACAGAGATGGTGGGGGTGAGGCTGCAGTGGGGAAGAACTGGGAAGACAGAGGCTGGGGGGAGGGAATAGGCAGAAGCCGTGGTTCTGGTCCTGACCCCATGTCAGGTCTGGAGCTAGAGCCACAGGGCTGCCTGCCTCCCCACCACCTCATACTTGATTCTAAGACATATTAAATAAGGGGGGAAACTTCATCTTGGAATAAAGTAAAAAATGGTATATCTTAACCAGCCAGGAATTAGGTAAATACTAATATTTTTTAATTAGTGTTTAACAGAGACAACACTGTCTTGACCAGATGCCTAGATGTTACCAGGAACTCAAGTCCAAGTTCAAATAACTTGTATCAAATCCTAATAACATCTCTAAAGTGGAAAAGTGTGAAATGGCTGGTCACTCAAATTCCTTAATGCTATATGCCATATTTACCTGAATCAAAGCTGACCTAGAAATCAAGATACCCGCCACCCCCAAATAATTAGACACTATATGTGGAAAATATACACATTTCTTGTATTTTTCCATGTAGAGAACCTAATCATTGTAAGGTCATCTTTAACTGCAGGGTGGCAAGCAGTGAACATGGCAGGTGGTGTGGGGAGGTCAAGCAACTTGCCCCCGGCTTATGGCGGTCTCCCTGCCACCTCTGCTCCATGAAGTCTTAGGGCCCCCTCCACCCTTTGCCTCTACTTTCCCTTTCCCCCCAGTCTCTGCTTCCCTGGCTTTCCCTTCCCACCTAGCCTCTGCTGCTCCCCATTTTCACCTCCTTAGGTTTGCTCTGTGTTGGCAGGCCTGAGGCATCCCTGTTCTAGCCTGGTGCACTGGGCAAAGCCCTAGCGCAGCCTTCACAGCAGTTGTGCCTCTGGCTGCATTACCCCTTTACTGCAGTGTGGATGGAGCCTGCCAGCACATAGCAAGAGTAAGAGGGGGAGGAATGGCAGCAGAGGTCATGTGAAGAACAGGAAGGGGGTGGGGGAAGAGGCTACAGAGGGAAGATGATGGGATGTCAAGGTGATAGGGTGGGGCAGGCAGTAGCTGTGGCTATGGCCCTGACCCTGGGTAGGGGATTGAGCCCAAGCTATAGTAGCCTCCTGCTTTCCCCCACCCCTGGCCCTCATATTTGATTCTAGGACAAGAGGGTTTCCCTCCATGGTAAACGGGAGGAAATAACCTTGTCTTAGAACTGGGTATATTTGGTATTTGAAGATGATAAAGCCTGTTTCCATGATGGACAATAAACCGTAATGAAATATGTCCTTACCCAGCATCTGAGCTATTTCCACAAAGCAGAGCATCATTCTGCCCTTCCAGAAAGTAAAAATGTCCTGTTTAGAAAAATAAATGTAAAAACAATAAGATTTAGTCATTCTAAATTACTAAATATATCTTCCACCATTATACACCATACTCACTTAAACAAAGTTGAAGAGAAAATCTTAAGCTTAGTCAAGTTGCCCTACCGAGTCAACTTGAAAAGTTGAGTAGAAAAATGTTATGGTATCTGATAGTTTTTTTGTTGCTGTTGATTGGCATGATTTTACCTTTCCAAAATCAATAGGATGCTTTTCAGAAGTAAGAACAACTGCCTGAGCATTACATGATTGTGTCCCAAAATTTCAAGATAATATATTTTAGTAAAATAATCTACAAGAGGTTTATAAAATAAATAATCGTGACATAAAAATGTTAGAATTATTTTCTGAAACCAACTTTAAGCAAGATTTATTTTCCTTTAGCAGAAACAATGTTAAAGAAATGACAATATGATTTGAACAGTGATATCCCTAATTCCTACTGTCAATATACCAATATGTACCATGAATTCTATAAAATGAGGCTACAGCTGGATAAATTGTATGCTTTGCTTTTGGAATATACCATGTGTTATAAAAATTTATTTTGTATTTACATACTTTCCTAAATAGAACATGTCCTATTTTAAAAGATTTGAATGGCTTGATTTAATATGCCAAATTTTCTGACTAGCATTACCAAAACCTCCATTTTGCCCCTAGAAATAATTGTTACTGCTGGCAAAAACTATGGGATAGGAATTAATGGGACAAGCCCCATCCCAGGTTTCTTTGTATTGCAGTAAAAGAAGCTGTGCTATAGTATATTCTTTCCCAGTAAATTATGAAATAACTTGTTGTCCTTCTGGGCTAATTAAGGAAATTGTGGGAAGGCATCAATTGATTCAGCCTGGAACCTCACTGCAAAAAGGCAAAGAGAACAATTCAAGCAAAACCAGAACTATTAAGCCCAAAAGGACTATTTTTGCTTTTCTCTGTTGTACGAATCGTGGTCCTCTTGGAATTCTCTGAGCTCATACTGACCAGTTTTCTGCTTTGGAGTGACAGGTTACTCTCATCTCCCCTGTTTTTTATGCAGGGCAAAATCTAGGGTGCTTTTGGTATTCTCTTTATGGTTGGGATGTATAAAAGATTAGATGGGATGATTTTTAGGAATCTTTGGTTTATTGACTGCCAGCAAATTCGGAGAACTGGATACAGTGGATCAGAATTCCCCATCTCAGTCTTATAGTCCTATCCCACACCACATCAGTGCTAGCTACTCTAGCTTAAAAGCACCATTACAATTAGACAAAAGGTTTTTGTTTCTGGATAACAGAGGGACTAGGGACAAGTCACAGGTAAGAGTCCATGATAATTCTGCAGCAAAAATACATAGTGTATAGTGTGACTGATGTATACCAAAATGTAGTGCCCTCTGATAATACCAGAGAAAGCAAAACTAAGTGGGGAGCATGGGTCAGACCTTCAGTTCATAATAACGTGCTACTGCACTGTATTAGACATTTGTTGTGAAGGATTGTAATCCTAAATGGTGAATTTATTTCAATGTAGGTTTGAAGAGACACTTGTTACAGTTGACCTTTTAAAGAATTATGTTCTGTAAAATGTTTTCTTAACATTAAAAAAACTACTGTCAACTCAGAAGGCTGTAACAAAATTACATTTTGGCTCCAACACTGACTCATCCTAATCAAATTGAAAACATTACAGGTTTTTTGACCTGAAGATGCATGCAATGACCACATTGTTCCCTGTATCATACTCTCCTCTCCTGTTTTTTTGTTATTAGATGGGAGGATACTGATGTTGACACAAATCCCATTCAGTCATAGTGGGAAGTATTCAGTTTTAAGAGACTCAGATGTATAGCTCTGACAAAACCTGACTAAATTGGAGTTATATTGAAATGGATAAAACTGGACTGAGACCATTTTTCAACAAAGTCACTAAGCAGGCAATATTCACAAAAATTGTCTCTCTATCCAGTTTGTACATACAATAGTTGCATGCATTTTATATTTTAAGGCAGTTTTATGTTCTTACAGATACCAAAAATTTACACTAGATATCTATATACATCCATCTTGGAACAGAGTTTAGAAATTATGTTTAAATTCTGTGTTTAAAATACAAAACTGATCAATGACAAGATGCACATAAAATTAAACAATCCTGAACCCACGTTTAAATACCATACAGTCAAATTAATTCTAAAACAGTGTTTTTAGGTTGGAGTCTTTAAAAAAAAACAACCCCCCCCCTCACATTTTAACTGTTCAGACTTACTTCTGACCCAGTGTTGATGGGACTAAGCAAATAACATAGAACAAAGGAATTAACAAAATGTAATATTTTCAAACCCTTTAATGTAACTTGGGAACACAACATTCAGTAAAATTACTTACAGGAAAGCTTTAAGAAACAGACAGAAACTGAAAAATGGTGAAACGAGGTCAAAAGTATCCATCAATTTTGCATTTCCAGTTTTCTTATGTGGCAGATTGCCACCTCTGTCTCTCCCCAGAAAACTGCTCTGTGACAATTTGGTTAACTTGGGCCCTGCAGCGGGCAGACATCCCATCTCCTTAGGTAACCTGAGTTGGATACATTCCCGAGGGAGGGGGGAAATCTGTTTCTTCTGCCTACGTGACTATCATCACATACATGGGTGAGGGGCTTACACTCCCTATTGTTCTAAGCAATGCCAACCTGACTGGGAGGGGGCTAAAGACCCTGCTAGTGCCCAGCAACCAGTGATGCATTTCAAATTGGTTGGCTGGCAGCCAACAGGTGCTGGTCTCCATTGGACCAGGTAAATGAGGTCATAAGAGCTATATAAGTTAAGGACTGCACAGGAAGGAGTGGGGGCAGTAGTTATGATGGAAACTCAGAGAGATAAGAGCTGGACCATCTGAAATGTGCTCTCTCTCTTGAAACCCATGATCAATGAACTGTCTGCCTCCAGAGAGAATCTCCACCTGCCACTGGATGATACTTGTGAGTAAGCTACCCAAGAGCTAACTAAATATATAGCTTGTAGTAACTCAGATGCGTGATCAAAGGCTACCCAGCCATGCCAGTTTGCTCTATGGAATTTCTATGATATTGCTCTACCCTGTATCCTATTCCAAATCTACTCCTTGTAACCAATAAAGTTCTCCTTTGTACCTAGCATGGGAGACTTATTGAGAATGGGTCTAGATTATGCCTTGGGGTCCCCTGGGTTCAGCTAAGGGAGACCACTATTTGTGCTTCAAACTGAGGGAAGCACCCCAAGTTCTTGCAGTGGGTTGAGTACCCTCAAGGACTACTAGACCTGTTTTTCCTAGGGGGTACAGTACCAGGATCAAGCAAGACCCTGGGTGGTGGCGGCAGCACTACTCCCAGGCTAGCGGGTGTGCTCCAGGAAGGGGGTCAGCTAGACAAGAGGCGCCCCTAGGGAAGCACTCGGACCCTGGAAAGTGCTTGGGTGCAGTGAGGTGGGTGGATCAGTGCAGGAGCACCCCCTACTGGCCAGCCACACCTTACAACTAGGACATACTTTTCCAGAGTACAAAGCACTGTATAACCCTTTATATGTTCAAAGCACAGCTCCCATTCATTAAAGTTACAGCAGCTCTGAAAATCAGACCACAGTGTCTCAGATTAGCCATCCAGAAGATGACCATTTATAAAAAGTTTGGGTTAAGCAACTACACTAACATCATATGGGGAATTTTGTGGTAGATGGATAGACCCCCAGTTCCCAAGAGTGATAATCAATTGCCTGAATCATGAGACTATTTCTTCTTTCCTGTAATTCCAAGACTTGTTCTCAAAACACCATCCAACTTTGAAATAAATGTGATGAGTCATCTAGAGCAAGGATGACCATATGAGACAAAGTGAATCCAGAATACCGTCTTCCCATCCACTCCCTGGCCCACTGGCCACTAAAGTCAGCAGCATGGATGCAGAGAGGTAGGGACAGGGCACTGTGGTACAGCTCTGATATTAGTATTTAGGCAGCTAAAGAAGTTAATGGCCCATGAATGACCCATTGTTCTTTACTTCACAGCTAACTAAGGCTGTTGTCAAACAGCACTATTTCATTTTAACTTCTGTTTCACCATTTTGAAGGGACAGTGTCTCATTTCAACATTTCATTTAGTTTCAAAGCACTGTTCCATTTCATTTCATTGAAACCATTTCACTGCTTCAACGCATTTCAACGTTTTGCCCATAGGCTTTAATGGGGAATCATAAAACTGCATATACCTTTGTCATTTGTTGCCTGATTTGAATGAAAGCAGCAGGCATGGTAGCCCCTTATCAGACCATGAAGCTTGCCAAGTTTGAAAGAGATACGTTCAGTGGTTTCTGGGAAAACTACACCTCAAGCTGCTGGCAAACAAAACGCATGACTGTGACTTTGTGTGTGTGTTAAGGCACATCCTCACTGGCACTGGGGCCTCTACACAACATGGTAGCGTGCCCCAATGAGTTCTCCTCCACCCCTACAGCCTCATCAGTCCACCACTTTAAATAACAACAGGTAAGTAAACAGCACAGTAGTACCAGCATCTCAGGCAGCCAAACTGTCACAGAGTCTTTCTTGCCTTTCCTGCAGGAGGTCCTTCTCCAGCAGCTGCCAGAAAAGTCTCCATGCCAGCTCCAGCCCTGCAGCTTAGATGTGTGCAGGGCTCTGCCTTCTTCCTGTCAGCTGCCCGGAGACAGGTGCTATGGGTGTTGGTCTAAGGACATGTCACTGGCAGACAAGGTTCTTTGGGTGAGTCTGGTATCTTTTAGTAAACCAACCGAATAGTTGGAGAAATATATCTTAGCAAGCTTTTGGGTTGATAAACCCTTTGTCAGGCTAAGGAAGCACCTGCAGTTGGTGTGTGTGCTGTTCCTGGGTAGAAGGAAAAGTAAAGAAGCCAGAGGCTGGAATGCAATGCAGGCAAGAAAGGAAGTCAGTCAAAATGAAAATGGAGGCATCAGTGGGTAAGGGATAGGTTGGGGGAGGGGGAGGGAAAGGGGATGTAGCAATGAGGTAAAAGTGGAGGGGTACTTGGGGAGTCAGATGCCTGGCAGGTTGTAGCGTGTCAGAATTCCAGGGTCTATATTGAGTCCATGACTTTCTGTACCTAGGAGGCTGACGAAGTGCAGTTCATAGGCTTGTCTGTGAAAAGTGGTTTATAAATTCAAACAATCACTGAACCTCACTAACCTCACCACCAGATGCCAACTTCCTACAGCCCAAAACACACCAAATGGATCTAGGCCGTGGCATGGTAAGGCATGCCAAACCTGCCAACAGTATCTCCAATATGGAGATTTCTTCACGATACAATACATACTCCATCAGGGCACCAAGTGCCCAGATGGAAAATACATAGGAGACACCAAGCAACAACTACCCACCAAAATGAGCGCACACCGAAAACCTATCAAAAACAAGAACACCTGTCTCCAATTTCTCAGTCCTGATCCTCAATGGGAATTTATGAACCTCTTTCCACAGACGAGCCTATGAACTGCACTTCATCAACCTCCTAGGAACAGAAACTCATGGACTCAATATAGTCATTAGAATTATGACACACTACAACCTGCCAGCATGTGGAGTTCCACCGAGTCTCAACATCCTGCATGATTTTGTGCTACAGGTTGTTCAACTCTGCTTGTTTGTTCCACAGCATCTTGATCCCCTTGATGCTTGGTACAAATAGCCTGCCGCTTTCCTGTATTTGGAAATGAGCTTGCTGGTGTTGCTGGCGCTGTCACCAGAAGCCCTGTTCCCCTCAAAGGCATCCCTGACAATGAGGTGGAATTTGTGTGCCACACAGTGAATGCCCTGTGAGGGAGAGGTATGCATGATCTCCATCCTGGGTGCTCCAAATGTCTGAGGTGAAGGGTAAGATGTCTGTCTTGCACAGCTCCTCCCTCAAGTATTTCTTGCATGCCTGCAGGGAGGGCACCACACCCCCCTTTCTGTCTGCCTTTCCCTCACTGTTCCAGGGTGGCCTGCCTTTGGTTAGGGAGGACGAGGTCTTTGGAGCAAGAGGGGAACTTCTTTTGTTTTGTTCCCTTGCCTCTGCTGGTTTTGGCCTGGCAGTGCAGGCAAATAGCATACGTGGGATCATCTGCCAGCTCAAAATCATCCCAGACCACACATCCCACTCACTTCTGGGGTGCATGTAAAGATACTGCCTTTTCCCCCTCCTCAGCAGGCAGAGGCACAGCAACAGGAGAAGTGGACTCAGCTCAGCCACTTGCCTCTGCACCCTCTACCTCAACCTCTTCTAAAGTGCCTTCTGAGGAAGAAGACGTGGCTCTATGGGAAACTTGAGGGGTGTGGAGCACAAACTCAGCTGATTCCCATTCCTTCCCCAGAATTGCCCTTGAAATGGCACTCAGATTCAGATCCAGCTCTAGCTCTGGAAGGCTCAGCATGGGAAGTGAAATGGGGGTGGCGGAGACTGTCATGCTGGTGGTGCTGCTTGTTGTCATGGTGGTGGTGGGTGGTTATGGCTAGTTCTCTTGGAAGGGACACAGACTCAGGCACAGGCAGTGGCACTGATCCCCTCTGTTTGCTGCCTGTAGAACTGGAAACCTCATGCCTGCTTGTTATAAGAAAGAGGCTGTCTTTCAGTGGGGTGGGGTGAGGTGGGGGAAACTTACAGCTCTCCCTCTACCTCCTCTTCCACCCCTCCCTGAAGGCTTGCCAGTCGCCTTTCCAGCAAGCTTCATGGTGTGTTTCATAGTGTCTTTGCCATGGTGTGCTGGAAAATCTGTGTGTTCTCCTCTAATGTAATCCGATTTATGTAATATATGTAATGTGACAGGAGTATTGCTACCAGAGCCTTTCTAGGGGTGACTCCGCACTCCTGTTATGGGCCAACCGCTTGCTTACTTTCCTGCCACGCCTTGATCTTAATGGATTGACTGAGGTAATTAGTGGGAGGCTGCCCACTTTATGCCCCCTGGTGCCAGGGGGTGCTATCTGCGGCTCCTATTCTACCCCTACACCGCAGCCCAAGCCTCGCAGATAGTACTGACATTGTTTTTTCTTTGACCTGGGCCCTGTTGTGACTTGGCCCTCTTCTATACCTCCTTGGGGCTTCTCGCTGCCCCCTTGCTCTGGAGCTTCTCCCTGCCCCCTTTGCTCCGGGGCTTCTCGCTCCTCGCGGCTCTCTTTCCAGGCTCCTCTCTGTCCCCTTGCTCTAGGGCTTCTCACTGCCCCCTTTGCTCTGGGGCTTCTCACTCCTCTCAGCCCTCTCTCTGGGCTCCTTACTGCCCCCCTTGCTCTGGGGCTTGGGAGGGAAAGGGATAGAATGCCCAGAAGCAGGAATTTTTACTTCCTTTATGGACTTAAACAAAGTCCCTGAATGCTGTTCCTGCTTCATGGTCCCAAAGAAGGGTGCAATTGTACCATCACATCCCCTTTAGATCCACTCCTCAATACACATGTACCTCTACACAGGGAAATGTTGTCAACAGTGCCTGTTTGGTCTGTGTATTTCACTAGACCAGTAAGTAATCTTACTTTCTTCTTTCAATGACTGCCTCTGTATGTATCCCATTGTGTGAGACTGACAAGCAATATGCTAAATAACCGGGTGATGCTCAGAACCTTGATAAAAGTTCCCCTGTCCCTTCATCAAGGGGAAAGCCATACCAAATGACATATGTGAGAGAGATGCCTGTACTTAATGAGAGTGTCAGGAAAAGTTAGGAAAGCAGTATCACGAAAATGAAGCCCAGGTGTTTACAAAAGAACAGGGAAATTCTTAGATTTAGCAGCAATTAACTGTCCAATATATCTATTAATACAGTGCAGAGGAGAAATGTGATGCTGACCAGCACTGGTCTCTTTTCAATTTAAAAATCAATGTCTTTTGTAGACATCCCTGTTTGCTGCCAGAAAAGAGATATTAAACTTGTTATTATCAAAACCATTGCATATCTATATGAGTGTGGTAAAGCATTGGAACAGGCTACCTAGAGAAATTGTGGAATATCCATCCTTGGAAGCTTTCAAGAGCAGGTTGGACAGACGCTTGGCTAAGATGCTTAAGGCTAGACACCTCTTACTTATTACTTAACCAGTTAGCCTCTAAGGTGACGCCATGGCCTACCTTCTGCCTGACTTCAGAATAACATGGCAGTCTTCTCTGTGCACATGAAAGGCACCACATTCAGCCTAATGAAATAGACTCTAGTTGACCTACACAAGAACCTTGCTCAGGTATCTTCTTCTTGACCTGATACAGTCAGATAAATATCATACCTAAGGGCATTTATATATGTGCTCTGGGAGTGGGAGGAGGAGGGGGAGGGAGAAGGGGTTGGAGCACTTTAATTAGTGTGGCTTCAAGAGCCGTTCTAGTTAAAGCACTCACAGTATCTCATGTATCAGTGTCCCTGCATCTTCAAAATGGCAGTAGGGGTGTTTTATCTAAAGCTCATCAAATGAGCTTTAAAGTGCCCCTACTGCCATTTTGAAGTGTGGGGATGAGATAGAGGAGGCCTCTGGAGCAAGGTAATGGCCATGCTCAAGCAGACTTGCTCAAACACATTGGAATTGGAAGCACATCAGAGAAGCCTCCCTGCTAGTATATAGGCACCCCAAGTGACTTCAAGTGTCCAAACCATTTTGTTCTATATACCACACAGCCTATTTTGAAAAGCTGTGCCTCACTCTCTCTGATAAACTGAAGAACCATCTCATCAGGGTTCTATACATCAAGCAGGAACAAATCAGCACCAGATTCACAAAACTAATAAAAAGCTTAAGGAACCACCTGAATGAAACTGTTACCAAGAGATCTCCATATCTAGCCATGAATCCTACCCCAGACACCTCCAATCCTTAAAGATAAAGGAAGCAAAACTTTACAACCCCACAACCCACACCAATATCATCAATGAATCCAGCCACATTCTCCGCCCTCTAAAGTATTAACTCATCATCTTCCCTTCTGCCCCAGTACACAACTCCATTCAATGCAGTTACTGTATTTAGCTGAATTCAAGATGACTTCAAATGTAAGATGATTCCCTAGTAATTAGATTCTACACATGGAAAATTCTAAATGTGTTATAGAATATAGTATAGTATAGTATAGTATAGAATGCAATTAGTGAAACTAATTAGTCTTAAATTCATCCCCCCACTCCTGTGGTGGGGAAAGCAGCAGCAGGGAAAGAGAGGCCCTTTACTCTCCACCCCTTGCCCCCTCAGGTCTGTGCCTGCTCCCCCTGCTGCTTTCCCCTTTATGCCTGGCCTACTCCCTGCCCCTTGCTTCTTGTGGCTGTCCTTTTCTACCCCTCCCCCCTGATGCCTGCCCTATGCCTTCTCCATTCCTTGCCCCATTGCCTATGCCTACCTTCTCATTCCCTCCCTCCCCTACCCGCTGCTCTCTTCTGCAGCCTTCCCCCTTCACCCCAGAACTTATATTCTGTTGTTGAAGCTCTGCTTTGGCTCCAGGGCAGTCATTAGCAGAGGCAGCCCCAACCTGGCCTGGGCAGGGAGAAGCCATGGCAGCTCCCAGCTAGGCTGGGTCAGGGCTGGAGGGACTGGAGCCAGAAAAGGAGGTGAGGTAGGGAGGGGGTAGCTGGGAGGGAGGCAGGCTGCACAGTGCTTCCTGCCCTCCCCCTGAGCCACACAGGCAGGTCTCCCCCATTGCCCCTGCAACCCCATGGTTTCCCCTACAGTCCCCCAGCTGTGTGCTCCATCCTTTGACAAAAGAGCCATTCAGACCCAGGGATGAGCCGCTACCTGACTCAGCTGGCACTTGAATCCAAGACAAGGCATTTTTTCCACCATGCTGATTTGGGGGGAAAATCTCATTTAGACTTGAGTAAATATGGTAGATAGAAAAATAGAGACTTACAACTAAGGGAATATTTCCATGACAAGGAGCCACACAATGATCAATGCACTATAGACCTGAACGTTACACAGCACAGAAGGAAGGATACCTCGTGGACCTTGAGGGTCAAAGCTCTGCTTTAGACCTTCAAACTATTTCTGCCTCCAAAGCCCTCCTAGGGTGCCAAAAACAGTGTTTATATAACAACCTGAGCCATACTCAGATTTGAAACAACTTTGATATTTTTATATAGCAGGCTGATAGTGGGGGGTTGCCATTATTATCACGGACAAAACAGCACACATACAGGAAGTAGAGAGACAATTTTCCAAAATTTTACAAATTTATGACCAAAAACCCCTTCCTCTTCCCTTCCCCTTCTCCTTTACCCAATAATATCAGACCCTATCTCTGGAAACAGAGGAAAATACTTATGCTTTCTTCCTTAACCCCTCATCATCATGGGTAACTCTGTGATAAAAACAAGTTTGGGGCCCAGCCGTCATCTGAGGCCCAATAGGCATGTGACCCCTGTGAGGAAAGCTTGATGATCTTGGATGCCATCTGCAAGGCATGGGACACGGTACAGAGGAGGTTGGAGCAGTCTATAAATACTAGGGCTGTGTGAGCTTCAGATCCGGAGAAACTTCAGACACTTTGGGATCCAAAGCAGCATGTCTGGGTTGAAGCACTGGCCTTGTTAGGCTTCCCAAAGTGCTTCGGAGTCGCCTCGGAGATCTGGCCATAGGGTATAAGGGGGAAACAATAAAAATCTATAACTTTGTTGTTTTTTGTCCAATTTGGGTTAAATTCTCAGGGATGGTAGACTCTGCAGAGAGCATAAAGTCTGCCAGGTTTCAAGATGATTGGTACAGGGGCTTTGGAGGAACGGCACCCCAAATTCTTGAAAGCAAAACTCCTGTCACGTCTATGTGTTACAACACAGGGGGGTCAAAACTTCAGGGCTGGTAGCGCTTATTGAGGCCACAAAGCCTGACAAGTTTCAAGAAAATAAGTGCAGGGGTTTGGGGGAACTGCCCCTCAAGCTGTGGACAAGCAAAACTGGTGCTGTGGGACTGACTCTGTCTGGCTTGGGGCGGGGAGGGGAGACATTGCTGCAAGCCTGGCTGCTAAGCTGCTGTGTTACCAGTTACCAGTCAATCAATCATGATTCACTCAGGGACCACACAGGACCTAGCTACTACATAACAACTTAATGAGCATCAATTAACACCTACAAAACCAAGATAAGGAGAGAAAAGAATCAATACAGACAATCAACTGCCCCAAGACAGAGACCATCTTGGCACGAGTTTTGCCTGTCAGCAGCTAGGGGTGCAGGGCCCCAGGACCCCCCTGCACTGATCTCCTCCACAGCTGTCAGGCATCACAGCAGGGGCCACCATCCCTGCAGCTGTCATCCCGCTGTGCCTTAACACACAGTGTCACCCATGTCACGAGTTTTACTTGTCCACAGCTTGGGGGACAGCTCCCTCCAAACCCTTACACCCATCACCTTGAAACCAGCAGGTTTTGTGGCCTCAGTAAGAGCTACCACACCTGCAGTTTTGAACCTCCCCCCACTTTGGTGTAACACACAGCTGCGACGGGAGTTTGGCTTTCAAGAATTTGGGGTACAGTTCCCCCCAAACCCCTGCACCAATCTTCTTGAAACTTGGTGATTTCATGCTCTCAGCAGAGGCTACCATCCCTGCAAGTTTCACCCAAATCGGACAAAAAGCAACAAAATTATAGAGATTTCATTGATTTCCATTATACCCTAGGACCAGATCTCTGAGGCAGCTCTGAAGCTTCAGAGCCACTTCAGCTGGATCGAGGTAGAAACCGGGTCCAGAGCTCCGGATCAGATCACAGCCATCCGAAGTGGCCGGATCCAATCACTGCCAACTCGCACAGGCCTAATAAACACCTTTGGCAGCCTCCCACATTTTACATGTTATTTTACACATTAACTTGTGGCAAGTGGCAGGGCAGACTGCCCTAGACAGGTGGACAAGTCAACCTTGTAGCCAGCCTCATGTCCCCCCCCATCACAAAGACATTTCAGGTTTTTGCAGAGGAACTACAGGAAGGCTATTGCATCATGTCTTCCTCAGTTCCACAACCCAGCTCTTATTGCAAAAGCATAGACAAAGTCTTCAACATTAACAGACAAAATCCTTGTTTCTCAAACAGAAGGAATAAAAAAGCATAACGTAAAAGTAGTATAAGAGTAATGTTTTTCACCTACTTTTTGTATGGCTATCTACTCATAAAGTATGGTTTGCATCCTCTGAGGAATCATGAAACTATAGCTCATTTTAGGAAAGAAGCTGGAGTATTTCTATCTAATTCCTTCGGGAACACTGTCCACAATTTTGCAGACAGCACTGTCAAACATTAATTTAAAAAACAGTTTGTATGTTTTAAACAGTGACAATAACTGCCCATATTTAGTAAATAAAAAGACCAAAACCAAAAAGCTGTTGTGGCTAGTGGGTACATTGATTGCAATGCTTAAAAGCGGGTATTTATTTGAAGGAGACCATAGCAGCAGGAAAATTCTGGGAATAAGGTTTCAAAAGAGGAGTTTAAATGGTTCTTTCTGCTGCAAATTTCCTAATTGTAATCAGTTTTGTAACATCACTGGCCTGCTTTGCTCTAAATATGATTGTCTGCATGCAGTACATTGTTAAAACTCAGTTACCATGGTAGCTAACTGCCTTTTCCTTCTTCTAGACACTTCATTGATATCTGGGTCAAGAGCACTGATTTTTTGCAGAGCAGACATGATGCCTTAACCAGGTTTGTTAAAATGATATGGCTTGTCCTGACTCCTGGCTCTGAGGGTGAAATTCAGCAATGTAGAGAAGTGATGTTAAAGTCATACATAGGTCTACGTATTCTGCTCTTCTGAAAAGGAATGAATGTTTAATGTGATACATCCTAAAGTGCACTGCCTCATGCACTGCTCCTGTCATTCTGGGCATATATACATCAGACGTTTTACTATCTTCAACACAATTGTGAAGAGGAAAGCAAACTGACACAATACTGACCCATTACAAAAAATTATATTCAGCACATATTTAATTGCCTCAGTTCCCATTTGAAGTTTGGGAAAATACGTAAAACACTATGACTTTTACCACGGAAAACTTCTAAAAGAAAGTTACTATTAACTGGAATTCTTTCAGATGTGTTGTCCACAAGCAGACTCTCACAGGGGAGTGAGCTCAGCCCTGAGACTTTTGATTAGAGACATTTTTTTTTTTTTGCCTCAGCTGTACAGGATGCTTCAGAATCTCCCATCTAGCTCTCCCATCAAAGAGATACCCCGAGGAAGAAGAGAGCAGAGGTAGGCCTGATTCTTGGACTTGTCTTCAATCACAGAAGGGAGGTTCCACATTGACTAGTTTGTAAGAGCTAAATACAACTGGGAATCTAGTTGGAGAGTCTTTAGAAGACTCTGACTCCTTCGATCTCTTCACTATCACCACAAGACCTTTAAAGGATTTGGTCCCATCCAAACAGTAAGCCAGAGCTCTTTTCACATCCATAGTGTAGAGAGTGATTTTAGACAGGGAATCATGTGGCTGTGGGGGCAGGGAGGGGGGAAGGCAGGGGGTGACTGATAACAAAATGTGTTCCCTGAGGTGGAATTCAGAAACAATTGTGGCAGAAGTCCAAGATAGGTACATTTAATTTGGATAGGAGGCTGTATACGGTGAATCCACCATTATGGGCTGGATCTCACCAACTCATCTGGAAGAGGCAACTGCCCCCAGAAAGGCCACCTTCAGAGCAGGCAGGCCTCAAGTCCAATAGGTAAACTAGCATGGTTGGGATCAAGGGCAGTGATGCGGAGATACCCCACAATGGGTACCACATAACTAGGAGAATCTGCATCATTGCTGAATGGAAGCTTTCTTGCTGTACATGAGACCTTTTCTAATGGTGGTGGAACAGATGAGCTAGCTACAAGAACCATCCAGTATCCAGGTGATCAGGTAAAGTGAGATCAGGTCTGGGTGGTATACCCTGCCATTGTCTTAAGAGAGCTGGTGAGCAAAAAAAGTTCTGAAGCCAGTGCTGTTTTGCCTATGCTGGTATTATTGAAATGATTCAGGCCCAGTCTTGTGGCATCTTCATGATGACTCATGGAATTAAGGGGACTACGCAAAAGATGTATAAAAGACCATGAGTCTGGAAATTTGTTGGGGCCGAGTAGCAGCATTGATTGTTCCCAAAGTTGTGGCAGCTAATGATGCCACCACCGCTCTGTCATCAAATTTCTGGACCTGTGTTGAGCCCTGTGGGCTGGATCACATAGCCCCATGTGCAGGATTGCACCAGTATGTGGTTGCTCTGCAGCATGTGTGGTTGGGCCATAGGTGGATCTGGCAAGCAGGGTAGCACTGGAACATGGTTGAAACTTATGGATCCTAGGCATGGGATCTAGCCTGTGAATTGGTTCCAAGCCATTCATCTGCCTCCTGGTGCCAGACAGTTTGAGCACCACAGATCTCAGTTAATGGCAGAGTTAGTTCAACATGCCAAATGGTGCCAAACACAACAATGGCAACAACTTGGAACAATAGTATATTTATAGTATCAGAATGCACTGGTGGTACCAAGAAGCCTGGATTAGATAGCACTGACCGACCAAAGGATATCATGTACTCATTCTACTCACAGCCATGAATAACCCCTCAGGACAGATCTTTTCAGAGCCAGGACTGGAGGGGTATTTGGCCCTGGAACTCTATAAGCTTCCTTCAGATTAATATGTGATTGAGATGTCTTGGAGCTTGTGTAGTCAGTACTCCTACTCTTTTTGGGATTGTGTTACTGAATTAACACAGGCCATCCCATGATCTGGAAAAGTAAATTGGTGCCAACAGAGGGGACCAGCAAAGATCACAGGTGCTAGAAAGTGGCAATACAGGGGAAATGGGTCTGGTTCTATGACTTGATGCTAGGGTCCAAGAACAACCAACAAAGGGACTTATCCAGCACAAACATGCATGGCTTTATCTCACACACTTTTTCTTGTCTTGAACTTGAAAGACTAACAAATATCACACTCTGCACATGTGATTCCCTGAAACAGTACAAGCAGGCTGTATGGGAGACAAAGGAATCAGCTCCCCATAAAAGGGACAACTATAAAAGCCCAACCATCCAGATGATGACAAAAAGCAAGAGACCTTCCAGGTCACTGAGCTGAGGTTTGAGAACATGCACTTCATCTATTATCTTCAGAAGAGGGAAACCCTAGGGGAAAGGCTAGCGTACATTACTGTACTACTGAGCTGATAAAGTCAATATATGGAAAATTACCTAAAGGACAAGTTTATATAAAGACAAAAGAGCATAATCCAAGATGCCCTTGAGTTTTGAGGCCTGATGTTATTTTTAATAAATAAATACAGCAGTACAACTTTGTGTGTGAATGATTAAAAGGTTTTTCAGTTCAAAATAATCAATATCAGACAAAATGTAATCTCCTCAGGTTCATATGATATGAGGTAATATAGAAATGAAAAGTATAGAATGGATCTTTCAGTAATAATGGTTCTGAGTAGGAATGGGTAGTCCATGCTTGTCACCAATGTATCCAAGAATAATAGAATCATAAAAAATGGGATTAAGGGGAGCAGAAATTTGTTAAGAGCTGTGTCTGGTTTTCTTAGTTCTCCACTGCAAGTATTAGATCAATCTGTTTTAGTCATGTAAAAAACCAATGGTCTTTTAACCTGCAGAAAGAAACTATGCTTCTGTTTTCTTGGACAAAAAGCTACACAAAGTCATTAAAGTACTGTAATACTTATCAAAGTACTAATGACATAGAAACAGAGTCAACAGCAAAGTACATAGTCTGCAGCAGTGAAAAGGAAGTCGCATACAGAGGTCTCTAGTTAAACTTAGGAAGTCTAAAAATGAATAACTATAAACATAAAAAACCATTAGTTGTCCTATAAAAACTGTGGTTCTTTGAGATATTTTTTCTACATAAACTCTGGTATATATGTTCACATGCCCCATTATGTACAAAACAAGGTTGTTTTGGCCAGTAGCATCCATCAAAACTACACCTGGATTTTGGAATATATTATGCCCCGACAGTGCATAAAGAGTGAAGTAAAATCTAGCCATTCTGTTTTGTACCTTTTCCAATACAATTTCCAGATCATATAGAATTGTGAAATCCACACAGATAGCCCATTCTAGGGAACTGGTTAATGTAGGACAGTAATTGCTTTTTCTTCTTTCAGAAATTGTCCACATGGATTCCACTTTTTGTAATTAGCCAGCTGCAAGCTCAAAAACTAGAGAAGGTAGAAGACCTCTTTAAATATTTGAAGGACAGCTCTGCCAAAGTTAGCATCAAATCTTAAGGCCTCAGCTAAAGAATAGGGCTGAGAAAAATATTGTTGGCTACCACATAGCCACCCTATACATTTCTGATATTGGGGTGCTTGCCAGAGAAGCTGAAAAATCAGTTTGAGCCTAGTGGATTGGGTTCTAAGTTGTGTGAGAAAATCAATTTAGCTATTAATTAGCATAAGGGTTGACAACATATAACCCATGGACTAGATCTGACCCACAGAGTCATTGGATCCAGCCTGTAAAACTGCAGGGCTTTGCCTGGACCCATGCTTGCCCTGAGGTTCAGCAGCAAGGAGCTGCACCAGGGCTGGAGAGCTGAAAGCTGTGCCTGCTCTGCTGCCTCTTACCTTTGTCCCACTTCTTCCCTCTCCCTCATCCCCAAGGCTGCAGTACAACTACTTAACAAGTAGTTATCAATGGCTCAATGTCTAGTTGGGAGGAGGTATCAAATGGGGTTTTCCAGGGGTCTGTCCTGGGTCCAGTATTGTCTTCATTGTTGATTTAGATGATGGGATTGAGTGCACACTTAGCAAATGTATATAGGTGCCCCATGTGCTGATTACACAATAGCCATCAGATAATCTATATCAACCAAAAAAGAAATCAGAGTATGAATTTATAGATTCACAGTTTAGTTTATAAGGCCAGAAAAGACCAGAGTGATCATCTATTGTGACTTTTTGCATAACACAAGCTCTGCGATATCCCTGAATTAATTTTTGGTTTGAACTAAAGCAGGTCTTTCAGAACAGATCCAACTATGATTAAAAACATTCAGCTAATAGCCATGTACCCCACTCACTGATAATTTGTTTTAATGGTAAATTACGCCCCCCGCCCCACCACCACTTCCTGTTAATACTTTTTGTCTTGTTTCTTCTCAACATTTGCCTAGCTCCAGTTTCCAGATATTGTATCTAGTTATGCATTTGTTAGATCTAAGAGTCCACTTCCATTTGTTTTCTATGCAGATACCTCTGTTGTAATACAATCACTTCTTAGAACCTTTTATGGATACACTGTATATACTGTGCTTCTGGAAAATTTTACTACAAGTCACATTTTCCAACCTGTTAGTCATTCTGTGGTTTTTTCCTGTAACCATTCCAATTTTCAACCTTCTTATTGAATTGGGAATACCAGAGATTGAATACTGTATTTCAGTTTCACCAGTGCTCAGTTCAAGGGTATTATAAACTTCCTACTTTTCCCCATATCCTCTAATTATGTATCCAAAGATACAACTTTTTGGCCCCAGACTTGCACTGAGAGGTCATATTCAGTTGACTGTCCATCAGCACTGCCTCCACGTTTTTTCAGAGTCAGTACTTCCCATGATAGAGTCTAGCACCCTACAAGTATGGCTTGTGTTCTTCCTTCCCAAGTTTATGACTGTGTTTGGCCATAGCAAAATATATACCACTGCTTATTCCCAGATAAACAAGGATTATATGTGCCTCTGTATCAGCAACCTGTCCTCATTACTTACCATTCCTCCAGTCTTTCTATGTAGTCTGAAAACTTGATGAGTAATGACTTTTGAACCAGATTTTACTTCACTTATTGGAGAGCTATGTAGACTTAGGTATGATCCAATCCACCCTGTACAAGTTCCCCAAAATCCATTAATACATTTACATTTAGACTGAAAACTAAATCACAGAAAAGCAATAAACAGGAAAAAGACACACTCATCTTTTGTATTAATCCTTTTTCAAGGATTCCAGCAGGATGGAACAGAATCACATTTAGGTGCCTAAATCCACTTATGCATCTGATAGGTGGAATAGGATCTGGCTCTTTTTGTTTCATTCCAGTTAATTAGAAAAACCCCCAACAAAATAAAATAGTGTAGGAGCCAGGAATGATTTTTGCAGGATCCCACTAGTCCTACATTTAGTCACAAAGGATTTATAGTTACATTATGTGACCCATTCATTAGCCAGCTTTTAATGTACTCACTTTTGTCCCTTTTATAAATCTATTTTTTTCATTTGAAATGGTAAATGGTGGCAAGTGACAAACCTCACAGAAATCTAATAACTAGTTGAAGGATGTGTATACAGGAGTCACTGAGGAGATTTCACTGTAGTATAGTGAGGAACAAGAGATGACTTTAGATAAGCTAGATTGGGTAATGCTGGCAGTCTAGCCACTATTGCAACAGGGAATTCAACCTGGTTTAGACCAATACCCAAGCTATATCAGCTAACTTCATGAAAGATGACAATTACTTTTGTGACTGTAGTGCATACATAGCTTAAGATGTTACTTCAACATTATTACCATTACCAAGAAAACTTGTAAATTCATCAGAATAAAAAAGTATTGTTAGTTTGGCAAGATCTGCTTTCTATTAGCACATGTTGATTGACATTAATTATATTACCCTCTTCTAAATATTTATTATTTGAGCCTCATATCAGTCATTCCCATTATTTTGTTCTGACTAATGTCAGCATGACCGGTTTATGATAATGCAGATAATCCCATTTATTTATTTTTTTAAAGATGGAGTAAGTAGGCTTTAGTTTTGTCAACTTTAAGAAAGGATCCTCTCAAAGTCTAGACAATTATTAATTTACATTTTTACCTAATAGTTAAAGCACTCACAGCTAAAGAGTGCATGGGTGGTTAGTGTTTTGCCTTTTCGTAAATGTCATTTCTTCAAGGAAGTCAAGAATAAAACCAGTTTGTTGTATGGTACATGATTGGCAGCTCCACTGTACTACCAAAATGCTTTTAGTCAAAGTTTAGTGAAAATAACATTCACTTTTGTAAAAAGTTTTTATCTGTTAGCTTTTTGACAAATCCAGTTCTATTGCGTCAGATTTACTTCGAGAACTTAAAGTTATACTGACTCAATGTCTACACAAGCTACTTGCATCCATTTTTTAAAACTTTTTCAGTCACAGATAACTTAATAAGTGCTGTCAGCAGTACTTACTTTCATCGTCAATGTACCCCTTCCAGTCAAATTCAGTCACTGTGGTATTAACAAGCGTACCATTTTCACCTATTGTGTTATTTAACAGTGAAGTAATATTTGTTTCCAAAGTAAAATTTTCTGGAGGCCACTGCAAACATTTATTCCTCAAGTTGCCCATGAACAGCTGCAGCCCTATTAGTGCAAATACACTCAGACAAAACACAGTGAGGATCATTACATCTGAGAGCTTCTTCACAGACTGAATTAGGGCTCCCACGATAGTCTTCAAGCCTGCAAAGAGAAATGATTTTTATTATGATGTTCAACAGATATTTAACACATAAAAATAACAATTTTTCCTAATAAAGTTACAGATTTCATGCAGAAGCCCAAATAAATGCTTGTAATGTCTGTGAAATAATATTTTGTGACCAGCTTTATCACTTGTGAAAATGAATAAATAGCTGAACATTTAATGTTCATTTGAAATTGTGAATGAAAATGAATTGCACATATTCCAAAACACTTGTTTTGATGCTAAAACAAGTGACTATTATTCATGCTTTACATGAATTTCACATAAAGAAAAATCTTACTTTTTCACTATTTGCCAATACCTTGTGCCCCAAACCTTTGCTAATATCAGTTTTATAACATACTACATAGATAAAACTACAAAAAGGAGTTTAATACGAAAGAGTGTCATAAAAAAAGTTTAATGCTATAAAACTGGAGATGGTTTGGAAAAGTATAAAACTTTAAGATAATAAATCTCCCATGCAATTCTTTATTATCTTATTCCTTGATCTTGATTAATAAATGTTTCAAACAATTTTAGTTTACAATCACAAATATCCACAACAATTACTACATCACATTATGTAGGGAAAATACAAATGGGTAAGAAAACCTCAGGATTATTGATTTTTGTTGAATGTGGAGAGGAAAGCTTGACATCGTAAGATGCAAACCACACACGCTGTATATTGCAATGTCTCATGCAAGAATTTGTTAAACTCAAAGGCTGATTTCAAAAGGAAAAAGAGCTAATGTTAAAAAGCAGAGAATCATAGAGTTCAGTCAATGCTAACTTCTTCTGATTCCTGCTTTTTTGTGGCAAGCAACAAGGCTTATGTTGAAAAATGTGAATTGAGCTTCCTTGGAATAAAGTCAGCCTCAGTGTTTAACCTAGCTCTCACCTGGAATGACTGATATTGTTTTCAAAGCTCGGAGAACTCTGAATGTTCTCAACGCTGAGACATTGCCCAGGTCCACAAACTCTGTCACATATCTGTAATAGGGGAGTTCACACACAAACACAATGACAGGATAAAAAGGAACAGTTGGGAGGTACAAGGGGCCTAACACCTTACACCAGTTACTTCTTACCTGGGATTACAGAAATAGTTTTCAAAGCTCTCAATACTCTGAAAGTTCGAAGAGCTGAAACATTGCCTAGGTTTACAAATTCTGTTACATACCTGTAGAATTAAATCACAGTTATTCAGAATTTAGGCAGGTCTTATGCTACTTACTTGGGTCTTTCAGTAAGACCTCTGGTGATTTTAGCAAATAATTTAAAAAGCAACACTCAGAAGTTTACCTTTCACTGCAGTTTGCCTTGCATTAATATGCTTTCATGGCCTTCAGTTAAATTTAACATGGCACTGAATTGAACCACAGTGAATTTACTTTGAAAACCTAAAAATTATCTAGACTAGATTGGTAAATTTGTAGAATGAAGTCAAAGGGATGGCTTCTTTTCTGCTTAAAGAAAAAAAATGCAGGACATGAAATTAGCTTCTCTAATACTTAACTTCACTAGTGGCATCTGTAATATTTATGTTTACGTCAAAACAGTACTCTACAATGCATAAATCATTTTAGACCCCCAAATATTTAGCCTGAAAAATAATTTAAATATATATTGACACTAATTTAATGCCTTTTTGCCCCTCAGTTGAAAAGAAGACATAAAACTAAACTTACGCAAAGGTAATGACAGTGAAATCAAGCCAGTTCCATGGGTCTCGAAGGAAAGTAAACGCTTCTAAACAAAAACCCCTCGCAATAATTTTTATAAGTGATTCAAATGTATATATTCCTGTAAAGGTGTACCTGGGTAAAATATTCAAAAGTTAGAAATGAGTACTATTGCAATTTTCTTATTACTAGATGATTACTTATTAATGATTACTAGATGGTTACTAAATGATTACTTGTGAATCAAATGGAAGAATCAATTACTTTCAGAAATGGAGAAAATTTAAAGTAAATAAATCAGTAACTTCTAAAATATATCATGTTCATCATTCTAAATATAATTGAATTCTATGACATTACATTTACGATGCATTTTATGTTATGTCAACTTTAGTGTGCATAGGTAGGTCTTCCTTTTCAACTTTTTTGTAGAAATTCAAATAATATTTTTAGAAAATGATAGGTTTCTACAAATAATTCTACATATAAATTTAGACTAATGAACACTCAATCCATTCCCCTGGTCCAAGAACACCGTGAGAACAAATTACTGTCTACCGCAGTGGTTCTCAACCGTCTTGGACTAGTGGCATGCCTCACTGGAATTCAAGGCACCCTTCTGTAACTTTTGTGAATTGAATGACACCCAATTTCAAAAACTAATGTATATATTACAGTGCTTACCTCCTTATAAGGGACTGGGCATTAGGGGTGGGGATTGTCTAGGCAGAGACAAGCCTGAATTTGGTTTATTTGCTTTACTTATCTGCTTTTCTTCTCAAATCTTGTAGTACCCTTCAAAGGATCAAGTGGAGTGCCCTGATTGAGAATCACTTGTCTATTGTGTGACTCATTTGCTTCTAAGACATCTTGTATTAACTCTAAAGGATAACAACGTCCTGCATTCCTCAAAGCACTGAAGCATGTGTTTAAAGTTCCATTTCAACAGGAACACTAGTGCTTATGTGATGTCCTGAATTGGCATCTGCAACTGTGAGACTGTAGTTCTACTATATAGTCTTGCATACCACACACCTTGTTTTTGGAAAGCAGAATGAAGAGCAAAAGATTTCTCTAAAGCAGTGGTTCTCAATCTTTTTAGATGCAGGACGCTCCTTAGAAAATGCCAAGTCTGGGCTTTCACTCATTTTGCAAAGAACTCAGAGAGCTCATAAGAGGGAAAAATGTTTTTAACACTGTGAATTTTTATTTGAAATCATTTGGATTATCTTGTGAATCATGTCTGTACACCTTATTGTGCTAAAAAGGTGTGCATCCCACAGAATCCTTAAGACACCCCAGGGTGCTGTGGCACCCTGTTGGAGAATCACTGTTCTAGAGTCATGGCTAATTTCATGACACAGATTATGTCCTCCTGGAAACACAACGTGTTGAGGAAGTGTCACATCCCAGGAGGCAGTCTGGGTAAGGCAAAGGCAAATTCCTGGTATAGCAGGACAGCAACAAGGCTAGGCCCTAGACCACTGCAAAGCCTTTGGCAAGATCTTTACTCCTTTACTGTAAATAGTTCTTTACATAAGTTCCTGTAATTAATATAAAGTGTTTCCATACCACAAGCCTCATCAAGAAACTACAGAACGCATGCAGCAGCAGCTTGCTCACCATCAGGCAGCTCATTGTCTCTTTAGCCAAATGCTACTGCCTCACCAGTAGCTGTGAGAGGATTAACACTGGACTCTGCCCCTGGTCTTTGCAAGCCCAGGGAGAAGCAGCAGCAATCTTAGCAGCTACGAGTCACAGTGCTGGCTTGCTCTATTCCACCCCACTTCCATTCTACCAAAGAAAAATTGGTTTCCCTATGCACCCTAATTTTGGAGGGCTGATTTTGAGGGGACAGATGGGTGTGTTATGCAAGTAAATATGGTATTTTAACCACCTCATGAAAATCAGAAAAAGTTTATAGTGAAGCTGAGAACAGTATTATCCATTAACATGTACCTTACCTATTTCTTATCCCAATTATTTTTCTGAGAGAGAAAGATTTAGAATAATATAAATATTTCATTCAGTATAACAGTAGAAGTGCCATATATTGGCTGTTGTGAACATCCTTCACAGTAAAAAAATAAAATTTCTCTTAGAAAGACATATTCATAATATAGGAATATACTTCAAGAAAGTATGCTTAACTTACTCTACATTCTTCGTCCAATCCGGGGGGTTACTCATGGTCATAAATACACAGTTGGTCAAAATGGTGCACATAATAAGCATGCTGAATAATGTAGGTTAATAGTTAAGGAAGATACAACAGTAAGTCACACCATTCTGTTAACGACACATTTGAAAGTCATCAAACCCAAACCATCCCTTTGACTTTGTTATGCATTTCAGATCTATTTTAAGGCAGGCTTAACCAAGTAGTTTTGTCTAGCAGATTAAATTTATTTCTCTTCCTCCTTTTTCCTCGCCTTCTGAGTAAGACCTGAACGTTTTATAACCATTTCCTTAGTATTTGCTTGAGTGCTAATGGGCAACAAGCCACGATTCAAATATGCAATAATTCATACAGTTTGCATGACAAAGTTAAATGATAGAACTATTTTTAAGCACATAGAAAAATAACATATTAGGCTCTTACTTCTAGAGACTTAGCACTAAATTCACTGGTGGCTTAAGCAGAAGGGACTCTGTTGATATGGAGAATACCCACCTGTAGTCATGGTGATTTTAACCTCTACATTCATTGTGAATCAGATCTATAGTAATCTGCAGCAGAATGAATTATAGTTTCTAAAATATGTATCCATTCATGCATCAACTTCATAACTGTAGTCAGTGTGCATTAACCTTCCTGACAGTGCTCATCTAGACAAGTCTTAATAAAGAGTATTCCCTTCTTCCTCCTTTCTCCCTTAACCCTCTCTGGTACGATATGTTGCCAGCAGAAAAATATTCTTAGCAGTCAGTTTACAAAATTCTGTTCTAACTTAAGTTCTCAAACTTTCCTCAGATGTAGTTCCATATTGACTGGGTTAATGCTGGTGTGCCAAAGGGCATGAATAGCTGCAGAGTTCACATCCCGAAGAAAAATTATCTTTACTCTAGCTAACTGAAGATAAGAAAGCATTCTCATTGATGATACTGTTAGTAGTAGTTGGAGATACAGCAGGCCTCAAGGTTACACATCAGTGCAACAAACTGTAGATGTACTCCAGGGGCACATCCAGATGAGCGCACACATGCAGGTGTTTTTTTGTTCGAAGGCATGGCCCTGCACACACAATCTGGCACATGGCAGATCAACCTGTGCTGGCCCCAGCAGCCTTACCTGGGGTTCTGGGGGCCTTCTGGGGCAGCAGCAGCACCAATGCAGTTGCTCAAAGCCAGAGTGTGGCTTTGGCGGGCTAGCCTCCATTTCTGGTGGCGCAGGCTGCTTCTGCATGCTCTTGACAGCTTTTCTTATCAGTGTTTTTTTTTTTTTACACCAAGATCTTCTGGTGTCAGATTCTGGCACTGCACTGCTAATTATCAACACACCAAATGGGTGCATGTGTACTATGTGTGGTTTGCAGTGCCTCAAACAGCTTTGCAGCACTGCAAACTACATGCCTGCATGCGCCTGGACATATCCCTTGTGTTCATTCTGTCAAAAGAGCCAAACTATCCTCTGGCTATTTTTCCTTTTTCTCCTTACATGAAATAAGGATTATCAGTTTCAGATGCATACATTCTCTAACAGTAAATCTTTCACCTGTTGATCCGTTGAATGCAATCAAAACATACAGCATTATCATGCACTTGCTGAAGATGCTGTATTATGTTTCCTCATTAACTGTCCTACCAATATATTCCTTACTATAACTGCCCTACAAATAAATAAATAAAAAATAGATAGATATTAGAAAAATAACTGAATGGAAACTTGGGTAGTCAAATAAAATATTATTATTGCAACTAAACAATCATCCAATACTAGTTTCTAGAACCACTCAAAAATACAGATCACAGAAAGCTAGTAAGAAAGAATGACTACTGAATGGTGTTGAATTCTATTTATACTGTAGCTTGAAAGTGGTTAATTACTATCCAAGAGGCACATGCAGGAATGAGAAAATGTTCCCTGCACTGCAAATTTGCAGTGTGGGGGCAAAATTAGACCCTGGGATATACAGGGATCAAAAAAACCTGCAGACAAAAAATGCAGGGCAGAGCAGGGCATGGTCCCAGACAAGAGGCTGTGTCCTTGACAGAGACGCTCTGGCTGCCATAGCATCTGTATGGTTGACTCTCGCCTTGGTGCTAAAGCACACTGCCTGCCCCCTGAGCCCCACCGATCCCTGCCTTGCCCAGTCCCCCCCCTCCGAAGCCCCCCCCACCTGGCCCCATCCTCCCCCTGCCCCCTGAGCCCCCCCAATGGCTACCCCACCTGCCCCCAAGCCCCCCAAGCCCTGCCTTGCCCCAGCCCCCCAGGACCCCCCAACACTGCCCCCCCAGGCCCCTTGATCACTACCCCTTCCACCCCAGCATCCTCGCAAGAAAAAGAACCCAACCCTGCCAGCACTCACCAGCAATTCCAGCACCTGTCGGGTGTCATTGGGGCCCCCCACACTGCAGGGCCAGGTGACAGCCCCAGTGGCCCCAGCCCAGGCCCTGCTGCCCCCCATTGTGTGTGGGGGCTCTGCCAGGAGGTCCCAGACCCCCACAGCCCCTGCTCCAACAGTGAGTAGAGGCTTTTTTTCTTTTTTTAAGTGCAGGAAGCCACGGGGGGGGGCACCCATTGGGGGGATGGGGTGCAAGTGGGGGATCGGGCCAGGCAGGGAAGTCATTGGGGTTCTGGGGGTGTGGGGAATGGGGCAGCCATGGAGGGGGGGCTGAAGGAGCTGGTGGGGGATGGGGCCAGGCTGGGCAGCAATCCACAGGACTGGGGGAGTAAATGGGGGTGGGCCATGTGGGCCATACAGGGGAGTTGGCCCCAGCAGGGAGGCTATAATCCCTGTTGAAGGGCAGCAAAACATATAGATATTTGGAATGCACTTTATGATGATAGAGACACTGGTTGGCTTCCAAATTGCTTTAACACTGTAGATATATCAATAAGACATTGCCCAACTGATAGCTGTCTCTCTGTCTCTGTCTCTTTTTATATAGTGATCTTTTGTTTTAATTGTGGAGGAACATGGATTTTGGAGTATTTTACAGAGTGACTTTCAGATTTTTTTATCAGGGATTTTTCAGTTTTCCGATAGGGAACACCAGAATTCCTGCTAGGGAGGCCAGTGGCAGGACCCTGTCTGCTCAGAGCTGGCACCTTGGATCTGCCTGGAGGTGGCTGACTTCCTGGCCAACTGGGGCCATGAGGACATGCTTTGACAGTTCAAAGCAGGCCACCACACTGGGAACATCTTCCAGGCAATAGCTGCCCAGATGGCCAGGCAGGGGCACACATGCTGCACAAAGGACAACCCTGCAGCCACAGCCCAGTGGCAGCTGGCTCAGAGGGGCAGATGCCTCTACTGACTGTGCAGTCCCCATCTGGGTCTGGCAGGTGTGCAGCAGGTCACAGGCAGGCAGCAGCCCCCACTGCCAGATTGCTGCAGTGGGTAAAGGGTGCAGAGAACTCTCAGGGCTGCTTCAGCAGTCCAGCTGGCACAAGGGATAGTGTCCCCAGGTACCAATTGGCTGGGCCCCAAAAGCTTCTGAGAATGAGTAGCTCTGAGCTACTTGCCAGGGCAGCTTTTTGTACTGATGGGGACAGCACAGGTGCTGGTCCCGGGCTCTAGCTCCCCCTGGCTGCAGATCCAGGCAAGGTTATTTTGCCCCAAGTGGCACAATTTGCCCCATATCAAAGTGCATGTCCAGGCAAGTGCACTGAGGCAAAAAGCTCCAGCTCAAATTTGTAGTGTTTCTATTTGAGCTGCTGAAAGTGCATGTGCCTGTATGTGTGGACACTCCCATTGGGGTTAAAGACACCTGAAGAATTTAATGTGGATCTAGTCCCTGCAATATAACAAATACAGCAACCTTTTCAAACAAACAAAAAATTTTACCCTGGCATTGAGGGTCTGCATGATGACTGATTTTAGGTAGTGCTGTAAGTCTTTCACTTCCATTACCACTTAAAAATTGACATGATTATTAACACAATTAATAAATTGATACCTGAATGACTAAAGTAACAAAGGAGGAAACAAACTACCAAATGACCACATGTGGCACCATAAACTAAGATGTGCATGTCTTTATATAAAACTTAATCTAGAAAATGTTTTACCTCTATTTATCTCTTTTAAAATATGTGTTCTTTTAATACAGTTGAAAAGTAGTTAAAAACAGAGATAAATAAGTAAAAAAAAAAATTTACAGAAAAATTTGTATATAAAAAGATGGAATGTAATTTGCCATTGAAAACATTTTGGGTAGCATGCTAATTTTCTGCCTTTGAGTATCATTTTATGCTCTGAATACAAACTAAACTTCATTTTATGGCTGAAAATGGGACTATGAAAAGCAGGATCTCAATCTTAATATTGTAGGTGTGTGCATTGAGACTGTTCTTTGCATCTATTGAGCAATTTTCCTTGAAATTATCAAAATCAGTAGAGAATGACTATATCTTTCGTACTGAACACTGAAATTATGAAAACAGATTTACCTGTCCAATTCCCACGAGTAGGTGAGAGAGTCACAAAGCTAGATCCCTACACAAATACTGCAAACATGTCAATATTATTGACTGGGTGTCTTCATTAATTTTGAAGGTCATATTATCACTCACAGAAGCTCTACATAAAATATGTTATTTGATGGTATTGAAGATGAAATGTAACTTGTGCTGGAATGCCCTCCTAGAAAGTGTACATACAGCTACACAGATTTTTAAAGGTAACATGTTCAAGAAATTCCTTATTTTATTTTCACATGGAGCTTCTCTCTCTTTGGCAGACTTAAAGCTGTTTTAGGATGCTAAACTTAAGTTTCTTTTTATTTTAAAATGAATAAAATGGTCAAAATGACACTACTATATTTATAAAATTAGACAGAATCACCATGAATATAATCACATCTAAAACACTAGACCTTGTCAACAGAATAACAATAAGAATTTTTAAAAAGCTTTTCCTAATACAGTTGGTGCAAGGAGACCTTCACTAAAAAGGAGGCAATGTCTTTATCACATAATAGGAGCCCAGATAGCTGTGCTGAACCCTAGTGATGACACTAATCCCATCTCTCATCCTGGCTTTCCAGAGTACCACACTGTCCTCACCTCACACCTAGCCAGAAATAAATATACAAATAGGAGGCTGCCCTCAGAATACCAGGAGTGAGCCTTGAGGTGCTTCTTTCCACCTAGCTCATCATTGGGCAGCCAGTCCAACCCAGTCCTTTAGTTCTGATCTTGAGCCGGGCTCACTCTTTAGCTCCAGTTACCAGTTCTCTCCCTCTCTCAGGATTTGCATCCACTGCCCCAGTGAGTCCCTCTTGGAGCCTGTGGCCCTTAACAGTCTTACATTGACTAAACTACTCACTGTGCCTTTTCTGGACATCCACAGTGGCCACTCTACTATCCTTCAGCTATTCCCGTCCCTTGCAGCTAAAACATGTGTTGACAAACAGAAACATAAATAACTTATCTCTGTATTAGATTCTTGCTCCCCTTAGAGTTCATTCTCCTCCAAGGATCTGGCCCAGAATAAACTCCAGCCCAGGAGCCAGGCTTATATTAATTTATTTATAGAACTCTACTACACATTCTAATATTATATAATACAAACTGCATAGAACTTATATTTTACCATAAAAAGTAAAAAGTTTTGAACCAAGTGCTTGAAAAGGATATGAATGTACCAAAATTTTAATAGCTGTTTTTCTAAGAGGATTGAAGGGAGTTAAAATGTAAAGGGCTGAGGTGGCACTGAATCGGAAGATTGCCTTCCCTCTATTCAATACTATAAAAGTCTGGAAAAAAAAAAGAAAGAACAGTATTTATATTTGTGCTATCTGCATGACCTTTTATTCATCATACATTTTTTTCCATTGACAAGAAGTAAAGTCTTAAACCATATTTTGACAGATAATTCACAAAAAATCATCCACAATCTATGCTTAAAAGAAAACCTTTTCCTAGTAACTTACCTATTATATAGGACCATCCTGCTTTGGTTCACTGGTGTTCCTCTTACAATAACATATATTTAATTAAATGAACTTGCTGTAATAGTTATTATATTATAACCACACACTCATATTTTTCTCTGATGCTAAAGTACAAAAGTGATAATTATAATTATTGATATTTGTATTATTTTTATGTTTAGTTTTCCCCAATTTGATGTGCAGCAGATGAACAACAAATCATGGGTTACATTCTATCTTCCTACAGGAGGCACCATAGGAATGTATTGTGTACTTGAAAAGGGTAACTCATAGCTATTAAAGATGTGACATCTTAAAGAATCTGTCAATGTAAAACTTACGAATTCCAGCTTGGTTTTATGAACTGTCTGTATCCTGTTGTCTCATGGTTGTCTCTTACTATTCTGACAGATATTCCTTATGTTAAATCAACAGGGGGGTGGTGCCAGAATACCCCTCCACGAACAGATGGATCATTAAAGCCTATGAATAGATTTTATGTGAGAAGAAAAGGCTAACAACATCTCAGATAAAGATGGTTTTCTCCAATCTCACTACAGGGTGTTTGAAAGACAGTAGTTTTTCCAGATAGGAACCATAAGATCATTCATTAGTGCTGCACCTTTAAAGATTAAAACTCAACTCGATGCACAGGAAGAACTTCTGGTAATAAGGGAAGTCTGGGCAGATGAGAGGAAGAGAAGGATAGGACACATTTTCTTGCAAACCACGTGCTCCTAAATAAAACATGTACCTCACTTTTGGAAGGCAGAATGTAGAAAAAAGATGTTTTCTAGAACCATGGCTAATTGTGTGATGCAAAGGATGTATACAAGTATTATGTTTCTACTGGGAGAATCACAGTTCCAAGTTGAAACTTTAAGCATAAATGTTTATGTAACAGATTCTCCCAGACCTAGAAAGGCAGTTCTGGGAGAAAATTAACCCAAATCCAACCAGGTAGAAGTGACTCCTGAGAAAGTCTCTTCCAAGAGAATGAATGCATGTACACTTACCTTTCTTCAGTGTCATCTTTTAGCATAGCAATTTGCATTGCCTTATTCCTTCCTTGCCCAGCTTCAATAAGATTATCTGCAACTCAGGCTAGACTCTACTGCTCCAGCCCAGCAGGGAGAAAACCCTTTTCCCCTTCCCCTGACTTTAGGTCAGCAAAGCCTAGCCCAGGGGTGGGCAATGATTTTGGGTGGAGGGCCGCTTACTGAGTTTTGGCAAGCCATCAAGGGCTGCATGACAGGCAGCGAGGGGCAGATAAATATTTTTTTTCTAAAAATTTTAGGGGCCCCGCAGGCCGGATAGAATGGCTTGGCAGGCTACATCTGGCCCACAGGCTGCATTTGGCCCACCCCTGGCCTAGCCCCATTTCAACAGGCCCAGGCTGTGCTGCAGGGAGACAGAGGGTGCTGAGGCAGATGCCCAGACCCACACCCCTACATTGTAGCTATTCCACTGCAGGCTGTTGCAATAGAAATGGGCATATCTTTAACAAACAAAAAAGGAGATATGCTCTGGGTCTCCTTTCTCAAAGGCTCATAGCAGGGATGGAGGGAAGTTTGTGAATAGGAACTCCCTAGGGAGGTGTGGTTGCTGAGACAGCCAGCCAATCACTGATGCCCTATGCACTAAGGTGCTCTCAACACCCTTAAACAGCCCAAGGAACCTGAAGAGCATGCTGCGATGTGTGCACAGAGGCCTGCTGGGTGCCAGCCACCAGCAGTACAGGCTGTCTGAACAGCACCTGCCCAGCCCATCTAACATTTGCGCAGTGCTTTCCCTGTAGGTTTTCCCATTGGGGGAACAAAAGTATCTGAATTCTTGTATGCACCCAGAGTAAGCCCACACATAAAATGACCAGGAAGTTATTTATGAGATATTCCTGGGTGTATAAGCCACTCTGGTAATCCAGCTTCTGCCATATACACATTGGTTTTTACATCCCTACGGCTGGTCATTCATATATGGGAAAATCTGCACTACCCAGGATGAAAACACTTCTCTCAAGGGTAGAACTGATTATGCTCCTACTAGTTATGTTCCTCCTTCTTAGTCCTAGTTTTTCCTGATCAGCACAGTTCGGTAGTCTGCAAGAGAAGCAGTATTCTGAGATGTGAAGGAATTGTGTGCCAGCTGAGAAAGGTATCAGAGGCAATGGCTATATCCTGAACTGGACTGGAGGATTCACCGGTTGTGAAAGTGCAAAATATATAGTTGAAGCTAGATATCACCCAACAGATGAGATGAGGCAAGATGCTGAGGGAATACCATGAATTATGGGACTAAGTGTCACATGAACTCTGGATCATGAAAGCATATCTGTGTTTGGGAGCAAAATTCCGAATAGGCTCCAAAAAAAATTGGTTGATCTCTGCAACCCCATCTGTTACTTATTTTAGCTGTTTTCATCTTCCATTAACATTCCTTTGAGAAAAACCCTTTTTGTTGACAGTTCTCAACCTAGGCTCAGGCCTTGACTTACTTCCCTGGGGGTGTGGTGGGAGAGGACTGTGCATACTTCCATGCTCCCCATGGCTCCGTGCTCTAGCAGCTCCCCACTGGCAGCAGAGCTGCCGGGGTTTAGCACAGCAGCAGTGACACAAGGAAGCATGCTTCCCTGCTTCCTGAGACTCCAAGCTCCACAGTGCCAGCCCCAGGGACTCAATGGTTGCAGAACAGCCCTCTCTTCCTCACCCCCCCAATCTCAGGATGGGAATGGGAAGTGCAGAGGGAAGTCACAGCCCCCATTTAGCCACCTGTCCAGGGCATTTGAGGGGAAAACAGGCCGAGCAGCATGGGCTGCAGATGGCTGGGATTGGATCAGCAGGGGTCAGTGGAGGGTTCCCTGGAGAAGAGCCTTCTCCCCTCAGCCTGCATCCCAGAGCAGGAATACAGAGGCCTGTGGAGGAAAGCCACAACCCTCATGCCTCTCTGCTCCATCTCCCATCACTGCAACCCCCTCTTGGCACTGGCAGTCCCCAACTTGGTCCCACCATCACCTCCTGGGCAGCAGAGTTCAGGAGGGTGGAAAGTTCTCATGGACCAGCAGTGGAAGGAGGCTCAAAGTAGTGCATCTTGGGATGCTGGGTGAAAATATGCTAGCTAAGTCTTTGTAGAAAAATCTGAGGCAACAATAACAATCCTGGGGCACAGCTGATTTAACTGTTAGCTTAAACCATTTACAATTCATTTTGGAATTTCCTTCAGAAAAGGTCTGCAGCAGGGAGGCCTGCATAAGTGCCTCCTGCTGTGGAGACAGAAAAAAAATGGAGGGACCTCAGGGGGTAGGCAAGGAATTCCGGTGATGTCAATGACAGAGAGATCTGCTTTTGTCATCAAGCTTCAGTCAGGCTAAAGTATACTTCATGTAAGGGAGCAGTGGGTCTTAGCATGAAGAAGAAAGTGGCAGTGTGAGGTATCATCTCATTGACTCCCTATTTGTGAATAAAAAGATGTTCTCTCCTGTACACCATCCCTATAAATTGGGCTGTGTCAGTCAAGATGAGTTCTTTCAATTATAGAGATCTGGCAGACCATATCAGATCCTTTACAATACCTGTGAATATACCTATGGGTATATAAAGACACTGGGATAACACAGGTGTACCCAGAGGTATCACAAAGTTGCTTTATGCCTGGGGCAGCCATGATACACATAGCAGTGCTAGCTGCCCCAGTGGTGTAGTTAGCTGCCATTCTGATGGCAACTATTTTTGTACCCCCGCCAAATAAATGTGACACTTGAAGCTGCTGCCCCAGTCCCTCCCCCTCAGTTACCCTGCTGGCTGTACTTGATGAGTGATGACCTAATCTGGACTGCAGAACCTCTGATACTGGCATGACACAGAAGAGAGAACTCAGCTGGACTGCCATAGCCCAAAATGAGCTTCAGGGCAAACAGGAATATCATTTTATCTCTGAAACAATCAGATTTTGCATAGAAATCACTAAATACAATACAATGGATGCATCTACATGTGCAATTAGGGCAAAGAAATAAACTCCGGTGCAGTTTGAGCCAGAGTTTATTTCTCTTGGGTGCAGCATTTACACATATACTCATATTGGGCTGAGGCAGAGCAGCCCTGGGCTGTCAGGTGACCCTGGGGGGCTCTAGGTGGCAGCACTGGGTGGAGGGGCTGGCTGGGGGCACAAGGGTGCTACAGTGTGGGGCTAGCTGACAGGTGGCTCCCACACTGTAGCACCCTCATGGCCCAGCCAGCCCCAGTCACTGCATTGCAGTGGCATAAATTACTCTGCAGTAGGATAATATTTGTCCCAGATGATACTATCCTATAGCAGAGTTCATTAGTTTACTGCACCGTAATATGGGCACACATGTAGATGGTGATGCTTTACTGCAGAGTTAATTAGTCAGCTTCACAGAAAAGCAAATGTGTAGAGGCACCTAATGAATACAGAATTCTATAGTGCAATTTATTATAGAATTGCCTCTCTTACTTTAAAAAACACAGCAGGAATTATAAGAGATATTATGTAAATAGTATGTAATCGCTCTTTTAAATGCACCATATAATGGTTGAAAAAATTATTGCTTTCATATAATATTTTCATTATCATTTCCTCAAGTTCAATTAGGATTGTTATACTACTTTGTATAAGTTGTGCTTAAGATACCGCACTTGCAAACAGTCAAATGTATTTAATAATTATATTGGCAATGTCTCCACCACCATATTTTAATGTCTAGAATAAAGGTGTCAGCTTCTAAAATACTGTAGCCAAAATCTTGTAGAAGGCTAGGCATTACAGGTGAGAATATTTCACCCCTTTTCTGCTGTATATGCTGAAGCCAGGCACCAGTGAAATCCTGCAAGGACTCAAATAGTTTAAAGGTAGCAGTATGCACTAACTCCACCAGAAACTTCAGAATCTTTTGGTTCAATCCAGTATTTTCTGCTTACATATATGTTTCTTGATCTCTGCCATAAATCTATTAAGCAGTTCAAGAAGCAAAGAGACCTACACTACTAGGTCTCTGCTGTCAAGGCAGGTGAAGCGCCAAGTGAGTCAAAAATGTAATTCCTAGTTTCAAATTTTGAGACGACCCAATCCGTGCAAGAACCCAGTTTTAATATGTCTGCATATGCTTTCTTTTAAATATACAGCAGATGTGCTTTTTCTAAATGCTACTATTTTTTTTTTATATATTCTTTTTTTTATATTTTTAGTGTCCTTACACTAGTTTATAATTCAAGGCTGTCAGCTATATTGCAACTTCCATGTCAATTCTCTTACAATTTAAAATAAAAGGGAAGAAAACAGACAAAAAAAAAATACAGACAATAAAAATAATAGCTCACCAGGGGATCAGTCCTATACCATGGAAACCAATGGAAATTTTGCCATTGATTTCAACAGCAATAGGATGAAAGCCTAGATCTTTACTCTATTATATCCCTTGGATATAAATGATACACTGTGTTGGTATTCTCTACTTATTGCAGACTAATGGATTTAATGGCAAAAGAAAACTAGTTTCCACAAAACTATGCAACTGTGCATGACTACTGGTTTCCCATGCTTTATGTGGTTTCTGTATGTGCGAATTTGCTCGTTATATGCAAGGTATTCACTCTTATGCCATTGGTGTGATGGAAACCTGCAGTCAGCTGCTTTGTGCGATGTATTGTGGGAGTGATGCACACCAAAATATAGTCTCCTGTGTGTACCTGTGCTCCTCATTCATTGTCTGTGACACGTGTTTCTGTAGTTGCTATTCCCATTATGATAGTGCCCTGTGCTTATGTGTACTGTCTGCTGTTAGTGAGTACCAAAGTTGTCTTGTAAAAGTGGTAGAAATGGGTCTGGGGGCCAGTACAGTTGAGATCTTGGAACGTATCCCTATTTGTTACATTGTAAAGTAGGTTCCCTTTATGTAAATTTGAGTTATGCGCCGTTTTCCAGGAATGCATGTACAGCATGAAGAAAGGGAAATCTGTACAGGTTTGAGTTCATGTAAATTAAGATGCTCAGAGTATCATGACATGCTGATATGATGATGATGAGATCTAAATATATAAATCAGAGTCAGTTTTTTTAACTTTAAAAGTGCTAAATTTACTAACTTTTCTGGCAGAGGAAATACATATAAACTGCAGAAACTGAATGTTTCCTTCATTTGTTTTTTTTGTATCCTGTTCCTTTTTACAATGCTCAGCTAAAAATATTTCCACACTGTTTCTTAAACAGCAGAACAATGTTTCCATACACAGTATTTTGTTTCATAAAGCTCTTATATATCTTGTGAAAGCCTCAGAACATATACACGATAAAAATGCAATCTGCAATGTGGATTGCAATATGAAAGTGATAGCAGTTTATAGCTGTTATAATGACTTACTTTTTTATTGATGTAGTATGGGTCCAGGTCCTCCAAGGGCTCAGACACCATTCCTGGAGGTATGTCTCCATAAATAAATGGGAGTGACTTTCCTGCCTCCAAGTCACTGTTTGGCTTTGGGCCATTTTCATCGTCATCGTCTTTACGATCTTGTTTGGACTGTTTAGCCTTTTCTGCAGCAATGCGTTGTTCAATAGCTGCAAGAGACTCTCTAGTGAAGAAGTGGAAGCTGTCAGGTCCTGGTGGTACAAGCACTGGCTCCATCTTTTCATCCTGCACATTTTAATTATCATTTATTCTCCTGCATAAGAAAATGCTAAAAGGAAACAGAAAAAGAGGACACAAACACTTTAGAACAATCAAAGAAGAAAGAAATAGCATGTATTTGATACCTCTTTAGTTTATGCTTGTATGTGAACATTCACATATAAAATATTGAATATAATTTAAATACATTCACACTGAGAATTTAACTAGGAAATGTGAGCTTTTTAAAAGGCACCAATATGATTCTTACTTTGCCAGTCATAAAAGTTGAAATAATTCTCTATTCTAGAAATTGCATCTTGTTTTTTTGCTCTTAATAAGCAAACGTGTTATCTGAGTATAACCAAGGAATCTTTTATTGCAACTGATATTTTATTAATTATTTAAGAAAGAGTAGAATCCTCTGGGAACATATTGTTAACAATAAAGGGCTGAATACATCCATCTTTACACATACAAATTCTCATTTGACTTCAAAAAGATCACTTGTACCTAAATTCTGCAGAATCGTGACTTGGACAAATAAAAGTGTCTGCATTATTGTGGAAAAGATCAAAATTTTAATTATCAAATTAAATGTTTCCTAAGACTATTTGTTCAATAATTATTCTAATTAATAAAAACAATAGTTTCTGTCATTTATGCAATTGCTATGTATGCTGGTGCTTTATTCAATAGACATTTATAATTGAAGAATTTTAAATGATTTTAATATACACAGTATGGAGCTTAAAAATAAACATGGCAATAGGCAAAATCACTGTACAATAAAACTGCAGACCCTGCATCTTTTATGCTGGTGAATTATTTTTTTTCTTGTAACAGGCACATTGTTTAACTGCATTTGGGCAGGCAGTAGCATATATCCCTCCTATCAGAATGCAAAGGGATGTCTGCAATCATTACCCATTGGTAGACAGTTCTCCGAGAAATGACTAGCCAGCTTCTGATGGGGGTTTTAAGAATCAGTGCCAGACCTAATAAATTTTGAAAGAATGGCAAGAGATAAGGAATGGCAGAGAAATGAGAAAGCAAGCGATGGTCAGAAGAGAGACAGATAAACAAAGGTGACAATAAAGCATAGGTTGCAGAATGAAGCTGAAAAAACATGAGTTAAAATGTGATGTAAAACAGAAACAGAAATAATGGCAGATCTAATGGAGAACACCAGTTAATGTACAGTATAAAGAATTAAAAAGAAAGGCACTATGGGAAGGAATGTTAAATTAAAAAGTTGCAAGACTGTAATGTCCTCTTTCTGCTCCATGTATGGAACCAATAATCTGAAGGGTGAAAGGTTAAGTCAAGCCTGCAGGACCTGAATGTGAAGGTGCAGGAAATCTAGGCACACCATGTCATTTATTTAGGTTACAAAGGCAGCATGTTTAGTTGTTTTCCTTATGAGTGAACTTAAAAGCAATCCATACTGTATCTTTAAAAAATATCCATATCTGCATGATTATCTGTAACTTTCCTTTAAGAAAGTGATGTCTTGATTTTTCTCAATAATTAATCACAATATTATCTTCAGTATCACTGCACTCAAAATGAATAGAGAATTTTTATTTAGGACATGTTACCAATTAGATTTGATTCAGTTAGTTTAGATTTAGACAAAAAGACAATCAAGAATAACGTTTCCTCAGCATTGTATCTTTGAGCTTTGTGCCTAGACAAGAGGGGATTAATACAGTGTCACGGAATAAAGCATGTGAAAAGGCAATGTTGGAAATTTTGGGATCAATGATGCACCCCCAAAGATAGACATGAAACATACTGATCAGCTATTAAGAATTGATCAGAAAGTGGAAAAGATACTGAAACAGAAACCAAGACCAAGTAATTACTTGAAAAGAAGGTCACTATGCCTATCCTTTTTTTACTGTGTGTGTGGTTTTTTAAGTAATTGCTTATTTAGCTCTTCTTACAACAAACACTTTGAAGGAACACACAGCTTCTGTAAGGTCCTAGCTACATGTACACACTGCTACTCTGGTTGGCTTCTGGAACATGGGAACAGTGGGTAATAGAAGACTTACAAGCTATTTAAAGGAATATTATTCTATTCTGCCAAAATTACATGACAAGGTATTACTGCTAAAGGTGAATATCAACATGTAAATGAGGGACTTAAAAAGAACAAGTGCTCAATGTCCTTGATAGGCTTCTATGGCTAAAATATATATGCAAACTTGTCACTTGATTCAATGAATTTCTTTTTAAAGCAATGTTGAGAATTCGGTTATGTAACTTGTTATGCCTTTATGTTTGTATAATATTACTTTTAATCTCAGAGGGTGATTGTTTTTATTCAGTGAACAGACAGCATAAAACATGCTTAGGTTTTTTTAAACACTTGACCTCCCAGATCTGTAGTACTGAAGAACATCAGGGTGAGTTGATTCAGGTTCTGTTTCTCTCACTAGGTGAGTGTTGGTGCTAAATGAAGCAAATGCACATTCAAAAGGAACAGATCTGGGGAGCCACAAATATTATTCTTGTGGTTGCTACTCTTCTACTGGCATGAGCATGTGAAGCATGGCCTGAGGAGTCAGGTTAGAAGAGATGGAATTTTTCTGTTTATTCTTGTTGTCAAGAATAAACTGTTCAGATCTTGGCAGAAATGGTAACATAATTCATAGTGGCTGTTGTCACAGGGTCACGCAGGTGCCCTGTTCCTAGGAAGGAATAAGGGCTGCTGAAGCTCCCTGAGACGGCACAGGTGGTGGTTGCCGGAGCAACCAGGCTGGTCACATGGCCAGAAGGGGGCAGGGCCATGCCTTTATAAACAGCCCAGGCTGGAGCCTTAGTGAGCAGTTTCCTTTTGGCCACTGTAGGAGCAGGAGAGCTGGGCAGAGTAGAATTGGTTGTTGCAGCCTGACCACCCAAGCGGCTACAGCATGGTGAGGGTGGAGAGGACCCTGACTGAGAGGCCTTTGCGAGGGAGCCAGGTGGGCTTAGATCTTATGTTATAGCCAGGAGGCTTATTGTTGTGTTTCAGCCATTTGGCTTATGGTTCTGTTTAGTTACTGTTACACCAGAGGATCAGGAGAGGCTGTAGGGGAAGGAGGAGGCCTCATTTAGGAGTGCCCCAGTAGAGTGGGGGTGCTCCCAACACTGGAGTGTGGTGCTGCATTGTGGGATGTACTACCCCAGCCCTGGGGAGGGGCACAGTGCCAGTGAGGGCACTGTAGTTGGGGTATAAGACCCCAGCCCTGAGAAGGGCAAAGAGGATTTTGTGGGCCAGGCACGGCTAAGGCCACCTGAGCCCTGCTGCAAGGAGCACCAGTGAGAAGCCCGAGGGGCTTGTGTTAGGCTCCAAGGGGAGAGCCACATGAGAAGAAGCCTAGGGTGGGTGCTACTAGAGAGGGGAGCCCCACGAGGGGGTGAGTACAGAGGGGAGCCCCACAAGGGGGCAGGTTTTAAGCAAGCCCCCAGGAGTGGGCATATACTATTGATAGAAACCCCAGTAGGGGTGTGGACTGAAAAGGATCCCAGAGGGGCTCCCAGTGTCAGGGACCCTGAAGGGCCAAAGGGGCCTGGTAAGGCTCTGGCCGCCTGAGCCTAATTGGATACAGATTGTTAACCAGAGCTCAGAGAGGCCAGGCAAGGCTCAGGCCACCTGAGCCTAATTGATACAGATTGGGGGTACAAACCCAGAGGGGCTAGGTAAGGCTTAGGCCACTGAGCCCAGCTGGGAAGAGTACTGTCAGTAAGCCCAGTAGGGCTAATCAGTTGTACAGGGCACTGGTTGTGTGACAAGCCCAGGGGTGCCAGGGAAGGTGCTTTGGTGGCGTCCCGGGCCCAAGGGCACTGGGCAAGGCGCAGGTAGCAATTGGACCTGACAATGTCCAGAAGAGCGGTGAGGTTTGGGGTGTGCTAAAGGGGAGGTAGGAGATGCACAATGCCCATAAGGCTGGGGTGCACTGAGTCGCCTCATATGGAACAAGGGATAGTTCAGCATAACACCGCATATTAGGGGATCAAAGGCAGCCTCCTATAGAACCAGATATCATCAAAGATGTGGGGTGCGAGATAAGAGGGTGCTGGATTGCCTAATTGACACGGTAGGGGGTGCTAGTGGCATCACGGCCGCTCCTAGGCCCCACTCCATGACAGCTGTGTCTACACATGCATTAAAGCCAGTTTAAATTTACTGTGCAGTAAAAGGGAATAGGCTGGTGTTTACATGTGCAGGCATTAAAGCACATTAACACTGTGTGTGGACTGACTTGGGACTAAAGTCAATGTTACTGTACAGTAAGGTATCTACATGTGCATTACTGTGCAGTACATAATTGGGTGTAATTTGATACCTGCATAATACAGGCATAAATTTGTACTCAAGTCAGCATAAGTCACCATATTTACTGTGCAGTATGGATGTGCATGTTTAGATGCATGCCTGTACTGCACAGTAATTTCAGTAAATGCACATGGGTAGATGTGCCTGCTGGTGTCTTCTCTTTTTATACTCTTGTACAATCACTAAATATGAATTTGGACACCACTAGGCATAGACCTAAACACCACTGCTAGCATTACATACCAAGAGACACAACTACTTTTATGTACACTTCTCCAAAAGAGAAACTGGAAAGAGGAATACTGTGGGAATACTATATACACGTTTAAAAATATTTGTTCATTTGCATTCTTATTGCACTCTTCTCTATAGAGAAGTGCCATATTTTTGGGAGGTAGGAAAATAAGTTGTTTTTTTTTTTTCCTTGAATAAAAAACAAAAACTAGGTCAAATCAAAGAGAATGTGAAATATTAACAGATATATTAAACAAGAAAGCAACACAAAATGAATGTCTGCTACATTAACTAATGCATTTCTATTTGAATTTCAGAAAGCTTTTCCTAAGTGCCTGCACACAATCTTTCCCCTTCCTTTTCTCCTCCAGCAACATAAAACTGATCACTAGGGGAAGATTTAAGCAAGAAAAAACTGTTGCAGTAAGCAGAATTTAAACCTTGCCCTTTACTTTGCCCTTACTCTAGGACACAATTATGTTTTTCACTTTTAGAAAAAATTAACATATCAGATCTCCTAAAACTTATACTATGTACCATTTTGGAAAATAGTCAAAGTAGCATTAATATTCTGAATTCATATGACGCTTTTTATCAGTAGATCTTAAAGAGCTTTACACAACAGGAGGCAAGCATTTTTCTAAATGGGACTAGAACAGTAATTTGCTAAGATTCACCATCAAGTAAGTAGCAGAACAAGGAAAGGAATCAATCTCCCAATTTCAAGTCACTCATAACCTGGAAGACAACAGTTACCCCAAAATAAAATGAAGTGAATCATTTACCTGTAAAAGGTATTCACAGATATTACTATAGCGCAACATTAAGATGTTACTTAACAAGAAATTGTGTAACTAATAATAATAACAGTTATGTTTCACTTAAAATAAATGTTAACATAAAAATTGTTACAATAGTTTAACAGTTTTAAAAAACACTTTATAAGCATTAGTTAATTAATCCTTACAATATTCACATGGGATAAAATGCATATTCTTATGCCCATTTCACAGAAAGGCAATTGAAGCAGCAAAGGTAACTGCCTTATCCTTATACAATGAGCCAAGTGGTATAGATAGGAATAGAATAAATAATATGTCATACCACTGTAAGACTTTATATAGTGCTAAGACTGTGAAGGGAAGGGAAATTTAATTCTCATGAAAGGATTTATGAATTAAGTACTATTAATGGGTTGATAAAGGGATGCTTTCAGCTTTATATACTGGTTCAAGGTCAGCTTGGTACTTTCTGGAAGACAGTTCTATCTGCTGATTTGTGAGTGGCTCCTATATAATTCTAGGAGATGAGGAGAATCAGTCAAATACTGTTCTTTTGATATTACTCTCAACATGACTAAAGGCTTGCCTGTACTAGATCATTTGCATGTGGTTAAATACACTGATCAAGCACATTGTCCACCCTGTAGTTTGCAGTGTGGAAACAAAATTGCAGGTACAACATTTAGTCCTAAATAAGTAGTGTGCTGAGATAAATTAGCCTGCTCTATGCTACTGCTCCACAGAGAAATTCTTTGTGTCCTGCTAGAATATACTACATGCTCACCTTTAGAAGTGCTCTCTGAAAAACTGAAGCTCTTTGGTGGGACACTGCCTGTACTGGACCTATTTTCTGGATATTCAGCACTTATTACAAAACACTACCATAGTTAATACAACCACGTGTTACTTTGCCATTAGAAGGAAACAAAGATACCTTAAATTAAGACAGCATCACATAAGGAAATAATGGATCATTTTAAGGTGATTTTGTAAAGGATCCAGACACCTGAAAATGCCAAATTTGTACATGTCTAGTCTTTATACTGGTATCTAAAATCCTGTGTTAAGGCAATAAATGATGCAGAGAGAGAGAGCATAGAGCACCTCAGGATGGTTTCATAACAGTCTGCATGTTCAGTAAAAGCTACCTAACTTTGCATAAAGCTGACTCAAGTTAGGAGATGCCAGTAGTACCCTACTCTGCTTAACATAAGAACCTAATGTTTAGTGCACTTGGCCCAGAAGTGAAGACTAAGATTACATTTTCTCCTCAGTCTGAGGGAATTTAAAAAGAGTGCCTTAACCACCAAGCAACAGTCTATTCTAGGTGATAGTACTCTAAGCTCCTGCTGTTGAAAACATGCCACCATGCAGATAAAAAAAGTCCCGAGATTCATTGGGTGTGAGAGAGAGGCAAGAGTGAGCTGACTGGAGTCAAGTGGCTAGGGCACTTGGGAAGAGGTTCCAACATGCAAGACCATTTCTGTAGTTTATCTTGTGACTACCTGAGAAGAATCGGTTGCAAATGGTTGAATGTAGAGTCACAAGGGTTAGGGCAGAAGTTACACCTAACCCGGTTTCATAGTTAGTAGGGTCAGAAGGGACCCAAGCAGATCATCAAGTCTGCCCCCCTGCCATGGCAAGAAAGAATGCTGGGGTCAAATGATCCCAGTTAGGTGAATACCTAGCTTCCTTTTGAAGACCCCCAGGGGTGAGCACCACTTCCCTTGGAAGTTGGTTTCAGCTCCTAGCTGCCCTGACTGTGAAGTAGTGCCTCCTGATATCTAATCTGAATCTGCTCTCAGTCAACTTATGGCTGTTATTCCTTGTTACTCCCGATAGTGCTCAGGGGAACAGGGACTCTCCCATAGGCTGCTGGTCTCCCTTGGACAGTTTATAGATGGCCACCAGATCCCTTCTCAGCCTTCTCTTGTGGAGGCTGAACAGGTTCAGGTCCCATAGCTTCTTCTTGAAGGGCCTGCCCTGCTGCGCCCTGATCATGCAAGTGGCCTTTCTCTGGACCCTCTCAATGATGTCCGCACCCCACCTGAAGTGCGGCACCCAGAACTGGACGCAGTACTCCAACTGCAGCCTGACCAATGTTGCATAGAGGGGGAGAATCACCTCCTTGGACCTGCTCGTGACGCATCTATGGATGACATCTATGGAAACAAGGTGTGGTTAGTCTTCCTGACCGTGTCCCCACACTGTCAGCCCATGTTCATCTTGGAATCAATAGCAACTCCAAGATCATTTTCTGCCTCTGTGCTGATGAGAAGAGAGTTCCCCAGCCTGTAGGCATGCTACTGGTTCTTCCTCCCCAGGTGCAATACCTTGCACTTGTCAGTATTGAATCCCATCCTAGTCTCATCCACCCACCTTTGTAACCTGTCCAGATCTAGTTGTAGCCTGTCCCTCCCTTCTAGCATCCCCACTTCTCCCCACATCTTAGTGCCAGCTCCAGCCACACCCACATGTGGTTTAAGTGATCAGAAACTGGTTTAAACCTGTAACAGAACAGAAGTTTAGTGCACATAAACCAGATTCAAAATGGCTGAAACTTGTTTAAGATAAACCTGGTTAAATGTAGTATCAGACTTAAGTGATTTAGGTCAAACTGGTTTATGGAACTTCTGTCCCATACCCCTTACTGGTTCAAGTTAAATCACAGTCCCCTAGCATCCCAGCATGCTTTGCAGCCCTTGGCTGTGCTGGGCTGTGCTGTCTGCTTGAGCAGAGCAGGGTTGGCCCTGCCCCTCTGCTCCCTAGTTGGAGCAGTGAGGGCTGGCTGACAAGGGGGTAGGCCTGGGAAACCCAGCTGGCACAGCCCAGTCTGCCTGGCAGGGGCAGAAGAACCACTGCCTGACTTTTCCATGCTGGAGTGGAGGGGGCAGGGGGTGTGGACCAGGGGGAGGGAGGGTAATTAAGCCCACCTGCCGCCTTTCTCCCACCCACATGGGACCCCAGCCCATGTCTGCCCAGATTTCCCCCCTGCTCACCACTCTAGTGGTAGGGGGCATGGCCAGAGCCCACCCAGGCAGCAGCCTCAGGTGAAGGGGGGAAAGGAGGGGATTAAACCCCCCATCTCCCTTCTCTCCCATTGGCATGGGGACCCCAGCCAGGGTCTGTCTGGCTTTCTCCCCACTTGCACGGTGGGGGGGCATGAATGGATCTGGCCCAGGCAGCACCTCAGGTGGAGTGGGGCAGGGAAAGAGATTAAACTGCTATGTCTTCTCTTTCTCCCACTGGTATGGGGACCCCAGCCAGGGTTTGTCCAACTTTTCCCACCACTGGCTGCTTGCATGGCAGGGGATGTGGCCAGAGCTGGCCTGGGCAGCAGCTGCCAGGGTCAGGGACACACCCACAGTACCAGCTCCAGCCACACCCACACCCACACCATGTGACCAGCTAGTGGGGGGGAGGGGAGAAAGTAGGGCAGATCCCAACTGAGGTCCCCGTATTGGTGGGAGAGAAGGGAAATGTGGGGTTAATTCTCCCCCCTTCCCCCCCTCCCCTCCCCTCCATTTGAGGCACTGCCTGGGCTGACTCCAGGTATGTCCCCTGCCTTGTGAGTGGCTGGGGGTGGGAAGAGACTAGGCAGACTCTGGCTGAGGTTCCCCTGCTGGTCAGAAAGAGGGGAGATGCGGGGTGGGCTGCTTCACCCTTCCCCTTCTAGGCACACCCTGGCTGGAGGTCCTGCAGGCCAGGGTGGGGGTTTAAACTTCTCCCCAATCATACTTACAGGCTTGCCAGGGCCTGGCCACACCTACCCCAGCTCACTTTCCCTCCAGCCTTGTGGCTGCTACTGAAGAGAAGGGAGGGCTTGCTTTAGCACCCCCTAGCTTCTAGCCTGAGCCACTGCAGGCATGTAGCTGCATTTCCAGAATCAAAAGTGAATGTCTGTTCACTTGCAAATCTGTTCAAGTTAAGCCAGTTAGCCTACCCTACAAAGATTGAATCAATTCAGGCTCAGGCTTTTTGAATGTCAGTACTTAGCCATTAGGCATGCCTCAGACCAAGTTCAGAAATCCAGGAGACGTCTTTTATATTCTGACCTTATTCCCTCTAAGCCACAGGAAGAAAATATAAATGTCAGCCTTTCAAACCAGATGACATATTGGAAGAACCAGAAATCATGACATGATCAATCATTTTTAAAAATAATTATCTTATGGAGTCAAGATTTGTTTTGTGAAGCTGAGTTCTAGGCCTCGTACAAGTAGAAGACGGTTGTTTCACCAGACAAGGTTCTTTAAGTAAATGTGATAGCTTTTATTAGAACAACTAAATAAAAGATCTAATTAAAATATCACATTTACCTAAAGAACCTTGTCTGCCTATGTCCTTAGACCAACATGGCTACAACCAACATCCCTATTTCATCAAAGTCTGTAAATATCATGACATTTTCCTTTTGTGTTTATGTGGGCTCTCCATAAAAATACAATTAACCCTTATCAGGAATAGCCAAAGTTAGTTCTGTGGTTATTCTAAAACTAAAATCAGGCTATGCTTGATGCTGTGGTTTGTTCATCACCCATAGGAATACGTGGAATATTGTTTAGCTTGCTAAAGCATTTTGCATAATATACTTTTATAGCACTTCATTCATCTGTATCAAACCATAAGTGTCGTGTTTTGCTTTTGATTAAAAATTAAAGAGTCTGTTTCTGCTCCCAGTTATATTGGTTTAAATCAGTGGAGTTATTCCTAATTTTGAAAGCTGAGTACAGATTCAGGTGTACAGTGACTGCAGTAAATACATCCTATAGAAAGCAGAGAGGATACATTAGTGACATAAACCACAAGGTGGTTGATCCACCTAGCAATGATATTTAATAAGGGAGAATTGCTGGACTGTTATCAGGCAGCTCCACAATACATTGCTTATTTTTTCTTGCATGTACTCTTTGACAGCAAATGACTGTAATGGAGTGAAGCTGTACTTGAGATGTTTTCAGAAAAGCACTGTGTGCTCTCATTCAGTTAAAGCTGGGATACCCTCCTATTGGGTATTCAAAATAGAATTCAGTACTAATTTTGTTAAACAATCACTGCAAACAAAAAAGCAAACTTGCCCCAGCAAACCATAGAGCAGCCTTCTTTTAGCTAAAAACAAACAGAAAAAGAGTGAGACTCTTTGCTCTTGATTTTTTAAAAATAACACTGATACCTCAAAATTTAATGTAAAGTTACCTTAAGACCAGAGGAGTTCTTTTACTGGAGCATAGCTATGGCTGGGAAACAGTAAGTAAATATAGAGCTGGGTTGGCTCCATACCCTGGAATAATATTAAAAAGGACACAAATAATATTAAGCTTGCACATGATGTTGGTGGGTCAGTTATCTCTACAATGCCCTGACTCTTGCTGCTCTCAACTGGTAAGTGGGAAGAGCCATCTCCAACAATAAATCATGTCACCAGGAAACTTGAAGGGATGCTGCTAACATCAAAACCTAAACAATGTCCAGTTTGACAGATATAGTAGTGTTATGTTTCTTACTAATCACAAGTGACTCATTTCCCCCTTAAGATTTCCCTGAACACCCCTGGTGGTCTTCTACCACCCCACGCTGGAACCAACCAGAAAAATCATCAAACAGCTACAGCCTAAACTTGACAAAGATCTGACCTTGAAAGAAATATTCTCAGCTCCTCTGCTTCTGGCTTTCAAACAACACTGTAACCTTGCCCAATTCATCATCAACCCCATTGTCCAACAGACATTAAGTTGGACACTGGCTTGCCTTAGCAAGAAATGCTTAAACTGTCACCACATCTCCACTAGGACTATAATCAACACCCTGTGTAACAAAACCATTAGAATCTATGGCTCCTATACATGCCTTTCCTAAAATGTGATACACCTGATCCAATGCACCAAATATACTCATGGCAACTACATGGATGAACAAATAGTATCTATGCACCAGAATGAACTCTCACTAAAAAAATATGGACAGAGACACACATACACCATTAGGAGCACATTTCTCAAAGAACACCCATGCCCACTCTGACCTCATTCAAGGGAAATCTACCTAACACCTTTACAAGGTGAACTTGGGAACAAAAATTTATAAGTTAGATAGACACTAAGGGCATATTTACACAGTGCTCTGGGGGAGACATTCTAATTAAAGCACTGCAGTGTCTTGTGTATCAGCATCCTTGCATTTCACAATAGTGGTGGGGGTACTTGAATTAAAGCTTGTTAAAAGTGTTTTAGTTCAAGCTCCCTTGCCACCATATTGAAGTGCAGGGATGCTGACACATGAGATGCCAGAAGCTGCTGGAGTGTGGTAATTGCATGCCAGAGCAGCCTCTGTGCTCGTGTCCAGGCACACTAAGAACCAAGGGCTTACCACTAGTATTGGTTTTATGGCACATTGTAACCTACCCGATTACCGTATTCTTCCCACATATGAAAAATGATAATGACCCTCCCCCCTTTTGATCGGGTCAGTAATTTGTTTATTTCCTTCTGCATAATTTCTGAACAAACTAGCCAAAGTCATCACAGGACAATTGATGAACCTCTCTGAGAATTAGTGACACTCAGGAGAAGTCTCAGAAGACTGGAAGAGGGCCAATGTTTTTCCCTTCAAGAAGGGTAGGACCCAATGAACTCAGGCTGATCAGCTTGACCTCAATCCCAGGAAAAATCCTCAAAAAAACTGTCAAGGGGTCCATATGTGATAAGCAAATAGAAAACAAAATACTGAATGACAACCAGCAGGGTTTTGTTGTCGGTAGATCATGTCTGACTAACCATATCTCCTCCTATGATCAGGTTACTTACCACCTGGATAAAGGAGATGAGATCCAGTTAACATCATTAACTTGGACTTTAGGAAGTCCTGTGACTTGATGTCCCATGAGGCTCTTAAGGTAAAACCAGGGGACTATGGGCTCAAGAATTTAATGATCAGATGGGTTAGAAACTAGCTGCAGGGTCAGACCCAAAGAGTACTAATAGACTGATCTGTGTTGACCTGGGCAAAGGTACCAGTAAGGTCCCCCAGGGGTTGGTATTTGGATCAGTGCTTTTCAATATCTTCATAAATGATCTGACTGTGGGGGTGAAAAGTGCACTGGTAAAGTTCACCAATGACACTAAGCTGTGGAGAAGTACAGTCATGCATCAGGGTAGGCTGAGGATTCAGGCAGACCTAGACAGATTAGTTAGAACCAGAGCCAGATGCTATTCAAGAATGAGAAGTGTAAAGTGCTCCATCTGGGGAGGAAAAATCTGTAACAAACTTACAGGCTCAATGGTGCTATACTAGGTAGCACAATGTCCAAAAGAGACCTGGGGGGATAATTGACCATAAAATGAACATGAGACACCAGTGTGATGCTACAGTTAGCAGAACAAACAATACACTGGCATGCATCAATCAGTGCATCTCAAGCAAAACTAAGGAAGTTTTCCTTCCGGTCTACTCAGCACTGGTGGGGCTGCAGCTGGAGTACTGCATCCAGTTCTGAGTGCCACTCTTTAAGAAGGATGTGGAGAAGCTTGAGAGAGTCCAGAGAGGAGCCACTCATATGATTAGAGGCCTGAAGAGCAAGTCATATGAGGAAAGGCTAACAGACATGGAATTGTTCAGCCTAGAAAAGAGAAAACTTCAGGGGGATTTGTTGGCAACTTACAAATATATCAGAGGTGAACATCAGGGGGTAGGTGAACATCAGGGGGTAGGTGAACAACTATTTACCAAAGTGCCCCAGGGGAAAACCAGGAGCAATGGTCATAAACTGCTAGAAGAAGGTTTCAGACTGCATATCCCAGTCTGGGATAGTGAGAGGAGGAGTCGGGAAGCCCTGCTAATGGGACTCGATGCAGGGAGAAATGGCGGAATAAAGGAAAAAATACAAAACAGTTACTCACCTGCAGGAGGAGCAGTGCAGGAGGATCCAAAAGAAAAGCCTATGTGGTTCACAAGCTGTGCCTTTATGCTATTAAGGCCGGTGGGTGACGTCATGAGAACACACCAGCTGACAAGAATAAAAGCAGCTGCCAGCAATGCAGATGGGAGAGCCAGTGAGCAAGCGGAGGCTCTCTATGCCGTCAGTAGGCAAGAATGGCGTGAATTTGAAATGCCAAAGTGATGGGCAGCTGGAAGAGCACTGAGAGCCCTTCACATCGGGAGCACTAAGATTAAGCCCGAGGAGGGGTGGAGTCCTGGGAGGGATTTCCCCCTAGTGCTGCCAAGGAGGTGTATCAAGGAAGCGCTGAGCAGCGAAGCAACCAGGGCGACAAGCTCAAGGGAGACGCAGAAGCCAAACTTGGGGAAGCAAAGGTGTCCCCACTTGATTGCTCCCAGGTACCAGGTCAGGGAGCTGGGATGGGGTGGAGAAGAGAGGGGAGCCCTGCAGGACCAGCATCAGGGGAGCACTGCCAGAGTCAGGCAGGAAGACTGAGAAAGCCGACTAGTAGGACATAGGATAGGGAAACCTTTTTGGGTCTCTTCTTTTGGTTTCTTTTTTTATTTTATTCCTTTACCCCTGCTCAACAGGGGCATCCTTGGATCCCAAGAGAAGAGCCAACTGGCTCAAGGGGACCACAAGCCTAGAGCCCAGGCCAGTTAATTATCCTTCCCCAAGAATAGGGGAGGATACAATTGGGCATGAGGGACATCTCCACTGGAGAGGCTTTCATGATAAGATCTGGTGCCCCACCAGAGGTTGCCATAAGGCTGGGGTGTAGGGGAGGTGGAGCCCCACGAACATCCTGCCAGCAGCAGGGTCATCCCCGAGGAGAACATTGAGGCCAAACCCCACACTGATATAACATTCAAAGATGTGGCAGGTGAGTTTGGGGAAGGCCAGAGGAACAGCCAAAGCCCACCTCAGGGAACCCACGATGATAGAGAGCATACACCCTCTACCGCCCAGACCAAGGTGGCACATGAGCAGGCATTCAAAGCTAGATGGGCGTACTAGATAAGCAATAACTTTGCCACAGTTCATGTGACCAGACTCTGGAATAGACTCCCAATGGGGGTGGTGCAGGCACCTACCTTGGAGATCTTCAAAAGGAGACTGGACACATACCTTGCTGGAGTTATTTGACCCTAGCAGTCTTTCTGCCCAGAGCAGGGGGGGCTTGGCCCAATGATCTCTTGATGTCCCTTCCAGTCCTAAACTTCTGTGAAAACCAGTTTATGGAACTTCTGTCCCAGACCACTTTCTGATTTAAGTTATTTAAATCAGAGTCCCCCAGCATCTCAATATGCTTCTCAGCCCTGGGCTGGAGCGGGCTGGGCTGTCTACTTCAAAGAGGAGGGCTGGCCCATTCCTAGATGGAGCTCCAGCTGGCTGAGAAGGAGGTGAAGACTGCAGACAGAGCACCATCTACCTGTCTTCCTCCTGCCCCACCCTCCGCTCGCTGCTCAAGCAGGGATCTCCCTCCCTCTCCTACAGCATGGACCCCAGCTGGCATCTGGTCTTGGTCATGCCACCCCCATGCTAGCTAATGCTGAGAGGCGTCTATGTGTGTGTGCCTCCATTTTCACTGGAACAAAGGCAGACAGAACAGTGTATGCTTAGGGCTTTTTGGAGCTAATCAACAGGTGAGCTGGTAATGTCCCTCTGTTCTTCCTTAAAAATGCTTTGCAAAAAGCTGTTTAAGAAGAGCTTGAACTAATGAGAAAGGCTTTGCTTTATTGATGGGCTGGTATGCTTTTTGTTCTGATAGGCTCCCTGCTGGCTTGCTGTCATTGTTCAACAGGGGACAGAGAGAGGTGTGAGAAATGACCTGGTTTTCAATGAATGCAGTGCCTGTCAATTTGTTGTAGACAGTATGAAGAAGCAGGGAGAAAGAGATTGAAAAGATCAGTATTATCAACAAGTGCATGCAGTCCCCAACAAGCAGTCCTCCCTCCCCCCACCCCCTCAGAGTACTAGTCAGGGGTGGAGTCTGGCAACACTCCCTGCCCTTTGAGCAGCAAGTGAAGGATGAGAGATGGAGGGGGAGAAAGCCTGGTGAGGGCTACTTCCCCCTCCCCCTCCAGGCACATCCCAGCTGGGGACTGTGCAGGCCAGGGTGGTAGTTTAACACCTCCCCGCCGCAATCATAGTGTCCTGCTGTCATAGTGTGATCATGTCTCCCCCTCTGCTGAGGACTCTGGAAGGAAAAGGAGGGCTGGCTGGCCTGAGCCAATGCAGACATATGCCCACATTTTCTAAATCAAAAGTGAATATCTATCCACTTGCAAATTGGTTCAATCTCTGCAGGTTACACTAACATGTAAAGATTGAATCAATTTCAGCTCCAGCTTTTTGAATGTCTATCCCTAGCCACAGTTAGTGTGCATGGGTCGAAAGTCTGGAGAGGTTACTCTTCTGCCTACACAGAAAAGAGGTCTGGAAGTTGCAGGGCTCATCCCCCCCAGTACAATGGGAGAGAAACCCAGGGAGACATGGGCAGGTGCCTAGGCTCCCATTGGGAGTGGTGGGATGAAGAGGTTCTGCAGAAAGCCTGACTGCAGCAGCAGAGCTGAGGGCAGCGGTATTAGCTGTGAGGAAGGGAGCTGGGACTGAGCAATGTTGCTGCACATCAGCACTTCCCACTGGGTCTGCAGGAATGCTCAATGCTTCCATTTGGTTTGCTGCCGTAGGAAGCTACAGTCTGCAGCCAGTAGAAGATGGTAGAACAGTCACTCACTGATGTCTGTAAAGCACTTACAGCCTCATAGGAAGGTGCAAAAAGAGCCCCTAAATGACCCATTATTTTTTCTCTAGTTATTCAACCCCTTCTTAGTATCTACCAGCCTACCTATGCTGTAGTCAGGAGCTTTTCCATTCTGTAAAAGAAAAAGGAAATCTTAGTATCCTTCTGGAAAGTTATTAGAGGCACTGAATTATATTATGGCATTAAATAGTTAACTGCAAACAGCAGCCTGGCAGCCACTACCCCTGCCACACCCTTTGGGCAATGCCTGACTATTCAAGGCTCCTGACTGGCAAAGAAAAGCAGAGCCTTGGAATTGCTGTTTCAACAGAAGTAGCTGTTTGAAATCTGCAGGTTTTCAATTGATTTTTTGAAAAATCAGAACTTAAAGAAAGAACAAATACCTGGACAGAGATTAATAGAACTTAGGCTTCCTGCAATTGTCTATTATGTTTGTTTGGTTTTTTGGTTAAGTTTTGTGTTAAATGGTGGTGTAGCCCAGAGGAAAAAATAGAAGAAAACATAATTAAAAAAACCCATTTACCTGAAATGGTACTATGTCTTAATTTTTCATTTGAAATAATATTACAAACATTTTAATGGAATTTTATGAAGATTGTGGAAATAATTGATTATTTCCATCAATGATGTACATATTGAGTAGCAACTAGGTTGAAAGCAATAGGGCTAAGGGAAAGTTACTGTATGTCAGCATTTTGTTTAAAGAACATATTTGATGCAATATTCAAAAGACTAGAACAAAACCTTGGCAAGACCTTTGAGAAAATAGTTAAAGATCACATTTGTGGGCGACCAGTGGGTAAAGTAATGCTAAGGAGCAATCAGCATGGGTTCATAGCAGGCAGATCCTGCCTGACAAACCTAGTTTCATTTTATGACTGGGTCACAAAATGCTTGGGTGAGGGAACAGAGGTAGATATTGTTGACAAAGTCTTTAAAAAGGCCTTTGACACACTGTCACACCCAATTCTTATAAATAAACTAAAAAATTGCAATGTAGATTATTACACAGTCTGGTGGGTGGAAAATTGGCTTATGAGATGCACCCAGAGAATGATAGTAGACGGATCAGTTTCTACCTGGAGACATGTAGGCAGCAGAGTCCCCCAGGGCTCTGTCCTGGGACCAGAACTATTCGATATTTTCATTAGTGACTTGGATGAGGGACTAGTAAGCACCCTGTCCAAGTCTGCTGACAACACAAAACTATGGGGAGAGATAAACACACTAGAGAGTGGGGAGCAAATCCAAGTGGATTTGGAAGGCTGGGGAGGTGGGCAGAACAGAACAGGATGAAGTTTAACAAGGATCAGTGTCATGTGTTGCACCTGGGGAGGAAGAATCATCAGCACTCTTATAGTCAGGGAGGGATCATTCTGAGCAGCACAACTGTGGAAAGAGACCTCAGAATCATAATTGACTCCAAAATGAACATGAGTCACCAATGTGATGAGGTAATAAGTAAAGCTAAACACACTCTTTCTTGCAGAAGTAGGCACATCACAAACAGGTCTAGGGAGGTGATACTTCCCCTTTATGCGGTATTGGTCAGGCTGCACCTGGAGTACTGCATCCAGTTTTGGTCACTGCACTTCAGGAGGGATGTGGATAACCTGGAAAGGGTTCAGAGGAGGGCTACCCGTCTGGTTAAAGGCCTACAGAAAAAACCCTATGTGGACCGATTGGGAGACCTGAACCTCTTTAGCCTCCACAAGAGGAGGCTGAGAGGTGATCTTCTGGCTGCCTACAAACTCATCAGGGGAGTCAGCAGGAAGTGGGGGATATGATGTTTACCAGGGTGACAGTCAGGGTAACTAGAAACAATGAACACAAGTTAAAAGAGAGAAAATTCAGGCTGGACTTCAGGAAAAAGTTCTCTACAGTGAAGGTCACCAAAATATAGAATAGGCTTCCAAGGGAGGAGGTGTTGTCCCCTTCCTTGGAAATATTCAAAAGGAGATTGGACAGACACCTGGCTGCGGTCATCTGACCCCAGCACTCCTTCCTGCCCAGGGCAGGGGGCTGGACTCGATGATCTAATAGGTCCCTTCCAACCCTAATAACTATGAAACTATGAAACTGAGTGTTGAGACCCAGAGGTCTTCAGGACTGGTTCTGATCTTTGTGCTCAACTCAAGCTGCATGCTTAGCTTGCACTGTGGTCAAGACATGCACCCAGTGAAAGAAGCAACTAAAAAATCCTGTCTCTAACTTAAAGCGAATCAGGAAGTTGACTATTAAATAAATATAATCAGGGCAAAAGAGAAACAGTCAGAGCAAAACCTACCCTCACCAAAAAACAAAAAAACCCCTCAAAATAAAAAAATCAAGTTAAAGGTAACCATTTTTGGTAAACAGAAACAAGATTATTAATATGCATTAGGAAGAAGGCTTAAGTTACTATGTACATATAAATAACACATTTACAAACTCTACAATAATGCATGTTCAGCCTTCTAGATTCTGAATCACTTCCGTCATTTTCCTGAAGACTAGATCATTGACAGAAAAGTTGGATAATTGAACTGTAACAAATAATCAGTTCCACTGTGTGTTTAGAAATATCATTGTTAAGCTCTATGTTTATGATTTCATAGACATCAGGGCTGGAAGGGACCTCGGGAGATCATCGAGTCCAGCCCCCTGCCCAAAGGGCAGGAAGTCAGCTGGGGTCATAGGATCCCAGCAAGATAAGCATCCAATTTACTCTTGAAGGTGTTCAGTGTAGGTGCTTGAACCACCTCCGCTGGCAGACTGTTCCAGACCTTGGGGGCTCAGACAGTAAAGAAATTCTTCCTTATGTCCAGCCTGAAACGGTCTTGCAGGAGTTGTGACCTTTCAACCTAGTCATCCCTTGGGGTGCTCTGGTGAACAAACGTTCCCCCAGATCCTGGTGGTCACCCTTGATAAACTTATAGGTGGCCATCAGATCACCCCTGAGCCTGTGCTTTTCCAGGCTAAAGAGTCCCATGTCTCTCAGCCTATCATCGTAAGATCTGTTTTCCTGACCTCTGATCATGCGCGTGGCTCTCCTCTGGACTCTCTCAAGCTTCTCCACATCCTTTTTGAATTGTGGAGCCCAAAACTGGACGCAGTACTCCAGCTGCAGCCTCACCAAGGCCGAGTACAAGGGGAGAATGACGTCCCGGGATTTGCTCGAGAAGCATCTATGGATGCAAGCCAGTGTTTTGGTCGCTTTATTAGCTGCAGCATCGCATTGCAGGCTCATGTTCATCTTGTGGTCAATGATGACCCCCAAGTCTCTTTCTTCTGTAGTGCTAGCCAGGGTAGCACTGCTGAGCCTATAAGGATGCTGCAGGTTTTTCCTCTCAAGGTGGAGAACCATGCATTTTTCAGTGTTAAACTCCATGAGGTTCTTGTCTGCCCATTTGCTGAGCTTGTCCAGGTCAGCCTGGATCACCCGCCTATCTTCTGGCGTGGATGCTTTGCCCCAAAGTTTGGTGTCATCGGCGAACTTGGCCAGTCCACTCCTGACTTCAATGTACACATCATTAATGAAGATGTTGAACAGTATGGGTCCAAAGACAGAGCCTTGAGGGACCCCACTGGTCACAGGGCACCACAATGAGTGACTGCCATCAATTACAACCCTCTGGGTCTGACCACGGAGCCAATTTCCCAGCCAGCGGAACGTGGTGGAGCCAAGGCCGCAACTGGCCAGTTTGGCCAAGAGGTGATCATGGGATACCAGATCAAAAGCTTTTTTGAAGTCAAGATATATGACATCAATCTCTTCTCCCTCGTCCAGGTGATAGGTCACCCGGTCATAGAAGGAAACGAGATTGGTCAAACAAGACCTACCAGCAACAAACCTGTGCTGGCTATCCCTTAGAATATTAGCCTGGGCCAGTCCATCAAGGATGGCCTTCTTAATAAACTTTTCTAAGATATTCCCCAGGATAGAAGTCAGGCTAATGGGCCTGTAGTTAGCCGGATCCAGTCTCCTCCCTTTCTTGAAGATCGGCACCACATTGGCCTTCTTCCAGTCTTCGGGCACTACACCAGAGTAACTCTATAACAGACCACACCAGAATTTATGGTATGGATCTACACTAAAAGCTTAAATTACAAAAATAATATGCATAGATGTTAAAGTAGTGTGCAACAAAACTATATTAAATAATGTAAAGGCCCCAACCTTGCAGTTGAATCCACACAGGCGGATCACCAGGCTCAGTTTATGCACTGTGAATGAAGGACCCAGCCCAGTGTGATGCATGGTCCCTGCAAGTGGTGCCAGGTCCCTGGGTGACAGCCTGAGTGGCCCAGTGCTGCCTGAGTGGCCCATGGCTCTGCACTGGGTCAGGCTGGGCTTGTACAATGTGACATAGGCAGCACCACGTCCTGCACCATGGAGGAGGCTGTGCCAGGAGGGCCTCGAGCACCCTGATGGCTGTTGCTGCTGGGGGGGGGAGGGCTGTGGGCCATGTGGTGGGAAAACAAGGGACCCACTTCTCCCAAGCAGCACCCCTGCACCCTCACATTCCCCCCTCACTCCAGTCCCCACTTACCTGGTTCAAAGCCCAGGTCCAGGTCACCGCTCTTTGCCCTGCATGCAGAGACAGTGTGCTGAAGCACCAGGGAACACAGCCCCACAGGGCAAGGGGCAGCCATAGAGACACTCTAGCCAGCTACAAGAGCATCTCTTTGCCCCCCCCCCTCCAGTTACTTCAGGACATACTACAAGAGCATGTCTTTTCACTTTTTTCCTGCATGCTTTTTTTTGATACCTGGATTTCTAGGTATCAAAGTTAGAGCCCGTGGGGCAAATATGCAACACGGGGAACATTTTTTTGTTCCCAGTGTGCCTCTTGCAGTGTGTCAAACTGCTTTGAGATACGACAAGAGGCACGTGCGTGCTCAGCTGGGCATGCCCATTGAGGGCACTGTCAACACTATTTACCTGAGTGGTGCAGGACTTAGACCTACTCCTTGGTTGGATGTATTTTATTTTATTTGGGACTGAATATTCATTTGTAGCCATAGAAACTTGAAAATACTGAATCTGTATATAATAGATTATAAAAATTACTTAATCTCAGTTAGAGTGAAGCAACATATATCAATTGGATCCTCCATAGAAAATAATCAAATCCTTTCTGTGAGGTTTTTTTAAGCTTGTGAGATGTAAGAATTTCTTAGGGTGATGCATTTTATTGGACCAACTATGTAGCTGGGATAAAGTTAGATGAGCTTTTGAATGCAAGGCATTCTTCCTCAGGTCTCTGGTCACAGGGAGCCAGGCAGGACTTTCACTAGCTGATTTAGTCATGTTATTATAATGCACACTTCTTTTTTTAAATGCATTTGTCAGGTTTGTAAGTTAAGATGCTGGCAAAAATTTTGATCATGATTTTTCTGTTTTAAAAGTTATATTTGAATTACCCCAGATCACTTCATTTTACATAGAGTGTCCCTCACTAAATCATAGAATCATAGAATCAAAGAGTCGGAAGGGACCTAGACAGATCATCTAGTCCGACCCCATGCTATGGGGAGGAAGGAGCACTGGGAGTGGCAGGAGTCATAAGACCCCTGCCAGGTGCCTATCCAGTCTCCTCTTGAAGATTTCCAGGGAAAGTGAGAGCACCACCTCTCTGGGAAGCCTATTCTAGGCTCTGGCCACCCTTACAGTGAAGTAGTTCTTCCTGATATCTAACCTAAACCTATCCTCCCTCAGCTTGTGGCCATTGTTCCTGGTGACTCCAAGGGGGGCCCTGGTGAACAGACTTTCCCCGAGTCCCTGCTGGTGGCCCCTGATAAAGTTGTAGGCAGCCACAAGATCCCCCCTCAGTCTTCTTGCAGAGACTGAAGAGATTCAGGTCCCTCAGCCTCTCCTCATAGGTCTGGCCACAGAGGCCCTCAACCAGGTTCTCCATATCCTTCTTGAAGTGCAGCGCCCAGAACTGGACACAGTACTCCAGCTGTGGCCTGACCAGTGCCACATAGAGGGAAAGCAAGACCTCTCTGGACCTGTTAGTGATGCCCCGTTGATGCAGGACAGGGTGCAGTTGGCTCTGCCTATTGCTTCGTTGCATTGGTGACTCATATTCATCCTGGAGTCAATCCTGACTCCAAGATCCCTCTCTGCCTCTGTGCTGCTGAGAGGGTCAGCCCCTAACCTATAACCATAATGCTGGTTCCCTCTCGCCAGGTGCAGCATCCTGCACTTGTCCTTGTTGAACCGCATCCTGTTCAGATCCGCTCACTTCTCTAACCTATCCAGGTCTGCCTGGATGTGGTCCCTGCCTGCTGGTGTATTCACTTTACCCCACAGCTTGGTGTCATCAGCGAACTTGAACAGGGTGCTCTCCACACCCTCGTCCAGGTCGCTAATGAAGATGTTGAACAGCACCGACCCAAGGACCAAGCTCTGGGGGACTCCGCTGCCCACACCCTCCCAGGTCAACATTGACCCGTCTACCACCACCCTTTGGGTGTGCCCCTGGAGCCAGTTTGCAGCCAATAGCTGTTTTTTAAGGATTTTGTGTAGAGTTTATAGAAGTTCTCCATAGTAAAGCCCATCTTCTGTTATTTATATGGGGTGGAAAGCTGGTTAGCTGTGTTTATTTAAAGTCAGGCAGAAGGTGCAGTAGAGATCTAGAATGTACTTGCAGAATGAAAGGATTTTCAGTAGAAAGGAATTTAAATCCAAAGTCAAAGTACAGAGGGAGCCTTGCACAGGGGGAGCCTTCCACTGAGCAAGGCAAAATAATGAGTGGAATAGAACAGGGATAAATAAGGTAGTTAACACAATGGGGGACAATAGGCAAATGGCTGGAGTTAATAGCTAATCCAGGTAATGGGGTAGGAATGCACAGTTTTGGTTGAAACAATATTTAGCACAATCTAGCCTGTGAATGTTTGGCAATTTTGCATTCAAGTTGCATTTTAAAGTTTTGTTCAGGAGAGCTACTGTATTAACTGCCTTGCTTATCCATGATGATCTTTTCAACCCATTTTTGCCTCTTTCAGCAGTCCCCCAAATCCCGCCACTCTCCTTTGTAACTGAAGGCCTTTCTAGGAAAAATTCTTCCTGCAAGTTCATTCTTAGCATCTGATGCAGTAACCTGTTGACTGCAAAAGCGCATCCCTCTATGAACCAGTGCATCTCCAAGGTGCCACTCTGCCCTACCTTCTTATACGGGACATAACTCACATTAGCGTTCACAGTTTAGTTGATGGGAAAATGAAGCAACTGTTCAGTGTAATTTAAATATAAATGGTTCTTATGGAAAGCAGAGCTTTACCCAGAAGAGTTTAATAATGATATGACAGGAGAAGAGCTAACAACTTCTGGGAGAGCAAAAGCTAACAGAACCAGCTAATGTTTCTTATTTTCAATAAAACTGCCCATGGACATCTTTAGAATTTATGCTTAGTTTACACAGCTGGCATGCATGACTCAGCGTATCAGATTCTCTATGTATGGCTGTGGTGTTCAGAACACAGATTAATGATGAGGTACAGAGTTCCAATTTATCTACCCTCTACTCTGTTAGCTATGAACACTGCATGCCCCCAGAGGCTGGGGTTGTGTGATGAAGTGGGACTCGTCGCCTAGCCACAGTGCTAGGTTGCCCACTTGCCTTTGGGCACACCACCCACCTGACTCTCCTGCCATGCCTTGCTCTTAATTAATTAATATGATGATAATTAAGACGGGCGGCTGCCCATTTTATGCCCCAATGCCAGGGGGCACTAGCTACAGCTCTGTACCTCCCCTACGCCACAGCCCAAACCTCGCAGATGGCATCCAGATGACAATATGCTCCCGGTCTACAGCTGGAACAAGCTTAGGCCACGCTGTCAGGCCTCAGTCATGCACTCATTCATACCACCTGCCTCTCACTCGGGCCTCACACACTCCACCCTCTCTCACAGGGTCTCTTTCATACTGCACTAACTCATCCTGCCTTGCTCCCTCTTGGAGTAGGCCCCTCAGGCCACAGGCTTAGCTATTCCATCCCTTGGGTGGCAGACGTATCATCTTTTGGGCCTCTCCCATGACCCTCACCAGGGTAGTGGCCAGCCAACTCTATATACCTAAACATACTGGGCACTCAATCCTTTGGTTTTCTTTCCCCCACTAGGGCTCTTCATCTCTGCCCCTTTTCTGGAGCCACTCCTCACTAGGGCATTCTTATCCCCTCACTAGGGGCTCCACACCGCCCCCTTCACTTGGGGCTATTCCGCTCTGCCCCCCTCACTCGGGGCTACTCACCGCCCCTTCACTTGGGGCAACTCATCTCTGCCCCCTTCCCTCAGGGCTCCACACTGCTCCCTCACTCAGGGCTCCTTATCTCTGTCCCCACTCACTTTGGGCTCCACACCACTCCTTTCACCTGGGACCAAAGGGCTTCACTCTCTGGTAGGCTCAGGTGGCCATAGCCATGTCTGGCCCCACTCTCCTTCCTCGGGGTCTTGCACCCCACAGGGCTCAAGTGGCCACAGCCATGACTGGCCCCCACTCTTCCTCCTTGGGGTTTCTCAGGGTGTTGCACCCCAAAGGGCTCGGGTGGCTGCTGCCATGCCTGGCCCCTACTCTCCCTCCTGGGGGTCTTGCACCCCACATGGCTCAAGTGGCTGCCACCGTGCCTGGCCCCCAACTGTCTCTGGTGTTATGCAACCCACCCAAAGGTGAGGGCTAGGGTTAAGGTGCCCCTATCCACCTTTCACTGGGGTGATAACTGGCCTGGCATTTCCTAGGGGCTTCCACACTACTGAGAGCCCTACGAAGCTACCCAATCCCAGCAGGGTGCAGTTTTAGGTCATGCCCAGAACCAGGAGCCTCCTAACCATACCCTACAGCTCCTCCCTTCCCTCCAGGATGATACACAAAGCCTCACAGCCAGGCAATGTTATTGCCTTCCCAGTAGGGAACTGAGCTGTTTATATAGGCAGCCAGAGATCTAAAATGTCTGCCTCCATCAAGCACCTGCTGGCTGCTTGGCTCTGGTCTTCAAGTGGCAGGCATCAACAGTGCCCTGCCACACACCTTCCCCCTTAAAATGGTAACTGGGGGAGGTTTCCCCTGCTGCTGCTCCAAAGCAGGCTTCCCTTGGAGCCTGTGAGAGCCCTCAAGTGGCAAGCACCCCAAAGGTGATCCACCACAAGGGGGCATAGTGACTGCCTGCAGGCAGCGGCAGTGATGCTGGTGGTGGGGGCGAGGCGGTGACAAGCAGGGAGCTCCTGTAGGCAGCTGCAGCAGTGTCAATGGCCAGGGGTGGGTGTCAAAAGCCAACTGGCAGTCAGTGACCACCCGCAAAAGCTGCTGGCAGTGTTGGCAGCAGCCAGCAGCAATTGGAGGCTGCCTGCAGATGCCACCGGTGGTGTCAGCAGCAAGGGCAGGGTGGCGAGTGATGACTGCCTGCAGGTGCCACCAGCAGTGTTGATAGTGCTTTTCACAAGGGGTGCACTGAGAATCTCAGGGGGTGCAAGTCACCCATGTGCACCCCCTTATGCATAGTGAAATGTGGTTAGCCTTCTGACAACCTATCACTCAAGTTACACCAAGTGTCACACTATGAAGGACAGGTTTGTCCACACTTAAGACCAGGTTCATACTCACTTTGAAATATACCAATATGCAACTGGCACTATTTATGAAGCAGGACACTACTCAAGGTGAGTAATACCAAATGTGTCTGAGTTCTAATGATCTTTAAGGGTATATTATTAATGTAAGTGGTAGAAAATGTTGAATAACCACATTAATTGACAAAATATGGATAAACCTCATTGTATTTTGCAATAGTGTCATTAATGATTACTTCTATGGCCAATATTTTCCCTTACAAAATAAGATGATTTCCAATTTATCTGATAACTCCTTTTGCAAATAAATGTCATAATCCCTAAACTCCCACAAGCCATTTGTATATTGATGAATGTGCCAGGACTTTTCAGGTACTGGATATTCAACAGGTATAACAGGCTATTGAGACAGCCTTAATATTTTTCAGTTCACTAATTGTCTACTGTTTAATACCCAAGTTAAACATATATGGCAATTTCTCATTGGTAGATGTTAGAGTGGTAAATAGAAAATAGACAGAACATGTCCATCTCTAGAACAGCAGTTGCCTTTTTAGACTCACAGCACTCCTCCACAAGTTTTGTGAAATGAATGGCAACCAATTCATAGATTTCATAGATTTCATAGACATAAGGGCTGGAAGGGACCTTGGAAGATCATCAAGTCCGGGCCCCTGCCCCAGAGCCAGGAAGTCAGCTGGGGTCATAGGATCCCAGCAAGAAAAACATCCAGGTTTCTCTTAAAGGTGTTCAAAGAAGGTTCTTGACCCACCTCCAATGGCAGGCCATTCCAGACCTTGGAGGCCCAGACAGTAAAGAAGTTCTTCTTTATGTCCAGCCTGAAATGGTCTTGCAGGATCTTATAATCATTCAACTTTGTAATCCCTTGGGGCACTCTGGTGAACAAACATTCCCCCAGGTCTTGGTGGACCCCCTACAAACTTACGGGTAACCATCTGGTCACCCCTGAGCCTATGCTTTTCCAGGCTGAAAAGTCCCATAGCTCTCAGCCTCTCATCATAAGGTCTGTTTTCATGACCTCTGATCATGCTGTGCCTCTCCTCTGGACTCTCTCAAGCTTCTCCACATCCTTTTTGAATTGTGGAACCCAAAACTGGACACAGGCCTCACCAAGGCCAAGTACAATGGGAGAATGACATCCCAGGATTTGCTTGAGAAGCATCTATGGATGCAAGCCAGTGTTTTGCTCACTTTACTGGCTGCAGCATCACATTGCAGGCTCATATTCATCTTGTGGTCAATCCTGACCCCTAAGTTGCTCTCGTCCATAGTACTAGTCTATGTAGCACTGCCGAACCTATAGGCATACTGCAGGTTTTTCCTCCAAAGGTGGAGAACCATGCATTTTTTGGTGTTAAACACCATCGAGTTCTCGTCTGCCCATTTACTGAGCCTGTCAAGGTCAGACTGGATTACACCCCTGTCCTCAGGTGTGGATGCTTTACCCCAAAGTTTGGTATCATCGGCAAACTTGGCCAGTCCACTTTCCACATCATTAATGAAGAGGTTGAACAAAATAGGTCCAAGGACAGAGCCTTGAGGGACCCCACTGGTCACAGGGCACCATGATGATTGACTTCCATCAACCACAACCCTCTGGGTCTGACCCCGGAGCCAATTCCCCAGCCAGTGGATCGTGGTGGACCCGAGGCCACAGTTGGCCAGCTTTGCCAAAAGGTGATCATGGGATACCAGATGGAAGGCTTTTTTAAGGTCAAGATATATGACATCAATCTCTTCCCCCTTGTCCATGTGATAGGTAACCTGGTCATAAATGGAAATGAGATTGGTCAGGCATGACCTACCTACAACAAAGCCATGCTGGCTGTCCCTCAGGGTGTTGCCATCAGCCAGTCCATTAAGGATGGCCTCTTTGATGATTTTTTCTAAGGCCTTCCCCGGGATAGAGGTCAGGCTGATGGGCCTGTAGTTTGCTGGATCCACTTTCCTTCCTTTCTTGAAGATAGGCACAACATTGGCTTTCTTCCAATCATCCAGCACTTCACCAGAGTGCTAGGAGCTCTCGAAGATCTGTGCACCCACCCTGCTCCCACCCTGCACACAGATCTGGATGGTGTGGGTCCCCCTTACCCCTCAGGAGTGTGCACTGCAGCTGGTAGCCAGCTCTATCCCCTGCTCCCAGACAAGCCTGGCCCCTGGTGCATGGACCGGGAGCTGCACACTATCAGCCCAAGCAGACTCAGTGTTTCTGTGTGCAGCTTTCTTGAAGGGCCGATAGCACACTGCTCTGGGTCCACGACTCACTAGCCAGGTGGATACTCCTGTAGGAAGCTGGCTGGGGGCTGAGGGAGTGGGGAGGTGTTGAGGAAAGACATGGAATGCTTTTTCAGCCAACAGCCTGTGGAGCCAGAGCAGTGCACAATCAGCCTTTCAGGGAATTGCACAAGGAAGCACAGAACCTGTTTGGGCCAACAATGCACTGCTTCTGGTCCATGCACCGCCAGCCTGTTGGGCACTCTTGTGGAAAGTTGGCTGGGGGCTAAGGGAGTGGGGAGTTGTTGGGGAAAGCCCTACTTGGAATACCCACCCAGCTGGTGGCACATTGACTGGGAGTGGCATGCTATCAGCCTGAGTGGGCTCCATGCTTCCCTGTGTGGCTTCTCTGAAGGGCTGACAGTGTGTTACTCCCAGTCCACATGTCACTGGATGGCACTCCATGTGGGGCTTCCCCCAACACCTTCCTGCTCCCCCAGGTCCCAGCAACACAACCATGCCCTGCCCCCCATCTGCCCTGCTGGCTCTTCCCCCAGCCCTGGCAGTCCCCCAAACCCACACCTGCCACCCAGGGCCCCCCTACCTATCCCTGTCGGTGCTCCCCATCCATGACCCGCAACCTCCCAGCCCTGCCAGAGGGAGACCCCAGCCCCTGCAAGCCACACTTGCCTTAGGCTCCAGGAACCAACAGTGAGCCTGAGTGAAGCCTTGGGTAACTGGGAACCCTTCCCTTTTCCCCTCTCCCTCCTCCTCCAGACAGGGCTGGGGGTTTTCTGCCCTTTTTGCAATTAGTTCTTGCAGGCTGGAACTCTACCACCTGCAGAGCTCTTCGCAAAAGTGGGAATCTCTGCCAAAAGGAAAAATCCATTTTTTTCTCTAATAAAGTTGGGAAATCTATGGTTTTCTCTGTTTTTCTGTGGGAAATGGAAAACCCAAATCCCTAGTTATTACTTGAAAAGAGTTATAATAAAAATGCCAGGATGATGGCTGGGAGTAATTTGAAAAAAACAAACTTCATTTTTTGTTTTTTTGGTTGTAGCTGTGCTGGTCTTGCAAAAAGCAATTTTTCCAACTATTTAGTTGGTCTAATAAATGATATCTCATCTACCCAAAGAACTTTGTCTGCCTAGCTTCATTTTTAATCTTTTTAACTACCATATTCAATCTTTACTAAAAGTGGGAGTGTGATGGAATGCAGGACATTCTCCACAAAAAGGTCTTTTAGTGTTGCATTTTTTGGAAGGTAACATTAGGGGATTGTCTATGCTGGAAGTTCATCAAGAGTAGCTTTTTTGTTTTAAGTACCTCTCCTACCTTAATCCAAATGATTTTTCATGTGTAGGGTAAGACCTCACAATCTGTTCAGGAATAAAAAAATAATTTTTTATTTTCCAAACAGAGTGCAAGTGTCCTTGCTGAAATTCATTATGCTTGTACTTCCAAAATATGAAATGTAATGGAGATAGTGACAGTATAGAATACAAGAAGGTTTCTGAATGAGGCACTCACCAGAAGAGACTCCTTACAAAACAAACCTCATACCAATGCCTCTGCTATAAAATAAAGGTAGAAAAAGGAAAAATGAATAGGTCCCATGAAAAAAGGGATTTGAATGGCAAGACACAGAATGACACCACACTGCATCTTGAGAAATGCATTTGACAGGGAATATAGTTAAAGTTAGTAGCAGAAGAATGAGCATTTATAAGGTTTTGTTTAGTTTTACTGCTCAGTGTTTTGAGAAGTACAGAAATCCATCTGAGTGTTACACATTTCACAGATCCATTGCTACCTCTAATCAGACACCAACTTTAGCCTTAAGGACTAGTTCTCCATCCTAACCTAGCAATCTTAAACCTAACAAACTTAAATATGGGAGGAGGACCAGCAATCAAGCCTAAGGACCGCTGAAACCAAGTGAAACTAATGCTAGTCAGTCCCCGCAAAATCCATCTCTGTACAATATATTGAACCTGTTTCACCTGAACCAGGTACCTCATATTCATGATATACCTAACAAAGTTCTTAAACATTTTGTGGAATAAAACTTTGTAGCTGCTTCCTATTCTGCTGTTAATAGAACATGTGATCATGGATATCTATGGCTGGGAGCTTTCATCAACTGATCAGAGCTCCCAGCTGAGGAGGCCTATGTGCACCCCCAAATCCTGGGAGTTCCCAGCTGAGAGGGCTCCCAGTCATGGGGGGGGAGAGGGACAAGCATCAACGTGGCTGGGAAGCTACAGCTGCTGAAATATCCCAGCCCTGGAGCACCCCATATATCCCTGCAGGCAGGAGATCACGGTAGCTCCAGTATCCCAGCCACACAGGGGTGTGAAGCCCATCTCACGACTGGGAGAGTGCAGCAACTATGGTCTCCCTGCTGTAGGGACTCCTGGAGTACTCCCATGACTGGGAGCCTCGGTCAGCTGCTGGGGCTCCCAGCCACAGGAACACATGGTGTTCTCCCTCCACTGAGAGCCCCGACAGGTGACCTTGTATCCCAGGTCGGGGGGACTTGCTTCTTGCCAGTGCAGGGGAGGCCCAGGATTGGGCATGCTCTGCACCAGCAATAAGGCACAATGTGATCTAATGCGCAATCCACATAATTGTGACTCCTGCAATGCATATCCGGTATGTCAGGAGGTATAATCGTGTGGATCATTCATTATGTCCCATTGCGCCTTTACCTACACACATAGAGGGGCCCTAAGATATTCCCTAATTATTGCAATACACTTTTCTTTGGCCTTACAAATAATGCAATCCTGCCAGTCATATCAATTAGAATGCTGCTATAAAAATCATTTTCTACTTAACCACATCCCCACTCTCTTTGAATCCATTGATGGGCTTCCCCATTTTTATTGTATCAAACAGAATATGTTTGTCTTTGCTTCCAAAGCTCTTTGTGGCCTATCTCAGGCCTACCTTTACAGTAGCAAGGAACCATTTCCCACCTCCAGTCTGCCCAGGGTGCTAGCTTCCATTGCTTGCTTGTCAGATTTTCAAACAAGCAATTTAATGCTTTCTTCTAAAAGCTGGCCCTCATGTTTGGAAAGATGTCTGCAATGCCATCTCATTATCCTCCTTACTCAGAACTTTCCCTTTCCAATTTGTACAGAGTAGTCTGGAACTTGAGATGCACTCAGATTAAAAATAGTATTTTTTAGATGCTTTTAACCTAGGATATTCAATTTAGAATTAAAAACTGGCAGTAGATGTATATGGCAAGGAAGTGCTAACATTAAGTCCCTAAAACTTCTGGAAGTGAAAATAATCCTAAAAAGGAAGTCCAGTCCTGTAAATAAATATATAAATAAAATCATTTGAACACCATGAGAAAGTGTCTTTGTATTTTCTATCCCTAAATTTAATTACTGATAATTATCATGTTATGAGAGCTATGTGAATTAGAAGCATTTATCCAGATAAAAGCAAAATTCAATATTTCATAAGGGGAAGGTAATTGCTTACAGCACTGAATTCTCCCTTAAATGCAGTTTTACTATTTATGATATAATTCTCTCATTTTGTATTACCTCCTTTCATATAAAATAAAACAAATGATTTTTACTTGATGTTGGGAATTTATCTGAAGAGATCAGAAAGAAATAAGCCAACTTTTCTCAAAAGTGCTGAGCACTCAGGATTTCACCCTGAAGTCAGTAGGAGCTGGTTACTCAGCAATTTTGAAAATTAAGTAATTTATTTATGTGCCTGAAACATGGAACTATGAACCTAATTCTAGACTTCTATTTTTCACAATCTTGGCCTTATCCCTAGAATCAGTTTTTTTTATTGAGGCCTAAAAAGCTAGTACCAAACTGGACTGGAGCCTAATTTTTAAATCCTACAAAGCTTTTAACAAAATACTGTTTTAAGGGCTTAACTTTGATGCTCAGCTATACGTGTTAGCATTCTGAGAGGAAAGGTCTAAGCCATAAGCAGAGGGCAATCTCTAACATCGCAAATAATTATTCTTTCAAGACACTACAAAGTAGACATCCTCATCTGCAGGAGACTGCTGTTTGCTGTGAAAGAGAGATACTTTGCCAAAAGAATAAAATTGAAAGATCTACCTTTTCAATGCATATGTTGATTGTTTCATGTTTTTCCCATATTTATCTAGAGCTCAGTGACAGCCACTACCCAGGGTCAAGATTATGAGTTATACAGTGATAAGATGGGGAGAGTATTTTATTAGATGATAATTTGCTTTCTTCTATTAGCATGTCTGGTAATTCATCATTTCATGAATCTGTATTTCAGTTTCTCCCAGTAGAGCCATTAAATTTTATTTAATCCTAGTCCACGATTAGTCAACTTTACAGCTGTGTAGAAACTTGTCTCAAGGGAAAAGCAGATGGGCCAGTCTGTGATCATTGCCCATGACTGACAGCATTAAAGAGAAAGACTATATTCTCTGAACAAGCTTATCCCGGAAATCAGAATTACCAGACATAGCATCAAAGGGCACCTATACAAGTGTAGTGAGGCTGCTTCAATGCACTGTAATTATAGCACATCAGAGCAGACTCAATTAAACGAGTCTGCTGGAGTGTGGTAATTACGACGATGTAGTAGACTCCAGTGTCATGTGTATCAGCATCCCCATGCTGAAAAATGGTGGTGAGGGTGCTTTAATTCAAGCTCATTCAATGAGCTTTAGTTAAAGAACCCCACTGCCATTTTTCAGCATGGGGTTGCTGATACATGTGATGCTCTGGGCACTTTAATTAGAGCAGCTATTGGAACTGTTCTAATTAAAGCCCCACCCCCACCCCAATTCCTGGGCTAGGGAAAGAAGCTACACATAAACCAGTTTAGGTGATCATGAAATGGTTTAAACCGGTAATGGCTCAGTGCACATAAACCAGTTTCAAAATGGCTGAAACTGGATTAAGATAGACCTGACTGAATATAGTATCAGACTTAACTGATTTGGGTCAAACTAGTTTATGAAACTTCTGCCCCAGACCCCTTCCTGGTTCAAGTTAAATCACAGTCCCCCAGTATCCCAGCATGCTTTGCAGCCCTGGGCTGGGCTGTGCTGTCTGCTTCAGAAAGCAAAAATGGTCCAGTCCCTCCGCTCCCCAGCTGGAGCAGTGAGGGCTAAGTGACAAGAGGTGAGGGGGGCAAGCCTGGCTGCGGATGCTGCCGAGTCTGCAGGGGGTGGGGGGATTGGGGAGTGGAGCCAGCAAGTGGGGTTAAACACCCTTTCCACTTCCCCTGCTCAAACTTACTGCTGGTTGTAGCTGTGGACTACAAATCCCAGAAGCACCTGGAAGCAGGAAGAGGACGTCATGAGCAACCCTGTAGAGTCCTGCTGTTGGAATTCGGATTGCAAATCCCAAGACCTCAGGGGCAGCAGGACAAGGAAGCAGACACAGTCAGAGAGCCGTGCTCTAGTGCACCCTGGCTTCTGGCCTGAGCCACTACAGGCACTTGGCTGCATTTCTTGAATCAAAGGTAAATGTCTGTTCACTTCTATTTCTATTTAATCCATGCAGTTTAGATTAACCTGCTTTTTGACTGTCTGTACCTAGCCCTGGAGCACATCTATAACTGCCCAAAGAGACTGCAAACTACAGCTCAGGAACTCCAATAGCAGAGATGCAGGGTCATCTGTTTGAAAAAACTTAAAGAGGACTTACCACTATACAGCAGCACAGTGAATCTTACAAAACACTAAGTTCACTGCTGCTTCTCAGAATCTTTTGCAGGTGTCAGAGAGGAAGTAGTAATGAAACTGAGAAGCAACACATCCATTACACCCTGCTGTGCTCTATTCTGTGTGCAAATGCAGATAAGGATATAAGGGCATGGGTGGATTTAGGATTTTGAAAAGTGGGGTGCACATGGTGTGGCACCTCATCACATATAACACTACATTTCTTTCTTCAATTAAAGTGAAACTAGAGGCTTTACCAATACACTAGGAGCTAGAATGAAATTATTCAGTTTAAACTCAAATAAAAAACAAATATTACTATTGGAGTGTATAATAAATTGCTAGATTATACATAGCATTTAAAAACACACAAACTAGACAAAAATAGTCAAAAGATATTGTGTCTTGTAGTCATTATAGTTAAATGCACATCCCTAAGGACCAACCAAATTCACAGTGGGAGTGGGGTACACAGCAGCTCCTTTAATGCTGCAGGTTTCCCTGTGCACCTCCCACCATTGATTGGCAGGGGGGGCTCTGCTGCTCGCTGATTGCTCCTGATTGGCAGGGAGGCAAAAACCAGTTTTAAATATTTTGCCAAATGATCCTAGGACCACCTGGATACATTTTCTTTAACATGTTTCCTGCTATTGTAGGAGCAAAGGACATGGATGTCTTTGTCTCTGTTCCTCTCTTCTTGTAGCAAATTTATTGAGGGATTTTTTTATACTGCATTGCCTAAAATTATTGTGGAGCTTTGAGGGATGTTTTGTATAGGAGGAGTTGGAGTGGATGATCCCATTTAACTTTATGGAATAAACATATATTACGTGGTTGACTGAAACCAGTGGGTAGTGTATTTGGTGGTTGGGACAGTCTCTTCACTTCCATGTTCCTATGTTCCACCATTCTCAAGAATCAATTTCAATATTAAAATAGATTTTAGATAAAAGCAGTTCTTTTCATTGGACTCTAATTGAGAGTGGACTTAGTACAGTTATGTAACATATATTATTAATGTCCTACAAATGTTAAAAGCAGTGGGCTGCTGCTTATTTCATGCTTAGTTTAACTTCCTATGTAAAGCAGATCTCTCTGCAGGAATCTGTTGGCATATATACACATCCTTTTTTTTTCCAGTGATGCGCCAGAGATCTGCCACTTTGGAGCAGACTCAATTAATCAAGTCTGCTCCACACACAGACTAAGCTGAGCTGCACTGCACCATGTGCAGCTGTATAATTGGTGAAATACATGTCAGTACACAGAAAATGGTGATGGTGCACTTTTGAACTCAAGTACCTCCAAGGGGTGTTAGTTCTAAAGCGCACCACCACCATTTTCTCAGCACCGATGCACATTTTTCCTTCAAAACGCCCGGTGCTACAACTCATGGCTATGTAAAAGTACCTTTACACCTTGTGTGGCTTTTGAATCTAGGGCTGTGCGAGGCTTCCGACAGAGCTTTGGATCCGGAGAAGCTTTGGACACTTCGGGGTCTGAAGCAGCATGTCTGGGTTGAAGTGATGGCCTTGTTTGGCTTCCTGAAGTGGTTCGGAGCTCCCAAAGAGCTTCGGAGCCGCCTTGGAGATCCAGCCATATGGCATAATGGGGAAACAATAAAATATCTATAACTTTGTTGGGTTTTGTCCCATTTGGATGAAATTTTCAGAGATAGTAGACTCTACAGATAGGATAAATCCTCTCAAGTTTCAAGAAGATCAGTGTAGGGGCTTGGGGGGAACTGTACCCCAAATTCTTGAAAGCAAGGCTCCTGTCATATCTGTGTGTTACAACACAGGGGGATCAAAGCTTCAGGAGTGGTAGCTCTTATTGAGACCACAAAGCCAGCCAAGTTTCAAGAAGATCGGTGGAGGGGTTTGGGGGGGAACTGCCCCTCAAGCTAGGGATAAGCAAAACTGGTGCCATGGGTACTTGTGGAACTGATTGTGTCTGTCCTGGGGCAGGGAGGGGAGATACTGCTGCAGGCCTCCTGCTAAGCTGCTGTGTTACCAGATACCAATCAATCAATCAATCAACCATGATTCACTCAGGGACCAGGGACTCAGGGACCATACACAGGACCTAGCTACTATATAACAACTTAACGAGCATCAATGAGCACCTACAAAACCAGGCTAAGGAGAGGAAAGAATCAAGACACTCAACTGCCCCAAGACAGAGACAGTCCTGGCACCAGTTTTGCCTGTCAGCAGCTAGGGGTGCAGGGCCCCAGGACCTCCCTGCACTGATCTCCTCGACAACTGGCAGGCATCACAGCAGGGGCCACCATCCCTGTAGTTGTCACCCCACTGTGCCTTAACACATGCAGTGTTACCCATGGCACGAGTTTTGCTTGTCCACAGCGTGAGGGGCAGTTGCATATTTAATAATTCTACTTCATACTGTACAACACAGATTTCTTATAAAAGAGCATCTTCACAGCCCATTTCCAGCTTATTCTGTGCACTTAGGGTCAGGTATTCCAAAGTACTGTATATCCCTACCTAAAGATGCATCTCACATTTAATGGACTTTACAAAAATCTGAATGTAACGAGAGCCAGGCAGCTAGGCAACCTACTGTGCACCTGTCTATAGCTTTGCCTACATTTAAAACCCCATTCTCAAACTGGCCGTGGTCTATGTAGGAAAAGTCAGTATATGAAGCTGCACCCTTGAATGTATATAGTCTTCCTGCAGTTGGTTATCTGTGCATGTGAACAACCAGTTAGTTTTCTAATTTGCAGTTTGCATTCTTGTTTAGTTAGTTTACAAGCACATTTGTAGATCTGTTTGTGTAAGAAATGAAATAAGGGCATATGTTGATTTCAATCTGATTGTCTATATTGCTTTTTATACTGATCAGCTAAATAAACATTGCTTTTTAATGATATTTTGCATGGCTTCATAGACAAACCCATTATGTGACAAAATGTGTAACAATTTAATTTGTTATGAAAAATTCTATAGAAGTGCCACATATTTTACAGAAGTGCCAAACATGGTTAAAAATGTTCCTTTGAAATGTCTAACATAGGATGTTTCTCCACCAGAAATAATAGGAAAAAATCTAATGCTGTTTATGCAAATTGTTAATTTGTTTTCATTACTTTACCTCCTGTAGAAACTTCCTTTATTCTTTCAGATGATTTTTTTATGTTAGTGTCTTGCAGAATTTCCATGAAAATTTCCAGTCTACATAGAAAAATCTACCTGCTTACTCTTAAAATAATGATGTTATTGGTAATCCTAATTAATTTTTTATTTGCCCATTATTAATTTGGAATTGTAGTATTGGTAGGAATTTGTTTCAAAACGATATTAGGACTTGAAAACTTTGCCTATTTATGATAACCTGCAACTGTATAAACTTCTGACTTTACCAATCAGTCAGTAAAAAATAAACACAATTTGAAACTAAGACAAACCTACATTGAAGGTAAGTTCTAAATATATCCAATCTACCATTCAGAGGTATATATAATAAACATTTAAGAAAAAAAAAAACTGAAAATCTCTTATGGAAGCTCTTCTCAGTGAAGTATTTTTAATGTAGCAGTTAAGAAGATATAGACAGTTCTCTATTGCTATATCTATTACCATGTATTTCAGACAGCATACACTTCTTTATCTTCCTTTTCTGAAAATAAATTTTTTAGATTGAATTTCCTTCCTGCCAAAAATGCCTTATATTGAAATCTGGCTCTTCTGCATCCACTTCTGTTTAATCATCTTCTGAATTATCCTAGTTTTCAGTAAAAAAATTGCACAAAAAAGTCTAATTAAATCTACCATAGATTTAACTGAGTTAAAATTTACACTGATTTAGACTGAGTTAAAATTGACCTGACTTATCATAGGTCTTTTTTTTTAATCTCTTTATTCATGTACTTGCTATCCTGATCCTATAAGACCTGAATGATCTAAAAGAATTATTAAGAAATCAGCTAATATTTGGAAAATAAGTTTCTAGCCATTTCAAAATTTAGAGTGGTACAACACATACATACACACACAATGTATGACATCCCAAAGAAATGTAATGGAATAATTTATTGAGTACTTTGAGAAATTCTAATTCATATAGCTTTTAGGCATTGCATGAATTCTGATCAATATATTCTTCTGTAGGTATCAAAGGCAATGCATATCTATTATTACTGTATAGGAGAGTTTGGAAAATTAGTTAATATAAGTATCATCATTTAGAACAGGGGTTTTCAGCCTTTTTGGAACAGTGTACCGCTGGGGGCCAGACATGGAGCAGGGTACCCCTGGTGGCTGAATGCGAAGTGGGAGGGGTGGGGGTGGCACGAGGCTGAATGTGTGAGTTTTCCCCGCCCCCCATGTCTGGCTGGGTGGGCAGTACCTGCACAGCAGTGTGGCATGATGCATGTCAATGCTCCATCCCTGCCTGCCCATGTGTAACCCCTAGGGCCTTCTTGCATACTCCTGGTTGACAACCCCTGATTGAGAATATACAGTGCTATAGGAACTTATTTTTAATATATGGTACTGTAATATTTCCCTTCCACTTCCATTTCCAGGTCTACTAAAGAAACTCTTTCTTAAAATTTTATCTGTGTCATCTTATCCTGAAAGGTTGCAACCTTCTTTTAGACTCTATGTTCATATGTAAATTTATGATAATTTGAAAAAAATGTGGCTAGACTGTTAACAGTGTTAAAGGAAATCAAACATCTTACTCTGAATCAAACACTGTAAAACAGGGAATAAGTAGAAATAAGTAGAAAATGGTATCCAAGGAGGGATGAGAGAATTCAAGTGCTGCTTGTGAGTAAATTTGGAATATTCCCAAACTCATTGGTTTAAAATGCACTTTTTAATAGAAAAACTTCTGGAAGCTTCCCTAAGATAACATACTTTACTTAGAAAGTCACACTGTTGAAACTTAGGTTGAGTCATCTCTGACCAATACCAACATCAAAAAACAGTCTGAGAGAGTCACAAGAACCTCTAGATATCCTCTTAAAGTACTCTATCTGATCTTGATATTCATGCAGTATTTGCTGGTTTTTATAACAACTAATATAAATAACAAAAACATCTGTTGGGAGCAAAGAAAGTGACTATAAGAGGGACCAGCAGCAGAAGGACTAGAGTTTGAATCAAAATTTATAAAGAAACAAAGGGGTGTCAAACCCTTCCGGCTTTGTGGCCTGGATGAAGTGCTGGGCCAGTCCATGGCCTAGATCAGGAACCCAAGGAACGTGCCCCACCCCCTCGCGCCCCACCTGCCAGGCCCCTCCCACCCCAACCTGTTCTGAGACTGTGCCACGTTGGGGGGGGGAGCAGGAGGTACATGTGTGGTGTGAATTCTGAGCAGGCTGGCATGGGCTCCAGCTGGTCCAGGATCTGTCTTGCATGTGGCACCCTTCCCCACCACACCCAGTATGGGAATGTGCTGTACTCTGCATGGAGGAAGCCACTACATGCAACACTGATCCTGGACTGAATGGGGTGGCACCATGGACAACATGGAACCCCGGCTCTGCATGCAGGCCTGGTCCAGCAGTGTGTGGGTCACAGCAAAGTGGGCCAGACAGTAGGGCTTCAAGCCCTATCTTTGATACTCTTGTCCTAGAGGGGGAGAGAGAGAGATTTTGGAGCAAACAATAAAGCTTGAAAACAGAAACTGAGGTAGAAACTGGACTTCTGCCTCCAACCAAACTAAAGAAGTAAAATGTAATGAAATAAATATGGAGAGGAATGGGACCATTGTCATAAATGAGAGGAGGATGTCTGGTAAGGTGATGAGAACATAGGAGAAGAAAACATAAGAACACTTTCTGCTAGCAGAGAATGAGGAAGATGGGACAGGGGTTGGATAGTACCTTGCCTGGGGAATAAGCAAAGATATTATTTGAGAATAACTTATCTAAGTGCAAGAGGCAAGGATTTTTGTGGTTAGACAATACTATTGATGGAGCAGAGCAGCATAGTATGAAGGTGTAAAAGGACATTTGGAACCATAGATATTTGAAATGCTGAATTTCTGAATTGGGAGCATGGACACCTGTAAAGAGAATGAAATACCCAGAAGGCAACAAGAAAGTCTGGAAATGCAGAAAGTGTATATAAAGGTCATGAACAAAGCCAGGACCTGGGTATGGTACATATGGGAATGGCAGAAGATAACAGTACTGGTAAGGAGAAGACAGGGTATAGAAGCAGAGTGTATGGATGCTTGCTGGATAATGGGAACAAGTAGGAGAATAATAATGACCTAAAAGCAAACGAAGTGAAATGAAAATGTGGTCTTACAGAGGGCCCTCAAATGAAAGAAAGTGAAGATCAGGAAGCAGAGCCACCTACAGAAAACTGCATAATTTAGATCAATTCCACCTCGGAGTGTGTGTACCTAGCCCAAGACTGCTCAAGACCAGCAGGAAGTCAGCCACCCCTAGTTTCAGCTCTGCAGATTAACGTAAGCAAAGAAAATAAATATGGATCATGCAACAAAATATAACATTAGAGCTCAGTTTAGTATTGGACAAAATCAAATATTAAAATTGTCCATTTATACAGCACATTCTATCATGTTTCCCGTTCTGCCAGTGATTTATTGATTTCAATGAAAATTCCAGATATGGAAAGATGGTACGATGAGTTATAATGTGGATGGCCTCAATGATTCATTAGTCAGGCATGTTTAAATGATGACAAATGAATTTAAAAGTCACATTCAAATGTATTTGAGGACTTGGTATTTTAAAATCATCTCAACTTCTAAACAAAAATACTAAGTCACTACATTCTTTCATGTTCCCAATTATTTCAGTAGTTCACATTAAGTTCTGAAACTTTACACCAAACATGAATCCATGTAATATAAAACAGTAAGCTACAGCAAGCTATAGGAAACTAGTTTCATGCCAGAGTGATACAATACTATGATATAATAAATCTCGTTCTTGCTACTTTTGTGTCTTATGATGTCAATGGATCCATTCACTGTGTATCCAGCCCATGAAGCCGTTTTGCCTATTTCCAGCAGAGGCCAAGGATTTGGGGGTGGGATCTACTGCTGAATCCCCAGTGATGGAGCCCTGATGGGCATGCGTCAGTGGGTGAGCAACAGGTGTATTAACCCCCCCACCATCACTGCTGGGTCCAGATCCAGCCTAAGAGTCACTTTGCAGTCTGCATCAGGCCTGTAAGGAGCCTCATGGTCCAGATCCAACCCAAGGGTGCAGGTGGGTTTGAAGTATAGCATTCTCATTAAATTATATTAGTCAACCATTAGCCTCTTCAAATAAAGATACTATAAATATTTTTATTGTTTTCCTGGAGTTTCCAGAGAAAGATGTGAATTTGACCTCAGTAGAAATTTTCCTCCCTCCCAGATACTGCCTTCACAATAATGTGAATTAACTATGAACTGTAAAACTAGTACCTACATGATAAAGTGAGGGCATTCAAAGTTAAGGTTTATCCATCTGTCTCTGACCTCCTCTCACATCCAAATATTGCAGCAAGTGTTGAAGATAAGCTTACCTGCTGGTGTTAAAGTAAAGAATCACACAGCCTAGGCACAACCAAATAAACTAAAAGCATAACAGTGACTTTTCCCATTTTTGTCCATTTTGCATTAAATTCTCAATGTTAAATTTAATGCAGTTTTTCTTTTGCAGTAAATATACTGATCACTCAGTTATACGCCAAACTGAAAGTCAATATGAAAAGCAGGCATGCTTCAAGAGTGTGATAATAATATCAGTTTACATAGCTCAGGAGTTTGACATCACAGATATGAAACAAGTACTTCTGGAAACCAATACACAGTGAGGGCTTTAAAACACAGTCCAGCATTAAAATTAAAATGGCAGTTCAATTTGAAATACTGCAGAGGGAGCAACAAAAACTTTTTGCAAAAGAACGGGGTGGGGAGAGGGGGGAAGAATCCAAATCCAAAAGATGCGTGTTGGATGCGAATGTTTGTATGCACATACCTCAGACAAGTGGCAGAGGAGTAATCCATTTTAGAAAAGACGCTGAAAGAGCCTGATGTCCACCTGGCAAATTTCTTGTGCTGTTTAAAAAAGCAAGACGGTTCAGATTATGAACCGAGTCATATCTGCAGTATTACCACTAGTGCTGATCTCTACGTAAGTAAAAGCAAGGCTTGCCTGCTGTGTATAGAGTTTGAAAGATTTTCACAGTCAGGAAGGAAAAAAGGCAGCAAGCCCTGCACCAAAATCTTGGGTAAGGCATTTGGCCTGGAACACAGCCTCTGTTTGAATAGGGTAGGATTAGCTGTATACCTCTGCAACTCTAGGCTTTGTAACCTTACTGCCTTTTTACTGTGCTTAACATTATGTTCCAGTTTGTGCTTTGCTCTAAGGAACAATATGATCCTTATTAGGTAGTTATCACTCCTAAATGATGGTTACGGAAATAAATTCCTTAAATTTAATAATAGGCAAACAATTATAAGAGCTGGCAAACATCCAAAAAAATATAAGGCCAATGAAATCAATCTTGTAACAGAACCCTGTGTTGCTAAACAGACCTGACTGACTGCAGCTTGTGAAAGGTTTTAAAAATCCAAAATTGGATCTCCTGTCTTAGCCCACACTTAGTATAAACTACAAAGCAAGCATTCTCGTTTGATTGAATAAAAAACCATTGATACCCATACAAATGAACTAAGATCTATGATTAAATGTCCTGTTGACTTACCTGAGACACCAGGCATTTCAAATATACTATGAGAAAGAAAGCATCAGAGATGGTGATAATGAAATGCTGTCTAATAAACTTGTTCAGGATTTCTAGCTCGAAAAAATGCCAAGTATTTACAATTGCTGCATTCTCACTGGGGAGGGGGGGAAAGAGAGACCTCTGCAGTATCCTTTCTGCTTCATCCTCAGCTTCCTGTTCTGAGGCTCACTCTATGGTACCTAATACAAATCAGCAAATAGCTTGCAAAAAAAAAGGCAGATAGGGGGAGGAGGGTGGAAAAAAGAGAGGGCCATCGCCTTACAAGACAGCTCCATCTACTGGCAAAAAGAATGAATCTGTGGTAACCATTTTTTTTTTTTATAGCTCCTCTGGTCATAGTAGCATTTTTAACAAGTTTGTGCAAATTTATTTTGTAGAGTCATATTTTTTCTCAGAAGAAACCAAGGACAAGGACTAAAATAAAAAGTTATTTTAAAAACTTAAACAAAATATCCAGGAAAGTGCCTTTGTTGTTTTCATTTTATTTTTAAATATTTAACCATTTACTTCTGAAACATAAGCACAAGAATACAACTCAATTCTTCCTGGAATAAATGATCTTTTTATACCAAAGCCCATGTATTGTGATTTATGATGTTGACACAAGAAGGTTGTCCAAAACTGATCCCTTGCATTTCACAACTGACTACCTTTTTATCACCATCTTATTTTATAACTCATTACAGCATATTAATGATAGATTTACCATTATGTAGGATAGGATCAATTAAAAAACCTTAATGTGCCAGCATGATATGATATCATATCCATACATAACAAACTGTCTTGCCCGTCAAACATTTTGTTAGACAGCTGTGATGTCAGAACCCTGTATTACAAGGTTTAGAACAGCAGCTAGGCAGCCAGACCTGGAGCCTTTACAAAAAAGCTGCTTTTTAAAATTCAGACTGCTAAGTGACAGTGGCTTCCAGCATAATGAACCTACAGCTGCAATGGCTCATGGCTTCTTTTTTATTGCCAAAGCTAAGTCTGAGAGAATATACACTTCTAGTTTTGCTTTTGTGGCAACCCCCTCCCCCCAGTTAAAACTGGAAGGGCTATAGACAAATACTTTTCAAAGTCATATCTGCATCCACACTAGGGTGAGGTGGGTATTGAGTAACCAACGATTTAAAGAGAAGAGGACAACAAGCAGGGTGGTAGCAAGCAGACCAGGATGAGGAGATGCTGAGAGAAAAAGAGGAGAAAATAATAAAGCACTTACTTCATTATATACCATATGAATTAGGCAAGTGCGGATAAAAACAAGTATTCATCTGTATATAATGATTGTTTTCACCAGTATAGATACTGAACATTCAAATGTCTAATTCAACAACTCTAAAAAGTCTATGATAAATTAGAGCTACCAGAATCAGTTTAGATGCTGCCCTGATAGGATGCATCATGACTTATTTTATATATAACACAGTGAGAAACAACCTTTTTTTGCAGGCATGCCACAAATTAGCCCCATATCTTCCCCCAGTGCTATTCCCATCCTCCTTCCCCTGTTTGATCAGCTGTTCTGTTTCACGTTCCCTGTTCTGTCCTCCTACCCAATCTGCTGCTCTGCCTTCTGCTCCCTGCCTGATTTGTTTTCTGCTCCTTGGCCTCTCTCCTCCCTGGTCTGCCTTGTGCCATGCACGGTGACTGCCTATGCCACTTGTAGCACCTGTTGCAGGTTGACACCCCTATACAAACGTACGGGATTTTTGTGATGGTATCATTTGTGCCATATTTGACTTATTCTATATGGCAGAGGTTTTCAACATTTTTTAAGGAGTGTACCCTTTCTGGAGTGTACCTCCTTCCAGAGGAGGACGAGGGCTGACAGCCAGCTGGACACGAAGCCAGCAGCACACAGCAGTTGTGCAGAATGGTGAATGGCGGCGGCAGGAGGCGGGGAGCTCACACGGTGGCTGCTGCTGCCATTCACCACTCTGCGCCACTGCCACACGCTGCTTTCCTGCACTGCTGTGCATACCTCCTGGGGCCGTCCCAAGTATACACAGGGGTACGTGTACCCCTGGTTGACAACTCCTGCTATGTGGAACTGAGATCCTTCAACTCCCACTGACTATACTGGGATTTAGGGGGCTCAGATCCACCCAGCAAGTGCCTTGCAGCTTAATGTCCAGCTTGTGAATATTTACTAATAGTTTGAGGTTATAAGCATGTTTTCTAACAACTGCAATGAATTTAACTTGATATATGCTTAAGTGTTTGCAATGCAAATACTAAAATGAGTAAATGGATATAAATAGAGAGGTAACAATTTTAGACTTCTAAATATTTAGTTAAAAAATAACCCCCCCCTAACACTTGGTTACTGAGATTTTAAAAAGCCACATATATATATATATTATATATATATTATATATTATATATATAAAGGTGTGCACATGTTAGAACATTAATAATTCTATCAGAAAAGGCTATTGAAAATAAATTATTTTCTTGAAAAGGATGCAATTCAAATGCCATACTTTAAAATTAAAAGTATGTGAAAGTAAAAAGTGTCACAGTTTCTCATAGATTAAAAAATCTATTATGTTTTTACTTTGTATGTTAACTTTAACTTTTAAAATGCTATCATTTTACTAATTAAAGGTCCTAGACTCAGAAAAGTGGAAACAAGTTTTGTGTACAGGGCAAGAACACAATGGACTACAGTTTTGAAAGGTTTTCCCCTTAATATACCTTAACCTAACTCAGAAAGACTTCACATTTACTATGTGGCTTGTGGTTCTTCTGCTAAGATGAACAGTGAGATCACCAGTTGTAAGCTTTACATCTTTTGTTATTCTGTATGTAGGCCACTGAACAGTTGGCAAACAATTCAGGCTGGTCAATTGCTACCTAAATTGCATTTGATTCGAGGAACTAGAAATGTAAAGATCCATGATCTAGTACCATTTGGTTGCATCAAACAAGCCTCTGAACTGTTGGTTCTTATTTAGGTTTAATCATTTGTCATTTATCCTTCACATATATTACAAAGTTCTGCAATGTCCTTACATTACTTGTAGAAAATCAGTTCCTTGTGGTGACTGAAACACCTTTGAGACAGAATCCCCTTCAAGGTTTGGAACAATTTATAAGCATTCAATCAGCATTAACTGTCTCATTCCTAGAGGAAGTGTTTTTTAGCACATCTGGAAATAAAAAATACAAAATAGTGGCAAATACAAATCTGTAGATAAAATAAACAGCAGAATATTCATTCATGAAACTTGGAAGTATAAACTTGTTTCTGATCATTTGTGCTCCAAGCTACTTTTATTACATATGCACCAGCTTTAAATTGTGTCATTCTCAAAATGGACTAAATAATTAATAAGAAAACAATACCCCCCAACTCAAATCTAGACAGACAAAGAAATGTAGACATTGCAGTAAAAATCTTTGATGTCTTTAGTGAGTTAGTTTATCTACGGGCATTTTGTAGTCCAATACTTGTACTGACTTTTTAATACATACTACAACATAAGAACTCTATATTTTCCCCAACTCAATCACAATTTTATATACTTTAATGAGAAATGCATGCACTATAAAAGTGTACATTCCTGAACAGGCCTTAAAGATCTACTTTCCTCAAGTATTACTGGTAAAGCGTAAACTGTTTTTCAAGACAACATACTTAATATAGACACTGACTTAAGGTACTTTAAAGGACTTTTTAAAGAATATGGCATAGGAGGTAACTATTTTGGACTGGAGCTCAAGTTTCATTGGTCACACTGTATGTTGAGGTACTCACATCTAGATCCATCAACTTTTGAGTGGCAGAGAGACCCTGTATCTTTTCTATATAAACCACCTGGTCTGGGATTAGAGGGGGTCAGGAGGTTTTCTCAAGGCCATAACAAGTCCTTACAAACAAACTAAACTTCCACCATTTAAATCCTCACCATATTTTTAATACCTGAAAAAAGAACTTAATGTATATCTCTCAGCAAACTGAACATCACAAATCAAGTAACCTGCTCCCAAAAGAAAAAGGAGAAGGAAAAGGAGTCATTAAAAAACCTATCTTGTGTCCATATGTTTAAACAAGACAGATACCAATGTATAGCTAATTAATAGAAATGAACACAAGTAACTTTGTGATATATGTTTTATTCACCTTGTTAAAATCCTTGTCACTCTTTTATTGCAGATATAGTGAAAAGTCTTCACACCCACTGTGAAGCATGAGTAATCAGCTCCAATTGGTCTGGGTACAAGAAATCAGCCCAGCAGGCTACATCAGCGCTAGTATGTATGTCTCACAATTGTTATGAGAACCCTGTGGCTGCAGTAAATCCCATATTTCCTGAAACTTTGCTCCACAAGCACCAATGGTTAATGAAAATGCATAGTGGAGGACTGAGCTGCCCAGTCCTATTCCTGTTCTTGCCTCAGCCTGACTCTGACCTATCCTCAGGCATCTCTGTACAATTGAGAGAGGACAAACTACAGAACTACAGAACTATGGTATTGAGGTGGTACACACTTCCTGGTTAATCCTAGCTTTCTTTGGTGAATAGCATGACAATATATGAAGGGGGATACTGACTTTTTTTAAAGCATAAACAAGTAAGTATGTCAGTATTCCTTCTGAGAGGCTCCCACTGCAGTGCAGCTCCATGTTTTATGAAGTCAGAGTTAAAACTATGAACCTTACATTTCTTTACTATTCTCCAACACCATTTAAGCTGTAAACAAGAAGACCTAATGTATAACATGAAGAAACCTAAAGAATTACTTCTCAAAAGTGCAGTGATGAGAAATTACAGGAAGCCAAACAATTATCAAAACTGAAAACTATGCTTTGAGTACACGCTGCAAACAATAGTATCAGAAATGATCAAAACATACAGTTTAGTTGCCAGGGACTTGTACAATCTCCCAGTTTCTCTTTTGCTTGCTTGATGCTCTAGGGTTCATATCTAATCCAAGAGATGTACATGGCTTGGGAAATGGGGAAAGGAAAGAGTCCTTAATTACCCAGTGAAAGAATCACTACAGATCCTGCACTGGCATGAGGATAAACTAGGAAACCCAATGGGTTCCTGGAAGAGCTAAACAGCAAACAGGGCTGGAAGAAGCCACCCTTGCTGAATAACCAGGAACTAAAGAACCATCCAGACAGAACAAAAGATTGCTGTTTCTGCCTTTGCATAAAAAAAACAAACAACTCAGATAAAGAAAGGTAATTTTTTTTGTACTGGAAATAGAGACCGTGTCGCTCAGTTACACAATGTCGGTCTCTAGAATAGCAGAGCTGTATATAGATTCTACATGAAGAGATTTGTCAAATTTTACATAAAACTAAACACACACAAAGAGTGGCAGTCTGAACTGTAAAGGATTTGGATTTTTATAAGCTCAGGCCCATCTGTAAAATTTGTGAATTAAAACTTTAGAGGCCTATATACATTCAGAACAGAAGAGAAATAAAGTAAAACTAAGATGCTAACAGCTAGTTTTTTTCCACAGAACACTAAACTGTAAAGGTTAATTTAGCAAGTACATAGGCACAACCTACAAACATATTATAACTACTGCCCAGTTATGATGGACAGCCTCAATGTCAGGTCTCCTTCATGTAATGTGACGTTCTCAAGTTTTTTATTGTAAATTGCTCACAATAAAATAAATTCAAATTCTTCAGTAAAAGAATTAATATCACATATGCTTATGCAAAATAAATTAGTCCTAAATAGCTTTTAATTCATAGACTTATAGTATTTTTCTTTTGTTCCTTATATTTAGTATACTGTTCAGGAACTTTCAGATTTAGCAGGCCATGAAAGGACCTTATGCTGCAGAAAATTGTTGGCTAATTACTTGGGACAGGAGCAGGGAGAGGGTGCCCTAGGAAACTCAGTTACATAGTATGGAGACAGGAAAAAAATGAGGGATATTGTGGGGCAAACTAGGATAGTGGCCATTGTGTTTATTAACTGAATCCTTCTATTTGATTGCAGAAAAACAGAAGGCAGCCAGTAGTCTATGTCCTGCAGTAGCTGATACAGGGTGGCTTCATTTCATATACTGTAGTTTGGGCTTCAGGTTCCATTTCTCACCCCATACTGACATGGCTCAACACAGCTTGTTTACATGGGTTACATACTCTTTTATGGACTTTAACACTCGGTATGCCAACCATTCATTTGGGCCTCACTAGGCTGAGATACTGTGACTGCCTTTCTCTTTCCCCAATGCAGAAAAAAGAACATAAAAATAAAATTAGAAAAGACAGCACTGAATACTTAGTAAATAAATCAATGACTTATGAAATATAATAAATTGTTAATGTCTATTAACACTTCTTGAGTTAATACTAAAAACTAGTGCTGAAAATATTTAATATTCATAATACCCTATCCCCCTTATTACATTTTACCTTCATATGTGTAATGACAAAATATAATAACTCTGCTAAAATACTGTAGGCCTAAACCAGTTAACAAACTTTCATCTGAGCACTAAGAGTGCATCATTACAATACTACATGATACTCAGCAATTTTGTTCTAAAATTCATAACTGGTATTATACATACAATTGTTTTAATAGCTCACTTGTGATATTTTTGTATATTTTCAACCACTATTACCCTCTTTTTCACTTGTAAGCAACAGAATTGCTGAAGTTAAAACAGATGTTTTCAGGGTATCAAACAGAAGTTGTATTTTTTTTTAATTTAGCTTCTTGGTTCACAAATTAATTAATGAAGGTCTTAACTTAGCACTTCTCCTAAATTATACATATAGTAGCTCTGATCATCACAAGGGAAAAATTCCATTCAGTAAATAGTGAGATAAAACCATTATAAACAGTCAACTTTAATGCTTGACTGTTGTGCCAGAGGAGACAGAGCCCTTAATAACTATGAAAGAATAAAAGAACTATTTACATCACTTAAAAGCAAAGTGCTACAATTATTATAACCATTTTTTCATTAAATGATATAAAGAGTTGTTTTGCAATATAGGGAATAAAGTGTGTCAAAGGAATTTTCATCATCCCCAGTTACATTTGTTTTTGAGCAAATATACATCTTTATTTTTATCTGAATTCAGGGCAAGGTCACATTTTTCTTATGTTGCATTTCTTTTTTTACTTATGATCAAAGACAGCTGCTATAATCTGTATACGAATATTATTTAAAGTTAATGTATGAAAAGGTCTCTTTTTCAAAATCCAGCAGTAAGCTAATAGAACAGAATTGGTTGATAAACATGCTGACTGAAGTTGTTTTCTCTAAGACATTTCCAATACAAAGGCCACTTGCTTTTCCATATTTGCTAATGTATTTAAATTAAGTAAGCACTTCAATTTTAAAATTACCACCTCCTTCAATTCAGTCCTGCCAAACCTTTGTTTTGTTGAACACAATGCTTAATTGCTGTCCAAGGTGCTGTAACACAAATGTGGGCTGTGGAATAAAGGGCTCCAGATACAGGCAAATATTGTCAAATGCATTCCATTGCCTCATTAAACAGTTGCCATACCTAAAAAGCAACCCGGCCTTGCTGAAATTCCTTACATGAGACTGCAGTATAAATGGTATGCTGTTACTTTCTAGGGCCTAATCTACTGCATTCCATTAGTGATCATCCTTTTCACCACCTGAAAACCTTCACTGTAGGAACATTCGGTAACAGTCTATAGACAAATCAATTTCATGGTTTGCCTGGCCTGTTTTTCCAGGAGGGTGTTAAATTTAAAATATTTCTTTAAGATCTACCTGATATATCACAATCTGATACAAGTTTAGTCAGCAGATGCTGTTTTGGCATTCTGCAGAGCAGTCATGAAATGCAGTTTTATCTGCAGTATCAGGGGTGTACAAATCCATGCAGTCATACAGTAAATGATATCCAAATATCCTATGGGTTTTCAATGGTGCCATTAAGATTAATTTAACAAATCAAAGAAATAATATATAAAGCAGGGTTCTTAATGAAGGAAGCATATATGTAATTTGAGGCAAATGCAGTGCAACAGCCAACAATTGCAGCAAATCTCTTCGAGCTAATAGCCAAATCTAATAATGCTTTCCCACAACACCTTCAAGTAAATGGATTTTGTTCACTGTTTAATCAGTCAAATCAACAATAATCCCCACAAGGATAGAGAAGATGTTATTAAACAAACTCTAATTTATGATTCATTTATTTGTAAAGTGTCTTAAAACTGGTATAGCTAGAAGAAGAAATACTCTGCTTATTCAAGCATGCTGACAAAGCTGGTTTCTCCTAGCAATTTATCTGCATCTCACAGCAAGCCTGAGTCATCTGCATAGAAAAATAGCATATTTACCATTAAATCATGCAAAAAAACATTTACCCAAGAAGATGTAGCAAAGGTCAAAATCCAACTTCCAGACCCCATGAAGCAATAAGCTGAAGGAGGAATTCCACCAGCTCGCTCAGGCCAGCAGTGTCTCTCCTACACTTGACCTAGACTGCCTTACATAATGAAGAATCAGTGCTGTATCCCATGTGGTAGAGCAAGCTGAATGTCATCGCTGGCAGGAGTAGGGAGTACTGGCAGCAGGCAGGCTGGTCGTTAGCATGGAAATCACAAACTCTTTTTTTCCTGAGAGCTGTGGGAGAAAAGACAAGAATAGAGCAGAACTGCTGGTGTCATTCCTTCTCTGGAATGAATGACTGGAAGGAATGAGGGTGCTACAAATGTGAGGCAGACAGCAAGTGCAAAAGCTCCATCTGTGCTTAATATAAATGTAACACAATTCCTGTCACACTGTATCTAAAGGACTGCATAGCTACAGCTAATAAGAGAGCAACAGCAAGACAATGTGAGGAAGGAGAGGCTACTGCTGCATATACTTGTCTTTTTATAACCCTTTATGGTGAGTAGAAGAAAACAAAGAAGGTATTAGAGAAACTTTAATGTTGTAATTAATTTCCAAATGGAACATTTTATTCCCCAAAATAAATCTTAGTGCATGTTGGTTAACTAGTTTCTGGAAGAAAAAACATCTGCGATTTGCCTTATGTGGCATTACAGAGGTTAAATTTGTTAACTTAATGGGGATTTTGATATTTTTAAGCAAGGCTGGGAAAAACATATTCCTGGCTCTAAGAGTTTTCAAATTACTCTTTGGAAGAAGGATTGGTATTTCTAGTCTATTTTCTGAAGATGACCTTTTGGGAATTTCCTAGATTATTATTATTTGGAACATAGCACTTCCTTTCTGTGGAGGGCACAAGGGGGAAAACACAAATCTAAGGCTTAGACAGAAGCTTAGTTGGAGAAAAACTTGGAAAGATTTTTGCTACATAGGAAATGTGGTTTTATGATTAATTACAATTACTGTATGTGATTTGGATTTCTTATTTCTGGTTTTGTGTATTGAATAGTAAAAATATTGTGAGTACTGGGAATGTAAATACAGAACATAACTTATTTCTATCATGAAGATATTATATATTCCTTCATTAATACAGGAACTCTTGAGTTTTTCTGATTATATTTAAAACAACCATGACTTAATAAGGAGAAACCATTATGGTACATACGTGCCTTTATCATAAGGGCATTAGCAATAGCTAAGCAGTGTTTACAATGAATGTAGCACCTGAAATTTAAAAAGAAGCATGAAAGATTTAGCTATGATTAAAGCTCCAATATATTCAAGTAGTGATGCTTTTTGCTGTTTTTTCCCTAAGTTAACAAAATATCTAATTTCTGAGTGAATAGATGCTATGGTAAACAGCACAACCATTTTCAGCATAGCTCTGAGATACTAGGTTAAACTCTTATCTGCATGGAATACCAAAGGAGCAACTCGGTGACAACACTGCGGCAACCCAAAACACCAGGTCACTGAATTCTCAGTGTACTGCAAAAGATTTAGCCCCCTTCTGAAACTACAAAATAGCAAGAGTTAAATCAGGTTTACAAAGGTCACCTGGGATATTATATTCAAATGTGCCCACAGTTGGCAGAATACAAGCCTGTTCTAGTTATTTGCTCTGAAATGAGGTATTAAAATTTGGGAGGGGGAGTAAAAATCTGTAAACTATCCCCATGCCCTTTTCTTTTTCAAAAATGTTACGTCTTTTCCTAAAAAAGTGCTAAACAAACAAAATATGCAATAATTCATATCATCCTTTCTCCTTTCACTATAATAATTTTAAATGATATAACAGTTTTTGATTGGAAGGGATAGACAGCTCTTGACTCAGTTAAATAGCATATCTATAGGTCTAATGTCTAATCTGGAAAGCAATTTAAATCCAAAATACAGTAAGAATAGTATACTTGCACTGAAAGTTGTGTTTATTGTCACATTTAAAATCAATGTGCTGTTAACTGTTTTAATGCAGCTGTTTCATCAAGTTATCATGTTATGTTAATCACAATGTTATTGTAGATGTTTTCACTTACTTGTTGACATTCATTATTAATATGAGTGTTACAATCAATATTTTTGATATTTCAATTTATTTAATACAACTACATGTTTAAAAAAGAACTAGCAGGCAAAAATACCCTAAAAAGTGTATTCACATGTGTGATCAATAGATCATACGGAAGAATCATGTGCAGATTGTGGAAGGTAGAGCAGCAAGTTCATTCAGTCCATCTCCATAAGATTATGCTTTCCAGATATGTGAGGCATTAACTATTTGTACTCTTTATCTTCTGTGTACATGCGCACACATATGTATTGCACAGAAGTCAGTAGTGACCCATATATCTATACATATTTTTGCAACTTTTCTTTAGAAAAACCTGACACCATTTCCATTATTTGCAGAAACCTTTGAAAAAGCAGCAGAGGGAACACCTCCACACTTGAGAAATGCCTCTTCTTCCTATGACACTCCATTCAGATTCTACTGCAATATAAGCTATTACTAATTGCTCTTTTCCTTTTCTCATCTGAATGCCTCAGGAACATTTGGTGCATGCTAAAATAAAAGCTGTGCACACAGCTTTGTAAGGTTGGGCTAATCATGTAACCAAAACAACTGCACAACAACTCATAGTGACACACCTGGAAACACCCAAAGTAGCTGTAATGAGAGGGTGATGGAAGAAAAGCCAAGTTCCTTAGAGCCAGTACATGGTCACTGTAGCCTCTGCTGCTGCTCATCATCTGGAGTCATCTAGGGCAGGAACTATGCCAGCCAGAGCCATCCCTAGGGGGCAAATCAGGGTGACTGCCCTGGGCCCTGCAGAGCTGGGCAAAGCAGCAGTAGCAGAGAGCTGGGCTGCTTGCTACCCCCCCACCACTGCTGATGATGGTGCAGCAGCTTCCTCAGGTCTGGGATCAGAGCAGGGGTGGGTCCCCGCATGGGCTGATTTGCCACAGGCCCCACACCCTGCTCGGGTCGCTTCTGATGTCAGGATTTCCCTCATTCCATATAAAACTTCCCTGGTCTAAACAGCCAATTCCTGCTTCTGTGGGTGCCACATGGTATTGAATAGCTTTACTTCTGCGGTGATATACAATTAGCAAATGTAAAATTGAAATACATGTTTACATTTATAGTTAGGTAGTTGAACTGATATAAAGAACTGTGCAAGTTTCTTACTAATAAGTCAGCTAACATAAGTGCAAGATGTATGATCAGAAATCATATATCACTTACAAACATAAGAATCATGAGCATTCATCATGCTAACTGCTTTTTCTTTGACACCATTGGGTGTTTTTACACATGCTCCATGGGTGGGAGGCAGTGCTTTAATTTTAGTGGCTCCAAGAGCTGCTCTAATTTAAGTGCCACAGCATCTCATGTATCAGTGTCCCCACACTTCAAAATGGTGGTGGGGGTGCTTGAACTAAAGCTCGTTCTACAAGCTTTAGTTAAAGCACTCCAGCCACCATTTTCCAGTGTGGGGATGCTGATACATAAGATGCGGAGACTGGCTGAAGCACGGTAATTACTACACTCCAGCAGACTCAATTAATCAAGTCTGCTTCAACTGGAACAGCCTCCATGCTCATGTACAGGCAGCCACTATTCATTTTATGTATTCACCTTAGTTCCTGTGGTTCTCATCTTTCCTACCCTGAATGACTTTTACTACACTGAGGTTAAAATGCTGCATTTTAACTCAGTGAACACACATGCAGTGGTATCATCATAAATAGTCAAGAAAGCATGTAGAATTCCAAGCAACCTGTACAAATCCATGGAGTTAATTATGTAATATTTACCATGAGTAATGATTTTATGTATTTTTGCTTCTTAAACCTCTCTCTCACTCTCCTTTCTCCTCTCCAGCCCATTATAATTACACTCAGTATTACTGTGCCCCAAGATCTCTTAATGTTAGGTACTGTTTAAAACTTTTTGCTTTAAATTGTCTGAGCCAATTTAGTGGTGGGTAGCAGATAGTATTGGTCTATTTTAAGCAAATTAACAATATCCTTCATGGAAAAACAAAAGATTTCCTGACACCAAATGAGCTTTGCTGCATTGTTCTCTTCTCAGCCAGCCTCCATGTTAATGTAAAGGGTATGTAATTTGTGGTGATGGTGACAGAATTAGTCACATATAGAGCAACAGAACAAGTGTTAAATGACCCATGTTTATTACATTATAGAAGAGCAATATTTACCTTGCTTATTATGGTGCCCTACCAGCTAGAAAGCATAATACTCTGGCAATTAGGACTCGTATTAATGATGATATATTTTATTAGACCAAGAAGATTTTTGCAAAAAAATTCTTTAATTGCAAGCTTTGGGGTACAAACACACTTCATCAGGTACTGAAGAAAATATTGTAAAAGTTCTCCTAGGTAGAAATGAAAGTTCAATTTCATAGAATTTCACAGAGGAGTCAATAGATGGAAAACCCCTCTGGGCAGTCAGTTCATAGCTGGTATGAAGCCTCTCACCTCCTGTGAGGATCTGTGATTATGCAAATTACTTTGAAACAAAGGCAGGAGCAGGATATCAGGTTTCAGGTGGTCACAGCTGCTTCCTGCTTGGGAAAATATGAAGATTTAATTTTTAAAAATCGGCTAAAATTCAATGTATTCCATGTGTCAGGACCTGGAAGATATTGAATTTTAGCCAAGTTTTAAAAATTAAACCTTCATATTTTCCCAAACAGGAAGAAACTGTGACCACCTGAAACCTGAGATCCTGATCCTGCCTTTGTTTCAAAGTAATTTGCATAATCCCAGATCCTCACAGGAGGTGAGAGGCTTCATACCAGCTATGAACTGACTGCCCAGAGGGGTTTTCCATCTATTGACTCCTCTGTGAAATTCTATGAAATATGAACTTTCATTTCTAGCCAGGTGAACTTCTGCGATCTTTTCTCCAATGCCTGATAAAAGGTGTCCGTGCCCAAAAGCTTGCAATTAAAGAATTTTTTTGGCAAAAATCTTCTTGGTCTAATAAAAGATAGCATCTCTACTATGAGTCCTGATTGCCTTTTCCTTCTAAATCAGTATGGCTACAACCTGGATACCTAATACTCTGGCAAAAATTAACAGGGCTTGGTTTTTTAAAGGTTCTTTGTTAAATTGTATCATAGTGTGACTAACTGTAGGACAAAGCTGTCGGCTAAGAAAACAAGGCATAGAGAATAAAAAATAAAATATTGATGCATAAAAGGTCCTTGAAGCTGGAACTGAAACCAGCCTGAATTGGGTTGCTGTACTGAATACATATAATAAAAAGAAGGCTATTTTTTATTGAAGGCTACAGACATGCTAAAGAAATACTGATATAATTATTTAATAAGCAATTGAAAACAAGTAATTTTTAGTGGTTAAATGCCTCAAATAGTGTAAATTCATCAAATATCAAAAGGTTAATGTTTTGTAACACTTGGTGGCCAAATGAAATAGTTAAGAATGCTAACAATTAAATAAGCCTTACTGGGCTGGTTCTGTGCAAAGAACTCTGTAGCAGGATATTGAAGTGTCTAATCTACACTGCCTTTGCCAACTCTCAGTAAACAGAGTGATTTTTCCTCTTGCCACATCAGCTTTAAGATGCTTTCCACATAAATAAATCATCACCTGAGGTTTGTTCAGACAAAGATACTTTCCATCTCAGCTTTCATAAAAACCTAAAATGTTCCAGTAGTCACTAACTGGAGGGACTCCCACAGCATCTCAAGATGCACATTCTTTTTTAGTCCTCCCCTGACCTTGATTTATTTTTTTCCAAGGATATTCTGTCTTTATGTCCCTCAAAATTAGTGATTCAGGCTGAAATATGTTCCGCACTGGCCTACAGATTATACAAAGTACAAAGTAGTGCAGTAACAATAATGTGCAAGACTATGGTCTCAAGACCATTGAAGTCAGTTGTCCCAATGATTTCAGCAAGTGCTGGATCAGGCCCTTAGCTTTTGGCATGTCTCCGTTCCTTTATGTATGCATATTACTTTCATTAACAGGAATGAGATATGGAAAGAGAAGTAGCAGTAAGAATGGGGGTAGGGTAGGGATTACTTAGGGGAACGTATCTTAAACATGTATGAAATACATGTCTGGATAATTAAAGGAAAAAGGTGATGTTCACCTTCTGCTCCTGTTATGTCAACAGTTTCTGTGAATTTAAACTAAGCAAACTGTTAGACAAAAAGGATCTGAAGCAGCCTGGAAAAGTTCTTTTCAATAACATGCAGGTGTTCAAGCCTGGTAGTGATGTATTAAATTTGAATTGCATTCACTTCCCAGTGCATATTTTGTATGAGATAGCCATATCACAGTGACGCTTATTGGGTATTTACACAAATAAATGGCCTTTTTTCCTGCTGTTGGTTAATCAGTCTATAACCGATGCCAGTATCCTGTTCTTTTTCTCTCCAGCAGGAAGAGGTACAACCCAAATATTCTTTTCTTCCTTCACTGTAGAAACTACTATACAATATCTTGAACATGTATCAAAGAGCTCTTCAAATAATACAGTATTTCCAGACACAATGCATTACACATTTAAAAGTTGTTCTGTTTCAAGTTTGCAGAAAAGCTAACCATGTTTTAAATTCAGATGATCCCTGATACCATGATACATAATCTAGAGGAACTGCCTGAACAAAAGTGCATATACTGAAGGCTACTCAAACTTCCTAAGAATCTGATGCTACCCAATAAGCATTTTTATATTAAAACATATGTTCACATTTTTCATTTTTGTCTTCGTGGCCCTAGGAGCATGGGGCTGAAAAGAGCCTCTTAGTCCCCCGCATTTCCAGGCAGCCATTTATTCAAAGATAACCATTTATACCTACATCACAACTCCCTTTGTACCATCACCTGAATCCTCCTTGTCCAGTTCCTCCTGTCCTCTATCCATTGCTCTAGCATACCCTCTACAATGTATAAATACTCATAACCAGTACTAACTTGCATCTTAAAAAGCACAATTCATCACTTTAATGTTATTCTGAACCAGTTTCTGTTTCTCTGTCTGCATTTGGCCCCTTTTTAAAACTAATGTAGATTGAATACTAGGAAGAATACTGTTCAAGTCCTCTCAAAAAACACTTCCATGCCTTCTTCACTGCTCTTTATTACAGCTGGACTACCCTGTGTAAACAAAGTTTCCACCTTCCTCATCTTATTTAAATCTCTCATTAAAAACCTCACTATTACAGTCATGGCTTTACATGGCAAAGCAGGCTGGCAGAAAGGGAAGTTAAGGTAAGGTTCTCAAGCCTTCTCTTTGCTTGATCTGTTTATGAACCTCCGTTCTAGCATGTTCAATTTAGATTGTATATGGTCAGTTATCTCTTAACTGAGCTGATCATCCCATTTTTATTATTATCATCCCAAAGTAAATAAGGATACATGTTTTAAATTACTTTGACTTGGGAAAATAAATGTCATGTCCCTTGTGTAATTATCCCAGAAATTGTAGTGACGGTACAATGACCTGCAAATAGTAAGTCAGTTGATACCAAAAGAGCAATATCAGAAAGGTGATTCTGTAGCCACCAGGCAGAACAGATTTATGCTTTGGCACAATAAATGAACCATCAGCAGTAAAAGCTAGAATGACTTCTTTCAAAACTTCTGTATAGCCCACGGCCCTCAGTATTTAAGAAACTGGTTCAGCACAGATGCTGAACTGTCTAACACAGAAGCCTGAAAGTAAGCCTTATTGTATAAAAAGAAAGACTGGTCACATTCTTTAGCAATATGTAAATAAATATAGCCAGTGTTGACTTCTAGTTTAACAATATCAATTCATCACTTTAATTCTTTTATTAATTTATTATTCTCAAACCTATATAGCTTCCTTTCTCTCTCGGCATTTGGCATTTCAACCTCTTTTTTTTTTTAAAACATTCATGTAGGTCTAATATCTTTCTAATCCTTTAATGTTCTATAGAAGCAGGGGAGGATAAAGAGGGGGTGCAGTGGTGAAGCTGCACCCCTCTTTCTGACCAGAATGCAAAGAAAGTAAGAATCCTCCCCCTTCCTTCCTCTCCACGCTCAAAGGAATATCCTCTCACTGTACTCTAACCTCCCATCCCCACCTGCCACTGCCAGTGTCCCCACAGTTGCCAGGACGAGAGGAACTCATGCCCATTCCAGCTGGACTGTGGAGAAGCTGGGACTCAGCCCAGGACTATGGTGGTGGCAGCAGGCAGGTGCACATGTTCCCCACTCCCTGCCTGCTCCCTCTGAGTGTTCCCCACCAGGCCAGGAGCAGGCATGAGGAAGGGGAACATCCTTGCCCATCACTGCCACAGTCTGGTTGAGCATAGCCACTGAGCAGCCTGGCTGGAATGAGACAGGAGCTCCCCTCACCCCCAAAATGGTGTGGACAACAACAGTGGCAGGCAGGAAAAAGGCAAATGTGCGGGGAGGGGATGTGCCTCTGAGCACAGAGGAGAAGAGAGGGGCTGGTAATTCTTCCCTTTTTCAGGACTTTAGTCCCCAACTGCTTCTCCTGCAAGAAGTTCTGCCCATCCTGGTAGGGAGGTGGGGGCATGAGTGACTGTTGCCTCCTGCATCTGGGAGGGCAGTCACAGAAGCTGCCAACGGCACCAGCCCTATCAACAGCATCAGTGTTGGCTGTCAGAGGGGCACCAGCCCCATCGGGGGGGCACGTGCACCCCTGTGCACCCACTACTAGTCACCTATGGGTGAGGGAAAGGTTGGGACATAAGGTGCAACCACCCCTGCACCTCCTTTGTAAAATCCTGGAATCCTTTGTGTATACAAACATGTCATATTTTGTAGCACCAAATGTGATGTTTCTCCAGTGCATCATAATGCTGTAGGGCGGTCTTACTCCCCCAGCATGCCATAATGCTCTGCTTCCCACCTGACTTCTGCCCCCACCACTGCCTCCAAGAGAGGAGGAAGGGAGAGCAGGGTGGACAGTCACTGAGCACAGCCCTGAGGCAGCATGGTCTGCCCACTCCCCCACATGAGCATGAGACAGGAACCAGGTTCTCCTGCACAGTTCAGCCATGGATGGGGGCTGCAGCTCTTCTCACCACAGGTGAGCCCAGTCCCACCCTATGCTCATTGACAGCTGAGTCCTAAGGGGCTACACATTTGTTCCCATTTCAGGGACAAACAGTGGGACAGCAAGCTATTAATAGGGAAGCAGAATTGCAGAGCCACACAACCCTGACTCGTAAGCATCCCACTGAATGCTTTTGTAGTGACTGTGGCACTCCATTTGGGAGGTTTTGCACACTTCTCCATGCCTTGAACCACTGCAATTTTGTGAAACCTCAAAGGGCTGCAGTATTTGTAGCACTGCAAATGCACATCTGTCCTTGGCCTCTGTGATGTCTTATTTCTCTTTTCATCTAGTGACTATAGGTGTTGCTTATCCTATACAAAACCAAGCCATACCCTTCACATTCAGTTAAAATACTTACACCTTGAGACTTTTAGGGTTCTTAACATTGGCACTTTGAAGATGTGCAGTTCTTCTTCATAAGCCAAGATTGGCTGTTGGGAAACTTGCATCTATAGTTTTCCTTTCATATATCTGTGTAATTTCTGGGCCAAAACTCTTTCTAGGTGTTCACTAGGCCTGTGCGAAGTGACTAGTATTTACTTTGGATTCAGATTTGGCCGATTCAGGGGACAGGGATTTGATTCAGTGGTTTGAATCATTGTTCCAAATCGATTCAGCTGAATCTGATTCAGAGTTTCAGCTGCTCCCGAGTTGGCTGAATCTCTGAATTGGACAGGCTCCATCCCCCGCCTGCTCCCAGCTCTTTAAAAAAACAAAAGGCCCCCACTTATCAGCTCTTGGCAGGCAGGGGACGGTGGGTGATCCCCGCTGCACCTCCACTGCCTTGAGCTACGTGGAGGCTTTGACATGAGTTCCCCAACCCCCACTCACTCTCCCAGCCCTCCCTCCCATGGCTGCCCCACCCACCCCAGCTCCCAGTTCTTAAAAAAAGAAAAAAGCCCCCACTCGCCAGTTCCTGCCAGGTGAGGGGCAATCCCCACTGCCCTGTGCTGCACAGGGAGCTCTGCCATGAGCTTCCAGAAGCCCTGATGGCCGCTTCAGCAGCCGGTGATTGAGACCTTTATTTTTTCTTAAAGGACCAGGAGATCGGGTGGGCAGGGCAGCCATGGGGGGGCTGAGAGACCAGGAGGGGGTGGGGGGCTCATGACAGAGCACCCCATGCAGTGTGGTGCAGTAAGGGGCAGTGGGGATCACCTCCCCGCCTGGCAGCAGCTGGTGAGTGGGGACTTTTTTCTTTTTAAGAGTCAGGAGCTGGGGCACGTGGGGCTCAGAGGGTGCTCAGGGGGCTGGGGGAGCAGGCTGGGGGTGGGCCTGGTGGGAATCTCCCCATGGTCCCTTCCAGCCACCGCTCCCCCACTTACCAGCACGAAGTCCGGGTCCAGCTCCCTTTGGCAGCAAGTGGGGACTGCCCAGCTCTCCAAAGCTCTTTGAATCTTTTCCAAATTGATTTGAAGATCTTCAGATAAATTTGGACCTTTTTATTGGTCTCTTCATTGGATTTGGATTTGGAGATTTGGCCACCAAATTGAGCCAAATCTTTTCTGAATTGAATCAGCACCCGAAGCTTCATACAGCCCTAGTGTTCATATACTTCTACAGATCATATATACACACAATTCACAATTCATAAATGTAGCCAACTCAGCAGCCCCAAATATAAGGATGAAAAAGGATATAAATAATATCATATCCAATTTAAACTAGCATCCGTCATGTAAAGAAAATATGGCAACTTCCGGTCTCTTCCTTTTCTCTGTCTTCTGTGTCATTTGCTCTTAGGATAAATTATCCTGGGAGCACAGACAGAGGTAACAATTGATTTCAAAGGATATGGATACAAACTGTTCTAACACAAGGTCTACAAGGTCATGTAGCAATATAAGCATGACAAAACTGCTCCAACACTAACCCTGCTTCATTCAGGATCAATGTTAGATAATTGTATTGCTACAGGATCATGCAGACTGACAGATCATAACAGCTGATGCACACTCCTTAGCAACAGCTATCCCTCACCTGTTAAAGTTATATCCCTCACCTGTTAAAGTCACTAAAATGTCCATGCCATGTGTCAACAATAAATATATTGTATATTGTACATGTATAGATGCTAGAAACTTCTGAAGAGGAAAAAAAAAATCACCATACTGATATTTGTCTCATCAGTGACAGCATTTTGAAACTCAGAGCCATACAGACTGCTGCTCTTTCAAGTTATTTTTAAGAGAAGTTATTCTGCTTATCTTGCTTATCTTTTTGACAGAGCTGTCTATTTTTTTCTCTCTCGTATGAATATGTGAAACAAACATCTTTTTGAGTCAATGGTTAGCCTGTCATCAGGCAAAGCTCCACATCAGCTGAGCAAAACACTGAATAGAAAGTCCTATTTTAATTTCCTCTTGGATTTATTTTACAACCAAAATTAAAACAATTTGAATAGATCATATAGAATGATTAATTAAACAAGGCCCCCCACCATTCTACTATGATGCTAACAAACTCTCCCTTCTACTCCCACGCATCGAGAATCAATTACAATGTTAAAGTTCAGAGCCCAAAAGTGATTGGAAAGAGGAATTTCTCTTCTTTTCCAATTTATTTTTAAGTTATTTCAATGGAACTCAGAAAAGTCTAATAATCCTTGACTATTTCAATAAACCTTGTATTTTTTCTTTTCTTTATTACTGCAAGCTGAGATATTATAACCTTTGGTGAAAAAACTAAGCTCCAAGAAAGCATCGTAACACCTTGACTCCAGTCATCATGCAATGTTGATATGTCTCATTGCTGTCTTGTCAGAATCCATAATCTTCCCAGAATCAATACCATCCAAAATGAGGGGGACAGGGAGCAATTCTAATCCCAATCCAAGCCTCTATATGTTCCTCTAAGGGCCACAAAAACAATAATTCCATGCAGAAGAGGTTTCCACTTGTGAGACTCTTACATAGGGCACTGTACAGCAGCCTCACACTGATCCTCTTACAGCTTCCTGTATAAATGGCACATAAATCGAGTGTGAGAGTGGGAAGCTCCATTGCAATTACAGAAATTTTGGATTGCTTGTGGAGAACTGTGACTTTAAAAAAGCCTGGCATGAGTATGTTGGAGCCACTCATCTTGTGCAATGCCTCATGTTACATAATGCTGAGAGGTTAGAACTGATAAATAAAACAGAACTACATCAGACTTGTTAGCTCTGAGTGATTACTAGGAATTTACTGTTCTCGGTTGCAGAGCATCTTACAGGTAGGTCATATAAGGCTGCCATAAATTAAAGCAAGAACCATGTTGATGTCCAGCTGCCCCAGAATCCACACAACACAAATGTTACCTTTGCTCTCCCTTCCCCATGGCTGTGCCTCCTCTGTAGAGCAGTTCAAAATGCTGCATGCACAAACAGTTGTATGGGTAAATCCATTTTTGATAATGCAGTTCAATGTTTAGTTCAATGATACATTTCTGCTTGCTCAATGTTGTGGGTGCAGTTTGGACCCTTGGTCCTTTCTGCATTAGTCTAGTCCATCTCTTTCTCTTCTCTGCTTAGTGCAACAACTACATTTTCAACCTTTCATCTCCAGAATTTTTCAGTCTAAAAAACAGGTAAAAAGTATTTGGTTATTCAAAGCTCATTCTTCAGAATCTCTATGTTTAATGTAACTCCCTTCCCTGACTGACTTTCTTAGCAACTGTCTTCTGCTAAAACTCTGATTTTGAAGAGCAGTAGATTCAAATCCCCTCAGCCTGAGTCATTCTGCTACAGGACATATGCAGTTTGCCTGTTAATCTAGAATCCAACCTGAAGAAGAGGCACAGCAGTGCAAACAATCTACGGCCTTCCTTTCTGAGAGGTAATATGCTTGAAGCTAATTAATGGCTTGACATAAAATGGAGACAGGAGATATAAGAATTCCTACAGCAACCCTGTTAGAAGAACAACTGTGTTCTTTCAAGCCCTTCTTCATGTCTAAATCTCCATTCTAGTTCTGCCCCCCATTGAACAAAGGGGTGCAAACAAGGATCCTTCCTACTTCCAGCCCTCTGGAATAAATTAAGCTCTCTCATCACATGTATAACAAGATTTCCTGTCCAGTTAGGTTCTTTCTGTGAATAGCAGTTCTATAATCTTCTCTCCTATACATCTCCAAACTTAAGAACTTATGAATCTATACTGACATTTTATTTCACACACACATAAAACACATTTTTGTTGACTTCCCATCTGCAGAGGTGCTAGCCAATTTGGCACCCTGGGCAAAGATACTGCTAAGTGCCAGACATCAATGGAAGGAAGGCGGTGCCAAGTGCTGGAGAACTGGAAATGCCGAGGAGTAGATAACAGTAAGGGGATGTGAAACAGTGGGCTGTTGTTTGTATCCCATCAAAATTGGTTCCTGGGTATGGCATCCCACTTGCCCCTTCCCGGTTATGCTACTGCCCATCTGATGTGCTGCCAGGTCTAAGATGGTCTTCTCTACCTTTAGGTTAAATACAGGTATTCAAAAACCCTGAGGCAGAATCAATCCAATCTACACGGGTTTCTCTAAGATGCATAGATTGGATCAGGAGTGATGGGAATATACCTTGGCCCTTCAGTGGGGGGAAGCAGGTAGATGCCTGCACAGGCTGGGGGAGCTCCTCCATGCCTCCCAGTGTGCCACTGATTGCTGAGGACAGCCAAGCAGGGGCCATCCCTGAGTGACTGACAGCACATGTCTCTAATCCCCTGCTGTCAGCCACAAGGTTGGAGGGAGCCAGCACAGAATCTCTCCCCAGCCTTACCCCCTGCCCCCCACCATCCCAAACCCGTGGTTGTCTGCCAGTTGTAGTGGAGGCCAGGGGGAAGGCAAGGAAAGTGGAGGTCCCAGCTATGCAGACCCAAATCCTCAAAACCCAGCCAGAACAGCCAGGGGGGTGCCAAGATGGGGGAACCTGTGCCGCTCTGCCCTCCCCACACTGTGGCTTAGAGCCACATGACTATCCACAATGCCAGGAAGCAGGAGTGAGGGAGGAGCACAGCTCCTGTCACCAGACCCATCTTGGCCCTCCTCCAGACCTGAGCCAGCAATCTGGGGGTAGCCATGCAGCAAGGGCCCCCATTCTCCCTTCCTGCCCCCAGGTCCTGGTGTGGCAAACAGCCATGTGGCTCTGAGCCACGGCTTCTGCCTGTATCTGCCAGGCAGTTGGGTGAGGGGGTGAAGGAACGGTTCCCCCCACCATACAGTCCTCTCCCATCTATGCTGGCTTGAAAGGGGACTGGGGCAGGTGTCTCCACTTTTCTCCCCTCCTGCTAACAGTGAGCGCGGGGGGGGGGGGGGGGGGGGGGCAGGGTTGTGGAAAGAAGCCATGTTGGCCAGGCAGGCCAGGCAGTGGGCAAGGGGGGAAGCCCCCATCACACAGCTCCCCCCATCTATGCTGGCTGTTGGGGCTAGGGCAGGGAGAGAACCACCCATTCACTGCTCAGCTGAGCTGATAGGCACGAACAGGACAAAGGGCTGGGAAGCAGAGACTTTGCTTTGCTGGAGGTCTGGGATAGAAGTTCAATGGATTGGTCTAACCTAAACCAATTAAATCTGATACTACATCCACCCAGGTCTATCTTAAACCAGGTTCTACCATTTTAAAATTTTTGTGTGTGTGCTGAACTTCAGTTCAGTCACAGGTTTAGACCAGTATCTGACCACCTAAATTGGAAAAGTGTGATGTTTGCACCTGGCCTTAGTCTATCTTGCCTCCCTTCTGACAGATTTCTGGGCTACAGATAAGTAGATGAAAGTATGGAGATTATCTAATCCAATCTTTGCTTGAGGCAGAGTCATCCCTATTCAAAATAGAAATAGGTCTGATAGACTTGTATGGACTAAAACTATACAAGCAGCCCTACTGCACAACTACAAGACACATTGCCCAAAGATGATTTCATAGACATCAGGGCTGGAAGGGACCTCGGGAGATCATCGAGTCCAGCCCCCTGATAAAAGCACTCTAACCTGTCACAGGTAAAGAATCAGAACAAAGACTGTCAGTGTCCCACTACTGCAAGAATTATTAAAAATGTACTCAAAAGATACCCAAATATATGGGCCCTTCCCTCTGATACAGAGGAAGGCCTCCTTTCCCCCACCCCTCTATAATCTGTACCAATATGACCATGAGGTAAAATAGCTTCCTTATTATAAATGTGGTAATTGGGATGAGTGGAACAACAGACTCTGCAACCAGAAACTTCTGAGTTTGAGTCCTAGTAGGAGCATTGACACACCCCAGTCAAAATCCTCAGCCTTGGCTGTAGCCAACACTCAATGACTTGGAGGAAGGAGACCCCATTCCACCCCTGGCCCCTGTAACAATGGTGGGAGGGCCTTCTGGGCCCCATGTGACAACCAGCAAAGCCCAGAAAGTTTGAGGGTGGAGTGGAAATCAAACAACTTTAATTTTGTTCTGTAATCTGATGACAGCAAGCATAACTCCATATACTGCACTGCCTAACTGGACAGCCAGAACTCTTCTTTCTGTACCCCTGCCCTAAATGTATTCCTTTAACCTTCTTTTATCACTAAGCCAGTTGTGAACCTCTGCTTCATTCTCCAGCTGCTGAGCATGCTCCTTCTCAGTACCCACCTGTGTGCTGCAGAGCTCTTCTTGTTACTAGTACCGAAACACACAATTTTATTCTTACCCAGATGGTGTAACCTCTTCTCTAGTTGGATGTAGTATATAATAAACTTCCTTTTTCATTTCCAAACTGTGGAAAGTTGCTGGGGTGTAGAAGGCTGACATTTTGGTGGAGTCACTGCAAACTGTGACAGTTGAATTACGAGAAATTAACAGGAAGGTCTAAATTTCTCTCAGTTGCACTTGTACAGCCCCATTCATTTCAGAAAAAAACATGGCCATTACATTTTGGAAAGTTTAGGTAACTGTTGCCTAGAATTAAAGGGGGAAGCCTATTCTAGTAGAGCAGGAGAGGCAAAAAAGGAAACACGAAGTGAATCATGAAAAGAAAGTATGAAAATAGGGAATTAAGTATGAAAATAGGGAAAATAAGGTTAATTATTTTCTTCTGTTTCTTTCCTGTTCACATATTCCTGTGAAATATGTGAACAGGAAAGAAACAGAGGAATATAATTAACCCATGTGTGACAAAGGTTAAGTTACCCTGTAATAATTTATTAATGCTCTTTGTTGGCCAGATGCTGCCATGTTTAGTGTCTCAATATGGTAGTTTATTTGAATGGCAGGTTGTAAAAGAAAATGAGCAGGAAAGAATAGCCCAAGACAAGCCAACTTTCAGCAGACAATTGAGGGCTGTTAGGGTGGGGGCAGACATAAAGCTTCAAATATTTTAAATATACTTTAAACCTCAAGAGTTTAAACATACAGACCAGTTAAGACTGGCTCAGCCTTCAGGAATGTTTCAAAAGAACACCAGGAAAAATGAATACTATTTTAAGATAATCCTTCATGAACCAGCTCAATGTTATACAGGGACAGAGAACATTCCAAATCTAGCATCTGGTCAGTCCTCCATGATGACTAGAAAACGATAGAGGCTTTTCTTTTAAGAATTGGCTTGTAGATAAAGTAGATCTGCATTAAAATAATGGTACAAGGCAATGGCAAGGGTTAATTGGTTTCTAAAAGCCTCTTTGTGACAAAGTTTCCTTCAAGGCCCACTGTATCAGAAGCCAGTCAACACACAGGGTGTGCCTACATGTCTCCATAAGGCAACATTGTTACAGTGCTGTGCTTTAGTACTTCCTTCTGGAAATACTTAAGTACAGCACAATACAGGTGGTTACTGCACCATGCGGGTAGCACATACTTAGATTTTCCCTCTGTGTCACTGTAGTGACACACTGCAATTGTGTAGAGATGCCCATAGGCTGGGAAATTGAAGACATGTAATACGCTATTCCACAACATGAGCAGTTTACCCAAACAGAGATAAGGAACTCTGCAGCATTGGCACCAGGTCAGTGACCAACTGCAGAGCCCTTGAGGTTTATAGCTTTGGTGGATGGGCCAAATTAAGAGATCAGTAAATAACCGAATTAAGATATGTGCATGTGATAGGTTTGTTGGAACAAAGGAATATGCTAACAAGATGGAATGTGGACAGTATGATGACAACAAGGAAACCAATCAACGATACCTGAAGAGTCATCGGAGGATGAAAAGAAAACAAAAGGGGGGATTTCAGAGCAGCAAAGGGTCCCTGAAAGGGGAACCTGAGGCAACCATGGGCAGAGGACACACCATCAGCCCATTTCACCCACTCCCTTGTGGGGAGTGCCCCTCGGCCCTCTATCTCCAGGCTGCTGACATCCAACTTTCAAGAGAGAAGCACAGGGTGAGGCTCCTGTATTGGCCTGATGTACCCTCTCTCTATGACAGCCCTAGGACTGGTAGATATATAATTGTTTGCCTTGCCTGCATTATTCTTATCTAGTGTCACTGTGTATTACTAAAATTTGCCTATTATCGAATGGAGAAGTCATGGTCAGTCTGACAATTTGGGTCTGTCCAGAACAAGGTATCTGGATCCAGTGCCAACAAACCAGGCATCCAAAACTGCACTGCTCCTCCTCCCCTCATACCACCCCCCGCCACCACATGAAGGGCAAGGGGTTTCTCTGGAATGCAGCCAAGACTCAATGGTCCAAACCCACTGTTCCCAGCTCCCCCAAGGGGCTGGGGAGGCATACCACATTGTAGGAACAGAAATGGAGAATTTTTAAAGTCACCAAATTAAGTAAAAAACCTGGTCCTCTAATCCTCCTAGTTCTTGCCACCATCTCCTTTTCCCTCCATGCCTAGTAGTACATCCCCTATCTGCCCATCCCTGCCCCCCTGCCCCACTTTGCCCACTGCTGCTGCTATTCCTACTGCTCTCAGAGGGATGGGGACTCCAAGATGTTTCTGCCCTACTCCATGATATTCTTACCTGCTTTGGGGACTGCTGCTTCCATGGCGTGGTCTGAAAGAGGGGTACAATTGTGCCCCTCTAGATATGTTCCTCCCCCTCTGCTCATTTGATGGGGAGGAATGGAGGGTTTCCCAAGGGCTGATGGGGTGCGGTCTGGCTTGCCTCCATCTTACCCAAATGAGCCTGGCACCCCAAAGTGCAGGATCTCTAGCAGAAAGGTGAAATAGATAGCACAACTTTCAAAGCAGAGACTGAAAAGCTTTGGAGATCTTGGGAAAATCCTGGAGCACACAACCCTGCAGGAACCAGAAGCAAGGGGCTTCAGCCCCTGACAAACTTTCCATTCCTTCCTGGAAGGTATGATGGTCTGGGTAGCTTACCACCCCATTTCTGGCAGCAGCACTATCCCTAAAAGATTAGGGCTCTTCATAGACCCATTAGCAGTGTATGTGACACTCTGTCCAGGGACAACTTTGAACTTGTTCTTAAATCAATGACATTCGTGGAACAGTTCAAGTGTTACGTCTATCTGCACCTTTATAGGACAGAACCAGTAGCTCAGAGGAATCTACCTTGACCTCCTGCAGAGCCTACTAAATTAGTGTTTTTGGAACTAGAAGCCTAGGAGCTAGCAAGAATAAAGGAACTCTGTTTGGATAAAGAAAGAGACTTTCCTCAGTGAATAGGTAGTTAATGGAGAGTTTGGTCATAGGAAGCAGTCTGTGACAGAGGTACTTCCTAGGATCTCATAGAAGCCAGGCCAGTTTAAGTTGTCATCAGAGTACAGAAGGCTTTTAGCTGAGTTAGACATTGGAGGTAGGCTGTTTTTATAGCATCCGTCTCTTCTTTATATTTGTTTCTATTCTTAACACTAATTTTGGGGATTGACAAATTTACACTCATTTTAACAATTAGTCCAGGAAGAACAAAGAATTGATCCAGCTATAGGTTCTCTAAAAATGTGGTTAATGTGAAGTAATCAGCTGATGAAAAAGGTCAATAGAATACTCAAAGTGCATTAGAATAGGACACAGCAGAGAGTAACAATCCCAGATCAATGTCCCAGACTGCTGTCAGCAATTTAAGTAAAGCTGGCTCAGGCACAAAGGATAGTTTCAATTTAATAAGGAAAATATGGAATACTGAAAGTATTCCTGTATATCTGAAGCTATTGATGCTAAAACCAGATCTCAAATTAAGTATTTTGGATAGTATTTGAGCACTCTTAGATAAAGGCATTGGCCTAGTGAGAGGGGATTAAAGGAAGTATAGGTTTTCTTTAGTTGCAACCCTATAGATAAATTCTGCAGCACTTTAAGGTTACAGCTGTATTTAGGAAAAAAGTGTTGAAAACCTCCTCATAGTTAAGACTTTTTTTAAAGGTGATAATTTGTAAAGTCAATACATAAAAAGGAATTTTTAAAAATCCAGTAATACGTATACATTAAATGGGTCACTGAAAAATAACTTCAGGCATTGTGCTCCATCAACTGAGTATACTTGTTGAGATGTTAAACAACAGAATCACCAATGCTTAAGCTTTCAACTTATCTGAGTATATAATGCTCCAGTATTTGCATAATTAGCAATAGAGATAACCATCCACATTTGATAGACTAAGGGCACACACCCTCGTTTGATACAGGCAAAAAATTACATTAAATATTGTGGTTGCTAGGTCAAGCACTCAGAATTAGGAAATGCCACAGTTATACTTGCCTGTGTGATGTATCTGCCCCCCTCAAGAGATAAACCCAAAGATTTCAAATGGGAATCCATAGCATCAAAAATATTCTTGCCTCTTGTGAGCTTTCTGAGTTCTTTGCAACAGAAGAATTCCTCTATTTTTTCATAATCAAAAACAAGTAGAAGGTAAGAAGTGACATTTCCTGGGGGCAGCCCTGGAGCCTAAAATGGATAAGAACCAATAACATATAGTCTTTTTCATTTAAATGTGTAGTCTTAGGACTGAAAAAGAAATACCCTTTCCTGAACTCAATGTATATAAGCCCATTCAGTACAGGAATAGCTTAAGCATTTTACAGCTCTTTGAGGCTGGTTTTCTTGTTATTCTAAGTACCTTATATTTCAGGTAGAAGCCTTGTAATTTGACAAGCCCTGATCTGTTCAGGGCTGCTTTAGAAGCCTTGATATTAGTAGATTTCAGTCAGTTATGCAGTTCAACAGCGTGCACCTTATAAAGTTAATAGTGGACCTAAAGCGTTCCAATGTACATGAGTATTTTACTCAGATAACCTAACCAATGTTTATTACAATGTAAACCAGAAGCTGACAACCTTTACAAGTTGCAGGCTGAAACAACCTGGCTCAAGTCTACTGGGCTGAGGGGCTTCCGTGTTGGGCTTTGCCTACTGCTGCACTGGGGCCAGGCAGCTGGGAGTTGTACCCGTGCTGCTTCTCTCTGCCCACCTCATCTATTATCTGGCTGTATCATGGCCACAGTTTCCAGTCAGTGGGGAACTGAGCCAGGGCCATACAGCTAGGAGCTGTGTCCACACTGCTGTCGCTTCTCTCCTGCCCCCTCACCTTATTTCCTTCTCTCTCCCCTTACCCCCATCTCCTTACTGCAGTGTGGGTGTAGCTGGAAGATGCCTGACCCCAGCAGTACTCCCCACTGGCTGGAAGTAATTTCAGTATGGGCATACCTTTCAGCTGCCTGGCCCCAGCAGAGCTTCTTGCTGCCCAGCCCCTGTTCCATGGGCCAAATCCAGTGGATCAGCTGTATTCATCCAGATCCATGGATCAGATGTTGCTGACTCCTGATATAAGCAATAGGCAAAAAAGTGGGACTGGCATCATGCTATGCAGTTAAGGGAACTGTGCACTTATCCAATATGTATATAAATGGAGTACTGTAATCTTTGAAGGTCAGATCATATCGTACTTTTTCCTTATAGGGGAACTGCCTTATACAGTGCATAAAATGGCCAGTGTTCAGGGAACATGTTCAATATGTTGTTTTACTTTGGTTATTCATTATGTACCTTCATATCTGCATATTACTTAGACCCTGCTGCTATACAGAGTTGCTAATGGTTTTGTGGCCTTTTTACACTAAAAGGAACATGAGTGTCTCACAAACGTTATTTCATTTATTTTCAGAACATCCCTATAAGGAGATATTATCCCCATTTCTCATACTTAGGACATGACTTTTCAGAATAATTTGTGTGCTGTAATTACATCACCTACTGAGTTTGGTTCCAGCTGTGAGTGCTCAGGACTTTTGCCAATCAGATACCATTCAATTTGGGCACCCGGAAATAATGAGTACACCTTTAGTTACCACCTATAAAAAGTTTGGTTTGTGACTTGCCCTAATCACTGAAGAACTCTGTGGCAGAGACAGAATCATGCAGCATTTTATCTTACTACAGTTCTTTTTCTTATTTGCTACTCACCTTTCAACTTCTGAAGCAAATAAGGCTGGAGTCCCATGGACAATATTCTCCTCTACTTTCAGGCCCAAAGCACCATCCTTTTTGGGTACTGGATGAAGCAGGGGGTCCTGTAAGAAAAAGACCTGTATGAAATCATATAATTAAACCCTACAGAGCAGACAAGGTGGCAAATTGTTGCACAAGTGGACTTAATTTTAATATCTCCTAACATTTTAGCTTTTGACTTTGCTACCTTTATAATCTTTAACATAGGAAATTACATGCAATAACTTTTTTTAAAATAGCAGGTTGAAAACAATTAAAATACTGTCATAACACCACCCTCATAGTTTAGTATCAAGGTTGAAATCTATAGACTTCTGCCTCCTGAGCTAGTGTGGTAACTGTTAGCAGTAAGAGGCTGTCATCTTCTTTGGATAACAAGGACATTTTGCCAATGGTTTTCCCATATATTGCTGGCAACAGTAAGACTCAAGAATCTTGGTCTCCATTCCAGGTTCTGTGCTTTCACAGTTACAGATTTTCTTCCCCACAAGCTCCACTTCTTATGTCTTATACAACCTGGGCTGTCTGTTTCTTTCCTCTAGCATGTTACCTAGAGAGTTTTAGTCTCCACTCCTTAAGCTTCTCATTCCAGTCCCAATCTCTTCCATCCAAGTTCCTGTCTCCATCTGGGTTTCTACTCCTCCACCCCCACAAAATAAAATCAGCCTGAAGCAGCTGGTATGGATCATTCCAGCTTTAATGGTAGAACTCAGGTAAATTATCATCACCTGGCAAAAAGTTTAATAAAATAATCTCAGTGCTAAAGAGCACTGAGCAGAAAACAGCTCAGGAGAAACCCCTAGTGGCAAGATGGGGGAGGCCCAGCTGCCAGTTGCCAGGGCAGACAGAGCAACAGGTGCTGGTTGCCAGGACAACTTCTGGGGAGTCAGCTGACAGGAAGGGGCAGGGCCTGGCCCATATAAGCCCAGGTAGGAGGCCAGGAGGGCAGTTCCCCTCTGGTGACCAAAGGAGGAGGAGCTTCGCCAGTGCAGACAGAAGGGACAGCCCTGACTGTGTGAGCAACCCCTGGGTGCTGCTGGGGTTAGAGTATTTCCTAGTAGGGATTGAATGTTGTTCGGCTGGACAGGTTAGCTTTTTATGTTATAGCCCAGGGGCTTTGTGTTTTTGTGTTTGTTGTTTTAACTGGAGGACTGGATGAGGCTATTAGGGGTTGGAGGAGGCCTCATAGGGGCTCCATGGTAGAGTGGGGACCCCAGCACCAGAGAGGGCACAGCTGTCCCCCAGTCCCAAAAAGGGGAGCTAAGAATCGGAGGCCAGGTAAGGCTGAGGCTGCCTGAGCCCAGAAGGGGGTTCAATACCCCGAGGAGGAGATTTGGGGGCCGGGTACAGCTACAGCCACCTGAGCCCCAGAGAGGGGGCAGCGTGAGGAACCCCAAGGCAAGGGGGAAGTGATTGACAAGTGCCAGAGGGGCACAGTTGTGAGAGACAAGCCAGAACGCCTGTGTGGTGCAGGTTACAAGAGACGAGCCAGAGCATTGGTGAGGCACAGGCTGTGAGGCAAGTCGAGCATTGGTGGGGTGCAGGTTGCGAGAGTGGAACAGACCCAAACAACATCAAGTACATCCGCGAGGCTTGGGCTGCGATGTAAGGGGAGGAAAGGAGCTGCGGATAGTCCCCCAGGCATCGAGACAGAAAATGGGCAGCCTCCTGCTTGATTAATATCCATTTTCATTGATTAATCCATTGATTAATAATGGCAGACGAGAAGGCAGGCGGTTGACGCATAACCGGTGTTGCGGGGTCACTTGTGGACGGACCCCGAAGAGGCATACCTGTCACACTTGGGCATGGGAGCACTACCCATTCACCCTTTAATTCACACAGTGCTTTAGTTATAAACCCTTGTAAATATATATCTCCAATTTGGGTACATCTTTTTGGTTCAGAACTTCTGACATTAACCGTACCTAAACTTTTCATTTGTTGAAGAACATTCCAAGAAGGCTAAAACATAACTGAGAAATGCAAATGAGAACATAAAGCATACCATTTATTAAACATTGCATGGTTTTTGTCTATATAGAATATTTTTTGAAGAGCTGATGTGTTTGGGGGAATGTGATGCGTTCCCTCATTGCAAGTGTTTTAACAGGAAGCAATTTTTGAATTTATAAGATGTAATCATTCCTTTTATATAGTTCCATTTTTCTTTGTGAAATCAATTGTTTGATTTGTTCTTCACCGACAAATTTTTGGCTGAAAGCTTTACAATGTCTTTTCCATCACTGGTGGCTCATCTGAAGTCTCGGGGTCATCCTTCCCTATTTTCCATACATGTATATCAGACAGAGTGCAAGGATGAAGGGATGCTTCCTTAGAGTAGCATTTCTCAACCTGTGGATCACGGCCCAAAGTGGGTTGCAAGAATATATGAAATGATCATGAACAAACTTTAAAAATGGATCCACAAACTTTAAAAATGGAAACGTTTGCTCTCCAGAGCGCCCCAAGAGATGACGAGGTCTAATGGTCATAAACTACTGCAAGACTGTTTCAGGCTGGACATAAGGAAGAATTTCTTTACTGTCCGAGCCCTCAAGGTCTGGAACAGCCTGCCATTGGAGGTGGTTCAAGCACCTACATTGAACACCTTCAAGAGCAAATTGGATGCTTCTCTTGCTGGGATCCTATGACCCCAGCTGACTTCCTGCCCTTTGGGTGGGGGATGGACTCGATCTCCTGAGGTCCCTTCCAGCCCTAATGTCTATGAAATCTATGAAAATGAAACAAAACAGAACAAAACATGAAACAAACAGCAGCAAATGAAACCACACAAATAGTGAGCTCCTGGCCTCTGAAAATCACCACACTTCAGGTGTTTAAATATAGCACCAAACAGTTGAAGAAATCAAAGTAGACATAAGTGACTAGCAACAGCAAAGCTCTTAAGGCCTCTCTACATGTGCAGGTAAAGGTGAAATGGGCTGTAATGTGCAATCCACATAATTGCACCTTCTGCCATGCCACCAGTGCATGGCAGGAGGCATGACTGTCGACTCACACATTAAATCCCATAATGCTTTATTGCTGGTGCAGGGGGAGCCCAATCCTGGGAGCCCCCTCAGCTGATCACAGCATCTGAGGGGGATCCCAACCACGGGGGTGCCCAATGCACCTCCGGGGCGGTGAGATGCAGTTGCTGCAATCTCCCAGCCTCAGGGGTAGGTGAAACTCCCATGGCTGAGAGGTCACAGCTACTGCAATCACCCAGCCTCAGAGGCTTCATATACCCCCAGGACTGGGAAATAGCAGTTATTCCCAGAATCAGCAACAGCTGGGACTGAAAGTCCTCTCAGTAGTGGGCAGTGGCAATGCATAGGGGGTGCACATGCACCTCCCGAGAGCACCAGTGCACTCCCTGACCAGCCATGTTTGCCGCTTGGGTGATGGGCAGGGGGGCCAGGCAGAAGCACCAGTGCCCCCACTGCAAGCACCAGCTGACTGCTGCAGCCACTCCCAGAAGCAGCTGCAGCAATTGGCCATCATTGAATCAGCCACAGGGGTCATTGCAGTGAGACTCCCCGCCAGTCAGCAGGATTGGCCACAGGTGGACCACCCCCCCAGGCAGTGAGATCAGTGTGGATAGACGGGTCTGGTCACAACGGAGGCATGTGTTCCCCCTGACTAAGGCGGCACGAGTTGCCCATGGTAGTGGGACTCCCAGCCCTGGCTGGCCATGGTATGCCCCTGTGGCTGGGAGTCCTGTCAGCTGACAGGGCTCCCAGCCACAGGGCAGACCCTACTACACATGAAAATTAAAATTTGAGAGCAGCCAGCTACAAAGTTAGTCCACATTTTCAAGGTCTAACTTTACAGCTAGTTGGAGCTTTTTATGGCATGATAGCTACTTTGCATGTGTAACTGGTCTGAAGGCAATTCCAGTTAATCAGTTAATTGTGCAATACTTTGTGTAATCTCTGCTTCAGGGCCTGTTGGGGTTATGAAATCCTCTGTACTAATTTTTTTATGAATGTTTGAAAATCTAAAATTGTCATGTATGTACTGTTTCAGGATTTGGGTGTCAGAAGTAGACTGGCTAAGTTTGCAGATGACAACAAATTATGGAGAAGTACAGTCACATTAGAGGGTAGGCTGGGGATTCAGGCTGACTTGGACAGGCTCACAAAGTGAGTGGATAAAAACCTGATGACTTTCAACATAGAAAAATGCAAGGTGCTCCACCTCAGGAGAAAGAACCCACATCATACCTATAGACTTGGCAGTGCTACATGCACTAACACTATGACTGAAAGAGACTTGGGGGTCATGACTGACCACAAGATGAACATGAGCCACCAATGAGATGTCACAGCCAGCAAAACAATTAAAGCCTGGCTTGCATCTACTGATGCATCTCAAGCAAGATCCAGGCTGTCATCCTCCCACTTTATTCAGCCTTGGTGAAGCTACAGCTGCAGTACTGCATCCAGTTCTAGGTTCCATACTTTAGGAAGGACATAGAGGAGCTTGAGAGAGTCCAGAGGAGAGCTATGTGCATAATCAGAAGTCAAGAGAGCAAGCCTTATGAAGAGAGGCTGAAAGGCATAGGACTCTTCAGCTTGGAAAAGCATAGGTTCAGGGGGCACTTGGTAGCAGCCTATAAGTATATCAGGATTGTGCATCAGGATCTGGGAGAACATCTGTTCACTGTGAACATCTGTGAGAGGGGAGACAGGAGCCCTTCCAGCGTGGCCCGGACCTCTAACCAGAGCACTGCAGCACTCACTGTAGGAGCCAAGATGAGCGGCAGCAGGAAGGAGACCAGAGCACAGACACTGGCGCAGGTGCAGGCTCAGCAGTTTTGCAGCTGCCTGAGCCTGCATGCTGGGGAAAGCTGGAGGCGTGGCCTCCAAGCAGAGCAGGGTGTTCAAAAGGCAGCTGGGGAAACAGCTGGCAGAGAGCTGGAGAGAGGTGGAACACCAGCTGGGAGATGCCAGCTCAGGAGCCGGGAGGCTCCAGCTCTAGCTCCAGCTTCCCAGAGAAGGAGGCAGCCTTCCACCAAGAGACCAGCAAGGCAGAAGGCAGGCTCGGGGGTTGGCAGGAGCGAAGGAGCCCTGTTGGAAGGCAGAGATCAGGTGGGATGCCACTGGGGAATGGCAAGAGTCCAACTAAAAGCCCCAGAACCAGGACTGAGGGCAGACCCTCAAGTCCACAATCATTCTTGGGTGGCTCCAGAGGGGGCAGAGCATGGGGAACCATGAACCCCAGAAAAGGGGAGAGGAGTGATGTCAGCAAGAGGGACCAGAGCAATGGGACCCCAGGTCAGTCAGGCTCCAGGGTAGGGATGCTGCAGGAACTAGTAGGGATGGGGCACAAGGGCGGTCCCAGTACCCCTGCCTGTTAGAGGGGAGAAGATGAACAAGTCCCCTAGGAGGGGGAGAGAAAGGAGCCCCGAAAAAGAGAGAGAGAAAGGCAAGCTCGGGAGCTCCACCAGCAGGTTTTGGCATTTTCAGTTGAGTTGTAGGTAAGCCCAGAAGGGGCAAGTTTATTTTTCTCAAAGAGGGGAAAACCAGCCCAAAAACCAGGGATGGATCCCTGAAGGTTCATGGCCCAGAAGACCCAGCCCTTGCAAGGCAGACAGTGTGGGGAAGATCTGTGGGAAGCAGAATCAACCCAGGCTGAACGCGTGGTAAGTGTGGGGTAAAGAGGAGGTCTGGAGCCCCACAAAGACAACCCCAGGGTCGAGACCCCTCCGGGCCCCCAACGGGGAACTGCCTCCCCAACTAATAACACCAAAGACATGGCAGAAAAGAAAAAGGGGCAGTGCCCAGACCTTCTAGGTGGCACCAGAATAGGGTTTCACCCTGATGTCACTGGAAGGCAGGGCACCCATGCAGAAGTCCCCAAAGCCTTACAATACCTACCAGTGACAACCAGGACACCCCAAGGGAAGACAAGGTCCAACAGTCACAAACTGCTGGAAGAACATTTTCGACTGGACATAAGGAAAAGCTTCTTTACTGTTTGAGTCTCAGAGCCTGGAATAGACTTCCTCAAGAAGTGATGCAAGCACCTACTTGGGACATGTTCAAGAAGCGTTTGGATGACTATCTTGCTGGGGTCATCTGACCCCAACTGACTTCCTGCCCTTTGGGTAGGGGGCTGGACCTGATGATCTCACAAGGTCTCTTCCAGCCTTAATGTCTATGAAATCTATGAAGAGTCAGGGAGGATTTTTTTTTCTACCAGTGCACAAGTTGTATGTATTCTGATTGGGTGTTTGTCCTTTTCTGGAGGGATAGTCTTGCTCCCATACTCAGTATCAAACTTTTGCCATATTTGGGGTTCATAGATGAGAATAAAAGGCACAAGTTTGGGTTTGGATTTTGTTAGTTTTTTTCCTTCGTCTGCACCATGGTTTGTAGATGACTTACTAGGATCATCTTGGGTATATTTCACCTAAGCAATTCCTTGTTTTTGCAGGGGTGTTTGACTATGGTGGTGCTTTCCTCTCTCCCGTTCTCTGGCTGTGCTGCTCCATTTCCCTGACAGTTTAATCCTCTGAGACTTTAATGCTTTGATTTGGTTTGACTAAAGTTATCGAGTTCAAAATAGTGTCTGAGCCAAATGTGGTGTCTGGTGATAGATAAGGGATCAGATTAGCTCATCCACTCCTCCAGGTTTTAAACTCTGTAAAATCTATAGTTTTATATTTTCAAAATTTAGATTATATAATCAATCAGAATGAGCAGTGGCGCACAGTTCTCTGAGACTGCAACGTGTTTGAGTAAGTGGATGATTTCCAGTTCATCCTGTTTTTTACTACCATCACTTGCATCCTTTTGGGTGTTTTCACATGTGCTCCATAGTTACAGAATGTCAGAGCTGCTTCCCAGCTCATGTATAGGCACCCTTTATGCCTGATGTCACCATTAACATAGGTAACTGGAATTCCCAAAATAATCCTCTCTCAGTAAACAAAAGACAATAGCTCTAGCTCCCATATCCATCCAGGGTTTTTCTTTTTCCTTTTGAGGAGATTAACATGACATGAAATAACTTTCAAGAATGCTTTGGAACCTTGGGTAAGTAGGGAGAACAGGATCCCAAAACAGTGAAATCTGCCACATTTATATATAACCAATTTCCTCCGAGAGTTCTCTCACTCTGAATTGAGCAATGTAAAACTCAGTAAAGACACATTAAATAATCTCCTTGAAAACCTCCTATTGTTTGAAAGCAAATGAATAAAAACCACAAGAAACTTCACGTGGTATATGGTACATTGCATTTACTTAAATTAGCTCCAAAGTATCTATTTTCTATAGCATCAAGCATATAATTAATAATAAATAATAAGTAAATGTACTTCTTGAGAAAGGTGCCAGAGTTATGTCTGTAGAGAATGATGCTGTTTTTTTAAAATATACACAGAACAGGCACAGCTGCAATGCAGGCTTATGTGCTCTGCCCCCAATCACCTATGTATTTATTCTTACATGCTGTCCCCCCTCCCACCCCCAGTGTATGGTAACACATCTCAAGCTTTGTCTACACTGCTAGTTAGGGCTGACTTGATGGCTGCCTTGAAACTAATATCACTGACCATCTACACCAAAAGCCCCTATGCTTGACTGTTCCAGCAACAGTCCACCCTAACCCTGTAATGTTACTTTGCCTTTGAATGTGCCTTTGAATGTTACTTTGTAGGCATCAGGCAGGAGAGGAATACCATCAACAAGCTCATAACTTCCCATTTTTGACTTCTGGGCCTTTACATCCCACTCTGCTGTCTTCTCTACTGCCTGTGAGTGGAGCCAAGCAGAGAAGGGGAGACAAGTAGTAAGCAGACTGATTCTTACAAGAGCTGTGTTCAAGGAACAAGAAGCACAGTATGGATAACTTTGCTGCTGGGTTCAAGGTAAGACAGAAACAGGGAGGGATAAGTTATATGGGACCACAGTTGTCAACCTAAGAACGGTATTTTTAAATGGGAATCTGCATACTTTTTACCGATGGCCACATTTTTTTGTTCCTTGAGCACAGCTCTTGCAGCAATCAGTGTGCTCTTTGCCGGACCTTCGATCAAACTATGGCTGCTTAGTGTTTTTACTGACAGCTAATTTTGTTATTGACTTTACCAGTGGCCCTTTTTGGTCTGATGTTTATTGACAGTCAGAAAAGTTACTGATAGATAACCCTGTGTGGATAACACTCATTGAGGGAGACCCTCACCCACTTAGAGGTAGTACAAGAATGGCAGTCACCACCACTCCTAGACACTGCCTTGGCAACTACCGGTCCCCAGCCCTTGCTACTACTGCTGCCCAGGGTGCTGAACCAGGTAGTTAAACCTCTGGCATTATCAATTGCCTAAACAATCTGTCACCCTCTATTATTTTTCTTCTTATGAATCTTATAAGTTCCTTATGAAAATACTATGCTCTGATACAGGCAGTTTTTCCATTTATAATTTATGACCATTACAATGAATGACATGACACTGTTCATCTCCCTATGAGCTTGTTTTACCTATGAATTAAAAATAAATTATTTTCTAGTTGCCATGAATAATTATTTTCTGAAAGGTTGAAGAATATTTATCTTACTGCAGTGGACTGAGTTTAGCATGATAGGAAAGGTTTAAGGTACCTTTCCCAGATACTCAGATTAAAAATGAGCTCGTCTAAAATGCTTAAGAAAGTGCAGTATGACTTACTGAGTTCTTTACATATCTCATCTACTCTTTTTATGGCAATACTAACGGCAACAGGATGATGTCAATGAGTGGTAGCCTTCCTGCAGTGAGAAAAAGAGTTTGCCAGAAACATTTAATCTCAAATAAATTGTTTGGGTTTAGTCCAGCCAGAATCAAAACAAAAAGTCATTTTTTTCAGTTTCTATTAAATATAGAAAGAAGCAACACAGATTTCTTTCACTGCAGTTAAAACCAAATACCAGGTTTCATGCTGCCAAGATCCCAACAATGTAACATCTGACTTCCCTAGCAAAGTATTAGAAGTATTTCATAACCCAAATTTAAGCAATATAACATTACAAGGGCAAATTTGAGTCCCTCCTCTGATTTCGAATCAGCAGCATTAAGAACAAGCTCTTTTTTCTCTATTTTCAAAAAAGATTCTTTACTGTGGGAAAAGTTGTATTTAGAAAATATTAAATTAATAACATTAACCACAGAGAAGCCAGTAGATAGGTTCCACAGGCAACAATAATTCTGTTTCCTTACATATAGACAGGATGAGACAGCCTTTAATTACAAATTGCACAATTCAGTGTTCACTGACTTGTATCAGGCTAGCTGCATTTTTAACCTTTTCCATTCAAGTGCATCACATCTGGGTGGCAGATGTCTCGCCTCACTCTCTCGCAGAGCATATAGTTCCACAGTTCTTCTACTCTGTAGATCAGCTCCCCAGGATATAGCATCATATTTACTAATTGTAACTACTCAGGAGGGACTATCTTATGGGCTGTGGTCAATGTATGAATGCAAAGACATTTTTTTCTCCCCTCCTTACAACTCTTTTGTTACTATGGTGTGCTGGCTTTTCCTGCTCTGATCTGGCAAAGAATGTCTTGCATGTGAAAGTCTGTCTAACTCTAGCCCAACTATGTAGTGGGCACATCCAAATGAAACCCTATGGGCACAAGACAAGTGCACACATGCCCCTTGCAGCATCTCAAAGTCCTTTGAGATGCTGCAAGAGGCATGTGCAGGAATGAAAACATTTTCCATAGGGCATAATTAGACCCCAGGGTATCCAGGGGTCAAAACCACCCCAAAAAAAACACAGAAGAAAAAAGCTGGGCAGACCGCGGTCCTGGATCATGCCATGAGGCAACCAGGGTTTGGGTCCTTCCCAGAGAAGCTCTGGTAGCCAGCCAGTGTGTCTATGGTTGGCCCTCACCCCAGTGCTGAAGCACTCTGCCTCCTGCAGGTAAGTAGGAGGTAGGGGGACTTGAGGAGGAGACAGGGGACCATGGGGGAATCCCCACTGGCCCTGCCCACTCCCCCAGCCCCCCAACAGCTGCTCCACCTGGCCTCATTCCCTGCCTGCCCCCCGAGCACTGTCTAACCTGGCCCCAGCATCCCAGCAATTAAAAAAAAACAACCACCCTGCACTCACTGGCAGTAGCAGCTGCCATCAGGATCACTGGGGCCTGTGGCAGAGCCCACCCAGCAGCATGGGGCCCAGATGACAGCTGAAGCAACCCCCAGCTGCTCAACAGTGCACAGAACTGCACGATGCCCTGCTGACCCTGGTCACACTGGCCTGAGGGGCAGTGGCAGTGCAGATGCCAGGTGGCTGGGGCTGGGCCCTGCTGTCCCCTGCTGCCCCATGCTGCATGGGGGGGCTCTGCCACTAGGCCCCAGAGGCCCACAGCTTTTTTTAAATGCCGGGAGACTGGGGCCAGTTGGGGCAGCCATTGGGGGGGACTGGGGTGCAAGTGGTAGGTGGCACTGGGTGGGGCAACCATCGGGGCAACCATCAGGGGGCTGGGGTGCAAGCTGGGGGTGGGCCTGGGTGGGGCAACAATCCAGGGTGCTAGGGGAGTAAGCAGGGCTGGGGCATGTGGGACCTGCAGGAGGGGTGGTAGGTCCTGTGGGGGCCATGTGGCCCCTGTTTTGGGGCTGTAGCTTCTGTGGGGGCTGTAAGCCATGCTGGGGGGGATGTAGCCCCTGTTGAGGGGCAGCTCATGAGCTGTGCAGGGGTGGGATGCACCCTGCAAGGGGAAGGGGACCTACCCCTCCTGAGTAGCCCACTCACACAGTTTGCCCACAATCCACCCCATACACCCCATGGCCTCTACATCCCTCCACAGCCACCTATAATCAGATCGTTATCTCTCTGTCTCTCACTGTGTGTGTGTGTATTTATATATGTGTGTGTGTGTATGTATATGTGTGTATTTATATATATGTGTGTGTGTGTGTGTGTGTGTGTGTGTACGTACTAGCGGTCTCTTTTTTTAACTGTGGAGGAACATGGAAGTCAGGATATTTTACAGAGTGACTTTGGGATTTTTTTATCAGGGATTTTTCAGTTTTCCAATAGGAAACACCAGAATTCCTGCTAAGGAGGTCAGTGGCAGGACCCAAGCAGAGGAGCCTGCTCAGAGCTGGCACCTTGAACCCAGCTGGAGGTGACTGACTTCCTGGTCAACTGGGGCCAAACAGACATGCTTTGATAGTTCAAAGCAGGCCACCACACTGGGAACATCTTCTGGGAGATAGCTGCCCAGATGGCCAAGCAGAGGGCATGCATAGCAGTAGTGCTGCACAAAGGCCAACTCTGCATCCACAATCCACTGGCAGCTGGCCCAGAGGAGCATATGACTCTTTTGGCTGTGCAGTCCTCATCCGGGTCTGGCAGGTGTGCAGCAGGTCACAGCCAGACAGCAGCCCCCACTGCCAGACTGCTGCAGTGGGTAGAGGGTGTAGGGAACGCTCAGGACTGCTTCAGCAGTCCAGCTGGCACAAGGGATAGTGTCCCCAGGTACCAGTTGGCTGGGCCTCAGAAGCTCCTGAGAGCAAGTAGCCCAGGGCAGCTTTTTGTACTGATGGGGCCATGACAGGGCAGCTTTTTATACTGCTGGGAACAGCACCCACCTGTGTGCCCCAAGTGATACAATTTGCCCCACACCAAAGTGCATGTCTGGGCACATGCGCTGAGGCAAAAAGCCCTGGCTCAAATTTGCACCGCTTTTATTTGAGCTGCTGAAAGAGCATGTGCTGGCATGTGTAGACATACCCTATGTTGCCATAACAATGAACTATTGCAACGTAGCTCATTGCTACAGCAGCATAGGTCAGTGGGCACTAGCCATGACACCATCACTACTACACAGTGGCCCATTGCCACTGTGCAGCAGGGTCAGAAATGACCCATGCCATGCTAGGACTTCACAGTACTGGTGGGTACTACACAGTCATTTAGTACATGCTAAAGCAAGTACTAAATGACTGTGCAGTACCAACTGTGCAGTGGGGTGCACATGTAGACACACCCAGTTAGTAGAATAAGAGATATCAGCATAAGAAATCCTTGCCTCATGTCATTAAACAATACTTTTATTGTTACAATACAGTTATTTTGAAAAAACTGTTTTTTGCAATAGAAAAAGCATAAAAAGGAAAGGCTTTAAAAAACAACCTAAGCCTGCATAGCCATCTTACCTAGAGCAAAGGAAATAAATTACTACACAGTAAAAGAAGGCAGGGCTTTCCAGTCTGTTAGCTGTTCTGTAGTAAATGCAAATGAAATGGAGACTACAAGTAAATGGTAAATGAAAACTAATTCATGGAATCTTACCCATTCTTCACTGATGGCTAAGCTACTAAGCTGTAATTCTCACTTACTGCAGAGTAAGTGTGGACTCTTGAGTGTCTACACATCAAGCGCAGTTGGTGGGGCAAGCAGAGCATTCCATAGAAGCAGTGGGTTGGTGGTGGGGAAGAGTTTGAAGCTGGCCAGAAGCAGGGGGGTTTTCAGCTTCCCCGATACTGACCCGAATGCCTAGCCAGCTGCAAACCCCCCACCCCCTCCCACTCCCGGCAGGCTGCAAACCCCATTCTGCTCCTGGCCAACTGCAACCCCCCCCCCCCCAACCAGAGGACGCTCCACCCACCCCCAGTCTGAGTTCACCAACCACACCTGCTACATGTTCATTAATGCATAACTGGTGCTAATGCATATTAGTGCAGATGAACACTGTAGTGATGTTAATAATCTTTAGGCTAAATCTACTGTGCATTATGACATTAGCACAAGTTTTTCCTGCTATGCTAATGCACAGTAGAATTAGTCTTCTGCCCATTAAGCATCTCGTGTAGACATGCCCACGAGACACTTAATGTGCAGCAGACTAATTCTACCAAGCATTAGTGCAGTGGGCAAAAGGTATGCTAATTAGTGCAGTACATTAACTTCACTAAAAAAGCATTCATCTGTATGCAAGAAGTTACAGCAGAGCATCTGACTCATTTTAAAGCCCACCCCCCATTACGTCATAGTTACTCCTTTGTGTACCCTTAGATAGGCCTAGTTTATCCAGATGTCCCCACTTTTACGAACACTCCAAACACCTGCAGTCTCTGCATCTCTCCCTGTCTGTCCCTTCAATGAAACATTTTCTTAATCCAATTCAAAGTCCTTTTGTTTTGCAAAATTGCTTGACCTTGCTTGAAACTATTGCTCCTCCACTAAAGGGTAGACTACTCATCTGTTAGTTCTGTGCAAAGTACTTTAATTAGCTGCAAGTGAGAGTTCTCAGAAGCTTTGTTCTTCTCCATTATCTATATGCAGGTAAGCTTGTGCTCGGGTGAAGTTTGTGATAATCATAAAACAAAGACCACATTAGAGTGTGTTTATACATGTTATTGAACAGCTACCAGCCCCATGCACTAGCAAGCCTTTGCTGCCAACTTCTAATCTCTCTCAAGTTTCCTTATGCTGATATATTATTTACTCCTTTACTTTTTCCTTGAGCAGTGTCCAACCCTAGTCTTACCTACATGGCCTGTATATTACTAATGCTTAACTTTAATTGAGTAACAAAATAGAACAGTACCTGTGTTTATCATGGCAGCCTTAGATATTAATATGCAAATTAACAATATTTTGTTATAGTTTTATATCCTCCCCGCTAACAGCTGACATGAACAGTTTCTGTGCCCTCTAAATTAGTAACACTGCAGTTTTCTGCTCCTATTGATACAGCCAATAGCACTAGTAAATTTATTATTATTTTTTTCATAATATTTTAAAAATTCTAATATTATAAAAGCCTAAATCTGTCTGTCTGTAACACTTTACTTGCTCTCTGATTGGCTGATGGAAATGACCAATCAGAGTGCTCCAAGCATGGGGGAACATCACCATGATCCTGAAGCCATGCTAAGGATTAGACACAGGGTGGGGGAGCTGAGACCAGCACTGCTGGCCTTGCCCCCCGCCCCCTTCCTGAAAGAGGCAGAATAGCAACAACATGGGGCATTAGGTGGCGGCACTCCATCCCAGGCCCCTCCCCTCCCCACTCCCCCTCATTCTTGATGGGCAATTGGCTAGTTGCAGTTATAAGAAGGGATCCGGATTTTCTGTTTGTGATGGAAAAATGTGGTAAAGCCCAGATTTTCTCATTTTAAGAAGTAAAAAGGAGAAAAACATGGGAAATGGTAGGTTTTCCCTTGCAGGCTGGCAGAGTTCCAGCCTGGAAGAGACTGTGGGTAGCGAAAGAAGGGCGATCAGCAAGGTGTGTCATGTACACATGCACACGTACACATGCATATGACGACCAGGCAACCTAGAGACCAGCTCCTGCAGGTAAGTGTGGTGGAGGGGGTGGGAGGGAATTAAGGCCCCCATAATGAGAGAGGGAGTTGGGCAGGGCTGGATTTGGGGCTGCTGCCCAGCTGGGGTGGTATGTGGGGCTTGGGGCTGGAATGCGAGCCTATGTGGCCCAGGTGGGGAGCAGAATGCTCCCAGTTGACATGGTCTCATGGAGGTCAGGTGCTGCCCAGTTCTGCTCAGAGGAGGTAGCTAGGCACGTAACCTGATGCCAGCGCCCAGTGACCCCTCTGAGCAGAACCGGGTGGCCCTCCACAAGGCCATGTCAACCTGGAGGTCCAGAAGGGGACTGATCCGGTGGGCCAGTCCGGGTGGTAGTTCGAGGATACCAGGCACAAATCCAACTTTTCCCTGGTGACTTGAACGAGGGCTGGGCAGGCCAGAGTTACCTCAAAGGGTCCCAGCAGGTATGCAGAGCCCCAGGGTCAGCACCCAGCGACCCCTCCAAGTGGAACCAGGCAGCGGCTGACCAGGGCCAGGGCGGCCAGGGCCCAGGCAGCCCTTCACCAGGCCATATCAACCTGGAAGTCCAGAAGGGGACTGATTCAGCAGGCCAGGCCAGGTGGCAGTTCCAGGAGCCCAGGCATGAATCCAGTCGGGCCAGGCAGGCTGGGGCTATCTCAAAGGATCACTGCTATTGGGGCCTGGTGCAGCAGGGCAGAATGGGATGGGGAAGTTCAATGCTGCCACCATTAGCCTCACACCACCATGGTAAGGTGCTCCCACAAGCCTGGAAGCAATGAGGGGCACAAATCCATGCTGCCACCCCCACTGCTGTTGGTTGAGCAGGAAGTGCTTTGCCATGGTGATGCAGGACTGGCATCAAGCTTCCCCACCTTGCTCTGTCCTGATGCACTGGATCCTACCCACTGGGCTGCAGAGGATGTGGGAGCGCAGCAGAGTGGAGAGCCTGAGTCTACAGTGGGCAGCCTGCACCCACCCTCCACATCCATGAGGTCTGTTCAAGCTGTGCTGCCCATGGGGGAGGGAGAGGTGAGCTCTGCACTCCATCACAATAGCCACCACCTCCCACATGCAGCAGCCAGGGCTCAGGAACTGCTGCGGGAGGGGGGGTAGAGAGCTTCAGACCCAGGTCCCTGGCCCCATAGCCATGGCAGCTGGAGGCCCCAGCTCTGGCAGGGCTGGGGGTGGGGGTGGGGATGGGGTGGGGAGTAAGGGGCATCATCAGCGCCCAAGGGGCTGTGGTTAGGGAATGAGGGGCTTCATCAGGGTTGGGAGGCTGTGGGTGGAAGTGAAGGGCAATGGCATGGACAAGGCATTAGCATATCAGGGCTGCTCAGTACCACAAAGCAGTGAGGGGGAACAGCCAGAGCTAGACTTGCATCCTGGTGAGTGAAAGGGATAGGGGGGAGTTCTGATTTTCTATGATAAAAAACTCAAAATCAAATGCCAAAATTTTTAGGTATTTAGAATGTATTTTATTATAGTCATTGAGGCACTAAAGCTAGGAACAGACATTACACATAAACTGATTTAAACCTGTAATAAAACAGACATTCAGTGCGCATAAACCAGTTTGCAAATGGCTGAAACTGGTTTGAGATAAACCTGGTTGAATGTAGTATCTGACTTAACTGATTTGGGTCCAACCAATTTTTGCAATGTCTGTCCCAGACCCCTTCCTGGTTTAATTTAGAACAAAGTCCCCAAGCATCCCAGATGATTTGAGCCCTGGGCAAGGCTCTCTGCTCCAAAACAGGGTGGTCTCACCCCTCTGCTCCCTAGGTGGACCTCTGGTGGAGACAGCAGGCACAACAGTGTCTGCCTAGTTTCCCCCTGGCCAAGCAGGGATTCCCCCCTTTCCCCCGCAACAGTATGAACCATAGCCAATGTGTGGTATGGTAGTTAATGTTGAGAGAGATCTGTGTAAGGCAGACAGGACAGTGTCTTCTTAGGGTTTTTTGGAGCAAATCAACAGGTAGCTAGTAATGTCCCTCCATTCCTTCCTTGGAAAAAGTTGTTTAAGAAGAGCTTGAACTAATGAGAGAGGCTTTTTTTTCCTTAATGGGCTTCCTAAACAGAGCATCCTGCAGGACCTGGCCACACCACCCAGCTCAGCACTATGGAAGGGAAGGGAGGGCTGCTCTAGTGTCCCCTGGCTTCTAGCCTGAACAACTGCTGGCATGTGCCTGCATTTTTTTCTGACCAGAGGGAATGTCTATGCATCTGTAAACTGGTTCAGCCTAGCCAGGTTAGACTAACCTGCGATGATTGAACCAATTTAGGCTCAGGCTTTTTCAATGTCTGTCCTTAGCTCAATAGGATTCCAGACTACTTTAAAATGATAAATATATCAATAAAACATTGTGCTCAACTGATATATAGAGCAGCATTTCATTTTAATAATGAAGAATCATGGATTTTGGGGGTTTTAATCAGAGAATTTGCATCTTTTTATCAGAGAGTTTGTGATTTTTAAACAGAGAAAACCAGGGTCCCTGTACTGTAAGACACAGAGTTCCCTAGGAGAAAAAGATAGGAATGTATTGACCCAAATGCCACCTGACTTCATATAGCTGGCTGATGTCCACTTACCCTCTAAGGAATCTGAATCCTATTTTGTTTCTCAGTATTGAAAAACATCAGCAAAATCATTGGATTACTGAGAGCTCAAACTGCAAATGGCTGTTTCTGTATACACTACCTGCAGCTGCTGCAGAGTGTGCTGTGCTGGTTGTCTGATACAGGGTTTTAATCTCCTATTTTGTCAGGCATTCTAAAGAGTTAATCCCATTTGATTTTGGTCTGCCAGCCAAACCCTGATGTATTTGCTGAGTGAAGCTTGGAAAATTAGGCATTTTTTTCCATTTTATTAGCATTTGTGGAGAGACAGGTGAGATCTAATTTCAAAACCTACAATCTAATTGTCACACATAGGAAACTGGGCAGAGAGCCAAAAGATAATGTTAGATGACTCTATCCACCCACAGAAAGTTACTTGTTTGACTTAACCCTTTAAAACTGGCATTATAAATATTTAGAGGTATATGTATATCTATAGAGGCATATATCTGTATATATGTCTCTAATTTTAATATAAATTATAAATTAAGTGTGCTGAATTTTGGATTTTTAAATTATTTCAAGCACTCAGAAAGCTACTATTCTGTGAGTCTGGGAGATATTTAAATCTGAAAAATTTAGTGAAGACAGAAAGAAATTTGTTTATGAATGCTCTTTGTTTCAGGCTCAACATTAAGAAAAACTTCTTCTCAGTTAGGGTATCCAGACTGTGGAATAAGCTTCCTCCAGAGGTGTTGAAATCACCTATCCTGGAAACCTTCAAGAGGATACTGGACGATCACCTTGCTGGGGTCACTTGAAGTCCCTGTTCCCACGAGCACTGCCAGGAGTGACTAGGAATAACAGTCACAAGCTGGCAGAGGGTAGATTTAGGCTAGATATCAGGAGGCGCTACTTCACAGTCAGGGCGGCTAGGATCTGGAACCAACTTCCAAGAGAAGTGGTGCTGGCTCCTACCCTGGGGGTCTTTAAGAGGAGGCTAGATGTACAGCTTACTGGGGTCATTTGATCCCAGTACTCTTTCCTACCATGGCAGGGGGTTGGACTAGATGATCTACTCAGGTCCTGTCCAAACCTAGAAACTATGAAACTATGACCCTTGTTGTCTTTCCTGCCTAGTGCATGGGGATGGACCCATTGATCTTCCAAAGGCCCTTCCAACCTTACAATCTGTGGGTGCATCCAGAAGAACACGCACGTGCCTCCTGCCCAATCTCAAACTCCTTTGAGACGGGGCAAGAGGCATATGTGGGAATGAAAAACTTAGAGCATGGGGAGAAAATTAGACGCCTGGATATCCAGGGGTCTAAAAAACCCAAAGTTTAGAAAAGCAGGGCAGGGCACAGTCCCAGACCAAGCCCTGAGGCAACCAGAGGCTGCCAGAGCATCTCTGTGGTTGGCCCCTTGCCCTGGTGCTGAAATGCGCAGCCTGCCAGACTGCATGTTCAGCACCAGAGCTTCAGTGCCAGTAAGTAAGGGGTTGGGGGGCTTGAGAAGGGGGGAGGGGACCATGGGGGTGGTCCCCCGCCAGTCCTGCCCACTCCCTCACCCCCCTTGACCTGGCCCCACTCCCCACAAGCCCCCCAACCACTTCCTTGCCTGCCCCTGCCCCCTGACAGCCCCCCAACCCCCAATCACTTCCCTGCCTGGCCTCTCTTCCTGCCAGCCACCCTGATCCCCCTGACCACTTCCCTGCCTGGCCCCTCCCCCTGCCTGCCTGGCTTGGCCCCATCCCCCCCGCCTTGCCCAGCCCAACCCTCTGCCAGCCCCCCTGACCTCCCGATCACCTTCCTTGCCTGGGCCCTACCCCTGACAGCCCCCAACCCCCCAATCACTTCTCTGTCTGGCCCCTCTCCCCATCAGCTCCCTCAACCCCCAATCACTTCCCTGTCCAGCCCCTCCCCTTCCAGCCCCCGCGACCCCTCCGATCACTTCCCTACCTGGCCCCACCCTCCACCAGCACCCCAAACCCCACATCCACTTTCCTGTGTGGCCCCTCCCCCCACCAGTCTCCTAGGCCCCCCGATCACTTCCCTGCCCAGCCCCACCCCCACCCCCACCCCCACCCGCCCTGACCCACCTGATCATTTTCCTTCCTGTCCCCACCACCTGCCAACCCTCCAAGACCCTGCAATCAGTTCCCTGCCTGGCACCTCCCCCACCTGCCCCACAGACCCCCCCAATCCCTGCCCTGTCCGGTCCCATCCCCTCTATGGCTTAAAAAAAACCCAAAAACCATCCTGGCACTTACCAGCAGTTGGAGCTGCCATCCATGTCACTGGGGCCCTGCCTGCACAGTGCAGTGCAGAGGGGCAGCCCCAGCCCAGGTCCCCTTGCCTGCCACTGCCCTGTGCTTCTCAGGGGTTCTTCCAGGAGGCCCTGGAGCCACCACACCCCTGCTCCTAGGGTAAGTAGATGCTTTTTTTGCTTTTTTTCTTCTTTTTTCTTTTTTTCCTTTAAAGTGATGGTGCCTGGGGTTGTGGTGGGCAGCCATGGGAGTACCCATGGGGGTGCAAGCGGGGGGTGGGGCTGGGCCCTGTGGGAGGGCATCAAAATATATATTCATGTATTCATGAATTAATGAAACTTGTATTTAGAGTTCACTTTATTATTATGATAAGAGACATGCTCTAACACTGTAGATATATCAATAAAACATTGTCCAACTGATAGCTTCTCTGTCTCACTCTTTATCTTTATAGTGCTCTTTTGTTTTACTTGTGGAGGAACATGGATTTGCAGGTATTTTACAGAGTGACTTTGGGATTTTTTTATCAGGGATTTTTCAGTTTTCCAAATCGGGAACACTATAATTCCTGCTTGGGAGGTCAGTGGCAGGACCCTACCTGCTCAGAGCTGGCACCTTGGATGTAGCTGGCTGTAGTTGACCTCCTGGCCAAATGGGGCCAGGAGGTCATACCTTGACAGGTCAAAGCAGGCCACCACATCTGGAACATCTTCTGGGTGATAGCTGCCCAGATGGCTGGGGATGGGGCATACATAGCAGTAGTGCCACACAGATGCCAACTCTGCAGCCACAGCCCACTGGCAGCTGGCCCAGAGGGGCAGATGTCTCTATTGGCTGTGCAGTGCCCATCTGGGTCTGACAGGTGCACAGCAGGTCATAGCCAGGCAGCAGTCCCCACTGCCAGAGAGCTGCAGTGGGTAGAGGGTGCAGGGAACTCTCAGGGCTGCTTCAGCAGTCCAGCTGGCACAAGGGGTAGTGTCCCCAGGTACCAATTGGCTGGGCCCCAGAAGCTCCTGAAAGCGAGTAGCCCTGAGCTACTTGCCAGGGCAGGGTGCTGGCCCTGGGCTCTAGCTTCCCTTGGCTGCAGATCCGGGCAGGCAGGATTATTTTGCCCCAAGTGGCACAATTTGCTCCACAACAAAGTGCAAGTCCAAGTATGTGCACTGAGGCAAAAAGCCCTGGCTCAAATTTGCACTGCTTCTATTTGAGGTGCTGCAAGCACACGTGCTTGCATGTGTGGACTGTATGAATCTCTCCATTGGCTGTGAGATTAAGTTTATTTACATTTTCTAAAATATGTATTTATAAAGTGGAGTAGTTCAATTGGGACCTTGGAATTTGAAACCAACATACATGGAAGGGCTGTTTTAGAGATCACTCTAAAAGAGCAGTCCTGGGTACATGTACAAACGCTACGCCTGAGAACAATAAACTCAGGTGGGAACTGTGCCAGGGTTCATTACATTGCATTAATATCATGTGTAGACACACCCAATTTGCATTAGATTTGTCCATTCTAGCTCAGAAGCTATTTTGTGAGAGACTAATTAACTGAGAACATGGGCTAACATAGTTCTATAAAAATACCGCTCTGTAAGTAATAACATTTGATGATGAAAAAGAGGTGCCAGGAAAAATGTAATTACACCATTTTTGGATTTCGGTGGAAATGTTAAGCTTCTAAGAAAAAAAAATGGCTTGTGCTGTATAGTTTATTGTTGATATCACCTTTCACATTAAGAAGAGGGAAAAAATGTAAGTAGATTATCTTCTATTTATCATAATAAAGGCCTTTTGTTGTTGTTGTCCGTGATACCCAAAATTCCTTTACTTACACCAACTAAGAGACAGTTGAGAATGAGAGAGAGAAAAGATAGGGGAAAAAGGAAATAAATGATTGTTGTGTATATATAAAATGTTAAGATAATGACATCTCAAGATTAGTATTTACAGTAATATGTTGTCCTGTTTTTCCTTGTCTCCTCCATTTTACATTGCCTCTTTTTTTCTACACTAAATAACTTGGTGCTTCTGGTATATAGTCATGGTGTAAAATCCATGATTGTGTAGAGGTGCAGGTAGTATCCACACTCTAGCCTTTCCTTCTCACTTCAGGGTATAGAACCAGGAAAGAATGCTTCTGATTCCATACTCTTACTTTCTACAAAGCATTGTGTCTGCCGGTGGATTGACTGTGAACCGGAGATTGAATTTCATTTTCTGAATGCCTCTGCTGGCATTAGCTCTAATAAGAACGCTTACAGAGAGTGCTAGATTGCCTTGCTGGAAGGAAATCCCTTTTTCTGCAACTCTGCACTATAGGGAACAAACATGAGGTTTTGGGGAACTGGAGAGTCTATGGAACCAGGCTGATCAGCACACCCCAGTATGTTGCTTCTCTCTTTGTAGCCCGAGTCTGAGGAACAACAGCTTCCAGAAGGCCCAGTTGTACACATTTATTCTCGGAAGAGATCATGGCTGACTCTGTATTAGTTACAGACATGACTTTCCTAGCAAAAACATAATTTGCTTGAATTTTTATTAAAAAAAATCATAGTCACTGTCATCCAAGCCAGCTTTCTATCAAACAAAACTTCCTTACCCAAACTCTTCTGGAATTTGGTTTCTTTAATGCCTTTAGACTGTTAAGAACATATTAAAATGCCATTTACAATTTTTTAGCCATGGGAAATCTAGCCTTAATCCTGGCCTTAGAAGGTTGATTGTAAGATGTGTCACAGGGCACCAGTAGATCATGAATCTACCAACAACTCACTATTAAAAAAGATTGGCTTTATCTGGCAGCTCCAAGAGCCTCATTCACAAAATAACAACCGAATCTGTAAGAGCAGGCAGTATCTCTTTTTGACAAGGAGTAAGAGTAAATGATTGCTGAAAGAGTTGCTTAACAATAATAGAAGATGAAGTAATACGTGCATGGATGGAATCTGTTTCTTCCTGCTAATGGCATCTTTTTGTCCCTCCTCTTCTCCTCCACCCCCTTTCTAAAGTGAAAAGCAAGTAGGATAAAACAATAAGTAGCCTAGCTGGTGGCCTTTGCCTTAAAAATCTGACTGAGAGAGTCAGCTGGTAGAGAATTATACAGATTATTCAGTGATACCTATTCAGGAATTCCATTACCATGACTGCAAAAATAGTTTAATTCCGACATTTTATCTTCCTGTTTTCCTTCTCCTTGGGAGAAGAAAGTTATTTTAAGTAATGAAAACAATTTAATTTAATTCAAACAAAAGTGTTATTTTTTTTTAACCTGAAACCGTGTTGGCAGAGACTTGCCAGTGTCCATCAATCCCTACCTGCTCCATCCACAAACTTCGCTGCCTTGCAAAGCATAGTGTAGCTTCTATCTGTTCTGTGCTCCCCAGGACTTGCTGCCTAGTCTTGACTGCCACTTGAAATGGTTCTTTATCTGGAAATCCATAAAACTCTAAACAGTATAAATTACAAAACAAATAATTTTAAAATGCAATGTGTTGCAAAGCATTTGCTAAATAACTATGTCAGGTGTTTCACGATTGTTTATTCCATAGCTCTAGATCAGGGGTTTTCAACCTTTTGGGGTCAGTGTACCTCCAGTGGCTGGATGCAGAGCAGTGTACCCCTGGTGGCTGGGTGCAGTGTGGGGGAGGGGGCTGCACAGCCGGACATTGAGTGGGTGTGTGTGGTGGGGTGACACATGGCTGGACACAGAGCAAGGGGCGGAGGGGAGGGTGACGCGTGGCTAGCTACAAAGCAGGGTGTGGGGTGGGGGGTGCATGGCCAAATGTGGAGCGGTGGCAGCCACAGCATGTGAGCTTCCCCCACCCCTCACAGCCAGCCACGTCGGCAGTGCTTGAATGGCAGCACAGCATCGTGCGTGGTAGTACTCCATCCCTGCCCTTACGTATTCCCTAGGGCCTTCTTAAGTACTACTGGAGATACATGTACCCCTGGTTGGCAACCCCTGCTCTAGGGTGTAGGATATTATTAAAATAATTAGAAATATCCTGTTCCACTTCCGCCCCTCCCTTCCCCAACACCCCATACAACCTGGGGGATGAAGCCATAAAAGGTAGGTCAAAAAGGTTGGGAAGATAAATGGCAATGTAGTAGAAGATTTTATAGTAGGGATGGAATAATTGTCCTTATATTTTCTTGTAGAGAAGCATGGTCATAGTCCACCTTTATTACTATCATGCTTATCTTTTTAAAAGCACAGTTTGTAGATGAAGAGGTTCTGAAAACTACACAGTAATCACTGTTTCTGGTAGATGGAGATAGCAGGCTTATATATATAAATGTTTGCTAGCTCCATCTACCAGAAAACAACGACTATTTTGTAGTTTATAGGTATAGATATAGATATAGATCATGACTTCTATGGAGTTCTTCATTTTAGACTACCCAGGGAGCCTGAAAACTGCAGGCAAATGTAGTGGTAGACTTGATTCAAGACAAGTATCTTTGTTTTGGCTTTGTGTTCATTTATAATCAGGTCATTGTTATTTTTATAAAATTTTATGCCAAGAATTTTAATAACCTCACAAGAGGGAAAGCTATATCACCTCATATTTTGGCTGCTGATTTTTTCTCATGCTGTGATTTGCTTTATCAGGTAAACCAAATACAAATCCATCAGACAGCTTTCTCATTTACATCACCTCTCCCATTTCAAAAGTAATTAAAAATATGCACACTTTCAAATGGAACCTCCCTAACCAAACATTTATTTTATCGTTCTCCACTCAGTTCTTGTCATAAATTGAAATCAGATATTAGGCCGGTGACGGAATTTTTTTGTTAGATTATGTGAAACTTAAGCCAAACTTATTTTTTCTTTAATGATTTTGTTTATTTCTTGTTGGGAGTCAGGAACTGAATGTATTTCTTTAGCTACAAATTAGGTAAGCTTTTCTCCTACTAGAAGTTATAGGGCTCCCATTTGATATGTGTAAAATAGAGTGTTATATTTAAAAGTGTATACTTCATAAGGTTATCATAAGTCAGACTACAAGGATAGACATAAGACAAAGGACCACCTTTTCAACAAAAATACATAAATCAAAACATAAATCTACCTACACAAGAAAATCTTTTGATTGTAGGATTTACTTGTGTTTTCTCCAAAGTACATTTAAATGGCTAACAATATAGGATCATAATAGGATACAATGCAATGTTGGGAGCCTATTTGAAAGAACCTAGTTTGGTACTAGAACTCTTTACCTGCAAATATAAGACATTAATAAACATAATACAAATGAGGTACTTCTCTAAAGGCAAACTGGTAATGGATAGTAGTAACAGAGTAACACAGGTGATGCACACAAAGAAGAAATTCAAGAATGTAGCATAATCCACAACTCCTCCTTCACTTAAGGGCAGCATCAATGAAGAAACAGGGAAGTATAAAGACGAGGGAGCAAATGTGATGATTTAGGTGCAGCGGTGGCCCGAAATAGCTCTTGCATTAGCACTTATGCTCCTTTTAATAAGTACCTTGCACAGTTATCCATACCTTGATTTCTTGAAGTCCAACTGTGAAAGGGGGCCGTCTCATAGCCAATCACACTGTTGGCCTGTCCACCTGTCTAGGGCAGTTTGCCCACCTGACTTTCCTGCCATACCTTTGTTGTAACAAAAGAGTTGTTTCTAGGTGAGAGGCTAGGGCCCGGTGCTGGGCTCTACCCAAATTGTGTGCCCCTTTCTCTGGACACTAATGAGGCCTCTAAATCCCCTACAGCCTCATCCTGAGCCACTGGGACAAATAACAATACAAACATAAGCACCTTACAACATAACTCTCACAATGCAGGCAGTGCTCATCCCCTTTAAGAAGGTAACATTTCCACCCCTAGGATAGCACATCTCTTAGCCCTGAGTACCTTGAGGCTCCTGGAGCCTTACTGTTCTCATAGGCAGCAAAATAGGCAGCACAAGGTCTCGGGAAGTTCTCACGCGCAGGAGCTCCTTTCCTTGGCAGTTGCCAGTGACCCTCCTAGCTCCAGCCCTGAGCTTATATGTCCCCAGGGCCCTGCCTCCTTCATCTGACCACCAGCAGGTGTTGGCCAATTACCCCGATTAGGCTGTTGCTCAGGCCACCAGCAACCTGCAGGGCTCTCTGGCCAGGCTGCTTCTGCCTGTAAAGGAGCAGGCCCTGCTACACTGACCCACTGCAAAGAACAGGAGTCAAACAAAAGTGGCAGCTTCTAAACACAGCCATTCACTTGGCTGAGAGAAGCAAGTAAACAAAGTCACACCACATTTGTATTGCATATATTGCAGTGTCTCCCCACTGAGTACCATACCTAGTTTAAGGTCAGATAATACTCTGTAAGGATGCCCCGTTTTAGGCTGGGCATAACATTTCTTTACTGTCCGAGCCCCCAAAACCTGGAATAGACTCCCTCCAGATGTGGTGCAGGCACCTACTTCTCGACTTATTCATGAAATGCTTGGATGCTTATCTTGCTTGGGTTCTTTGACTCTAGCTGACTTCCTGCCCCTGGGTAGGGGCCTGGTCTTGATGATCTTCAAGGTTCCTTCCAGCCCTTAAAAAAATCAATAAATAAAAAAATAAATTAAAGAATTCCCTTGGGTATGGCTTGTTACATGAAACATCTCCTTTCACCCTGCACCCATCTAAGAACATAACTGTTTGCCTTGTTACTGTTAGCACTGTCTTGTAAAGTGCATCACAGATAGTAACAGCTGATGTGGTTTCATATTTTCATAGATGTTTGCTTAAATACAATTCCTGTCTATTCAAGCTAGTATCTTATTAATTGTAAATCACTTGTGAATTGCCAAAATGCACTTTTATTGCTGGGATACTGTTGACTGGTTGTTAAAGTTTATACCTTCTCTGTTGCTATAATAAACACTGACATTCTAGGACATTTTTTACATGTACTTGGGAGGGAGAGGGGAAGGGGGAGGGGGATCTAATTAAAACACCCACAGAGTCTCATGTATAAGCATCTCCATACTTCAAAATGGTGGTGGGGGTGATTTGACTAAAGCTCATTGAACAAGCTTTAGTTAAATTACCCCCACCACCATTTTGAAGCACAGAGATGTCAATACATGAGATGTGGAAGTTAGCTACAGCATGGTAATTACCATGCTCCAGAAGACTTGATTAATCAATCAATCAATCGAGTCTGCTCCAATGTGCTGTAATTATAGTGCATTGGAGCAACCTCCCTGCATGTGTACAGGCACCTCATGTTATCACTCCATAAGAGTTTTCAAGGTGCCCAGCACTATAATACTTAGATGCTATTGTAAATTAAAATTTAGACCAGGTTTAATCCAAAACAGAATCTAAATCCTCAGATTCCTTCCCTTATTTCAGCCATTTTTTTCTATCTTTAATCAAGTCGTACTAGGTAATTTTTCTATTTCATTATGAAAGGCATCTTTGAAGAAATTAACTATATAATAGAGCACATTGCCATTTTCTTCAACATTATAAGGACTTTGGCTGGAAAAGTTATGATTCAAGTGCCGTGGGAGTTTTGAATAAAATTTTATTAACCCTTGTATCTTTGGACAGGTCTCAACAATGCAATTGAGAAGCAGAATGAATTAATTCAGGCTGAGCTCTGTGCTACCCTGACTAGATTGCTACTGGTTTCTGTTCTAATTAGTCTGAAGCTAGCTTAGGTATTTCTGCACCACTGAAGACCAACCTTTTTAGCAGGGGTGCCACAAATTAGCCCCACCCCTTCCCAGATGCTACTTCCATCCCCCTCCTTCACCCAATCAGATGCTGTACTTTCTGTTCCCTGCCTCTGTGTCACTACTAAATTGGTTGCTCTGCTTTCTCCTCCCAGCCCTGAACTCCCTGCCTGATATGCTGCTCTGTGTTCTGCTCCCTGCCCTAACCGCTACTGTGTTGTTTGTCCCCTCCCTGGTCTGCTGCATGCCACACAGAGGCTGCCTGTTGGCCACCCAGTCTCTACACTATATTGCAATCACTGCAGTGATTGCAATGAAGATGATGCCTTTGTTAACTATGCCTTCTGTTGCATTATGTGGAAAAATAGGTGATTCTTAAAAAAGGCTTTAAAGGTCATGACCTGTATCTGCAAATGGTTTAATTGCTGTAAAAGAAATCAGGGCAGGCTATAAAATGTATACATTGTACTGTCTCTTCAGTTTATCTCATTTAAGGTATTGATGTATCGCATCTGTATCTATCTATTATTTGGCTGTCCATGTTGAAGCAATGCCATTTGGGGCAATCCAAACCACCATAACTAAGTACCATATTTACTTAAATATAAGATAATCCTGAATATAGGACAACCCCTCAACAATTAGATTCTATATATGGAAAATTTATAAATTTGTTATAATTTTTCAGGTGTAGAATCTAATTATTGGATGTTTGCTTGAATTTGTCCCCTTCCTACTGCTACAGAAGATAAAGTAAATTTTAGATGGTTAGATGGCTCTTTTGCCCTCCCCACCCCTTCCCCTGCAACTTCTTTCTCTGTTCTTCCTCAGCACTGCAAGTTTTAGTACAGGTACTGCATAAACACACTTTTAAGCAGAACTTTTGTACCTACTGCACCTGCCGGGCCTCAATCATATGGTCCCTCGCCACCCGGCCCAGGGACTTGATGATAACTTTTCGCTCCGTCCCTTAGGTGTATGGGGCCACGATCTCCTGCCTCAGGTGGTCTTCTCCCCTCCTTATCCTGCCTGCCATGACTTTGATGATATCTCAGTGGTGGAGGGGTCCGACTGTCTGATTCCGGCTGCCCCAAGGCCGAGGCATGATGTTCTTCGCGAGGCTCCAACCTGTACCTCGCCTTATACCCAGCCTTGGCGGTGTGCTATTGCTGTTGTCAGCAGCCAACCCTCACTCTATGAGGGGTTCCTCCTGGTTGCTGTTAGACCCTAGAGGAGGGCCAAGTAAGCCCAGATCCCCTTTGACTCTTACGCCCTTAGTGGCCCTGACTCCCTCTGACTTTGGTGTCCAAAACAATAATAATAATGATAGTAATAATAAATAATTCACCAACAGGATACGGACACCACGATTATACGCCCCTTCACAACACACCCTAGATCACTACCTGGGAGTGCCTAGTACTGTTCTCTCCCCCTTACCAAATACCCATCCCCATTAGGGCTGCCTTCCTTAGCCTGTGAGGTACTCTCATCCATGTGTGCCCTCTACGTCCCTCAGTACAGGAACCATCCCTCGACGGGCTCCCGCATGGGTCCTCTGTCCCGGACGTGAGGGTCTTAGCTGGCCCTTTATGCAGATACCTCTTTTTCTGTAGGTCCGCTGGCCTTTGCCTCTGTTGATGAGGTCCCCACTGTAGGCTCTCCTCGGGGCCCTAAGTTTATATATAACCGGGACACCTGGGTCTTTCTTGGTCAGACAGCAGCGTCTCTGCCTGGGCACAGTTCAGGATCCTTTTCTGAGCTGTGAGCAGCGTTCCCCAGCCCCTCCACCTCCTTAGTGGACCCAGGGGCTCTTCTTTCGATGCTCTCTCGCCACCTCTGCTTCCCCACTGCTCTGTTGTTCCCCCTTCTTATACTTCCGGGTTGGTTCTCCTCCCCCTCTCTCCCAGCTGTTTCCCCTTTAAAAAAACCGCGGCTAATGAGCCATGCGGGTCCCACCACTGCTTCCAGCTCTGCTGCAGTTCCTGCTGCCGGTAAGCTGTTTTTATTCATTTCTTCTTTCTTTTCACTCTCCCTGGGGTGTACTGTACCCCAGGTCCCCCTTTAACCCTTCAGAGTTCGTATCTTCCCCTTGCCCTGGGACACCTACTTATATATAGTATGAACTGTAAATAAGTCTAAAGAGAAAAAGATCATTATTTTCTATATAGTTTATTGGGCTGGACCCCAGCAGAGTCAACATTGTTTCAAGTCATGGTGAACCCACAGTCCCGCATTGCTCCGTGTGTGCATGTACTCCAGATTCTAGGCCTGTGTGAGTCGGCAGCGATCCGATCCAGCTTCGGATCCAGCCACTTCAGATGGCTGTGATCCGATCCAGAGCTCTGGATCAGTTTGCCGCTTCGATCCGGCCAAAGTGGCTCCAAAGCTTCAGAGATCCAGCTATAGGTTATAACGGGGAATGAATGAAATATCTATAACTTTGTTATTTTAGCTCTGATTTGGGTGCAACTTGCAGGGGTGGTAGCCTCTGCTGAGAGCATGAATCCTGCCAAACTTCAAGAAGATCGGTGCAGGGGTTTGGGGGGAACTTCACCCTGAGCTGCTGACAGGCAAAACTTGCCATGCGGGTGACTGCTTGGGTGACTGCATGTCTTGGGGCACAGGGGGGTAAAATCTAGTGCAGGCCTGGGTCCTGGGCCCTGCCAGGCCATGAAGCCTGCCAGCTGTGTGTGTCTCATTGGGTGATGTGGGTGGGTGACATTGTGTGTGTGTTAAGGTGCACCTTTCCTGGCGCTGGGGCCTCTGCACAACATGGCAGTGTGCCCCAGTGAGGCCTCCTCCTCCACTACAGCCACATGGATGGTCCTCTGCTTTACGTGACAACAGGTAAAAACACTTAGCTGGCTCAACACCAGTAGCATCAGCAGCAGCATCAAAGGTACCCAAACAGAACTGGCATGGAGCCTATCGTTTTATAAAGGGATTAACAGCAAGAAGTAATGATGTTGTGTTGTGTTGGACATCTGATGTTATTCACGGTGTGTGATGGCTTATCTTGTGTTTTTATGTCTATATGTGTATTATGGAAAAAAAGGAGTACTTACAAAATGTATCTTTGGAAGCTTTAGGGTTGAAAACCCCTTTGTCAGGCTGAGGAAGTACCTGCTGTTGGTCCTTGAAGGAAGGAATAGTAAAGAAGCCAGTGGCTGCCCTGGCCTGCAATGGAGGCAAGAAAGCCATTCAGTGGAAATGGAGGCACCGGGGGGGAGGAACAGGCTGGGGTGGGGTGTAGGGGGGAAAGGGGATGTAGCAGCACAGGTAAAAGTGCAGAGGTGCCTGGGGTGTCAGATGTCCAGCAGGTTGCAGTGTGACAGAACTCCACTGTGTATACTGAGTCTGTGAGTTTCTGTACCTACTACCTAGGAGACCGATGAAGTGCAGTTCATAGGCCCAGCTCTTACAAGTTGTTTGTACATTCAAAAAAGCACCTAACCTCATCACCAGAACTGAAGCCAACTTCCTACAGCTCAAAACACAAAACTGCCAACTATCTCCAGTACCCCCACAAACTGCACACCAGAATCTATCAAAGACAACAATACCCAACTACCTTTGGGGGCACATTCCTCACCAAAAAAACACTCTGCCTTCAGTCTCTCAGGCCTGATCCTGAGAGGGAACAAATTACAATACAAACCACTTTGCTGAGCTAGCTTCCTATCTGAATGTTTAGCCCATATTGGTCATGTGTTTTCTAGTTATGGTCAGTGTTGGCTGCATTTAATCAAAGTCATATTTGGTTTCCATTACTGAGAACATGCTGCTTTAGACAGCAGTTGAATGATAGACAATGTATTTAATGAGGTTTCCTGGTATGTGGCTGTAAGATGGGAGGCTTTTTGCCCCATGCTGACCAAGGGGAAAAAACTCATCTAGTATTCAAGTAAACATGGTAGTATGAAGTTTCCTAGCTGTCAAAAATAGAAAGAGGTCATTCTTCTACTTGTATGTAGGCGAGTCTTCCTTAGCAATAATATTTCTGGTAATTTTCATGCAAATTAAATCAAATAGGATAACAATATAGTAAACAAATAATACAAATTTATGTATTTTATGATTTGTTTCTACAGATTATAACTTTTCATCATCTTGCATTTAACTAACAAACAAATTCCAAAGTAGCTGGGAGTCACCCTAGTGGGTATCTCAAGAAAGTAAGTGCACAGCAATTCTCAGTTTAAGAGTTTAAGACAGTTTTGCATTGTGTTTAGAAGACTGATACTCTGGCTCTAACAGACAAGCATTGAACAAGCCGCATAGGCAAGGAACAGTTGTATTAGCTTTACAGTATGCTATAACCAATGCAAAGGTGGACTAAAATCCATTTCTGCCTGGTCACACGTGTGACTGCTAACTTCACTAGAGCCAAGTGTAAAATTTAACTTCCTCACCTGCTGTGTATTACTTCAGGCCTTTGATGGTTTGGTAATACAGAACCCAATTGGTCTGGTGATACAGGCATCTTTCCAACTGAGAACCAGATTGAGGTTGCCAAAATTTGCCAGTAAGCCACATGTAGGATTTGAACCTACATGAAGTGAAAGTTATGAACTTCAGTTAAGAAACCTTGAAAATGATTTTCAATGGATAGAATAGCTTTGAAAGAATAGTGGCTTTCACAGAGTACTGAAATCCAGGGCTAAAGAGCACTTTGGATTTGCTGTAGATTTCAGTTTCCATTTTGGTACCGGATTCTTTACATTTTAAATTCTCATGATTAGAGTCCTGCACAATATTTTGGGTTCCTCATTCTTTGTTTTAGACTGGTCTCATGCTTCCTCTAGCAATCACAGGAGATAACTTGTTTTGCAGACAAATGAAGTGTCATACTTGTATCAACCTGCACCACTGAAAACCTCAGGTTTACAGCCAGCTTCTCTATCAGTATCTTTGGCTGTCCTCCAGGAATTTCTTCCCTGGAATGCTAATTTAAGAAGTTGTCTTATTAGTATTGCTTTGGCTTTGTCCCAGAGAGAGTAAGCTCATTTTTCTAAATCAAAAACAGGTAGTTGACAAGCTTTTTAGAAATAAACAGGATTGCACTGTTGAGTTGTCATTGTCTTTTAGCAGATGATTTGATCCGGTGTTTTTTTAATCCATGGCTATGCTGTAGTACTGTCATGCTTTGCTATTTAATCTTAATATGATCAGCCAGATTCAGCCTATGCTCTTGGTCAACCCTGGTGGGGGGGTTCCTTATCCAGCCAAGTTTCTGAGGAAAATGGTTGGAACAACTCTCCTGTCACCTGGGCAATCCAGAAAGGGTTAGCTGGAAAGGAAGGGATGTTGCTTGAAAAAGTAATGGAAAGTCTATGGTTCTTTGTATTGTAATAAGTAGTTGGGTGACTGACCATGATAATATACATCAGTAAACCTTTGCAATAATTCATTATGTGTAATCAGTTTATATTTGGAGAAATTTATTCCCACAATTCCTTAATGCCCCTTACAAATGCATACAGAAAAAGTGTGCAGGTGCATGTATGCATGTAAATACACTCAAGCATGCAAGTTAAAAAAAAAGAAAGGAAGGAAATATAAAAACCAACTATCCTATCACTGTTCTCCTGCTTGTAGGAACACTGACCCCAGTTCACCTCTTAGGCACAATGAGAGATACCATTTCCCCCCCCACATCCTAAAGAATCCTGGGTGATAGCTTGGTCCCACTGAAGTCAATGGTGAAATTCTCATTCAGCAAAGCCAGATTTTTAACTCATCTTTTTGTGCTTAATTCCAGCTAAACATTGTCATTTATAATTCACATGAACAGGCACTTATCTGTACCCTGTAGTTCTTCATCCTCTCCTTGAGCATCCAACTCTTCTCACAGAAATCCTCCAGTCTCTTACAAGTTCTTTCATGTTTTCCATCACCTACTATGAGTCACAATTTGCTACCAGTAGCAGATATTAATATCTTGCTATTATTTTTTGCTGTCTTGTCATTATTTGCTGTGCCTCACCTTGCCATATTTTCTGGTCCAGAGATTGCAAACCATGAGGAGCTACCCCCACATCCATGACAGTTACCATCCCTGAACAGGTACATGATAAAAGGAGCAGAGGAGCAAATTCCATCAGGAGATACCCTTCTATTAGAATTTGATAACCCGGGAGTACACTTGCTTTCATTCTTTCTTTCGAGATATTTATTTTAAACATGATTTTTTATCAATTCTCAATTTTTTTTTTATCGAGCCTCAGCATGTCATCTTTTACTTTGGTTAACATTGAGAAGTTGTATGTCATTGTGCTAGTTAAGATATAACTTTAATAATAAATTATCACAGAAATAATGATTATTGTTTTTAGCTTAGAGAGTTGTCATAGATATGAGGGGTTGTGCATTTGTATCTCAAGGCATCAATTATGCCTCATCTTTGGGCTGAATTCTGTAGCTTACATCAACAAAAATATGCAAAGGAAGAATTGTCAACAGCCTAGTAGCATACATGGCACTGATTCCCCGGGGCAAGTGAAGCTGTATTTCAGAAAGAATCCTCAGGATAAAGGAAATAAAATTTTGCACTTCTGCGAAGCTGTTTTTGGAGTTGGCTCTGTTTTTGAGTATAGGTGGGCATGACTACACATGTGCTTGAATGTTCAGTAGACTATTTAGCTACACATTAAAGCATCATGTAAAAAACTGTAACATTATGCTAGTGCTCAGTAAAAGAGTCTACTGCACATTAAGCATCACTAAAAAAAGTATTTAAATGTACTGCGCACTCTGGTGCACAGTAATTAGTACTTCACTAATTTTAATGCACATTAGAAAAGGTGCATTAATGCATGTGTAGATGCGCCTGGTATGTCCCATTTGCTAAATTGGGCCTAAATCTGAGTTTTGTTTTAGCAAAAAAGATTTTTTAGATGTGTGCTTACATGCTTTGTTAATGCATCTTGTAACATCCTATACTAGTTTGGTCTGTCCTAGGGATGTTCAACTGGCAGCTTCAGGCTGAAGAAGTTAACATGCAACTCCTGGGCACCTGCCTGGCCATCATTGCTTGGCTGCTAAGGTGGAAGTGGCTGGGGTCTCTGGGGCAGGACAGCAAGGTGGGAGGCCATATGACAACAGAAGGGGTGCTTGGGCAGGGGATTCTCATGGTAGTGGCAAGAGGGTGGGAACTTCCCACATGATGGTGGCAATGAGATGGTGGATAGCCTACACAGTGGTGGGGAGGGAGGAACTTGCATGACAGCAGGGAGCTGGGAGGTGGGGAAAAAGTGCCCATGAGGGGGTGACAGCAATGGTAGGGGGATTGCCCATGCAGTAGTCACAGTGCAAGGCTCATGCAGTGGAGGTCCTGGAGAGCCCATGTGGTCCCAACAGCATGTAGTGTGCACAGTGTGTGCTCTGAGGCTCACAAGCTGTGCTGCATGTGGCCCTTAGCTATGCTAAAGTTGGACAGCCCTGGTCTATGCAGTACTAAGTAATTTTGTTTTCCCTTTATAAGTACATCCCTTCCATTTCTTTAACCAATTCCCAATCCTGAAGATTAACTAAAGTGCATTTCTCTTTGATTGCTTCATTAATCATACTGATGTTCATTGTATTAGTGTTTATACTTTGAATTGTGTTACTTGTTTTCTTAGACATGGTCAGTCAATCAGGTATGTTAATATTAGCACATAGCCACAAAATCCCCAGACTGTAATGCCGGAAGGGACTATTATATCACACATTCTGATTTAGACTATCTGTAATACAAGCCAGACTTTCACCAATTTACCCCTGCACTGACCACAATAACTTCTGTTTGAATGAAGCATGTCTTCCAAAATGGCATTCAAGATTTATTAGTTGATATCAAGAGATAGAGAATACACCCCTTTGGCAGTTTATAGGAAAGGCTGTAGAAAATGTGTGCCTTTATTTGCTGTTGAATATGTCTGGTTTTAACTTCCAACTATTTGTTTTGGTTACACTTTTACACCTTGGTGTGATTCTGACACTTAATCCATATATCAAAATATTACAAAATAGTTCTGGTACCTAAATATTTAAAAAGAGATTGAAAAGTTAGAGAAGTTGCTAAGAAGAGCCACAAAATTCAATTTTAGGGATTAAAGAATATACATTGTGAGAGAATATGTGTAGCATATCAAAAAGATTGAAAGATGAATTGACTAGAGTGCAAAAATATTTTCAAGGGAGAAAATTCTATAGGACTAAATATAGTGAAGAAATTTAAAATAAAATAGTTATATCAGAATGTACAGACAGTTGTTATTTTAGTAATATTTTCCAGTGGAGACGAACCCTAAGGGGCTGGGGAGAGATGCAAACCAGTGGTTGAGAAAGTCCTTACTGATGGATCAAAGCTTCTATACTAGAAAAAGTTAAGAGATGTGATTATTTAGCTATGAACAAAAATCATTATTTTTTTGTGATTAATTTATATTAAAACCATATCTCAATTAGAATAGTGAGATACATCTTCACTGGATTGATTAAAATACCATCTCTAAAATCCATATATATCAATTACATTAATGAAAGAAAACTACATTTGCCAGGAACAGGGAATAGATCACTATTCAGGTAATTAGAACAGCAAATTCGTAATTTGCTATGAGATTATAAACATACCTATTACGTTGGAAAATCGGCCTGAGAGGGCCCACTTGGGCCATCCAGTTCTGCTGCCTGCGTTTATAGGTGGCTGCTTGTCCAAAGAGCCCAACAGATTTTCTGTTCTTACACAAATCAGAGCCACGAAGAACCCAGCTCCCTCGACCTTATGTCTTCTGCCCCCCTTCCCTCCACCTCCCCACCAATATAGCACTTTTTTTTTGTATGTGTAGGAAGCATAGTCTGATCCAAGTAAAGGACAGCAGCTTCAGCAGATGTTACTGAGCATCCTCGCCATTACTCCAGTACTCAATAATGGTAGAGTAGCAAATTCTGGTCAGTAGCACTTCATGGCACTACATGCTACATATACATAAGGATCTTGTGTGAAGAAGGTTATTGCTTCTCAGTGCTTCCCCAGCTTCTGCCAGAGATGTGGGGCAGAACATTTTCCAGTGTTTTATTTGTCTGTGGGAAATTTTTCATTTCTAAAAATTCATTGTTTCATAACATTCACTAGCAACAATGAGTGGATGCCAATACAATATTAGGCAGCTTGGCAGTTTCAAAGTTGTAATTAATGTTATGCAGGTGATTATCCCTAGGAACTGTGTGAGAGAGTACATATGTTTTATTGATCTGTAAACAGGAGGGTAAATACACTTATATAAAAATCCAAAACCAAAAATCAAGTTATGAATTCACTTAATTGGTTTTAATTTGACCTGCACAGCCAAAGCGTGGCATATCATGTGTATGCTAAAATTAGTGCGTCAACAGTTTTCAGTGCCTTCATTTTTTTTCTTAAATTTAAACAAACAATAGAAGGGAAGAACATGCTGTTGTGTATTGTCTTTACATTTTTACAAGTATTCCAATAACAATAATTTCTTTTCACATAAAGCTTTGAATGTGTTTGACTATAACATTTAAATCACATTAAGTGTGCTGTATTTAATAATTTTCCTAATCAAATATTTCAGTTCAAATACTTGTGGCTGTTGAAACATAAAATTAACAGGGGGGTAGTTTTTTAGTTTTGTTTACTAAAAATAAGTCAAGTAAACATGCTAAATCAGATCGTGCTCTATTTAGGGCATTGGAAAATTTTCTGGATTTTTTTTCCTGGAAAATTTTCCAGTTCAAATTTTTCCAGAAAACCCACATCTCTGGTCTCTGCAGGAAGGTGGCTAAAAAAGGGTCAAAAGGTAGAGTGGAGTCTGGTGCTGATTTCTGTTGTGGAGAGGTAGAGAGTGTAGAAGTTAAAAACTGAGGGACAGATGGAATAATCAATGAGAGAAAACTGTGGCCCATTTGTCTCTGTATAGAAAATGGCCAAATTGTCAAAAAAGCCTTTTTGATAAGAGGCTTTATTTACAGGGACTTCTCAATTAGCCCTTGGGTCTACTAGCTTGAATGTCTCTATGAATACACCTCCAATATCTCACAGATGGTGACAGTTTGAGCAGACTGAGGATACAACAATGCCAAGGTTTTTTAGATCAATATTTTTAATTGCAAGAAGAACACAAATAACTGTGTAGGACAAGTTCTTATTACTTTAAGTTATTTGGTGCTACAGCAATAAAATCATGTAGACAAACTCAGAAAGGTATCTGCTACCATAACAAAACTTCTAAAAGGTAGGAAAATTTAAAACTTAAATGACCTGAAAATGCTGTTTTAACTATACTCTTAAGACTATTAACAAAAATGTAATCAAACAGAGTAACTCTCACTAGATTATGAATGAAACTATTCCTTCCCGAGGCCTTTGCCAGTTCTATGCATAAGAGCAAAAAGTAGAGCATATTTGTTCACAGAAGCAGCGCTTGATATTTAAAAAATGTATCTGTTGGGGGATGATGAAGAGGAAGCATTTTCTGTTCTCTTTTACTGTAACCTACTTCAGAGGCAGTTAGGGCCCCCTGGCCATCTGTATGAACATTTACCTGATATATGCTTTAGTTTTGAAAAATTGGTCCTGATGATGTTTATTTATACATAAGCCTCTTATTAAAATTACTACCACAATGCTTCCTATTACTACAGAGGAAGACTTCAAATAATGTCATCTCCTCGAAATCTCTCTTTTTTTGTGGCAAGAAAACATCTTTTCTAGTTAGGTATCTATTGATCCCAAAATAGATCTAAATTAATTTTAATTTTAAGAAGAATTTCTTCTTTGTTTACAGGGAGTTTCTTCTTTATTGCTCCTTTAAAAAACTGTCTAGTTACTAGTGAAGTGTATGTTAATTAGGTTACCTGGCACGCCTTTCCTGGTGTCGACACATGGGAAACGCAATTGCTACTGTTGATCCAATTATTCTTCAATTTTACTTCCCATAACATCTGCTGCAATAAACTGATTCCTGGTGTTTTTGCTTGATATTTAAAAAAAGTATCATTTCCCTTTTGCTGTTGGGGGACTATGAAGAGGAAGCATTTTCTGTTCTCTTTTACTGTAACCTACTTCAGAGACTGAATCTTGCTTGCATGAAGGGAAATGACAGATTCTGATCTCAATAAGACCAGACATGGGCTCTCAGATGTATTGATAAAGGTAAACTGTAATAACTTACAAAATGGAGGCTCAAAGGGATTTTCCAAATGCTTATTAAAAATATTTCTTAAAAAATGTCAATAACCACTTCCATGTGAAGCATCAGCATTCCAGAAGATATAAGACTTACAGCTTCTTTAATCCAAATTGAATCCAAATTGATAACATTTTCTACCCACTTTGCATGGGCACAGTGGAGCCCCAGAAGTTCTGCAATTCATCCTGTACTGTAGAGGCCCAACTGTGAAATTCTTGCTCTTGTGCAATAGCATCTTACCATCTGGAAAGTTGATCTGGTAACAAAGACGGCCAAAGACAATTTGTTAATAGGAGCTGATATTCTTTGTTGTTGTTGTTGTATTTTTTATATTTCTTTTCTGGTTTAACCACATTCTTTTAGGCACTTACATGTCTTGTTTGTCACTGAAGTAGTGTTGACTCTCTTACTCTAGAGTTACATGATCTTTTGCTTGTTTCTTTTCTGATTTATAATTGAATTCTCACAGACTCTTACTCCAGGGTACTTGATAGATCACACAGCCAACCAATTGATTCTGTGAGATCCCAAATATCTCTTTTAAAATTCTCAGTACAGTTGCTAATTTTTTGGCTTTCTAACTAAGCAAACTCTAGAAATAGCTTTCTAGACTTCTGTGGAAGTCTTTCCAACTATTTGAGTTGTTTTAATAAAAGATATTGGATTTACCCAAAGAACCTTGCCTGCTTATGTCTACAACCAACACCCATGAAATTCTTTTGGAAGACTTAGACAACCCTAGTACAAGAAAATTCTCAAGTAAGAGCAGATCAGTCAAGACTGAACAGCCATTCAATGTCTACAGTCCAGTGATCTAACAACCAAGGTCATTCATGAAAGTATCAGAAGGTTGTCAACTATCACAGAATAACATTTCAGAAATAAGTTTTTGAAAGGAAGGTAGGTTAGCAGATTTTAGAATTAAATAATAGAAGAATTTGAATTATATCTCACAGACACTTGACTGCAGCTCCTGGAATACAACATTACCGTCAAAGACGACAAAGTTGAAGATCTGAAATCAGAATCTGTTGGTCCAAGGAGTAGAACTGCACTTTTTAGAGCAAAGAAAATATACAGAAATGAAGATATGGATATCTTTAATGCAGTGTACCAAGGCATCTTTAAAAGGACACAGACTTTTTTGGTTAATAATCCTGAAGAAGAAACTCTGAAATATATTATGTTAATTCTGATATGTGATAAAAATACTAATATTACTTGTTAACTGTTGATATTTAAACATATTTTCTTCTTAGTTATAAAGAATATGTTTAGCTTCAATATTAATTAATCAGGGGTATCTTTTGTCATAATTTTATTACAATCTAACCACGTTGGTCTAATCTAACCTGGTAATCTAGAAAGTATATACTAGTCAAGAGACCCTATTTATAGTCTTTCCTTTTACACAGAGACCTGCTATTATCAATGTCTTTTTTATATGTTTAATATTATGTCTAGCTTTCTGGATGTATTCTACAGGAGATTCTATTTGATCTTAGAGAAAGCCACAAATCATATTCTACAATCAATGACTATACAGTGCTTCATAATTTTAAACAAACAAATACAAGATTTCTCTTGAGCCTTAGATGCAACGATGTTTATCAGGGTTTGGGTGAAACTTTGCAGCTAAAGATAAAAACATTTATCTTGTACATATTAATAACCACCACCAAACTGTTCTGCAGTGCAGTTCATCATCAGCTATCCTTTATTTTGCACAGTCCCTATTCATATTGTAAAGCCTTCGGGTTTACATGTACATACCATGTTAGAGACCTTGTCCTTTGATACACATCCAGTGGGATTCTGTTTCATTGCTTTTTAATGCTGACAGTCCCCCATCAGCACTTCAATACTTAGAAGTACAAATCTCACCCAGTTTCAACAAACTAATAATGCTAAATCTGCAATCCCTTTTCTGCTCCTTACATCAAAGGCCTGCAAGTGATACTATATCTATAATACCATTATCTATGTTTGGCAAAGCTAGCTTGACAAAAATCAATGCCCTCCCCAAGAATTTTACTTAAATGCGTGGAACAGTTCCCATCAACTTCTGCGGGTTTTTGATCAGCCCGTGTTCCAAACTGCTTGTGTTTTACAACAACTTGGAACAGCCCACGTGACAAAGTAAAATTGCCTTCTGTTACTCTTTCTAGTCTGATTTATAGTGAAGACATTTTGTTCCCTCAGGAAATCAGTCACCCTTTGATGTCAAGGACCACTCTAGAAATAGGAAAGTGAAAAAAAAAATCAAAGTGCATTATTACAATGACGAAGTATTCAATAATTTCTCCGATATGCAGGATATGCCAGAAAAACTGTTGAACACTGGAGCTTTTTCAAGAACATAATGCTATTTAACTTTGAACAGCTCAGAAGTAATTTTAATCCACCTTGTTAGGGTTTCTATATATGTTTGCAAGTTGCACATTCACTGGGCTGAATTAATAAAGGAGAAAGGAACCATTCAGTGAGTGGTCTAATGTAGATACCTATCTATTGCAGTTCCTTTAGAAATAGTCACAAATATATGCCCCATGTTCATTATAGTAGATCTGAGAATTTAAAATTCCTCTGCAGAATAAATAGCTGTAGAAAGCACTTTAAATATTCCTTAAAGACTGTTTACTACACTTGCAAGTGACTACCGTCCTTTGCACTATAGCAATTTACTATTGTCTTTCAATTCTGATCAAAATTAATTCTCATCTATATTAAAAAAGAGAGTTAATGGGGATATAGAAAATGTATTCATGAAGAATGTTGGGAAGTCTTTTTGAATAATGGACATCTATACACATGACAGACCTCTGCTCCAACACGTGCTAATTAGTGCACTCTGGCAGCCTCCACATCATATGTATTCAGCATCCCTGAATTTCAAAATGGTGGTGGGAGCATTTTAACTAAAGCTTGTCAAATGAGCTTCAGTTAAAGTGCCCTGCCACTATTTTGAAGTGTGGGATACTGAATCCATGTCATGGGTGACTGGTGCCTCCTGACTCTGAGTGGGGGCACCAGCGACTGATCACTGACAGGGGAGGGATCCCTCAGAGGCTGATCGCTGACCCCAGAAGCACCAGAAGCAAACCAGAAGTACTACTGGCAAAACTGGAAGTGGTGCCAGTGCTTCTTGAGGGGGGACTGGCCGATGCTCCCCACTCCCCAGCCAGCGAGGGCCAATTTCAGGGGAGGCACATGCCCCCGCTACATATTGCCTATGATACACATACTGCTGTGGGTGCTTTAATTATAGTGGCCTCAGAGACACTCTAATTAAAGCATCTCCCCCCTCCATCCCAAAGCACGAGTATAGATGCCCATAATGTCTGTGACCAGCTTAGGTTCTAAATGTGATTATTGATCCCATCACCAATAATGTGGGTATGGAGATGCTATGGCATTGATTTTTAGACACTGATCTACCATTAATTAATTTGAGACATTGATTTAATACTTTCCATGCTGGCAATCCAATATTTTCCATGTCAGTATTTAACCTTTTGTGATGCATTCTATAAATTGGCACTTGGGACCAAGTCTCCTGCACGAGTCAGAACATGAAGTTTAAGATGTTAAAAAAATAAAAATAAAAAAACCAGACCACAGCAAACCCCTTACCTAAATCTGCTGACTGTGTCAATGAAGCCCACATTTTGTTTGTGGCAAAGTACAAACTGAACTTACCTTAAACATCTGAAAGTGAATCACTGTTATTAAGAATACAGCTTGGATGCATTTTGGATAGGTATGCAAATCTCCCAGGAGTCAATACTAAAATCATCCAACTACCACAGGAGCTTCTGGGCATGGCACACACTGTTATCTGTTTTCCCTTGAACTTTGGATGAAGGAAACCAAGGGAAATATGGGGAGGTAGAACAAAAGTCAGCAGTGAAAAAGCAGGTTTAAGAGAGCTCTCTATCTGAGGGAAAGGGCAGAGGAAGTGCAAAGACAGAGGGGCTGGTATACCTGTGGATTTCTGTCCACAGGAAGGGGACCACATAGTGTGTGTTAATGGAGAGAAGGGAAGAATGAACCCATCTGATTTATTTTCATTCTCCAGACTGAGAGGTGCAGAAAGGAAAGCAACAGGTAACTTGAAAGTTTCCTTAAAATCTGTCAGTCACTCTCTGTCTGAAAGCAGTCTGGGTTACAGTGATTAAGATGGGTCATCTTCTTTAATCAATGACACACAAGGAAGTGGTATGGTTAGCTTCCTTACCTAGTTTCCTCTGGCTCCCCAGTCCAAACCACTGAGTACCCATTCACAGCTGCATCAGGTGGAGATGGCTTTCTTACAGCATGAGCCAGGATTTCTAGCAAGACAACTGCCACCCTTTTTAACCTTTATGTTCTTAAAAATTCTTCTAGAATTAAAAAGCTAGGATGTTCTTACTTATTAATATGATCTACAGTCATTAAAACATGTATTTTGACTTTTAAATAATTTTATTGTTATTTTGCCGTGTGGGACTTTCATAATATCTAAGTCCCTTAGGAAAACAAGTTCCACTGGGAACATCTACATGTGCATTAATATGCTGTAATTACAGCTCATTAATTTTAGTACCAGTAATAACACCTTTTATGCGATGCTAATACACAGTAGCTTAATTCTACTGTGCATTCATGCATTAGCACAGCTTTTGCTGTGATGGACTAATGTGCAGTAGTTAAGTCTACTGCATTTCTAGGGCCTAGTGTAGATGTACCCATTGACTGCCATCCAGTATCTAACCCAGTATTTTCAGGACAAACAATGCTTATGTTCTGTCAAAAACACACAGCTCAGGTAAATAATGGAGTAACAATCCCAACCCTTCATAAAATTTGGCAATAAGGAAGAGTTTTCAGATCAATTTAATTACAAATTTGTGTTGTTTTGCTGCATGATCATGGGGCAGATACAAGCAAAAAGCTTCCTTTGTGCTGAGTCTGTCATTTTTGCTCTCTCTCTGCTGTACTTTCTTCAAATGCTCTCTAATGCATTTTCCTTGCTTTAAGAGAGTATTCGCACAGTGAACTAGTGCATTTTTGCAAGAAAATATAAGACATTCTCCTTGCTTTATCTAGAGTTGCAAAAGACTCAGCAACTTAAAAATTTCAAGACAATTTAAGGTAGGCATTCAGATTACAGCATAAGGGTAGAAACAAATTAACGCTATTTTTGTTACTAACAGTAACTGATACAAACAACAACATTTTTCACTATTTCTGATTTTTACCTCTTCCATCTGGGCATTAAAGTCAAATACAAACTGAATATGTTGGCCTCAAAACTTGGAGAGAAAATCATTTTAACATGTTTCTGTGGTCCCTCACACACCTCTTATGATGTTTAGTATTCTTTTCAAATTGAGTTTATGAATTGTTACAATTTCTTATTTCATTACTAAATCTGACATATTATTCTGACAGAAAATAGAAAATATAGATATACAATTTTATACCTATGTCTAATATCTGAAAGAGATCAGATTTTAAAGACAAACAACAAAGATGGTGCCATAGAGAGTTTTAATAACGCTCCCATGCGCTGCTACCGAACAGTTGCATTTTGACTTCATGCTGTTCCAAACAGGTGCGCCCAGCCACCTGTATTTGCTGCCTTCCTACTTTTCTGTTTCCTTTCTGCCAGTTTGCAGCCTCATGAATTCAGCAGGACAGCAGGTGTACTCCACCTAAACACACAGAATAATTCAGCAGTGTTCAGCAGAAACATTCCACCTCACACATTTTAAAGCAATCAAAAGGTTACAGAACAACAGGAGTGACGCAGTGATCCATGTCTGTGCATGGTCAGGGGGCACTCTAACTTTCTGTGTGCCAATGACACAGCACACTCCTGATGTTTCCTTTTAATTGCATACTCATTACATATCATAGCTTGTGGTAGGAACTGCAGGATTTACACCGTTGTTCATCTGTGTGTATGTTAACAGAGTTGTTGCTTTAGCAGAGATCCTCTTGTCATTCAAAGATACTGATGTGGATAAGAGACTGCTATATATTTTAGAAATGTAACAAGTACCACGTGATAGGGGTTGCCATGGTATCTAAAAGCATTGGCATTTTTATAGAATACAGAAAAAAAAATCCTGCACAAGTCTTTGGCCACTTATAGTGTATATATTATAGAGGTCTCACTACTTGGTTAAAATTCAAGCTCAGAAAACAATTCTCTGCATTGCAGTGCTTTGTATATTATAACAGCCAAAACCCTGTAACAATACCATTAAAAAAGTATATAATTGTTAAACAAATATTACACATTAAGAACACACACAATTTACATTTTACTTAAATTAGAGAGAAAAAATTATATATAATATAAATTATGTAGAAGGCCAATTATGTGCATGATGGATAATAAAAAATATAAGTGTAGAGAGTACTTGGCCCAGTTGCCTTTTTAGATGTTATAAATTGTTTATGAAGTGTCTTTCCCTATTTTCATCAAATCTTCTTGCAGCAGAGATCATGTGTGCTTCTGTGTGCAATTTCCTTGGTCTCTGGAGAGAAGAGATTGTGCCGCAGTTTACTTTGCTTGGGTTACACTGCAGTATGATTTTTTTTAAGGCAGGCACTAGAATAGAGCTATGTTTCATGGTGAAGCAGCTTTGGCTCAATGGCAGAGAAAGAAAAATATAAAAAATGTGAAGGGATGGAGGCTGTGTAATGGATCACAGATATAAAACCTATCTGTGTTTTGGGGTCAAGGAAAGAAGTATTTCAATATGTTGCTGCTGCTCTCCCCCCTTGCCTCTCCCTCCCCGCCCCCCTTCCCAAAATGTTAATAACGCAGAGGCTGGGCAGCGATTAAATATTCCTGTACTGCAGATGTAATTTTTCTCTTAATGTACCTTAAAGCCAGAAAAGCTTTTTTGAATTCTTTTTTATAGGAAGAGCAAATTAGTAATTTGATAACTCCAAAACAATCAACACATAAGGGCCTTTGGTAGGTGATTTTTAATGCTACTTTGTTGTTTTTGTCTGCCTGGTTCCTCATCACAGTAGGTACTTGAGTCCTGTGATTATTTTAGATCAGGTTTTTTCCCCTTTAGTTCCTATAATAAAAGCAGAAGTTGTCTATGGAATTTTCCAGTGCATTTTCATAGGCACAACTGTTGTATTTCAGCAATCTCAGATATATCCAGCAGTTTCCTACCAGTGCAGTCTGAGTGCTGCATATAGCATTACAAGCTGCCGTAAAACCTGAACCCGGAAGCAAAAGTGCTCTCTACAAAGCACAAATATCAGCATTGTCTAAAGTTGCTTTGGAAAGAAACAAAGCATAAAGCTAAAGGTTTTATTAATATCTCTATTCTCTTCACTACTATTTTAATCTTTATTTTATGTACTGATTTCTTAGTAGACTAAATCTAAGACAGAAACCAGAGAATATCACAGTGAGCTGGCAGATGTTTGCGCCCTCAACAGGATGGAACTAGGATTGCTGAAATATCTGTTCAAGTTCTAAAGTGGCAACAAGTGTCAGAGGTTCCTTTTCATCCCCATTTTTTTAGCACAGGTAACTCAGCTTGTGCTAAATGTGTGCTGCCAAAAGCAAGTGATTGCTGTAATGTTTCTGGTGTGCAATGTTGACAGAAGAGGGAGTCCTCAAAAATTGTGGCTAAAAAAAATAAGGGGTGAATTCTAGCCCGAAGTCAATAAGACTGTTGTCATTCATTGAACAAGGCCAAGAACTTAACTTCTTTTCTCTTGTACTAGTAATTGTTTTCTAGAGGCTTCATAAGCTCTTCCTATGAATCGGTGGTAGACGTTACACTGCCAGTATAGTTAAATGAAACTAATTTGGAACAGTATACAAGATCCCAGTGTCCCAGAGGAGCATTTCCCTCCATAACTTGAAAGCTTACCCTAGCACTTCTCGGTGTGCTCACAAAAAGAAAGCACAGCAGGAGTTTCTGGACTCTTGGGTGATATACCTAACATTGGGACAGCCACTAGTTTTGGAAAATCTTCCTTTTTTACTTCTTGAACTAACTAGATCCCAGTGGGCACTTCTACACATGATGCTACATCACCGTAGCAACACACTACAATGATGTAGTGTCCGTGGGCAAAAACCATGATGCTGAAGATGTGTTGCTGTAGTGACGCACTCCCTCAGTATAGTGCATTGCTACAGTGACACAACAGCTAAAAATAACCGTGTGCCATGTGCACAGTGCAGTACAGGCTGTTACTTCCAAAAGGAAGTACTAAATGACAGCACAGAAACAATGGTGCCATAGGGGCATGTGTAGATGTGCCCCACATGCAGTACAGCCTATTTCATCTTCATAAAAGCAAATCACTTCTGGATGTCCTAGAATCATTTCTAAGACACCTTATGTGGCATACATTTATTTAGATAGGCGTTTGTAACATACTACCATTGCTACCAATAAGAATGATATAAATCTGAAAAAAAAAACTCACACATATTGAGAAGTTGTGTTGTAACCAAAAAAAAAAAATGATTATGGACAAAGGTTACATTTGTGCAACTTCAGTAGTTGAGCAGGCAGATTTGCACCCCCTACAGGGCTACAAAAATAGTGTTTGACAATCAGCTGATAATTGGGATCAACCCTGGACAGCCCTGGTCTCCTGGCCCAACAACAATATTTTTGGCACTGGCCTTGGGCAGCCCTGGTCTTCCACTAGTCCAGGGCTGCCCTGAAGCATGGGGGAAGAGATCAAGGTCTCCCAACAGGGGCTGTGGTTTAAAGTCCCTGGTTGGGGAAGCCCTTCAGCCCCTATTTTTCCATTGGGAGTCCCAGATCCCCCATGCCCATCAGAGCTGCCAGGTGTGAGATTTTAATTCCCAGGTTGATGAAAGCCCTCCAAACTGCTGGGACTGACACTTAGCTGATTGTTAGCCCTGGCCTAGTATTGCTTGTGGCCTTAGGTAGTTGTTCTGTTAATTCACATTTAGAAGAGATAATGAATCAAATAAATTGAAAGTATTAATCGGTGAAATTATACTTAGGTCTATTTTTAGAACTAATTTATCAGCAACCAATGATGTATCTCCAACCTCTAATGGTGAAGAAGAAAGATTTAAAAAACAACCCAAACCATTAAGATTCATTTTCTTCCTCTCCAGTGATTTATTCACATGTTTAGAACTTGTGGGGTTGTATCATGTTATCTCTTTCACAGCACCCAGAACATTGTTAACAGCAACAACTACTAATAGCTTACAGCACTACAGCACTGCCCTGAACTCTAGGCAAGTTGCAAATATAAAAAAATAAGCATGAAAGAAGAAATACAATTTAACATTTGTAACTTTTATGGCATTTGCTTTTATAATTCATTTTTCTTGTTTTTCCTTAGGAGTTCATATAATGTTTTGTGGAAGATGCCATACCAATTGTGTTGCAGGCTGGAGTCCCCTTTAAGGCCACAGGCTTTGTAAAGCATGGGCATCAGCAATACAAAAGCAATCCTACACTGTTCCAGCAATGTGCCTCCAACTTAATCTGAAGGGACCTCTGTGGATATGACAATAATTGCAGAGGCCATGCCCATTTAATCCTGAACGCAATGAACAGGTGCCTCATTATTTACTATGTGTCATGAGGCTGTCCACTAGAAACTGAATCAAGACTAATAATTAATTACATATGGTTTAAAATATATATATCAGATGATAACAAATGTCTGTCAATATTGGCATAATCCATAATGTATCCAGCCTCATCACTAAAAAGAGTCCCCTGTTATCTTAATAAAAACCCATGAATTAATTTGTATTAATATTAGACAGTAAAAACATAAACACTTAACAAATACAGAGGATAAAAATTTAGTCTTTATTCTTTTGGCTTGTGAGCAACGTAGATTACTGTTATTTATGGTAAAACAGTTTCCTGCATGCAGTTCACCAATACACTACATGTCAATAGTTTTAGAAAAAGAATGAACCTATGTTTAATTTCTCCTTATCCAAGAACCACAAGATATGCTGCTGTGGAAAAAGTTGTGGATTCCCAATTATATTTAGAACAGTTCTAGTAAAACGTGAATCAACAAGAATAATTGTCTATGTAAACAAATGCTGGGTAAAAGCAGGAGTTCCATGATTAAGGTTACCTTGAAACTTGATGCAGACAGTGCTAACAATTCAACATTTTTAAATTCCCTTTCCACTTCCACATATAAAGAACAACCTACTCAGGCGTAAATGAACTATGGTCCCCATTTCATTTAAAATTACTTCAATATTAAAATAAAATTCCAGTATAATAACCAGAAACTTACAACTATCCATTCACTTCTTTGTATCTGAAGCTTTTCAATGGTGTGTCTTGGATAGAAGGAATAAAAATGACTGTGATAACAACTTGAATATAAGTGTAATTCCTCATTATAAGTACAAAATGCTAAAAATAAAGTGATTTTTAAAATATTTATATTTTATTATAAAACTCTTTTCTAAGCCCATATTTTCATCAGGTTAAGCAGTTTACATGTTTTGTATAATCTGGTTACATATTATATGATAGATTAAAAAAATCACAAAATAAAAGAAAATCTAAAACAGTAGCAAACTATTGCTTACTGAGATGATGAATGAACTCTTGGTGAACAACTGTTTCACTTTACCACTGATACAAGGCTTCCCCTATTAGCCTTCTAAGCTTTGGAAGGTGTAAGATACAGCAGCAAGGGTAGGGTAAGCATGCATCAGTGAGTGCAGATACCTCCACATGTTTATACTAGTAGAGAATAATGGATTGTATCTGTAGAAAATTTATAAACTACATTTATTAAGGTACATATTTGATGCAATAAATACTGTGCTCAGGTCATTATTTCCTTGCTCAAACATGCACCACTGTGAGCTATTTAAATAACAGGAGGCATTTAGTTATTGAGTACAATGTTAGTCTTTCTGGGAACAGAAGACGTCTAAACATTGCAGAATAAAGCAGAATAACTATATCCTTTTCGTCATTTCGGTATTCTAGGGAAGATTAATTGCATATAGTTAAAAAAAAAAAGAAAAAAAACAAAATTCCTTGACTTACATCTTTTCTCACATCTCTCCCATGTACAACTGCAACAGGTATTGTTAGCCTGAGGAATAAATCAAGGCAATATTTGTCCAAAGGGTACTATTCTTTCCTACTGATTTAAACTTGCAACTCCATTCTTCATCTTAAATGGTCTATTCCCATTGAAAATAATCATCATAGGTTGTAGATCCAGACCCTGGATGAAGTATGGACTGCATGACATTAAAAGGTCAATGTTCTAAAGCAAAAAATCATCATATGCACAAACCTCTCCCACCATACTATATTTTCAAATCCATCGTGCACCTTTGTGATATTTATGACTACTCTAGGATACAAATATTTTAAAATATATCAAAATAAGAGCCACTTTGAAACCTGGAAGTAGCAATAACTCTGCTGTTCTCTGACTTTATACTTTTCCATGCATGAGCTACAAGTACAGCATGCCTTCATGCAAATCATGTCTACCTGAACATGACAAAAAAATCAGACTATAACAACTAACCAATTACATATGTCAAAAGAATCTAAACTAATAAGAAAAAATGGAAACTAACAGATTAAACTCACTCTGTGCCAACATCTAACCTCTTCCAGGAATTGACTCCTCTGGTTTTATTTACTGATATCTTGCATTTACTGATATTATGGTCTTCCATCATCTTTTTGTGATTGCTGCTCTGATTTAGGCCGTGTACACACATTCATATAATCTGGGAGAATTCTCTCAGGTTTGTTTTTATGGTTAAAAAAAAAAACAAAAAAACCCAACAACTTACCCAGAGCTACATGTACAGACATTTGAATGTTGAGACCCTGAAGAATGAAGAGCTTGCAGTGCTAACACTGTGCAGCTGTGGGGACAGACAGACACACACACACGTACGGTGTACACATCTCAGTATGTTCTGCAGGCTCCCTTAATCTGCTGTTAACACATAGTAGCAATGCATTGGGTAGCCTTGATTGGCTAACCCAGACTGCCCAGGATCATCTTGTATTATCAGTATGCACAGACATATGCGTTCCCAGGATAAACTCTTGTGGAACTGATTTAACCCTGGTTGTTCCAATGTTATTTTTTCCTGGAGCAGCCATTTTCACTCTGGGAGAAAAAGCCTGAACTTTTGTACCCTTGTGGTTTCTACTGGGAGTGCAGCAACTCTCCCAGGAGAAACTAAGAGTCTGTACAAGGCCTCAGACACAGTGGTATAGGGGGATGGGGTGTGTGTTTTATTAACCTTGAAGAGAATCATACACACCTCATTATTCCTTTAAAATAAATAGCTGACATGGGTATATTTGTGAAAGAGTAATTATCTCTTCTCTACATTAAAAAAACCAGAACAATCTGAATTAAAACAAATGTTTGTACCAACAAAACTCTTTACAACACTAGGACAAATGTGGCAGCTGAAATGCACACAGTGGATACAACTGCTCCACTAACATGTTTTTGTTAACGTACACATAATTATAATTTTGCATCCCTTACAATGGTCCCTACAGTCTGAGTAGCCATTTTCTGTTGTCTCTTCATTAGGGCCAACTGATCATGAAAACTAATTTCCTGGCAAGGTTGTTGCCCTGGTTACAGAGTCACAGTTGGATAATGAGGGGTCATTCTCTTTATATAGGCACTGACCTTAAGCATGTGGGTATATTTGTAAAAATATGTCAGTTTGGCATAGAGCTCCCAAAGGAGCCCTATTGACAAAAATATCACCATCTCAGGCTGTAAACAATTTGTCATGAACAATTAGTCTCTGTCTCCTTTCACTTTTTACTTTCCCTGATATCTTTATCTCTGTCTTCTTTTTCTGATTTGTCTTTTTCATATTTTTCTTTGTCTGGCTTTGTTACACTATCATAGGATGGTGGAGAGGTTGTGGATGAGGTCACATCTGTTTTTTCAGGACCTGAATTTTCACTCAGCTTATCAATAAGCATATCTTCTTTCATAGGCAGATCAACTTTATCTTTGCTATACATAAATGAAATTTTTTTCACTGATTTCTTTAAAAGGTATAGTCTATAAGCACGCTGAATAACAGTAGCAGATACTTCCTCTTGCTTTCTTTTTAACGTGGTTGTAATTGGTTCATAGGAGACTTTGGAAGGATTTGCAGTCATAAAACGTTCTTCCATTTGTATTCGAAGTGCATCTGTTTCATCACTTTCACCCAAAACACGTGTTGTAAAAGCAAACAAGATGTCCAGGCAGTGAATTCTGTCACCACTTACCATGGGCAGATCCATTGCAATAAGCTGAATTATATTTGGTTTTGGTAAATGGAGAGGAGGATCCAGTGAAGATGCAAAATCAGACAGTTTACTAAACTCTATGAACTGTGTTGCATCTGGATCAAACTTTTCCCAAACTTCATAGAACATTTCAAAGTCATCCTCACTCAAGGGCTCAGCACTTTCTTCAGTTGCAACACTAAAGTTCTCCAAAATCACAGCAATATACATGTTTACTACAACTAGAAATGATATGATAATGTAACTGACAAAAAAGAAAATCCCAACTGAAGGGTTACCACAGTCTCCTTTAATGGAGCTTCCAGGGTGATCTTTACGTGGGTCACAGTCTGGTTCCCCACTGTTAAGAATTGGTGCTAACAAGCCATCCCAACCAGCGGATGTGGTAATTTGAAACAGGCAGATCATGCTGTTGCCAAAAGTTTCAAAGTTGAACATGTCATCAATCCCAGCTTCCCTCTTAACATAGGCAAAGTTGGACATCCCAAATATGGCATAGATAAACATGACCAGGAAGAGCAGGAGGCCAATGTTAAACAAAGCAGGAAGAGACATCATCAAAGCAAAGAGCAGAGTGCGAATCCCTTTAGCTCCCTTAATGAGTCGCAGGATTCGACCAATTCGGGCAAGTCGGATGACTCTGAACAAGGTGGGGGACACAAAATATTCTTCAATCAAATCAGTTAGATACATACCTGTAAAACAAAAACACAAATGCATGTAAGGAGAATATATTTCTACTAATTTAAGTTTTCTGCTATCACAGAGAATAATTTAGGACATGTTGCCAGCCTTGGCCATTTTCAAGGGGCCTAGACCAAGCTGCAGAAGTGTGGCTAAGCAAAAGGCCCGAAAGCCTGTTTCTGAGTGACTGTAGTGTGAACCTTTGCAGATGTGGCAACTAGCTTGGTCACCAAAGTAAGAGAAGCCATCAAACACAATTAAGCAAAGCACAAAGCCTGAAAGGAGATAAGGGGAGACCATACATTAAATAATCCAAATGCATTATTTCATAGCTTCATCTTAAAATATTAGTAGTGATTGATGTAACCGAATGTATTAGAAGTTATTTTGCTACAATAGATATATTTTTGTTAAGATGCTTAGATACTTTCTAAAAACACAAATATCCTTGTCAGAGAAGACCATAAACTAAGACAAAGAAGAAACACGGCAGTGTTGAACAGCACTCAATGAGGAAGGAAAGGAGATTAGAAACCCTCCCTCTTTCTTTCCTAAGGATATAAATCCCAACTAACTGACACCTTCCAAGTCCACAAGAAATCTGTTTTAGTCTAGTTCCAAAAAAGTTTCAGTGAAACAAAAAAATTTAAATAAAGCCTATCAGGAATCATTTATAGAACCAGCCATCTATAAATATTGGGCTTAGGCCAAAGGGAAATTTGGAGACCTCAGCAAATTCAAAAAGACCTCTGCCAATCTGTGTGCTACCCTCCTCCCATCTCTCAAGTCTCCCCAACCAGTATAGATGAGAATCTATGTTGTGTTGTGCAAGCAAATAAAAAGGTTGGGCTGTACACCTGTTTCTGCCTCTTTTATCAATAGCCTACCCACAAGGTTACCTGTAATCTGGATTACAGACAGACCTTATCTGCTTTTGGTAAAGACTATGAATAGGGAAAAGACTAAAAATTTACACTCTCAAATTTTCTTAATATTATCTACTAAAAGCCATTACACAGGTCCTGTTTCCACTTTGACTCTTTTTCACTATGTTATGAAAAATTAATGGATATTAACATTAATACTTAACAGAAGCTCTGGTACTGAGAATAGTAACATAGGGGGAATAGGGACTAGGGAGAATAATAACACAGTAGAATAGTTAGGGTGACCATACATCCTGATGTCCTGATTTAGCTGGGACAGTCCCAGATTTTGAAGGCTTGTTCTGGCTGGTAGGTAAGAATTGGAGGTGTTCCTTTGAGGTGTTCAAGTGGAGGCTAGCTAAGCACCTTGTTGAGCTTGTTTGAGCTCAATAACCTCCTGCCTATAGTAGGGGGCCAGACTTGCAGGTCTCTTCTGGTCCTTTGATTCTAATTAAAATGAGTATCCCAGAAATACAGGGGCATGGGCTACAGTCCGGAAGGGAGGCAGAGAAGCACAGCATGACAAGTAGGCTTTGCTGCTTCCCCCCCATTCTCAGTGCACCATGCCACCCCAACCCTGCCTCTGCCTGCAGCATCTCTGCTGACTTTGAAGGGTTGGGAAAGGGAGGGAGGTGCTTGGAATTCCTGTTCTCCCATACAGTCACCCCAATTATAATATTTCTTATTTAGTGTAGAATCAAAGGAAGTGAAAATTACCTGTTTGATCTTGTAACTTTGATTTATTAAATACAAATTTAAAAGGTGGTAGTATACGTAAAATATTTTTTATCCTTTCATTACATTCCTTTTTGAATGTAAGTAGTTCTTACCTATTATGGAGAGAATGACAACTACAAAATCAAAAATGTTCCAGCCTATTTTGAAGTAATAATAGCGGAGTGAGAACAGTTTCAGGACACATTCTCCAGTGAAAAGGACTATGAAGACCACATTAATCTGGTCTAAAACTTCAGTCACTTGTTTACTTTGTTCATCTGTTTCTACCATCATTGTGACCATGTTAAGGCAGATAAGAACCATGATGGTGATATCAAATGCTTGCTTTGTAACAAGATCGAACACCAGACCTTGGAATTTGTTCTGGAAAAAATGAAAGAGTGGGTGATACAATTACAGATACAAAATACACATTTTATCCCCACCCATAAATATATAGGAAGAAAATAGCTGAGGAGATCTGGTTCAGAAAGGAACTCCCCAGTGTAGTCCCTTTCTTTTTAAGGAACAGGAAAAACAAGAGAAGCATAACATCTAAAAATAAACAAGCAATCAAAGCAGAAAATAAGTCTGTCAAAATGAAATGCCCCTCAGAAAAATTGACTGGTTTTGTACTTCCTGAGAAAGACATCAAGCAGTGATTTAGATATGAACTTTCCATATAGAAAGATGCATGTATTTCCATTTCTAGCCCAAAGATGACAGAAATGTTTAATACCTAGTTTGCAATTTTGATTTATTCCCAAATCCAGATGACAAAAAACAGGTGGCATTCTTACCGCTGGCCTAGGTATAGGTTTTTGTGGTTTCTTGGAGCCTAGCTTTTTCATGGCGTTGTAATATTTCTTTTGTTCTTCTGTCATGAAGATGTCTTGACCTCCAAGGTAAAGTAGTAAAATAAAAACTAATTACAACTGTAACTTTAGAGACATGAATTCACTAAGTGACACAAATGGAAACATAAAACTCATAGGGATCTCCAAGGTCACTGACTGCACTGCCCTGCTTCGGCAGACAGTCTTTCATATAAAACTCTTTAATGAACTTATCTGACTCCACCTTAAAAGCAGTTAATTTTTTTGCCCCACTACTCCAGTTGGAGGGCTGCTTGAGAATCCAAAGCCTAAAGTGTTTAAGAAACTTCTAATTTTCAGCCTGCATATAAATATTATGACTGTGCAAAGAGGCAAGCATTCATTTTAGATTTGGCTGATTTGGAGGACAGTGATTTGAATCCAGTTGGTAAGTCTGTTGGGGTTGGCAGAGGAGGGAGGGAAGGACTGGGGCTGGGACAAGCTGCCCAGATGGCATGGAGCGGCGTGTTACTCGGGAAGAGGGGCAGAGGGGTGTGGGTGTGGCAGCAGAGGTCTGCCTTGCTGCTGGTTGTCCAGCTAGGGTTGGGGGGGAGATGGGATGAGGCCATGGCTCACTCCAGGTGGAAGGGGGCAAGCAGCAGCAGGGGATAGCCTCTGCTGCCAGTGCTGCTGCACCCTCATCAGCACTAGGAGTGGGGGTTCTCCCCTGCTGCCACTTGCAGCTGGCACGGGGGGGGGGGGGGGCACAGGATACAGGTGCAGCAGGACCTGGGAGTAGGGGCTGTGCCCTGCTGCTGCTTGCCCCCTTCCATCTGCAGTGAGCCATGCCCACATCCCGCTCCAGCTGGGCAAGTGGCAGCACGGCAGAGGCCCTACTTCAAGCACTGCTGTGCCCCGCATCCCATACCCCCCCCACCCCTAACCCTGAGTAACGTGCCCCCCCGCCCGCTCCGGCTGGGCAGCCCCAATCCCTTCCTCTCTCCCATGTCCCTTCCCTTCCCCCTCCCCCCTCCTCCAACCCCAACAGACTTACCAGCTGGAGGCAGGTGTGTCAGCTGCCTGTTTAGTCTGTGGCTGAATCACCAAATCTTTTTCCAAATTGATTCAGATGCTTAAGATTGATTCAGTGCTTTTAATTCATCTCCTGATTCGATTTGGATTTGGAGATTCGGTCCCAAAATCAGGCTGAATCTCCTCCAAATTGAATTGGCTACTGAAGTTTTATACAGCCCTAATAAATATATATGAATACAAAAAGTTTATTGTACTGATAATCATTTCATCAAGAACCAAAATAGACAATCTGAGGAATCAGTCACATAGAAGAGGACTATGCCCTAAAAAAAAAAGGCATATAAAAAATTTCCTGGGAGTAACATATCACAGAGAGTATTAAATGCATGTGTATTGGGAACAGTGAACAAAGTAAAGTTTCATGCTATGGAACAGTTTTTTCCAAACTGTTTCGCCCCACGGCACACTTACCTAAATAAAAAAGCATGCTGGCAACTGGGTGCCAATAGGGAGGGGTGGTGCACAACCACCCGAATGGCATTTTGGGCTGGAGCCATGTCGCCTGCCTGGCTGGAGCTACACTCCCTATCTATCTGTGTCCACAGCAGCAGCAGGCGGGGGGCGTGGCTCCAGCCCAAAATGCCATGGCATACCTGGACGTGCCTGACAGCACACTGGTGTGCCATAGTTATAGGAATGTTTGGAAATGCTACTATAAGAACTGTAGTTTCTTAAGATGCATTTTTCATATGTACATTTAACTATGGGTGCATATGGGCCCCAACTACTTAACTTGGAAGACTTTTGCCCTAGTAGTACCCATGCAGGGAATATGTGCACTCTCTCTCTCCTAATGCTTTGCACCAAAAGCTCATAATGTTTTGCATAGGTATATGATTGCTTAGAGCTCCAATATGAAACTGGAGATAGGCCTATTGAAAGTCTCTGGGTTAGGTTCAGAGAGGAAAGCAAAAAAGGTGATGTCATGATGGGGGTCTGGTATAGACCACCAGACTAGGAGGAAGTGGTGGATGAGACTTTCTTCAAACAGCTAGCCAAAGTTTCCAATCACAAGCCCTAGTTCTCATGTGGGACTTCAATTGCCCTGACATCTGCTGAGAGGGCAATAGAGCCGTGCACAAGCAATCAAGGAAGTTTTTGGAGAGTATTGGGACAACTTCCTGGTACAAGTGCTGAAGCAGTCAACTAGTGGTTGTGCTCTTCTTGATCTGTTGTTCACAAATGGAATAATTGCTGAGGAATGTAATAGTAGATGGTAACTTGAGCAGCAGTGACCATGAGATGATTGAGTTCAGGGTTCTATGCAAAGGAAGGTGGGAGAGTAGCAGAGTAAGGACCCTGGACTTCAGAGAAGCAGACTTTGACCCGCTCAGGGAGCTCATAGGCAGGATCCGCTGGGAAGCCAGACTGAGGGGGAGAGGAGACTTGGAGAGCTGGCTGTACTTTAAAGAAGTCTTACTGAGAGTGCAGGAACAAACCATCCCAATAAGCAGGAAGACTAGCAAGTCTGGCAGAAGACCAACCTGGCTTAGCAGAAAGCTAAATCAGAAAAAGGAAGCTTATAAGTGGAAACTTGGACAAACAACTAGGGAGGAGTATAAAAGTATTGCTCGGGCATGCAGGGATGAAATCAGAAAACCCAAAGCGCAATTGAAGTTGCAGCTAGCAAGGGATATGAAGGGGAGCAAGAAGGTTTTCTACAAGTATTTCAGTAAAAAGATAAAGATCAGGGAAAGTGTGGGTCCCTTACTGAATGGGGGAGGCAACCCAGTGACAGAGAATACAGAAAAGGCTGAAGTACTCAGTGCCTTTTTCACCTCAATCTTCACAGGTAAGGTCAGCTCCCAGGCTGCAACACCTGGCAGCACAGTTTCGAGATGAGGTGAACTGTGGTGAAAGAATAGGTCTGGGACTATTTAGAAAAGCTGATTATATACAAGTCCATGGGGTTGGATAGGGTGCACCCAAGGGTGCTGAGGGATTTTGCTGATGTGACTGCAGTGCCACTGGCCATCATTTTTGAAAACTCATGATGAGTGGGAGAGGTCCCAGATGATCAAAACAGGGCAAATATAGTGCCCATATTTAAGAAAAGGAAAAAGAAAGACCCAGGGAACTACAGACCAAGTCAGTCTCACCTCTGTCCCTGCAAAAAACCTTGAAGTAGATCCTCAAGGAATCCATTTCTAAGCATAGGAGAAGAAGGTGATTAGGAACAGTCAACATGAACTCACCAAGGGCAAGTCATGCCTGACCAACCTGATTGCCTTCTACAATGAGATGACTGGATCTGTGGATGTGGGGAAACCAATGGATGCAATATACTTTGATTTTAGCGAGGCTTTTGATATGGTTTCCCCCAACATTCTTGCAGTCAGGCTAAGGAAGTACAGGCTGGATGAATGGACTGTATGCTGGATAGAAAGTTGTCTGGATCACTGGGCTCAGAATGGATTTATGTCTAGTTGGCAGCTGGTATCAAGTGGACTGACTCAGGGGTCAGTCCTGGGGCCAGTTTTGTTTGGTATCTTTATCAGTGACCTGGAAGATGGCATAGAGTGCACCCTCATCAAGTCTGCAGATGACACCAAGCTGGGGGGAGTAGTAGATACACTGGAGGGTAGGGTTAGGATTCAGAGAGACCTAGACAAATTGAAGGACTGGATGAAAATTAATCTCCTGAGGTTCGATAAGGACAAGTGCAAAGTCCTTCACTTACGATAGAACAATCCCATGCACCGGTACAGGCTGGGGGCTGACTAGATAAGTAGCAGCTCTGTAGAAAAGGACCTGAGGGTTACAGTGAACAATAAGCTATATATATATATATATATATACCAACAGTGTGCCCTTATTGCAAAAAAGGCTAATGGCATCCTGGGCTGCATTGGTAGGAATGTTCCCTTCTATTCAGCACTGTTGAGGCCACATCTAGAGTACTGTGTCCAGTTTTGGGCCCCCACTACGAAAAGGATGTGGACAAATTGGAAGGAGACCATAGGAGGACAACAAAAATGATGAGGAGGTTGGGGGACATGGCTTATGAGGAAAGACTGAGGGAACTTGGCTTATTTAGTCTAGAGAAGAGAAGACTGAGAGGGGACTCAATAGCAGCCTTCAACTACCTGAAAGGTCATCCCAAACAGGATGGAGCTAGACTTTTCTCAGTGGTGACAGATGACGGAACAAGCAGTAGTGGTCTCAATTTGAAGCAAGGTGAGTTTAGATTAGATATTAGGAAGAATTTTCTCACTAGGAGGGTAGTAAAACACTGGAACAGGTTACCCAGAGAAGTTGTGGAATCTCTATCCTTAGAGGTTTTTAAGACACAGCTAGGCCTTAGCTGGGAAGATCTAGTTGGGGATGGTCCTGCTTTGAGTGGGGGGGTTGGATTAAATGACCTTCTGAGGTCCCTTCCAATCCTAATTTTCTATGATTCTGTGAAGGAGTCTGATAATGGTAACAAATTTTGATGGGCATTCAAATCACATCTGGATCTTCCATAGGGCCTCCCTGTTAATTGAATCAAAGGCCTTAATCAAGTCAATGAGGGCCATGTAAAAATCTCAGTGTTGTTTGTGGTATTTCTTGTGTAGCTGTCTAGCAGTAAAGTTCATACCTCTGAGTGGTCTCAAACTACATTGGAACTTGGGTGCCAATGAGAACTTCAGCAAGGAAAGTAAGTCTACTGAGGAGAATGCAAGTGAGGATCTTCCCAGCTATAGACAGGAGTGTAATATCATGATAAGAGCTGCAACCCGATCCTTCTCCTTTTTTTTGAACATGGTAATGATTGTGACATCTCTCAAGTCGCTGGAAATCTGTACATGCTTCCAAATGTTCATAATAACAGTGTGTGGTTAGTGAGAGAACTTTTTTCCACACCCATCTTATCTATCAGGCTAAGCAGAGTATCTGAATTAAAAGGTAGTAGGATTTTTTTCCTTAAGCTCTCTCTGGATGTGGACTCAGTAGAGGATGGTTTCTCAGTGGATGCCATTGCCAAGAGGCTTCAAGAAAAAGACCCTGCACTGGGTGAGTCTTGAGCTCTACCATCTTGAAGCGACCCCATGATTTTACTCATGACGTAAATCTAGAGTCTGGCTTAGAAATGAATGACTTGCAGATAGTGCTCTTGTTGGAGATATATGACTTCCACAGGCAGTGGAAGCTCCTGGCAAGCCTGGCAGCAGCAGAATTTGAAGCCAAGTAACATGGAGGAAGCTGAAAGATGGAGAGGCTTGGATGATGTGAAGGGTAAAATGAACCCTCACCACTAAGCACTTGAAATGAACAGTAAAACATTTATATGGATAGAAAGTCAAGAGACAATTTTAACATTTTCAGTATTTGCAGATTTAATATTTTTTCTATGTATTTTAGTTAATCACAAACAAATCAAGAAGGAACTTGTGTATCACTCCCAAGAATAGTGGGGCTTAATCTCCAGCCTGCAGGCCAGCTCCAGGCTGCAGAGCTGTGTCATGTGGCCTGTGGGGCTCCCCTCAGGTCCAGAAATCTGGTGGTAGAATGGTGGCAGTTAATGCGGCCACCATTCTCCTGCAGCCCTATTTCCCATTTCCATGGCCAGGTGACTTGGCCCCATTATGCTGGATAGGACTGGTGAATTGGGCCAGGCTGTGTGAGATCTGGGCCATGGACAGAGGTTTGATCTTGTGCACATGGGACCAGGAAGGTGTGCCTATTCAACCAGGCAAAAATAATCTTGTGCACTGGATTTGGCCTGCCAACCAGCCCTGAACCACTTAATTGGGCCACATCTCAGAAAGTCTGGGTAGCATTCACCTAGACCACTTAGACCACTTTGGCAGGAGGATTCCTACATGCAGAAAATGAGGTGAAGAGATGTGAGAAAATGAGGTGAGAAAGGACTTGTAAGATTCACAACAAATTCTTGACATACATTTCTCACCAAGATGCACAGAATCTCATTAATGGTATGACTTTCCTTAGAACAGTGCTTTGATACCCTCATGTTTTATGAAGAAGGAAACTATATGCATCGTCTGAACAACATATTGTGGTCTTTGGCTACCACTGTAGGTTTAAATTCTTTTAAAAATGTTCAAAATTAAAGGCTATTGCCTCATTATACAGAACAAAAAAGAAAGCAGTTTTAGCAGTTGCTATCTCTATTCCCTTTCTCTTCAGTATTATTGTTGTGAGAAAGTTAAAATAATTGTTTTTGTCCCTGCATAGAAAATAACCATCTGGTAACGATCAATGCATTTCTTTAAAATTCAGCTTTTTCTGAGATACTAATAAAGATACTTATCTTCTTCTTTTGCTGATTGAAGTTGTCGATGATGACACCAATGAAAAGGTTCAAAGTGAAGAATGAGCCAAAGATGATAAAGATGACAAAATAGAGATACATGTACAGGTTATACTCATAGCTGGGCTGCATATTTACCTAAACAAAAAGAAGAAATAGCAAAACGTTAGCACGAGAGCACGGTTAATTTGCCTACTAAAATCCTACACTAGCATATTTTCATGGACACAGATATAACAAATATTTAACTGAATATGTAAACAGGACATAGAAAATTTTAAGTGCATATGTAACTAACAGTTTGCATGTACAGACACAATTTTTCTCTGCACTCATGGGAACCATTTTTGAAAACTGGTGCAAGAGTCAGACTCAGTTAACAAAACAACCTGTTGCTGTAGCAGTAATCTAAATATGCTTAGTCTTTGTGAACCTATTTTTAAGTAGTATGCATTATAAACAGTTTGCATTAAAAGGTTTTTTGCCCATCTGAAATACATTAACTTAATTGGTAGTAGCAGCAGCAGTAGTTTATTCACAGTTTTCATTAAAACAATTAAATAAAATTGACAATAACATTATATGCAATATAATTTAAAGTTATTGGTAAAAGCCATAAATAAATCATTTAAAATACAGTAAAATATAGATTAAACAAAATTATAGATACATTTTACATATTCTATCAGATTAAACAAAATTAAAACAAAACATAGTATACGCTGTTACAAAAAACAGATAACATGAAGCAATATACAGTAGTAGATTTGAAATAAGTAAATAAAACTAAGGGCATTCTGTTTGATTTTGGCTCTTATTCTTTGTGCAAGTAATTCAAATACACCTAGGAAATACAGAACATACTATAAAGTTATTACAGAGGGGTCAATAATTTTTTCTTCATTAGCCCAGTATTTAAAATTTTCCAGTAATAGAGAAATCATTTTCCTCTTATTGCATCATAGAGTGAACAAGACCATGAATAGTGATTTAAGTAATCTATCTCATTCTTCCCGTAAAACCCCCTTCCCGTCCTATATGGGGCCTGACACCGCCTGCTCTTAACAACTGTAGATATCACTAGAGTGAACTGAAGTCTAACAATGATTTCTCATTGTTCGTACTTTTGTACTTCAGATAGATAAGGTTCTAGGCTAAATAATGCTTTATTAAACTCATAAAAAAGCAATTAAAAAAAATCTCACTGCCCACATATCTGGCTACATGCTGGCATATTTAATTCTTAAATTTATATCTTGTTTTAAATGTAGGGGTAACTATAGCTGGAGGAGAATATAAATGTTATTTAACTATTCTCTTAATTACATTATAGAACAAAGTCTGTAGAGAACATTAGACAATTTTTTAAATTTTCACAATCACTGCCATTCAAGTTAGATATAAAATGAGCATGATGTAGACGTTAAAGTCTACCCAAGTTACACAAATAAAGTTAGAAACTGTACTTACATCTACAGAATCAACAGCTGCATACATGATATTCGTCCATCCTTTAAATGTAGCCTAGAGAGTATTTGATATGTTACAATTTTAGGGTAAAACTTCAGGTGAAAAAAAAATACCTAGCATTTATACTTATAACCCAATCATACTTCACACTGAGCTTACATACGGCCATACAATGAAAGAGTATTTAGAGACAGCTTCTTTGGAAAAGATGAACAAATTAATCATAAAAATAATTTATCAATTTAGTTGCCTTTTCTGATTTGTTCATTGTTTAAATTATTATTATGCAAACTCTTCACAATTTCATACCTGAGCTGAATTACAGTTAATCTCTGAGTTGCATGACTGAGCAATAAAGGCACATGGTTATATTTCTTTTTCTGACTTGCAAACTGGAGAAAAGGTTTATTAATAAGCCACTGAGCTTGGATCTTTCAGGAAGGGGACATGAACACAATAAAGAGAAAAAACAAGATAAACAGACTCCAGAAATTTTATGAATTTTAAAATTTTCCTTCCTCAAGGGGACAAGGTTCCCCCTCCCCAAAAAATCAAGCTAATATAAGATTAATTGGCTATGTACAAACACATTTTACTTTAATTTTCTACTGTCACATTAATACAAAGAAATTCCCATTTGGAAAGGCTATTGTCAGGTTTATCTAACAACAGATTTCCTGCCCAGGACTATAGAAGCAAGCCTGTGAGACTTCTACATTTATAAAATGTTCCCCTAACCTGCATTAAATAATGGCATTGTACTTACTGGTGCCTAGTTTTCTGTCCTTCTCTCCTTGCACTATATTCATATTATGAGATTCCTGTAATAACCTTTATGCATGTCCCACAAGCAGGAACGTTCATTCCCCAGAGACAAAAAGCAGTGCCACATGCTTGTACTGCTGCTACCTGTCCCCAGGGGAACACCCCTGCATACATACTCTAGTGCATGGCAAGTTGCACCAGGTGCTGTAGGGGAGGCTCGGGCCAGCTCCTGGGGGTGTCCTGGAGCTCCAGGGGTGGCGATCCAGGCACACAAGACTTGGCCGGCAGCTGGAGCATGGCTCTGGCCAGCCAGGCTCTAGTTTCGGGTGGCGCGCACAGCTGCCACGTTCCCGTCCTGCTTTTTACTGGTGTGGGTTTTTTGACATTAGGATCTCCTGGTGTCAAACTGCACCCCTCTCCCCCCCTCCGCACTGCAAATTAACAGCATGGTGAACCCCTGCACGTGCGGTGTATGTGGTTTGCAGTGCTGCAGCCAGGTCTGCAGTGCCATGAACTGCACATGCATGCTCATCTGGATGTGCCTTTCTTACCCCAATTCGAGCTAGCAGTGCTTGGAATGTGTTAATATTCAAGGAGTGTCTTAGAATAGAACTTCCTTTTCTAGTCCTCAGCATTCACAGTTAAAAAAAAGGCAAACAGTCACAGAAGAAATGATCGAAGAAAAACCTGTTTAAGGGTATGTAAGTACAGATATCTAACACGGGCACAAGTATGTTGTCACCAGTTTAATATGTTTTACTTTTGTGTCAAAATCTAACTGGTAAAAACAGTCAGGCAGGGAATTTACAGATTAGAAAAAATCTGCTGAGAGCTATGTCCAGGATGATGCAGAGTAAGGGGGCAGGGCAACCCGCAGCACTGTGGCACAAGTGACACAGGCAGTGTCTCTGTGGGTGGCACGACAGATCAAGGAGGGGGCAGGGAACATGGCTGCAGATAGGCAAGAACAAGAAAGGAGAGCAGCAGGATGGGCAGGGGTGGGCAGTGGCACTCATGGAGGCAGCATCCCTGACAAAAAGGTCAGTCCCCACTAATGGAGAGGATACCAGCATACTCAGAGAAGAGTTAAGTTTCAGCCGAACAGGCTGTATTCTTCCCTCAAGAAAAAATGATCTTTCCATGTTATTCTGAAGGACTGGAGAAAAAATATAATGGTTGTTCTGCAGTGTGCTATAGGACTAGTATATATAAAAAAAGAGGAGACTGCTATAATATGATGCATTTATCTTCCTTCTAGTGTCCAACACCTGCAAACCACCTAGGGGATTGAATATGGACCTGAGAAAAGAAATGACAGCAGTTTTTTCAGTCCTGATGTCTCTATGCTACTTCCTGGAGACAACAGACAAGGTAGAGATGCACCTTATAGAATAACTAAATAAGATATATATGAACTTTCACCAGCCATAGCTGATTTCATCAGATGCTATGAAAGGACAGCAGAGAGCAGGTTATCAAATAGAAGTTAGTGATTTAAATACACAAGACAGGGAAGTGGGGAGAAAGGAGAGAGAGAGAGGGTAGGGCTGAGAGGCAGAAGTGGTTGGAGATCGCTTTCTATTTGATGGCCTGTGTGTTCTTGCATAGCATCTGATAAAGTGAGCTGTGCCTCAAGAAAGTTTATGCATCTTTGCTTCCATTAATCTACGGTAGATATCGACCTTCCCTTCTGCCTGACTTGCCGAACTACCTCTGATATGGCTAATTACTTATCTCTGGCAATACAGTACAGGTCTTGGTAAATACAAAAGGAAGAAACTGTATTTGTTATTTTTTTTCACTGACACCTGTTGTTCAGTTTGCATTAAATTCGTGTGCCCTGCTGGTAGATACTTAAATATAGAATTAATCCTAAAAGCCTAGGCTCCCCATTTCATAAAACAGGTGCAAGTGCAGTGATTACCTTCTAGTCAGAACAGCGTCTAGGAGCAGCAGGGGCAGGAAGCCTTTTTAAAAACTGAGCATTTGTAGAGACAAATAACTCCCCATAGAGACTGCAGTCACAGCAATGCCAGAAGAAACAGCAAAATGTTAAGCAAGCTCAGTGACTTCCTGTAGGAATTACCATAATTCCTTCAGAATAACAATTTATGTTCTCCTGTCTCTGGCAGAGGCTGGCCCCTCAAGCTTCAAAGAAAGGTGCAAGAAACCCCATAATGAGTTATGGAATAATCTCAGGGGAGTTTCTTTCTAACCCATTGGTTAGTGCTTAGTTTATGCTCTGGAGATGATGTTTCATACTTGTTATATGTTATGTCTCAACTGTTCATGTATAAATTAATCCCCTTCATGTATAAATTAATCCCCTTTTTAATCCTACCAAGCCTCAAGAGTATCCTGTGAAAACAAGTTCCATAAGCTAGTTATGCAAATAACTAATACTATATGTTACCAAATGACGTCTTATTTCTTGTCCATTAAGAAATAACAAAAGCATTCTTTTGCCCCCATCATATTATTAAGTACTCTGCACAACTGTCATGGTCACTTTTAAGCCCTATTCTCTCTAAACTAAACTATTAGGGGTGCACCAATATAGATTTTTTTGGGCCAGTACTGTTGGCCAATTATGAACAACCCATATCAGCTGATACTGATCCTTTTTCATAGATTTCATAGACATTAGGGCTGGAAAGGACCATGTGAGATCATTGGGTCCAGCCCCCTGCCCAAAGTGCAGAAAGTCAGCTGGAGTCAGGTAACCCCAGCAAGATAAGCATCCAAGCACAACTTGAAAGTATCCAGAGTAGGTGCTTATACTTGCTCCCACTGGAGGGAGTGTTCCAGACCCTGGAGACTTAGACAAGTAAACAAGTTTTTTCCTTATGTTCAGTCTAAAATGGTCTTCCAGCAATTTGTGATCTTTGGACCTAGCTTTCCCTAGGAGAGCCCTGGTGAACAGACGCTCTCCCACATCCTGACGTATACCTGATGTACTTATATGCTGCCACCAAGTCCCTCTGAGCCTATGTTTTTCCAAGACGAAGAGTCCTGTGTCTCTCATCCTCTCCTCATAAGGCCTGCTCTCTTGACCTCTGATCACATGTGTGGCTCTCCTCTAGACTCTCTCAAGCTTCTCCACATCCTTTTTAAAGTGTGGAGCCCAGAATTGGACGCAATACTCCAGCTGCAGCCTCACCAAGGCTGAGTAAAATAGGAGAATGACATCTTGGGTCTTGCTTGAGATACATCAGTAGATGCAAGCCAGGGTTTTATTTGCTTTGCTGGCTGCACATTGCATTGGTGGTTCATATTCATCTTGTGGTCAATCACGACTCCCAAGTTTCTTGCAGACACAGTACTAATGAGTGAAGCACTGGCGAGCCTATACATGTGGTGCGGGTTCTTTCTCTTGAGGTGGAGCACCTTGCATTTTTCTGTATTGAAGGTCATCAGGTTTTCATCTGCCCACCATGTGACAATGTCCAAGTCAGCTTGGATCCTCAACCTATCCTTCAGTGTATCCTCACTTCCCCACAGTTTGGTATCATCTGCAAATATAGCCAGTCCACTACTGACACACCAATCCAGATTGTTAATAAATACATTAAAGAGTACTGGTCTGAGTACTGAACCCTGAGGGACACCATTGGTCACCATGCACCATGTGACTCAGTTCCATCGACCATCACTCTCTGAGTCTGACCATGAAACCAGTTCCTCAGCCATTGGACCATGAGGCTGTCAAGGCCACAGTTCCCCAATTTTGCCATGAGGACATTGTGGGAAACCAAGTCAAAGGCTTTTTTAAAATGCAAATATATGACATCAACCTCTTCCCCTCTCCCCCTCCCAACTCTTTTAGCACTCTTCATCAGGGCCTGCTGACTTATGGATATCCAGCCTCTCAAGGTGCTCCCTCACAAGGTCTTCACCAAATGTAGGTGTATGGTCACCCATACACTTGTAATCCTGTGTCCAGTCAAGCAGGGTGAGCCCCTTGGGTTGGTGGAAAACCAATGCAAAGTAATCATTCAGGAGATTAGGTTTTTCCTGGGTGTCAGTTGTCAGCTGCCCCATTTGATTCAGCAGGGGTCTAATGTTGCCTTTTTCTTTTGACTTTCTACATATCTGAAAAAGGACTTTTTATTGCCCTTGATTCCCATAGCCAGCCTGAGCTCAGTTTTGGCCTTGGCTTTTTTGGGCCATTCTCTACAGGTGTGGGCCAGTCCTGCATAATCCTCTGTAGACATATTACTCATCTTCTAACCCTTATAGGCTTCACTTTTAAGACTAAGCAGGTCCATGAGTTCCCTGTTTAGCCAAGATAGTTTCCTATCCCTTTTACTACTTTTCTTGTGGGCTGGGATGGACTTCCCTTGTGCTTTTAGGATCATGTCTTTAAGCAGTGACCATCCATCTTGGGTTCCCTTCCCTGTCAGATCATGATCATTCAGGGCCTCATCAACCAGCCTTCTGAGCTTGTGAAAGTCAGCTTTCCTGAAGTCAAGGATTTCTGCATTGCTGACTGATTTGCCACTTCTGTGATGGATAAGGAAAGTGATCAATTCATGCTCACTGTTACTGAGCTTCCCATCAGTCCCCAGGTCACTGACAAGATCATCCCCTTTGGCCAGGACCATATCTAGCAGCCTGTGGACTTCTTGAGTCAGATATAGTTCATCAAAGCAGGCAAGGAAACTAAATGACTGATCAGATTTGGCTGCATGCTCCTCCCATGAGATGTCAGGGAGGTTGAAATCACCCATGACAACCATGCACCAAGAGCATGCCACCTCTGCTAGTTTCCTAGAGAATTCATGGTCAAGCTCTTCCTCCTTGTTAGGGGATCTGTAATAGACTCCTCTGGTTATATCCCCTTCACCATGTTCTCCTCTTATTCTAACCCAGAAGGTTTCAAGTCACCCTTCTTGTGTGCTAATGTCAGCTAGTAGGGAAATATACTGCTCCTTGACATACAGAGCTACACCCCCACCCTTCCTATCAGCTTGATCCCTCCTGTGTAAAGTATAGTCATCTATACCTGTAGTCCAGGTCTAAGTGGAGTCCCATCAGGTATCCGTTATCCCTATGAGATCATATTTGTTACTGCTTAGCAGGAGGGCCAGTTCCTCCTGTTTGTTCCCCATGCTCCTGGCATTAGTGTATAGGCAGCTAAGTCTGCCATGGGAAGCCCTAGGCTTTTCTGTGCACTTGGGAGCATCCCATCCATGGGATGTGGTAGGAGTAAGTTTGGTTGTATTTCCTGACTTGCTGACTATGTGTTTGACTCTTCCTGGACTTGTTCTGATGGTTGTCTGCCCATCTCCGGGCAAGCTTAGTTTAAAGCTTTGGCAAGCAGCTCGGCCAAACTGCTCAAATGTACAGCCCTGCAGCCTGGAGAGCACCTGCCGCCTGGCCTGACTGCAGCCCCGGCCCAGTGCCCGCAACAGGAAGGGGCACTGGGGAGGGGTGAGGAGGGGAGACCAGCACTGCCCACCAGAAACTGAATATTCCAAATATGAGATGTAACCTTAAGCATATCATTTTAATCTTTCTTTTACTTCTTCAGATTCCAATGAGTACTGAACAATTGTTTTCATCAAGCTACCTACAAGAATACCTAGATGTTTTCTTCTAAATTTACCTAGAAGCACCTGTAAGTAATTCAAATATTTCCTCCTCCCCACTGATTTTTTTGCATTTTGGACTCAGGCAGCTGCTACTGAAAGGAATTGGAAGGATATCAAATATCTGAGAAACCAAAATTTTTTATGAGTAAAGACCCAAGAAGAAGTGCTAGAAACCTTCAAAACCTAGGTATTGAAGGTTTCCAAAAGGTAGATGAACTGTCATTTTTCACTGTAAAAATATATGGTGGAGCAGAGAAGCAGTGAATATTAGAAGACAAAATGCCGTTTGAAGATCAAATGGCAAGAGAGATCCAATAACCATGGATAAAGCACTAGTCATAAATGTACTGGTACACAATGCATCTGTATTTGCAGCAACTTTGGCATGCACAAGCAAGGTGTGTAGATTTATCACACTGCCACTAACATTTTGGAGAAACAGTGGACTGTAGTAGGGAAGTAACTGATAAACTACTCTCCCTTTCCCTGTATTTCCTTATTAAATCTAACTTCTTTCTGTATAGTTGAAATCACTTTCTGCTAACATTAATGTGAAAAATATTGCTCAAATATTCAAGCACAGATTGACACAGCTGACATGAGTTATGTTAAATCAAAAGGTTATTTGAAAGAGATTTTCTGTTGGCATTTGCATGTCTCTTGTTTTAATAAGTGCTTTTCAATTAGGGTAAAAACCAGTAAAACCATGTGTTCCTATTACTGTAATATCTACTGTGTAAGTATCAATGTCAGGTAATTCCACATAATACAATATTTTATAAATGTAACTTTACTAAAAGCAACATACCTATTTGCAGATTGTATGTGTAATTCATATATAAATATGCAAGTAAACCTACCAATGTGGTGCATGTAAGAGATAGAGGCACTGAGGAAATCATTATGAAACTGCTAGAGCTCATTAACATTAGACACTGGCCCTCACTGCAGACCAGGAGCAAACAAAATGGAAGCATGCTACCATGGAAGCAGGACTAGCTCCAGAGTGAGTGAGAATAATTACCATGGGCTTATGAGGACAAATATTTTCCCAGGAGCATTGTTCCAAGTGAAGTCAATTTGGAACGCGTGCTCCTGTCTGAACTGGTTTTACTCTGCAGATGGTTCTACAAGGAAAGTTCCCGTGCTCTGAATTCTAGCACTAAGAGGTTCCATTGAAACTTTTGACTTAGAATAACATAAAATAAATCAATAGAATAACTGGTAATGGTTCAAAAGTCATTACACTAGAACAAAACAGAGAGCACGCCATATGGACAGAGAAAAAAGTGGGAACTATAGTTTAAAATTAGTTTTGCTTGGTCCCTCTCTGCATTAATTGTCAAAATTTAACCTTCCACATAACTTTTGCTTTGACAAGCAGATGAGCTTTGGAAATGTACTTGACTACCACGGTAAGAAACACTGATGTCTGTCTACAACTTGTCAGATGGCATAAATAAAAATCTAGGGCTATGTGATACTAGAACATTTCTAGAATTTTTTCATGAACTTAGGATGAGCCTTAAACTTTTTCTTCTTTTATTTGGGGAGAGGAGGTAGGGGGAAGGCTCACCAGTCCTTTTTTATTTGCATTTTGGCTGTAGTTAAATACTCCTTCTCTCCAGAGTCTATAAAAGAGCGTGCTGGATTTGTACCAGTATCAACATTAATCTGCTTGCACAGAACAAAAACAAAGAATAATTAAAGAAATAGGAAGTAATCTCAAATATAAGTACATAACCTCTCTTTTGGATATTTTGCTCATCTTCAAGGAAACCTGATTTTAAGCCTCCTAGTAACAACTTCCTTTCCAAGGACCCCTAGATTTTCATAACATAGTACGTACTGCCATGTGATGAGATGATAATGAGAAATGGAGAATCGATCTTCATTTCAACATACAACGTGGGAAATTAAGCTATAAAATATATATAAAAAATGGCCACTTACTACTTGAAGCAGAGAAAGATAGCCGGCTCCAACATTGTCAAAATTTACTTTCACATTTTTCCACTGAACTTTATCATCTTTTCCCATATAACTTTCACAATTATTCTTATATGGAACTTCATCTGCTGGAAAAGGTTGCCCATCTGTGAGGTTAACACAGTAGAAGAACTTGCCAGCAAACAAATTAACTCCCATGATACTGAAGATAAGCCAGAATATAAGACAAACTAGAAGGACATTCATAATAGATGGTATTGCTCCTACAAGGGCATTCACAACCACCTAGTAAAAAAACAAATGTATAAAAATATGTATATATAGAGAGAAACTTTGTAAGAAAACTTACAGAAGCAAAAAATTAGACATTTTTCCTGACAAGGCTACTCGTGAAAATAACAAAACTAAAAATAGTGTCACAAACACTCTTATTTTTCAAATAGTTGAAACAAACTATGTACTTAACTAATCAACATAAAATGGTTGAGAACTAAATTGCCAAGTAGAAAAGCTAGTTAATTAAAAAACCCAGGGGAGTTGTAAGGCAGACTTATACACAATATATTCAAATTAATAAATGTGGGAAATCATTACTTACAAACATAACTAATGACTGAAAAAAAATGAAGGACTGACTTCTTATAGATTTTTAGAAACAATACAGAGGTAATTTGATAAAATTATGTTTTAAAAGAATTATAAAACACATTTACAAATTATTTATTTATATATACATTATTATTTTACTTTCTAATGATAGCTCCAACATAAAATGGCAGTTTTGCATTATACATTCAGCTAGATTAGTAGTGTCTTTAATTTTCTCCTTCTATAACAATCCTGTGAATGAAAAAATAAATACACTATTATCACAGTTTAAATAAAAGTTTATAAAGATTTAGGCTACAATAAATTTGTAATCAAGATGAAACAATGATAAAGTTAATTTAATGATGAACAGCTAACTGTGAAAGAAGGTTGGAAAATATTCTGGTTATTAGAAGACTGAAATTTTCCAATCCCTAACTGAAATAAATACTACTATATTTTTGCCATGATTTTGTGTGTGACAGAAAGAAACTTGTCCCTAGCTGGTTAAATAAGGTACCTGATTATTTCATTTCTATGGAGAACCTCTGTTACTTTTCATGTTTGTGTTTATTTGCTCCTTTGCATATATGGAAAACTGAAGAGTAAGTTTAGAACATTTAAGGGAAGTGGAGATGTTCTACCGTTACAACCTTCTACCTTATTGCAACCTTTAGAAAACATCTTCCTGACATCATACATTGCAAAGTCTATTGACAATAGAGAAACTTGCATTCTTTTGATATATACCACTTTAATTAATGTTAACAGTGATAATCTTGGTGTTGAAACCAACTACATTTCTTTTTTAAAATAAGGAGAATGGTGATTTTCTCAGAATCAATGCCATTTAAGTACATTAGATATGTGATTTGCACTTTCATCTGGTGCCTTGTATTATTCTTTTGACAGGATTTGGGGTACAACCTCAAACAGTCTTGTGAGACATATTGAAAATGGAATTTACTTTGGTGATAAAATATGGAGGAATCTGCAGAACTATTCCATCACTGTCAATTAAAAATGTTTTAAATAAATGAAGCTTTTGAATCTGATATTCTGTAAATGTGACAATTAGAAAGAAGTGATTTTACATAAATATATTGCATTAGGAAAGAGTTTATAAATACTTCAAGTGACTTAAAAACAAGATATATTCTTTGAGGGAAAAGAAATAATTTTGTCTTGAAGCTAAATACTTTGAGTTGATTTTGAACCAGAAATGTTAGTGCAGTAACATTTTTACTAATGTTAGTACAGTAACATTTTTAGGGATTGAGGACCTATGCCTATTAAATCTTGACAGTAATCCATATATCCAATATTATTGAGATAGATATTTGTCTTAGTTCTCTAAAAACTTGACTGTAGAATGCATCGCAGGATAATTTTATGAACTCATTCTATGATGAATTAATTGTAGAAGGATATTACAGAGGACAAACTGACAAAACTATTATGTAATAGGATTAAAGTTAATATGTTGTAAGACAAAACAGTGGAAGTAGATGGAGCAAATTCACATACTTGAGAAGCAGAATTAATATGGAAAGTTTATAAAACAAAAACCATAATACTAGCTTTATGGCTAGAAGCCAAGTGAGCTTCAAGATAATTATGCCAGAGATGACAGTAACAGTGTGAAAAAACTGTGTCAAGGCAACAAAAACACTTTTTCATATACAAACTATAAATAATAAGCCTAGCATCAGAAGGGAAAATTAAGTTTAGTGAGAAGGGGACACTGAGGAGAAAAAAACATACACAACAGACAACTATCAATACATCATAGCATTCTGTCTTGTGCACAGTAGGTGGCAGAAACAAGCTTTGTGGTCTCACAGAACAAGATACCAATGAGCAATTCACGGATATAGTACACTCTGTATACCAGTGATTCTCATTCTTTTTAGACTCTAGGCCACCCTTCATTGGACTCAAAGCACTATTCCATTATTTTTTGTGAATTCAGTGGCAACTAATTTAAAAAACAAATTTATATATTGTAGTGCTTACCCCCTTGTACAATATGGAAACATCTCTGATAAGAATAATTGGGTTTGATAAAACTTCTTTTACCTAATACACCTAACAATATGTACTGAAAATTTGATTCAGACATGTTACTTGAAGAAAAATGGGTACTGGGTACATGGGTACTGGAAGAAAAATGATGCATAGCTGTGTGTTCTAAAGTATTATTAATCATCACAAAGGAGTCGACAGAACATTTAAAGCTACATTTACATATTTTTGACATGCTCCAAGTAATAATCAGAATATCAGAACCTAGATCATTGAGAAGGAATGGTGCCTGCTTGGTACCAGGTCTATTGTGGACGTTGTCCAGCAGGAAAAAGGTGACCTCCTAGGGAATAACAAAATCTCCTGAAGCTGTTGACCTAAGCTGTTGGCCTCCATAGAGAAAGCTGGAGGAGATAACACTGCTAGAGGAGCAGCTGGTACTACCAATGCGCTCTGATTAGGTCTGAAATTAGAACACATAAGTTTTCTTCTCCATATCAGGCTGTACTGAAGAAATATGTACCAAATCTAGTGATGGTGGCAGTGGCACTCAGCTCTGCAAAAGGGACAGAAGACACAGCATCTTGATGAATGAACCTTCTGCAATCTTGTAGTGCTAGCTCTAAAGCACTCGGGTCTCTATGAATTTTTCCTGGAACTTTCAAAGGCTAAGAAGTCTTGGGGCTTGATCAGTAACTCAGAAAGGATTTTGCAAAGCAGGAAGCAATAGCTAACGTTTGAGGTGAGATGCAGTATGCCACTAAGCTCCTGATGGAGGACTTGCTCTTTGTACACATCTGTGCCAGACTTGTAATGCCAGGTGGCTCAGGACCATGTTTGTGCTGACATGCTGGTACAATGAGCATTTTTCCCTTGGGAAGTCTCCCCCTGGTCCCTGCCATGTCTTGATTTTCCAAGAAAATAAGGAAGGTTCCTCATGTCACAGACCAGCCTAGGGCACTCTCACTGTAGGTGTTTCTTGGGACTCCTCCACCCCTACACCCGATCCACATGCCAACCGTGGCTTGTCAGCTGTATGGTGCTTGATGTTTGCATTACAGGCAACTAGCTAGGTTTGGTGTGTTCCCACCTTGACAGACATCTTGATAAAAGGGGACATCACATGTATAATTAATTAGGTTACCCCAGCGATATTATGAATCAAAATGCTTTCACTAATGAATTCATTAATAAAGAAAAGAAGCTTTCGTCCTAATTGTGGAATCAGCACACTTCTTGACTACAGTTCCTCAGGTCACAAGGTCCGAAGTTAATTCCCAAATCATGCCAGTTCAACACAAGCTCATAATCAAAATTAACAATGGCCTATAATCAGTCCTTCAGACTACACGAGTCCTCAGCAAGCTATTGGGCAGTCTCAATTCAACAGCGCCCCTATTCAGGGAAATGGCTCTCCTGGCCGCACGCCTCCTAGCCAATTCTGCCCGTAAGGCATTGGCTCAATCCCAGGCCTTTCCTGGCCAGTTCAATCAGAGGTAAAAAAAATTTAAAAAATGAAACAGTGCAGTGGAAGAAAAAGGCCAAAAGAAAAACAAGAAAAGAGAGGCAGCAACATTTCTGCCTCCCTCATATGTCCCTCTGTCTGTGTCTGAGTGCTGGGGTCCTTCTTCCAGGCAGCCCTGGCACTGGTAAGGTTGAGGTACCCCTCTGGGTATCCCTGCTGTGGAAATGGCTTGGTGCTTTGCCAGTTGCACTGAGTTGGAGCTCATGGTTTCAGGGTTGCTTCTCACTCCCGTACCGGGCTGCTTTGTGCAAGCTCTTGTAGCCAGTTTCTAATGCAGGTGTCTGATGTCACACCTCTGTACCTCTTCAGCTTCAGCAAACATGTACTTAAGAATCATGTAGGTGGTGCTGCTTGCTATTCTGCAAACTCCGTACCTGCACCTGCATCAGGTATTTTTTGGTTCTAGCCCTTACTGGGCATTTTGTCTTGATGTGCTGCATCCCTCTGATGCTGACAAAACCCCTCCCACAGGGCTTCCAGTCCCTAGGACCAGTCACACCATGACACTCCTGAAGCAGGATCTTGAACATTTGAGGCTGAATTAAGCTTGCCAAGGAAAGAGACTAGTACAGGAACACAATGTCAGAGAGTGCTCAATACTGGACTAAAGTCCTGGCTTCTAGACCTATGAATGAGTTTTTGGCCCTGTCTAGGGAGAATATTCTAAGTTTCCTTTCTTCTTTCTGGTCCTGAGTTTAAAGGCCCCAAAACTTGCAATCCCTCTCTGTGATGTGGGACTAGTTAGACAGTGTAAACATAGAGAGTGACTGTGAGAATCACTGCATCTCAGGGAAGTCAACACTGAGAAGATTTTGGTAATGGTATAACCACACGGAGAGAGAAAAACTGTCACTGCCAAGTAGTGGTAACAAGCTCAAATTAAATGTGTTACCAGGAAAAAAGAAGAAAAAGAAAAAAAATCTCCAAAATGCCGAAGATCTTGAAATATGTGGCACAACTAAAATTTAAATAATGGAGGTGGGAGGGCTGAGGACCTTAACCCCCAACTTAAAGGTGAACACCTTCTCCTTTCATTCCCAAATAGAAAAAGGGGGAAGAAGAGACAGGTAAGATGAAAGAACGACATAATATAATAAAAATCAATAATAAAATGGGGAGCCCACGCTGGTGCTTCTTAATGCAGGCTGCAAAGATTGACAAAAATAAAATAACTCAGCCAGGTGGTTGAGAGGAACTGAGAAGTAGGAATTGTGCACTATTCCTTATAACCCATGATGCAGGGCTGGTTTTCTAGGTGGCACATGATGCAGATACTTTGAAGGCAAAAGCCTCCAGCTGAAGCTTAGTGACGTGAGACACAGCTACAATTGACAATGCAGGACCTCTCTTATGAGGAAAAAAAATAGAGGTTCATCTAAGCAACCTAGTGGACTAAAATGTTTAAATAGAATTACTAAATTCACATATGTAGCATTATTCAAGACAGGAAAAGAGACAAAACAAGTCCCAAATGGACATTAGATGACAGGGCAGGAAAGAATAAAACATCTAAAGGGTGAAAACTGATTAAGACCTATAGTAACCTAGCAATGACTGAAGTTGTTAAGTCAGAGACTGAGAAACTATAGAAAAGACTAACACAGCTAATACAGGGAGCTTGAGGCAAAAATAAAAATGGCTAGTTTATCCGTGAGTATAAAACCTACTAGGTAGAGTACAAAGCTCATAAGCTTGGAAAAAGTTTGTTGGCAGAGAACTCACTGATGCAGCGTGGAAAGAACATAAATCATTATACTTTCATTATATTACAGTTATGTTCATGCTAGAACAGCGGCTCACAATCTGTGGTACATGTACCACCAGTGGTATGCAGAAAACCTGCCAGTGGTACATGGCAGCAGCAGGTGGGGGCACTCAGAGTACTCATACCTGGCACAGGCACCCAGCATGTGGCTCTGGGCACCACTACACATTGCAGCGAGGGGTGCAGCCAATGCCAGGCTATCTGTATCACCAGTGCTCCCCACATGTATGTGCAGTTCTTGCACTTGCCAGACATGGGAGGAAAGCCCCACACATTGGAATCGGCTGCCGTCCCTGCCAGGGCTGTGCAGCATGGAAGGGAAGCCACAGGCACCTTCCCCTGGAGGCAGAGAAGGCACCTGGCTCCAGTGCATGGGGCTTCCCTCCCATGCCTCACAAGTGTGGGGACTGCCAGCAATACAGACTGCCTGGTGAAAGATGCACCCCTTGCTGCAATGTGCAGTGTTGGCTGGAGCCACACCCTGAGCACTCCCACCTGCTCCTGTGCCATGGGGGAAATGCAGGGGGTGCCCACACCCCGTACTCGCCCTCACACCCCACAACCTCCACACACCCGCACCCTTCCCCCACAACCCTCCACAGATACATAACCTCACATTATACCCTATGCTCCCCCCCACACAGCCACACCTCCTCACAACCCCTCCCACACCCTACTGTACACACATCCACACTCCCCTCTCCGTAGCTCACCTGATGGTACTTCAGATTGTATCATTTTAAATTGCTAGTGTGCAAGATGTCAGACTTTGGGAACCACTGTGCTACAATATTGGATAGAATTTGGTCACTTTAAGGCAGTGCTTTCTATTTAGGTGCAAAGCCTTTGAACTGAAACATGACTATGCATTTACCTAAAATACACATTCATCCAAACTTGATTAACCAGTTCTTGGACAGTTTTAGGGCTGCTACTAGAAGTGTTAAAATTTACAAGAGCTTGGGTTGCTATAAGCAACTCTGCAAATGATGGGAGATAGCAGCCCTGAAACTAACTAGCGCCTTTCATTTCAAAGGCTTTTAATAGCAACCCTCTAGCAACTGCTTCCCATTCACTGCTTCTAGTACCAATTATTATGCAATTAGCTAGTATTTAATTACATTATGAAGATAAACAGGGCTGAAAGATACTATGAAGCTTAGTGGCTTAGGTACCAGTAGTGTAAATGCTGGGGTGGGGGTGGGTGAGCATAGCGGCAGCCCTGGGCACCATGTTTGGTAGGGCAGGCTGGGAAGGGGCACAAAATAGCTACTGCCACAGTGGTGCCTGACTGCACTGCCATCATCAGCATTGAAGCAACTGGTACTGCCCTGTGCCTTATGGCTGCCCCAGACACAGAGCCACTCTGCTGTATCTGGTATGCACTTAAGTGATGGGGGATAACCAATTTTTGTTATGTAAGCAAATAATGCACTTACCCAGCATATGTGATTAGGATATACTATATAATATGAACTTTATTTTCTAAATGAGATTCATGCCACCACCACAAGTTACACTTCAGGTAATCACACCTTAAGTTGTTACTCAGATACACATTCAACCTGATTAATGGTGTGATAAAACAAGCAATAAACTACAAAATTATTTCATAAGAAATGTGTAATAACTTTGTAGCTTGTTCTAATAATACCATTAATTGAATATGTGGCCAAGTGCTCCACTGTGGCTGGAAGCCCCATTAGCTGAGGGGCTCCAAGTCACAGGGGGGCACCACCCACTGCCAGTAGTGGCATCATCAGTGGCAGGGCTTGCAGTGAGAACACTGCCTGCCCCCCCTTCAGCCTCCTCAGGTGGGGGGCTCATAATGGGGGCAGAATCTTGGCAGCTGTGACCACTACAAACCCCACACATCACAAGACTTGCAGCAGGGGCATTCTCCCCACTGCCCCTGCTGTTAGACCCTCAACTGATGATGCTCACAGCAGGGGCAGCTTTCTCTGGGCTGCACCTCTGTGAACTCCCATGCTGGCTGCAAGGCTCACACTGGGGGCAGTGTGAGACACTCACCCCACTCGGAGCCCCGCTAAGCCTAGTCAGCTGTGGAGGTTGCAGCTGCAAAAGCCGGTGCAGAGGAAGCCCAGAATTGTAATCCAAGGCTCCCCTTACCCTAGTGATAAGATGTGATGTGATCTACTGAGCAACCCCACAATTTTGCCTGCTACCTGTGCATGGCAGGAGAGGCCCTGAAAACAGACCTATAAAAATTATTTCAGAGTGTAACAAGGTTCAATGATGCAAAGATGGAAAGTTAAAATTTTGTTTTATTAAAGTGTTTTGTTTATTTAAGTAATGTGAACTGGAAGCAATATTCATATTTCTGCAAGAGATAGAACTGCTTGTCCAACTCAGAATCTGTAACTTGAATGTTATAATTTAAAAATTTGGAGCTTAGGCTACTTTTTCCAAGCTGCCTCATCAGATGCAAGTCAGTCTGAGCCATTTTTGTATCCAGTCTTATTCTAATTTGGATGTCTACTAATTCTGTTTTTGACACTGGTTTGTAGGTGCTGCCAACTTCACTGGTGCCCAAGGGATTTAAATTGTCAGTAAAAACCAGGAGACCAAATGATCTCCATGTAGAAAACGTGGTTTTATAAAGTTAAATACAGGATTTTCATATTACTGAAGGAATCGTTAAACTGATACATTATTATTATTGTTGTTGACATAATTTTTTAAGTAGGGTTGACCTATGTTCTCACCCAGTAAATGGTAGTTCTTATGTTCTGATATGTTCTTATTGATGCTATGCAATATGTAAGATATGCTAACAAAGAGATTTCTCTCACCAAAAGATCTATATAGAAGTAGGTATAATACATTATATAAAAATGCATATATGCACCATATGGATGAATAGAGAAAAATGTCATGACTGAAATTGGAAAGGGTTACAGAAAATGATTTTCAGGAGGCAGTTATATGGGGAAACTAAAACCATCCTATAAAGTAATTAGTAGTGTGATGAAATTAATGGATGGCAAAGAGCCAGTGACAGCTCAATTTTAGTCCCACTTCTCCCACACTGTGGTGCTTAGCTACACGTAAAATTTATATAAAAACTTTCACACCTGCAGCTCAAAGTGCTTTTCAAATGTTCGTGATTCCTCACCATCTTTTTCTAAGACTAGTAATTAGCTTAAACATACAGATAAGAATAATGTGGCTGAGAGAGATTCAGGACAACATTCACAAGGCTGTCTGTTGATTTTAGGTACACCACTGGATACACCTAGACTCAGTGGGTGTGTCTACATGAGATGTTTACTGCAGATCTGACTAATTAGCTCTATAGAAAAGACATAGCATCTATACACACAGCCCTGTTAGACCACAGGAAACTAATTAACTCCAGCATAGGTTAGTACTTGTAAACAAAAGTACAGTTCTATGGGGGTGTTCTTTAGTGCACAGCCTTGCACTGGAGCACGCTTGTGTCCCAGCCAGCCCCTCCACAGCACATTGAGACAGGTCGAAGCAAGCCCAGGCTGGTAGGTTTATCTCCTGGGCCCCCTGCCAGCTGGGGCTGCTCCAGGTTGGCTCAATGTGCTATGGTCCTGGGCACATGAAGATGCTTTACCTGGGAGCAATAAACTCTGACGTGATATGTGCCAGAGTTTGAGTTGCATTAATTTCATGGTAGATACACACAGTGATACTAAGCATATCATTTAGGTCAGTGGAAGCACTGAAAAAATTCATTACCAAAGATCATGCAGTGCAGAACCACCTGAATGAGAGTTAATCAATATCTATCCCAGTAGAATGATGGTTCTCAATCAGTAGGCTGTCGGGATGTCCTATGCCCAATGATTATTCAATATATAAACAATGAAAAACTTCCTGGCAGTGGTCATCTAAAGGAAAAAGAGTCAGACTCTGTCTTGTTTGCTTTTTCTCGAGTCCCTTAAGTCTTTGACTTTTGATTGTGCAACAGCCCAGCTTCAACAGGAGGAAGGAGAAGTTCTTTCAGTCCTGTCTGGTCCACAGCCCTGGCAATTAAGGTTCTCTCCTGGGAAGCAGGAGATGAGAGTTCAAACCGCCTGGGGCTCTGGGTGGAGCTGGGAGCCAAGTTTTTCTACTTCTTGGCCCTAACCATTAATCTATAGAGCACAAGGTTGTTGTCACTGCCACTACCAGCTCACCAAACAGATGATGCATGTGCATTTTTTCTCACCTACCTGAAGATTTAGTGATTTGGGGGAAATGCAAATAGAGTTGGACCATGACGGTATTTAGGCAAAGGGAGACACCTACATGCCTATCCTGCAGATGGAAACATATAAGAAATCTAGGCAATTCAGCAGTTCTGTGACTGCCACGTGGGGTGGAATAAGATCACGTTTAGATGCTTAAAAGCCATGCAAAACCAGGTTAGGGATCTTAAAGACAAAATAAGATCATGCTCATTTTCACAAAAAGAAAATCAAGGAAGCAAGCACCGGCTGCCCACAGCTACTAAAGCTTCCGCATGGCTTCTTGTGTAACCTGACAGCACTGTTCCAGTTCTCACTCTGGAACATCATCACTCAGTTCTCTGCTCACAATGATAACACACTTGGTCAAAAAAACCAAATTTCATGCATTGCTTTGCCCCCCCCCCCCCCCCCCCCAAAAAAAAATACAAGAGAGATCCTTTACAGAATCCTTGAAGAGCACGAGTTTCTACTTTTATTGACTTATGCTCACTTTAAGAAGCCTGTACTTTAATGGTAGCACAGCCCAGGTATTCTTAGAATACTTCAGGAAAGAGTAAGACTGGTAGGAATTTGATTTTTTCTTCACTTATGAACTGGGCTGTATTTTTTCTTTATTCAGAAAAAGTCCCCAAGATATACCAGAAATCATTTATTAACAAACTACTTTATGTGCTTCTGATGTACATTTTTTTTCTGTCAGGCCTCATCTCAGGGCCAGAATCATTAACATGAGTCCATGTCACTATAGAAACATAGCAAGGCAGTACAGAGTGAAGTTAGGTTTATATCCCTCTCAGAATTTTGTTGAGAACAAGATGACAACAGTTACTGAAAAATAAAAGCAGACCAAATAAGCATTATGCATGGCACTAAATGGAGGTGCCCACAAGAAACTTTGAAAGAAAAATAGTAAGTGAAGAAAAATACTAATCACATCTAACTGTTGTGAGTGAAAACTGCACAGTCACTCCATTTGTGTAATAAAAAGATCTGCATATCTTAAATTCAGTCATATTTGATAAATGGCTTCTATTGTGGTCAGCATACTTTAATTACTGTGATTAACTACCTAAGGAAAAAAAAATTGGTGTCTTTTCTTTGCTACAGATTTCATATGACAGCCAACAGGATTTGACAATGTTTCTAACTGTTTAAGGAGTTAAGAGGATCTTAATCAGTACCACTGAGAGAGAAATTTTGCAGAAAACTAGTGACAGCCCAATGACTCCCAGCTGAAATCACTCCAGGATCACAGAGCAGCTAGGATAGCAGAGGCAGTAGTAGACAGCCTATGTCTGAGTCCAGCAGATGGTGAGAACTGAATTAGTCCTGGGGCAGCTGGTAATCTGGCTGAGCATTTCCCCCAACTCTTCTCCCAGACTAAGAGCATATGCAACATGGAAAAACCTGGGAAGTGAGTGGTGTGCATGGCAGGTCTGGGATGGGAATAGGTCATGAAAGCTGGTATTTGGATCCATAAACAAGGTATTGTACACTGGACCCACACACAGGCTGGCAGGTTCTCTGAAGATTCAGAGCTGGACCTCACAAGCATCTCAGTCTGAGTGGACATAGCAAAGGGAAATGCTCTGGGATGAGAGTTTGACTCCCTTTGGTAGTTAGTCACCAGAAATAATTCTTATAAAATTGGGTAAAAATTATTTCAAAATTTGTGAGGAGGCCCTAGAATATTTTAGCTAAGTCCAGTACCTTTTCATGGGGATGACTGAAAAGTGGTTTGACTCGATGAAACTGAGGATATGTCAGGAACCTGCCATACTTTCATAAATTGACAAATCCAGAAGATGTATTAAACTTTGGGAATGGGAAGGCTTAGTGAACAGACCATATTTGGTATCTGGGTCATCCAGGTGTGATGGAGAACAACATCACTAACCAGGGCACAGATAACTCTTTGGCTAACAGTAGAAGGGGAACTATTAATTATCTGCTCTGAAGCTGGAGGCAGGGGGAGGACAGAAGCACACAAGCTAATCCTTGATGTCTCCTTTTGGCTGGGTACTTTTTTCTTTCAACCAGGTCCCCTTAGAGAAACTGGTCCCTTTGAAAAGAGAACTTGAAATAGACTCAAGAGGAGGTACCCTTTAAGAAACTAGGGACAAAGTTTCTCAAAGGAGTTGGGTGCCCAATGTGTATAAACTGAAGATACTATACATTTTCCCTAGCCCCGGAATAAGGAAAGAGCACTGGGACCCAGAGTGGGTTGGTATCTATTTGTAGAGGTGTGGGAAAGGGTAGGGAAGACTGATAGCAATCCTTCATTTGGTAGAGATGGGTAAAGAAGAAATTTATGACCTGGACTGTAAGAGTGCTTGCTGGTCATTCCCAAATTTGTTAATAAAACTGTGGCTTTATTGCATCTTGTCTTTCTGTGGAAAAATAGCTAGGACTTCAATTAACAAATGAGCCTAGGCAAAGCACACAATTGATATGGTTAAACGCAGCATAATAGAACATAGTAGTGTAAGTTTCAATAACAGATGCACAGTACATAATTTCTATACTGTTATATAATTTATTGTGCTTCTTTGCATGCATTACTCTTTCTGTTTTTCTTACCCTCATTCCTTCAAATCGTGATAAAGCCCGTAAAGGTCTCAAGGCTCTTAGTGTTCTAAGTGATTTAATTGGACCAAGTTCTGAGTAGCCCAACGCATTAGCTGTTAAACTAATCAAAGAAACCTACAGGGGGGAAAAAACACAAAACAGAAATATTTTTTATGCATCTATATTTTAGGTTGGCTGAAAAACTCATCAAACTTAGACCTGAACCCTGATGTGACCTAAGCCCCTGTTGCTTGTTGCTGAATGCAGTGTAAGCTTCAGTTGTCTCTCAGAGTTTGGCATTGTATGAAGTAGAAAACAATATAAAGTATTAGGAAAAACAGAAGTCTCAAAACATTTTAGGAATCATACATGCAACTGGTTTCCACCATATTCAGCCAAATATAATTTTTAATGAGACCAAACCAGCGACATTATTATGTGAACAGTGTTAAAGTCTGAAATCATTTTTTTTCTATAAAAACACAGGTTACATATTGATATAATGGATAACATTGTTGAAATCTTTACACAGCATTTTATAAACATATTACTGTAAAAACTAAATCTTACCTTATTGCTGAATGTCCAAAAATAAAATGGAATATCATTTTCTTTGGTACAAGAAAGATTAAATGTGTTCTATTCATAAATCATTCAGGAAATGGTACTGTATTCAAATTTTATTATTAAAGTACTGTAGGTGTGACAAAATATGACACAGAACTTTGAGTTTGTTAATTAATTTTCTGGGAAACCATAAGATTCAAAATAGGACATAATTAGAGTAATTAATTATTCATTTCTTAATCAGGTGAGATAGATTCAAGGAGTGGTCCCTAATGAGAAAGAAAGGTCACTGATACAGAGAAATCTAGACTTCTTGATAAACTAGGCATGAGGCGGGAGGGGGGACAGAATTGTGGGGGACGTTTTTAGCAATAACAACATTTTTGGAATAGACACTTTCCCATTCTGCAGGCCAGCGGTCATACATCAAGGAACACAAAATACAGGATATAGGACTCTCCACTGGGAAAAAGTGACTATGAGAAAAAGGACTTGGGAACTGTGGTAGCAGAACTGCTCCCAATGCCACAGTTTGGCTATAAGGACTAATTTGATAATACAGTGGTTTTTTTAATCTATGGGACATAAGATCACTGGATGCTGAAGCAATACAAATTCAGATAGGAAAAGGTACAATTTTTATTTTTAATAGTAAAACTAATCAACTATGGGACAATTTATCAAGGGATATGATGGATTTTCTATCATAGGAAATTTTAAAATTGAGATTGGAAGTTTAAATTACTTTGAATTAAATTTGCATTGGATTTCCAAGAAACTGCAACGTAAAAGTCTAAAAAAATGTTACCATGCTATACTAAAAGAGAATAAATTATTCTGCCTAAAATTCTACTAAGGGTAGAAAATAACTGTGTTGGTATCAGATATGAAATGGGAATTACAAAGTGAGAAATTCTTCATTCCATCTCATGACATCTATAGCACTGACGTAAAGCACCAGACAACAAGGAAGGGACAGCAGAAGAAAATGTTCCAAAGCCAAGAGGAAAAGACCATATGACATTAGGGCTGCGAGTGCTTTTTTAATAGAAGAGCTAATGTTATTGTCAGTTCAAGGACAATTATGCCGCCTTCTCATTTTGTACATAAGCAGGTTTCTTGGCCTTTCAGCTTTTCTAAGTGTACTCCCCATCCTGTAACAATGGCATCTGTTGTAAGAACTACATGTTCCAGTGCAAACTGAAAAATCAATTACAACAAGACTCATTTTGGTTCAAAAGTGAGCAGTATTGGTACGGTACTGCTTACTTTTGGATCAAAATGAGTGAAATTTCATCTGTGAGCATATCATCTACTGAGTCAGTTTAGTGTATGTTCTTGTAATGTTAACTTCCAGTCAAGTATTATGTAGCCACAGTAAAGCATGATGTCAATACATACAACTCTGAGGCCCATGTGAATACCTTCATTCTTGTGGGTTTAGCGGAGTGTGAAAGTAACTCTCCTAAACTCAGAATGCCCCTGCAGTGCATCAGGCACCAGAGTCATATGTAAGTTTTGAGACAAGATATTTCACTAGAATTTTGCATGGGCTTCCTTTTCCACTATCCACTCCTTGTAGTGTCAAACTTCCAATGAGGACACAAGAGAACTTTTTCAGAATGATGGAAAAAATACTTGTGCCCCTTTCCTTCAGCTGTCTCAGAATACAAATAGTAAATATGCATATTCACTTACGGAAAGTAGTGGAATATTCATTTACAGGACACAGGGAGAATTGGGGGTCTTCCTAACCAAAACTGTTCAAATGGCAAAAAGTATCTGAGATAATTTAGGAGACTTGCCTCCTGAATTAGGCCTCCAGATTAGACCAGTGTTTTCCAGTGAGGGGCTTCCAGACTGAGATGGGTGGGCACTAGGATCCAGTCTACTTCTCCCTGCTACTTGGCTGGATCTCATGATTAAATTCATTATTCAAATTTATCAACACTTACATTTGTGAATATTTAATTTTGGTGGGACTGACTCTTTGAACCTTGCTCGGTTCCCAAGCACCACTAGGGGTCGATATGCAGGAAGCAAAATACAAGTGATGAAAGAACAATAATGGATTACTTCTGAATTATCTTTGTAAAAATTCTGTTTATTGTTGAAAGTGAAGAGAAATCATTCAGCAGATAAAATAGTTCCATAACGAGCTTAAACAGGGAAGGTCAAAAGAAGTGCTGTTTGCATCTTCCCTTCCAAAAAGCACTGAAAAGCCTATTAAACACAATAAAGAAATGATTGTGTTTGAGAGGCACAGATTTTCTTTGCAGAATTCCAGAGATGGTATGTCTTCAATGTCTATGCAGAAATAAGGAGGGTTGTAAGTGTCATAAAACGGAATAAACGCATGGAAGATTCAAAGTGCTTAAGTGATTTTGGAGTGCAAATCCTATCAATCAGGGTTCCTAAGACTCCTACATAGGTTTACAGATGAAACCTTTTTCATTCGGTCATGGGGCAATAGTAAAATATCAATTTTACTACTTGTAAAAATAGGCTAATTTGGCCAGAGCATGGGTGCTTGTGCTCAACCCTGGCCTTGGTATTATGTCATCTGGTATTATGTCATGTGTCAGCGCTCCATGGATTCATGGGGACCCCTGGGTACCTGAGCCCAGCGCACAGGGCCAGATGAAGGCAGTGCCAGGCCCCAAAACTTAATCCTGGTGTGGGGAGCCAGGCAAGAATGATGCCATGACCTTGGAGCCCAATCCTGGAGTGCTGAAGAGAAGAGGGAAAAGCCAGGACCCCAAGGGCCCAATCCTTACATGTGGAGGTGGTGCTGGATCCCAGGGCCTGATCCTGGTGCTGGGGAAAGGGAGAGAGCAGTGCCTTGGGGTCTGATCCTGGCCCATGAGGCTTTATCCAGATCATGGTTCAGCCCCATGCTACTCATCTGGCCCACAGAGGCAAAAGCCTGAGGACCAGTGGGCCCAACTATTCCTAGAGGAAAGACTGTAGTAAAAACCCAAGTGAAAACTGAGAGAATTTTAGCTCCCAATTAAAAACCATAAATATATTCTAAGCTGTTCTGCAACCTTATATACCTTGAATATCATAGAATCATAGAAGTAGGGTGGGAAGGGACCTTGTAGATCTTCAAGTCCGACCCCCCGCCCGGGCAGGTGAAAAACTGGGCTCAAATGACTCCAGCCAGGAAGGCATCAAGCCTCTTCTTAAAGACCCCCAGGGTAGGAGACAGTACCACTTCCCTTGGAAGTTGGTTCCAGATCCTAGCCGCCCTGACTGTGAAGTAGTTCTTACAGATGTCTAATCTAAACCTACTCTCCAACAACTTGTGGCTATTATTCCTTGTTATGCCAGGGGGCGCTAGGGGAAACAAAGTTTCTTCCAAACCCTTCTGGTCACTCCTAGTGAGTTTATAGATGGTCCCCCTCAGCCTTCTCTTGTGAAGGCTGAACAGGTTCAGGTCCCACAGTCTCTCATTGTAGGTTCTGCCCTGTTGTCCCCAGATCATGCGGATGGTCCTCCTCCGGACCCTCTCAATGTTGTCCACATCCCCCCTGAAGTGGAGCGCACAGAACTGGACGCAGTACTCCAGCTGTGGCCTGACCGGTGTCACGTAGAGGGGGAGGATCACCTCCTTGACCCTACCTGAGATGCACAAGAAGGTCCGGTTAGCCCTGCCAACCATGACCTCACATTGTAAGCCCATGTTGTCAGCCCAATAATGACTCCAAGATCCCTTTCTGCCTACATGTTCTCAAGAAGGGAGTTTCCCATCTTATAAGTGTGCTGCTGGTCACTACTGCCCAAGTGCAGCACCCTGCACTTGTCAGTATTGAAACGCATCCTGTTTTTGTTAGCCCACCCCTATAACCTATAACATGAGTTATATAGGAATATATAGGAATATAGATAGACACCTACTGCCAGGCCCTTCTCCCCTGGGAGACAGAGGGTAGACCATGGTCTCCCTCCAGGACAAGTGAGGATCCAGGGACCTTCCATACTGTCCAGCCACGGGGTTGGACCAAGGTGGTCAAGGACTCCAAGGCCCACTGCACCAAGGCCCCTGTCCCACTGGAGCTTTGCAATAGGTACGAGCCTCTTGCAGCCCCAGCAGAGCCTGCTGAGTTGCCAGCTCCTGCAGGCAACAGACTCAGTTGTAGCTACCGCCCCCATTCTTCCTAAGACGAAACACAAAGTGTTTGTCATGGGAGACTCCATCCTAAGGGGCACGGAGGGGGCAATCTGCCGCTCCGAGGCCTCGGCCTGGGAAGTGTGCTGCTTCCTGGGACCTTGTATGTGAGACATTGCAGAGAAGATCCCTAAACTCCTCCAGCCCAGTGACCACCACCCTATGCTCCTCATACATGTGGGCACCAATGACATCGCTTGGAACCCTCCCAGCCAGGTCATGAGGTGCTACAGTGACTTGGGAGTGGGGCTTAAGGGGCTGGGGGCTCAGGTGGTGTTTTCCTTGATCCTTCTGGTTTTGAGCTACAGGCTGAGGAGGGAGAGGAGGATACAGGTAGTGAACCAAAGGCTGCGGTGCTAGTGTCATTGGGAAGACTTCGACTTCCATGACCACCATCCGCTCTTTGGTGAGAGAGGCAGTGAGCTGCTGGGAAGGGACGCCCTCCACCTCTCTCTGCTGGAGAGGAGACTCTTCTCAGCCAGACTGGCTGACCTGCTCCACTGGGATTTAAATTAAGCTCACCGGGGAATGGGGGGACTATCGCCACTGGGGGCCTGCTGTGCAACCCTTGCAAAGCCAGCAGGCCAAGGCACTTAAGGAAGCCTATCCCTGCCCCAACCCAAGAGCAAGCTGTGGGCAAGGGCCCCCAAGAGGACAGTTGCATGCCTGTACACCAGTGCCAGGAGCTTGCGGAATAAATGGGAGGAACTTGTCCTTTTGCTCAACACAAATAATTATGATGTCATAGGGATAACGGAGACCTGGTAGGACTCCACCCATGACTGGACCATGGGTATAGACAGCTATACACTGTACAGGCGGGATCAAGCGGACAAAAGGGGCAGAGGTGTAGCTCTCTATGTCAAGGGGAACTATGCATCCCTACAAGCTGAAATCGGCACCCAGGGTGGACAACTAGAGACCCTCTGGGTTAAAATCCATGGGGAACATGGCACAGGAGATACAATGGTGGGAGTCTACTACAGACCTCTCTCCCAGAATCAAGAGATTGACGAGTTTGCCACGGAATTGGCTGAGGCTGCACGTTCCCAGTCCATGGTTGTCATGGGGGACTTCAACTACCTGGACATCTCATGGGAAGATTGCTCAGCCAAATCTGAATGGTTGCAAAGCTTCCTCATGTGCATGGATGAGCTCTATCTGACTCAAGAAGTCTACGGGCCAACCAGAGGCAAAGTACTGCTTGACCTGGTACTGGCAACCAGGTATGACCTAATCAGTGACCTAATGATCAAAGAGAAGCTGGGTGACAGCGACCACGAGCTGATCACCTTCGCCATCCGCCAAAAAGCTATCAAGTCAGTCAGTGGTGCAGAGGTCCTCAACTTCAGGAGGGCTGACTTTGACAAGCTTGTTGGTGAGGCCCTAAGGGACCATGACCCTAACGGGAAGGGAGTCCAGGAAGAGTGGTCGGTCCTCAAGGGAGCGATCCTAGATGCACAAGCAAAGGCTATTCCTTCTTGGAGGAAAGGCAGCAAGAGGGCACAGCAGCCCCCTTGGCTCTCCAGGGAACTGGCGGTCCTCCTGCATCTAAAAAGACAGACCTACAAAGAATGGAGGACGGGATCCACCTCCAAGGAGGAATACACTGCACTGGTCCAGACCTTCAGGGAGCAAACCAGGAAAGTCAAGGCTGCCATGGAACTCCAGCTGGCCAACAGTATTAAGGACAATAAAAAGTCCTTTTTTAGATATGTGGGGAGCTGGAGGAAAAGCAAGGGCAACATTGGACCCCTGCTAAACCACAAGGGGGAACTGACAACCGACGCCCAGGAAAAGCCAACTTGCTAAATGAGTACTTTGTGTCAGTCTTTCACAAGTCCCATGGGATACCCCTGCCCATTACAAGGCATCTCACTAAGTCAGGGTGGTTCCTTGCCCTCCATCAGTGCCAATTTTGTGAAGGAACAGCTTGAGAGGCACCTTCAAGTCAGCCGGCCCTAACAATTTACACTCCAGAGTACTCAAGGAGCTGACTAGCATGATAGCTCAGCCCCTGGCATGGATCTTTGAGAGCTCCTGGCTCTCTGGTGAAGTGCCTGATGATTGGAAGAAGGCCAATGTGGTGCCTATCTTCAAGAAAGGGAGGAAAGTGGATCCGGCAAACTACAGGCCCATCAGCCTGACCTCTATCCCGGGCGAGGTCTTAGAAAAAAAAATCATAAAGGAGGCCATCCGTAATGGACTGGCCAATGGCAACACCCTGAGGGACAGCCAGCACAGGTTTGCTGTGGGTAGATCATGCTTGACCAATTTCATTTCTTTTTATGACCAGGTGACCTATCACCTGGACAAGGGGGAAGAGATCGATGTCATATATCTTGACTTTAAAAAAGCCTTCCATCTGGTATCCCATGATCAGCTTTTGGCAAAACTGGCCAACTGCAGCCTTGGATCCACCACGATCCGCTGGTTGGGGAATTGACTCCGGGGTCGGACCCAGAGGGTGGTGGTTGATGGAAGTCAATCATCATGGTGCCCTGTGACCAGTGGGGTCCCTCAAGGCTCTGTCCTTGGACCTATTTTGTTCAACCTCTTCATTGGAGTCAAAAGTAGACTGGTCAAGTTCGCCAATGATACTAAACTTTGGGGTAAAGCATCCACATGTGAGGACAGAACAGTAATCTAGGCTGACCTTGACAGGCTCAGTAAATGGGCGGACGAGAACCTGATGGTGTTTAACACTGAAAAATACAAGATTCTCCACTTTGGGAGGAAAAACCTGCAGCAAGTCTATAGGCTCAGTAGTGCTACACGGACTAGCACTACAGACGAGAGTGACTTCGGGGTCAGGATTGACCCCAAGATAAACATGAGCCTGCAATGTGATGCTGCAGCCAGTAAGGTGAGCAAAACACTGGCTTGCATCCATAGATGCTTCTCAAGCAAATCCCAGGACGTCATCCCTCCATTGTACTTGGCCTTGGTGAGGCTGCAGCTGGAGTACTGCATTCAGTTTTGGGCTCCACAATTCAAAAAGGATGTGGAGAAGCTTGAGAGAGTCCAGAGAAGAGCCACGCTCATGATCAGAACTCAGGAAAACAGACCTTATGATGAGAGGCTGAGAGTCATGGGACTTTTCAGCCTGGAAAAGCGCAGGCTCAGGGGCAATCTGATGGCCACCTGTAAGTTTATAAGGGTTGTTCACCAAGACCTGGGGGAATGTTTCTTCACCAGAGCGCCCCAGGGGATTACAAGGTCGAATGGTTATAAACTCCTTCAAGACCATTTCAGGCTGGACATAAGGAAGAATTTCTTTACTGTCCAAGCCCCCAAGCTCTGGAATGGCCTGCCAGCGGAGGTGGTTCAAGCACCTACTTTGAAAACCTGGATGTTTTTCTTGCTGGGATCCTATGACCCCAGCTGATTTCCTGCTCCTGGGGCAGGGGGCTGGACTCGATGATCTTCCGAGGTTCCTTCCAGTCCTAACATCTATGAAATCTATGAAATATTAGTGATTTTTAAATCATTTTTAATGAAAGGCACTTTCCTCATCATACTTATAACTAACATGAGTTATATAGGATTCCTTACTATAAATAAAGAAGTCAGTTACTTAGAAGATACATACATCAACGATTAGGAAGTCCAGCCAGCACCAGGCATTAGTGAAATACATTTGAAAGCCATAGGCCACCCATTTTAGCACCATTTCTAGAATGAAGATGTAAGTGAAGACTTTGTCAGCATATTCCAATATAGTCTTAATAGTCTTGTGCTGTTCAATATATATATCTTCAAAAGCCTGTGAACAATAAACATATCCAGTTACGTTTTTATTAGCTTTTGCAAGTTATAAGGTAGACTGTCTGACTCCAGAAGAAAAGAAAAGGGTAAAAACTTTACTCTTCTATTCTGTTTCTTTTCTAAAGTTGGTGTTTAGTATCGCGTAGATTACAAGTAAATTGTGGAAACGTAAAGTTTTGTAGAACAATGTTGGGAGTAATCTATGGCCAATAAGAAACTTGGTCAACTGTCATCCAGAAGAAAAAAAAAAAGTTTTGTCACTCCAACAGGCCAAATCTCAGTTTAACAACACAATGTCTGGATGTCAATATTGAGAGGTCAAAACTTAGATAACTAGTGTATGTGGCATGATGGAACATGATATGTTGGCCCAATGCCAATTCAAATATCTCTAATTTTCAGATGTCAGCTCAAACAATTTATAGTTATAAGAAATATTAGCAGATACCTGTTTCTATATGTCCCTTTTCCAAAACAAGTAGGCTTAGAGTGTCAAACTAAAAAATGTAGAGGCCCTTGCAGGGCTTTGGCACAAACCTAAACTATCTTTTAAAAAATGTGTTTGGAGAATTGTGCTCACCAGCTGCGGCATGTAGATGTGTGAAAAATAAATGTAGAATGTTTGATTGATAGTGAAAACTCAAGTACTACCTGTTAAAAGAAATTAGAACAACTCTGTCTCAGTAATTTGTCCTAGGAATGCACAGAGGAAGATCACTGCTAAAATGTGAATAACATTTACCCTTATCATTAAAAACTACCACTTATACAAATAGACCTTGTTATATAACAAGCATCTTTCTACACGAATCCAGCAGCTCAATACAGGATTTAATTAACTGGCAAGCAGAAAATTAATACTCCTTCTCATTTAAACCGTGTCCTGTTACTTAAGCTTACATGAGCGCTCATGAAATCTTGAGATGCTGCAATAGCAACATGAATTTCAAATTTTCATGAGTCATGTCCTTGGACACTGGTTCCCAATCTGTGGTACATGTACCACGAGTGGTATGCAGACAACCTGTCAGTGGTACACGTTAACAGATTTATTATAATTATTTTATATGACAAAATGTGCTGGTGATACTTAAGGTTGAACTGAAAAATCTGCTGGTGGTACTTAACGTGTATTGTTTTAAATTGGTGGTGCACAATCTGTCAGAGCTTAGGAACCGCTGTCCTAGGAGAAAAGCTGGGAGTAAAAGTCTGTAGTAGAGTGTCTGGAAGTTCATAGTGATGCAGACTTTAGGGTCTTTCCACTGTTGAGAGATTTTTTTTTAAGTCTGCAAGCATTGGCCATAAAATTGTTGTTCCTGTTGCAGTCTTGCTAACTTAATCATCAATTAAGTGTGTTGCCTGTCACTCTTTCATTCCAGTCAAAAGACAACCTCTCATAAATGGAAACAGGCATTCTGGATCTTACCAGTCCTATTCTTCTCAGCTATTTCTTATACTTTTACCCCCTCCAAATCTCAGTCAAACTTTTTATTTCACCTGCCTTGTACCAGTTTGGCAAAATATCCTTGACTGTTGATGCTGCTTCTTTTACAGCAAGGATATCAAACTCTTCAGGCCTTGCAGGCCTGGGATTGGTCCACAAACTGAATCAGGCCCAGAGACTGGCCTTGCATGCTGGATCCCGTGCACAGGTAGCGTGTGCTTTGGACCGGTTCCAAGCACTGCATACAGTGCTCACCCCAGACCAACATTCCAAAAATGTGAAACTTTTATTTTATTAAAGAAACACTTCAAATTATATGAACTAAGAAAATGGAATATACTGTCCTCCTCAGAAGGAATATGCATCTTACCCATTTCACTTACCAGAGCACCACTGCTGAGAAGAATCATGAAAACAATAAAGCTTTCAAACCAGCTGTGTTCTACTATCCTGTAACAGGTTCTTCGAAAGTTCCACCACACTTTTGCCTTCCCACTTTCCATGTTGATTTGGCAGCACTTGAACCGTTGTACACAGCCTAAGAATAAGGACAATAAATTATGACAAATCAGTATGGGATAAAATTTTGTGTATTCTGAAACAGTAAACCAGTGTTTCATTAATTCTTCAGCCATTAAAATTAACAAGTATTACACTAAGATGCCTCTCTACTGGCTATGCTGGGATTCTGGGAATCGTTAATTTTGATTCTAAGTTTTACTATCCAGTCTTTACTTCAAGAAGGGGACTGGAGAAAATGATTTAACTGAACTAAGTTTCATTTACACCATTAAAAATACAAACAATGCCAACGCCCCCCCCAAGCACACAAATTTACACAAAAAAGAAAAAAGTTTTTTGCTATCAAAAGGTAGAAACTAAGAGTCTGATCCACCAGAAAGTCCAACCCTCCTCCCCCCCTGCAAAAAGCCCATCAACTTTATGGAAGTTTACACTCTTACTCATATTTTCATACAGGGAAGCTGTGCTATGAATTTCATTCCTTTATTTATCTGCCTGATCCACCCACTGTTTGGAAAATGTTTCCCTTTCTTCTCTTAGCATTTGTAAATCATCCTCATTCGTGTCAGCTTCCCTGTGCTCTTGAACTGGTCTCTGCTACTTTATTTCATTTAATTTTTTTTTTTTTTTTTTTTACTTATTTTACTTCAGAGACAACAATAATAAATCACATTTTGGTATACCGGCCTCTTATACCTTCCCTCCACACACATTTTTTTCTTTTGTGAACCAGAACACTTAAGTGCTGGAGAGTTTTTGCTCATTTTTAAACCATTAGAAGGAACAGGTCTAAGACACTGTTGACTGAGATAAAACCCCTTCACCTTTGTCATGAGCTGACACAGTTGTAACAACCATTTTACTGAAGATTGAAAAATCATCTAGAATCAAATAAAAAAATATTCTGGATTCCTAAATTGGTCAAATACAGTAGAAAGGGGTTGAACTTTATATTCATAGATGTGACTGTGAAAACTGGAGGTCTGTTTTTGATTCAATGTTTTGCATTATTCCTTTTAGTCCAAACAAACACTTCTCACTTACGCTGAGAGACAAGGACTATTTAAACATTGACCAGATATGCTATTACAAGACTCAACCATTTTTAAAAAACTTGAGGCAGGCTTCAAAAATTACAAATAAGTTCTTGTTGCCAAGCATGCAGGTTGCACTTAGAAGGAGAGAAGGAGGAAGGAAGGAGCGATGAAACCAGAGAATTCCAGTTAATTATGTTACTTCAGGAGTGGGAAGGAAGGGGCTTTAAAAATAGTATCCAATATTGGGAGAAGAGATATCAGAAAATTCACACTACAATAATTTGATTAGATACACACACAACTATCATATTATCCTCAATCCAAGATGACCCTGAATTTAAAAAGACCCCCTAATAATCAGATTCCATACATGAAAATATTATAAATTTGTTATAATTTTCTATGTATAGAATCCATTTATTCAGGGGTCACTTTGCCCCCTCCCACCTTCTTCATCAGGAAAAACAGTGACAGAGGGGCAGAAGGTAAGGGAACAGATGGCAGAGGAGGCAGGGGTACAAGCAGTGGGTAGCTTGCCCCTTGCATCCCCACATCTTGTCCCCTGTTGCCTGTTCCTCGCAACACTTGACCCACTCTGCTGCCTGCCCTCCATCCCTCTCTGCTTCCTGTCTTCCTCATACCTACCTCTTCCAGTCACTTACCCTTGTGCCAGCTATGGCATGGCTCCAGCCCTGTTCACACCCATGGCATGAAGAACATGCTTGCCTCAACCCTAGCCCCAGTTTAGTAGCAGCTGCAGTAGTGGTAGCTCCAGCCCAAACTCCAAAGGCTGGGGATAGGGGAGGGTAGGCATCAACTAAGGCACTAGCCCTGATCCTCAGTCAGGGTTAGGTCTGGAGCTGGACCAGAGCCAAAACCAGAACTGGAGCTGGAGCCTCAGGCGCCTTCCTCTCTACCGCCTCATATTCAAATCTAAGACAAGAAGGTCTTTTTCCCCCCCAAGTTAAATGTGGGGAGGGGTGGGACTTGTCTTGGATTCAAATTAATATGGTAAATCATAAATCTGAACTGCATAAAAAAGGAAAAATCTCAGCTGCATAAAAAGGAAATCTACCGGTCACATTTAAATTCGTTTAAGAATGCCCACACCTAAAATTCCTCTCTCATAAAAAAATAGTTTAAAGCGAGACCTTTAATTTAATTGAATATAAATGAAGTTTGAATCATTTTAAATACTAAGACAATTTCAGTGGAATGGGCCAACCTACTTTGTGCTTCCTGCAATGGAGCACTATCTATGGCTTTGATAAAGTTTTGATGGAATGAAAGTCCTTCTGAAAAATTCTGAGTCAGAAATGAAAGCAACAAATAGTACTGTAAAATGTGTTTTAAATACTAGTTTTTTGTGTATAGTTTATTAATATCTCACTGACCAATTACTCTGTCTTACTGTCAAATTTCCACAATGCAATTTTGCCTCGTTCTCTTACCACGCCCTCCATGACATCCTATCAAACATCATTTTTCATTTCTGTGTAGCCTCCTTTATCAACTCCATTGATTCTCTGGTCACAACCCTGAGCTTCACTGACTCTCCAACTCTTGACTTCTTTGCTCCTTCATCTCTGTATTTCATTGGCACCTACCTCCTACGCTAACTTTCATTTTGTACCTGCTTCACTGAATATCTATGGAACAAATCCAGGGATCATGTGCACTTTCTATGCCACACGTTTATCTCCTTCTCCTTCAGTATCAACACTCCATGCAAAACAACCATATTATCTTTCTCTTTTAAAAGCTTCACACTCATAACCAATAATGCTTGCATGTCCTCAAGCCCTTGGATCTCAATTTCTCCCTAAAGCTCTTTTCTCACAATACCATACCCCTGCTATTCTAATATCTGTGATCCTCCAGACCTGCTTATCTTCCAACTCCAACTCTTAACTATTTCTACCACTGATACTCTTCATAGGTAGCTGCTTTCTTTAGGAAGAAGGGAAGCCATGTGAAAGTGAAGAGAGATGGGGGCTGGACATATCATATTTTGTAAATTATCTTCAAATAAGTCAGCGGTGCCCTGTGTAGACTGATAAATGAGCAGTTTGAGAAATTAGTTGGGGAAGCTGAAAAGGCAGATGCAGTTGCAAACCTAGGAGTATATTAAATTACAGAAGTGGAGACCTTAGCTAAGATGATAATAGGATACAAGGAGATAATGAGTAGGACAGAAAGTAATGGGATTTTTGCTAGAAATGATCCATGATGAGGCAGCAGCAGCAGCAGAAGTAGCTGCTGGAAGTGGGCCAGGGCTGGGGTTTTGCAAGGCAGATCTTGTGAAAGAACAAAAGGGAAGGAGAGCCAAGGAGAGAAGAGAATAAAGTGTGTCTAAATCCCATTTAGGGGAAAAAAGGCCCCAGTATTTTTGAACATTACAAACATACTAGAGTGAGTTGAATGAGAAAAGAAGCTGCTAATCAAAACAAAATGATCCAGAAATATATTTTTCATTCTGAAGTAAAGGGGAAAGCTTAAGTAAAGTCTTTAATACCATAATAGAATAACAAATACAGATGGAAATCTGTTCCTCCCTCTCATGTAATATAGCAGAAGCTGTATAACCTATAGAAATATGTGGGAACCAACCCAATAGCATCTTTCTAACAAACAATGGCACTGCAGAAAAGTGTGTGCTTTGTAAGCCTTCATCACATCGTTTTTCCTGCCATAGCCATAGAGAATGCTATGAATAGTTTCTTGAGGCCCATCATGCTACACTTGTCTTTTAGAATATAAGCTATTCCAGGCAGAGACTGCTTTGAACAACAAGCACAATGTAAGCATTTAAATTATATGTATATGCTTTCTTGCTATGGAGGGGAAGAAGGCAAGTGGATTCCAGTACTAGGAGGATTTGGGTGAGAGGAGAGTATTGGGGCAAGAGGATGACAGAGTTTTTGTATTGGGAGAATCTGCCGTCTCCCTCTTTCTGGACTTTTTGGATGCCTACACACGAGCAGCTAGGCTGCTCTGACGTACTGTAATTATAGCATGTTGGAGCAGACTCAATTAACCGAGTTTGCTGGAGTGTGGTAATTACCATGCTCCAGCAGATTCCAGTGTCCCTAGGCTTAAAAATGGTGGTGGGGGTGCTTTAACAAGCTTGTTTAATGGGCTTTAGTTAAAGCACCTCCACTGCCACTTTCAGCCTGGGGATACTGATACAGGAGACGCTCTAGGCACTTTAATTAGAGTGACTCTCAGAAAGCCGCTTTAATTGCAGCATCCCCTGCCCCCCACTCCCAGAACACACATGTAAATGCCCCTCGATTCCTTCAATTTATTCAGAATACAGCTGCTAAAAACATGTCTGCCCTTTCAATATACGTCTGCTGACTCCTGTGATCTTAAGTACCAACACTTTGTTCTCATCTTTAAAGTTCTTTACATCTTTCCTATAGCATACAACTTTGGGTTTATTTCTTAGCATTTCCTCTCACTGCCTGCTCACCACTAAAAGCAACAGCTTTGCCCGTAACTTCTCCCCTTTCAACCCTTGAATCTTTTTCCATGTGACCCCTAAACATAGAATACTAATCCCACTTTACAAGGACCTCACATTCTTCTCATTCTAAAGATCTGCTTCCTTCATGAGGCCCACACAGATATTAACCACCATTAGCCTTAGGTTAGGTAATTTTCTCTAATGCAAAACTACCCAAATTAAGAGAGAGAAAAAGCTCCAGAGTTAAACTAGCTGAGACATAAGTAAGTGGCATTGACACATGTGCAACTATTCACTTTAGCTTATGGTGCTTCACAGAAAGTGCCATGAGTTACAGTGACTCCCCTCTGACACAACAGATGTTTGGTGTTTGGTCAGGGATTGGGGGGAGGAGGAAATCAAGCTCCACTTGGGAGCTGATCCAGTAAAGAGAGGCTGCATATCTATTGCCTCTGTCCCCTAGCCTGACCTCCCACAGCTTTGGTGCTGTCTGCACAATGGGAGGGGGAGGGGGCAGGAAGAGAGCTCTGGTCTGGGGTTTGCCCAGCCTGCGCTGGAGGGGGGCTCCCATCTACCTGCCCTGCCCACCAGTGGAGGCTGGGCAAACCCCAGACCGGAGCTCCTTCTTTTCCTCCATCCCCTATCCCATCCTGCACATAGCACTGGGAGTGGGGCTGAGCTGCATCAGCCCAGGTCTGCTTTGTGATAGAGCACCTTTGGTGCCTATCACTTTAAGGGCTTTGAGTGGCAGCAGGGCAGCTAGCAGGTGCAGGCCAGCTCTGATGATGAGGTCACATGACCCGAGGAGGACCATGTGATTAGAGGAGACAACTGTACAGACTCCATTTTAGCTCTGGCACTCAGGGCTAAGAGAGCCGTCTGCTGCTGGTAGCTGGCACAACAACATCCAGCAGAGCGGCTGCTCAGGAACACCTTGAAAGTAAAGGTAGGAGCTATGCATAGTTAGGAAGCTTCTGGTCCTGGGCATGGCTTGAAACTGCACCCTGTTAGGGAAGGATGGCTTGTTGGGGCTGCCTGTGGTAGGGTAGCTCCCCAGAAATGCCAGGCCAGTTGCCTTCCCAGTGAAAGGCAGATAGAGGCACCTTATAATGCCAGCTCCCACTACTCAGTGGCTCATAGAACAGGCAGGGGGCCAGGCACGCTTAAGGAGAAGCACCTGGGACCCTGGGGGTATAAGACCCCAAGCCCCAGGAAGTGGGCACAGAGTTGGCCCTAGTGAGGGTGTAGAGAATGGCTCCATGAAGAGAGGCAGGAATGAGTAGGGTAGTAAAAGCCAAGTGCCCAGAGAGGGGCTTGTGGTTAAAGTCAGCCTAGTGTTAGGCATACAGACCATTACCCATAGAGTAGGCTGCACGAGGCACCCAAAGGGCTGTGGAGGGATCATCCAGAGTTTAAGTAGGTAAGCCTGATGACCCAAAGGCCACTCAAAGGAGCAGGGTGGGTTGAGAGTGGCCCAGTGAAGGGCAGTGTGAAAGAGGCTCTGTGAGAGGGGGCAGAGTGAATGAGGCCTTGTGAGAGGGAGTAGTGTGAATGAGTAGATTGTGAGAGGCCCAGCAAGGGGCAGAGTTTGGACCTGCTTCTGGCTGGAGCAACTATAATTTGGATGCCATCTGTAAGGCATGGGGCATGGCAAGGGCAGGTCAGAGCCATGTGTAAACCCCTTGCCATCAGGACATTAAAAAAGGGTGCTTATTACATCATTTATATCCCAACAAGTTGCAGCAGGTGAGACTGTGCAGACTCCCCTAGATGGAGGGGCAGCCAGTATGGTGACCAGCCACAAGTAGGCATCTTTGTCACACGCTTGTGTGCAGGGACAAACAGAAGTTAATGAAGGTGCTCCACTTTGGAGCACCTTCATCTAAACCCTCATTAAATGAGGGTTAATTTGTCATGCAATTGGGCACTTTTAAAGTGCTCTGAAACTGTGCACTTCTGTTAGGCCATGACTGTAGAGTGCTTTCAAGAAGCTGATCACATGACAAATATCCCTTCTGTCAGCATCCAGTGTGCCTCACCTTATTTGTACTTGTCTTTTAGAATGCAAGCTCTTAAGGACAGAGTCTTTGCTCTGAATGCTTTAAATAATAAGCATGACATCAGCATTTACGTTATAGATAACAGATAAACAATAAATAATAAAAATTGAAAGTTTACAATACCAAAGTAAAGGAAAGGGTAATGCACAGGATTTAATGACTATAGTATAATTCAATCTACAATTATAATTCTTACATATATAATATGTGATATATAAGATAACACAATTTACAATTATATATGTGAAACATTATATAACACTACTCACAATTATAATTATCCACAGGGTGATAGATTTATATATTTCTTACTATTTTTTTTTCAAAGAAAGGTTTAAGAAAGCATATTAATTTCCCAAATGAGTAAAATGAGGGGAAAATATCACCCACTGAAATATATAATCCAATTAGAAGACAAGTGTACTTTTTTTTTTTTGAGATGCAGAAAACCCTAAATAGAGTTACTCCAACCTAGGAGAGTTCCTGATCTCATTATGGGGCCTCAAGGATTTACAGGAACGACTTTCAGTCTCTAGAATCACCCAAGAGCCTCCGCATTTACCTGACTAAGAGCACTCTCATTCCTTTGAAAAGATTTATCAAACATAAACATAACAAAGAATCTGAACACATTTAATAAGACTCAGAGGTATCATCCTCGTTCTCTTGGGAGTGTCTCCATGGTGATACGTTACACAAAGGCTATAGTACATTTCATCAGCTCTGATAAAAATACCATACTGTACACCTTTTACTGGAGTGACCTAGAGGATATACTTTCCAATTTTAAGTTAGGCATAAGGCAGGGTAGGTGGCACCTTAAAGAATAACTGTTAGGTTGCATCCCTGACAGAAATGCACAATCATGCATTGCTTTTAAATAATATGGAAATGTTTATAAAAGAAAGTGAAATTACAGAAAGATTGAATGTTTTTCATATTTCATGAAGAACTTTAAAAAAGTGTTGCAAAACATGAACCATATTCCATAATTCTTTTGTTTCTTGTGAGTGGGCTGACTGACAAAAGAGCTCATCTGAGCTAACAGTGGCTTTAAAATTGAGCTTTAAAATATTTAAGTTCTTGATACGAAAATTTATTTGAATTTTGTACAGAAGACAAAGTACAAAAACTGCCCAAAATGAAGCAATGAAAAATATTCATCAGAGGTACTTTTGAAAATTCTAGAAAACTGTGGCTGGGATGGATGAATTGTGTCTTGTTGATCATGTTTTGCATGCTACTAAGCACAGTGTAAAATCAGGACATACACAAATAAAATGTCTAAAACCTTGTTTGGCATCTCAAAGTTATGGAATGCTCAGATTTCCAAAATTTAGTCAAATAAAGTTTAAATTTTTTTTCATCACCCAAACTACAATATTTTAGGCAACTTAATGTCCTGTTAAACTAGGTTTTTATAAAATATACATAATTTTGAGAGTTGCAAAGGAATTGTCATAAATGATTAAGCAATTTTATATATATATATATATATATTCCTTGCATTTTTTTTTCAAATATTCATAATGGACCGAGTTGATGGGCCAGGACTTTCCATAAACTTCATTTCTACCTAACAAATGAAAATATGTGCCTGGGCTGCTAAAAATATTTTGGAGTCAGAAATAAAAGAATGAAAATATAGCAATAAAAATGGGAAGCCGAAAGTACAAGGAGGGTAAATTTTTGGAATAATATACATTTTTTATTATAATTTAATGTACTTTGCAATTTCATTATGCCTCAAAAGTATACAGAGACCCTCAGAAATCAGCAGGACTCAAATAAAGGACATTGATACGTGCAGGAAAACTCCTTTGAAAGAATGCTTTCTTAGAGATTGATTTTACTGGATTTATTTATAAGACTAATTCAATTAAATCAGGAACTACACATGTGAGTAATGGTTTGAAGGACAGGGTCTCTTGTTAAATAATATTAAGACTTAAGCTTCTAATCCTTGAAAGATAATGTGCATATGCCAACTTCATACATGTTGAAGAGTAACAATGGACATTTTCAGTGTGTAAAATAAAATAGGCCTGTACATCTGGGCAAGATCAGAACTTTTTATTGCACCAGCAAGCACCCCTTCTCAAAGTGCTCTCCTTTTGGGAGAGGTGTCTATGACCCCTTGAAACCCAACATATTTTAAGTACTGCCCATGTGCATAGTGGTCAGTACTAATGTGAACTGAAACACCAAATATTTTTTTCATACCTTCTGTAAGACAGGCTTTTGGTTCTGATGTTTGTTCTGGTTCAACATCTGCTTTTTCTTCTCCAGCAGAAACAAGATCAATTGTACTTCCTTCAGAGGAGCTTGAAATGTTTAACTTCTGTAAATAAAATCCCACAATAATGGTCTCAATTTTAAACAAGATATTAATTTTGAACTGCAATTAATATTAAGCATGCAACACTGTGTTCAGAGAATAACAAACAGCAAATATTAGCGGCTAACTCACCACTCCTGAAGTGTGTATATGCTGAATCTCCATGCTTGCATATGTGAGAATGGGTTATTTTACTTACGGGTTTTTTAAATGTTTGGAGTAAAATTAGTAAGGAGTTAGTGTTACTCAAATTCTGATTTTTATTAAATAGATTTCCTGATATGTATTTTATTTATTTGCAATTGTGTCTCATTTGGAATAAATAGTGCAATTCCACTTTAAGTCAATACATCTTACTGGGTGCATCTACATGAAATGCTAACTGCACGGTATCCTAATAACACTTCACAGCAGCATGCCAGGCAAAACCCATGCTAATACACTACTGCACAATAGTATTAGGCTACTGCACAGTTAGTATCTGTAAAAACCCACATGCTGGCACTGATGTGCACTAGCACCAGTTACTGCTCATTGATTTAGTACTTGGTTATTTAGTACTTAATGCACAGCGCATTTATGACTGTACAGATGCACTCCCTCAGTATCCTACAACTGATTCCAACTTTCATTATGAGACTCTTCAACCTGAACACTTCAAATCCTGAAGAAAGACTATTTCAAATTGCCAGCCATCACAGTAAAATTAAATCCAGTATATATATTTTTAAAGATGAATTTTTAATCAGCTGCCATTTTTAAAAGAAGTTAATGTAGAAAGAAAAATACAAAATTACATAGATACTTTTTCTTCAACATTTCAACCCATACCCAAGGTAGCTAACTAGTTTTACATATCTGACAGAAAATGTATCAGTGGAATAGAATTACTATTGATTTGCCCATCATATAGATAAATATATTATGCCAATTTGCTTTAGCTATAATCTTAATGAGAAAAAAAATAGTAAAAGCAGCATCATATTCCTGTGTAAACTATATTTTGGGCATGCCGACATAACTTAGCCACTAAGATGAACTACTTAAAAAACACTGAAATGAAGTTCAATAATAGTATATGACTGCTTTATAGATGTATTGAACTATTATTCAAATTATGCTGTGAATGGCATATCCATTTTCTTGTTATGACCAACAGAAAGCTGTACAGAAAGATTTGTATGAGTAGAAAAATATAAATTGACAAATCTCTGTTTAAAACTTTTCTTAAACTGCAATCATCATTGACACATAAATACATATTATAGTTAATAAAAAATACTGGTAGACTTCTGAAATTTCAGAAAAAGAAAAAAGCATGGTAACTCTACTTCAATGTCAATTGTTTTGCATTCTCTTTTGACAATGCACATATGTATCATACTGTGCATTCAGAAACTACCGTTTACTTTGGTACACATACCTGTCCTGTCAACACATTTGTAATAAAATATTTACTTTCTTAGAATGTTTAAATGATCTCAATGATGGTAGTTCTAAATGAAACTCATGTTCAGATATACATGAATTTATTTGGCTGTCCTGTAATCACAGCATGACAACTTATGCAGTACAATCAGAGTCTTCATCCTTCAGATTTTAAAGCAGCATTGCTTTATACAGTTAACTTTAAGTAAGTATGAGTACCAAATTAAATTACAGTAGTTTTAATTACTGCATTCTCTGACCTGTCACAATGTTATTACCATGTACTGTACAACATCAGTAATGGCTTCACTAATACAAAGCTAAATGTAGGGGAGGAATGATGTAAGCAGATTTGTACAACAGACTCAATTGCGTGAAAATGATACTAGCAATCGTATCTAAAACACACTTGCAACATTAAGAGATACTTTCTGTATCCTGCTGCTTTCAGCAGATGAGTTAGAGACACTATTCCAATAAATCTTTTTTAATTTAAAAAGAGAGAGGACAAAATCTGTACCACATAGTACAGAAATAATTTTGTTAATATCATTGAATCAGTTATTTCCTTATTTACTATTTTTGTAATCAGACTATGTGGAGTATTGCCTCCAAATTATAAATAGGTTGATAAATGCCAATTTTAAATTTCACAAAAAGCATTAGTTCAAAAATATTGCCAGTAAATTCAGTCCTCAGTACCAATAAAATATTTTTGCTGACTCTATGGAAACTGAAGAAAATGCTCACTTCCTGCATTACACAATTTTCTTAAGACTTTGCTTTCATCATTCCATCATGGATAACATTTATATAGCAAAATGCTGCAGCAACGACAGGCTAAACAAAACATGTGAACTGGATTATAAAACAAATCAAGCTGTCAAAAGCAAGGATCAAATTTTTAAAAAGAAAAGCATAAAAAACCTCATAAAAAACAACACGATACTTTGGATAACCATATTATATCAATGAGCAAAAACTTATAACAAAAAAAAGCCTCTTGTCACTGAAACTGAGCTGTTCATTAAGCAACTCTGGTAGACACTGCTGAATTCAAGGCTGAGGACTATGGATCTAAAGTTTCAGCTCAGTAAAAGATGAGCAGTCACAAAAATATCTCAGCATCAGTGTTCATATGATACGTATTTAACTTTAACATATAGTAGATAACTGTAGAAATTATTTTATATTTCTTGTGTTACGTTATATTAACAAAGTACTGTATAAGAGTTTTCTTTGTAATATAGCTCTAAGTAAAAGCACAATGTGGTACAGTTCTCCAACCACCTCTAACACCAGTTGCAAGTCCAGAACTAGGTGAAGGCAAAGCCCAGAAATGTCAGGACATCTACATTTTGTTCACTCTGATTGTACTTGTATGGGACACCAAACAAAATCATCATCTCTAAGGTGCCTACCTATCTGTATTTATAGTTTTGAATGTATACACAATAAATATTTTATTTATAAATACATATATAAATATAACATATATTTTTCTCTATGTGTATCTCATTTAATTTGTAAATTTACAAAAAAATTAAAAGAGAACATAGTTCTAAATATGAAACATTCAGAAAATGTTTCGGTTATTGTCTTCCCCTGACCAACATCCCACATCAAACTTTCATCCATGGCTGTAATCTTTTCTTTATATATTGTAAATAAAAAAAAGTTTACATACTGATGAACTGAAATACTATTACTTAATTATAGGCTGGATCCCAAAGCCTAAGGCCAAGAGAAAGACCCTATAACATTTCATGTATTGCCTTACATTTATGACCTGCACAAAATCTTAATTTATCCCCTTCAAGGTAAGTTGGATAAAACACTCTACCCCACCTTATTCCACTGCCTCTGTAAAAACTTCTTGAAAAGGCAGGACATTATTTTGTCATGACAATTCTTTAGATGATAGTCAGAACCCCAATGCCATTAAGAGTACTCAAAAGACACACGAATCTTCCTACACCCAGTGTAAGTGATGCAGGATTGTACAAAAGTCCACATGAGCAAGACTTGTTACTTGCAGAAGGAGTACTTCAGCTTCCATCAACTGACAGCAAGTTTCATTCTACCACCATTTTGATGAATATTAATGAGTATAAAACTTGAATAACAGTTGGGTAAAACCTTTAAGTATTTCCACTAGATTTTCTGCATGTTATATCTTTTGACCTAATACCTTCTATTTTTCTAACTCCTATATGTTTGTTTGTAATCTTAACTCTGAATCTCAAGTATTTCTTTTTTGTTCTAAGTTCTACATTGTGATAATAGTGCTTTTCCATTCTGACAGTGGTCAGCAGACTTTTTAGGATGTAGGCTGGAGTAACCCAGTTTGGACCAGAGGTAGCTAGGTCTAGGTTCTAGCCTCTGCTGCCACTTTTCCGTGTGGCGGCACAGGGAGAGGGCCCACAGCTGCCACTTCTACCTGTGGTGGCATGGAAAAGTGACTGCTGCCAATACTCCCTGCTGCTAGAGCCCCATGTCTGTCAGCTGGATCCAATGGCTCTGTGGGCTATAGGTTGCCAACCTCTGAATTTCTATATATTTATTTACACCTTATACTCCATGTAAAATTTTATGTTTGGGATTATGTTTATGTTTGCCTATTTGAATAATGTACTGGACTAAGTTTACAGGAACATTTAATCAATGAAGAACAAAGTTATGGATGTTATGATGGAGTTAACAGCTCCTGATTTTTCAAACATCCACATTCCCAACTCTGTGTGCTATTACATTCAGTGGGACTATCTAAATGCATACTGTTAAGCAGATGGGAGATATCTGCAGGGTTGGGATCTTTAGTGCCAAGATTTGAGGAAAAAAACTGTAACCTAGCCTTAAAACTTAAAATGAACTAAAGGAATAGTCAACAGTTTCTAAAAAAAGATCAACCTAACACATTTTAGCATCCATACAATTGAGTTCATTATGAAAGTAACACTTTTAGTTACAAGATAGTTGGATGTTTGGTTTAACTTAATAATGAATTTAAAAAGTCAAGAGATCATCTCTGTAAATTTAAAAAATGATCCTCTGATAGCTTCTTTTAACCTTGAAAATTATCACTTTATAATCCAAATTAAAAATATCTATATAACATGCAACTCATATCACTGAAGTGCTATACAAGAAGTACCAGGATGATGTAACAAGGAGAGACAGAATCATGTTGGGGTTGCCCCCTGAACATGCTGTGATGTAGGTCACGTGACTGCTTACAGAGCAGCTGTGAATGTTTCTGTTGTACTGCAATGGATGGGGAAGGAATATACTGTAGCTGATTAGCATGCAGGCCAGTCAATATTTATTTAAAAAGTGATCACATATGTATGATTTGTTTAGGTAACCTGTATAAAAGTGCTGACACGTTGGTCTGCCTGGTTAAAAAGCACCAGAGCTGCATTCTTGATTGATCCAGCTTGATTTTACTCCTGTGAGAAGTAAAAATGGTAGGAAATGAAGTACAAAATACAATACCTCTATTTTTCACCCCTGGAAACAGCAAAAATATGGTGTCCTAAATCTTTAAAAATATTTTTTTAGCTATGTTACAAATTTGCAAAACATAACAGTTGATTAAAGACTTCCACACATATATATCCACAGATGTATCAAAAGAGATTTGATTAGCAGAATATTTGAAGCTGTAAATGTATATTGGATTTGGGACTAATATTTTAACATAGTGGAACACCTACATCCACACAATGATTGTAACAACTTTATAAATTTATCATTCTGAATGACCAGATCTTTTTATATTATTATTCCTAGTCTACTAGCAAAGCAGGAAGTGAACACAGAACAGTGAAACATAATGGGACAAATTCAAATTCCATTACATTATATGTATCATTTTAATTATGCATTAGATAGTAAAATGTTTCAAGTAATATAAATTGAATTCTATATAACATATATAACACTGGTAGGAAAAGGAAAATTTCATATCTAGATAAAAACCTTGAGATCTAATGTGTGAAGTCCACTTTCTAGCTCACGTTGTCATACAAAACATTGAAACCAGGAAAAGGCCATCCCAAGGACTTCTCTAGCATATAGGTATAGACAGATGGCAGGAGCTACCACACTACCTTCTGTGCAACCATCTCCATCCCAGACACAGGAATGTTGGAGGACAAAAAAAGAGGTGGGGAGCAAACCTCTCTTCTTTCTGGCTGGTCCTGGACTGGAGCCAGCCAGCCTGGGCCATGTGCCCAGCAACAGTTCTGGGGAAAAAACCCTGGACTTTAGGATCTATGAATGTTCTTATGACCTAAAAGTCATTTATTTTACAGTTAGACAATTAAAAAGAAAACTAAAGTAAATTTACTGATTTTGAAAATACAGTGCATATGATATTTTTACTCTGCTAATTAATATCTCCCATCTCTCTTTGGCCAGGGTGATCACCTGAGCCCATTTCCACAATTTGAAATTAAAAGAAAAGCAGATTATACCACTTTCAGAATAGGCTTTTTGTTCAAGCCTGAGTGTAAGAGGTAAGCAGGTATGGAATATATTACTCCAATTCCGAAATACAAAATAAGTAATAGTAAAATGTCTTATTCCATTGCCCAGGATGCATCATTTCACTTTGGTGTCAAAAAATTCAAACAGAAATATCAGGAAAAAAAATCATAATACTTGGAAGCACCGACAGTACTTCTAAAAAACCCCCTAAATGCCCCATCCAAATGCATTAGTAAACTAACCACCATCCATTCATCAAATCAATAATAAATTACACATTTGGTTAATTTATATGTTCAGTTAAAAATCAGAGGCATTCACAAAATACAGCACAATTAAATATTAAAAATTATTGTGAATATTTTAAAAAATCTTCTGTTAAATTTTAAAGGAGGTAGTGACTTGGTGCTTGTCAAGTGGGAACCTTGTATCCTAAAAAAATGAGTTTGCAATGGCAAGGTTAAAAGCTGTCTATATCCTTTATGTCATGACGAATAATTGCAAAATACACATTTGCCTGTTGCCTGAGAGCTTAAGATGATGTGCATTGTTTGGAAGCTGGATAAAATGCATGGAACACATTATCTTTTTCTAAATGAGCAGTAATAATATTTGAATGAAAACAATAATATTCCAAGACTGTACACCTATTACAAGATAACAGAAACAACTATAAAGACTTCTAACCTGTCTTAAGTAAAGCCTGATTTCGTGACAATTCGATGACGATAAATGTTGGTAACTTTTTAAAAAAAAGTACAGATAATTTCAACTGAAATTTCAGTAGGTTAAATTTATCCCTGATCCAAAAATGCATTAATTCCAAAGCAGGTCCAATCTGAGCGGGTCCAAAGCAGGTCAGATTTATGTTTGTTAGTTCAGAACTTCTACAGATGACAGTAAGAAGTTTTAAATGTTTTAGGTTTAGCATTCTATTTTTCTAAAGCTTTGTTGATGTTCAAATTAAAATACTATTGTTATTCTTTTTCTATAAAAAGTATTAGATACTATGGCTAGGGACAAATATTCAAAAATTGACTCAGTCTTTGCAGATTAGTCTAACCCTCCTAGATTGAACTGGCTTGAAACTGCACAGACATTCCCTCTGGACTGAAGAAATGCAGGCACATGCCCACAGTGGCTCAAGCTAGAAGTCGGGGAGCACTAGAGAAGCCTTCTTTTCCACAATGCTGAGCTGAGGGGTGAAGGGGGGGCATAGCCAAGCCCCTGCAGGACCTCTAATTAGGGAGGGGTTTAAACCCCCACCCTGGCCTGCACAGCCCCAGGCTTTTCCCTGCTTGCTGCTCAAATTCATTTTAAACGTGTTAATTGAATTACATCCTTACTTCAGGGGAAGTGTCAAAATATTAAAAAAATAATATGGCTGGGACAAAGGATCAATTTCTTATGTATATAAAATAGGAGAAATACACATATTAGGTTGCATAAGTGTTAGTATAGAAGACAGGAGAAATTACTAATTTCAACACACAAACACTAAAGGCTTAGACCACTTTTATGAAATTCTAACTGGCTCCACTATTTCCAAATGTTCACTTTGACACATATGTAATTTACTTGCTAGTAGTCCAATTCTGTGAAACAATGAATGCCTTCAATTGCAGGTCACAAGAATATATTTTTATCCTATATTTTGAAAGAACATAAATTGATATCAAAACCCAGAACAACCAAAAATATTTTCAATTCCTACCTCCTTGCCTTCCTCCAGCTCGGACTCACTGCTGAACTCTTCTGTATTTAACTGGTCAAAATCAGATTCTCCAACAGCAATCGGTACTGTAACAGTAAGGCTTGGATTGTTTATGAATGCTGCGTAATCAGTGCCAAGCACAACACTAGTGGTTCCATTTTCATTTTTGCGATATCGCAAGTCTTTCTTTATTTCAGCTACAGTATGGTTTGAAATACAACCATCTTTCCTATCCGTTAGCTGATCAATGGATTTTACTTCATCTGGATCTTTCTGGTTTCTGAAAAGAGTTTTTTGGATGCATTCATACACTTCTCTTTTCACATAATCTATTCCCATCTGAATCCTTGTCACGGCAATCTGGAGGTTGTTCATTTCATTATCATCATCTGGAGCAGCAAGGTTGTCTGAGCTAAATGAGCTCAGCAGCAAGGCCAGAAAGAGGTTGAGTACCTAAAAATGAAGAGACAGAGCTAGGATTTTTTTTCGTCTCTCTTCCTGCTTTTTTCAGGTCAGCCATGAAAATAAAAAATTACTTGTATAGTTTTATCATATATGCTTTATTAATGTTGACCAGGATGGAACGTGTTTTTGAAAATTTTAAAATGGAGCTGTACATTTAAATTTACTGGCAGAACCTGATAACATCATGTTGGACTAATATACAAGTAAGAAGAAAGGAGTTCAGAAAATATATTCTGTCTTCAACCGTTGGAGAAATAGATCAAAGCCACTTAGCTCCTCTGGTCCACTGGAACTACAATGAAACAGAGCTTTCTCAGAAGTTGGCCCAAAAACTGTGAAATGAACTCTCATTGAAAACCTACTACTTCCTGTTTTGTACAAAAATTGTGTTTTGACAGTACCTCTCTTAGCAAACATTCATCAACATATGCATGAATATAACTAAAAATAATTTTAAAAACTCATTTCATTCTAAATGCCAAAGTCCCCAAGCAGAAAATGAAATTAAAAATACACGATGGATATTATTAGTTGCATTGTTAACACATTACTGAAAAGCACTCAAATACTTAGGAAAGTACATGGCAAAAGAACCTACAGAGAACAGAACAGGCAACAATAGATAATGCACACTTCTGACCCAATGTAAATAAGGACTGTTGAATCATATACAAAGATCTTTCCAAAATAAACCGAAACCTTAAAAGCTATTATTATTATTATTACACTTATCTCCAAATGAATTCTTGAAATGTTCTGGTTACATACCACTAGGTTTCCAATCACCATGACCATCATGAAAACAACAAGGCACAATGCTTGGCCTGCAACCTCCATACAGTCCCACATGGTTTCTATCCATTCTCCACACAGCACTCGGAATACAATCAAGAAAGAGTGGAAAAAGTCATGCATGTGCCAGCGTGGAAGTACACAGTCATTAGAGATCTTGCAGACACATTCCATGTAGCTTTTACCAAACAGCTGCATGCCAACCACAGCAAAAATGAAGACAATGATGGCCAGCACCAAGGTCAAATTTCCAAGAGCCCCTACTGAGTTACCAATAATCTTTATGAGCATATTTAGTGTTGGCCAAGATTTTGCCAATTTGAAAACTCGCAGCTGAAAAGCAAGAGTAAAGAAGAGACCATATCAGTAATTACAACAAAACTGGTGAAATACTCGTAGAACTATATTCTATGAATTGATTACAGGAAGGAAGGCAGGCAGGAAGGCAGGCAGGCAGGTTCTGACTTGAATTTTTTCTGGCTTCTATTAATTTTAAATCAATAGCATCACTGATACCACAGCACCACTGATACTCCTCCAATTTCTAATTCTCATCAACAATTAAGTCTCACAGAATTTTGCAACATTCTACTGATCAGCAACAGAAAAAATTATACTACAGACTGTCATTGTTCAGTCTTCTGCAGTACCTGAAGTCAGGTCATCTATCTACTACTCTATCTTCACATTATTGGAGTATTATAACTTGATGTAATGTTGTAATACTGAATACTGATCATGATGCAGACTCTTTAGAAATATGTAGGGAAGGGAGTGGAGAAGAAATAAGACATATCAAACTATTAGGCTTCTGTTGAAAATCAGTTTCCTTAAAACAGTCCAAATAAGAAAAATTGATTAGAAAGGATCTCTGTGGCCCTAAATCTGGACTTAAAAGCCAGTTTTTAAAAAAATTACAAACATTTGAGATTTTTGGGGGGGGGGGGACGGGGATGGACAACTTAATTGGAGACTTTTGTAACATCTAATCTAGAAGAAAGAAAAGTATTTTATGAAACATTTTTATTTCCAGATACTGAAGATCATGACAATTTAAGAGAAAAGGGAGCCCTTGGTTAGTTATGTCTCAGCTACTTAACTGCTATTTGAAAATGAAATACTTCTTCCTTGGCATAACACGTTGTTCACTATCACTGGTTAAAAATAAATTGATTTCACATATGTTCCTTAATGCTAACTTTTGTTAATTTTTGTCATGGGAAGCAACAAAGAAACCCAGTCTTGTCAAAGAAACCGAGTCTTTAAAAAGTTCTATTATTTTGATATAAGCAACACAACATGAAAATAAATACAGATGGTAATTTCTCTCTTTAACCTTTCTTAATACGTCTTTGCCCAACACATGCTTGCTGGAATTAATCACAAAAGAATAAGATCATTATGCAGTCATGCTAACATGAATTACACTGTAATTTTGTGATAATGATGTAAATAACTTTTGGATGACCTATGTCTACTGAGAGGCATCATCCACCATCTAAGAGAAATTACATGTGAAATAAAATGGCTAAGAAACTGAACTCTGTGAATACACACATTTTGAATTACAGGCATAGTGTACTAATACCTGTATATTTAGTTTACATTGTTTATTATTATATTTACCAATCTGAATGATCGAAGAACAGATAATCCATCCACATTTGCTAAAAAAAGTTCCACCAAACTAAGAGTAACAATGATGCCATCAAAAATATTCCAGCCTACTTGGAAATAATAATAAGGATCCATGGCAATTATCTTGAGAACCATTTCTGCTGTGAAGATCCCAGTAAAAACCTGAATGGAGAATATAATTAAGTATTTTTATACAACTGCAAAACAGTAGATCAAATCAGAAGACAAAGAATAAATTAAGTGATAAACAATAACTTTATTGTAGCAAAATGTAACTATACTTGAATTGCTACAGAAGTATGCAGACATATCTGTTATATCAGTATCACCTGATATCAATTAAACTGTTTTTCTATTCCCCCAGAGGAGTAGAAAATTGTAGTGGCAGGAATCTGGGGAATCACTCTTTCTTAAGTGTAACAACTGTAAAATAAAGTTACTCTTCTTTTTATGACTGAATACATGGACTCCATTTCTGGTAATTAATCAAATAGCTATTTGCCTGCAATCAAGTGCAAGAATTCTTGCTTTATTATAACCAACCAAAGCTGGTGTGCAGTTTAGAACCCTGTACATTAGTGAGTAGTAAGTGTACATATTGAATTCTATGGAGCTACTATAGTTGTAGTTCATTTATAGGAACAGCAAGGCAGTAAAGGCTGCCTACACCATAATATGATGAAATCTGTGATTAAGAGCTGCCTGAATCAAATTCTTGTGCAGGTCAAAATCCATTTTAATAACCTCCATAACAATGTATGTTACTCCCCAGTCAACAAAGGCCAAATAACCTGGATGTGTTCCTGAATGATTTCATTTTGTCTAGGTAAAATGCGATTATAAGGAGTTTGTGAAACGTCACCTTGACTAGATTCAATTGTAAGAAAGAGAACAGTCATGTGCATGGACTGGTTTATATAAAAATCTCAGATAACAGTAGGTGGGAACTTTGGGTGAGGTCTAAGAACAACTGGGTGTGTCTATACGAGATGTTTACTGTGGAGTTGCCTAATTCACTCTGCAGTAAGCATCTACATGTGCAGTGCTATTAGGATGAAGAAAACTAATTACTCTGCAGTAGGTTAGTACCTGTAAATTCTAACTAGTGCTATTTATTAAATAGTGCTGGCTCTAGCCCACATTGAAGCACCCTTGTGTTCCAGCCAACTGCCCTGGAACACACTGAGCTGGATCAGAGAAGCCCTGCGCTGGTAGGCTGACCCCTCTCAAGCCTCTGCCAGGAGGGGCTGCTCCAACCCAGCTCAATGTGCTGCAGTCCCAGGCGCATGTGTAAATGTGGCGCCCAGGAGCAATAAACACTAGCATGATATGATGTGTTGGAGTTCATTGCTTTGCATTAATTACACCTGTAGGCATGCCCACCTTGTACTTCTACAAATTCTGAATCATGGCATAAGGGCTTTAATTTTCACTAAACTTCTAGTTAATATAATGGCCTTCAAAAGTGGAGGCTTCATCAACAGGTGATATGGGGTGCAGTTTGCTGAGGGATCAAAGTGACGACCCTTTAACAGTAATAGTATTACATAAAAAAATGAGGAATGAGAGGAATTACTGTATTAAGAGAAAAATATGCACAAGGTGTTTCAAGATTTGTGCCAGTGTACAGCCAAAGTATGACCTGAGATAGGAAGGTGACAAGCAGCTATTGTTACCAGGTGGACTTTTACTGTATTGATGGAAAACCCAATTTGCTGACAAGTTGGCAAATTGTCCAGTATCATCAAAACTGGTGCTGTTGGTATAGAAAGCTGGCTTTGAAATTCTCAGTAAGTTTTGTAAGTCTCTGGCTGAGGCTATTCTGCTTTGGATCAGAATATTCTGAAACTCAGCTGAGCTGCTTTCTTCAGCCAGCCAGCATTCAGGGTATCTGATGTAAAAGTATCAGGCTTTGGTCTGACCCTTTTTTTGACTGCTAATCAATGCCAGGAAGACTCATCAGGGGTCTTGTTGATAAGTACCATCAGATCTAAGTACTGGAAGTACATGAGATGTGTTGCAGGATGTTCATGATCCTGTACCTTGTGTCATTTTCCTGATGACCATAGTTATGAGGATTCCAGGAAAAGGAGCATGCCTACTGTCATGTATCCATCAGGGTGCCTGTCCCCTCTAATAGTAATAATTTAGTACTATAAGCCCTAGAAGCTTGGCTGCCTCCACTATCTTCATCCATTTCCATCTGTTGTGTTCCTTCATCCTCCAGTAGCCCACCATTAATTTATGTAGGTCTGACACTACATCATCTAGCCATCTTCACATCTTGGTCATCCAGGCAGCTTTTGGAACAGACTATCTAAAATTTGTGGTATGTTCTAAACAGCCTTACCTTTGGGCCTGATCAGTACCATATCAAGGGAGGGGTGAGCATGGTGACTGCCCTGGCTGATGAAGCAAAAGGGCACCAACAGGTAAGTTGCAGTTGATATTTTATTATAAATATTTTTTACAATTTTGGCTGATGTGGCCGATAATGTCATTGATAAAATGTCACATGCATGCATGCAGTCGCAGCATGCATGTGGCCAGCTCGGAAGCCTGGAGAGCAGCGTCCAGATGGTGAGTCTGTTGTGGGGCAGGAAGGAGTGTGGGAGAGCAGATTGAGCCCTCCCGGTGAAAGAGGAAAGGGGCTGGGACTGGGGCAGCCTGCCCAGCCAGGGAAACACATGGGATGGATCCACAAGAGGCTCATTCATGGGGACATGGGGAGTGGGGGGCAGCTCCTGCCACTGCATGCACCCCCAGGCAAGCATGGGGAGGGGGGGTATGTGCCCCCCTCCGGATCTGTGTGCAGGGCAAGAGCAGGCTAGCTGCTGCAGGCTTGCCTCAGATGCCAAATTTCCTGGCTACGTTACTGGGTATGATACACCTACTCATTTGCAAAATATATTATGTAGAAACAAGTCTTTGACACATTATTTAGGATTGCTGGAAAATTTCTTGCTAAAGTGATTGATCAAGGTGGCTTGCCATCCAGGGATATGCAGAGCTGCTATTCATTCCCAAAGATAGTTTTATGATACAATGAACAGGATCTTTCTCTCACCCATCTTGTCTGTCTGTTACATGATTGTCAGTCAGTATTTGAATAGTTTATCCTTCAAGGAGAGGAAGGATAGGTGTGCAGGCCAAATAGGGGGTTCTAATCTCTATGATGCTTATGGGCAAATAAGTCTCCTGAAGAGACTTCAGTCCCTACCATGTAGGTGAATGTTAATTTCCTGTGCAGACATGTTGGTCACCAAAGTTCTGGTTAGTAGAGGTTTTGAAGAAGTGTCTGCCTGAAGAAGTTTCTTCCATCAGAATAACAAGACTTAGTTTGGGAAAATAACCATAATATCCATGCTGGTTAAACATGCCATTCAACCACACATCACGCCACATTCAACCACGGCTTCAGGGATGATGCTCAAGGGCAACCAGCACGGTCTCATTAGGGGCAGGTCATATCAGACCAACATGATTGCCTTTTATGATCAGGTCACAAAGGCAATGGATGCAGGTGTTGCCGTGGATGTAGTCTTTCCAGACTTCAGCAAGGCCTCTGACACCGTCTCCCAGCCCATCCTCATTAAAAAACTAGGCGACTGTGGCATTGATGCCTACACAGTCAGACTGGCTGAAGGGTCGTATTCAGAGGGTGGTGGTGGAAGAGTCGTATTCAGAGGGTGGTCGTATCATATTTGACCTGGGGGGAAGTGGGCAGTGGAGTCCCCCAGGGCTTGGTCCTGGGGCCTGCGCTGTTCAATTTCTTCATCAGCGATTTGGACAACGCGGTGAATTGCAACCTTTTTAAATTCGCTGATGATACCAAAATTTGGGGTGAGGTGAGCACGCTACCAGGGAGGGAAAGACTGCAACAAGACCTGGATAGGTTACAGGAGTGGGCTGACAAATAGGATGCGTTTCAATACTGACAAGCGCAGGGTGCTAGGCAGTAGAAACCAGCAGTACACTTACAGAATGGGAAACTCCCTTCTTGAAAGCACGGAGGCAGAAAGGGATCTTGGAGTCATTAATGAAGGCCAAGATGAACATGGGTCAACAATGCGAGGTCACGGTTGGCAGGGCTAACTGCACCTTGTCGTGCATCCACAGATGCATCTCAAGTAGAGCCAGGGAGGTGATCCTCCCCCTCTATGTGACACTGGTCAGGCCACAGCTGGAGTACTGCATCCAGTTCTGTGCGTCCCACTTCAGGAGGGATGTGGACAATATTGAAAGGGTCCAGAGGAGGGCCACCCGCATGATCAGGGACCACAGGGCAGACCCTACATTGAAAGACTGCGGGACCTAAACCTGTTCAGCCTTCACAAGAGAAGGCTGAGGGGGGGGACCTGGTGACTGTCTATAAACTCACTAGGGGGGACCAGAAGGGTTTAGGGGAGACACTGTTTCCCCTAGCGCCCTCTGGCATGACAAGGAACAATGGACACAAGTTATTAGAGAGCAGATTTAGATTAGACATCCGCGAGAACTACGTCACAGTCAGGGCGGCTAGGAGCTGGAACCAACTTCCTAGGGAAGTGGTGCTGGCTCCTACCCTGAGGATCTTTAAGAAGAGGCTTGATGGCTACCTGGCTGGACTCATTTGAGTCCAGTCTTTTCTCCTGCCCAGGCGGGGGGTTGGACTTGAAGATCTACAAGGTCCCTTCCGACCCTACTTCTATGATTCTATGATTCTATGACATCTGCAGAGATTAAATATGTCAAGCTATAATGCATATGATGAAAGCTCATGTCCAGCAAATCTGAGACTCACCTTCTCTGGTGTTTTTGGGTGGGCTAAAACTTGATTGATGATATCTGTTACTGTTTGGAATTCTTCCTGTGAATTTGGAGTCTAATACTTCCACTGTGAACTCTTTCCTGAGTTAGAATGGCTTATTCCTTGTTCATTTTGACATTTAGTCATGTAAAGAACCTAGGATTGCTTGAAATTATTTGAGTGGCTGGCCTGATCTTCTTCAAATTAGTCATATACAGTAAAAACTGCCTTAACTGGTACCTTACAAACTGGCATGCTCTATTAACTGGGTCTGTGATGCAGCGGGAGGGGCAGTTATGCCCTGGACGCGGCAGGAGAAGCAGTGGCAAAAACGCCTGCTCGAGTCTCTCAACCTATTTTGTTAACATATTTTGTTATCTGGCACCCCTCATTCCCCATGGGTACTGGATAACAAATCTTTTACTGTACATAGTTGTAGATTCCTTTTCTTCCTAAGTGAGTTATCCTGGCACTCTGTGAAAGCCTATGCAGGGGCAGAGAAACTGTCTTTAATGAGAAATCTAAATACTTCCAGTGACAAAGATATATGGGGGTAAGAAATGAGCATCTTGCAAGTTAAATCTCAAAATGCTACTTTTTGTAATATTTTTTCAGAGTAATACTATAATTTAAAATGTTTTGCAGAACAGTAAAATAAAAAAAAAATATTTTAGAGTATTCACATATCTGATAGACTTACCAGGTTTCCCATTACAAGCACATCGTGAAATTGTTTGGTCATTGGATAATGTTCCATGGCCATAAAGAGTGTGTTTAAAATGATGCAGATGGTAATAGCAAGATCAACAAATGGATCCATGACAATAATATTAACAATTCGTTTTACATTTAACCAAGGTTCCCAGCAGTCCCAAATCAAGAAAGTGTTGGCAAATTTATACCAGCAGGGCGGGCATTTTTGCCTGGATTCCTCAAGTTCTGGAGTACAAAAAAAAAAAATGTAAAGACAAACTGAAGAAAATATTTATTTATTTTGCTTTTATTTTAAATTTCTAAAGTTGAAAAGTGGAGAAATTCCATTGAAAACTGTCAAGGTATAGAAATATTTTGAAGTCTCGAATACTTTTCATGGGAAAAGTCATTCTTATTAGTTAAACATATGAGTGACAGAGAAGCAGTGATGTAAGTAGCAATATTGCATGCTGAAGTATTGGGAAATAAAAGACAGTGACAGTTGGTCTAAAGACCATATCATATGTTACAGGTAGGACGTGTGAGTTGCACTTAAAATTTAATGTCTACACATTGAAGCAGTAAAATACATGCTAAGTATAATCATATTGTAACAAAATTACCAACTTTTCATGGGAGGAGTACCTCCAGGTCATCTTAAGTAACACATGATCAGCCACCATTGGACTGCTCTCCAGAGATAAACGAGTTCAAAACTTCAGTGCAGTGGGGGGTTGGCTGGCACCACAATCAACTGATTGTCAATTCTACCCCCACACCAGAGTCTTGAATTGGTCCCAGTGCAGTGTGGGTGCTGGTACTGACAAGCAAGTGATTATCAGTCCCAGGCCCAGCACCATACCAGAGTCTTGAACTAGCTCCAGTGTAAAACTAGGGCTGGGATGGATCATCTGACTATCAGTCCCAACCCTGCACCACACAAAAGTCTAGAACCAGCTCTAGTGTGATGCAGGGACAAGGAACCAGCTCTATGCAGTGCCAGTGGGGGGATGTGGGGAGAAGGGATGGTGAGTAACAGCTGACTCCAGTCCTTTCCAGGGTAGGCTAAGATCTTAGTAAGCAATAGCATGCAACTGCTCAAAACACATTCTAACTTCTAATGCAACATGGTAATGCTTACTATGTTCTAAATAAAACACTTGTTAAATGTCCCATGCACCAGGGTCCTAAATAGCAAATTATGGGATCCACGTTACATTTTCAGTATGGTGGTATATTTGTGCAGGTGAACATAGTGCTAAAATGCAAGAAAAGTATAGAAAGATGAAGAAAACATTGTAACAATATTTTATCTTGAAAAAGGTTCCATTTGATTTTTATTTCTATTTTATTACTTGATTACCTTATTTTCAAAGGTACTTTGATTCTTGGACCTAAATTATAACAAGAATGACATCAACACTGTAATCAATCAGAAACCTAAAAAACATCTTGTGTAAAAAATAAAGGGCGCATTCACTTCACAGGATAGGTATTTATGTAAAGGTATTTTGGAGAGCATTACATTTCACTTAATTGCTTCTCATTGGCTAAATCCATGCCTTCTACTTTCAAGAATACACTGAATTAATACAAATAAATGTTTTCTAGTTAACATTAAGTTTCTGTTATATAACTACGATAGACACTTCCCACTAACAAGATTGTCAGAAGGGTCTGAACAGCATAGAACTGATACTTTTGAACCATTTCCAAATTAGAAATTTTCTATTTCCTCATTTCTCTTATTAGTTTTCCTCTACCCAATTTTCACAATATTCACTTCCTACGCTATCTTTTGGTTTATTTTTTACACTGCTTGTTTTTTCTCTACATGTAGTCTCTCATGTGAGCTACAAGCTCAAGTGAGGCTGAAATTAAACAAAATAATTCACTTGTATTTGTTCATTTGTAACAAAATAATTGTTACATACCTTCCATTGTGTTTGTGAGTATGCTGGCTATACTCATTGCTCTTTGTCTTACAGTAGGGTCTTCCAGCAAATCCATTGATACTTGATAGGAACTAGACCGCCTCTTTCTTATTTCTATTTCTGTAGTAGTGCTCTGAAAATAATATATGGATGAATTAAACTTCATAAACATTGTCGTTAGGGACAAAAGTTATAAAAAAACTGGCTTAAGTGATCAGAAATCAGTTTAAACCTTTAAGAGAACATAATAAGTTCAGTGCACACACACCAGTTTCAAAGTGGCCAAAACTGGTTTAAAATAAACCTGGTTGAATGTAATATCAGACTTAACTGATTTGAGTCAAACCGGTTTATGCAACTTCTGTTCCAGGCCCTTCCTGGTTTAAGTTAAACCAAAGTCCTTCAGCATCTCAGCATGCCCTGCAGCCCTGGACTGGGCTGTGCTCTCCACTCCAGAGAGCAAGGCTAGCCCCACCCCTCTGCTCTTTAGCCTGAGCAAAGGTGGGGTCACGGCCAAACACATTCAAGCATGGCCCTGTTAAGGCAAAGTGGGTGAAGAGAAAGTTAATTCTTCCCTCTTCTCTCCCCACCACACTGCAGCTGGGGTCTGCCTGCTTGCCTTGAGCAGCAGAGGGAGCAGCTGGGGCTGGCAGACCCCAGCTGCGGTCCCCAGGTGCAGAAGGGATGCAGGGAGGAATAAAACTCCTCCCTGCCCACATGCGCCCTTGCAGCAACTCTGAGCCGGCCCAAGTAGCCACTACCCAGTCAACCATCACCCGTGTGTGCTAGGCCATGCTGTTCTCACTGACAGGGCTCAGTTTCCCTGTCACTGAGCTACAGCTGGTGGAGAAGGCCCCACACTAGTGGGCCAGCACAGCCATGTGGCTGGCTTGGCTGGGGTTGGGCAGGCCCAGCCTGAGCCATGGGGACAGAACCATCCCCAGTGGCTGCGGGTCAGTGACAGCCACACCCTGCACTCAGGCTGGCCTGTGCTAGGCAGCACCACAGACAGCCCCCATTCCCCCCCCACAGTGGCAGCAGAAGGGGGGGTGGGGGAAAAATCCCCCTCCAGCAGTGCACAAACTCTCCTCCCCACCCCATAGCAGGGAAGGAGGAGAAACAGGAAGAGTCCTGCTCCAGGGCTGGCAGTGCTGCACAGAGCCCCCCCCCTCTGTCCTGTAGCTAGGGGGGGAGGTGTGGGAGGGGGAAGAGTCCCCCCTCAGGAGTTGGACAGCATCACACAGAGCTTCCCTCCCCACCCTGCAGCAGTGGTGGCGGGGAATGGGGAGGATGAAGGCGAAGGTCCCCCTCTGGGGCTAGGCAGCGCTGTACAAAGCCCTGCTCCCTGCTCTGTGGTGGTGGGGAAAAGGGAGAAGCAAGAGGGGGAAGAGTCCCCCTCTGAGGCCAGGCAGAAGAGCTGTGTGCCCGAATTGCTCCTGGCTGTCAGGGAGCCGCTCCAGCAAGCAGAGCTCTTATTCTCCTCCTCCTTCCCCACCACGGGGGTCTGGCCATGCTGCTGTCTGGCCACGCTCCCTCTTCCCCGACCCTCTGGAACGCTGAAGGCCATGGTGGGGGTTTAAACCCCTCCTCAGTTACACTCAGGCCTGCCCCCCCCGCGTAGCTTCCCTGTGGAAGGGAAGGGAGAATATCCTCTACTGCCCCCTCGCCATACCTGGGCCAACACTGGAGGTGAGCATACCTGGGTCATTGCAAGTATGTGCCTGAATTTCTAGAATTAAAAGTGAATGTCTATACATTTGCAAATCAGTTCAATCTCTGCAAGTTAAACTAACTGGGGAGGATTGAATCAATTCAGGCTCAAGCTTTTTGAATATCTGTCCCTAGACTGTAAGCAGATATCACAAAGTTTCTCTTGTAAATCTTTCAGTTTCAAGGAATTCATGCTACATGCAGCTTCATGCTTATGCAGTCTATTAGGTCAGACTTCTCCACTGTAATATGAACCTGGCACTTGCAAAAAACTCTTAATGAAAATATCTGAAGAATATTAAGTGCTACATAAATGTTAGCTTTATAATTTTCAGATTACTAATGTGAAATAGGTAAATATTATTAATTCTGTCACACAAATGGAAAACATTGGAAGAGACAGAATTTAAGCAAGGAAACCAGTGTAATATAGCATGCCAGTGGTATAAGTAGAATCAGAAATCAATCAAGAGTTCTTGGCTCCTTCTACTATGTATTGTGCATTAGGTTACACTTTCCCATTATACCTACAATTCCAGATTAGTTCAAATGCAAAATATATTCAGCAAATTATGATTACTGTGAATAAACTTTATGCAATTATTTTCGTGTAAGTGCAATTTGAAAAGGCCAGTCTGTATCTCTCTTTCAATTTGTGACTAATTTTATTTATGAGATACCCTTTACAATGACTGATATCTCTGATTTACTTTTATATATACACTCAGATTCAATTAAGAATAGAAAAGTCTGACTTAATTGAACTAAAGTTTGCCAATGCCTATCTAAATAGGGGAGCAATACCTTGAAATTACCAGTCTAAAGTTATACCTGTACCTTCAATCATACCCTGCACCTACGTATGAAGGGAGACGTCTTGGGGTGTACATTTATACATTTCTTAACCAAAAATAAATAAATCTGTAAAAACCAGGAGAGGAGAACAAAAATATCATGCGACTGATAATCTTGAAGTCTGGTTTACTAAATGAGCATGTTCCATTTAAAATATTCAATCTTAAGCTCATATCAAATTTTCAGAATTTTTTGGAAATACATTAATTGCAGGCATAGTTTATTGTTTTGTAATAATTTGAAATCAGATCTGAAAGGGAGAACAGATTTTCCCAACTTTATCTGCTTCAGTATGTACCTCAGGTGGTTCATAAGGATATGTACAGATTCTGGTGTGTGAGATGGAGTTTCCGTTAGAGTTCATCTTTAGGTGCTCCTAACTAATCATGATCTTAATTCTCTTCACCTACAACACATGCATAGCTCACAACCTTCTTCTTTTGCGGGGGAGCTTTTACTGCCTTATTAACTTTTCCTACCTGGCTTTTACAAGATGGTGATAGTGCTACAGGAAAATGAGTAACATGCTGGTGCTGCTGCTACATACTGGGTGCGGCTATATATGCACATTTACTGTGCAGTAACCAAAATTACTCTGCAGTACGGTCACATGTCTACATGTTCATGCCCATACTGCTCGGTAAATATGGTAACTTACAATGCCGTGAACGTAAATTCGATACCGGCATCATGCAGGTATCAAATTAACACCTGATTACTTACTGCATAGTAACGCATGTATAGACACCATACCGAGCAGTAACACTGTCTGTGTGGACTGACTTGGGGCTAACTTTACTCCCAAGTTAGACCACACACAGCGTTACTGAGCTTTAACACTTGCATGTGTAGATGCTGGACTCTTCCTGCTTACTGCACAGTAAAATAAATGCTTGTATAGCCATGCTGATGGACGACTGGTGCTACCTGAGTCGGGGGGCCACATGCCCCCCTGTGGCCCATCACGCCAACTGCACATGCCCCCCTGTGGCTGATCACACCGACCAGGAAGCATGAGTGGTGCTCCTGGAAGTGCCAGCGGCGTTTCACTTGGTGCCCCCACTCCCCAACCAAAGCTGACAGGGAGGGCACTGTCATTCCTGCCTGCCCCCCCTGCCCATTGCCTAAGTGAGGAGCACTGCCTGTGAGGAGGTGCACCAGTCCTCTCAGGGGCTGCACATGTACCTACCACTGGCCATGCCCACAGAGTTTTCTCTTGGTTCTTTTGAACATGTATAACATGTCCCTTTGTTCACTGCCTTTCTACTTTACAAAAAGTAGACATCAACATTGGGGGTGAGCATGAAGTGTATATTAACATATTCTGAAATGCTTCTAGGCAGTGAAACCTCTGACTATGTCCAAGAACAAGATAGGTTTGCTAAAACTTCAGGAACTCTTAAGAGATGCCTAAAGACTTGCAGGGTAGCCTCCACATATACACACAAATAAATCTGTGTATAGACATGAGGAAGGGGAAAACAAAGCAATAGGCTGGTAGAAGACAGTCAGCAAATGGAGACAGTGGAGGCTTCTGGATGAAAGCAGTAAATTGAAATAATATAAAAAGGAGAAGGAAAAGGTATATAGACTACTTAGGAAGCCAAATGAGAAGCACATTTAAGAAGAGTACACGATTCATAAAACTAAGTATACAGGTCTGTGCATATCCCTACTGCACAGATAAGTAGCAAATGGTCATATACTGCATGTTCAGTATTTTTTGTATTTCAGCCTGTTAGTTCAGTGTGCTTGCAACTACATATAATAACATTATACATTATCATATTTTTCTAGAAAATCTATTTGATTATATTAAAAGGTACTGCAAGATGCAGAAACATTCACAGCCTGGTCAACCATTCTCAAGGGGCTCCATTCCATAGAAACACAGGCAGGTGCAGGAACAAAGGCCATTATGCCTGTACTATTTAAAAATTCCTTACATTGTCATCAGTAGTTGGTTTATCTATTATCACCTCTGGCAGAAGTTGTCCAGTAGGTGACAAAAGAGAAGGTTGTCTATCAGCCAAGGAAACCACACCATTGCAATCCACAGTGCAGTTCATCTTCCCATTCACTGAAAGCATCGGTAACCTCCTTGACGATCTACTGGCCTGACTAATGTTACTGTTGCGCCGTTCACCGTGCCTGCATGGCACAAAGAGAGAACCTCTTCTACTTCCATTATCTTCAAAAGTGCTATGCTCATCATCAGCAAAGTCATTTTCTGATCCTATATCCTTTCCCTGACCTCTGAAACTGAACAGACTTGTTCTGCTGTTGCGCCTTGGAGAAAAAATGGAACCACGAATGCTCAGCAAAGACTGCAGAAAGATATAAATAAAATTATTAGCTGAAAATATACATTATCTTTAAGTACATAGCATGTGTCTCAATAAAACCATGACTTAGAAATGTTTCTCACACAAAATGTTTTCATAGACAAAGAATTTAAGCTTGGGAAATACACACATAGAACATATTCATGATCATCAGAAATCATTATTTTTGGGGTGACTAAGTTTTCTATGGCAATACTTTTAATGTTACTTTTTCTATTTAGTAATGTAAGATTCCTGCACATTCTACACATATTATAATGTGTTTAGCTTACATAAGGACTTTTTTGGTTGAATATACAAGAAAGCATTGATAACTGGAACATACTATTATTGGCATGTATCATAACTTGCAACTTTTACATACCAGACAGACCTGAGAAGTGCAAGAAAGAATGATTCCTGAACTATCTTCTTCAGATAGCTGAAGCCAGAGGCAGAAAGATTTTTATCTGTGGTAATGCTAACTTCAGTGGCAATGATTACCCGTATTTATAATATAGATACTAAATTACTGTTTAATTCAGATTTTAGTGAATGCTGCAATTTACTTAAGTAACAAAAGCCTTCAGTTGTCTTCTTTTGCAATATTAAGCAAAACCACAAAACAATAGGTGAATATTACCATAATTTCTATGTCAAACCATGATGTTAAAAATATCATTTTCACTACGCAGAACACTACCTGATGGGGTGAAGTCAAATGCTTTTCATATGTGAGCTTGTTCCCATCTAATGAGAAATGGAAACCTTTTCTTCTGATACTGCCATCTGATTCAGATTTTGGAAGCTTTCCATCCTTGACTTGGTCCTCTCCTGCAGACAGCTCTCTCTGTCTTCTTTTCTTCCTTCGATTTCTCCTTTCTTTAGCACTTTTTGAGCTCAACTTTGATGCTTCTGAAGAACTCTCAGAAAGTCTACCAATCCTACCTTCACCACTGAAATCTGTTATTTCAATTGCAGCTGCTGCTATTGCCTGTTGTAGCAAGGGGTTGAACATTTGTTAAAAACAATTATCAAATATATTTAATTACCAAATGCTATAAAACAATAAGGTTTTACTTAAGTAGTAAAAAATATTATTTCTAGAGACCATAAATGAACTCCAAATGACTTTTATGTATAAGGCCAACTCCTACTCTTTTTATGTAAGACTTCAAAACCTCAAGGATAGCAGGACATGGAACATAAGATGCCATGGATGTGCTGGCTGTAATTCTATAGCTGAGGGTGAGTTCTGATTTACATTTAAATCATAGAATCAATCTTTGTTTTGTGAGATAAATAAAAGCATCTTTACCTGAAAGTTCAGCAAAAAGTAATGAGAAAATTAAATAAATATATTAATTAGTTTTAAAATCAAATTAATTGTGCATTAATTATGAACTTACATTACTTCAAGGCTTTATTCTTAAACCAAGTTTGCCTCTGTTAACCTTTTTTATGTTCTGAATTGGGGCAAGAAAATATGGCCCATGGGCTGGCCAAGCAATTTCATACAGCTTGCGGGTGCTCACCAACTAATTATACCCTGCCCAGCCCACATGCCTTACTCCCACCCTCGTGCATACAAAGGCCCAGCCCAGCCAGCACATAGGTTCTGAGCAGAGCTGCTGCTGCCACTGTTGCAGCTGCCAGGGGACATGCTCAGCTTCCCTGGCATCCAGTGGCTCCTCATCTCTCTGATGTAGCACTCACTTTGGGCAGCAGGTGTGAAGTGACAAGGGTGGAGGCAGGGGGAGAGGGAGCTGCAACTGGATGGGAGCATGGAACTGGTGGGAGCACAGAGCCCATGCCCAAGGAGGCATCAGGAGCATGGACCTTAGCTGGGCAGGATGTGGGTGTGAGGAAGGGTGTGGGGCATACCTCAATGGCGTATAGCCCTTGTTGCCAGCGGCAGCAGCAGCAAAAGGCAGCAGATGTTTGGGATGCTCATGGCCTGAGCAGGTGCAGCCACCTAGCAGCATGTGGCTCTGGCCAGCACTGCACCTCTATCATGCAGTGCTGCCTGCAGCACATGTACAGCTCTCAGCACTCATGCACCACCAGGGGAAGACCTGCACAATAGAGCCAGCTGACTTCCAGGGGGCGAGGCACCTGTCAAGAGTCAGGGCCACCGTTGCAGCCTTTGACAGCTCACCACAACTCATTAAGCAACGTGCCAGTTAAAATAATTCCTCACCCTTGTTCTAAATGATATCCAGAAGAACGAAAACCACTGTGGCACCTTACAGACTAACTCAGAGAAGCACAATTTACAGCAGAGGTGGGCAATTATTTTTGCTGGAGGGCCACTTAATGAGTTTTAGTAAGCTGTCAAGGGACGCAAGGGTAGCCCTATTCCTTGACAGGTGTACCACCCCCAGGTTGCCACTTTGGGACTGGAAGTCCTGTCCCTAACCTCTGAACTTTGCCACTGGAGGTCCCTCCCCTTACCCCTGGAAGTACTCCTTTTGAGAGGGGAGGGGATTCAAAGACTCATAGAATCATAGAATCGGAAGGGACCTAGACAGATCATCTAGTCCAACCCCCTGCCATGGGCAGGAAGGAGCACTGGGGGTCGCAGGGGTCATAAGACCCCAGCCAGGTGCCTATCCAGTCTTCTCTTGAAGATTTTCAGGAAAGGTGAGAGCACCACCTCTCTGGGAAGCCTATTCCAGGCTCTGGCCACCCTTACAGTGAAGTAGTTCTTCCTGCTGTCTAACCTAAACCTATCCTCCCTCAGCTTGTGGCCGTTGTTCCTGGTGACTCCAAGGGGGGCCCTGGTGAACAGACTTTCCCTGAGTCCCTGCTGCTGGCCCCTGATAAGGTTAACAAGATTCCCCCTCAGTCTCCTCTTGTGGCGACTGAAGAGATTCAGGTCCCTCAGCCTCTCCTTATAAGGCTGGCCATGGAGGCCCTCAACCATACGAGTGGCCCTCCTCTGGACCCTCTCCAGGTTCTCCACATCCTTCTTGAAGTGTAACGTCCAGAACTGGACACAGGACTCCAGCTGCGGCCTGAACGGCACTGCATAGAGGGGGAGCAAGACCTCTCTGGACCTGTTAGTGATGCCCCTGTTGATGCAGGACAGGGTGCGGTTGGCTCTGCCTATTGCTTTGTCGCATTGGTGACTCATATTCATCCTGGAGTCAATCCTGACTCCAAGATCCCTCTCTGCCTCTGTGCTGCTGAGAGGGTCAGCCCCTAACCTATAACCATAATGCTGGTTCCCTCTCGCCAGGTGCAACACCCTGCACTTGTCCTTGTTGAACCACATCCTGTTCAGATCCACCCGCTTCTCTAACTTATCCAGGTCTGCCTGGATGCGGTCCCTGCCTGCTGGTGTATTCACTTTACTTCACAGCTTGGTGTCATCAGCGAACTTGAACAGGGTGCTCTCCACACCCTCGTCCAGGTCGCTAATGAAGATGTTGAACAGCCATCTTGGAAGTGGAAAAAATCCAAATCATATACTAAAAATCAAACATCTAATATAAAATATTTTAATTTTATTTCAAAAAATATTTTTGTCCTGATATATGTGTGTTTGTATAGTGTATATAGAGGCAATTGCAAAATAGCTCAAAATAAAGTCTTATTCTTGTATGGGGGAGTGTGTGGGATATGGTTGGGGGTAGGTGTACATGTGTGGGCTGTGGGGTATGTGTTTGTGGGGTGCGGGAGGATGTGGCAAGTCCATGGTGGGTTGCTTGTGAGATGTGGGGGTTGTGGGTATGGCAGGGTGTGCATGTGGGGCCCCACACCCCTCCCCCATGATGCATATCCCCTGTTCCTGGCAGCAGTAGCAGCAGCAACAGGTTCTTGGGGTGCTCATGGCTCATGCAGGCAGAGTCCCCTGGTAGCACACAACTCTGTCCAGTTCTGGGATCGGCACACTATGGCAGGGAGCAGAGCCAAGCCATCTTGCCTCCATCTCACAGGGCAACCTGTGTCCTGCATGCAGCTTTCGGAACCCAGCCAGAGCAACACATCATAGCTGGGTGGGGGGTAGTGCATAATGGAATCAATGCCTTGGCTCCATTTGCTTTCACTACATGCATCTTCTGGGACTCCAGTGCCAGGAAGCCCCACATGATGGAGCTGGGCCAACCCAGCCTCCATGCTCCTGCTGCCCTGACCCCACGCGCTACACTTCCACTCAGCTGCAGCTTCTCCCCACCCACCTCCACTTTCCTACCTGCTGCCTGGAGTGCTGCAGCAGGGACAAGAGGAGGAGCCACTGGAGGCCAGGGGAGCTGAGCAGCAGCCCTGCCCTGAAACTATGTGCTGACTAGGGCCGGGGCTGAAGCCTGGGCCCTCACATGCACAAGGGTGGGAGCACAGCACGCTGCCCTGGCAGAAGTGGGCAAAGCTGAGCCCTACGCAGGGCACAGGAGGGCAAGCTGTGGGCTATTATGGATACAACTAATTGGTGGGCACTTGACTATGTGCCAGATGAAATCACCTGGAAGGCTGGATGTGGGCCGTGGTTCATATTTTGTTCACTCCTGTGCTAGACTGCTTTATCAGATGCTCTGCATGGATTTCCATTGAGCAGGGGTACTAAATAGAAAGGAACAAGGGTATTTAAATAAAGGATAGGGAAAGCGGAGAAAAGGAGCACTCCCTCCTTCCCACATAGTGAAAATGAACTAAAATTTTCTGCAGAGGCTATAGTACAAGAAATTTGCTTATAATTTACCATATTGATTTGAATCTAAGATAAGGGTTTTTTACCCATTTAGCAAAGGAAAAAATCCTCATTTTAGATTCAACTAGGAGCCAGACAAACAGCTGATGGCAGTGTTGGATGGGGCTAGAGTCGTTCATGCAGCAGGTAGGGGATGCATGCAATAGGGAGAGCATTAAGGAAGTAGTCACATGGTGTGGGAGGAGAGTGGGGAGAAAACAGTGCATGGTGTGGGGCAGAGTCTCAGAGAAAGGGTATGCGGTATACGAGGGAGAACAGGGGAAAGAGCATGTGGTACAAGGAAGAGTGTGGGGGAAAGAACACAGGAAAGTGGGTGCACAGTGTAGGCAGGATGGTGGGGGAAAGGGCATGCAGTGCTGGTGGGAGCATGGGGGAAAAGAGCATGTTGGGGGGAACACAGGGAAGGGGCTTGGGAAAAGGGTCATAGGGACCAAGGTGGTCATGGGGGAAGGAACACAGGGAAGGGACGTGAGGACCCATGGGGGGAGCTGCTGCAGCTCTGGCCCCAACCCTGATCAAGGCTGGAGCCAGAGCTGCAGCTATTGCTTGGCCTGGCCTGGTTCTGTCTCTGTTCAAGACAGAACCAGAGTGGATAAAAATATAAGGGGTGGGTGGCAGGGAAGGCACCGAAGGAGGACAAGTGGCAGGGGAGGAAGGCACTGGAGAGAACAGGTAATAGCGGGGCATGCACAGTAGAGCAGAGAGGGAATGACAATGGAGGGACAAGGGGCATGGGGCACCACTTTCCTTAACGGTAATTTCCCTGCAGCAGTGGTGGGGAGAGGAATTTAAGAGGACCCTCCAATAACTAGATTCTAGCTGTGGAAAATGAAAACAAAATTATCATTTTCTATATCTAGAATCTACTATCTAGAATTTAATAATTGGGGGATCATCTTAACTTTAAAGTTATCTTCGATTTGGGTATATATGGTAGTTAGGCTTTTCACTCTCTATTTAATACTATCTAACATTTTTATAATTACAAGGTACACAGACAAGCAGAACTGAAGTCAGCCCTTGAAAAATGCTAAACAACTTACGATAGGAAATGCAGTCTTGCCTGCATAATAGATACTGATTTTTTTCACCTTTTTTTCTTTTGAAACTTCATTACCAATTTCAAGTTACACATTTCTTGAGAGATTTATTCTTCAATGTCTCTCTCAAGCATAATAACTTATTTCTTTCCTAATGCCATATTTTCTATTACTAATACATATATATAATGATACAATGCTGGCCATAAAACAGTAAGTGGGCAAAAATACATTAGAAATGTGAGCCTTTCTTTCACAAAGCTACCTGAGCTGCTTCTTGTTGCTTTTTCAGCTGTTCAAGCATCTGCTGAAATTCAGCCTCTTTCTGTTCTGCTTCTTCTTGGGTTGCTTGATTCTGTTCATCATAGGCCATGGCAACAACAGCAAGGATCAAGTTAATTAGATAGAAAGATCCCAGGAAAATCACCAGAACAAAAAATATCATGTATGTTTTGCCAGCAGCTCGTAGGGTCTGGGGGAAAAGAATGTGCATGATTAAAAATGACACAGCATCATTTTCAAATAAAACTAACTTTATTAGAAAAGCATACATCTATCAAAGATGGAATTATTTTTGTGTTTGGAACAGGATTGTATTTGTGTTGTAAATCAAAATAAAAATGAATGTCAAGCATGAACATGTGAGAGTGCATGTTCATGAGAGAGATGAGAGACTGTGTTACTCAAGATTGTTTTACTCTGGGAATAAACTGTTTCAGTGTAAAATAATCTTGAAGAGGAGAAAAAGTTTAAAACATGCTTATATTACATGTTGGAATTATTGGCAACAAATTTTTATCAATTGTGTCTTTCTCTTTCACCAGTCAGGAGATTTAAAAATGATGCTCTACCAACAGCAGCACGTAAAAAGTAGATCTTAGTTTATTGCAAGAAGAAATACCAAACAGGATTCAAGGTATTTAACTTTGGGATGATACCTTTTGCAATCATGACTAAGATTCACTATATATTTAAAAATAAATGCACTATTACAGTTCTGACTGGAGTACTGCCTCAAATGAAATTTCTGAAATAATGAAACAGACACCAAAAACCTTCTGTTTAATGGTTTAGAAGCCATTTCAGATCCTGCTTCAAGATTCTGTATGATTCTTCAGTTCTTTGAGGAATCTTTTCTTCCTTTAAACAATTCTCAAAAACATGTCATGTCTGTGTTATATACTAGCAAAATACATTGTTCACAGTTGATTTTAGACCTTTCACTATATCCTCACCAGCTGATAAAGGTTTTCCCAGTAGTCTTGAGTCATCAAACGAAACAGTGACAAGAATGCCCAGCTGAACGTATCAAAGCTTGTGTAGCCATAATTGGGGTTTCTACCAGCTTTCACACAAATATAATCTTCTGGGCACTGACTAAGGGAAGGGGAAAAAAAGAAGAAAGGAATACATCTTAAATTAGGGTTGTTTTTTTTTAAAAAAAAGAAAATAAAATGATGTCTTTGAGTTATCAACAGATTTTTTAAAAGATTCACTAATTCTTATTAATCAATGTAGGCAGCTCACTGTGGATTATTAAATTTTCAATTTGCAAGAAAATTAAGAGAATTGGAAAGAAAAATCAAAGACACTCCCTCACAATCCCGCTCCTCCTCACAGAAAAGATGGATCAAGTTTCTTGACAGCTTGTGGCTTAGTGAAACTGAAATTCTACTCCTGCTATATCAGAAATGAAGGGGAAAAATCCAAATTAGCCATGAATTTTCTTTCTACACCTGTATATCAATCTCATAGCAGGTTCTTCTCATGTCCCTGGCTCCTGAAGTCAGACCAGCTCTATATGAACCTGTAGCAGGGATGTTCTAGGGAAGTGGTGCCCAACTTTTTTTCCTGGTGGGCCAGATGGGCAGTGTGCTTGATCCCTCTGCAGGTCAGGTCCAGTTGGTGGTCCCAATTCTGTGCCAGGGGTAGGCACAGTGGACATCATCCAGCTTCAAAAGCAGATGTGGGGGGCAGGCTAACCCCAATGCAGCCCCACAGGGGAAAGGAGCTTGACCCAGCCCCACAGGAGGAAGGGGGCATGGCCCGACCCTAACCTGGCTCCATGGGGGTGGAGGGGTTGTAGCTGAGCCCCAACGTGGCTCCACACGGGATCAGGGGGCATGGCCCAGCCCTGGTCCAGAAGCAGAGGAGAGGGAGTATAAACCAGTTCTACCGGGGAATCTGGGAGCAGGAGAGGATGGCCACTCTTCCCCTGCTGCCAAATTTCTGGACACAAAAATCCCTGTGGCCCAGATGAGATGGCTCCATGGGCCATATTTGGCCCAGAAGCTGGAGGTTGAGCACTCCTGTTCTAAAACAAGACTTTCCAAACCTAAAATATACTGGCTATGTAAAAGTTTAAATATCCATTTGCAGCACAGCCTTGTGCATGGAATTTAAGAATTTTTAAATAAATAGATTCAAAGTATTTAACAAATGAGCAAGAGCTAAGGGGAAATAATCAGGACAAAATTGAGTCCTTGAAGTAGGGTTAGACAAGGAGGGTCCTGATAATATCAGGGATAAATTTGCAGAGATGACAGTATTGGCTCTTAGCCAAGATATGTTGTGTACTGATTCTTTACTGATTTATTTGAATGTCAGGCTGGAAGTGAAGCAAGAACTGGTCAGGGTATCCCTGCATGATACTAACTACCACAGAAGCATAATCAGAGTTGACAAATCAGAGACCTATTCTTCTCCCCTAAATTTCTTCCTTGACGATAACTACAACAACCTAGAGTTTTATGCTGACTAAAATCAGTTGTTGTCCTTATTTGCTCAAAATCCTGTTTCCTGAAAGCATGATGCATTTATCTATGAAGAGAACTTGATGAAACATGTTTCTCTCTAACAACCAAACAAAAGGAAAATAGTCTTTTATCATATTGAGTAAATCTCCAAGAAGTTTACTTTCTAAAGTCTTGGGGAAACAATGAGGAATGGTTTTCTGGATCCGTTTATGAACTTACTGAAAGACCAGAACAGAGAGTAGCCTGAGTTCAATACCAAAGAATGAGTATTTCTTATGCATTTTTTCAAGTATTTGTCTCTTTATGGTACCGGCTGTACTCCTCTGATGCACCAGGGGAGGACTACTGTATTTTCCCTACTTTGATGTCATAAACATTATTTTTGTTGTTCATGTTGCATTTTTTTTATAACTTTGAGGAAGAATAATACTTTTCTCTGGGACAAGAAGCAAATTCTATGGAACATTCTTCTCTGATTAAAGCATCCCACTGTTTCCTAAACTTTGCAGATTTTGCCCCACCATAGGAGGGTGGCCACTCTTATGCCCTACTTTACTTAAATTGCATCCTGGGAATCAGTGACACTCAGTGGTGAGGGGATTCAGCCTTCACCGCTTATTGCTGCCAGCTCACCCCATTTTTGACTGCTGCCAGTTCTAGAGAAGCTCAGCCTAGGACTTTTAATTTTCAGAATGGGCTGCACTTACTTTTTCCAATACCTAATTTCTATGGTGGCTCCTGAAGGAAAATCAGCAGCAAATGAAGACACAAGCATGTTGAGATTCTCTGGCCAAGAAGAGGGCATGAACTTTTTTCCTCTGTTCTGTTCACTGCTTTCAGTTCCTGCCTGCTTCTGAACAGTTGACCAGTACACAGGTATGAGATAAAGCCCCAGGCCATTATGCTAACAGTTTTATATTTGTAACAAAGCTGAACAACCCATTTAGTTAGTGTTATTATAAGACATACCCATGTCTAGAGCCAACTATAAGTAAGGGAGCAATCATTATTGCTGCTTTTGCTTTCCCTGGCTGAATGCAGGGTGCCCTGACCATGCCCTGGTGCAGGCATAAAGGCTATCTAAAAGATATACCTTGACAAATTTATGAATAAAATTATGAGATATAGCTGCCTGGGTAACAGGCTAGACTCAGTTTCCCAGAGATTCTCTTCCCTATGTTCTTTTTTGTAACCAAGTTTTATGTAAGTGATAATCTTATTTTCTTATCTATAGATTTAGCCAAAATGTTCCTTGTGTATATGACTGCCCTTTACTAAAATATCTGTAGCAGCCTCAGTCTTAGGCAAACTGGTTGCATTTTTAGTCCATAAAGAACAAGAAGAATTTCCTGAAATTGCATTCAGCCTATATTAGTTATTATTATTGTGTTGGCTTGTCTACACTAGACAGTTTTGCCATGTTAAACTTTTCAAAATAAATAAGATTGGTACGATTATATGGGCAAACCAACAAATGATTGTGAGTGAAAGGAGGAGAGGGGGGAATTACACTGGCACAACTGATATACTGTAATTCTTCGTGCACTTCTCTTACCTGATGGTAACAGCTTAGGCAGGGCACTTTATCTTTCAAAAGAACTTCTCAATGAAATTACACTGGTTTAGCTTTCACTGACTGTAGGTCACCTGAACAGTTACCATGTCATCTGCTCTGAGATGATTCCTTCTCTTCCCACTTTTCACTTACCGTAAACGTGTTTTAAAGCACATTTAACCAATATACTTGTATTCGTGCTAGGGCTATACTGGTATGACTGTACTGGAAAAAAAATCACAAACCTAATCAACACAGTTCTGCCAGTACAATTTTTCTAGCAACCCGTTTGTTTTGTTTTGCTTTTTGAAAAGCCTAAGAGCCTGCGATACTCACCATGTCACAAACATGCTCATAGCACCTCATGGTGAACTGCATCAAAGGTCCTGAAAGATCTAATAAGATCAACAGGACATAATCTCCTCACTGACTGCTAGGTGCAGGACATCAAGCAAGGTTACAAAAGCACGTGTCCATGTCACACAAGACAAAAGCCAGGAAGACAGGGATCTAGAATTTTGATAACATGTGGATAAGCCTGGAGCCATTCACTGAACTTCCACAAGTTTTGGAAACAAGGCAATAACTGACTGGAAAACTGGCATCAAGAGATGGCTTCTTGAGTAAGGGCTGGACAATTGCAGACTCCAGAATGCAATTCTGAAGGGAAGCCTACTAATAATGGTCCCTGACTCCTTTAGTTAGCTTTTACAAGTTGGAATAGACACAGTTCCAGGTCAAAACTAGTCGCTTGCATCCCCCCACAAGCTCATCTGCATCAGTGCACAATAACAACTGAAACTGATTTATATAAACCAAACAAAACTGAGCTTCCCTAATAAGACTGTGTGAAGCTTTGGGTGTTGATTCAATTCGGAGGAGGTAAGGCCCAATTCAGCGGCCAAATCTCCAAATCCAAATCAAATTGGGAGACCAATAAAAAGGTCCGAATTGATTTGAAGCCTCCAAATCAATTCGAAAAAGACTTGGAGAAAGATTTGGAGATTTGGCAATTTGGGGAGTCCCTGCTTCTTGCCACAGGGAGCTGGACCTGGGCTCCATGCCAGTATGTAAGGAGGCGGGGGAGGAGAGGGGACGGAGGCCTGGAGAGAGGAGGTGGGTACCATGGGGGACCCCCACTAGGTCTATCCCCTCCCTGTTCCCCCAGTCTCCCTGAGTGCCTCCCAAACCCTGGCCGCTCTCCCAGCCCCATCAATGACTGCCCTGCCCAGCCCCAGCAGCCCAGCACTTAAACGAAATTTTTTTTTTTTAAAAGCCTCGACTCCTGGCTCACTGGCTCCTGCCAGGCAGAGGGGCCATCCCCACTGCCCCGCACTGTGCTGCATTGCGTGGGGGGCTCTGCCATGAGCTCCCATCCCTTCCCCTCTCTCCCAGCCCCATCAATGGCTGCCCCGCCCAGCTCTTAGAAAAAAAAAAGAAAAATCCCCACACTCACCAGCTGCTGCTGCAGCTGTCAGGGCTTCTGCGGGCTCATGGCAGAGTCCTTTTCATGTGCCATGAGGCAGTGGGGATCGCCCCCCTTTCTGGCAGGAGCTGGTGAGTGCAAGGCTTTTTTTTTTTTTTAAAGAGCTGGGATGCTGGTGCCAGGAAGGGCAGCCATTGATGGGGCTGGGAGAGTAGGCAAGTGTTGGAGGGCACTCATGGAGGCTGGAGGAGCTGGGAGAGTGGGTGGGGGATGGGGTCTCTTTGATTCGATGGCAGCCAAATCTCCAAATCAGATTTGCCCAAATAATGGGCATCACAGTTCAGAGCTGAGAAATATTTGATCTGGCTCCAGCTACCACAGCAAAAGGTAATAACAAAGGTCTTAGGGAGAAAATATTTCAGCATGTTTTTATATAGGACTACTTAAGAGGAAAGACTATGGACTGGTTCAGTACAATTCATTCTTTAGCTAGCTGTGTCAGAAATACTACATTTAGTTTATACAATCAATAGTATATAATTTTCATGGTATTTCTTACCCTGCATCTGTGCTGTTACCACAAAGTAGGGCATCTTTTTGTCCTTCTAAATTATAAAAATGACCTATGAACAAAAAAGTTTGAAATATAACATATTAGTAAACTAAAGAAATGCTCTATCAAGTTACTGTAATGAATGATAAACATCAATAGCTTCAAAATCCATTTGCTAATAAGTAAAGTAAATGTTATGAGTCATAGTTATTTGAACAAAACAGGTTTGGATTATTTTTAACATAATTTAAATTGGTACTTTTTAATCAATCACCTAGAAAAATAGGATATAAATGTCACTACAGCTGTAAATACAACCTGTTAACATTTTAGTTAATTTTTCATTTATTTCTAAATAGCAAAAGACATAAGAAAGAGAATGGCACATGTATTTACTTGTACAAAGACTTAAGTGATTCTAGTTCCCTATATTTCATAACATCTTCAATAAAACATGTACAATCGATTTTTGCTCAGAAATTACATTACAATACAGGCAAATTAGAACAACCAAGACATTTTTATTAAAAGATGACACAGAATTTCTCCTATTAGTTTGAAAGGGTATTTCATGTATTAACATTGAGATTTTGTAGTAAAGAGGAATTCTTATTGATTTTATGAATATTACTGAGGCTTTTTAAGAATCTCTTAACTGATTCACAAATACATACTGATTTACTGTCAAACTGAATATAAAAACTGATGCTGCTGACAAACTGACTTTAACTGAGAAATAATCAGCACCTCAAAATCTTAAGTTGGAACATAGGAATCATGTAGGAATGCTTCAGACTGCCCAGGGTGTATATTATTCCCCTCTGATGACAAGTAAAACTTCTTTCATTCCAAAAGATAATGTATTCTAGTTGATTTCTTTCCAAAGTTAAGTGCTTATTTAGAACCTGCTTGGCTAATCTGTTAGAAATATGTTCTTTTCTGTCCTGTTACTGTGAAAAATATGGTGCAAGTTATCCACAATGTGGGAAGAGTAGGTAAGACTGTTATTTTATATAAAACACTGCTTTGCTATTGTCTATGACTGCTAGTTCTGTATGACAGTACACGAGGTAGGAATGCCTTTCAAGACAAAGAATCACTATGATTTCTAATATGGTTTATATGAAGACAACAGCAAACTGCTCATCAAGAATGATGTTGGGGGGGGCAGGCAGGGACAGAGCCCTGTGTCTGCCCCGCCTCCACTTGGGAGTTCCGTCCTGCTTCTCCCCTCCCCTACCATATCAGGCCTGGGCCCGCTCCTCCCCTCCCCCCCACCACGTCAGGCCCAGGCCTGCTTCTCCCTTCCCCCTGCACTGCATTGGGCCTGGGGCACAGGACCACTCCCTGCTGCCACCACTTGAGCTCTGGGCCCACTCCACCTGCTGCCGCCATGTTCCCTATCTGGAATGCTCTTGAAGCACTCTGACTGGTGCTTCAGAGAACCAATCAGAGTGTGAATAAAGTGTTATGGACAGACATAAGGCCTTTATAATATTTGAATTCCTCTAGAAAGGAACAAAGACCTCTGGCTGTGAAGGTGCACCCAGTCCTCTGTGCATCATCTGCAGTAGCTGTTAGAGAGCAAGCTGGAAGCTAGGTAATATGCCACTAGGCAGATTTTGAGGCAGAGTCCACTATTTATTAGACAGCAGTACTTTTTCTTGGATGCTCAGCTTCTGATGCCTGCTGCCCAGGATCTGTCTCTATCTGGGGTCCAGGGAATGTTGTGGAATTCTCATTTTTAGAAGAGCATGTAGGTAACAGAGGTCACTGAAACCATTAAACCCATTATTGTGAGCTAAAATTCAAGATATCCAAGCATTTTTATCAGCCTTCATACTTACGAATTTATCACTAGGAAGAAGAGCATTACTTACCTGAGAATTCAATATAGACACTAAGAAATTGGAATTTTTTTAGGTGTCAAATTGATTTCTTTTGATTTATTAAAATAATAAAAAAATAATCTGGAAGAAAGTACACAAAATGGGAAGTAGTATCACAAGACTGTCACCTGAATACAGTAAATTGGAAACATTCACTTAAGTGGACTGCAACTATAGAAAGACATTTTCTAAAACCCTGGGGGCAAAAAGGCCAAACAAGAGGACTTTGAATAAGCGGCAACAGTTATAGTGAAATTAAGTTATCTGTGATACGAAGATAAGCACTAGGGATGTGCAACGCTTCAGTAGCCAATTCGATTCAGAGAAGATCTGGCTTGATTCGGTGGCCGAATCTCTAAATCCTAATTGAATCAGGAGACCCATTAATCTTTCCGAACCAAATCGGAAGCCTCTGAATCAATTCAGAGAGATTTGGCCATAGACTGTACAGGTAGGCACTAGGCAGTGCCAGCAGGAGCAGCTGGGGGAGCAGGTGGATGAGCCCCTGCTTGAACCAGCAGCCCCAGGAGCAACCACGGCTTGTCCAGCTGCTCATCCAGTTGTCCCCCTGCTAGAGCAAGGCAGGCAGTGCTGGCAACTCTGGGAGAAGCTATGGGGGCTGAGGAGAATGATTAGGGAGCTGGGGGGAATTATTGGGAGCTGGGGGGGAATGATAACGGGCTTCCCCCAGCTCCTGATTCAATTCCTCAGCTCCTGGTTCGATTCCCCAGCTCCTAATCATTTCCCCTAGCCCCCAAGGCTTCTCCTGGGGCTGCCAGCTCAAGCCACAGCTTGTCTGGCTACTCTCCGGGCTGCCCCCTGCTGGGGCTGCCAGCACTGCCTGCTTCGCCTTGGGAGAAGCTGCAGGGGCTGGGGGGACTAATCGGGGAGCTGGGGGAATCAAACTGGGAGCTGGAGGATCAAACCGAGAGCTGCGGGAACAAACAGGGGCTTCTCCCAGCTCCCAGTTCGATCCCCCCACTCCCCAATCATTTCCCCTCAGCTCCCATGGCTTCTCCCAGGGCTGCCAGCACTACCTACCTCATCCCAGCAGGAGCAACTAGGGAAGGAGCCGGACAAGCTGTGGCTTGTCCCAGAGCTGCCAGCTCAAGCCAGGGCTTGTCCAGCTACTTCCCCAGCTGCTCCTGCTGGCACTGCCTGCCTGTATAGTCTATGGCTGAATATAATTCAGTGCCATATATTTTCAGTTTTGGCCAAATCAAATCGGGACAGTGATCCAAATCACCAAACCGAATTCACTGAATCCAAAGTGAATACTTTCCGCTTCACACAGGACTAATAAACACCATTCCTGAAAACCAGTCTTCAGAAAAAAGGAAGAGAATTATAGGGAGGCTAAGATTATTGTCCAGAAATGGTCTCTGATGCAAATGCAGATCATTTAAACCAAACAACTGCCAAGGTAACAGTTTCACTGCAGAGTTGAAATAAAACCCCAGGGCATGTTTACCACCTGTTGACTGTTAACTATGATTACATTCTTTGGTCCTTTCTGTTTGTTTCATAGATAGATTTCATAGACATTAGTGCTGGAAGGGACCTCGGAAGATCATCGAGTCCAGGCCCCGCCCAAAGGGCAGGAAGTCAGCTGGGGTCATAGGATCCCAGCAAGATAAGCATCCAATTTGCTCTTGAGGAAGTGATATGATGAGTAAAGATGATCTGTCCCAAGGGACAGACAAGCCACTGCAAATGGAAGATAGCCAATGTACTCCTTATCTTTAAAAAAGGGAGGAGAGAGGACCTGGGCAACTATAGGCCCATCAGTCTTACCTCAATCCTAGGGAAACTCTTTGAGAAGATCATCATGGAGCACATCTGCGATGGGCCAGCCTCAGGGTTGACGCTCAAGGGCAACCAGCACGGTTTCATTAGGGGCAGGTCATGTCAGATCAACCTGATTGTCTTTTATGATCCGATCACAAAGGCTTTGGATGCAGGTGTTGCTGTGGATGTAGTCTTTCTGGACTTCAGCAAGGCCTTTGACACTGTCTCCCACCCCATCCTCATTAAAAAATTGGGCAACTGTGGCACTGATGCCTACACAATCAGATGGATTGCAGATTGGCTAAAGTGTCGTACTCAGAGGGTGGTGGTGGATGGGTCATATTCGACCTGGGGAGAAGTGGACAGCGGAGTCCCCCAGGGCTCGATCCTTGGGCCCATGCTGTTCAATTTCTTTGTCAGCAATTTGGACAACGGGGTGAAAAGCAACCTGTTGATACCAAAATTTGGGGTGAGGTGAGCACGCTTGTAGGGAGGGAAAGACTGCAGCAAGACTTGGATAGATTACAGGGGTGGGCTAGCAAAAACAGAATGCGCTTCAACACTGACAAGTACAGGGTGCAGTAGTAACCAGCAGCACACTTATAAGATGGGAAACTCCCTTCGTAAGAGCACGGAGGCAGAAAGGGATCTTGGAGTCATTACTGACTCCAAGATGAACATGGGCCAACAATGCGAGGTCACAGTTGGCAGGGCTAACTGCACCTTGTCGTGCATCCACAGGTGCATCTCAAGCAGGGCCAAGGAGGTGATCCTCCCCCTTTACGTGACACTGGTCAGGCCACAGCTGGAGTACTGTGTCCAGTTCTGTGCGCCCCACTTCAGGAGGGATGTGGACAATATTGAGAGGGTCCAGAGGAGGGCCACCTACATGATCCGGGGACAACAGGGCAGACCCTACAATGAGAGACTGCGAGACCTGAACCTGTTCAACCTTCAGAAGAGAAGGCTGAGGGGGGAATCTAGTGGCCTTCTATAAACTCACTAGGGGGGACCAGAAGGGTTTGGGAGAGATCTTGTTTCCCCTAGCACCCCCTGGCATAACAAGGAATAACAGCCACAAGTTGTTGGAGAGGAGGTTTAGAGTAGACATCTGTAAGAATTACTTCACAGTTAGGGCAGCTAGGATCTAGAACCAACTTCCAAGGGAAGTGGTGCTGGCTCCTACCCTGGGGCTCTTTAAGAGGAGGTTTGATGCCTACCTGGCTGAAATCATTTGAGCCCAGTTTTTTCTCCTGACCAGGCAGGGGGTCAGACTTGAAGATCTACAAGGTCCCTTCCCACCCTACTTCTATGATTCTATGAAATGCTTGAAAATTTGAACAAAACACATTTTTTCTCAATATATCTGCCCATTTACCACATCTTTCATAGTTTCATATAGCAGCTAGGGTCAGGAGGGACCTGAACAGACCATCTAGCCTGACCCCCTGCCACAGGCAGGAATGAATGCTGGGTTCACAAGACCCCACACAGGTGATCATCCTCTTGAATTTGCCCAAGTTGGGGCAAGGACTACTTCCCTGGGAAGTTGGTTCTATATTTTGGCCACCCTAATTATAAAATATTGCCTTCTGATCTCTAACCTAAGCCTATTCTCCATCAGCTTATTACCATTGTTCCTTGTCACCCCAGGTGGTGCTGGGGAGAAAATGGTTCTACCTGTTTACTGCTGATCTCCCCTGATGAGTTTGTAGGCAGCCACCAGGTCCCCCCTCAGCCTCCTTTTGCTGAGGCTGAACAGGTTCACATCCCTCAGTCTCTCCTCATAGGGCCTGTCCTGCTGCCCTCTCACCAAGTGGGTGGCCCTCCTCTCAACCCTCTCCAGGCTGGCAACATCCCTTTTGAAGTGCGGTGCCCAGTACTGGACGCAGTACTCCAACTGCAGCCTGACCGCAGTCACCTCTCTGGACTGGCTTGAGATGCATCTCTGGTTGCATGACAAGGTATGGCGGGCCTTGCTGGCTGCAGTCTGGCATTGGCGGCTCATGTTCATCTTGGAGTCAGTAATGACTCCAAGATCCCTTTCCACCTCTGTGCTTTTTTGAGGGGAACTCCCCAGCCTGTATGTATGCTGTGGATTCCTTCTCCCAAGGTGCAGCACCCTGCATTTGTCCACATTAACCCCATCCTATTCTCATCTGCCCACTTTTGTAGTCTGCCTAAATCTATTTGCAGCCTCTCTCTCCCTTCAAGTGTGTCCACCTTGCCCCACATCTTAGTGTCATCAGCAAACTTGGACACTGCTTTCCACCCCCTCATCCAAGTCGCTGATGAAGCTGTTAGACCAAGCCCTGGGGAACACCACTGCTCACATCTCACCTGGCTGAGTACAACCTGTCCACCACTACTCTCTGGGTGCACCCCATCAGCCAATTTTTTACCCATCCAACTGTGTAGGCATCAATGCCACAGTCGCTTAATTCATTGACGAGGATGGGGTGAGAGACAGTGTCAAAGGCTCCTTAAAGTCTAGAAAAACTATGTCTATGGCAACACCATCATCCAAGGATTTAGTCACCCGGTCATAAAAGGCAACCAGGTTCATCAGGCAGGACCTGCCTTTGATGAACCCATGCTGATTGCCCCTGAGCATGCTCTCTCTTGCTGGCCCCCCACAGATGTGCTCCTTGATGATTCTCTCCAAAATCTTCCTGAGCACCAAGGTGAGGCTTACAGGCCTATAGTTACCCGGGTCCTCCCTCCTTCCTTTCTTGAAAATTGGGACCACCTTAGCCAGTTTCCAATCCCCCGGTACCTGGCCAGCTGACCACTAATGCTCATACAACTGGGCCAAGGGCTCCTCAGTGACCCCTGCCAGCTCCCTCAACACCCTTGGGTGGAAGGCATCTGGACCTGCAGATTTAAAAATGACTAGCCCTTCCAGAAGATCCCTAACTACATCTGTGCTGACTGAAGGCCTGACAGAGCTATTGCCAAGACTGCCCTTACCTCTGGTAGGTGGGATATCCCAGTCCCTGTTCAAGAAAACAGAGGCAAAGAAACTGTTAAAAATATCAGCTTTCTTGTCCTTCTTTATATGAAGGAATAGAATAAATCAATCTTCCCTTTGATCAACTACTTTACTTTTGATCTATTTTAACCTTTCTTACTTCCATATACTTCTGTTTTTATCTTTGATCCTCCTATTGATCTTTTACCTCTCCTACCAAAGCATAGGCTACAAGATACATATGGAAGTAAGAAACATTCTCTTCAAAAGCAGATACAATTTGTTTTTTTATATACTGTTAAGGAGCATATTTAACATAAGTGGAGTAAGTGAACAAATACAAAATGGAAAACTAATGGTTGAGTGAGAAGCCTGGATATTGAAGATTTGGTCTGAAGTCTCCTCTACAAAGGAAGCTTAGGGTATGTCCCCAAGAGCAGGAACATGCATTTCTCCAGGGACAAATATTTGTGCTGCTGCTACTTGTCCTCAGGGAATGCCCCTGCATGCATGCTCTGGTGCACAGAAAATTGCCCTAGATGGGGTAGGGAAGGCTAGGGCCAGTACCTGGTCTGGCCCCAGAAGACTTACTTGAAGTCCTGGGGGCCTCATGGGGACATAACAGTGGCAATCTGGGCACACAGAGCCTGGTTAGCAGCCGGAACATGGCTCTGGACAGCCAACCTCTGGTTCTGGACAGCACACGCAGCTGCCACATGGGCCACCCCGCCCTTTTCTGCCGCAGTTTTTTTTGACATCAGGATCTCCCAGTGTCAAAAAAAACGTGTCACACTACAAATTAGCAGTGCAGCAAATGTGTGCATGTGTAGTATCTATGATTTGTGGCACTGCAGATGGGTTTAAGGTGATGAAAACCACACACGCGCACTTATCTGGACATACCTTAAGAAATTAAGTGTGAATGTCATTCATTCAACCAGTTCTTGAAAGGTTTAGGAAAGAAACAGGAATTAAAGAAATCTAAAGAGGTTATCATCTAAACCTCTTCAGACAATGTATCAGCAGCCAAAGCATGAAACTGCATTCCACTCTAATGGGTATCAAGGAGATGTGGACCATAAGCTTTTCTTATAAATGTCTAAATTAGTTGCACAAGATGGTGAATTATTTTTGGTTCTGTCTCTTATCCTTTTTTGTTCTATATCCGGAGAAGGCAGAAAGATCAGAACTGAATAAATATGAGAGGCTGCCTCAGATTCACCCACTAGCAAACAAGCTAGTGAGTGAATTGGATGCAAAATACCACGTACATTTCTGAATGACACAGAAACAGGGCTTCTAATTTTCTTGGAGGTTAGACTGAGAAAGGCATATTATAGTTATAATTATCTTTTTCTGGAAAAGTTCCATGAGCTGAGGATGGTCTATTTGGAAACAAAGTCAGCTTGCTGAAATAGAAGAGCTTGCAATCGGCGCTGTCTTTCCTTCTTTTGTTCTGGGAGAAACTGTAGAACAAACTGAGTTTTGCAGGTTTTAGAGGCATGTCAGGTGCACAATGTGTAAACCAAGTTCTAAAAATCACAATGGGTGAAAAGTACAATGCTTAAAACCCACTCTCTTGCTCTTTAGATTCACTATCAACATCTACAGAAAAAAGCCTTTCTATAAAGTATTTGAACCAAACTTCCAGAGAAGCTAAGTGCCTATGGTCCGGCACTTGGAGGGAACTAACATGGCAATGTCACATCACCTTCACATATATGAGGAACCCTCCAGGCCATGACCCTGCATGCTAGATTGGCCGGGAGGAAACAGCACAGGGCCCTGGGTCCTGATCCTGGTGGGTAGAACCCAATCCCCAGTGGATGGAGGCCTACACAGGCCTGATCCAGCCTACACTGGTCCTGCGCCACATTCGGCCCACTGGGCCACAACTGTTTATAAATAACAAAGGATGGAAGAGTTGCAGTGCTCAGCCCTTAAGAGCACCAATTTTAAGATTTTCATTATGATTATTGCATGGTAAACAGAATAGTTTGTATAGATTTTTTTAAATTTTAGTATGAGGTAATACTGGGTCTGCAAGAAATATAGGAATGTGTTCTATTACTTCTTACCACCATATTTACTCAAATATAAAATGATCCTGATTATACGATGAGCCCCCCAACAATTAGATTCTATATATGGAAAATATATACATTTGTTATAATTTTGTTATACGTTTGTTATAATTTTCCAAGTATAAAATCTAATTATCGGGCATTTGCCTTGATTTGTCTTCCTCCCGCTATTAAAGAAAGGAAAATAAACCTTTAGAGTGGTCAAGTGGCCTCTACCCTCCGAATTTCTTCCTCCTGCTGCCCCTTCCTATTCCCCCCGTACTGTCAGACTCTGCTCTCCCTAAGTACATGGAAGTGAGGCGCAAATTTTAAAATGATGATGGATAAGTTGATGCTTTTTTTTAAATTGATATAAGTTTTAGCTCAGGTACTCCATAAATATACTTTTAAGCAGCCTACTTATACTTTTAATACTTATAGAGAATATTAGTCTGGAGTCAAAAGACTCATGATTTACCATACAGCTGTTTAGGCTGGGCCCCAGCAGAGTTAACAGCATTTAAAGTCATGGTGACCCCACAGATCAGTTATGCTCAGTATGTGTGTGTACTCCAGATACACTGCCCCTAAAGGATTAATTAGTCCTCACTCATGACTGGAACTGGGTGCTCTTGTCATGAGTCCTGGAATCCTCCAAAAAATTATATGCAGCTGAGGTACATGGTAACCAAGGCTGAGTTCACCTCATGAAGAGCTGGGCCATACTAATCGTATGCCCCAGGCTAAAAGAAGGGGCAACAGAGGGATTCTAGGTGAACTGTTTGGGGCCCTGTTTAGTGATGTTTGCAAGACATTTAAAGCTGATGAAGAATCAGTAATTACTGGAAATTGGGGTGGGGGGAAGTACTGCTCAGCTATAGGAGTGAAGAGGAAGTAAAAATGTATGCAATGTAGGGGCTCACTATGACCTGAAAAAGAGTGCGCAGAGTGGGACTGAGCACAATGTGAAATAATATATAACTTATTCAGACGGGCTGCACTAACCTATCTTTGTGGTATGTTTGCCCATTACAGTTCTCCTCTAGGTGCTTCACAATAAATTCCTTGAGAGCCTACTTCATGTGCTTTACAGGTACTGAAGTTAGACTAGCTGGTCTGTAATTCCATGGATCTTTCTTCCCCCTTTCTTGAAGACAACCACTATATTTTCCCTTTTCCAATCATACAGTGCCTCAACCTACACCCATAAGTTCACAAAGATGATAACCAATGACTCCAAAATACCTCAGACAATTTCTTCAGTATCTTAGGATGCATTCTACCTGACCCTGCCAACTCAAAAGCATCTAGCTTTAATCCCTATCCTGTCACTACACCTTCCCTATCTTTGCTTCCAACTGTTTTCATTGTCTGGTAGCTGACCTTATTTGCCAAAATTAGGTATTAAATATTTTAGATTTCTCTGTATCATCCATAACTACATTGCTTTCTGAAGTCCAGAAGGGACCTATGTTTTCTTTGGTCTTCCATTTACTTTTGATATATTTGTAGAATCCCTCTTTATTGCCAGCTGCATCTCAAATCATGCCTTGGACTGCCTAATTTTCCTCATGCATGCTTGTGCAATAGTCTTATGCTCTTCTCTAATACTACAACCAAGATTCCATTATTTGTAGAATTGCTTTTTGAGTTTACACTTATTGAAGAGATCACCAGGCTGGTCTCCTGTTGCACTTCCCATTCTTCTATCACACTGGGGTAGCTTGCTCCTGCATCCTTAATACAGTTGCCTTAAAATACAGCCAGGTCTTTTGGACTTATTTTCCTCTCAGAACTGCCCCTCAGAGGATCATACCCTCCAGGTCCCTGAGTTTGTTGACATTAGCTTTTTGAAGTCTGGTGTCTTTATTCTGCTGCTCTCCTTGCTTCCTCTCCTTAGCATCTTGAACTCCATCATTATGTGGTCAGTGTCATCCAAGGTATCCTCCACTTTCACATTCTCAACCAATTTCTCTGTCTGTGATCACTCAGCAAGTTGAAAAGAACTTCACCCCTAATTGGCCTCTCTACCATCTGTATCAAAAGTTATCCTCATCACACTCCAAGAATTCCCTGGATTGCTTGTACTCATCTGTGCTTCCTTCCCAGCACATGTCCTAATAATTAAAGTCTCTCATGAGACCCAGGTCCTATGATTTGGAAGCTGTTTAAAGAAGTCCACCTCTTTTTCCTGGTTTGGTATTATATACCATATGCCCACCATGACATTCCCCCTGCTGTTCTTCCCTCTGACTTTTACCCAGAGGCTTTTAGTAGGCCTCCACTTGATACTGAATTGGAACTTCAGAACACATGTATGTTGTCTTTATAGATATGGCAACACCTGCTTCCCCCCCAGTCTGTCTTACCTGAACAAGTTATACCTGTCCATGACAGTTCTCCAGTCATATTAACTACCAAGTCACATCTCAGTTACCTCAATTACATCATTATAGTCCTGTGACTGTACTTGGAGCCCCACCCATTCTTCCTATTTTCCATCCTGCTGACATTATTATATAAACACTGATTGCCCTATCTTCTCTATGAGAACACTGCTAAGACTTCTGCTATTGCTTCCCCTTACTGATAATCACTTTTGTAAAATATTCAGAGAATGTCTAAAACTGCAAGCACAGATCAGACTTGATTCAAAATCCAGTTCTGACAAACTTTGGAGGTAGCAGGACCTGGGTTTAGTTTGGGTGCAACTTTAATAACAGTAAATGATCTTTTCAATAATAAGGAGCTGTAGACTTGCTATATTCTATCACTAATGTGGATCTCCAGAAAGCTGATATATTATACTTAAAGTACACACAGAGTTTCAGAAGGATTTGTGGCCTACCAGAGTAGATTTATCAGATTTAAACTGTCAATTGACAATATTACATGTTCTTCCTTTTCTGTTACTGCTATCCTCCTCTGAGGGCCTAATGTGATTCTCAACCACAGTACCATGGGATGCCTTGATATCCTTTGCAGGGTGCAAGTACAATATTAGTAGCACTGTTAGGTGTACAAACATGATTCCCAAGGTAAACCTAGAGATTTCAAATAGGAATCCATGGTGTTAAAAACATTCTGATCTGTTGCAGTCTTTCTGAATTAGAATCACAATCCTAGAAAATTAGGGTTGGAAGGGACTTCAGGAGGTCATCTAATCAAACCTCATGGTCAAACCAGGAATTCTTTCCAACAGAAGATTTGCTCTATTTCTGTAATCAAAAACAAGTGAAAACTAAGAGTTGTCATTTTCTGAGGGATGCCTTAAATCAGTTTAGGGGTGCCATGAGTATAACAAGGGGTAACTTGAGCTTTAGAAGTTTGAGAACCACTGGCAAAAGAACAGGTTAGAGACTATTTAGAAAAGTTGGACATGTACAAGTCCATGGAGCCAAATGCAATGCATCCAGGGGTGCTGAGGGAATTGGCAGATGTGACTGCTGTCCTGCTGGCCATTATCTTTGAAAACTTGTGGTGATTGGGAGAGGTCCTGGATGACTGGAAAAGGGCAAATATACTGCCCATCTTTAAGAAAAGGAAGAAGGAGGATCCAGGGAACTACAGACTGGTTAACCTCACCTCAGTCCCTGGAAAAAACATGGAGCAGATCTTCAAGGGATCCATTGCTAAGCACTTGGAAGACAAGGTGATTAGAAACAATCCATGTGGATTCACCAAGGGCAAGTCATGACTGACCAATCTCTGACCGCCCTCTATGATAAGGTGACTTACTCTGTAACTATGGGAAGACCAGTTGATGTGATATACCTTGACTTTAGCAAGTCTTTTGATATGGTCTCCCACAACATTTTCACAAACAAGCTAAGGAAGTATGGGTTGGATGAATGGACTGTAAGGTGAACAGAAAACTAGCTGGATCATCAGGCTCAGAAGATAGTAATCAATGATTCAATATTTAGTTGACAACTGGTATGAAATGGAGTGCCCAGTGGGTTGGTCCTGGGGCTGGTTTTGTTCAATATCTTTATCAATGACCTGTAAGATGGGATGAAGTGTGCACCCTCAGCAAGTTTGCAGATGACTCCAAGCTGGGGGAAATAGTAGATACACTGGACAGTAGGACTAGGACTCAGAGACCTTGATAAACTGGATGACTGCACCAAAAGAAATCTCATGAGGTTCAATAAGGACAAATGCAAAGTCCTGAACTTAGGAAGGAAAAATCCTTTGGTCCCCAGTACAGGCTGGGGACCAAATGGCTAAGTAACAGCTCTGTGGAAAAGGACCTGGGAGTTAGAGTGGACACTAAGTTGAATATGAGTACTGTTTGCAACTGTGTGCTCTTATTGCAAAGAAGGCTAACAGCATAATGGGCTACATTAGCAGGAGTGCTGCCAGCAGATCAAAGGAAGTTTTATTCCGCTCTGTTAAGTACTGGTGAGGCCACATTGGGAGCATTGTGTCCTGTGCTGGGCCGCCCACTACAGAAAGGATGTGGACAAGTTGGAGAGAGTCCAGAGGGCAACAAAAATGGTTAAGGGGCTGAGGCACATGACTTCTGAGGAGAGGCTGAGGGAACTGGACTTTCTTGGTCTGGAGTAGAGAAGATTGGGGGCAGATTTGACAGTAGCCTTTAGTTACCTGAACAGTAGTCCAAAGAGGATGGAGCTATACTGTTCTTAGTGGTGGCAAATGACTGAACAAGGAGTAATGGTTTCAAGTTGCAGCAAGGGAAGCTTAGGTTAGATGGTAGGAAAAAAATTCTCACTGGAACAGGTTACCCAGAGGGGTTGTAGAATCTCCATCCTGAGAGGTTTTGAAGACCTGCTAGACAAAGCCTTGCCTGGAATGATCTGGTTGGGAATGGCTCTGCTCTGAGTCAGGGGGTGGACTAGATGACCTCTTGAGGTCCCTTCCAACCCTAATTTTCTATGATTCTAAAAAGAGATGAATTAATTTTAACTTGAAAGCTTAAATGTGAATCTGCATAAATTAAACCTCAGTGTTCTTAAAAAAGTGCATAAAACAATTTCATTAAAATGAAATTAATGAATTAATGAATAAAATTAATGAATGTGATTAATACAACACATTCAAGGTCAAACACCTGTTGACACTTCTCATGAAGAATAAAAGACATTACAACAAATAATAGAAGAAATCCTTACTTTCATTCTCAAGGTATTCCTTCCACATAAAAACTGTATCATTGAAGTATGGGGCAACATATTTGTCAAAAGTTGAAGTATTTTCCTTTGGCCACAGCAAACATTTATACTTCAAGTGGCCCATGAACAGCTGCAGCCCTATTAGTGCAAATACACTCAGACAAAAAACAGTCAGAATCATTACATCCGAGAGCTTCTTCACAGACTGAATCAAAGCTCCCACAATAGTCTTCAAGCCTGCAAATAGAAAGGGAATTTCAATACAATAGTAAACATTTACATTAACATGAATTGCTCCAGCACAATTCAAGATTTCATGCATAGCTTCACATTAAAAAAAGGAATAACTGAATGTTTTTGCACGAATGGAACACATAATAAAACAGGGGTCAGCAACCTATGGCCCACGGACAAGATCCAGCTAGTGAAGAGTTTGGATCCATCCCATGGTAGCTGGAAAGCATCAGTGGAGTAGGCACCCTCAGGGTCCTTCTTCTTGATCATGCTGTATGTTTTGATGCATTCCTGTCCTGTGCCCCATCATCCATCTGCACAACAGCTGTTGACACCCTGGCGCTACCTGATCTCTATACTTGCCATTGAACTTGTCTGTCAGTATGCTTGTTGGCCACAGGAATCTGTGACACTTGGTGATAACAGTAAAGGAACCGTAGGGAGGGAGAGGGGTTACCATGCGGGAGCAAAGAGTACTATGGAAGCATTAGGGGATCAGTGGCCTATGGTGCCAGCCATGTTGCAAGCTACAGCCTGCCATTTGTAAAGGTTGCTGATCTCTGTTCTGAAGCATTTGTTTTCACAGATAAACAAATGACTTTGTTATTCATGCTCTTCTGTTCATGAATTTCATGAACAGAAAAATTCTCTCAACTATAAATATTTTTGATGCCTCCTGCTTCAAACCTGCTCTTTTTAATTACACAATTTATGAGTATTGATACAATTAAAATTGTGATATAGTGTAAAAGTTAATGACTGTTTTACTGTCATAACCATTCCAACTGGTTTGGTGGAGAAAGGCATCTTAAAATAAACAATACTTCATGCAATGCCCATGCTGTTCTAAACCATCTTAATCCTTATTTTACTAGTGTTTCAACTTCTAAAATTGATTTAATCCCAAGTTTTTGAAATAAATAGTAAAACATATTTTAACATGAAAAAATAGTTTTGTTTCTAAGGAGGGAGAGAAAATTTGACATTAAGAGATGCAAATTATACAGGTTGCATCTTGCAATTTTTTGACAAAAATATTAAACCAAAAGTTTGGTAGTTTTAAAAGAAAAATTAGACAAATAATCAAATTTAAGTCAAAACTATGTTCTAGATGCCTTTTATATAAGTACCATTAAAAAGGCATAGAAAGCAACAAGACTTGGATTGAAAAATGTGAATTGAGCTTCCTTGGAATTAAAGTCAGCCTCAGTTTCACCTAGCTCTCACCTGGAATGACTGATATTGTTTTCAAAGCTCGGAGAACTCTGAATGTTCTCAACGCTGAGACATTGCCCAGGTCCACAAACTCTGTTAGATATCTGCAATAGGGGAGTTCACACACAAACACAATGACAGCACACACCATATTAAATAGTTAAAAGATACAAGGGACCTAACACTTTACACCAGTTACTTCTTACCTGGAATTACAGAAATAGTTTTCAAAGCTCTCAATACTCTGAAAGTTCGAAGAGCTGAAACATTGCCTAGGTTTATAAATTCTGTTACATACCTGTAGGATTAAATCACAGTTATTCAAAATTCAGACAGGGAGAATAATACTTACCTGGACCTTTTATCCAGATGTCTTTGATGACTTTAAACAGATTATTTACATTCACATTTTCTTCTCTAACTGCAGTTTGTCCACTAATATATTTTAGTGACTATCAGTTAAATAAAAATGTCAAATGAAGTAAATCTATTATAATTTTTCTTTTGAAATCCTACTGTTATACCTAAGGTACATTGATTACATCAGCATTACATTGGCACATGGGAGGAAACTGCTAGAGAAATTCCACCAGGATGTGAACAATTTTCACCCCTCCGTAAAAATGATGCTTGAATACTCTACCCAGCAAATTCACTTATTGGAGAACACTGTGAAAGTTTGCAATGGCCGTATTACCACCACATTGTATCAGAAACCAACAGACTTCCACAGCTAACTTCACAACAGTAACTTTCCTAAGCATACCATTAGATCCATTGCCTAGAGCTGTGACCACCAGCCAATGGATCTCAATCCACCGGTAGATCTCAGAGCCTCTTGGAATCAATCCAAGGATGGGGTGGGGAGCCAAGTGCCTGTATGCATGTGCACACGTGCCTCAGCCCAGCAGGTCAGTCCGTGGGAGCAGGGGCTAGATTGTGGCCCCTGTGGTGAGGGACAGTGCCACAGAGGCAGAAGCAGGGGTAAACTGAGTGGTAAATTGAGAGGTAAGAGCTGGAGAAGCACACGGCTGCCAACCCAGACAACCCATCCCTCTTCAGAGAGTGTCAGGAAAGGCAGGAAGAGTTCGAAGCTCTACCACTGATTGATAGGGTACTCCACAGGTCACAGATCACGGGTACTTCAAAGGCATTCAGTTTTGGTCCCCACTTCACTTGGTTTCTCCAGGTGCTGTATGCCTCTGCAGACTGCAGAGTCAAGCTCAACTGAACACTGACGGAAACCATCCTGTTTCAGTAGGGAGTGTGTCATGGCTACCTACTGTCAGGCCAGCTCTCTACCACTGCCCTTGAGTTGTCCCTTTGCCTCCTATACAAGTGGGTGGCAGGGCTGGTTCTCAAGGAGCCGGTCATGAGTGTGGTCCTGTCAGTGTACACTGACAATGTGTTCCTCCATCCAGGACCCATGAACCTAGCACCTATGGCAGCCTGCCAATCTATCTACTCAGCGGCCTGGGTCAGCTTGGTCAAGAGCTCTAGCCTGCTGCTGGGTGACAGGTGACAGATGGGCTTGCTCCTGCCCATGCCACAAAACATGCAAGCAGGCTCACTGCTCTATCTGAGGGTCTACTTGTCCCCCAGTCACCCCTCTCCACCAGAGAACTGATACCAGCTACAGGTCAGGGTGTCTGAGCGGTTGTAGGCATGGGTGGGTCTGCTGCAGTGCATCTCCCTTCATGGAAGGGTGCTGGTTATCAACCAGCTGACCCTGTCCATGCTCTGGCACCATTTCAACCCCCTGTCTATGTCCCTGGAGCTCCTGACCACTCTCCAGAGATTGGCAGAGGGTTTCTTCTGATGGGGGTGGCATTGAGTCTCTGCAGGTTCCCTGAGCCTCCCCTTGTGGAAGGGAAGCAGGGCCTGGTTTGCCTCCACAGCCAAATCCTTCTTTCATGTACAGTGCCAACAGCCAGGCGATGTGGTGCCTAGTAGGTCACACCTTCCTCTGCTGCCTCAAGGCCTCTGATAGGACCAGCAGCATTTTTACCAACCAGAACCTGGAGAAGTTATCAGATTTCTACCAGGACCTCCTCAAAGCCTAAGGGCTAGTTTCATAGTTGGTAGGGTCAGAAGGGACCTGAGCAGATCATCGAGTACAACCCCCTGCCAAGGGCAGGAAAGAAGGCTGGGGTCAAACGACCCTGGCAAAGTGTCTATCTAGCCTCCTTTTGAAGACCCAGGTTAGGAGTGAGCACCACTTCCCTTGGAAGTGATTCCAGATCCTATCTGCCTTGACTATGAAGTAGTGCCTCCTGATATCTAGTTTGAATCTACTCTCCATCAACTTATGGCCATTATTTCTTGTTACTCTTGATAGTGCTCGGGGGAACAGGGACTCTCCCATTGCCTGCTGGTCTCCCTTGGACAGTTTATAGATGGCCACCAGATCCCCTCTTAGCCTTCTCTTGTGGAGGCTGAACAGGTTCAGGTCTTATAGCCTCTCCTCGTACGGCCTGCCCTGCTGCCCCATGGTCATGTGAGTGGCCCTCCTCTGGACCCTCTCCATTTTGTCCACATCCCTCCTGAAGTGCAGCGCCCAGAACTGGACACAGTACTCCAACTGTGGCCTGACAAATGTCATATAGAGGGGGAGGATCACCTCCTTGGACCTGCTCGTGATGCACCTGTGGATGCATGACAAGGTGTGTCGCGGGGCACTCTCGCGCCCCGCTCCTAAGGAGGCTCAACCCCAGGAGGGGGAGAAGTATAGCAGGGCACTAGGGTGCCTGCTACTGACATTAGGAATAAGGGCTGCTGAAGCTCCCTGAGACAGCACAGGTGTTGGCTGCCCGAGCAGCCAGGCTGGTCACATGACCAGAAGGGGGCAGGTCCAGGCCTTTATAAACAGCCCAGGCCAAAGCCTAGCAGCAGTTCCCCTCTGGCAGCCGAGCAGCAGGAGCTCCGCTGCAGAGCACAGCGGGGTAGAGCAGCCTGATTGCTTGCGTGATGGCATGAGGAGTGAGAGTCTTGCTGCAGAGCAGAACAAAGTGGAGATGAGCAGACCAGCCTGACCGCCTGAGCGTCGGCATCATGATACAGGGTGGAGAGGACCCTGACAGGGAGCTTTTCGAGGAGAGCCAAGGTGGCAAGGAATTTACGTTATAGCCGGTAGGCTGATTTTGTGTTACAGCCGGTGGGCTCATGGCTTTATGTTCGTTGTTGTAGTGATTGTGTAATACCGGAGGACCGGGAGAGGCTGTAGGGGACGGAGGAGGCCTCATTAGCAGCTCCACAGTGGAGTGGGGGAGGGTTCCTGGGTGCACTGGGAGGGCACAGCGATTGGTGCCAGAGCTGGCATTGCGGGTGACCGCCGGAGAGAGGCGTGACGTTGTGGGGTGTTGTAACCCCGGCCCTGTGGGGGGGCAGTATTCTGCCCAGTGGGGCGTAGGCCCCAGAGAGGGCGAGGAGCGCGAGAAGTGCAGCATAGGCCCCAGAGAGGGCGAGGAGCGCGAGAAGTGCAGCATAGGCCCCAGAGAGGGCGAGGAGCGCGAGAAGCGCAGCGTAGGCCCCAGAGTGGGCAGGCACATGGGAAGAGGAAGCCCCAGGGAGGGCAGATTAGAATAGGAGGCTCCAGGGTGAGCGATTGGCCTCCTACCAGCACAGAGTCCCGGAGAAGGGCGAGCGCGCAGTAAAAGTCCCGGAGAAGGGCAGGCGCGTGAGAACAAGCCTGGAGAGGGGCGGACGTGCAGATAGGGACCCGATGGAGATGAGGCACGTACAGAATACAAGGCCGACGAGGCTGAGCGTGCGATTAGAAGCCAGAGGGCTGAGCGCATGGGCAGGAAGCCCGGAGAGGGCACGTACATATTGACATGCTGAGGGGCCCCAGGAGAGAGGGGGTGCGTGTACTGAGAGACCCCAGGAAGGGGCGAGCATACAGACATAAGAACGTCCAGAACACCGGCGAGCGTTGGGCGTGGTATCGGGGCAGAAGGAGCCACGCGACGCCCTGTGGGGGGTGCACCAAGAGATATCCGTAGAGGGCAAGAGCACCGGGTCCGAGAAGCCCAAGAAAGGCAGCCTCCCATTAATATTACATAAACAGCAAAGACGTGGCAGGAGAGACGAGGGTGCTAGAAGGGCAACTTGGCACGGTAGGGGCACAGGAGAGATCAGGGCCACTCCTAGGCCCCACCCCATGACAGTGTGGTTAGCCTTCCTGTGTCCCCACATTGGTGGCCCATGTTCATCTTAGAGTCTATGACTGCAAGATCCTTTTCTGCCTCTGTGCTGATGAGAAGGGAGTTCCCCAGCCTGTAGGTATGCTGCTGGTTCTTTCTCCCTAATTGCAGTACCCGGCACTTGTCAGTATTGAATCCCATCCTATTCTCATTCACCCACCCCTGTAACCTGTGCAGATCCAATTGCAACCTGTCCCTCCCTTCTAGCGTGCCCACTTCTCCCCACATCTTAGTGTCATCCGCAAATTTGAACAAGATGCTTTTCACCCCCTCGTCCAAGTTGCTAATGAAGATGTGGAATAGGGCGGGCCCAAGGACTGTGCCCTGGGGGACCCCATTGCCCACATCCCTCCAGGTCGAAAATAGCCCATCCACCACCACTCTCTGGGTGCAGCCCTCCAGCCAATTGGCCACCCATCTGACTGCGTAGGCATCGACACCACAATCTCCTAATTTTTTAACGAGAATGGGGTGAGAGACAGTGTTGAAGGCCTTCCTAAAGTTCAGAAAGACTATGTCTACTGCGATACCTGCATCCAAGGATTTTCTGACCTAGTCAAAGAATTTCATAGATTTCATAGACATTAGGGCTGGAAGGGACCTCGGGAGATCATTGAGTCCAGCCCCCTGCCCAAAGGGCAGGAAGTCAGCTGCGGTCATAGGATCACAGCAAGATAAGCATCCAATATACTCTTGAAGGTGTTCAATGTAGGCGCTTGAACCACCTCCGCTGGCAGACTGTTCCAGACCTTGGGGGCTCGGACAGTAAAGAAATTCTTCCTTATGTCCAGACTGAAACGGTCTTGCAGGAGTTTGTGACCGTTCGACCTCGTCATCCCATGGGGCGCTCTGGTGAACAGATGTTCCCCCAGATCCTGGTGGTCACCCCGATAAACTTGTAGGTGGCCATCAGATCACCCCTGAGCCTGCGCTTTTCCAGGCTAAAGAGTCCCATGGCTCTCAGCCTGTCATCGTAAGATCTGTTTTCCTGACCTCTGATCATGCGCGTGGCTCTCCTCTGGATTCTCTCAAGCTTCTCCACATCCTTTTTGAATTGTGGAGCCCAAAACTGGACGCAGTACTCCAGCTGCGGCCTCACTAAGGCCGAGTACAAGGGGAGAATGATGTCCCGGGATTTGCTCGAGAAGCATCTATGGATGCACGCCAGCATTTTAGTCGCTTTACTAGCCGCAGCATCGCATTGGAGGCTCACGTTCGTCTTGTGGTCAATGATGACCCCCAAGTCTTTTTCTTCTGTAGTGCTAACCAACGTAGCACTGCCGAGCCTATAAGGGTGCTGCAGGTTTTTCCTCCCAAGGTGGAGAACCTTGCATTTTTCGGTGTAAAACACCATGAGGTTCTCGGCTGCCCATTTGCTGAGCTTGTCCAGGTCAGCCTGGATCACCCGCCTATCTTCTGGCGTGGATTCTTTGCCCCAAAGTTTGGTGTCATCGGCGAACTTGGCCAGTCCACTCCTGACTCCAATGTCCACATCATTAATGAAGATGTTGAACAGTATGGGTCCAAGGACAGAGCCTTGAGGGACCCCACTGGTCACAGGGCACCACGATGAGTGACTGCCATCAATTACAACCCTCTGGGTCCGACCATGAAGCCAATTTCCCAGCCAGCGGATCGTGGTGGAGCCAAAGCCACAACCGGCCAGTTTGGCCAAGAGGTGATCATGGGATACCAGATCAAAAGCTTTTTTCAAGTCAAGATATATGACATCAATCTCTTCTCCCTTGTCCAGGTCACCTGGTCATAGAAGGAACTGAGATTGGTCAAACAAGACCTACCCACAACAAACCCATGCCGGCTGTCCCTTAGAATGTTAGCCTGGGCCAGTCCCTCAAGGATGGCCTCCTTAATAAACTTTTCTAAGATCTTCCCCAGGATAGAAGTCAGGCTAATGGGCCTGTAGTTAGCCGGATCCACTCTCCTCCCTTTTTTGAAGATCGGCACCACATTGGCCTTCTTCCAGTCTTCGGGCACTACACCAGAGCGCCAGGAGTTTTCAAAGATCCGTGCCAGGGGCTGGGCTATGACGCTCGCCAGCTCCTTGAGTACCCTGGGGTGCAGATTGTCAGGGCCAGCTGACTTGAAGGTATCCAGCTTCTCAAGGTGTTCCTTCACGAGGTCAGCATTGATGGAGGGTAGGGGATCCCCCTCACCCAGATTTCCCTGTCCCATAGCAGGCATGGGCATCCCGTGTGACTGATGAAAGACTGACGCAAAGTACCTATTTAATAGGTTGGCTTTTTCCTGGGCGTCAGTTGTCAGTTGCCCCATCTGGTTTAGCAGGGGTCCAACATTGCCCTTGCTTTTCCTCCGGCTCCCCACATATCTGAAAAAGGACTTTTTGTTGTCCTTGATGCCTGAAGCTAGTTGGAGTTCAGTTGCAGCCTTGGCTTTCCTGGTTTGCTCCCTGCAGGACCGGACCAGCGCGGAGTAATCCTCCTTGGAGGTGAATCCCATCCTCCATCCTTTGTAGGCTTTCCTTTTTAGCCACAGTAGGTCCGCTAGGTCTCTGGAGAGCCAGGGGGGCTGCTGTGCCTTCTTGCTGCCTTTCCTCGGCTTTTCTGAAGTCAAGGACTTCTGTGTTGCTGACTGACTTGCCAGCTTTACGGCGGATGGTGAAGGTGATCAGCTCGTGGTCGCTGTCACCCAACTTCCCATCAATCACTAGGTCGCCGATTGGGTTGTCCCCCGTAGCCAGTACCAGGTCAAGCAGCGCTTTGCCTCTCGTTGGCCCATAGACTTCTTGAGTCAGGTAGAGGTCATCTACCAGGTTGGTCTGACAGGAGCTGCCTCTAATGAACCCACTTGGTTGACCCTAAGCATATACTCCCCTGCTTGCCCCTTGAAGATGTGCACCTGGATAATTTTCTCAAAGAGCTTCCCCAGGACCGAGGTAAGACTAACAGGTATATAATTTCCTGGGTCCTCCTTCCTCCCTTTTCTGAAAATGGGGACCACACTGGCCCTTTTCCAGTCCTCTGGTGCCTCACCAGAGCACCACGAGTGCCCATAAAGATGTGCCAGGGGTCCTGCAATGATCTCTACTAATTCCTGCAGCACTCGGCCGTCTCTGCCTCCAAGTACCCAGAGAGGGTCACCAGGGTGCTCATCTCCTTGCTGAGTTCCTGCTGAAAAACCGGCAGTTGTCAATGATGGAGGTGACCTGAGTGTGTCAGAGGATGATCCTGGCCAACATCACTTGTATCAGGGACCTCCTGGATTATACCATGCAGGGGTGGACCCAGAGTATGGAGCTGCCCATGCTTCACGCTTATTCCAGGAGGTAAAGGCTACCCTGTTTACCATGGCCCTCACCTATGTCAACCAGTTCCTATGTGAGGGAAGTCCACACACACTGGTACACCCCCAGCCCTCCAGGGCTAGTTGTGTGCCCACGATCTCAGCAGACTCCACAACACTCCCTGACCAACCATCTTGGTAAGCTGGAGAAACCTAGCTGGTCTGCCTCTGAACAGCCATTGCCCCTAGTTAAACACACTCAGGTTTCACACATTATATCATACCATCCTCACATCCTACCCCAAAAAGTGGTGAGACACACTAAGTGAGGGTGAAGGCAAGAGTCCCCAATGAACAAGTCTGTATGCCACCCTGATCCCATGAGCCACCAGGGACCTCAGCCAATGGCTCCTCCATGGAACAATTAACATAGGTGTGTATCTGGAATGCTTTACAGACACCCCTGACACTTCCCCATTTTGCCAACAGAGGGAGACCCTAGCACATGGCTACCTTGAGTGCACCAGGTTGCCACCCCTTCTGCCTCCTAGAGAACCTCCTGCTGGGGTTCTGGCTGCACCTCTTCTCGTAACTTTTCTCTTATGTACTCCCAATCCATGACCACACCAAGCTCTGGGACCTCCTGGTCAACCATTTCCTTGCTCTGGCCAAACTGGCAATTTATAAGAGCAAGAAGGAGGCTCTGGCCAGGAGGAATCTGGGCTGCCTTCCTGTCACTCCTCCACTCACGTCTCCAGACAGTTTCATTGGTTGGCACCATGGGTTCTCTCAACTCATTCAGGGGGCAGTGAGAGTGGACTGCTGTGTTCTGTTCAAATACGATATTTTCTGTTTTATCTACTATTCCCTTTTTGGTAATTCCTCAGCTTCAACATTTTGGACACTTTATTAATGACTTCCAAATCCTTTTGGAAAACGATGAACATTTCAATACAGCCTTGGGGGACAAGCCTGTCCTGGCTTACAGACAGTCCCCTGACCACAAACTTAACTCCAGTTCTCACCAAGCCATGGGCCTTGCAACAGACCCAAATGCTACCTGTGCCCCTTCATAAACACAGACCACATAATCATGGGACCAAACAACACTGATTATAAATCCAGCGTTCATTCACCATCTCCTTTGCCACTGTCACATATGTCATCACCTGCTTATTGTGCTCTTCTGCAGTCTGCATTGGACAGACAAAGCCATCACTGTGAGACAATGAATGGACACCAATTTGATATTAATTCCAAAAATACACAAAAGCCTATGACCGAATACTTTAACTGCCCTAGACATTTCATCACTGACCTCAGAGGAGCTGTTCTTAATCAATAAAAGCTTTAAAAAACAACTTGAAATGAAATTATGGAACAAGAAATCATCCACAGACTGAATTGTTCATGTATGGTCTCAGCAGAGACTACAGATTCTTATCTCATTATCTGGACTAGTTTGTATTAACCCTATATCCCTCAATGCATTAACTGCCTGTTTATCCCTAATGATCCAAGTAAACCACAATCTTCTCAGAAGTGCTGTATCTCCCTATCCGTTCCTCCCCTTTTTTCTATCCTTATATTTAAATTCCTTTCTATTTAGAACCCGTGCTTTCTGCAAGTCCAATCATAGCATCTGATGAAGTAGGCTGTTGCCTACAAAAGTCCATGCCTCCCTGAACAAGTTAGTGTCTATGGGTGCCTATATATGAGCAGAGAGGCTGTTCTAACATGCTAGAATTCCAGCATGTCGGAGCAGGGTCGATTAATCGAATTTGCTGGAGTGTGGAAATTAATGCTAATTCGACAAGCTTTAGATAAAGCACCCTGGCTGCTATTTTGAAGCACAGGAACACTGATACAAAAGACATTCTGGGCTCTTTAATTAGAGCAGCTCCAAGAGCTACTCTAATTAAAGCACCTCCCTTTCTCCCCCAGAGCACATGTATAAATGCCCTAGGATGTAACCTTGCCCTGCCTTTTGCCTGGCCTTAAGCCAGTGATTCTCAACCAGGATGGTTAAGAATCCTGGCAACTGATATACATTATACATAAGACAAGATTAACCAGTTAATCATGTCTTCTATTGTTACCTGGCCACACATTCATGCAATTCATTGTGTGATAAAACAAGGACTAAATGTGTAAAAGCTTTGTGTCTGGTTCCTTTCATGCCATTAACTGAATGTGTTGCCAGGTGTAACAGAAAACTGGGTACTCTGTTTCTTGCAGGTGCACAGGCAGCAGCCAGGTAGCCTGCAGCTGGTGACAATCACTGGTTAGACACAATGGCCTAACTGGGAACAGGGCCCAACTGGCCCTTATAAGAGCAGGGCCCTGAACAGCAAGTCGGCAACAGTTTCCTGCCAGCAGCTGTAGAGACACCACTAGCTGACCTGCTGCTCAGACACTTTGGATGTATGAGCAGGAGCTATGGGGATGGCTAGAGGCTCCTGGTCATGGGCATGACCTAAAACTACACCCTGCTGCAGATGGATAGTGTGGTGGGGCTGCTTGTGACAGGGCAGCTTCCAGGAAATGTCATGCCCAGGGCTCCCCCTTTGAAGGGAGAGTATGGGGCGCCAGAAAGCCTCAGCCCCCGCTGCCCTGCAGGTGACCCCATGGAAAGGAAAGGCTAGGGGAGTACACCCTAAAGGATAAAGCATGAGCCCAGACTCATGGCAAGTTCTGAGGCAGGGCCCCAGGTCAGGAAGGGACCTGGGGCAGCGCCAAGACTCACCGTGAACTCTGAGGCTGCACATAGGAGCTAGGAGTGAGGCTCCAGGGGGAAGAGGCCCTGAGCCTTTGGGTAGCTATATGAGAAGCTCCTAGGCAAAGAGATAAAGGGTTTGTTGAGGCCCAGTGTAGGGCAGGAGCTACTATGAAGCCCAGTGTGGGGCATATGGGGCTTGGAGCCCAGCGTGAGGCCTGGAGCCCAGCATGGGGCTGGGAACCCTAAATAGAAGTGGGGCTTGGAGCCCAGAATTAGGATAGGGTTGGAACCCACAATTGGGATGGGGCTTGGAGCCCTGAGTGAAGGACACCTGAGAGCCCAGTGAGAAGGCACTGGGACCGCAAGCTCCAGTGGGGACTGGAAGTCCCGTGTTAGATTCCAGAGCTCAGGTCCCAATGTACAACATTGGAGGAACATGGATGACATCTGCAAGGAATGGGACAATACAGGGGTGGCCAGAGCTGCGTACATAGGCCCTTGTCACTAGGGGAAGTAAATGGGCAGCCTCCCACCTTGTTAACATCATTCTATTGTATCATCTAAGGCATGATGGGCAAAGTAGGCAGGCAGGTGGGCTTATGTTTAGAACAACTCTGGGACACCCACTTGTTACACCAGGCTAGTACTCCCAGCTGTGGGATGTGCCCCTGTGGGTTGGGACCTCTGTCAGTTGATCTGAGTTCCCAGCCACAGGGATGTACCACATGCCCCACTGCTGGGAGTCTGGATCAGCTGAAGGGGGTTCCAGTCTCAGAGGCACATGGTGTATCTCTAGGGCTGGAAGCCCAGATCAACTGGTGTCTACCAGCCTAGGGGGAGGCACAGTATACCCCCATGACTGGGAACCTGGAGCAGCTGACAGGGCTCCCAGCCACAGGAGCTTGCTATTTGGCATGCAAGAATTATGATCCTGGGCTCCCCCTGCACCAGCAATAAGGTGTGATGGGATCTGATGCTTGATCCCACAATCAAGCCTAAGGTGTCACACTATCCTGCCTTATGCCTGAATTTAGACAAGTGATTCTCAGCCAGGATGCCATGACACCCTGGGGTTCTTGGAGATCCTTTCAAGGGTGCCATGGGGTGGCCATGCATTGTTAGATTCACAAGATAAACCCAGAGATTTCAGTAGCATCTCCATAGCATTAAAAACTTCTGACCTATTGTGATCTTTGCAAAAGAAAAATTGATCTATTATTTTTATTAGTCAAATAACAAGCTAAAACTAAGAGTTAGCATTTTTCAAGGAGTGCCTCAAGTCTAACAAAGAGTGCCTCAAATCTAAAAAGGCTGAGAAACACTACTTTAGAGTAAATAGGGCTAACTATCTCTCTCTTGTCCTAATTAACTTATCGTCCTAATTAACTTATCCTCTCTCTATAAATCCTAACTAGTTTGGCTAAATTGTACAGCGAAGACAGAAGAGCAGCTTCTTTTTTATGCTAGTGGATGGCACACTGTTTCTTTATAACATTTTATAAGTGTGAATTATTAAAAAACATGTAAAAGCTTTAACATGAGACTACAAGCTTTAAACGTGACTACAAATAATCTCTTAGGTATCAAAATATATGCATAAATAAATGAAATTCACCACTGAAAAGATGTTCTGAGAGTACACAGTCATTCTTAAAACAGTTGTTAAAATACTTACGCAAAAGTAATGACAGTGAAATCAAGCCAGTTCCAGGGGTCTCGAAGGAAAGTAAAATGATCTATACAGAAGCCTCTTGCAAAAATTTTTACAAGAGATTCAAAAGTATAAATCCCAGTGAAAGTGTACCTAAAGAAAATATTTTTAAAGTTATCATTCAGTAATATACATCACTGGAGAGACATGGAGAAGCACTCAGAATAATGGTTAAATGGACTGCTTTTCATGTTACTGGATCACAGGTAACAAAAAACCCTCTGCAGGATTTCAGTGCCTTCTAACTGACACATCTGTGTCTCTCTCACTCACTTTTTTATGGAGTGAAGAGCCATATCTGTGAAAAGTGATCATGACCTCCTCTCTGAGCAAAGATAAAAAAGCCTTCTAAAAAAGTACTGCTATATGGCTGTCTAATGGCAGCCTGGACATCCTATGACACCTCCTTTTTCTGCTTTACAACAAATGGCACACATCCACACCCAGTATGTGGAAAATAAAGTCCTCAGCCATAATTTTTGAGTTGCTTCTCTCAGTTTATCAATTTCATTTCAGTCATCTCTGTCCCAATTTAACTTGTACATTGGGTAAGGTATTTGACAGCACTGGTGGGCTGAATGGGATGAAAACATGGGACCCAATCCAAAGAATGGTGAAGTCTATTAAGCTCTCAGTTATCACTGTGGGACCATGATATCCCTCACTGTCCTTCTCAGTAGCTTTCTATGCACACTGAACAAAAGGAGAATGGGATTCACAGAACTCTTGTTTGAGACCTCCAACCTCCAGAAGTGATAGTCGAAAAAGAGGCATGGATTCATACGATATATTCATTCCTACTACAATCTAAAAGGCAAGTCAAGAAGGCCTCATGATCCATGATCCCAAAGGCAGCTGACAGACTTAGGCTAGGGACATACATTACACACAAACTGGTTTAAGTAATCAGAAACTGTTTTAAACCTGTAACAGATAAGATATTCAATGCACATAAACCAGTTTGAAAACGTATGAAACCACTTTGAGATATACCCAAACCAGTGTATACAATGTCTGTCCCAGGGAAGCTTGGCTTCCCCCTGCTCTACCCTCACCTTGCTGCTCAATGCTCAAGCAGGAATCTCCCCTCTCTCCCATCTCCCACAGCATGGAAACCAGCCCCAAGGATCCTAGGCATGTGCATTGCTAGCTACTGCCAAGAAGTGTCTGTGTGTGTGTCTCTCCAGTTTCACTGGGACAGTCAGAAAGAACATTGACCACTTAGGGCTTTTTGGAACTAATCAACAGGTCAGCTGGTAAACTGTTTAAGAAGAGTTTGAACTGAGTTTTGCTGATGGGGTGATAAACACTGTTATCAGCCCCCTGCTGGTTTGCTTGACTGTCAGTTTGCTGCAGACAGTATAAGGAAGCAGGGAGGAAGATTGAAAAACTCTGTATCATCAACAGATGCATGCACTGCACCCACACACACACACACACACACACCCCCCCCTTGCCTCAGAGTGCTAGCAGGCGGCTGGGGTCTGGCAACACTGCTGCCCCTCAAGCAGCAAGCAGGAAAAAGCCTGGGATGGTGTAGACAGACCTCACTAATCAGGACTTCCTGCCAGGACCTGGCTGTGTCCCCCTCAGCTCAGCACTGTCTAAGGGAAGGAAGGGCTACTCTAGTACCCCCCAGCTTCTAGCCAGAGCCACTGCAGGCATGTGCCTAAATTTTCTCAGTACAGAGAAAATGTCTGTTCAGTTACAATCCATCAGTTTGGATCAGTCTGTTCAGTTTAGCCTAGCCAAGTGAGACTAACCTGCAAAGATTGAATCAATTCAGGCTCAGGCTTTCTGTATATCTGTCCCTAGCCTTTAAGTCATATGGAACAAATTCCATTCTTAGATTGTTCAATATTGGTTCACAAGCCAATTGTGTTTGTTTGTTTTCTCCTATGCTGTGGGCTGCAGACAGGCTGGTATAGGCTTTCTGAGAGAAGAACAATCCTCAAAGGAGCCAGACTTTCAAAGAAGTGTCTTTGATAAAATATTTCCTTTTTACTTCGTTGCACACTCTTCAGGGTCAAGAACCAGATGCACAGTCAAGCCCCAGCCAAAGAAAAAGTTGTAAGACACACACTCAGCATTTTTGCTTGAATTCAAGTCAGGGACCTACTTTTATATTTTAAAAGAAAATGGTTTGTGACCAGTATTGTAGCAAGGAAGTTTGGCGCTCAGGGCAAGTGCACAGCAGCAGCCCACTCTCGCCCTGCACATTGATCCGGGGGTCTAATGACTCCCCCATGCTTGCCACAATTTTCTGAAATATTTATAACAAAATATTGACTCTCAACTTGCCTGTTCACACTTGGGGCATTCGCCCCATTCAACCCTCCCTTGCTATTGTATTGTTTCTGAAAATTCTGAAATTGTTGCTAGAAGAGCAACACTTTTTCTCAGAATAACTGTCTTCCCTTTCAGAAAATATTTAAAAAATATGAAAATCAAAGAGAGATACATTTCATGAGAGAGTAAATGCTATATGCCAAGATAGTAACAGCCACTGAAGAGAATTTTGTGTAGATAAAATTACTGCAGCATTTGACAAGCATAACGTGCAGTGATTTTAATTCAGGCAAGGGCAAGAAACTAGAGGTTGAGAAAACCAAAGACTTAACTTAGCCTTTGAAATAACATAAAAAAGAATAAAACATTTAGCATTAGCTATAACCTTGAAAAGAATAAAAGATACTGGTATGGCATATTACATCTCAGAAGCACTGTACAAATATTTAATATTAATTCTCAAAACTCTATGATATATATATACGTGTGTATATATATAATTTACTTACTCTACATTCTTTGCCCAGTCTGGAGTTTTATTCATTGTCATGAATCCACAGTTGGTTAAAATAGTACACATAATAAGCATGCTGAAGAATGTAGACACTAGTCAAGGAATATACAGTGATAACTTCTTACACTGGATTTATATCACAGGCAATTAGGTGGTTTCCTGGACTATGGCATTTTAATGATGCATATTATGCTATTATGAAATTATTTAATTTGCAACTGTCAAAGTAAATTTTAAAATATTAGAACAGTGGCTACTGATGCTATGCAAATTCTGTATATTAGAAATATACAACATGGATCTATTTCTTCTACCTTATTTAATCAGTGATAATTAAGATGAGCAATTTAGGTCAGATTTTGAGAGAAAAAATTAACAGGAAAAACATTTAAATATTAAAACAAGCAACCAATTGTTGTTAAACATTACAAACAGACCAGTAATATTTTTAGCCAGACCAACTGAAAAGGATATGAATGAACCAAAATCTTTATAGATAGTTTTCTAAGAGAACTGAAAGGTGATAAAATGTACAAGGCAGGTGTGGCACTAAATCGGAAGATTGTCTTCCCTTTATTCAATACTATAAAAGTCTGGGGGAAAAAAAACAAAAAGAACACAAGAGATTCAGAATTTAGATATTATAACTACATGCCAGTAATCATGCACTGTTGTAAATAAAGAGAGTAAGCCTGTATCTGTTATTCATGTTAGTGGTTACACTTATTTCCAGTAGCTTTAATCATGGAAGTACACAAACAAGCATTAGGTCCTAAATTTCTACAGGAACAATGAAGAATACTTTCATTCACAGCCCTCAAGATATATTTACTTCAATGCTTTTCAGATATATAGCAGAACTATCCAAATTAAAGCCAAGTATATCACAAGAATGCATGTACACACACAGAAGAATAAAATACAAGAAGATTACAGGACAAATATCCCATTATTCTGAAAACTTTAGTGGGGGTCAATTTGAATACGCAAATGAACTGATTTTACATCTAATTTAGAGTTCTAGACAGGGGTCACTTGCATAAACACAAACATTATCTGAAATTAGGTTCCTATTAATCATTTCAAATGACAGAAGTAGATAGGAGAAGATTTTAAAGGACATGTTGTCCCACCCACGACACAATCTATCAATCATTAGCACTAGTAATACAAACCTTTTTGAACACGTAAACACTTTCAAAAAAGTGTCAATCATAATTAAATTGTAGCATGTCTCTTGCTGTATTGTAATTATTCTCCTTGTTAAGAGTTCTAGAATTTGGTTACTACTGTTCAATTTAGAAATTACTTATTTCTGGCTCCTGTTATTTTCTGAATAATTACAGCCAGCAGTCCATTTAAACCTTATGGTACAGATATAAGAACCACATACTGTGAGGTAAAGGGGTTTACTAAGATGAGGTTTTTCTCCTCATTCTACAAAGGGGGAAAAGTTCTTTGTCTTGGATTTAAGTGCAAGGTGGCAGGGAAGGGGTGCAGGCGGACGGGGGGGAAGGTAGAGGGGAACACAGATGGCTGCTACAGCTCTGACTTTGGCCCCAAGCCAAAGCTGGAGCCAGAGCAGTGCCTGACAGCAAGCAGCAGGGAAGGGGAGAGGCTGCAGGGAGCATAGGCTTTGTGGGGAGACAGAGGCTGCCAGGGACAAGTGGGGAGGGCTGTAGGGTGGGCTAGAAGCTGCAGACACTGCTGGGTGGAGTAGGCTGCAGGAGGGACAAGTAGTGGGGAAGTGGGAGGGCCTGACCCCTGCTGATGCTTTTCCTGCTACAGCAGTGGGAAGACTGAATTTAAAATGACCCTCCAAAAATAAGATTCTAGACATGGAAAATTATAATAAATTTGTAGATTTTCCAAGTATAAATCTACTGTTTTGGGGTCATCTTAAATTCTAAGTCATCTTGGATTTGGATGAATATGGTACTTGTCAATTGCTCTACAATAACAGCCTTTTTACCCTGCAATGATAAAAAGCTAAACCAAAGTTGCCAACCCTGCAAAGAAAGAGGGATAATTTACCCCCATTTAGATATACTTTCTATTTGGTAATGGCATTAAATAATTCTGGAGCAACTGATGCATAAAAAATCTTGACATCATAACTCATGTCTCCAGCCCTTCTAAATTCAAAGACCACTTATTATGGTTAATACTGCCTTTGTCTTTCAATATCCTGTATTAGAAACTTTGCTTCAATTTCTATCTTGATAGGAAAAAATAAATCTGCCTCTAAAAATAACATGTCCTTAAAGTCCCTTCACTACTTATTCCTTTATTGAGCAATACTTAACTATACTGGATTTTCTACCGTTACTTATTTAAATAAGCACTTTTTTATTTAGTTTTCATTTAATTTGCCGTTTAATTTTAGTTTATTATTTATTTAGTTTTCATTTTGTGGACAGTGATAATATGCTTTAGCTGTATTTCTCTTTTCTCCTTTCTCAATTTCTCAGCTTTCTTTCATAACCAGCATAAACTTTATTTTGCATTCTCTCATGACTAGTTCTTCTTCATCCATTCTTCTCTTGCTAATATTATTTATAATATAAGAAACTCCATTTCTGAGAAAATACATTTTTAAATTTTTTAACTTTCCTCTCAACAGGCAATACAGCAAGCCCTTCAAGTAGGGTTCATAAGGAAGGTATCTTTATGTAAACTATAGTGAGAATTTACAGTCCCTTAGGGAGTCCACAGTAACTTGCTCATCAATGAAAGTTGGTTACAGTATCTCATATACCATACATATGTGACAGCTTACTATACCATACATGCATGAAGGTGAAAAAAAAACTGGTCAAAAGATAACAGGCAGATTCCTAACAAAAATAATGTATTTCTAGTAGGAAGAGTGAAGAGCTTCAAAAAAAGTCCTTTCTCGGTAACATACCCATCGTTCAGGACATCTGACTTAGATTCTTTCATCAACCTGCAGCCTTCACATCGCTGAAGTCCAAGTTACTAAATAACTGAATGATTACAAGAGCCACCCACTTCCGGAAGGACTCGAAGCCTGTGTCCCTGAGTCATCAGACTCAGTCCCAGTCCCAGTAGGCTCTCTACAGGTATAACCTTCATAACAAATTCATGTCAGAAATCACACCTTCTGAAATTCTTATCTAAAATAAGCATTGCCTTCCATCCTGGAAAAAGCTCTATTTGGTTCAAAAAGTATCAGACTAGTTGTTTACTAATGCAGGCCATGTAAAGCATCACACCAACACTCCACTCTTTATAGCTGTTCTCCATGTTTAAGAATTCAATTCAAACTGCCCCATAGCGCATGCCCGAAAGAAGCATCACATTAGTTTGACAAGGTTCGCCCAACTTCTGCATAAATTGCATGCTTCGGTAGGGCTTTTTGGCACTTTTATCTAACAGCTGATTCAATCAACTTTAGATAAAAGCATGCCCAAACTAACACACTTCCTCTTCCGGTAAAGCTCAGTGGGGAGGGTTCTACACCTGCCAGTGCCCATGTATACCCAGCCACACTGAATTGCTTCAGTAGGACAGAAGAATTTGTGCAAGCTCCTTCACTCAAACAATATGGCATCTGTTTGCCACATTAACTCGAGCCCGTTGATGTACATGACATATAACATGCCCTATTTAGGTACAGTACAAGTTCTCCCACAGAAAACTGAGAATTAAAATTAATTTGTTAAATCTCAGATTTAATTATCAGTTAGCAATGATGTTATCACTTTTTTAGAAAAAAAAAGCAAACATGCCAAATCTATGGTATAATCTCAATTTTAAAATTTATTTTCATCTGGCACGAGGGTTTATGTGGACAGCCGATGAGAAGAGATGCTTTTGGTTCCTATTGTGGTAACTCTCAGATAGTCTCATAATTCTCATTCTCTTGTGCCCCCTTTCCCTCCCCAAATAAATACTTAAATATAAGAAGTTCAGGTACATTCTGAACTTATAGCTGAATGGGAATAATACAAGAAGAAATGCTTCCAAAGCTTAAGCTAAAGCAAAGATAGTAAATAGCAACCCGTTCCATTTGTCAGTAATGCAAATATTCTAACATACAACACAATCCATTATGATTAGGGACCTACCGAATTCACAACAGAAGTGGGATGTGCTGTGGCTCCTTTAATTTTGCAGGTTTGCCCACATGCCCTCCACAACTGATTGAAGGCACCATGCTTGCAGCTTGTTCCTAATCAGTAGTGAAGTGAAAACTGTGGTTTTAAATATGACGCCATTTTTGCCTCCTGCCACTGATTAGCTGAGGGGCCCGGTGGCCCCAGTACTTGCTGCTGGAGGCAAAAACCATGCCATATTTAAAACCGTGGTTTTTGCTTCCCTGCTAATTAGGAAGGAGCAGTGGGCCCCTCTGCCAATCAACGGCAGGGGGAAGGGGGCAGAGGGGCCCACAGAGGGAACCTGAAAGATAAAAGGAGCTGCTGCATACCCCTCTTCGGCTGTGAATTTGGTAGGTCCCTAATTTTATAATGACCTAGTTCCCTGCCCAAAAAGAACACAAGCAGTTATTTTACTAAGCTTAACCAACTACCATTTTCCTGCTGGTTCATGGCTCTAGCAGGTAAAGGAAATGGTTGAGTTGGCTAATCCTGCAAATAGACATTGCATTTATCCCAGGCCAAACCATTTTATCCCAGGACAAGGTGCAGTTGTACAGACGTCCATATCCATTGTCCTGGGATAAATCCTAATAAAGTTTCCCAGATAAGAGGTAGTAACAGTTTATACTGGGATATTGCAAAGTACAGCTATACAATTATCCCTAGGACTGCATCATTAATATATGTTCTCCTCCTCTCAACCCATGTCACAGTGTTCAAAAAACTTACATTACATTAAATCCAACAGGGATGTGCAAACACTCACTTTTTTATTGATATAGTATGGGTCAATGTCTTCCAGTGGTGTAGACACCATTCCTGGAGGTATGTCACCATAAATAAATGGCAGTGTTTTTCCTGCCTCCAAGTCCTTGTTGGGCTTGGAGCCATTTCCTTCATCACCACCTTCATCTTTGGAGTCTCCTTTAGTCTTTTCTTCAGCAATACGTTTTTCAATAGCTGCAAGAGATTCTCTAGTGAAGTAGAAGAAGCTGTCAGGTCCTGGTGGTACCAGCATTGCCTGTGCCATCTTTTCATTCTGCAAATGTTAAGTCCTCATTAGCCTAAATTGTAAGAAGGTCCTAGAAGAATATAAGAAAACAGAAAGTCAGGAGAACAGGGAAATACAACAGCAACAAAACAAACAAACAGTGTAGTTTAATGGTTTATTATATTTTATCAGCAACTTCAAAGTAAACTATCTAAAACATTAAGACTGAAATTTTCAAAGAGGTGCAAGAGAATGAAAAGCTTAATTACTATAGGTTTCTCTGAAGAATTGCTGCCAAAAACAGTCACAATAGCAGTGGGACTTCTCTCCTGAGGAACGGGGGCTGCCGGCTCAGACAAAGTATGGAACCTGTTGCCAGCCTTGGCCATTTTCAAAGGGCCTAGCCTAAGCTGCAGAAGTAATGCCAAGCAAAAGGCCCAAAGCCTGTTTCTGAATAACTGCAGTGTAAACCTTTGCAGATGACAATTAACTTGGTCAGCAAGTAAAGGAAACCATCACACACAATTAAAAAAAACAAGGCCTAAAAGGAGATAAAGGAAGGCCATATATTAAATAACCCATATACCCTCTATCATTGCTGTATCTTAAAGCAGTAGTAGTAGTGACTGATATAATCAAATGTATTCAATGTTATTTTGCTATAATAGATATGTTTTTGTTAAAATTCTTAGATAATTTGTAAAAACAAAACAGCCATGTCAGAAAAGTCCATAAACTAAGGTGGTGAAGAAACAGAAACAGCATTCCACAATGGGTAAGGAAAGGTAATAAGAAACCCTCCCTCTCTCCCATGGATATAAATCCCGACTAATTTACACTTTTGAAGTCTACAAGAGTTCTGGTTCAGTCCAGTTCCAAAAGTTTCAATGAAACAAAGCAATTTAAATAAAACCAATTAGAAATCCCTTATTACAGTGGTCTCCAACCTTTTTAAGTAGAAAATCACCTTTGGCATTTAAAAGTAACCCAAAATGTCACATGCACTGCCACTACCACACCTTCCCGCCTAGCAGGTAAGTCTGTAGGAGGGTAAGGTGGTGGGGGGGAGCAGATCAAGGCAGAGAGAAAAAATTATATGGGGACGCACCTCCCCAGCAGGTAAGACCTACCCAGCCAGAGCCCCACTCAACTTACCCCTGCTCCTGCTTCTGCAGCTGTGTCCCTCACCGCAGAGGCCTCCATCTAGCCCCTGCCCCTTTCCTCCCCCGCTGGAATGACCTGCTGGGCTGGGGCACACTTGTGCACATACACGGACACTCTGCCTCCCACTCCAGCCTCAGATCAACTCTGGGAGGCTCCAAGATCTACCAGTGAATTGAGATCTACTGTTGGTGACCACTGCTTTATTAGAATATTAAAACCAGCCATCTATAAATATTGGGCACAGGCTGGAGGAAAATTTGGATAACTCAACAAATTCAAAAAGACCTGCTGCCAGTCTCTGCTGTGAAAACAACCTGCTGCATGACACCGTCCTCCCACTTCTCAAATCTTCCCAGCCAGTACAGGTGAGAATCTATGTTGTGCTGTTGCGGGTAGCCAGATAAAATTTGGAATAAATATTTATTTACATGTTGTAAGGTGCAAGCAAATAAAAGGTTTGGCTGTACTTTTATCAGTAGGCTATACATCAGGTTACCTATAAATTATGTCAAAGTTAGACTCTTGAAGCATGAAGTTTATATCTCCCCCCCTCCCCGTTGCAGCAGTGAGGGGAGGGGAGAAGCAGGCACGATGCAGGGCAGGACTAGGCCTGAGGGTGAAGAGAAGCAGCCCCACCATGGCAGGGGGTAAAGGGGAGGGAGTAGTGGGCCTGGGCCAACCTGGCAGCAGCAGGGGGATGAGAGGAGCGGGCTCTGTGCTGACACAGGGGAGGGTGAGGTGGGGGAGGAGAGGCCCAAGTCTGCTCCTCCCCTCCCCCCACCACTGCTGCATCAGGCCAGGCCGGGCCAGGCTGGTCCTGCTGTTCCACCCCCCACCGCCATGACAGGCCAGCCTCTCTCCCCCCCTCAGGCTTGCTCCTCCTCTTCCCCCTCCCACATCAGGCCTGGGCCCACGCCTTCCCTCCCTCTACCACTACTACCAGCACTGCACTGGCTCAGGTCCACTCTTCCCCCCTCCGCTGCCACATTGGCCTGTGTCGGCCCTGCAGGCAGCAATGACGGAAGGGGAGAGGGGTGGGCCAAGGCCAGCACCAGTGGCTTCACCCCCTGCTGCAGCCTCCCAACCCTTCTCTCCCCCCCACCCCCAGTGTCTGTCCCAGACCCCTTGCTAGTTTAAGATAAACCAGATTCCCCCAGCATCCTGGCATGCTTTCTGGGCCGTGCAGGGCAAGGCTCTTCCCTCTGCTCCATGGCTGGAGCTCTAGCAGAGACTGCAAGTACAGTAGTGCCTGCCTGGCTTCCCCCTGCCCTACCCCCACCCCCTCACTGCTCAAGCAGGAATCCCCCATCCCTTCTCCCACAACATGAAACTTAGCCCCACAGACCCTAGGCACGTGGTATGCTAGCTACTGCCAAGAGGTGTGTGTGTGTGTCTCTCTCTAGTTTCAATGGAACAGCCAGGAAGAACAGTGACTTAGAGCTTTTTGGAGCTAATCAACAGGTCAGTTGGTAAGCTGTTTACAAAGAGTTTGAACTAATCAGAGAGGCTATTGTTTTGCTGGTGGGGTGATAAACACTGTTATCAGCCCTCTGCTGGCTTGCTTGCCTGTCAGTTTGCTTCAGACAGTATACAGAAGCAGGGAGAGGGATTAAAAAGGTCCATATCATCAACAGATGCACCCCTGCCCTGCCCTGCCCTTGTTTCAGAGTGCTAGCAGAAGGCTGGGGGCTGGCAACACTGCCACCCCTTGAGCAGGGAAAAGCCTAGGATGGTGCAGGCAGTACTCCCTAATCAAAGCATCCTGCCCGGGCCTGACCATGCACCGACTCGGCTCAGCACTGCTCAAGGGAGGGAAGGGCTGCTGTAGCACCCCCCAGCTTCTAGTGTGAGCCACTGGAGGCATGTGCCTGAATTTCCTCAGTCAGAGAAAATGTCTGCTCAGTTTCCAACTGGTTCAGCCTAGCCAGGTTAGACTAACCTGCAAAAGTTGAATCAATTCAGGCTCAGGCTTTTTGAATGTCAGTCCCTAGCCTTTGGTCTATCACAGTTGGGGCCAACCTTTATGGCAGCTGTGCCACAAATTAATCTGACACTCTCCCTGAGTACCATTCCACTCCCCTTCCCCTGCCCAGTATGTTACTCTGATTTCTGCTTCTTTCCTTATGCTTCCTATCCCATCTGCTGCTCTGCTTTCTGCTTCATGCCCCAGCAGTTAGTGTGCTGCTTGTTTCCCTTCCCTATCTGCCACATGCCACACCTTAAAGCTACCTGTGCCACTTGTGGTACACATCACATCTATTCCAGCATATTAGTTACCTACAGTGTACTCCCATTTAAAAGCATAGCTTCAGCACATTTAGCCAGGAGCATGCACTTTTCTGAAAAATAATGTTTCAATAATGTGAGGTGATGTTGTAGCTGTGATAGTCCAGGAATTATGCAAGAGGCAAGGATTTTTGTGGATGATATATTTTATTGGACTAGCTGCATGGCTGGTATCCACTCAAGCACTTAAATGGAAAGCATTCTTCATCAGGGCAGATGAAAGAAGCTGGCACAGAAAGATTAAGAACAGTGTGGATAACTGTGAAACTGGAGAAGAGGAATTCTAGAGGTAAGAGATAAACAATTAACAGAAGGAAAATAGTGTGATTTGTGGAAGATCAAGACTTTTCAAAAGTGAAGAAGGTCATTATCACCTGTAGCATGAAGTAAGATTTTCAGGAATCAGGTAGATTATAGCATGACACAGAGTCTGTATCAGTATTCAGTCTTTGGTTCCTAGTGTCCAGACAACTTATGGTTTTTGGTTTCTAGACTCACCTTTTGAAAGTGTTTTGTAAATTTACTTTGAGCACAAGGATAGTGGGATCAGAAACAGAGTGGTTGTTCTGTGAAAAATGTGTTCCTACTGGTGTTTGTGCCTCTGTCCTTTATATATGTGGTTTCTGTCAAGTTTCACTCACCAAGTTACCATAAAGACATTTGTTGCACTGAATCAGATGTACCACATTTTGAGAAAGATGTGTAAGATCAACAGATTCTTATGGGTCCATTGCTAGTGGTGAGTATGTGTGTTGACAGAAGGGGCTGACAGGACTGTTATAGCAGTGGAAACGTGTTGACAGGTTTTGTTTCAATTGTTAAAGGCAAGGTTTTGTCCCATTTGGCATCTGTTGATTAACAAAGAGTTTGCTTCTGATGATGAGTTGGGAAGCTGAGGGAGGTTGTTTGAAAGCCAGGAGTAGGGAGGGTAGGAATATTTCTCTCAAAGGCTGATTTTACTGAGAGCAGGCTATAAATTAATTTGATGTAAAATTAAATTAATTACAGCCTGTGGCACAGGCTGTAAATTTAATTTGTAATCCAGGGGTGTCAAATCCATGCTGAGCCCCACCATCTGGCTCCTGGTGATGTCCCTAGGTCTTAGCAGACGCACAGTGTGTGGCATGCACCAAACCAGCCACAATGGGGAGGATGGCACCATCTCCAGCCAGTCCTGGCTCCATGTTGCACATGGCATCACCGAGAACTGCATGCAGCGTGGAACCCACAGGCAGGGACCATATACAGAAAGGTTCCCATAGCAGCTGCCACATGTAGTGCAATCTGGTCAGGGCAGGCACTATGTCCAGTGCCACACCAGCTCCAGCCAGTGCTACATGCCCCCAGCTGGATTGCACTGTACACAACACCTGCTCCAGCCACTCTGGGATCTGTGCTGAACACAACACAGGTCCCAGACTGGCTGGAGTGAGAACTGTATCCAAGATACTTGGGAAAGGCAGAAGCGTGGGCAGGGTGTCCATGGGCCCAATCCATCCCTGTGGCACTCATCTGGCCTGCAAGTTTAGGTGAGATTGAAATCTTTGCTCCACTCAGTTCAATTGAGGGATGGTAAGTGACCACGAGAGGTATGCAGTTGCAAGAGGCTTTCTTTTTGTATTGTAGGAGGCATTCCATCAAGTTATAAATAGACTGTGGGGTTGAAAGACAGGGGCACATCTACAAGAGATACTGACCGTGCAAATCTAATAATACTACACAGTAACTCATCACAGCATGAACAATGCTAATACACTACTGTGCAGTACCTGTTAGACTACTGCACACTAGCATCACTTAAAAGACATTCGCTGGCACTACTGCGTAGTAACTCTGAGCATTTAATACTTTCTTATACAAGCACTAAAGTTCACAGTAACCACTGCACAGTAGTCATGCAGATGTACCCACTGTGCACTTAATTCAGAAGTATCAGACACAGCCTGTGGGTTGGATGTGGCCCATGGTGCTGCCTATGGGTTTTGGATGAGCACTAAACACAACATGCAGCATGCACTAGATCTAGCCCTGCACGCTTCGTGTAGCACACAAAGCCAGTCTGGCATGGACTGCATGTGGTGTGCAGAGCTGGGGTGGGGCAACTGTCAAGGGGCAGGGCCCCCTGTTCAGCCCTCAGCAGCTCACCAAAACTCAGTAAATGGCCCTCCACCCGAAATAATTGCCTGCCCTTGCAGTAGGAGGTGCAGGAACTGAAATTAGGACAGATGGAAGGGGGGATAGGTGTGGGGCATGCAGTCACTGGGGGGTTCAGGCAGCTAGAGGGAGCAGATGGTTGGTGGGCTAGCAGCAAAGGGCAAGGGTCAGGTCACTTGACTCCTCTGCCATCTCCCTTCCCGTGCCTGCCCCAGTGTAGTTATGCAGGAGGATGAATTTAAGACAACCCTCCAAAAATTAGATTCTAGACATATGACATTAAAAAAAATTTAAAATTTTCCATGTCTAGAATCTAATTATTCAAGGACCATCTTAAATTCAGAGGCATCTTGGATTTGGGTAAATGCAGTAAACACTTCAGATTTGCCCAAAAGAATCACAAAGAAATGTTTAAATGGTACGTAAAAAATGAGGGAAAAAACAGATTTACTGGTGATGCAGCTTGATGCTGATAAATAATTTACAAAATTCATACACAATTATTTTTCATGGATGAGGCAAGCCCAATATAAGTACTGTACAATAAAAAGCCAGGAACATTGAATCAGACAATACATCCAGCAGTCATTTCAGTCTTCACAGAACTTTGATGTGTTCCTTATATATCCTGAAGAGTTCCCAGTGGGCTTACAAAGGTGCTAAAATATTGGAACTTCTTATAGGCTTGAATGGGATTTTTGGGTGCTCAACTCCTGTAAATATCAGCCCAGCTGCATAAAAAGTCTAGTTGTTCTGCACCTTTGACTGCTCCAAATAATATTAAAAAACTTGCTTTTTTTTTGTGAAGCAACCCAATAATTCTGCAGCCCTGTAAAGGAAAAAAAATATTTACTACAGTTGCCATTACTGAGGCCCAAATGCCACAATATTTATAAATAATATTTAGCTATACAACTGTGAGCTCATTCCACTGACATCCCTGGGATTACTCCAGCCTCCATGGCGGGCAGCAAGGACATGCCCAAAGCCTGGGCCAGCTGTGGCATGCTGAGCAAAATGGCTTCATGTACCACATTCTGGCATGTGTGCCGGGGGTTGCTGACCCCCGTACTAGGGTGTCTCCAAACACTTTTCCTGGCCTGAAATTTTCATGATTTGATCTCAATTCAAAACTGATTCTGAATGCTCAAACATATTAGCTTCCATTCTTTCTGAATTGTAACAGTGAAAATACAGATTTGCCATAAAATTGTGACCTTATCTGTTAAGCAGGGTTATAGCAAATGGCAGAGGCTTAAAGATTCAGTAAAAGGAAAAGTGAGAAAGAATAAAAAGACAAGATATAATTTATTAAAAACATATTTTTGAACATGTTCAACAATAGGAATATGTTTGGATTTCAAAATCAACTATGTGCTGAAAATTTTAGTTCAAAAGCTGAATATTTCAGAAAGTTATAAACATATGACAAGGACTCCATTAAAAACCTTGACATTATTCAACATACCATAGATCATAACACAAAGAAGCATAAGGCAATTTCAAATTCCATTATGGACAACCTACAGAAACAATTTAACCTTGCAAATTATCTAAAGTCAGCACAAAGGTGGTTAGTAAATCCAGTGGTTTCAATTTCAGTCTTAAAGGATATCGGTCTAAAGCAGAAAGCCATAACGTAATTAGACAGCTAATCAACAACAGCAACACTGTTTAAATCCAAAAATCAAGAGAAAACAAATGAGAGGACAACAGGAATTTAAAAAAAAAAACAACATCTTTTGGAGTGTGGTGTAGTTTAATGACAGTATAGTAATCAGCTTAAAATTATTCTCACCTTCCCTAACCTGAAAGATGGAAAGCGTTCTTTATAGCAAATCAAATGTAAAATATAACTACATATTAATTTTCAGACTTAATTTCCTATTATAATTGAAAAAATAAAACTTAGTCATTGCAAGTAGGCTCAAAAATAGCAGTTATTTTGAGGCACTAAAGTCTTTAAAAAAAATGTTAAGCATTTCAGATAGACAGCAGACTACTACCCACTCTTTTTTAAAAGTGAATTAACAATTAAAACACACACAGATGAAGTACTATTAATATTCAAATCATTTAAAACTATTTCTTCACCACAACCCTGTTTTCATTTTGTTTCTCATCCCAGTACACACTGAAAGATACTAATGTTGATTTTGAATAAGAGATGGAGCCCAGGTCCAAGCTCAGTGTATTTCATCAGCTAAGACATACCTGGTCCATCTTAAGTGGCACACTTAATATTTTAACAGTAAGATGCTGATGGAAACTGTGCTCACTTGTATAAATTTCCCATTACCCTGGATTTCACAGACAGAAAGATAAACACCAGAAATATGATAAAACCAAGCAACACCTTTAAAAAACGTATACATCTGTGAGCTATTCTGACAAGAACTCATCCAGTGCAGGTCGACGTTATTTAATAATCTGTGGAGGGGTGCCTTCAGTCTTTCACACTGGTAGCATGGCACAAAAACTACTGCTGCAATGTTATGCCACTCCCCTCTTAAAATGGACAATGTCTTGGGAAAGAGCGTGCATTACTCGATTGCATCAGACAAAGTGCTCTGAAAGCTTCCACCACCTTTCTTTGGAGATGCCTTCTTCTACATCTGCTTTCAAAGTAGTTATGTGGAAACTGACCCTCTACACTGGGCATCTGGAAAGTTCCAACAAAATTAATTTTAGACCTAATTCTATGCAAGATGTCCCTGGTTTGCTGTGGAGAAGAGGAAAAACCAACCCTCAGCTAATTTGGCCATGAGGGACAAATCCTTCCCAGATAATTAAAGAAAACTCATGATACTTTGGTGGGGGAGGTAGGAGGCAGGGAGGGGGGACAGAAGGGGAACATCAGGCTGTCTCTGCTGAAGAGTGGTATCTCCAGAAACAAAACAAGTGGAATGAGTCTCGTCTCTGAGTGGACAGGAATCAATATATATATTCACTGGCTTTTGTCCAACAGTCAGCTACATAACGCCTCTCCTCAAAACACAAGAGGGGCTAGGAGATGTGAAATTTAAAGGAGCTGTAGGTCTCCTGGCAAAGCTTCCCTTCCGAGGCTGCTGTGGGGCAGGGATGTTACTTCTCCACTTCACTTGCCCAGTAAATTTGTCTCATGTTATGACAGTTTTATTTTTTTAAGCCTTTCGAGTATTTAAAAAATGGGTTACAAAACCAGAAGCAACAAATGTAATTATTTTTCAGTACAATGCACTCCTGCAAGTCTCCGTTAATCAAGATAATAGCTTAATAAGCATGTTTTCCTCCTCCATCAGGGTGTGCCAATTAAGACTATTGTACTGTAGAAAGATGTATTGTATTATCACCAATACACTCTGCCTAAACTAAAAAGTCTAAAAAAAACCCTACTGATATTCAGAAATTCATTGAGAGGCAATAATCCACAGGTCCATAGTTTATATTTTGTGTGTTTTACCAAACAATCATAATTTGTACTGGTTTAAATATAATTTGAGTAGCAAAGATGTATATCATGATTAATTATTTTAATGCCTTTTTTGACACTTTACTGTAGCATTCTATATGGTGTTATGATGTTGAATTTTTATAATTTAAAAAACCTACTCTTTTCCATTTTATGCAAGTGTTTGATAGACAGAGGAGTTTAAATCAGAAGTTGTTTGAATTTGCTTTTGTTTGCCACAGAAACTCTCTCACGTCCTCAGTGAAACTCCATTCCACTAATATCACCAGTTCTGTATAAAAATATTAAGATTAATGTTTATAATTTGTAATCTACAGGTCTCTTAAATATAAAAAGATCTATAAATATAAAACAGCAGTGAGGCTAAAGTTGTAACCTAATCAAGTAACTGAAAGTTGAAGTACTGTCTGACAAGAAATGGGATCTTAATGAAAGAACAGAAAATAGGAGAAAGTGGAGACTGTGTTACTTTTTAAAAAAGCACACTAACAGGTGAGAAAAAATCTCTCTAAATTTGCTTTTTTAAACACTCAAAAATAATCACACATTAAGCGTGAAGAAGATAAAGATCTGAATAACATGTGCCTTTATAACAAGTCTACAAATCAGAAAGATGATATTTGTATCTGTAAAAAATTACGAGCCACAAATATTTTCTCTACCATTCATCAACCCTTTCTGAAATGGGCATATCCACAAGCATTTACTATTTTTACTCCAAATCCTGATAAGCCAGGGCTATCCAGCTTCTAAGTGGCTGGGGGCTGCATTGACAAAGGCTGTACATCATAGGGGCCACTTGCCCCCCCTTCCCCCATTCTTCATGCAATGCACGTGGGCAGACAGCCACTTTACAACCCTGCTGTACCATGCCTGAGTGGGCAGGCACCTGTGGCACAGCACCCCACCTCACCTGCAACTCCCTACAGGCCCTATGACACCACACTGCATGGGTACTCAGGGCTGTCAGCTCACCTGGGCATCATGGACTGTACTAGGGCTGAGTCAGGCAGCAGAAGCCAAAAGAAAGAGAGGAAGCCCCCAGCTGTTGCTGCAGCCAGAGCAAAGGGCAGCAGCAGCTGGGCGGAAGCCAGAGCATATTAGCCTGCTTACTGGCTACATGCAGCCTAGAAATAAACTACAGCAGCTTCAAAGATGTGGGCTGCCCCAATTCTAGCCAACACAGAACAACAAGTAACTACCAAAAAGAGAGGCATCAGTTTTTGTCATTACTACCTATTGGTTAGAAAATGAAGATTTTGCAATCAGATTTGTTTTGTTTTTACTTTAAATGGAAATTTTCCAATTGATTAAATGCTATTGTCAATTTTAAATCATAAATATACATTTATTTCTTAAAACAATACAACTGAAATGTATAGATTCATATTTAAAATCTGGGTGCTGTGTTTAATAAATATCACTTATTTTTAAATTGGTCAGTGAATCACCATTTGCACCTTTTGAAATTAATAAATAATCTAACATTTAGGTGCCACAAACTTGTTCACCAGAGTTGGATCTTTTAACCAAGTTTAAAGCTAATATAGGTGCATTCCAAATATTACTGACATCATTGGCACTAATAAATTATGGCGTATCTTATCTACTGATGCCATTATTTTCACACAAGTAACCATGACATAACAAAAGACAGAATTATTACTGGTTTCAACATATAATATAACCCCTAAATCATACATGCTTTTAGGATATAGAACAACGCATATATGAGTGCCCCAAATTCCATCTTTTTTTTTGAGTGTTTTTCATCTGTAGTGCTTCAGTAGAACACAAACATACAACCGTCTTCTAGCTAAAAGGTGTCTGTGAAACACTGAGTTATTCCTATATCATCCATCCTTTTTTTTAATACAGTTCTGGACAACTCATAGGAATTAATAGCACTGTGTCATCTGTCTGCTCAATTTTATAGTACTTTCAAGTGCCACAAATATTACACCTTTCAATGCTCTTCCAGAATTAAAATAAATATAAAACTCAAAAATGTAAAAGACTAAGTCTGTTGAAGGCTAAATGAGATTAAAGCCCATTCAAATAACCCACAACAAAAAAGTTAACCAGACAAAATAGGCATACCTACATCTCACCTTCCTTGAAAACCCCTGCTCTCCTTCCACTTAACAGTTCTTGATAGTAGCCCACAAAAACAGATCTTCCAGCATACTCCAAAACGTCAACAAATTTATGCAGTTAGACCAGTTATGTAGGCAACAGGTAAATTCCAGAAGTTAAGTACTTTATAGAAAGTGTCCTGCCAGTATCAGCTTTCTTAAAATCAGAGGACCTATCCTTCTCAGGGTCTCCACTGGTCACAGCTGTTCTAAGTGGCAAAAATTCAGTCTACAACTTCCTCATATTCTGAATGGTCTTAAGATCCAACAAACCACGCTATTGCAGCAGCGAAAGTGATAATACACATTGCAAGTCCCAGATAGAACATAAAATGTTACATTTCAAATCCAGCCTCCTTCAAAAAACAAACAAAAAGCCCACAAAAACAAAAAAATGTTTTTAGAGTTCAGTTAAAGTGTAGGCACGATTCACGTAACCCTCACATCATATAAATATACAGAAGAATGTCCACTCTAGTTAACTTTAAGTTGTACAGTGAAAAAATGCTCACTATGCAGTGTTTAGAGTCACTACAAATCTAATTCTTCTTTCTGTTGTGACAAAAACCATAAGCCAGAGACCCGCTGCTTTCGGTCCAATTCTATGAGACATTGAACAACTTCCAAAAGGCACTGAAAGCCTTCAGCTTCTACTTCAATAGTAGTTCAAAGCATTCAATACCTCAAAACTGGACCTTTAATGGGAAGATAAAGTGCTGCAAATGCAGCTGCTTGTGTCTGCCAGCTGGTGGATAAACACAAGAGCAGACTCAAGCACTTGGCACAATATATCCTCCAGTGGCTGAATGTGTTCTGGGTGTGCCCAGCACATTAAATCTGGAGACAGCTGATCAAAGACCCTGCAAGTCCAAAAGCCACAGCTTTATCAGGTAAATCTAAACAGATATTTCCTTGACTACCAGTTGCTTTTTGCATATTTTTGGTCCTCTTTCATTCCTAAAGCAGATCCAACCAAGTGCTCTACAATATAACAGAAATGATAATGTGCATCCACTGCAGGAGAGATGGATTTGATTCCCTTGCTACAACTTATAAAAGTATAGGTGCAGGAGACAAATCCAACTTTTTAAAGTACTATCGCATATTCAGAAATGTAAAATAAGAGCTACAAGAGTGGGCAGTGACCTAAGGCAGGGCAGGATGATGATAGCAAAAAACAGCTGTCACATTTAAAAATTAACAAAGAGCAGAGCTAGGATAACAGTAGGCTAGAAGTAAAAAAAAAAAAAAAAAATGCCCTTGTTTTCTTCTATAATAATTTAAAACTTAATATCCCAATTCAAACATAGTGCGAGATACATGCAAACATGTTTACAGCTCTCATTCATAAATCTGACATTAAAATCTCATTCCACTTAAAAAACAAATCAATTTCACCAATATTCCAAGGCTTTCTGAGGTATTTGATAATATGCCAACTGAATTAAGTAAATTTCCCTCCCCTGTACTTTCTCCCAATCCCAGATCTCCACAAAAAAGCAAATGCATTCTCCTACTCACAGTTTGCCTAATATTTCAGACTTGTTGCAAAAATTCCAGATCTAACTCTCCTTTCATCATCTGGAAACATCCTTAATTTTACTTTCACTCTCCACAGTAACATCCTAACCGTACCATCCGAACATACCATACCTGGCTCACCTCTCCCTCTCTCCATTCAGCATCTTCTCTTCACTTTCTGCCTTCCCTTGTAATCTTTTCTCGCAGCACAAGCTCTGTTGCAACCTTTGAAATCTGTTGCTAAGCAACAGGTAAGCAGAACAAAGACATAGCTTTCATTTTTCTTAAAGGTACCAAAACCCTTTCAAAGAAGAAAATTTCCCCATACCCGAGCATCAGTGTACATAGGTAGCCTTGGAAAAATCACTATAGACTGTAAGGAGTCTACAGGAGTTATGGGGCCATGAAGTCCTTCTGTGGAAAATCCCACATCAGGAGAATAGCTACTTGAAAGTACAATATCTTTCAGTGCAAGGTAGAGACAGCATGTTCTCCTTTTTGTGAAGAAATTAATAATGCAATGAATCAGCTGAGCAGCGATGAGCCAACAGATGGCACTGCGATCAGTCACCTTCTGATGATTCTTCTGCTCTGTCCTCTACAAAAGATTTTCTGGCAGTTGGGAGCAATTGGTACCAAGGCAAGAGATCTGTGGCCAGGGATGAGTTTTATCAAGTAATATAAATGAAGCCCTAGTAACCGAACTGCCTGCATTGTCAGGACTAGATTTGGTACCGTGGCACTCTAGAGAATTACAGAAGCACTGCAACAGGTAAAAGACAAGGGAAAACTAAGCTCTGGTGCTACAGAAGGAAGACACTGTAAATATATCTCATTGATAAGAAACCTGGTCCTTCAATTTCATAAACTGATGCCATTTGAAACAGAGGTCAATCTCCCATGAGGGTATGTGAACCAGCCACTAGTGGGCCATCACGCACACAAATCCTTTGATGAAAATCTAAACTTAGGGCCTTGTTACACCTTGCACTATGAACCACCCAAACATTGATCAGTGTTAGTACTAGCTCAAGCATGGAGCAGTCACATGTTCAGGCCAGGAGGGGCCTGGAGGACTGAAGGGTAAGAATTCTCCCCCCCCCCATTCAGGTGTCCCCTCTGCCCCCCCCCCACAGGTTCTCCCCATTCCCCATACCCTAGGGGACCCTCCTGTCCCTAAAGGCCCTCTGCCCCCTGGCTTAACTGTAATTACCCAGCTGTTTGTCCCAGGGGAACAGGCAGGGAAGAGTTACCCTGCCTGCCCAGCCCCAACCCCTGCCATTGCTGAACTGCTTCTCTTCTCTGGGTTGAGCCTGGCCCAGAACAGGCTCCACAAGGACAGGCAGCACTGGCAGCCAGAAGTCAGCAAGGGGTGGGGGTGGCAGTGAGGGGGGATCTGGGTGCTGCGGTGAGTGGGTGGGGCAGTGGACCAGATCTGGGTCAGCAGGGATGCAAGGAGGTGGAGAGGCACAGGTGGTGTGTTTATACTAAGGTGTAGCCTAGAGTGGTTACACCTTAGAGTAACATGAGCTGGGTAGCAGGGATCAGAGATAATCCTGCCCTGGAGTGGCATAACTTTGAGACACATAAGTGCTTAAAACTAAATTTCAGGTGTTTTGCAGACAATCCAGGTGTTAAGAGCTCCAGAAGCCACACAAAATTACCATGCAACAATGTCCTTACTGTCAGCACATTATTTATATAGAAGTTCAAATTCAACAACGGGTGCTACAGCAGCTGTCTACTGCAAACAAAAGTAACACTGCTGTCCATACACATAAGAAAATTAGTCTAGAGAATTTGCTTAGCTGCTCCAAAATTTGCTGTTAGTCTCTGCCACTTTTACAAAAATTCTTCCAATTTAAAAAAAAATAGCATGAAAAAAATCCTTTCCTTCTACTTCTCATTGTTACTGAAGGCAACAAAAAAGCCTGGTTGGCAGTTTACACCATATATGCGTAACATAATATTTTTACATCTCATTATTTAACCAATACTATATAAACCAATGGTTCTAAACTAGGTTGCTACAGCACCCCAGGGTGTTGTGAATTCTTTCAGGGAGTGCTGCAGAGCAGGCACCACAACGACACTGGCCAGGTGGAACTGCTCTGTGCACCTTGTGCAGAGCTGGATGGGAAAGGGAGCTCCTTCCTGCATTTGTCTGACAAGGAAGGCAGGGAGAGTCAGGTCCTGCCATAGCTCTTCCTCATCAGACCCCAGATGGCATCTCCTGGAAGCAGAGGCATGCAGGGCAGGCAGAACTGTCTGGCGTGCTTCTGTTTCTAGGTGCTGCTATCTGCTTTCCTTTTATCAGACCTATTGGGTGTGCCCTTGCCCCAGCTCTTCCCTATCTGGCTGTGCATAAGTCACACAGGATAGTTTAATTTGGCTGGGGTGGTGGCCTCACCAGGTTGAGAATCACTAAAGTAAGCTGAGGTAGCACGGCAGTTCTTAGCTAGGGAGCTGCCAAATTTTAAAAAGTTATAGTAGTGCCCTGAATTTAAAATGGTTGAGAACCACTGATATAAACAAATACATGCCGTATTTAAAGCCATTATACAAGTTAAACAGATAAAACTAAGATTCAGCCTCAGCTTTTAGAATATTCTGACTTTTGACCACTTGATTTTCAAATCATAACTGTGGTAAGGCACCAGTCACAACTATAAATTAGGTTGTGCTTAAAGCAGAAATTCAATCTTCTTGATATGTACGAAAAGCACAGTGTATTGTACCATCCTCGAAGTTACAACGCGTATTCTAAGGACAAAACTGTTTTTCTAAGACTTTATAAATGATCTAATAAAAAGGCATGTGTATCTTTTTTCTGTCCAACAGTACAGTACAAAAGAATAATCCAGATGTGTTACCTAAAGTTAAAATAGTATGTATACAAGATAAAACAAAGTCATGTCAACAGCTCATTGCACTACCCTCTCTCTAAAGAGAATTGAAATTAATCATTTTATTGTTAATGTGAAAAAATATAATGGCCCATCTGCACATTAAAATTAATACAGATTATAATACATATTATATTCACTGTTCAGCAGCCATCCTGAATTGCTGTGTGGATATTCTTATTTAAAAGGCAGATTAAGCTGAACAGATCAAACCAGTCTTAGGGCCATGTCACATACAACACTTAGCATGTGTTAAATGTACTTAAAACTCAGCATTCAAGCATGATAACATGTACCAAGTGCTGTTGTATTGTATCCTAGCAAAATCTGCTTTTTTGAGCAAAGAGTATTTCCAGACTATATTAAGGAACATGTGTTGGGCTAATCTGGGACTGTTCTGGGAGATAATATGATCAATAGCTATCCCAGGGCTGGGACCTACTATCCTCTGATTTTGTGTCCCACCCCAGGACTGCCCAGGAGTCTTGAACTGACTCTGAGGCAGTCTCAGGGCTGAGACTGAAAATCAGATGACTGTTGGCCCTAGCCCTGGAACTGCTCTGGAGTCTCAAACTGTTCCAGTGCAGACTTCAGGGGTGAGACCAACAATCAGCTGATTTTCTGTCTCAGCCCTGGGATTGCACTGGAGCCATTTGGAGACTGTGGTGTGATCCTGGGGCTGGAGCTGAATAAATCAGCTGACTGTTAGTCTCAGCTGCTGCACTGCACTGAAGTCCTGAATCACAGTGCAGGGGATGAGACCAAGGCCACATCCACCCATTCAGGTATGTTCATTTTGCGACACTGTGAACTTCTTTTTGGTGCCACAAACTGCACGCCTTGCACATTAAACCACTGTTTAGCGCTGCAGTGTGGGGAAACATTGCTACAGGGATTTCTTAATAGCAAAAAAGAAAAAAAACCCTGGAAAAAAGCCAGTGTAGAGAACACCAAAATAGCATGTGCTGGGACAAACAGAGAGATATGGAGCCCCCATACTCAGGCATACTGCGGCTGGGGTGCTGTGTGCCTTGAGACAGGGGAACAGGCAGCCCCAGGCTGGCTGCTCCCATGCCTCCATGTACCTAAGGCTGCCTGCTCCCCCATCTCTGCACACTGTGGAGCAGGGGCACCCTGTGTTGAGGCCCCTGGCTGGAGCACAATGTGCCCCACTGCAGGGGCTCCACAGTGCACAGAGGCAGGGAAGCAGGGAACCCAGGGCTTGGACACACAACCCACTGATGCTGTCTCAGCCACAGGACTGCATGGGAGTCTAAAACTGACTCTGATATCATCTCAGGGCTGAGAATGAAAATCAGCTGATTGTCAGCCCTAGCCCTGAGACTGCACTGGAGTCTCTATCTCCACATCCCACTCCCTGGCTGGCTGGGGAGCAGGGTGCCACAGCACAGGGGCTGCCCGCTGGCTAGCTCTGCACTAAGGCACCCTGTGCCCGAGCCAGCACATGGAGCAACATGCCAGGAGCCAGAAGGAGCTGGGCATTTTGTGCACAATGGGACAATGTGTTGTGCAACAAAGCAAATATACAGAGGCATGCACCAAGGCACGAAGTAATGGCAAAAATGTATGCTGCTACTATTTGTGCCACTGCAAGCATACTCCCCTGCTTGCCTGGACATGGCCCAATAATCAGTTCATTGCCAGTCCCAGCCACAATCACAGTACTGTACTGGTGCCAGTTTGAGATTCCAGTGCAGTGCAGGAACTCAGACTACCAATCCTTGATTGTAGTAAGCATTTCTTTGCAAATTACCAGGGATCCTGGTTTTCCCTGATCAAAAAAATTGCAAATTCTTTGATTGCTGGTGCCCCACACCCCTCCATCCACAGACCCTGCTCCCCCAGCCCAACTGCCAGAGCTACAGACCCAGGTCTGCACCCTCCTGCTCCTGCTCCTCCCTGCTGTGGGTTCGGGTGGGGGGCAGCTCCTCACCACTGTGCACACTCCTGGAGGGCAGGGCAGACCTTCACCTCCCAGAGCTGTATATGGGAGCAGGTTCATGCCCTGCTTTCTTCCCCCAGGGCCTCCACAGCCCAGCGGGCACAACCTGGTGTGGCAGGGAACAGCTGTGCCAGGTCTTTTATCCCCTCTGACCTCCATTGGGATGGCCACTTTGAGAAACACTAAGTTAAAATCTAAAAATAATTTATTCTTAAGCTCTTAGAAATGAATGCAGCTTTGTCAGTCAGTGAACAGGCTACCTGTAGAAACTGTTTTCTACTAGGCACATACTTGAAAAATGTCACCAGGTTGTGATGTTAGCTTATTCAGGCTAGACCTACTCAATTTTACAAATAAACTTCAAAATGACTCATTTTAGCAAATATTACTGTGGCATTAGAGGAGTCCTGCTAAGCAACTTTAGATGTAGTTAGTTGTTGCTACTCTACTGCTTTATTTAACACTGCTTAAATGATATCTTCTGGGCTAAAAAGAACTTTTTTTTTTTTTTTTTTTTTTTTACTCCAGAGATGCAACAAACACATCATATCCTTCAGAGCTAGTAACTGAATTGGATATTATTTTGCAAAATGTACCAAGAAATCAGTTTGGTTAATGGCTTCAACAGGTTAACAACAGTCACAGTTTAGCAAAGGAAAACATGGTTTAATAAACCTTAAGTTAGAGTGTAAGTATGCATTTGTAGTCTATTAAAATAAGACAGCAAAATAATACACTATGAAAGTTGGTTTCCATTATTAATTTCTTTAGCATTTCATAACATGTCTGATGGCACTAACTTCATTATGTAACCAAGACAGTGTACCCAAAAAATAGGAATTCTATCCCAAGATATATTTATATTAATATTGTGAGTGGTATAATATACCAAGATATATTTATATTAAATGTTATGGGGGTGGTGTGTGCATGTGAGAGAGAGAGAGACAGAGAGAGAGATCTGAGTTTGCAAGTTACTTTATTGATAGCTAGAGAGCATCCAAAACAATGGCTTCAGCAGAGCCCAAATGCCAGCACTCAAATTAATAAGGTCTTAATTCCTTTGGAGGATGCCATAGGATACAGGGACTAGATGAACTCATGGGGGGATGTGTCCCAGCAATAAGTTTAAGGAGAGGCAGGTGGTGAAATCCAAAATAGTTTGAAAGCAGATGAAAACCCGAGCCTCTGATAAGATGGGGAGAGACAGCCCCAGAAAAAAAAACAACTGCAATTTTGTACTCTGGAAAATGAGAAAAGGGATAATAAAACCTGTCAGGCCTGCTTGTGTTCATGGTTAGGTAAGAACCATAGCTATGTTACCATACCATAGCTATAGTATGTACCATAACTATAGTGCAGTACATACCGTATGCATTATGGTACATACCACTGCATAACTATAGTGCAGTACATACCATAACTATGGTAAGGCACCACAGAGGCAGAATGGGATCTTGGGAGTCATTACTGACTCCAAGATGAACACAAGCCGCCAATACCAGACCGCAGCCAGCAAGGCCAGCCATACCTTGTCGTGCATCCAAAGATGCATCTCAAGCCGGTCCAGAGAGGTGATCCTCCCCCTCTATGGTCAGGCCACAGTTGAAGTATTGCATCCAGTACTGGACGCCACACTTTAAAAAGGATGTGGCCAGCCTGGAGAGGGTTCAGAGGAGGGCCACCTGCTTGGTGAGAGGGCAGCAGGACAGGCTCTATGAGGAGAGACTGAGGGACCTGAACCTGTTCAGCCTCAGCAAAAGGAGGCTGAGGGGGAACCTGGTGGCTGCCTACAAACTCAGCAGGGGAGATCAACAGCAAATAGGTTGCTTTTCTCCCCAGCACCACCTGGGGTGACAAGGAACAGTGGTAATAAGCTGATGGAGAACAGGTTTAGGTTAAAGATCAGAAGGCAATATTTTACAGTTAGGGTGGCCAAAAGCTGGAACCAACTTCCCAGGAAATTGGGCAAATTCAAGAGGAGGTTGGGTGATCACCTGTGTGGGGTCTTGTGAACCCAGCATTCATTCCTGCCTGTGGCAGGGGGTCAGGCTAGATGATCTGTTTGGGTCCCTCCTGACCCTAGCTACTATGAAACCCTTTCTTAAGCTTTATTTAATGCAGTACTGTATCTCTCATACGTTTGATAGAATTACTTGCAACTGTTCATGCTGTATAAACAACTGTTCTCTCAAGTTCTACATTTTACTTGTGTGTAATATTATACATATCATGTGCTAACATGTATAATTCCTTACAAAATGCTGCTGTTTTCAATTACCTGAATGATTTTAGGTATCCTAATAGCATTTCAATGCTTGCCTTCCCAAGGGGTCCAGATAACTGAGAATATACTGTAGTGCCAGTATTTTTATTAGGTCAGAAGAGTGCTATATCTGCCTAACTCCCCCTATTGCACACCTCTAGGCTGGAGAAGAGATCATATTAAGAAACAGTTTAATAAAATAAGGTAGGTTAAAAACTTGTTAGTGATCAATATAGTAATCTTCTCTATTTCCTTTACAAAGGGTAGACTACAAAGGGTATTTGCCCAACTATAACAGTGCCAATCAATAAGGTCTTAAACATCTCTGAATTATTAACTGACTTGAACATAAATCAGTTAGATACTATGAGCACAGCTCATCCTGATTCATTTCTACAAGAGCCAATGGAAAGGCACAGGGGATTAATTGGGTCAGTGGTCTTGAAATGAAAGATTTTGCTTGCTCCTTTATTTATTTATTAAAAGTGGTTCTTTTCTTTATAGTTTAAATTATTGTTATTGATGTATAAAAAATATGCAAGAGAGATGCTACACATGCACACAATGAAGATAAGCTTACTAACATTGCCACTGAATCCATTCTGACATTGATACCAGAAAGAAAAACAAGACTGTGGCAAAGCACATTAACTCCTTAGACTGTCCATCATTTAGACAAGACTTTAAAAACAAACTTGAATGGGAAATTGTGTAACAAAAAATCATCCATCAACCATATTGTGTTAAGTCTAGTCTAAACCAAAACTATGGATTCTTATCTCATTACTTGAATCAACTGTTATAAGCCCTATGTCCCTCAATGGGTTAACTGCTTTGTTTTTCTCTCTCCTACCTACCTTGCCTCTTTCATCAGTGCCCTCTCCTTTTTCTTCCTCCCTTCTTTACCTTTTGTAATCTAATCACAGCTTTCTATTTAGCATCTCCACTTCCTGCAGTCCCCACAAGCTTCTGATTAAATAAGTTGTCTGCATATGAAAGCTTATCCTATGCATCACTGATTTAGTTAGTCTCTAAGGTGCAAACACACATAAATTATGTCTAAAGAGAATGTTTGACATTGATCCCAGTTAAAACACAGCACAGATTCAATTCTGATTCTGAATACATCAATCTTAAATCTCCCTCCACCACCAAAAAAGAACACATACCACCCTATTTATGACTCAAAGCAAGCTATTGTAAAATAATTTTCAACTCCTAATATCTCCTTCCATAGAACAATAATTCACTTACAAGTATTTTTTCTTTTACTGTAAGTTATTGGATTGCAAGTAATTGAGTTGCTACCAGTTTATATTTATAGAAAAGTAGGAAATGAACATTAGTCTGATTTTAGTATGTAACTTGTCTGGTATGACCCCTTGGACGACATAAAGCTACCATGACAGACAACTCTGCCCTCATCCATTCAGCTGTTATACTGCAGTTTGTTCCTCCCCTAGGCAGTGAAAAGCTTAGGGCATGAAGTACGAAGATGGATATCATTTCATAGATTTCATAGACATTAGGGCTGGAAGGGACCTCGGGAGATCATCGAGTCCAGCCCCCTGCCCAAAGGGCAGGAAGTCAGCTGGGGTCATAGGATCCCAGCAAGATAAGCATCCAATTTACTCTTGAAGGTGTTCAATGTAGGCGCTTGAACCACCTCCGCTGGCAGACTGTTCCAGACCTTGGGGGCTCGGACAGTAAAGAAATTCTTCCTTATGTCCAGACTGAAACGGTCTTGCAGGAGTTTGTGACCGTTCGACCTCGTCATCCCATGGGGCGCTCTGGTGAACAGATGTTCCCCCAGATCCTGGTGGTCACCCCTGATAAATTTGTAGGTGGCCATCAGATCACCCCTGAGCCTGCGCTTTTCCAGGCTAAAGAGTCCCATGTCTCTCAGCCTGTCATCGTAAGATCTGTTTTCCTGACCTCTGATCATGCGCGTGGCTCTCCTCTGGACTCTCTCAAGCTTCTCCACATCCTTTTTGAATTGTGGAGCCCAAAACTGGACGCAGTACTCCAGCTGCGGCCTCACTAAGGCCGAGTACAAGGGGAGAATGACGTCCCGGGATTTGCTCGAGAAGCATCTATGGATGCATGCCAGCATTTTGGTCGCTTTACTAGCCGCAGCATCGCATTGGAGGCTCACGTTCATCTTGTGGTCAATGATGACCCCCAAGTCTTTTTCTTCTGTAGTGCTAACCAACGTAGCACTGCCGAGCCTATAAGGGTGCTGCAGGTTTTTCCTCCCAAGGTGGAGAACCTTGCATTTTTCGGTGTAAAACACCATGAGGTTCTCGGCTGCCCATTTGCTGAGCTTGTCCAGGTCAGCCTGGATCACCCGCCTATCTTCTGGCGTGGATGCTTTGCCCCAAAGTTTGGTGTCATCGGCGAACTTGGCCAGTCCACTCCTGACTCCAATGTCCACATCGTTAATGAAGATGTTGAACAGTATGGGTCCAAGGACAGAGCCTTGAGGGACCCCACTGGTCACAGGGCACCACAATGAGTGACTGCCATCAATCACAACCCTCTGGGTCCGACCATGAAGCCAATTTCCCAGCCAGCGGATCGTGGTGGAGCCAAAGCCACAACCGGCCAGTTTGGCCAAGAGGTGATCATGGGATACCAGATCAAAAGCTTTTCTGAAGTCAAGATATATGACATCAATCTCTTCTCCCTTGTCCAGGTGATAGGTCACCTGGTCATAGAAGGAAATGAGATTGGTCAAACAAGACCTACCCGCAACAAACCCATGCTGGCTGTCCCTTAGAATGTTAGCCTGGGCTAACATTAGTCTGCTGCTTCCCGGGGGCCCGCATCCGAGACATTGCAGAGAGGATCCCGCAGCTCCTCCGGCCTACAGACCACTACCCCATGCTCCTGATTCATGTGGGCACCAATGACATGGCTCGGAGCACCCCCAGCCAGGTCATGAGGCGCTACAGGGAGTTGGGAGCTGGGCTTAGGGGTCTGGGAGCTCAGGTGGTGTTTTCGTCGATCCTCCCAGTCTTGGGCTATGGGCTGAGGAGGGAGAGGAGGATCTATGCAGTGAACCAAAGACTGCGGCGCTGGTGTTATCGGGAAGGCTTTGGCTTCCATGACCACAGCCCGCTCTTTGGAGAGAGAGGCAGCGAGCTGCTGGGAAGAGATGGCCTCCACCTCTCTCCCCTGGGGAGGAGGCTCTTCTCAGCCAGGCTGGCTGACCTGCTCAACCAGGCTTTAAACTAAGCCCGCTGGGGGATGGGGGGACTACTGCCACTGCTGGCCCGCTGAACGGCCCTTGCAAAGCCAGCGGACCAAGGCACTTAAAGGGGCACTTAAGGGAGCCCACCCCTGCCCCAGCCCTGGTACAATCTGTGGGCAAGGCAAGAGCCCCCAAAGGCACACTTGCCTGCCTGTACACTAATGCCAGGAGCCTGGGCAACAAGCAGGACGAGCTCGTCCTCCTGCTCAGTGCAAAGAAATATGATGTCATTGGGATAATGGAGACCTGGTGGGACTCCACCCATGACTGGACCACGGGGATAGAGGGCTATACCCTGTACAGGAGGGATCGTGTTGACAAAAGGGGCGGGGGTGTAGCTCTCTATGTGAAGGAAAGCTACATGTCCCTGCAAGCTGATGTTGGCGACTGGCATGGACAGCTAGAGACCCTCTGGGTAAAAATTCGTGGGGAATTCGGCACAGGGGACACAACGGTGGGAGTTTACTACAGACCTCCCACTCAAAGTCCCGAGCTTGACCAGGAGTTCGCCCAGGAACTGACTGAGGCCACTTGCTCCAGGACCTTGGTTGTCATGGGTGACTTCAATTACCTGGACATCTCGTGGGAAGATCACTCAGCTAAATCTGAGCGGATGCAAAGCTTTCTCTCATGCGTGGATGACCTCTACCTGACTCAAGAAGTCTCTGGGCCAACGAGAGGCAAAGCACTGCTTGACCTGGTACTGGCTACAGGGGACAACCTAATCGGCGACCTAGTGATTGATGGGAAGTTGGGTGACAGCGACCACGAGCTGATCACCTTCACCATCCGCCGTAAAGCTGGCAAGTCAGTCAGCAACACAGAAGTCCTTGACTTCAGAAAAGCCGACTTTGACAAGCTCAAGAGGCTAGTCGGTCAGGCCCTCAGGGACCATGACCCCAGGGAGTTGGGAGTTCAAGAAGAGTGGTTGCTTCTCAAGGAAGCGATCCTCAATGCACAAGCTAAATCTATTCCAACACGGAGGAAAGGCAGCAAGAAGGCACAGCAGCCCCCCTGGCTCTTCAGAGACCTAGCGGACCTACTGTGGCTAAAAAGGAAAGCCTACAAAGGATGGGATTCACCTCCAAGGAGGATTACTCTGCACTGGTCCGGTCCTGCAGGGAGCAAACCAGGAAAGCCAAGGCTGCAACTGAACTCCAACTAGCTTCAGGCATCAAGGACAACAAAAAGTCCTTTTTCAGATATGTGGGGAGCCGGAGGAAAAGCAAGGGCAATGTTGGACCCCTGCTAAACCAGATGGGGCAACTGACAACTGACGCCCAGGAAAAAGCCAACCTATTAAATAGGTACTTTGCGTCAGTCTTTCATCAGTCACACGGGATGCCCATGCCTGCTATGGGACAGGGAAATCTGGGTGAGGGGGATCCCCTACCCTCCATCAATGCTGACCTCGTGAAGGAACACCTTGAGAAGCTGGATACCTTCAAGTCAGCTGGCCCTGACAACCTGCACCCCAGGGTACTCAAGGAGCTGGCGAGCGTCATAGCCCAGCCCCTGGCACGGATCTTTGAAAACTCCTGGCGCTCTGGTGTAGTGCCCGAAGACTGGAAGAAGGCCAATGTGGTGCCGATCTTCAAAAAAGGGAGGAGAGTGGATCCGGCTAACTACAGGCCCATTAGACTTCTATCCTGGGGAAGATCTTAGAAAAGTTTATTAAGGAGGCCATCCTTGAGGGACTGGCCTAGCTGTTCACCCTAGCAAGAATGAACTGTAATATTTTTAGGGTCATAGAAAAGTAAGGTTGGAAGGGGCCTCACAAAGCCATTTACTGAGGCCCCTACTCAAGGAAGAAACATCCCCTGCTGCAGCTTAAGGCCTATACCCTACAATCACATAGAAAAGCCCATTTCAATCCTCTCTATACTCGTCCTTCAGGTATTTGAAGACTTAAAATCCAGACTCTCTTCTCTTCTCCAGACTAAATAACTCTAGAGCTCTCTCATGAATAATGCTTCTCAAGGCTCTAATCATAGTTTCATAGTTTCTAGGGTCAGAAGGGACCTGAGCAGATCATTAAGTCTGACCCCCTGCCATGGGCAGGAAAGAATGCTGGGGTCAAAAGACCCTGACTAGGTGATTATTTAGCCTCCTTTTGAAAACCCCCAGGGTAGGAGCAAGTACCACTTCCCTTGCAAGTTGGTCCCAGATCCTAGCCACCCTGTGAAGTAGTGCTTCCTGATGTCTAGCCTGAACTTACTCTCAGTCAACTTATGACTTTTCTTCCTACTTACTCTGGGTAATGTGCAGGGGAACAGGGACTCTTCCATTCCCTGCAGGTGCCCCCGGTAAGTTTACAGATGGCCACCAAATCCCCTCTCAGCCTTCTCTTGTGGAGGCTGAACAGACTCAGGTTCCATAGGCTGTCTTCGTAGGGCTGGCCTTGCTGCCCCATGACCATGCAAGTGGCCCTTCTCCGGACCCTCTCCATGTTGTCCACATCCCTCCTGAAGTGCAGCACCCAGAACTGGACGCAGTACTCCAACTGCAGCCTGACCAATGTTGCATAGAGGGGGAGGATCACCTCCTTGGATCTGCTTGTGATGCATCTGTGGATGAATGACAAGGTGCAGTTAGCTGTATTGACCATGTCCTCACCTTGGTGGCTCATGCTCATCTTGGAATCAACAATGACTCCAAGATCCTTTTCTGCCTCTGTGCTGATGAGAAGGGAGTTCCCCAGCCTATAGGTATGCTGCTGGTTTTCTCCCTAGGTGCAGTACTCTGCACTTGTCAGTATTGAATCCCATCCTATTCTCATCCACCAACCTCTGTAACCTGTGCAGATCTAGTTGTAGCCTGTCCCACCCTTCTAGCGTGCCTACCTCTCCCATCTTAGTGGCATCCATGAATTTGAACAAGGTGCTTTTCACCCCCTCGTCCAAGTCGGTGATGAAGATGTTGAACAGTGTGGGCCCAAGGACCGAACCCTGAGGGACCCCACTGCCCACATCCCTCCAGGTCGAAAATGACCCGTCCACCACCATGCTCTGGGTGTGGCCCTCTAGCCAATTGGTGACCCATCTGACTGTGTAGGCATCAGTGCCACAGTTGCCTAATTTTTTAAATGAGAATGGAGTGAGAGACAGTGTCGAAGGCCTTACTAAAATCTAGAAAGACTACGTCCACTGCGACACCTGCATCCAAGGATTTTGAGACCTCGTTGTAAAAGACAACCAGGTTGATCTGATAGGACCTGCCCCTAATGAACCCATGTTGGTTGCCCCTAAGCATAATCTCGCCTGTTGGTCCCTCGCAGATGTGCTCCTGGATAATTTTCTCAAAGAGCTTCCCCAGGACCGAGGTAAGACTAACAGGCCTATAGTTACCTGGGTCCTCCTTCCTCCCTTTTTTTGAAAATGGCGACCACACTGGCCCTTTTCCAGTCCTCTGGCACATGGCCAGAGCACCATGAATGCTTGTAAAACCATGCCAGGGGTCCTGCAATGACCCCTGCCAATTCCCTCAGCACCGCTGGGTGAAGATCATCTGGACCTGATTATTTAAACACATCCAGCCCCACTAGAAGTTCCCTAACTAGGTCTTCTCCAACCCTAGGCCTGGCAGTGCCTATCCATGGCTCTCCATAATCATTTTTGTAACTCTCTGCTGGACTCTTTCCAATCTGTCCACATCCTTCTTGAAGTGTGAGGCCCAAAACTGAACACTCCAGGTGAGGTCTCACCAGTGCTGAAAGAACCACTTCCCTTAATTTGCAAAAGATGCTCCTGTTAGTACAACCCAATAGGCTCTTGGCTGCTGTTTTGTTTTGTTGGGGCGGGGGGGGGGCAGTTGCAAGATGAGGACAAAATTGGCTCATGCTTATCTTACGGTGTATTGTAATCCTGAGCTTAACCAGTCGCTTCCCAGTCTGTATTTGTGCATTCCATCTATTCCATGCCAAGTGCATGTCATTCAGGTCCTAGCCTTACTCCCCAGTGTTAGCAAATCCACCCAACTTGGTGTCATCCAGAAATTTGATAAGTGTGCACTCTATCCCATCATCCAAATCATTAATGAAGATGCTGAACAATATTAGACCCAGGAGAGACCTATGAGGAACCCCACTTGATATCTCCTTCCAACTAGACATTGAACAATTGATGACTACTTGTTAAGCAGTGAACCAGCCTGTTCTATATCCACCTTACAGTGTTTCCATCTAGTCTATATTTCCTTAGTTTGTTAATGAGAATGTCTCAGAAGGCAGCATCAAAAGCTTTAATGAAGGCACACTGTACCGTGTCTACTGCTCTTCCTGCCCATCCACAAAGCATTTTACCTAATCGTAGAAAGAAATTACCCTTTATCATTTGTTGAATGTCTATTTCTTTTTATTTCAGTTAAAGGGAAGGGAATTGGTACCACTGTTGTTCTCAAGATGGGAGAAAAAGGCATGCCAAAATCTTACAAATTGAGATTGCAAGTGTTTTTGGCATTTGGCCCCCAAATGTTGCTAATTCCTATTCTACTTTATTCAGGTTGAGAAGCAGCTTTCAAGGGCATTTATCCACTTGGCCTCTTCTTGTATTGGCCAATATAAAACAGAGAGAAGGAAGGTGCATTCCTATTGCCCATGTTTATTCTGTGCATTCAGATTTAGACAATGATATAGTTTCATAGTTTCATAGTAGCTAGAGTCGGAAGGGACCTAGGTAGATCATCTAGTCCGACCCCCTGCCTTGGCAGGAAAGAGCACCGGGGTCAGATGACCCCGGCAAGGTGCTCATCTAACTTCCTTTTAAAAATCTCCAGGCTAGGAGCCTGCACCACTTCCCCTGGAAGCTGGTTCCAGGCCCTAGCCGCCCTGACTGTGAAGTAGCGCCTCCTAATATCTAATCTAAACTTACCCTCCGCCAGCTTGTGACCGTTATTCCTGGTCACTCCTGGCAGCGCACGGGGGAACAGGGACTCCCCCAATACCTGCTGATCCCCCCTGACCAGTTTGTAGCAGGACACAAGGTCCCCCCTTAACCTTCTCTTGTGGAGGCTAAACAGGTTCAGGTCCCGTAGCCTCTCCTCATAAGGCCTGCCCTGCTGACCCTTGATCATATGAGTGGCCCTCCTCTGAACTCTTTCCATATCGTCCACGTCCCTCTTGAAGTGTGGCGCCCAGAACTGGACGCAGTACTCAGCTGCGGCCTGACCAGTGCCGCATAGAGGGGGAGGATCACCTCCCTGGACCTGCTCGAGATGCATCTGTGGATGCATGACAGGGTACGGTTGGCCTTCTTGACTGCCTCCCCACGCTGCCGGCCCATGTTCATCGTGGAGTCAATGACGACTCCAAGATCCTTTTCCGTCTCCGTGCTGGCAAGAGGGGAGTTCCCCAACCTGTAAGTGTGGTGCCGGTTCTTCCTCCCCATGTGCAACACCTTGCACTTATCAGTGTTAAACCCCATCCTATTCTCATCCGCCCACCGTTGCAACCTGTCAAGGTCAGCTTGTAGCCTATTGCACCCTTCTAGTGCACCCACATCCCCCCACATCTTAGTGTCATCAGCAAACTTGAACAGGGTGCTTTCTACCCCCTCATCCAAGTCACTGATGAAGATGTTGAACAGTGCGGGCCCGAGGACCGAGCCCTGCGGAACCCCACTGCCCACGTCCTTCCAGGTCGAGAAGAACCCATCCACTACCACCCTCTGGGTGCGGCCCTCCAACCAGTTGGCGACCCATCTGACCGTGTGGGCATCGACACCACAGTCTCCCAGCTTTTTGATGAGGACAGGGTGAGAGACAGTGTCGAAAGCCTTCCGGAAGTCCAGAAAGACTACATCCACAGCAACCCCTGCGTCTAATGATTTGGTGACCTGATCGTAAAAGGCCACCAGGTTGGTCTGACAAGACCTGCCACTGATGAACCCATGTTGGTTGCCCCTGAGCATACATTCCCCCGCAAGGCCCTCCTGGATGTGTGCCAGGATAATTTTTTCAAAGAGCTTACCCGGGATTGAGGTCAGACTAACTGGCCTGTAATTTCCCGGGTCCTCTTTTTTTCCCTTTTTGAAGATAGGGACCACATTGGCCCTCTTCCAGTCCTCCGGCACCTCACCAGAGCACCACGAGTGCTCATAGAGCCGCGCCAGGGGTCCCGCAATGACCTCGGCCAGTTCCTGTAGAACCCTAGGGTGAAGATCGTCCGATATGTACAGTCACATCTTCAGAGTCAAAATTGCATGTGTAGTTTGTGCATAAAAGTCTCAGGACCATGAGATTATGATGGATCAGAGGCACTAACACAGTCATCTGGAGTCAGATTTAAAGAAAAAATTAAGCAGAACATGGGCACCTAAGTCCAAGACAGTGACTTTCAGAAACCTGCTGAACTACTTATGTGCCCAATGCCAATTAAGTGCTCAGGTTTTCTGGCAAAAAACAACTTAGACAACTAGTTCAGCTACTGCCACTACCTTGCCTGTGTTAAGCATATAGGTACTTAAATCATGCCTAAGTGCATTCAGAATTCATATACTTGTATCCTTCATGTATCCTTACACCTCCGCTTCCTGTGGAGCTCAAGCTATTTGGCATGCCTAAAGCACACCTAACACTGACAATATCATGTTCACCACCCATGTTCAAAAGCACAGAAAGTGGTGGTATTTCCAGTGCTGTATATGCTATTCACCCAATGTCTGTGCGATGATAAGCAGCAATGACTGGAACCCAGGTGGGCAACTTGACCATCATGAGCATGAGCCACTTACCTGCACATAGATGACTTAGATGCCTACACCTAGGTGAAGGTTTAACCCCAACTCACATAGTCCATATTTCCTTGGGACTGTGTCAGGTATCCATCCATTCAGCAGGTGGAGCGTTGTAAATCCTAGTCCTTAGCACCCAATTCACCCATTTAAAATGTAGGGAAGTTAGATTCAAGTTTGTGCACATGTTTTTAAGGTGGGGGGGCACACTTACCATCAACATGCATTCCCTTTTGCAAAGTTGCTCCTCCTTCAGGGCTGGCCTGTCCTATACTGCAAAATCAGTGGTCGCAGGCAGCCCCGCTGTTAAGGGGTCCCCTGCATCTGGCCGATCACCCTCCCCCACAACTGCTGCCACCTTCTTTGGCCACTTGCCGCCCACCCCCACCCCACCTGCTGCTGCCAGCTTCTTCAGGACTGGGGCCCCAAAACTATTTCTTGCAGGGGGCCCTCAAAAATGTTCTCCTTGGTTCTAATACTGTGCCCATTGCAAAGCTTCATATTAATGTTTTTTTTACCTCAACTCTCCATAATTATCCTTTAGCCTGCTTCTATAATTACAAAAGGCCATTAAAGTGATTTATATAAAGAAAGGAGTCAAGACAGTTTTTAGCTTAATCCAGTGAATGTTCCAGGCCATAGGTTACCCAACAAAACATTTGTTTTTTTATGAAACCAAAGATGAGGACATCAACATAATTATGCCTTTGACTTTTTGCTACTTATTATTTTTGGTGCGATTTCACAATAAAGATGTCATTTTAAAATACTGATAGCCATTCTGTGAAAACATTCTTTTATAAGCAGCACCATTTCTCTGCCTATTAACTTAACTAAATATATAGGAAGCATATATGGTAAACAGGCCTGTGATTCTCAGCCAGCGTGCTGTGGCACCCTGGGGTACCTTGAGATCATTTCAAGGATGCTGCAGGATGCCATGCAACATTAGCACTGTTAGGTGTACAAACACCTACACATAGTTCACCAGAAAAACCTAGAGATTTCAAACAGGAACACATAGTGTTAAAAATATTCTAACCTCTTTTGATTTTTTTGGCTAGGAACAGACATTCAAAAAGCTGGAGCCTGAATTGATTCAATCTTTGCAGGTTAATCTAACCTGCCTACATTGAACCAATTCACAAGTGGATAGACATTCAGGAAATGCAAGCACATCTGCAGTGGCTCAGGCCAGAAGCGGGGGGTGGGGGGGGGGGGTGCTAAAGCAGCCCTTGGCTGCAGGGAAGCTGTGCTGGTGCGGTGTGGCCAGTCCACCCTCTAGCCTGGAGCAATTTGGCCAGGGAGAGATTTAATTTCTCCTCCCTGTCCAAAAGACGGGAGCCAGGGCCCACTGGGCATTCCCTCCTCACTGTGGCAAGCAGCAAGGCCAGGGACCTGGCAACATATCAACTGGCCCCACTCTACACCCAGAGGACTGTAGCCAAGGTGTGCCCACCCAGGCTGCTGCCAATTGCTTCCTGCACGGGGTGAGTGAGGGACGAACTCCTTCCCTGCCCCCTTCGTCAGATGCTGGAGGAAGTGGGTAATAACCCCACTCCCTGCCCAGTGCACAGAGCTCTGGCTTCAGCTCGGGGTGCTTTCTACCCCTCCCCCCCCCCCCCCCGCAGGGGCTGCTTATCACGCCAGGCAGGTTGAGTGGGTGGAAAGCAGCTGGAGCTGGAGCCAGAGCTCCAGCACTTGGCAGAAGCCACAGAACTGAAGCTCCCCTGCCCGAAGCGGTGCTGTGCGGCAGCTGGAGGTGGACAGAGAACAGCTCTGCGGAGCCCAGCCAGCACTAAGCTTCCCCTCCCCTCTGGCAGCTACTCCCCCTCCCCCTCCTGCTCCTAACAGGACACTGAGCAGGGAGGGGGAGCAGCTTTAGCCTGGCAGCTTCTGCTCAGAGCATGGATCTCTGGCTCCAGCTGCTTTCTACCCACTCCCCCCACAGGGGCTGCTCATTCTGCCCAGCGGGCTGAGAAAGGCAATGGCAGCTGGAGCCAGAAATCCATGCTCTGGGCTGAAGCAACATCCCCCTCCCCCATCCTCCCTCACAGCAGCTCAGTAGGAGCAGGAAGGGGAGGGGGAGTAGCTGCTAACTGGTCTCAACAGGGCTCTTTTCGTACCCTAACTTCTAACTGCAGCTCCTGCTCCTTCCCTGCTGCTGCACTCAGGGCAGGGGGAACTTCAGCCCAGCGCCTGGAGCTCTGCTCCAACTCCAGCTGCTCTCTGCCCGCTCTGCCTGCAGAGCAGGCCTGGGTGAGCAGGTGGAAAGCAGGGGGTTGGCCCTGAGCACAGACCAAGAAGCTGTGGCTGGGCCAGGCAGACCCAGCTACAGTGCCCACTGTGCCCCAGGAGCAAAACAGGGAATAACCCCACTCACTGTCCCCCTCCCTCCCCCACCGCCTGGGGCTCTGCCACCAATGTGTGGCTCACCCCCACCCAGCCACTGGAGCAGTGAGTCACCATGGCTGCCAGAGTCACAGTTTCCCCAATCATGAGTATCTTCCTGGTGGGGGCCATGCTGTGGGCCACCAGAGCTACTGTGGAGCATGGTGGCTCCGTGCGGGGCTTGAAGGGCTCTGGCCTGCTCTAGACACTGGTGCTGTTGCGTGCAGCCTGCGGCTGCTCCGCTTACTCCACAGCGGAGCCCCCAGCCAGGAACAGGCTCGCACTCCAGGACATTATGACTGGGGCTGCTGCCCCCATCAAAGGCTCTGCCTCCTCCACCTGCAGTAACCAAGTGGGGATATGGCCAGACACCAGCCAGCAGAGCCCCTTGGAGGAAGGGGGGCAGGAACAGTGTTATTGACCCTCCCCCCCAGCATCCAGTGGAGGGGACAGAGGGGGCCTATTCCCCCACAGGGACAAAGCACAGGGGTGATGATGGGTAGAGGGGAGACCTTCCTCCCTGCCTGCCTCTGTCTCAGGGGCCATGGTGCCCCACTGCCAGAGTGAGGAGGAAGCATCCGGCACACCCAGCTCATGTCTTTGCCAGTGGCACAGAGAGGGGGGATGGCCTTCTCTGACGAGACCCCCACTCCTGCCTGTCTTTGCTTGGGCTTGGGAGCAGAGGGGCATGGCCAGGCCCGCTGGGCTAAAGCAGAGAGCATTCCAGGATGCTGGAGGAGTCTGGTTTAAGTTAAACCAGGAAAGGGTCTGGGACAGACATTGCATAAATCAATTATAGCTAAATCATTTGTCTGATACTACATTCAACCAGTTTTATCTCAAACTGGTTTCGTCCATTTTTAAACTGGTTTATGTGCACTGAATGTGTTCTGTTCCAGGTTTAAACCAGTTTCTGATCACTTAAATTGGTTTATGCGTAATGTCTGTCCCTAGCTTTTGAGTTCTTTGCAACAGAAGAATTGTTGTATTATAGTTTTCACTCTTTTTTACTCTTAAAAAAGAACTACATTTTCCAAGCAGTGCCTTTAGTCTAAAAAACACTGAGAACCACTGTTTTAAACATTGTAAACATTACTGGTTAGCAGTTGGTATCAGCCAGAGCTCTCCTCCGCTCTCCCAACACCAGTTGAGGACTTTGAACAACTGTGAGAGAAGCAAGCCTTCACCTGCTGATGCAACTCCTTTTTCAGACATCTAGGTTGTATCCAGGTTCGGTCTTCAATCCTAGCCTTCAGCTGCTAACTTTGTTCCTGCTGACCTTTAGCTTTTATTCCCACTATGGTCTTTGGCTTATGGTCCTGAGCTCAGATCTTAGTACCAGATCTTGGCCTTACCCTTACAGACATAGGTACAATCACAAATGCTTCTACCTACTTTAGTTAAATATTTCTAAGTAATATTTAGTAAGCAATGCTGCATCTGTTTCAAGATTTATCTGTGGATGAATCTGTTTTATAGGTGATTTAGAATACTTTCATGCTGTGCAATTACTGGCTAGTTCATTGCCTTGTACTTCTCAACCCCAAAAGCATGTATTCTTTCCATAGTAGACAGCTATGTTATTTCCTCAATTGCAAGATGAAGGTTTTTCTTTTTCCCCATTTAAACATAGGGTGGAAGAAGCCCCTTGTCCCTTGTCTTAGAATCTTCAACAATTACTTTGCGTTGGTTTTCCGCCAGCCAAGGGGATCACCCTTCCTGACAGGATGCAGGATTACCATGGTAAGCGCAAACATATGCCTATAATTGGCAAAGATCTTGTGAGGTAACAGCTTGAGAGGCTGGATATCCACAAGTCAGCTCGCCCAGCTGAATGCATCCAAGAGTGCTAAAAGATTTTGCTGACATCATAGCATGACCAATGGCGAGGATATTTGAGAACTTGTGGTGCTTGGAAAAGGTTCTAGAAGATTGGAAGAAGGCCAATGTGGTGCCCATCTTTAAGAAAGTAACGAAGATCCAGGAAACTACAGGCCAATCAGTTTGACTTCAATCCCTTGGAAAAAATCACCAAAGAATCCATCAACAACAGGCTGATGGCTCTCTCTCAGAACGTTGCCAACTTGGCTTTGTTTCAGGTAGGTCTTGCCTGACCAAACTCAGTACCTTCTAGGACCAGGTGATGCACCATCTGGACAAGGGAGAAAAGGTCAAAGTCATATATTTGGATTTCAAAAAAGCATTTGACTTGATCTCCCATGAGGTCCTTATGGTAAAACTGGGGAACTGTGACCTTGACAACCTTACGGTCTGATGGCTGGGGCCATGGCCAGACCCAGAGAGCAGTGGTCGATGGAACCCAGTCAGCATGGCACCTGGTGACCAGTGGCATCCCTCAGGGTTCAGTACTTGAACCGGTACTCTTTAATATGTTCATAAATTATCTGGATTTAGGTGTTAGAAGTGGATTGGCTAAGTTAGCAGACTATACCAAAATATGGGGAAGTGCTGTTACACTAGAGGGTAGGCTGGGGATTCAGGCCAACCTGCACAGGCTCGCAAGATGGGCAGATCAAAACCTGATGACATCCAACACAGAGAAATGCAAGGTGTTCCATCTCAGGAGAAAGAACCCACATCATACGTATAGGCTCAGCAGTGCTACACTCATAAGCATGACTGAAAGAGACTTGGGAGCCGTGACTGATCACAAGACAAACATGTGCCACCAAAGTGATGCTGCATCTGGCAAGACAAATAAAACTCTAGCTGGCATCTACTTTGCATCTCAAGGAAGACCCAAGAAGTCATCCTCCCACTTTACTCAGACTTGGTGAGGCCACATCTGGAGTCTGAGCTCTGAACTTTAGAAAGGATGTGGAGAAGCTTGAGCGAATCCAGAGAGCCACGTGCATGAATTAGAGGTCAGGAGAGCAGGCCTTATGAGGAGAGGTTGAGAGGCATGGGACTCTTCAACCTGGAGAAGTAAAGGCTCAGGGGTGACTTGGTGACAGGCGTATATCAAGGGCGTGCATCAGGAACTGCTAGAACATCTGTTCACCAGGGCACCCCATGGGAAGACAAGGTCAAATGGTCACAAACTGCTGGAAGACCATTTTAGACTGGACATAAGGAAAACATTCTTTACTAAGTCTCCAGAGTCTGGAATATTCCCCGCAGAAGTGGTGCAAGCACCAACTCCAGAAACTTTTAAGAAATGCCTGATCTGACCCCAGCTGACTTCCTGCCCTTTGGACCCAATGATCTTGCGAGGTTCCTTCCAGCCCTAATGTCTATGAAATCAAGCACCAAGTGGTGGGAGGGCAGGCAGCTGTTCCAATTCCAGCTCTGGTTCTGGGCTGGAGCGGGAGCTGCAGCTTCTGCCTGCACCCCCACCACCTCTGCACCCCTGCCTTCTATCTCCTCACAGCTTCAGACTCCTGCCCTCCCTCATCTCTTCCTGCACCGTTTTTCCCCCTCCCACCTCACTCCCATTTACCTTTACTCTGTGTCAGTAGGCTCCATCCCCACTACAGCTTGGAGTGTGGAACATGGAGCCAGCCCAATTTGTAGTACTAGTGCCAGTTCCACGCCACTAGGGCCAGGCTGAGGCTATATTCCATGCCCGAGGCTACAGCGTAGATAGAGCCTGCCAACACAGGCAGTTAAATCTGGTGGGGGGGACAAGCTCCCTGCTCCCCCACCCACTGAGCTCTACTTCCTCTCCCACTGCCTGCCCCCTACCACTTGCATGCCTACTGCCTGTTCCTCCTATTCCTTCCACTGTCTACCACAGCACCACCTACAACACTATCACCTCCCCTACCATAACCCCCTACTGCCTGCCCCTTTACAATTTCCCTCATAGTTCATCCCCTCACTGCCTGCAATGGGGGACAGCGAACAAATTTAAGATGATCCTCCAATAATTAGATTACATACATAGAAAACTATAACAAATTTATAAATTTTCCATGTATAGAACCTAATTACTGGGAAGTAATCTTGGATTCAGGGTCGTTTTCAATTCAGGTAAATATGGTACTTTATTTCCTTGCATTCATTAGCTTTTTGACAGCTTGAAGGACAAGCGTGTGTCACATAGAACATAACGGCATTTTCTTTTTCTTTGAGAAGAATAAGTGAAAAATGATTATTTGATTTCAGAAGAAAATATACCTGACTACACCCACTTTAGATACTGGAACTCCACAGGACATTAAAGTAGCCTAAAATTATATCAGTTTTTTTAAGTGTTTCATTAATGTATGAAACTGATCCTCTGGTAGCCTTAAAGAAAAACAGTTGTCATACTATTACTGGCTACTGACAAATAGTCAGGTACGCATTTCATGTTGTGCCATATAAAAGAAAATCAAGTTTTGGAAGACAGAAGGTGAATCATTTGGAGAGAAGAAATAAAAACATGCCTCAACAAGATGGGAAGGAAGACTATTTGTACAAATCACTTATATAAAAGAATGAGAAACTATTATATTTTAATTACATTTTTAAAACATCTTACCTCAGATTGTTACTTTCATTTAATGAATGCAAGCTGAAAAAACCCCCTGAAATTCTTAGGAATACTACATTTTATGTTGCCTTTTTAAAACTGACTGTCATTCCCACACAAAACAAGTATCACAATTTCTTAAACTTCATGGATAGCATTACATACTTGCCAAACACATTCAGAGAGCATATATTAAAACCGTGTATCCACAGTACTGCCTCCAGCTCTGTCTCATACTGATGGGTGATGTCACCATCAGAACTGTTGTCTGTTTAATACTGTAGTCACATAATCCGTCCCCTCTCCAGGCCCACATATAATACCAGTATGAAACTGACCTGAATGAAACGTAACACTGACTTGCTGACTGGACAAAAAAATTCAGTTAGTTACATAATACTATTTTAATTATTTAAAACCTTTCCAAATTCCCACACTCCTGTGTCTTGTCCTTTTTTCACTCAAAACCTTATTTCAAGTTATTTTGTGAGCATACTTGACTAATCTTTCAATACTACTACACACGATAATATAAAATAAAGTCAGCCTAGCAAAATAATGGCTGAAGGAGCATATTGCCTAACGATTTTGTACACTGAGGCTAGAAAACTTAAAAGCATTGATGGCCGAAGTCATGGGGCTTGCCTTGCCCACCCACAAGTCCCTATAAAAGGAAAAACCTTCCAATGTAATGCCTGCATGAAAAACATTCAATTATTTAGCTTGCATTGTCAACATATATTCCATAGGAGTCTGAGAAAATGAAGAAGATGAGCAAAAAGTAAAGAGAACTTTTTTTACAGGAAGGGATGTAGTAACTGTCACCGTGTCAAGAGGAGGAGGGAGATTTGTTAGACAATAGTTTAGCCTGCAATAAAGTATATTCTTTTTGTTTCTTTCTCAATGTGGTCTCATGCTGTCCCTTCATATACCCTTGATGTTAAAGTTTTATAGCCTATGGAAATACCTAAACGCTTGTTTTAAATTGTACTTTATCTATGTGTTTTGCTTTTTAGCACAGGGACTCTATGCAGAGGCAGATCTAGGGTTGCCAACTCTGACTGAAGCTATTCCAGGAGATTTTTTCCCCCGCAACATGATGTAATGTTGTTAATAGGGGTGCACCAATAGTTTTTTTGGGTCAATATCAATGGCAGATTTTTAACAAGCCATATCAGTCAATACAAATCCAATTGCCGATATGCAACCCAGAAGCTTGGAGAGCAGCATCTGGCTGGTAAATCTGTTGTGAAGGAAGGGGCGGGGAAGGGAAGGGAAGAGGCATGGGGGGAGCAGATTGAGGACTCCATGGTGAGCGAGGGAGTGAGGGGGTGGGGCTGGGGCAGGTGCTGCACAGCCAGGGCGGGGTGCAGGACAAAACTGAAAGCAGCTCATCTGGGGCACGTGGTGGGGGGAGGAGCAGCAGCTCCTACTGCTGCATGCACCCTGGAAGCGCATGGGGAGTGTGTGCCCATGGATCTGCGTGCCGCTGCACCCACCTCCAAATTCGCCATAGCCCAGCTCCCAGAGCTGCTGCCCCCAGTCCCAAGTGCAGCCCTGGCCCAACCCCCCTCCCCCAACACACACACGAGAAAGAGCTCAGTGCCCTGGCCTCAGCCTGCAGCGGCAGCCCGCGCTTGCCCCATGTGCAGATCTGGGGGCAAATGACCTCCCATGCCATCCTGGGGTGTGTGCAGCAGTTAGAACCGCACCCCTCTCTCTGTACCCGCTGGACGAGCCGCTTATGGCTTCATCCTGTGCTCTGCCCCAGCTGTGCACCATCTGCCTCTGCCCCCACTCCCCCAATCCTCTTCCCTCAAAACAGACTTACCAGCTGGACCTGACTGCTTGTCCTGAAATTATGCTACTTAGCATCTGTATGTAGTTCCACTTGCAACTGTTTTCTGATGAACACAAAAGGTGGAGCTAATGGAAGAAAGAATTTGGCCCATAGCCAATTCTTATTTGATTTTAAATATGTTATGAGCTGTAGTTCCCAGTTCCAACAACTGAAATTGATGACTCAGCTCATTGTTGCTTAATGGAGTACTGGAAGGCACTTGAAGTGACGATAAATGTCATATAAGAATTTATACAAACTGAATTATCATTATACAGCTTTAAGACATTTACAAATAAGTTTTGCACCAGCTAATTAAATTATCCACCAACATATAATAGAAGAAAAAAGCCAACTCAATAACATTTTAAACCACTTATTCTCCTTAATACACTACACTGTTATATGCATCAAGCAATCAAAATATTTCTAAGAAATATTTGAGATGTACCTCTACCCTTAAGAGAAGGGAAGAGCACCCAACAGGACAATGAGCAAACTTTCTTTTATTTTATTTTTTTACAAAAGGCAGCATGGCAATATTTGGAAACATCTGAACTATGAAACTATTGGTCTTTGTATGGTCAACATACTGTCCATATTTTATCTGTCAGCATATTTCTTTGTTCAACAGACCCATAACGAGCACAGGTCTTAATTTCTCCTTTTTCCGGTTTCTTACTTTAGGTATCGTCCATTGGTTTTCCTTATCACATTTCTTTAACATAACATATCCAATCATTTCATCCCTTTGATTCAGCCAATTACTGCCTAGTTCAGTTAATTTGAGCGGGTAACAAAACTATTACTTTGTTGCATTAAAAAAAAAAACTTCTCATAGTGATAGAGGGGGAAAGAAACAGCATGCAAGCAAACCCAAGGCTGCTTACAAGAGGCAAGGCCAGCTGATATTGCAGACACCAGCAAAATGAAAAGTTGAGATAATAATGAGGCTATACATAACTTAAGGAATGATTAAATAAATGCAAAAGAAAACCTTAAACTACTGTAATTCACCACTTTGTAGACATGTGCAACTTTAAAGCATAAAATATGACAAACTACCTTAACACAGCTGGCTCCATTGTATGGGGCTTCTGCCTGGTGGTGTGCAGGAGCTGGGGGCTGCACATGAGCCCCACATGACAGAGGTGGGCTGGACTGGCTCCACTCCTTGCCAACATTCACAGCTACTGGAACTGGCCAGAGCTGTGCACCACTGGGCAGTTGCATTTGTGTGGACTATGAACACCCCTAGGGCCTGCTGCTGTCAGCAAGGACTGGGTGCCATGGAAGGGGGTGTATAGTGGGGTCCCCATCCCCACCAACCCACACCCCACAAGCCCCATGCCCTGCCTACCTTGACATATACGCACACTCCCACACCCCTCACAAACATCACACATACACCCCCCACACACAATATACAAGAGTAAGACTTTACTTTTGGGCTATTATCTCAAAAGCTCTTGCAATCGTCTTGCAATCTTGCAATCGTCTCTCTATATACTATGCAAACACTTACAAATTATGACCAAATATTTTGTGAAAAAAATTAAAATACGTTATAGTGAATGTTTGACTTCTAGTATATGATTTGGTTTATTTCTGGTTCCAAGATGGCAACCCCTCTCTCCCCCTGGAATACTTCTGTTGGCAAAGGTCAGGGTTTAGGGGATGTGACTTCTGGTCCCAAGCTGGCATCTAGGGGGCAGGGCACCTGTCAAGGGGTGGGGCTAGTGTTGGAGCCCTCAGCTCAACAAAACTCATCAGGCAGCCTTCCAGCCAAAATAATTGCATACTCCCATTCTAGCTTTATTTTCCTATGATCTTATATTTGGTGCTTTTTATGTTAGGGATAGAGACTTCCAAATATATTGCTTGAAGCAGCATAAAGATGTTATGTTAGGTTAGAGGTTGTGGATATTCATTTCACATACATATACAGTTCTACTTTTTTAAAAATTGCATTTGCAAGAGTATCTTTTCTCTTCACTATCAACTCCTTCATCCTGTCCCTAGAGAAAACACTAAGAAGCATAACTTCAGCTTGATGTGTTATATAGCAACTATGGCATACAAAATGCTGACAGGATAAAATATGGACAGTATGTTGACCATACAAAGACCAATCTGCAAGCAAAGAGTCATCAAAGAAGTGAAGTTGAAGAAAAGCATAAGAGGGGGAAGCAAGAAAGTTGTGTTTTTCATTGTCATCATCATCATCAATCCAGCCTTCAAACACCTGTTTGAACCGTCCTAGCCAACAACACACCCTTTGCTTCAGAAACCGTGTGGCCAGCCTTTTCTGCTGAGCAAAGTAACATCTGGAATTGTGTGAGATCATTGTACTGTTTTGCTCTCTCTGTATATAGAAACTGCTAAGATAACATTCGTTGTATTAGTAAAATTAGACTTTAAATTTTAGGACACGGAGTTGTCCGCATTCATATTTCACATTCTATTTAAGGGTTAATTATGCTTTAACAATCCCTAAGCACTATCTGGTGGACAGTGGTACTAACAGTTGCCTTTCCCACTCCCTACAGCCACATACAGCTCCTGGGACTCTGCTGGAAGTAGTAGGGAACCCTGAGTCCCAGGAGGTGCATGTGGTGGCAGGGAGTGGGGAAGGCAGCCAGCTCCATCACATGGGGCTATCCCCCAGTGGTCCACAAGTCTCAGGAGCTGCATGTGAGAACCATGTGGTAGAGGCAAGCCAGCCTGGCTCGACTCCTTGCTGCCACATGCAGTTCCCAAAACTGGCCAGAGCTGCATGCCACTGGGTAGCTGTGCCTGCAGAGCCATGAAGACCCTGTAGTGGTGGCTGGGCATCAAGCAGGAGGAACTTGCCCTCCTGCTAGCTAACACAAACCCAGACATAGTGGGGCTCACTGAAACATGGTGGGATCCAACACACAACTGGGCAGTGAACATCAAGAGCTATAAGCTACACACGAGGGATAGAACAGGGAGGAAAGGCAGGGGTGTGGTGCTCTATGTCAAGGAACAATTCACATTCTCAACGAGCAGCACTGGGTCAGAGGAGGGACAGACTGAAGTGCTCTGGGTCAGAATACTAGGGGTCGGGAGAGAAAAGAACTTAACGGTGGGGATCTACTACAGACCACCCAACCAGGGAGAAGAGCTAGACAGGGAATTCTCAGGTCAGCTTGCAGAAGCAGTTCAGTCAAAGGATGTGGTCATCATGGGTGACCTAAAATATCCAGACATCTGCTGGGAAGAGCGGTCAGCCAGGTCTGACCACTCAAGTAGGTTCCTAGGCGTGTTACAGGACCTCCTTCTAACCCAGAAGGTGCACAGTCCCACCAAGGGAAATGCCTTGTTAGACCTGGTCCTGGCCACAAGCCAGGGGACTGCAGGTGCTTGATCACCTGGGTGATAGCAATCATCACCTATTGGAATTCACCATCCAGCGCAGGGTGGCAAAGGCCTGCAGCAAGACAGCAGCCCTGGACTTCAAGTAGGCAGATTCACTGAGCTAAGGAGACTAGCCAGGGAGGCACTGAGGTCCCGGAGGGGTGGGGAGTTGGCAGTCAAAGAAGAGTGATTGTTCCTGAAGGAGACAACCCTCCAAGCCTAAAGGATGGCAATCCCAACAAGGATCAAAAGGGGGCAAGAGTGCTCAAAAGCCCCCATGGCTCACCAAAAGCATCCAGGAACATCTCAAAGCTAAAAAGGTGTACACCCAATGGAAGGGAAGAGCCATCACCAAGGAGGATTGTACCTCCATTTTCTCAGGATTGTAGGGGGGCTGTTAGGTGGAGATGGAACTGGGACTAGCAACCCAAATCAAGGATAACAAGAATTTTTTTTTTAAATACATAGGGAGTAAAGGAAGGTTCAGGGTAATGTGCGGCCTCTTCAGGACACGCTAGGAAATCTGGTGGTCTCACCAGATGACAAAGCTAACCTATTTAACAATTTCTTTGCCTCCATTTATCTGAGCAAGGACCAGGTCATCCCCCTCACCAGGATCCCCGATGGTCCCAGGGGAGGCACAGCCAGGCCCAGGATCAGAAAGGATCTAGTCAGGAAACTTCTCGTGGGACTGGATGTATTCAAATCAGCCAATCCAGACAATCTCCACCCCAGGGTGCTGAAGGAATTAGCAAAAGTCATTGCGGGAGACCTGGCACAGCTTTACGAGCACTTGTGGTACTCTGGCCATGTGCCAGAGGACTGTAAAAGGGCCAATGTGATTCCCGTTTTCAAAAAAGGGAGGAAGGAGGACTCAGGAAATGATAACCTTGTTAGTCTTACCTCAGTCCTGGGGAAGCTCTTTGTAAAAATTATCCAGGTGCACATCTGCGAGGGGCAAGCAGAGGAGTGTATGCTTAGGGGCAACCAACATGGGTTCATGAGAAGCAGGTCCTGTCAGATCAACCTGGTGGACTTCTATGACCAGGTCACAAAATCCTTGGATGCAGGTGTCACGGTAGGCAGTCTTTTTGGACTTTAGGAAGGCCCTCAACACTGTCTCTTACCCCATTCTCATTAAAAAAATTAGGAGATTGTGGTGTCAATGCCTTCACAGTCACCCAGGTCACCAATTGGCTGGAGGGCTGCACCCAGAGAGTGGTGGTGGATGGGTCATTTTTGACCTGGAGTGATGTGGGCAGTGGGGTCCCCCAGAACTCTATCCTTGGGCCCGCACTGTTCAACATCTTCATCAGCGACTTGGACGAGGGAGAGAAAAGCACCTTGCTCAAATTCGCAGATGACACTAAGATGTGGGGAGAAGTGGGCACGATAAAAGGGAGGGACAGGCTGCAATTGGATCTGGACAGGTTACAGGGATGGGTGGATGAGAATAAGAGGGGATTCAATACTGGCAAGTGCAGGGCACTGCACTTAGGGGAAAAAGAACCAGCAGCATACCTACAGGCTGGGGAACTCCCTTCTCATCAGCACAGAGGCAGAAAAGGATCTTGGGAGTCATTATAGACTTCGAGATGAACATGTGCCACCTATGTGGGGATGCAGTCAGAAAGGCTACCTTGCAGTCAGAAACCACACCTTGTCATGCATCCACAGATGCTTCAGGAGTAGGTCCAAGGATATGTTCCTCCCCCTCTATGTGACGTTGGTCAGACCACAGTTGGAGTACTGTGTCCAGTTCTGGAGGCCGTACTTCAGGAGGGATGTGGACAACATCAAGAGGGTTCAGAGGAGGGCCACTCGCATGGTCGGGGACAGCAGGGCAGGCCCTACAAAGAGAGGCTACGGGACCTGAACCGGTTCAGCCTCCACAAGAGCAGGCTGAGAGGGGATCTGGTGGCCATCTATAAACTGGCCAAGGAGGACCAGCAGGCAATGGGAGAGTCCCTATTCCCCCGAGCACTACTGGGAGTAACAAGAAATAACAGCCATAAGTTGATGGAGAGTAGATTCAGGCTAGATATTACGAGGCACTACTTCACAGTCAGGGCAGCTAGGAAGTGGTGCTTGCTCCTACCCTGGGAGTCTTTAAAAGAAGGCTAGATAGACACCTTGCTGGGGTCATTTGACCCCAGCATTCTTTCCTGCCCATGGCAGGGGGTCAGACCTGATGATCTGCTCAGGTCCCTTCCATCCCTACCAACTATGAAACTATGTGAGGTTCCCACATGCTGCCACACCCTACACACCCCACACCTTGCCCACCCAAGCTCTGTGCTCCCATTGCCCCACTGGGTATGGACCCCAGTGTCTGCTCTCCTGCCACTTCTCTGGCTGCAGGCCCCAGGCTCTGTTCTCTTGCCATCCCCAGCCCCACGGTCCTGCCCAGCTGCAGTTTTCCCCTGCCCACCACTGCTTCCCAGGAGTACGCACTGCAGCAGGGACACAAGGAAGAGCTGCTGGAGGCCAGGGAAGGTAAGCAGGTCCCCAGTGGCTGCACCAATGGCAATAACAGCCCTGCCCAGAAGGGCCAGGGCCCTCTCACATGAGAGTGGAAGCAAAGTGTGCAGACTGGGTGAGGTACAATTAATTGGCGAGTGCCTTTGGGCCAAGTGAAATCACCTTACAGGCTGGATCTGGCCTGGAGGCAGTACTTTGCCAGCCCCCTGAGTTAGAAGTTAATCTGTTCTAGCCCCCCTGCTCATAGGAGGATCATCCAAAACTAAAAAATCCCAGCCAAGTCTCCATCTCACCTGGTATTAAAAACTTCCAAGAATTCCACAACTTCACTAGGTAGCCTGTTTCAGTGCTTGACCACCCTCAAATTCCTCCTAAAATCCAAGCTAAATTTCCCCTGCTGCAGTTCAAGGCCATTGCTCCTCATCCTGTCACCCACAAAACAGTGAAAACCCCATCTCCATCCTCTGTACAATTGCTTATAGCCATTTGAAGACAATTTTCAAATCCCCCCTCAGTCTCCTCTTCTCCAAACTGAATAGACTAGCTCTTTCAGCCCCCAAGACCCCAATAATTATTTCTCACTCTGCTGGAATCTTTCCAACTTGTCCAATATTTCTTGAAGTGTGAGGCCCAAAACTGGACATCTGAATAGAATGGAAGAATCACTTCTCTTGATTTGAAAGAGGTGCTTGTGTTAATAGAACCCAGTAAGCTCTTGGCCTCTTCTTTCTTTTTTGCAATAAGAACATACAATTGGCTCATACTCAACTTACAGTAAACCATAACACCTAGTTCCTTCTCTGTAGTAGTCGAGCCTTGCCTCCCATTCCTCAGTCTGTATTTGTGTAAGCAATTATTCCGTCCCAAATGCATGACATTGTACTTGTCCTTGTTGAATCTCATCTGGCTGACTGCAGACCATTTCTTCAGTCTGCTGAGGTAATTTTGGATTCTAGCCCTTTTTCCAGAGTATCTGCAGCTCCACCCAATTTGGTGTCATCAGCAAGTTTCTAAGTGTTCATTCAATGCCACCATCCAAATCATTAATAAAGATGTTGAATGGTACTGGACTCAGGACAGACCCCTGTGAAATTCCACCTGATATCTCCTCTCAGGTAGACATTGAGCCATTGTTGGATCATCATACTTAGTGAGTAGTCAACCAATATTGAAGCGCTCAATACAATCAGTTAGCAGAAACTCCCTCTAGTCAAAGTTTGTGTCTTTGATGCTGAAATGCCACTTCAGAAGTAACAGTTTCAGGGATTCTGGTCTTGTGTAATACACCATAATTCATATGTAGTTTTTAATTTAAAGTCACCTAGCAGCCCTGGACAGTAGACTGGCACTACCAGAAAACATTACCAACTGTATCAGATAAACACGGTTTATACAAAATCATGTACTTACTTGCATAGCCAAACACAAACAATTTAAATATGCAAAGAAATTCATAAGCACATATATCATAATACAGAAAACAATTACTGTATATCATATACTATATAACAATATGAAAATTAAAAATTACTTTTCACAGGGAACTGGATGTATGGCAACATGGTATTAGAAATGCATTTATGAATGAAATTCCATATGCGAAGTGTAGCTTAACAAATTTGTTGACTGAAAGTTGAGATAAAATCATTTAGCTGCTTTGTCACTGTACACTGTATGTACAGTATTATGCCATACACTTTATTATAGGACAGTATTTTTCAATGCATGCTCTGTGGAACTCTAGGGTTTGATGACAGGTCATCTCAGTTCTACAAAGAGACTGGGGATAATGAAGTGGGCCAGGAGGTGATGCGCAAGGAGGTGGGTTCTGTGTCAGTCTTTACAAGAGAGGTAGAGGTTCCATGGCAGAAGTGATGAAAGGGTTCTGTGACTTAAGAAGTTTGAAAGCAACTGTTATAAGGAGAATGTTCCAAATGTTTCCCAAATGCAGGCTTACAGCAAAAAGATACACTGTTGCAAACTGCACAGCTTTGAAGTTTTAACTTTGGTGAATGTGACAGACTATTTTCAACAAAGGCAGCCAATGCAGCCTCAAATACCAAAACTTTACATCATCCATTTCTGTGGCTAAATGAAGCCACTTGCTTTTGTTGGAAGTTTCAATTTTTAGTGATATGCATCAATAAGCAGTTGGCAGCCATTCAGCAACCTAATTTGTATAGATTATTCCCATTGTAGCACATGGTTTCTGTAAGATCCTATCAGCAAGTGAAGTACAGTGTTCCAGTAGTGTTGGTGTCCAACAATAATGAAACATTAGTGTCAAAGGAATAACATAAGTAAATTCTGGGTCTTTGGATTATATTTATTAATATTTTGTATTTCTCCTGTCAAAACATATGAAAACACTTTATAAAGTGTAATGAATGTAGGCCTTAACACTGTGAGGTGGACAAGTTGTCATCATCTTACCCCACAGAAAAACAAGGGCAAAATTGTACAGTTGACTGAACCAAAGTTATTCATACAAGAAGTCCATGATAATCTCCTGGCTTTCAACTATGAACTATATCCCTTTTTGTAAACAATTATGATTTTAAAAATATTCTTATTGATCTACTTATCTTATCACTGAAGATATCAACAAGTGACTTTAATAGGAGATGTGAATAGAATTTTCAGGTGTTCAGCACTGGTATGACATCTCCTTTAAAATAAATATATGTCAAATGTATTTTATGAATAAGGAAATCTCACTTTGAAGTACTGAAATTATATTTTTGATATGCATGATCTCATTTAAGTTACTTATGCTTTCAAGACTATAATTGTTTCTATAAACCAGTTAAAAACAAAGTGTTTAATTCAATATTTTAAAACAGAAAACATGATAAGAACTACAGGTGTTTCATAATCTTTTGAGTAACTATAGTATAAAATATGCTTATAGAAAAAATTATTTAAGGCTGTGCAGGAAGTACACCATTCTACATGTTAATATTTGTTTTTGTAAGAAAACTAATAGCATCTTGAAAGCAATATTATCCTCTGCACCCACAATATTCTTGCATAAAAGTGTTATTACTTCCCATGAGTTATCATGTCATTCAAAATAGATGATGCTGTTTTAATTTAATAATACCCAGCCTTATTGCAACATGAAAAAAGAAGGAAATCTCCCAAATACTGGGGGTGTGCCAAACAGGCCCTATTTGATTCAGATTCGGCCCAAACTGGGAACAGTGATTCGATTCATTGATCTGGATCACTGTCCCCGATTTGATTTGGCCAAGTTTGAATCTGAAGATCTGATGCTGATTCAGAGAATTGGTGATTCAGACACAGACACAGCTATAAATGTTGTTTCTACATACCTCAAGGTACCAGGTGTGGCTCATGAATGCTGCGATGCTGGGGCAGATGGAGCATCCCACAGGAGCATGGCGGGGAGGGGACTCCCCCTGCGTCCCCATGACTTGGCAATTGGCCGCAGGTAGACCCTGGGTGCCTCCCCAGACCCAAGTAGGTATCAGTCACTGAGGCAGGGGGGGCTCCCCAGTGGACCCAGAAGTGCCTCCATGCGCCCCAGCACTGCAGCACTCACAAGTCCCTGCTGCCTAGAGGTACATAGAAAAACCATTTAAAGCTGTCTCTATGTCCGAATTGCCAAACCTTTCCAAATCAATTCAGAGGGTTCTGATTCGATTTGGAGATTCGGCCACCGAATCGGGCCAAATCTCCACCGAACCAAATCAGGAACCAAAGCTTCATGAAGCCCTACCAAATACCCTAAATTTAGCATTTATATGTAAAAGGTACTGGAATAATTAACAAGATAAAAAAAAAAAATCACAAAAATGTACCCGATTATTTGACGTATGAAAGTTACAATCCTGACTGAGAAGGAACTACACATAAAATAATTCCTCTTTAGAGGAGATGTGTGATGCTATGCATTATCATATCTGCAAGATGCGACAAAACCTGAAATGTAAATCCTGTACGTAAATCTTTAAAATCAAAGATATTTAATTGGATATGTACATAATGAAACAAAAAAGTTGGAAAGATGATATTATTTAAAAACTATAGACTTTAATTCAATAGTTTTGCTGACCAACTGTTTCATGACAGACACTGTCTTCCTGATCATGCCACTAGACCCTTAGAGAAACCATTGCTCTGCAACTGTCCATATGCATATCCTTCCTTTTCAGATATTTTTTTTCATTTTACAGTAAATCCAGAAACCACATGCTTATCTAATAATATTTCTATAGCACATGGGAACTGTACATCTTAAGAAGATTTTGAAGAACTTCATCTACTAGCCAAAAGATTTATGACAAATATTGCAAATGAGAGTCTATATTAAATGCCAAAATTCATCAGCCTAAAGGAAAAATAATGCACTGATTTCAAAAGGTCTCAACTACTTGCAAATCTGACCATGTTTCCATAGATTGAATTAGGTCTTTAAGAAAAGATTAAATACAGTTACAGCAACATCTGGGTTTCAAACCTATTAGAGAGGTACTCAATGCAGTGGAACCTATAAGCATTAAGCACTGTTTAAAATTAGGTTGTTTCTTTATTCAGATATGCAGGCTTGATGAAATGACTTCAACTTTAATGTTACCTGATAAATGCAAACTTTAATTAAAACTTCCAAAATTCTTTTAAAAGAATGAAACATCAAAACACTTCCAGTAAGAGACTGTCACCAAGAGTGCCAAGGAAGAAATCTTAAATTTAATAGTTTCATAGTTGGTAGGGCCAGAAGGGACCAGAGCTGATCATCAAGTCTGACCCCCTGCTATGGGCAGGAAAGAATGCTGGGGTCAAACGACCCCAGCAAGGTGTCTATCTAGCCTTCTTTTAAAGACCCCCAGGGTAGGAGCGAGCACCACTTCTCCTGGAATTTAGTTCCAGATTCTACCTGCCCTGACTGTGAAGTAGCGCCTCCTGATATCTAGCCTGAATGTACTCTCCATCAACTTATGGCTGTTATTTCTTGTTACTCCTAGTAGTGCTCAGGAGAACAGGGACTCTCCCATAGGCTGCTGGTCCCCCTTGGCCAGTTTACAGATGGCCACCAGATCCCCTCTCAGCCTTCTCTTGGGGGCTGAACAGGTTCAGGTCCCACAGCCTCTGCTTGTAGGACATGCCTTCCTGCCCCCTGATCATGCTTCCCCAGGATTGGCCCTCCTCTGGACCCTCTCAAAGCTGGCCACATCCCTCCTGAAGTGCGGCGCCCAGAACTGGACACAGTACTCCAACTGCAGCCTGTCCAGTGTCGCATAGAGGGGGAGAATCACCTCCTTGGACCTACTCGTGATGTATCTGTGGATGCACGACAAGGTACGGTTAGCCTTCCTGACTGTCCTCACATTAGCAGCCCATGTTCATTTTGGCATCAGTAATGACTCCAAGATCCCTTTTTGCCTCTGTGCTGACAAGAAGGGAGTTCCCCAGCCTGTAGGTATGCTGCTGGTTCTTCCTACCCAGGTGCAGTACCTTGCACTTGTCAGTACTGAATCCCATCCTGTTACAGCCTGTCCTTCTCCTGTAGCATGCCCACTTCTCCACACAGCTGCAAATTTGAACAAGGTGCTTCTCCCCCTCGTCCAAGTCGCTGATTAAGATGTTGAAAGTGCGGGCCCAAGGACCAAGCCCTAAGGGACCCCACTGCCCACATCCCTCCAGGTCAAAAATGACCCATCCACCACCACTCTCTGGGTGCAGCCCTCCAGCCAATTTGCAACCCATCTGACCGCACAGGCATCAACACCACAGTCACCTAATTTTTCAATGAGAATGGGGTGAGGGACAGTGTCAAACGCCTTCCTAAAGTTCAAAAAGACTATGTCCACTGCAACACCTGTGTCCAAGGATTTTGTGGCCTGGTTGTAGAAGGCCACCAGGTTGGTCTGACAGGAGCCATCTCAAATGAACCCATATTGGTTACCCCTAAGCATAATCTTCCCTGCTGGTCCCTCACAGATGTGCTCCTGGATAATTTTCTCAAAGACCTTCCCCAGGACTGAGGCAAGACTAACAGGCCTATAGTTTCATGGGTCCTCCTTCCTCCCTTTTTTGAAAATGGGGACTATGTTGGCCCTTTTCCAGTCCTCTGGCACCTGGCCAGATCACCATGAGTGCTCGTAAAGCTGTGCCAGGGGTCCTACAATGACCTCTGCTAATTCCCTCAGCGCTCTGGGGGGGAGATCATTAGGGCCTGCTGATTTGAAGACATTTAGTCCCACTGGAAGTTCCCTGACTAGGTCCTCACTGACACTGGGCCTGGCGGCGCCTCCCCTGGGTCCATCAGGGATTCCGGTGGGGTGGATGACCTGGTCCCTGCTCAGAAAAATGGAGGCAAAGAAATTGTTAAAGAGGTTAGTTTTAATTAGTAATGTATATTCTGACTGTTCCCTTTGTAGACCTCTCCAAAAAATCCCTCTCCATTCTGCCATAATATCATACCAGAAACTCCTCTAGATAGTTCTTCAATGTAACAAAAAGGCTTCCCTAATTTAGCTTGCAGACTGATAAATATTACTTCCTCTATATATACCTTCTCATGTTTAAGAGCATTTCAGTCTGAGCAACATAACTGGCTGCCAAAAACGGCTACTGAAAAATAGGAGAAACATACACACACAGTGTTAGATTTCATTAATACGGCACGTGTAAACTTGATATCATTTACTCATCCTCCATTCAGAGAAAACTGTCCAAAATTAAATATTTACTCAGCTTCCCAAAACTCTAAAAACTTATTTATAAACTTCTATGTGGGAAATAACATACGATCTATTTATTTTCATCCCAAATTCTAAAATGGTAAGGATTGCTACAAAAAAATTGAAACATTTTTTTCTAATACATGCAACCTTTGGAAACAGTGTACCAGACAGCATGGCACAGACGGTAGAAATTTTCTACTGATTATACTGAACAGAAATGCAATTAAAACAAAATTATGGCTAAAACGAAAGAAAAACATTTCTGTATATGCTCATGTACAAAAACAAGGACATCTGTGTTTTATTTGTAGCACTGAGCATGTTGCTGGGGCTCAAAATAAAAAACAGTGGCATAAAAAGGATGAAAGAATGAAGATATATTCATATTTGCACTGCTAAAATGTATTATTACATTAATATCTGTGGGATCCAATTCATAATCCTGGAATACAATCTCAAAGTGTTCCCAACAGTTCCCAATTATTGATCAGTTCTTAGCAACCCAAGGACAAAAAAAAGACATTACACAGAAAGAACATTTTGAACAGGTATAAAATGTCACTCTCATACCAAATGTTCCATTAAATATATTAGTTGTAAGAGGGATTTTTGGAGGCCTCTAGCTCATACATTATATCAGCTTCTGGGCAGATTAGGAACATTCAAACTCCTATAATTCACAACTGTCACATCACTGAGAAATTACTTTCTTCTCAAGAATATATGCAAGAGAAGTTCAGTTTTTGGACTTCCACAACCAAGACCTAGTAACTCTTCCTTGGAGTACTGACGTTACATGTTACACTTTGACCATGCTAGATCTGTGGACTGTTATGCAGCACTGAATTTAAAACATGTTGTGACCAGTCGCACATTATGAGTTAATAATGCTTCCTGCCTGCACAGCTCTGACTTGCCATTAGAGGGCAGATAATCAGGGGCAAGGCTAGAAGCCAAAATAGAGCCTGGACTCCAGCAGGGGTGGAGGGGAGGGCCAGTCCCCCATGGCCATTAATACGGTCTAACTGTAACATTTAGACCATATTATTATCATTATAATCTATACCCCTTGAGCAGTTATGCCCCAAACGTACTGTTCAGCCTAAAAATTTAAGCATGCCAGACATTTGTATTAAAAATTATGTAAATCAATAACAGCAATAACTGAATAATATGAATGAACAAGTTAGTGAACTTGTATGCTTTTATCAGAAAGTATTTGCGTTCATATGGAGCATCCCAGCATTATAGCTATACTGATGGAAGTTGGTATTCTCTCTCACGAATATAGCTATGAGAAGCAAGGATTTCTTAGTGTGGTATCTTTTATTGGACCAACTGGACAGTGGGAATTAAGTTAGACAAGCTCTCAAATGCAAGACATTCTTCCCCAGATCTGATCACAAGGAGCCAGGCATGGCATGCTACTTTTTCTAATGAATTACATATTGCATAGTTAAAAAAAAAAACTAACATAAGCTTTTTGTTCAGAATAAAACAGAGAAGTACTTAATATTTCTTCCTGAATAAATATATTTTTTCTACTTACTACAGTTATGCCAGAGATTATCTACTACCATGTGTATTACAATAGGTAAAATGGTTTGTCTTTATAGAGCTTTAAAAACAGTGTTTTTTAATTATATTTTACTGAATGGTACAACCAGTTCTTCAGCTCTCATATGCTGAAAGTAAGGCTAAAATCAACACCTCTAAAGAGACATGCTACAAGAAGATTTTTGCTTAATGAAATGTGCTTTTGCAGGGACTGCAGAAAATTTGCAGAATCAAAGTTAATACTATTATAACCAGCAAACAACAACCAGATAAGATTTCATGTTTCTTGTTTAATTTTATAATTAGGAAAGTATAGTTTTTCCCATTTACTACTTGTAAGAAGATAAACCAAAGAATAAATCTGTAAGAGTTAAGATAAACTATGTAACCTAAAATTTTAAAAAAACACCATAAAAACAGAGACACACTACTTGACAAATACTCCAGATTATTCTCTTAAATTGTAATCAACAATTGCTTTAGGCCCCTTCTGCTGACCAGACAGACTCCGTGTAAATCTGCTTAATTGGTTCATTAGTGCAATTTGATTCTACTTGTTCCCTAATTTTCTAGAAAGGCTCAGCTTCCTTTTTGCAGATCCATATGGGCGGAAGCAGATCTGTAAAAATTGGCTAGGAAAGCAGTACTCCCAAATCCCTTCAACTGGTCAACAACACATACGTCCTTGGTAAGCGAACGCAATGACCATGAGGAAGTCCACTACTGTACCAAAGAGTTCAGATGTGTCCATCTTCAGAAGATTTATCTGTAAAAGCCCCTCTCAGGAGATTTTTACAGGCTGGTTCATACCTCACAGTTATATCTATTGGTAAATGGAATAAATATAATTTTGTAATTGAACAAAGAAAAAGAAAATATATTTGTAGAAGGTGAAATAAAAATCCAATATCAATAATTCTCTTTAACTGAAAAGCCTACATTTTAATGCCACGATGTTACCAGCTTGGTGATCTCAGTCTAGTTCCTAAGGACAGGTGGAGGACAGTCATGGAAAGAGACAACCCCAGAGGAGATAGGAAAAATCAAATGCTCTCTCAAAAATAAAAGTAGCCTCCCTCCAACTCCAGTTAGGTCACAACGGTAGTGGACTTTCTAGTGGCTTTAGTGCTGCTCACATTGCACCTAACCTATACATACACCAACAATATCTTATATACTCATATTTTCTTGCATACCGCACATCCTAATGATACATACCTTTCTTTTGGAAGGCCAAATTTAGAAAAATGAAAATAGATTACTTGCTAACTTAGAAAGTAAGTCCTCCTGAACACCCCATTTCCAGAAAGTGTGGCATCCCATGAAACAGCCTGGCTGAGGCAGCAGAAATTTCCTGGCGGCAGGACATTAATAAAAGCTAGTTCCCAGACCTTTGGAAGGGCAGTAGCAAGACTGTCTACTACTTCACCTAGTAAGACTGCCTACTATCTTCCGGGCAATAGCTGCCCAGATGGCAGAGCAGGGACACCCCATCTGGGTCTGGCAGGCATGCAGCCATGGGGCCACAGGTCTAAGGGGTAAAGGCTGTTGCAGGTGGCAGCAGGTCACAGTTAGGCAGTAGCCCCCACTGCCAGACTGCTGCAGTGGGCAGAGGGTGCAGGAGCCACTCCAGGTTAGGGCTGCTACAGCAGTCCAGCTGGCACCAGGGGCTAGTGTTCCCAGATACCAACTGGCTGGGCCTCAGAAGCTCTTGAGGGAAGTAGCACTGAGCTGCTCACCAGGGCAGGTTTTTATACTGCTGGGGCCAGCACTGGTGCTGGCCTCAGGCTCTAGCTCCCCCTGACTACAGATCTGGAAGAAGCTTGGCAGGGTTATTTTGCCCCAGTTGGCACAACTTGCCCCACACCAAAGTGCATGTCCAGGCATGTGCAATGAGGCAAAAATCCCCGGCTCAAATTTGTGCTGCTCCTATTTGAGCTGCTGCAAGCACAAGTGCCTGCACGTAGAGACACTCCCATGGGTCTCCATACTCAGTTGGAATACCAAGAAAAAATTCAGGCTCCTGCCAGAACCAAGCTAATAGCCAAGAGCAACCAACCAGGAGGGCCTACCATTTAAAGGGAAGCATCTTAGAACAGGGGTTGGCAGGCAAGATCCAGCCCACCAACTCTTTAAATCTGGCTCATAAAGCTGTGGCTTCAACAATTTAGCAGTGAGGGGCTTTGCCTGTGCCACACTCCAGCTGGGTGGGTGCCCAGGGCTTCCACAGGTGAGAAGCTCTCTTTGTCATGTGCAGGTGCTGGGCAATAGGGAAAGACAGCAGAAAATGTTGGGCCCTAGTACTCACCCACCTTGAAACTTGAGCTAGGTTGTTATGGCCCCCAGGTGGAAATATTGCTGACCCTTGCACTAGAACTGGGTTGTCAGGCTCTCCTTGGGCCCTGGGCCAGATCTGGACCACATGACTCTTGTGAGATGACCCAGCCTAGTGCATGAGGACTACCACAGTGGCCAACATGGCAGAGCAGTGGCAACCAGTCCGGCAGTGAGGAGTCCAGTGGCAAAAGTTCCTGGGGAGCGAGTCCCATTCAGGGTTGGTGGCAGCAAGCCATGCCCAGCAGGGGCCAGAGGGTCCCAAGTCCTGTAGCATACCACCTCCCCCACGCCACAACTTCCAGTGCCTCCCAGTTGTTTGATGGGCCAGATAGGCTCTGTGGGCTGGATATGGCCTGCAAGCCACACATCTGACACCCCTACCCTACAACAACTATCACCCATGGAAGCAACGTATGGGAACCCATTCGCACAGTGCAGAAATCAGATGGGCTGGACCTAAACAAGTCATCTGAAAGAGTGGTGGGGTGACAGGCAGCACCTGACCTGATAAAAGGGATTAGAATTTTTTAAGAGTACAAATCCTGCTCCATAGAGTTCCTCTTTCGTAAGATGACACACTGGTAAACGACAGGAAGATTATGCAGGAGTATCAAGGAAAAGCCCAACTTCCTTGCACACACACAGAGCATAAAGACTACCAGGAGGGGTATGCACAGTTCTAGTAGGGAGAACGTATAGGTTTTGTTGTTTTAGTTAAACAAATGTGACTTTAGCATGCTTTAAGAGTAATGGCTACTGCAGTTTTGCCTCTTATGTCAGCATGTGCATTTCCTTTGTTTTAATTTCCCGTGTTCCTCAAGAGTTTCAGCATGTAATTAGAGGATGCACAACTTCACTGGAATTGTAGAGAATCTGGAATATTTGCTGACAGTAGAACGGTAGCTGCTTCCAACACACAGTTTTTGTCATGCTTGGGAGTGTGTTATCGGTCTGTCTGTATGGTAGCCTTTGAAATATTTCAAAAGGCATGTCAAAGCTCAGAACAAGATACAGTATCTAGACTCTGCCCAGATCCAGCAAACTCAGAAGCGTGCAGAATCCAGTGGGTGAGTAAAAACACAAATTGAAATCCATCTATAACCAGGAGCTGGACTGAATTGTGACATAAAGAAATAATGCAATTCTCATTAGAAAAGATAACATAAGATATTTGAAAGAGGACCAACACTGGCATGGAAAAGGGGGAGAGACTGGTTCTTAGGGCAGATTCTCAAAGGGAGAAATTTCTAAAGCAGCAATTCACAAGAGGTCTAAGGACATGAGTAAATAATAAGCTTAGACATAAGCGCTTGTAATATAATATGACAATAAAGACATCAGGTATTTTGGCCTGCATATTAGACATTACTTCCCTTCTCACTTTATATAATGCTTATAATCCTGCAATTAGAGTACTGTGTTCAGTCCTGTGGCACCCCCTAGCAGAAAGGGATAGATGAATCAGTAAGGGTATGTACAGCTGTTACGTTCAGATCGACCTAACTAAGCTTAGGTCACTCTAAATGCCCATCTGTACAGGAATCGGAGGGGTAAATAGCCCAAAAAACTGGCAGGCCTGACCCAAGTTAATTCTCCTGAACAGGTGAAATAACTTACATCAGGAAAAGGTTAACCCAATCTACTGGGTGCCTGTACACACTGGAGTGCAGCCCCAGGGCTGGGAAAGCCCAGCTGCTCACTCCAGCCCCAGGGCTGTGCTCTTCCTACCCCCACCACCATGACCAGGCTATTTTTGGCCCCATACACCCCCCCCCCATGCCTACCAACTCACCACTGCTCCAGGACGCACTAGCTCCCCCCTGAACTCCCCGTGAGTCTTTAACTGCAATTTTCAGACATTCATGACATCATAAACCACTACACAACGGAGCTTTCAAAACAATTTTGACAAACCTGTCAGTGATTTTCTAGGGGTTACTCGCCAAAATTGTTAGATTGTGTAAGGTGTTTTCTTCCCCTTTTGGTTTTCTACTTTACATGATCCTACACTATAGATGACCCTCCCTAAAACACATTTTCCTTTGCATTAATTTGAATTAATCCGACTGGCAGGATACAACAAAACACAGACAGATAATTAAACTGAGCTGCAAGGGCAGCTGGAAAAACGCAGCATGCATCTTGCTTATTTACATTTAACATCTACCCACCACAATTTGTATGTATTTACAATTATAGCTAGTACAAGTCAGCTGGTCAGGAGTAAACCATTCTATAAAAGACAACAAAACAAACCTGATATAAATAGGCACACCCCATATTATCTCACATTCAGGCAAACTGATTTCAGAAAGGCAAGTCTGATACTTATCTCCTGAAGATAAGTACACTTTAGATCTGCTGATCCAGATGCAGATCAGGACCACAGAAGCCACAATTTCCAGAATTTTGAGCCCTATCTGAAAATGTTCTGCTCCAACACAACAGAAGCTGGAAGCCAAAAGTGTATTAACAGACAACAGAGAAATAATGCACATGAAGAGGTTCCTAAGGCATAAAAACAATAAAACACAAACCTAATTAGTTTTAAAACAGATGTAGATGTTGATATAAGCAAAACAATAGGCAATAGTATTTTTCAATTAATAATACCAGCAAGCAAATACAGTGCTGCATTATCCTTAAGAAATAGTTTCTGAATGATCTTTCAGAAATGTACTATTTATAATAGAACTAAATTCTTTGAACTCTTAGTCTAAAATGTTGCTTTACTGAAAACTATGGGCAAATAAAAATAAAAGTACTGCTCATGCAACATGCTTTTCTGACCATCAAGAGACCATTAAACTGCATCACTCTGACATGGAAAGGATTCAGATAACCATATAATACTCCAAATTGCTAATGCAATTTGCTAAAGACACAATTATAGATTTTATTTATTTTTTTTACTGCGTGGATGACCCAAACATTGGTTGTATCTGGAAAAATTACGCATTACATGCGGTTCTTGAAGCCAGGACATGAATGGATCTACAAAATACAATACCATCACCACCACACAAAACAAAACCAAATCTCCCAGTTTTGCCTGATCAGGATATGACATCTGCTGGGGGGGAGGGAGGAAGGACAGATTAAAAAAGGAAAAAAAATATGTTTGTAAATTACAGGCAGCCCTTGACTTGCAGCGATTTGCACTTGTGGCGCTCCACCATTTACACCCATGTTATTACTTATGGTGCTGGATCCTCACACTTACAGCACTACAGGGACATTTACAATGAAAAAAGAGGGCAGCAAAATAAACATCCCTGGAACAGTTTCTCAAAAAGCCATCAAGTGGCCCTAAGCCTCCCCAAAAATCTCCCCAAACAAGCCCTTCTGAATTCCATGACCCTGATGATGGTGGTCCTTCACCTTCTGATTAAATAAAATTTTGTGTGATTAGTTACTGTATTGCCCTGTTTAATCAATTTATATACAGTCCACTTTAGAAAGCTTTGTACTGTACAGTGTATAGCATTTATAGTTGATTAAATAGTTGATTTAAATATGGTCTTTATGGTCATTTCTGTAAAAAGCTGGGCATCAGGCCCTTGGTCAGGAACATAACCTCCTATTATAACATTGTTTCTATGGAAAAATCAGATTCGACTTGCATTGTTTTGACTTACAGCACCTTTTCCAGGAACATAACGCACCGTAAGTACGAGGACTGCCTATAACGAAAATCTACTTGGAAGTCGCAGAATAATTTCTTGGCTTACCTTCACTCATTGTAATCTTTGATCAAACAATACATAATACTTCTGAATGACCATGGCTGCAGCTTCTCCAGTGAATTAAAGCACTTTTGGTTCATGACCCATTCCAGCCTCCTTAAAGTAAATTATGGCTCCTCTAAACAAAACAGTACAAGAATATACTGATACCGCTTTCCCAGCTATACCAAACCACTCACCACACTTTTTGTAAGAAACTAACCCAGGAACTGGATTAAGGTTCTGAGCAGAGACCAGAAATCATGCTCACCATGACTGATTAACTGAGTGAATGCCTATCTTCATGTTTGGCTGAGCTGATTTCCAAGTCTAAGAAGTTAAGGCTTTTCAGTTGACTTTTAAGGTTAATAACATATTTGGGGCAGTTGCTACCAAGCATTAGAGAGCAATCACTTAGTACAGGGGTCCTCAACTCCTGGCCCATAGGCCAGATCTGGCCCACAGGACTCCCCATGGGTTTGGGGAGCAGCAGTAGTGTCAACTACTACTTCCTTAATGCCAAATTAATGGATCCGTGGGGAGCCCCACAGGCTGGATAGCATGGTTCTGTACACTTGGATGCCTCCATGTACTGGCATAATCAAGAGTGTGGAATTGGCCTGGGCCAGCATATGGCTGCTTCTAGTGCATAGGGCCTGATTCCACTCAATGATTGTGCACAAGATCTGACCCATGGACTGGCCCTGGGCCACTCATCTGGCCAACAGGGCCAAAGGCTGGGTGCCACCAGCTTAGTACTAAGGATATTTCTCCTCTTCCACTGTAAGTTATTTACATAACTATCCATACTGAAAAAGTTAACCCCATATTTCTCTGGCTTTCTCAGCCACACTGGATCAGAGCATGGTGGAGAAGTAAAAGCTTTCTGTTGCCTCTAGACCTTGGATGTAGGAATGTTGTCTTCTTCCTTTGCCTTTCAAGTTCTACCAAGCTTCCTTGATATAATGCAATAATTAGCAGTTGTAATGGAGCTACTGCTACCTGACAAAAAGACTGTCCTAAAAAAAGCTATATGAATTATGGCAATTTAATTTTTTTTTCCCCTCAACACAAAGAAGGAACTCTACATACATATCCTCATTTGATCAGGAATCAGTTACAGTTCCGCTTAAACTGATAGCTTCTTACTCCAGATCTCCTTCAGAGGAATGGAAGGCATTCTGTTTTAATGCAAATATGAGCGTCTTGATTTGCTGAAAACATCGTTTTCAAAGATACTGATAATTCCCAATAAGGTCAACAGAAGTTCCAAGGCCCCAACATGTCTAAGTTGAGCCTTTATCAAAAGTCGAATTTTGGTAAAGGCAAATGATTAAAGCAAAGTATATTGGACACTTTAAAGATATCACAAAAAATTGTGTCTAAAGGAACATTTAGGATATATGGGTACCATAATGAAGATAGTAGGACAGAAATACAGATACCTGTTTCAGCATTATTATAACCTTGCAATGTTAACATTTCTCTCTCTCAGAAAGTCTAGTTTAACAAGTATTTGGTTTAAGGGTGCTCTTCTGTTAAAGGGAATTTCTGTAGGCAGAGTTTCTTATTCCTACCACTCCCCTTCAAAAAGAAAAGACAATTAAATAAATTGCAATTTTTTTCACCAGCCAGAACAGAAATATGGTAATTAGTATAATTATGCCTTTTGTGCATCTCTTTTCCCCTCCTCCCTTTTCCTTCCCCTCACTTTCCTTATTTCTATTCCCAGCCCCTCTCCTCTTTTTTAGTTTCAGATTCTTGCAGATTCCAAATTCAAGTGGCTGGGTGGCCAAATACCTCAAAGTGCACACCAGCAGGAACTGCGCATCATAGCGAGCAGCACCAGTTGTGGCCACAGGCCCGCAAGCTGTACACCCCAAGCTAAGATGTACAGATCTACTCACTGTCCACCACCTTGCCAGCCCCCTTTCACCATGCATGTGTCACCTCACCTTCAGCTCCTTGCAGGCTTCCCTGCAGCAGTGTGCCATAAGGGTGGTCTGGGCTGCCAGCTCCCCTAACACAGCAAGCTACACCATGCTGTAGTGTCCCACATGCTGCAAAAGAGGCATGCAGTAGAAACCCAGGAGGGAGGAGGAGCCCCTAGACTCCAGCTGCTGCAGCTGGAGCAAAAGGGGCAGAGGTGATCAGGTAGGAGGACAGGCACCAAATGTTAACCCCTCACAGGCTGCATGAAACCTGCAGACTATCAGTTGAACATCCCCACCTCACATCATGGTAGCCTTCAAAGAATACTGAAAGGAGCCCTCTGTAGCTTGCATTATATTCCTTTAGGTAGCTAAAAGTATTATTGCTTACTCTTGGACTATTTGTTTTTGGGTGGGTTTTTTAAAATTTGTATTTGTTTCCTCCTCCCTAGAGCAAATGCAGTGGGAGGGTGAGGCCAGCACCCTGCTCCCTGGAGGTGGCAGCGGTGGCGTGGGGTGCTGGCCAAGGGGGATGGAATGGCAAGCTTCCCAACTTCCCCCTCTCCTGGGAGGTGGCAGCGCAGGGTGCTGGTGGCAGAATGCAAAGTGCTGGCCTTGCCCCCCCAGCTCTAGCCTTGCTGCTGCTGCTGGGCCCCAACAAAAGCCAGCAGGGAGGGGGAGGCAGCAGGGAGGAGGGTGGGGAGGGAAGCAGGAAGGGAAGAGGAGGCACAGTGGTGCTGCCCCGTGGCTGCCAGGCCCTGAGAACAGCCAGGAGGGAGGAAGAGAAGTGGGAGGGAGGGAGGGAGTTGCACATGGCCGGACATTCAGCAGTGACAGCACTAGGTGGCAGTTGTGGCAGCCACATGCTAGCTTCCCCCGCACCTGTCATTTGTGTACCATTATAGGGTATAATGCATGTTCCCTCCACTTTTGAAGTGTTAAAAACATTTTTAGTGCTACCCATCTGACATCTGTCCACAGCCAGTCTGTATAAATCTTAAGGGGTCACAAATATCTTTAAATGTTTTGTTAGTGTTCAGTTCAATCTTCTATGCCTTCACATAATCTATTGTATATTATTGCTTTTGTGTGCTACTGCTGAAGAAATAGATGCCATATTCCTAGGCTGTATACCCTGTCCCTGATTGCATGATCTGTTGCTGAGTGTGATGGTTATTAACTAACAAATGCTATTTACAGAACTGCATGCGTTCCTAATGTCGTCAGCAATGATGGCAAGCAAGCACTGATATAAATTAATAGCAAAAGACCAGCTCAAACATTTGATTGTCTAACCTACAAATGACATTATCCCCAATAAAACTCTGTAAGGATGTGGGAGGGGCTAGATTAATGAATCAGGATGAAATTAGTTACTGAAAACTATTTTCCTTTAAAAATAATGTAATTTTTTTTATCACTTTCTAGGGGCTGTAGGTGAAAAAAAAAGATGTCCTAGTAGCAATTAGAAGCAAGGATCCTGGTTTTCTGTGATTAAAAACTGCAAATTCTCTGATTAAAAACCCAAAATCCATGATAAAAATTAAAGGCCCCCCACAATACCCCCCCAGAGTTGCTGGTGCCCCTCACTTCCCCCCACAGCCTCCTCAACCCTCCTGATGCCCTTCACTCCCTCACAACAGCCCCCCAGACTCACAGGCACAGACACGCAGACACAAATGCACACACAGATACTGACATCCACCCCAGCAGGTAAGTGTGGGGGGGGGGGAAGGAAGGTGCTGGGAGGGGTAGATCAAGAAGGGGAGGAACATGCCCCTGTGCCCACTTTCAAGAGCAGGGTGAGGGCAGGGGTGCCACTCCATATGTCCCTGCCCGGCTGGAAGAGGTCAGCCCAGTAGTAGTAACTCACTCAGGGCCAAAAGGGGGAAATCCCCGAACAGAACTGTGCTCCATTACCTGTGCAGAGATTCCAGATATACAGAAGCAGCATAAGTCCAAGCTGGGAGAGCCAGTGATAGACTGGCTAGTTCGAATGTATAGTGAAGGGGCCTCTGCAACATGAGTGAGCCGTACCAAGGTGGCCCAATTCATCCTGTGTCCCAAGCTCCAGTTGAATCAGTTTGCAGGAGGTGATGGAAATGTTACTTTGTTTTCTGCTGCACTACAGGCAACCACCACCAGTTATAGTAATATAGAAGAGCTTAACCCTGCCCCTCAGGTGTGGGCCAATTTAGAGGATGCTGTCCACTGCTTGTATCTGTTAGCACCAACTGAAATCATTCATGCAGCAGTTTGGACTCACATGCCAGATGCAAAAGTCGTGATAGCACCATTGTGGAGGAGGTTTTGCCAACAAGCACCAACAGAATGCACCTTAGCCCTGTTGGCCTTGGAGTCAGAAGTGGTGGATCACCCGGTAAAAAATGTGATCTGGCAATTGGTGCAACTTCTACCCATTTTGCAGAAGTGTCATCAGAAGGATTCTCTACCCTGAGGGTGGAACTGTCAACATTTTCCCAGGCGCATGAGGGGCCACCAGCCTTTACCTCCTCTGATCGTATTGCCTAAGAAGTCCAGCCAGCCCGACCCCCAAAGAAAGGGGACGTCATGGGGACAGTAGGTTTGCCCAACTCCAATTACTTGATAAAGGGTTCCTTTCCTCCCCTTCAAATCCGCGAAATCTAAAATGCAAATCTGGGCACCCATGTCTAACAGCATATCGACTGACTTTTCACTTTTCTCTAATTCAGTCTGTACGGGTATCTGGATTGAGGGGCCAATATTAATTATCAGCCTTAACAGAAAGCATCCAGTGTTATGGGCCTGTGTATATAGGATTCATTGATATCAAGGACATGTTTTTTTGCTATTCCCATCCATGAAAGTCACTGGCCAGTATTTAATTTCACGTGGATAGGGCAGTGGTATACCTACACTGTGTTGCCCCAGGGGTCGATACACAGCCCAACCCTGGCTCGTGGGGTTCTAGCTACCGTAGTTCATGAGGTCCAAGAAGAGTATCTCCACGTATGCATCTGGCAGTATATAGACAACATCATGGTGGGCAGTCAAGACAAAGAGGCTGCCACCAAGGCCTTGAATCATTGAGAGAGAAATTGTGTACCTTCGGATTCACGCTGTCTGATCAGAAAGTCCAAGAAGTAGGGCCCCAGTGTGAATTTCTAGGAATAGAATGGCAGAATGGGGAGCCCACAATACCAGCTGAAGGGTTGCAGAGAATAGTACAGACCCCGACCCCCACCAATGTAAAAGAACTGCAGGCTCAATTGGGAGCATTCAATTTTTAGTGTATGCATGTTCCTGAGTTTAGTGTATTAGCTCATCCATTTTATAACCTACACAAGAAGAGGACTAAATAAGAATAGGGTCCTAAGCATAAATATGCCTTATAGGCCCTTAAAGAAGCAGTAACTGTCCATGCCTCCTTAGCAGCACGGTGTCCAAAAAGAAAGCTTTAGCTCCATACAAGTGTCTCAGAAGGGGGATGTGACAGGAGTCTTGTTTTTGGAGTCTCTCCACGCGTGCAACTCCGGACTCCTGCAATGGGCCCACCGCCCGCCTATTCTCGCCTGCCACGTCTTGAGCTTGTTTATAAGTGAAGAATGATGAAACTTAGCGGGAAGCTGCCCATTTGTATGCGCCCCGATGGCAGGGGGCGCTGTCTGCGGCTCCTTTTCCTCCCCTGCACCGCAGCCCAAGCCTCTCAGATGGTACTGGAATGCTCTCACTAGGGCCATGGTACTAGATCCCGGCCCTTCGCTCGCCCTCAGGGCTCTTCGATGCCCCTTCTCACTCCTGGGGTCCCTCACTGCCCCCTCACTCTGCTCCTCACTGCCCTCAGCGCCAGGGCTCTTTGCTGCCCCTAACTCAGGGGCTCCTCACTGCCCCTCAGTGCCAGGGCCCTCCACTGCCCCCTAACTCTGGGTTTCCTCGGTTGCCCCCTAGTCGGGGCTCTCTGCTGCCCCCTAACTCAGGGGCAGGGCCAACGTGCCCCCCAAACAAAACTGTGCCCTCTTTGGCACCATTGGTTGTGCCCTCTGGGCACCAGGAACCCCCCAGATTACTGGGGAGCTCCCGTGAGGCCTCCTCACACCCCTACAGCCTCACCCGGTCCTTGGGTATAACCATAAGCAAAAAAAAGGAATCAGCCCGCCGGCTACAACATAACCCAAAAGCCTACCGGCTTATAACCCAAGCTCATAAACCCCGCTCCACTCCACGTGAGCTCTACCTTACCTCCGTCAGAGTTCCCTTGCCCCTGCATCATTGCAGCCCGTCCGGGTAGTCAGGCTCCAGCCATTGTTCCGGGGTGCTCAGCTCGCCCACAGAGCTCCTGCTCCTGTGGCTGCCGGAGGGGAACTGAACTCCTGGCCTTCTGCCTGGACTTAAGAAGGGCTAAGCTCCACCCCTTCCTGGCTCCAGGCTTCCCCGGTCGCCCTAGCAACCCACACTGGCACAGTCTTAGAGACTGGCAGTTGTGCTTCCCCTTTTGTGCCACTAGGGGCCTCTCCTGAGCCTTTTCTCCTCTCAGTCGCAGGACATCTGAGAGCCCTGCGACAGGGGACCACATTGGAGCCTGTGGCAGAAGGAGTCCTCAGAGGCAGAAAGAAAACCCCTTGGCTTTTGGAGCCGAAGCTGGAGAGGGGCAGAAGCAAGGTATACTCTTAGAACAAATGTCGTGTGCAGCAGTGGCAGCCCTAAAAGCCACAGAAGCGCTAAAAGGAGAATTACCTACAGATATCACTAGTCCAATAGCTATTCTCGGAATGGCTCTGTCAGACCACCAGCTGCCACCTGAGGGAAGAGCCCAAGACATGGTCCAAAAGTGGATTTATTACATTGAGTAACTCCAAAGGGACGGCCTGAGTTAGGGTCACAAAAAGTATGATTAACGTTTATCCTGACCCAACAAGCTGCAGTGAACCTCCACCCATCAAGGAAGCACCTCCTTTCTCGCCTGAAATTGAGGCCTCAGCCAATTTCGAAGCCTGGTTTACAGACGGGTCTGCTCGAGGTTGTGCCTAGAGAGCAGCTGCTTTGAGGATTTGAGATGGCAAGCAAGTAGTATTACAAGGCCTTGGAAAAAAGCATGCAGTATGCCGAGCTCAAAGCAGTGCTCACCGTGGCTATGTGGGAATTAGTAGGAAGTCCAGGTCCCGTAAAGTCCATTTACATTTATAGCGTCTCCTTGACAGTGGTGGAGGGATGCACTAAATGGCTACCCCTATGGAACAAGGAAAACTTTAAAGGACAAGGACAGAACATTTGGAGCCATGAGCAATAGAAAACCTTGTGGAAGTTAGCCCAAGATGAGCTCCTTCTACACATCCGACGTGTGAGTGCATCACATAGGAATAAAGCGAGGGAAAGCCTGCAGGCAAAGTAAAATAGGTATATTAATCAGTCAACCAAAGAAGAGGGCGCTGAAACCTTGTATGTTGAAGAAAATGAAGCAGCTAGTCCATCATTGCCTGACTCCTCCCACTGGACACCTAGAGAACAAGCCGCAGAATGGCTACATTGACAACACAGGCACCCCGGATGTGATGGAACCACCGGCTTGGCCGTATCTTAGGGCATTCACGTAACTAAGAAAGAGGCACAAAAATAGTTAACATTTGCATCACCTGCCAAGAGGTCAAGATGCAACTAAAACCTTTCCAGACTGTCCTGCTGTCATTACATGGGGGAAGGGTAGCATGGCAAGTATGACAATCCAATTCCATAAGCCCCCCCCCTCGAACTTTCTGAAAGCGACAATATGCATTTCTAGCCATAGAAGTTATCACAGGAATAACATTCGCCTACACCTCGGCAAAAGCTACTGCCCAGAACACTTGTGCAGCACTGGAAACTGCTAGCTGTGTATTCACCACCCACAGAACTACAGAATAATAAAGGCCCTCACTTCCGCAATCATCTTGTGTATGACTAGACCACAAAACATGGCATGTTATGGACATATCACACCCCATACCATCCGCAGCCTAACGGATTGGTAGAGCAAGCCAATGGCATCCTCAAATGCAATTTGCGGTTAGCCACTGGCCCAACTCTTAAGGACTGGGACTTGCACCTAGATCAAGCTATCAATTAGGCTAATAAGTGACCCTGTTTGGGAGGCAGCCCTATGCAACAGGCCTTTGGATTGGGTGGTCCCCACAAGCCGGCAGTAGAACGACCTAGAGGTGGTGACCCGGGAAAGCTCCAGGCAGGAGATCAGGTAGTAGTAAAGCATCCTCAAGAAGATAAATGGGAGGGGACACTATTGGCAAAAAGTATGCATAATATATAGTAGTTATTTAAGTCACGTTCATATAATGGGAGCCAAACTCCTTGCTGTCTTGTTCCTACAGATTAGATCTGTTCACAAATGCGGCAGTAACAGGGAACCTCAGCCCTGTTACTAGAAAACAGGCCCACCCCGTTAAGGCCCAAACCTTCTGGGCCCAGAAAACTGGTGTGGAAGGGGTTAATAGCTGGGCCAGGCCATCTAGTCAGCTGACCAGAAGAAGAAAGACTATAAGAACCCAGGGTAGAACAGCAGTAGGGAGGCAGACAGCTGAAGGGGAGGGAGTGCATCCCAAAGCTCCAGGGAGAAGCTGGGCATGCAGTCCAAAAGCCGGAAGCGGGAACCATGGAAACCCGGCGAGACAACAGAAGCCCCATGAGCCAACAGATGGGATCCGAAACAAGAACATGGCATAAATGTAAGAGGACATAATCGCTTGTTTTTTAATAATTATTTTATTGAGGACAGTTATGGCACTCAGACAGGACTGTCCATATTTCTTTTTTGATTACTGAACACCAGTGGTTGGGAGTGACTATTAGGGGACAGAGGAGGCCTCATTTTCAAGACCCCTTTCAGAGTGGGTATCCCAGCACCAGTGAGCGTGCAGTTCTGGGGGCAGAGACCCCAGCACCAGTGACAGCACAGCTTTTGGTGGGGGGGACAGGAACCCTGGTATTCAAAGGACTATTTTAAAAAGGCCAAGTAAAGACTGGTGCAGTTGTATTTTGTCTTGTCTTTGGACTGAAAGAGGCAGGTTTGGGCTATGCCTGGGTTTTGAACCTGCAGCCCGCTGGTTGTGTCTGGCTCCTGTGCCTCGGGGCCAGGGAGTACCAGGCTCCTTAAGGAAGCAGGAAAAGCTAGGGCCTCGGAGTCAAACCCTGTTCAATGGGTTCGGACAGGGAGGCCTAGCCAGAGAAAAATAGGGGTCAAACCATAACAGGAGAGACCCCAACATACCCAAGATAATGGGCAGTCTCCCACTCAAAAAAATAGTATTCCATCAAGTCATGGCAGGGAGATTAGGGTGGGACTGAGCAGGCCCAAGGGTGCCTCACATAAGGTGTAGATAACCAGAAAGATGGCACCGGGGAGGGCGACCTGTCACAGCAGCCATAGCCATTCCTAATTGATCCTGCTACTGAAGACAAGTCCTGTTCTATCACCTGTCTGAATTAGCTAGCACAATGAAGTGGTGGACTATTATAACTATATTCTTCTGACTAATGTCTTACTGTGTTTCCTGGGTAAGGCATGTCTACTAAATTTATTATTACTCAGATATTAATGAACTTGCTCCTGAAGATCTAAAGGAGTAGTCTGACCCTGAAGAGCATCCCCTGAAAACACGCTCAGATGACCTTCACATGGTCCAGCCACAGTATCTATACTAGAAGAAACCTGCCACCCCAGAGGAAATGAAATCCTGGTCTCTGAGTAGAAGAAACAGAATAGTTGATTGGCAGAGTGGTAACTGTCAGTGCACCTGTGGCACCATTTATTATCTAGGGTACATGCCCTACCTGAAGGCTGGAATGGCTAACTGTGGGAGGGGGGGGTAATTGTTGTAGCTCTGCTTGTTTATGGGTTTGTTGTTACATACTTCCCAAGGGAAGTATGAGCTGAGCTCAATGCCCCCGAGTCTGTGCCCCCAATTGTGCATTCTGCATCTGTTCAGCCTCTCAATCCACTGCGTTTATGGGAAAATCTACCCCCTCCCATTCCTATGGCTGACAACACTCTCCAGCGATGGTGCGAAGCCCACTAGGAGGGAGGGCGTGCTACAGGTTGGAACAAAGTTATTACATAGTTTGTAAATTATACCTACACAGAGGCGTAGTGGAATAGTACCCACTTTAATACAACTAGAAGGAGGCTGTATCCACAAGTCACCACCACTTATCTCCATCCTTTTATACCAGTGAGATTCCTAAAGCAAATCAGTGCTATAATTGAGCCAGGGCAGTGCCATTTCAGCACCCCAGTACAACATCGTCCCCATGAACAACAGTTGAAACTTTTCCACTCTCTGGGAGATGAAGCATGGTTATGGGCTCCCAAAGAGGGAAGGATAAATGTGATCTGTGAAAGAACTAGGTGTTCACTATTATCTCTGTGTTCCCCCCAGGAGGCCCTGACACCACCCATGTATAACTCCACACCCTGGTGGAGGTCACAGGTTAAAATCCCAACCATCCTAAACACTTCCTGTTCACTGCCCAGGTATTTTTCAGACCTGAACAACAATATGTCTGAGCTCCCTTTCCAAACTATTCAGCAGGAGGCCACGTACCTGAAGGGTGGGAATGACCCACCGTTTTCCATTCCATGAATACAGTTGGGTCCCATAAATGAAGAGATGCTCACTAGGGGAGGCATGCTCAAAGAAAAAACTTTAAAGCAGACTGATGAATTGTTAACTGACGTAAGATTAGAGACAGCCCCTCTTGCCCAGGCCATGATGGACACTGCTTTTAAAGCAGACAAAAATCAAACTTAGAGTACTGCTTGTGTGCAAGTTCAGTTATCATTAAACATGCATTTTTCCCAAGTAATAAACAATGTTAAAAAATAGGGAATGGCCCCCTGGCTTACAGCATCATAGAATGCCTGCAACATTTAAAAAAAGAGATACCCCTATCAAAATACCTAGATTACCACTTGGGAAAGCTGTAATAAAGGAAAGTATTCATTCCTAGTGCCAGGGGTAAAAGATAGAAACTAGACCACTGCTTACTTGCTCAGCAGGAGGCTAGGAGGAAGATACCTTTAAGACTGGAATCTGCATCGCCCCATATGGGAGATAGTTACCCCAGATGGCCCTCAGTATGTAGCACAATTCTCCTTGGTTCAAATCAGTAACCACTTAATTAGATTAGGGACCCTATGGAAAGGATGGCCTCTCAGCTCACCCAACATGACCTGCATACATGAGCTACTTAATGTGTCATATATGACAATAAGGCAATGTGTTTGTTGGAAAGGACCAAGTCACTTATTGTATAAAAATAGTACCACCTAGGCTTTGTGCAATTCGTGTTGCTTAAAAGCTAAAAGTAAAGCCGTTGCTCTACTGCAATTAAGTAACTGTACTATTGCCCTAAAATAGACAAAAATGTAATGGACAGGGCAAGCTGAGGGTTAACCAGGATCAGGAGCCAAAAGCCAGAGCCAAAAATTGAACTAGAATAAAGAGCCAAGAACTGAAATTAGGAAAGACCAAGGGTCTTATCAAAACCGGAAGCCAGAATCAGAGCCAGAAAACCAGCAAGGAAGCACATGTAAGGTCAGGAACAAGAAGCTGCATCTTTGCCGAAACAAGGATACTGTAGGCTGAGCTTGACTTCTAAGAGCTGGAGCAGGCAAGGCCTGCTGCCTGGGGCTTCAGGGGCCTGGCTGCTCCAATTGCCTCACTCAGCCCAAGTGGGACCAGGGTGCAGTTCTTGGCTTGTTTCAGGCGATGCCTGTTCAAGGGATGACTTGGCCTGATCTCCCATTGGAACCAGCTGGATCCAGGGTTCTGATCTGGCCTCATGCAGTTGCCTTCCCCTCCCCACCAAATAAACCATGTTTTAGTTTAATATTTACTTGTGTGTGGGAAATGTGTTTACACTAGAACACCCAGTTAAAATTTCATTTTCCCAGGTTTCTGGGTTGGGGCTCAAGCTAAAATTTGTAATGTTGTTGTAAATCCCTAAGTCTGAACCCCATCCTTGTTACTGCCACCTGGTGCCTTGCAGAAGGCTTACACTTGTGTAACCACACACACACACACACACCCCCAAAAAACCACAATGTACTACTAATCATCCATGCAGAAGGAATAAATAATTTAAAAGCAGTAATCGAAAGACGAAAAGACAGACCATTAGACTGACTTCCTCTCGTTGCCTTGAATCGCTGGAAATATTACGCAACATGGAAGTTTAAATGTTTCCTTTAGGCTCTTCTTTAGGTCTGGTGAAAAAAAACATTGAATTAAGAAAGCTTCTGAAGATTTTTCCAATTGTGACTCTGAGTAGCACTATTTATCTCATATGGGACTTGCATAAAACCTACAACAACAATGAATTTCAGAAAAGACAACATGAGCTACCTACGCAGCATTCAAATGGCCGGTAACAGAATTATTAATGCTTTCAGGATGATTATAATATAAAAATATATGATTAGAAGGTATCATCTTGTCTTGCACTATATTAGTAGAAACTAACATGCTAGAAGACCACACAGCTCTGATAAGTGCAATGCAACTCAAAAGGCATTGTTGGAAACAATTTTGGATTTGTACAAATGGAACAAGTTGTCTTTAACATGTCAAATTTCTTTAGTGTCGGCAGATTTTGGATTAAATGATTAAAAATTAACCCACAACAATTATTAGGCTAAATTGTAACTGTAATTTACAGTGAAATATCTAAAAGAAAGACTTCAAACCAGTGTAAGAAAAACACTTGCCAGCATGCCTACGTATACTGCCCTCACTGATTATTTTTATGCATTCAGATGCTTCCACAGTCTGTCAATGCCAGGCCCTCCATCTTAATCCATCAGTGTGAACTCACGCAAATATTTACATTATACATTATCTGAAATGTTAGCAACACTGTCCTACAAGTTTGTCCAGAATATAGAAATTATCAGCATTCACAGTCTGACAGAACACTTCAAGGGAGTAGGCCTTTCTGTCAGATCACAAGAGATTATGTAGTGAATGGGTTCAGCAGGTTAATGGCATAGTGGATATATTTCCCCCCTCTTCATTTCAAATCACAAGCTGAGAATACATTTATAGTTTAATAGAGCTTCAGAAGAAAAAACAAAAACGCAAGAATCAGCTCTTTATACACACTCATGCTCAGCAATAATAAATAAAATTATTCTAGATGCTCAGCTCACTAAGAGAAATAATTAAAAATGAATAAGAGTCAGCAGAAAAGGAACAATTTCTGTGATGTAATCAAGATGAGAGATATCTCCCAGCAAAAGAAATTAGAAGCATGGCACACAAAAACACGTAAATCTTACTTGAATAACCATAAAATTGTGAAGGGTTCAATGTACAAACATATATGTGCACACGCACTTCCATAGTAAAAAATCATTGCCCTTAACTAATGAATGATTTTGGTGGCTAGTTCATCTGTCTATAAACATTGATTCTACAAATGCAGAATTATTTATGATGTGCAAACTAACATCACTTAGCTTACCCCTCCAGGAATGGGCATTCTCCAAAATTCCTAGCCTGGCTGACAGATTTCAGGTACTGAAGGCAAAGCCTTCAAAGGTTACTGTTTCTCATCTCCAGTGCTATAGCTAGAAACCTAATACAGTTAGTTCTACTTATATAAATACCAAATAAAAGTATAATCTGCCAAAGTGGATAACATGATGCCAGTCCCAATTTTTTACTTTTGTTTACATGATAACAAATTCTGGAGTGGCACATTTGATAAGTAATCAAGCTTCAACCCCAAGCTTCTACACTTCAGTACTCTTAACACCTTGGCCATGTACAGGAATTCAGTTTGTACCAGAAGGATCACTGTTCTTTTGGAACAAAACATGTCTTTTTCTCCTGCAGCAAAAATGGCTGCTCCAGACAATCTGGCAAACCAGCTGGAAATCAGTCCCTGGGGAGTTTCTTTTCTTCAAGGAGATCGGCACCAGGGAGAAGGTGCAAACTTTCAAAGGAAAGGTTCTTGTGCCTTCTTGAGACTGGAGTCACCCCTAGTCTAGACAAAGCATGGAGAGGAGCAGACACCAGCTGTTCTCCCTCAACTTCTTATTCTGAAGCTCCCAATGAAAGAAGTGGGTAGGGGCTTTGCCATGTCACTGCCTCTGATCAGCTACCAGGCCTGGAAGACAAGCACAGGGAAATGTGCTGCCCCCTCCTGCTGACCCATGCTGAAGTCCCCAGTGTGAAAAGCAGCCAAAGGGCTTTGCCCTAATGCTCCAGGCCAGGGGTAGGCAACGTTTTTTGGCTGGAGTGCCAAAAAAAAACAGTGTCTACCTTGGAAGGTGCCAGAGTGCTCACATGCTGGAGCCCAGAGCAGTTTCCCAGCTGCAGCAGCCCACAGAGCCTGGTCTGCTTGCAGCAGGGCTTGCAGCCTCCCAACCACCTGCTGGGAGCAGCCATGGCTGGCAGCAGCTGCTTAGAGCTTGGGCTAGCACTGGTGTGTCAGGGAAAATGGCCTTGCATGCCATGCTCGGCACATGTGCCAGGGGTTGCTGACCCCAGCTCCAGGCCCTTGAGAACCGGAACAGCCCATGCTTTCCCCACACCAGGATCAGGTTAGCCTAGGGAAGGATCAAGGGGCGGGAGAGAGGGGGCAGTTGCAGACTGAACATCCACCACTAAAAAAATTCCACCGTTAGAAATGAACCTTTGTACACATCCATATCTAACTGGCCACTTGCTAGATACATTTCATGAAAGTTGGTACATTCTATCCCCTAGTTGATGTCTGTTAAGAAATTAAAAGTGCAAAGAATTCTACTGCTAAAATGTACAGTAAAGGAACTTTATGACCAGTTATTTGTCACCTAGTCAGGAAGAAGCTTATTCAAATCAGCTATTTCTGTTATGGTCCAGCAATTACAGCGCTACTATAGGCAAAAGAAAACACACTGTTTGGATGCCCTAGACTCAAACATTCAGCAGCAGTCTCACCCAAACCTGGAAGCCTCACAACCTGAAGACAAACCTGTCCCCCATCCCATCCAGATCTGCAGCCACTTGGACCTCACTCAGATGCTACAGGCTTCAAGTCTGCCAGCAGTAATCCCACAAGTTCCTGTTTTTTACTTCCAACATTTCTTCACCCTATTTACTGTTTCAGCTGCTCATAATTAAAGCTATGTACATAGAGAGGCACATAGTGAGTACAGTAATTCCTGGAAGGCTGCAGCATGAGAAGTGGAAGCACAATGAACAGCAGCTGCTGGAAGGTAACATATAGATAGCAGGGGCAGTTAATATGGCTTTGACAACAGTAAACAGCAATGAAGATTACACACAAGGGAAAGTGAGTGTGTAAGTAGGCATGAAGAAAAGCAGTATGGTAGAGAGACCACTAGTATAAGGGATAGACAGCAAGATAGGAAGTAGGAGGTAAAGCAGCTTGGGCCTTGAAAGCTAATCTCTAATATTTTAAGGGCTGCTTCCACTGCCCTCAGAAATCTTTCAAGCAGTTTCTTGACTCAAACATTAAACACACCTCCTCAACATAGGACCCCTTTGTACATAAACCCTTTCTTCCCCTGTCAACAACATTTCTGACAGTTTCCCTATAACCCCCATCTCTATACTCTATTATCATAATGTAACTCATAACTCTTACTGCAGAGACAACCTCTAAACTTTCACAAACAGATAGGTTTTAATTTTTTTAAATAAAGGTTATTTCCTTTCCTTTCAACTACTACGGTCACATCCCAGAGTTTCAAATACTGGATGTTTATTTGTCCACCCAAACAAGTTTATCTAACATGTTTAACTACAACAATTAAATAAAGCAATAACAAATAAACATAAATACACCAGTAAATAAAATCTGCAACAGCAGATTCACTAGCAGTGTTGGTCTAAAAATACAAAGCAAACATATACCCAATTTAACTGCCAGGCATGTTCTTGTTATCTGCCCTTCTTCTTAATATACTGGTTACTCCAAAACTATAAATTAAAACAAAACAAAAACCACAGCACTTCAAAAGTTGATACTGCATATCCCCAAGTTAGACTCATTCCACAGTAACATTCTCTCTGCATTTATTGTTCATAAATGAAATCTGTAATATTAAAAAAAGTTCTCAAATGAAAACTGTGTTATGCAATATACAGTACATGTAGACAAAACATATTGCATGGGCGCTCTAGATAACTAAAACAAACATCATAAGCCAGGGGCTGGTAAAATACAGCCCACAGGCCAGATTCGGCCTACCAGGCCATTCTGTCTGGCCCACAGGGCACCTAAAAAGTTTAGAAAATTAGTATTTATCTGCTCCTGGCTACCTGTCGAAGATATCAGGAGTCAGGGGCAGTAGGACCCAGGGGAAGCTGGCAGGACTCAGTAGCAAGACCAGCCCAGCTCCGCCCTGCCCCCAGCTCCCTCCAACCCCTGCTCCTCCTAACCAGAAGTCTCTGCCTGTGCCACTTTCACTGTTGGGGCTTGAGTCCTAAGTGAGCACACATGTGCCTCCAGCACACGTGCCCCCTGTACTCACCAGTGGTGGCAGAGGCAAAAGTGGCAGATCCTTGAAAGATAAGTGGGGCAGGGAAGCCAGCAGAGCTGTAAAAATCTGGAGGGGGAGCCCCCCGGATCCCTCTTAACTGCGCTGGCAGAGAGCCGTGCTCCTGAGCCACGTGCGAACAAAGCGCGCAAACAGGTGTACTCTGTAAGGGTGCACGAGTGTTCACACAAGGCAGGCGTGCAGCAGTAACCCAGAAGGAGCCTCCAACAAGAGAGAAAGGAAGACTCACACCTCCACAGACATGGTAAGGATGTGGAGTGTAGCTGCTAGGGGTTCTGCCCCAGTGGCACCACCTACCCTAGGTTCCTCTGAGGCCTCCACCCAGATGGAGCTCATGGTGGGGTCAGCAGCCCCCTGTCCCCATTTGTGGGGGTGGTCTGGCAGGGACCCAGAGGCCAGTGGTGGGAGAGGGGTCTGCTGGCTCCCTCGCCTGCCCCTCTTGTGCCCAACTTCGGGCTCTGGAGGTGCAGGTGGGGGAGCTCCAAGCTGTGGTGAGCAGGCTACAGGGGATCAGGGCTGCAGAGGATGAGATTGACACCTATTTCCATTCACTGCAGGACTAGTTTTCCTGCATACAGACCCCGCAGGAGAGATGCACAACAGAGAAGTGGCAGAAGGTGCCCACCAGAACCAGGGCTGCTCAGGCTAGAGTGGTGGAGGCTCCCCAGGTACAATTCGCAAACAGATACAAGGCCCTGGCAGCCTTGGAGGAGAAGGACGAAGAGGATGTCTCCAGGGCGGACAGCGCCACTCCACACACAACAGAGACTGCATAGGGAGGGAACACCAGGAGGAAGAAACGCTGTGTCCTCATCATCGGAGATTCTATTCTCAGGGAAACGGAGGGTCCGATCTGCCAACCCAACCCCATGGCACGGGAGGTCTGCTACATGCCTGGGGCTCGGATTCAGGATATCACAGAGAGGATCCCGGCATTCATTAGACCCTCGGACCAGTACCCCACGGTTCTAATCCACGTGGAAACAAATGAAGCGGCCGGAGCAACCCAAATCACATCATGAAGAACTACAAGACCTTGGGGTCAAGCTCAAGGAGATGGGAGCACAGGTGGTATTCTCCTCTATTCTCCCGGTAAGTAGACACAGACGGCAATGCAAGGCCTGCATCAGTGAGGTCAACCGGCAGCTTCAGAGTTGGTGCTACCAGGCAGGCCTCGGGTCCCTGGACAACAACCCACATTTTTGCGCAGGGGGCATGCTCAGGTGAGATGGGCTTCACCACTCCCCTAAAGGCAAGCGTGTCTTTTCTTCCAAGTTGGCTGATCTCGTACGGCGTGCTTTAAACTAGCTTCACCAGGGGATGGGGCCACAGGAGGACACCTCCCAGCCAAAACAGGTGACAAGCACCAGAAGTACCCAGGTAAGTGACAAGGTCCAGACAGTCCTAGGAATCAGGGGGAGGGGAGGTGCGTGTACCGATAGGAGGCCTTAAATGCCCTTACACTAATGCTCAAGGTATGGGGAATAAGCAGGACGAACTCACCCTCTGGATAGCTAGTACAAACCCATACATAGTAGGGCTCAATGAAACCTGGTGGGATTCAACCCACGATTGGGTGGCCAACATGAGGGGCTACAGACCATACAGGTGGGACAGAATGAGGAGGAAAGACAAAGGTGTGGCGCTCTACGTCAAAGAGCAACACATGTCCTTAACTAACAGGTTGAGGTCAGAGGAGGGGCAGACTGAAGCGCTCTGGGTCAGAATACAAGGGGGTCACGGGAAAAGGGACTTAACAGTGGGGGTCTATTACAGACCACCCAACCAGGGGGGAAGAGCTAGACTAGGAATTCTCCGGTTAGCTCGCTGAGGCAGTTAAGTCAAGGGATGTGGTCACCATGGATGATCTAAACTTCCTGGACATTTGCTGGGAGGAGCAGTCAGCCAGATCTACTATTCTTCTTATTACCCAAATAGAACTGAACTTGTTCCTGAAGACCTCAAGGAGTGGCCTGGAGCTCAGCGGGGAAGTATGTAACAACAAACCCATAAAAGAGCAAAGCTACAACAATTACCTCCCCTCCCACAGTTAGCCATTCCTGCTTTCAGGTAGGGAATGTACCCAAATCTAATAACTAATGCCACAGGTGCACTGATAGTTACCATCTTGCCAGTCAACCATCCTATTTCTTCTACTCAGAGACCCCGACTTCACTTCCTCTGGGGTGGCAGGTTTCTTCCAGTATAGATAGTGCAGCTGGACCACGTGAAGGTCAAGTGCATTTCAAGCGGACGCCCCCGAGTCTATGCCCCCACTTGTGCATTCTGCATCTGTTCAGCTTCTCGAGCCACTGCATTTATGAGAGAATCTACCTCCCTCCCATTCCTATGGCTGACAACACTCTCCAGTGATGGTGTGTGGCCCACCAGATGGGAGAGCACATTACAGGCTGGAAGAAAGTTATTATGTGGTTTGTATATCATACCTATACAGAGGAGTGGTGGAATGGTACCCACTTTGATACAACTAGAAGAAAGCTGTATCTGCAAGTCTCCACCACTTATCCCCATCCTTTGATACCAGCAGGGCCCCTAAAGCAAATTAGTGCTATGACTCTGCCAGGGCAGTGCCGCTCCGTCAATCCAGTACAACATCATCCCCATGAGCACCAGTGGGAACTCCTTCGCTCTCTGGGAGATAAAGCATGGTTATGAGCTCCCAAAGAGGGAAAGATAAATGTGATCTGTGAGAGATCAGTGTTCACTACTACCTCTGACTGTTCACCCACGTGAGGTCCCGACACCGCCCGTGTATTAAAATCCCAACCCTCCTAAATGCTTCGTTGTTCACTGCCCAACTATTGTTCAGACCAGAACAATGGTATGTCCAAGCTACCTTTCCAAACTGTTCGGCAGGAGCCCATGTAGCTGAAGGGTTGCTTAGATGCGAATGGCCAATCATTTTCTATTCCACGAATACAGTTAAGTCCCACAGACAAAGAGATGCTCCAGGTTATCTTTGGGATGGACTTAACTCAGCTATGAATGTATGAAACTTGGATAAATCCCAGAAAAACACCAAAGAAGTAGCCAATCTCTGACAGGCGGTAGGGCTGCTCACTAGGGGAGGCATGCTCAAAGGAAAAATGTTAAAGCACACGGATGAATTGCTAACTGATGTAGGATTAGAGACAGCACGTCTTGGCCAGGTCATGATGAATACCGCTTTTAAAGCAGACAAAAAATCAAACTTGAGAATACTGCTTATGCGCAAGTTCAGTTATTAAATAAGCATTTTTCCTGGGTAATAAGCAACATTAAAAATAGAGAATGGCCCCCTGGCTTAGGGCATCATGGAATGCCTGCAACATTTAAAGAAAGATATTCCTATTAAAGTACCTAGATTACCACTTGGGAAGGCTGTGATAAAGGAAAGTGTTCATTCCTGGTGCAGGGAGTGAAAGATGGAAACTGGACCGCTGCTTATTTGCGAAGCACAGAGCTAGGAGGAGGATGCCTTTGGGACTGGAATCTGCATCGCCCCATGTGGGAAATAGTTACCCCCGACGGCCCTCAGTATGTAGCACAGTACCCTTGGTTCAAATTAGTAGCACCTTGATTGGATTAGGGACCCTATGGAAAGGCTGGCATCTCAGCCCATCTAACATGACCTGCATATGAGTTACCTAATGTGTCATATGTAACAGTAGGACAACATGTTTGTTGGGAAGGACCAGGTTGTTTTCTGCATGAAAATGGTACCACCTGGACTTTTCGCAATTCGTGTTGCTTAGGAACTAAAGGTGGAGCTGTTGCTCTACTACAATTAAGTAACTGTACTATTGCCCTAAAATGGCCAGAAATTTCCTGAGACTATACCTCACATCTTTACGATACCCACTTCATGGGTATCATATGTAGACATGCCACAGTTAGAAAACTGGAATGAAGTTAAAAATGAGCTGCGAAGTCTTGAAACAAAGGCTCAGCAAGGCACTCAGTTGGTTCTCTTGCTCGAGAGGGTGGGCGAATCATTAGTTTGGCTGTCAACGTGCCTGAGCCATGTAAATGATATGATATAATCTGCCCTATTCGTGTCACCAGGTGTCACCTCAACTATGTGGCTAACCATCTTAAGCATTATAGTGCTCTGTATTGCCCTAGTGGCAACAGCTAAATGGTGTTTTAACCGTTGTTGTCGTAAATCTGTCCATGCTATGCAAGTTAAATTTAAAGGTCCCTCCCCATTCCCTGATGTAATGCATGTGGTCTTGGCATCTCAACTATAGCTATCATAGCGCTTCAGCAAGCAAGGGGCAAAGTGCAACAGATGAAAATTATGTCTGTATGATAAAGATGCTTGCTGAAGGCTCTATGAAGATCAGACCAAGTGTTTTCCTGCATTTGTTTAGCTATTAAGCTATATGTTGTTGCCAAGAGCCTAATTAAAGTTTAAGATGTAGTAAGGCCTTGTATAAAGTAAGGCCTAATAAATTTAGCAAAGCCTTGAAGTAGTAAGGCCCTGCAGCATAGTTAAAATTAACCTTATCAAAAGCAATGCAAGGCTTGTACTGCTATCGGTCAATCTAAGGACAGTTGAAGTAAAAAGAATCTGAGAGGCTGTTCAGAAGCTATTAATTGGCTAAAACACCCAGAAATCATTCAGAAGGAAGATACAGGTCTGTGAAAAAGATGAATTAGCTGTTGACCTAGATCAGTAGGCCCGTGGATCTCGAGGAGCCCAAGGACTGAATACTAGGGTCCTTCCTAGCACCTCTCAGACAATGATGATCAGGGACACCTGATTTCACTGAGCTTTGTGGAAAGAGAAACTTGTTGTACATCAGACATTGGAGAGGACTGCCAACAAGGTGCCCACATGAATTATTCCGGTCTGTCATTGTTTGTCTTGTTACTATGTGTAGTTGTGTTTTTGTTAAGTCAATAAACCTTTCTTATCTTTCTACCCCCGACCATACACTCAATTCCGAACCCTCTGCAGGCAGCTGGGACACCCTTGACTTCAGGAGAGCCAACTTCAACAATTTGAGATTGGTAGGAGAGGCACTGCAGTTCCAGAGAGTAGGGGAACTAGGTGTCCAAGACAAGTGGTCCTTCCTTAAGGAGACAATCCTCTGAGACCAACAGGTGACAGTCCCAACGCAAGTCAAAGCGGGCAAGAGTGCTCAAAAGCCCCCTTAGCTCACCAAAGACATTCAGGAATGCCTGAAAGCCAAAAAGGAGACATACATCCAGTGGAGGGAGTGGTTATACCTCCATCACTCAAGTCTGTAGGGAGGCTGTTAGGAAGGCTAATGCAGCGATGGAACTAGGGCTAGCAACAAGGATCAAGGACAACAAAAAGTCCTTCTTCAAATATATAGAGAATAAAAAGAAGGCACCAAGCAACATGGGGCTCCTGCAGGATACGCTTGGCAATCTGGTAGTTGTACCAGATGAAAATGCAAACCTTGTTAACAAATTCTTTGCCTCCATTTTTCTGAGCAGGTACCAAGACATCTCCCCCACCAGGATTCAGGATGGACTTAGGAGAGACTCTACCAGGCCTAGGGTCAGGGAGGATGGAGTTAAGAAACTTCTGGAGGGGCCAGTCATGTTCAAATCAGCAGGTCCAGATGCTCTCCACCCCAGGGTGCTGAGGGAATTGGTAAGGGTCATTGCGGGGCCCCTGGCATGACTTTACGAGCACTCACAGTGCTCTAGCCAGATGCCAGAAGACTGGAAGAAAGCCAACGTGGTCCCCATTTTCAAAAAAGGGAGGAGGGAGGACACAGGCAACTATAGGCCTGTTAGCCTTACTTTGGTCCTGGGAAGGTCTTTGAGAAAATTATCCGGAGCACATCTGTGGAGGGACCAGCAGGGGGGTTGATGCTCAAAGGCAACCAGCATGGGTTCATTAGGGACAGGTCCTGTCAGACCAACCTGGTTGCCTTCTATGACCAGGTCACAAAATCCTTGGACACAGGTGTTGCGGTAGACAGTCTTTCTGGACTTCAGGAAGGCCTTTGACACTGTCTTCCACCCCATTCTCATCAGAAAGCTAAGGGACTGTGGCATTGATGCCTACACAGTCAGATGGGTCACAAATTGGCTAGGGGGGCCACACCCAGAAAGTGGTGGTGGATGAGTCATATTCGACCTGGAGGGATGTGGGCAGTGGAGTCCCCCAGGGCTCGGTTCTCGGGTCTGTACTGTTCAATTTCTCTATGAACAACTTAGATGAGAGGGTGAATAGCACCCTGTTCAAATTTGCTGATGACACCAAGATTTGGGGTGAGGTGAGCAAGCTACAAGGGAGGGACAAGATACAACTGAACCTGGACAGGTTACAGGGGTGAGCAAATGTGAATAGGATGGGATTCTGCACTCAGGCAGAAAGAACCAGGAGTATACCTACAGGCTGGGGAACTCCCTTCTCGAAAGCACAGTGGCAGAAAGAGATCTTGGAGTCGTTATGATTCTGAAATGAACATGGGCTGCCAATGCAAGGATGCGGTCAATAAGGCTGACCACACTTTGTCATGTATCTACAGATGCATCATGAGCAGGTCCAGGAGGTGATCCTCCCCCTCTATGCAACACTGGTCAAACCACAGTTGGAGTACTGTATCCAGTTCTGGGTGCCTCACTTCAGGAGGGATGTGGCCAGCATCAAGAGGGTCCAGAGAAGGGCCAGTCACATGACCAGGGGGCAGCAGGGCAGATCCTACAGGCGAGGCTATGGGACCTGAACCTGTTCAGCCTCCATAAAAGAGAAGGCTAAGAGGGGATCTAGTGGCCATCTATACTTACCAGGGGGACCAGAGGGGAATGAATGAGACCCTGCTGCCCTGAGCACCTCCCAGGGTAGCAAGGAATAATGCCCACAAGTTGATTGAGAATAGGTTCAGGCTAGACATCAGGAGGCGCTACTTCACAGTCAAGGTGGCCAGGATTTGGAACCAGCTTCCAAGGGCAGTGGTGCTGGCTCCTACCTTGGGGGTCTTTAAAAGAAGGCTTGATAATTACCTAGCTGGGGTCATACAAACTTAAGCTTACCAGGGGTTATAATATGTGCCCAATATTTATTCCTGCCCAGGGAAGGGGGTCAGACTTGATGATCTGCTCAGGTCCCTTCCAACCCTACATCTATGCTTCCCTGAGCACCTGCTCCAACACTACATGGCCCCAGGCTGCATTGCCAGATGGCAGGAGCATGAGACCGCACTGGTATCCCAACACCAGATGCAGGAGTAAGTGTGCAATGAGGGAAGGGGGTGGGGAAGAGAGAGGGGGAGTGTAGAGTGAGTGAGTCACACTTTTTTCTGTGTGCGTGTACAGTTAGGGACTGTGTGTGTGTGTGTGTGTGTGTGTGTGTGTGTGTGTGTGTGTGTGTGTTAGTTCATAGGGCAAGTCCCACACATACACTCCCCCACCTCTCCTCACAGTCATACATGCAGACTCCCAACCCCACAACCACCATACACTCCAGCCACCCTCCCCGCCACATACCCACCTACACACCACATCACCACACAAACACATTCCCTCCCCCACATCCATACCTATCCACCCCCATAAACCCTCCCACACCAACCTCACATACCCACACACCCACAGCCCCCCACAAGCCTATACCTACCCCCTCTGCCCCCCACCCCCCCACAATATATAAGAGTAAGGCTTCATTTTAAGCTATTATGCAATCACCTGTGTACACTACACAAACACTACACAAACACGTATAAATTAGGACAAACTTTTTTTTAAAAAAAATTAATGAATGTTGTAGAGGTTTGATTTTTTAGAATATAATTTAGTATTTTTCTGGTTCTGAGATGGCAAAACTCCTGGCTGAAAGGAGCATTTCTGGGGGCAAGTGGAGGAACTTCCGGAGGCAAAGGTCAGGGGTTGGGGGTGGGACTTCCGGTCCTGAGATGGTGACCAGAGGGCGGGGCATCTGTCACAGGGCTGAGCTACCCATGCAGCCTAGGACAGCTTGCCAAAACTCAGCAAGTGGACCTCTGCCCAAAATAATTGCCTGCTGTCACAGAGCACTAAGGTGCCTGCTCCTTTAAGAGCAGAAACTGCCTAGGGAGAGGGCCTGAAGGCCAGACAGAAACCCCATAGGTGTAGGTTACTGGTCAGCTGACCGGAAGAAGGCAGGGCCCTGGGCACATACAAACCCCAGGGCTGAGACCAGCAGTTAGTCAGTTCTCTGGTAGCAGTCAGGGGAAGGAGCCTCCAGGGAAGAACTGCCCAGAGACACTGTGGCTGCCTGATATGTTGGATTTAGGGCTAATGGTGCTCCAGGAGCTCACCAGGTAGCAAAGCTGGGGGGAAGTTTGACTTTTTTTAAAGGGACAGAGCACACCCTGAACTGCTTGTGTTACATTATAGCCCGGGGCTCATACTTTAGTTGCTGTTCATAGATAAGGGGGTGCCGTGACAAAAGGGCTGTGCAGAGCCCAGCACCAGAGGACGCAGAGGCAAAGGGGGTGAGCAGAGCCCAGTGATGACTGGAGGCCAAGCTAAACTCAGGCCTCAGAGGAACAACGTGCAAATGCCATCTGCAAGGCTTGAGGCGTGGTAAAGGAGTCGTTTTGGAGCCACGCATATAGCCCATAAGGCTGAGAGTGTCCCGTAAGGCATCCATTTTCAAGTGGGACCCAAGAGGGGTACAAGAACCCACAGGGTTCAGTGGGGTCCATCAGGACCATGTCCAAATACAAACTTAAGGGCAGCCTCCCTATTTATTATAATTACCAGCAAGATGTAGCAAGCAAGAAAGCCTGTTGGGCAGGACTGGCATGGTCCAGGAGCCCTAGGGGGATCACTGCCATCCCTGGGGACCCCATCCCGTGGCACCTGCCCCTGTCATAAGCCCACAAAAATCAGACTACAATTACTTGCAAGCTAAATGAAGTATGTAAACTAGGGATGTAAATATGGTTTTAAAAAATTGTCCATTTATATCAGTTAAGCAGTTAATCAATAACACATACCTAGTCCCAGCTAGGGGTGTAAAGCCCCAGGTCAGCGCCTGCTCTGCCCTGCCACAGGGCCAGTAATGCATTACCAGTATAAATACACTTACCGCATAAACATTTAACCTTTCACATCCTTAACAGAAATGCACAAGTAAAGCACAAAAAAAACCTTAACAACTGTGTTGTAGCAATGTAGTACAGTAACTGTAATACTATAATTAATACAATGTACTATCTGTATTTTCAAATGAGATTAAACTGATTTTTTTTAAATAAGCTTTGCCATGATTTTCCCCAAACAACAAATCTGTTACTGCTGGTTTTTATATATGGACACACCTCTTAAATGGGGTGGGGGGGAAGCTAACCATTAACTAAGGATTTACATGAAGCATACCAGCATCCAATCTTTGTTCTCTTTTCAGACAGAGGGATTGGATCAAAGTTCTTTTTTACTGTTTTACTTAAGTTAGTGCACTCCATCCAAGGACCAACTAAAACATTTGACAAGAAAATTTAAAAAAATTAAGCATTGCTAAATGCTAAAGAGTTGTGGACACAACTCTTACTGAAGTAGCTGCATCAGCATTAGGCAACAAGTCAAAAATCTGTTCAAACTTCTGCCTAACAGACAGCAACGCTCACAGCTGTAAGTGAAAGAGTACAGTAAAATCTCTGTTATCCGGCATTTAACTAACCAGAAATTCTATTAACCAGAATTTCTGGCCACATGGACATGGGAAATCTCGTATGCAGCCATAACCCACCAACCTGCGTTGCTTCTGCTCCGTAAAAGGCCACTGCTGCACTCCCCCCTCCCCCTCCCCACTCTGTGGTCTCTGAAAACCCCTGCTGCGTTATTTCAGATAGCTAGAATTTTTACATAACCGGCAATCCGTTTTCCCTGTGGATGCCAGATAGCAGAGATTTTACTGTATAACTTTTTCTCTTAATATACTGTCTTCATGTTCATGTTCTTTTCTTTATGCATTATTTCAGGGAGTTTCCTCCAATTCTAGAAAAGCTCATCACTTTACCTCATCAACGGCCTGTAAAAGCACATAAAGGAAATTTAGAATTTAAGAAAAAAATAGCGCCTAAAACAAGGTACTGAACCTAAGTTAGTGATAGAGGAGTTTCAGAAGAGTACAACACTCAATGAGGAAAAGAAAAACAAAACAAACTTTCTTATATTGCTATACAAAAGTCCTTCAATCCTGAGTACTGCAACTCGCGTACCCTTTCAAAGCTGTAAGTCTACAACAAAACAGCAACACCATGCCATGAATGGTGCTTCTTGAACCCAAAGCAACATTTGTGAGCTGTAACTGAGCTAATTAACACTGCCTCTCAGCAAATGAACGTGCACAAGACTGAGGCACCAGCAGCTGTACGAGGAAGTGTTTTGCTCCCACCGATTGTGTTCTACCTTCCTGGAACTCCTCTGTCACCTCTGAAATTACGGAAACTACAGAGAATTAGCTCACCCCCAGTGCTATGAAAACACATGTACCAATTCAGCAGGTAGGGTATGGAAAGGCCCAGAGTGTTTTAGCAAATGGCTGCCTGAAGGTATGTGAACACAACTTCCTAAGTGGAGAGTGCTACCACTCATTTGTAAAAAGTAACAGGTCCTCTTTCATTTAATCTGTGTTTTTTCTTAAAATCTCTAAATAAAAACAATCAGTTGAAGTTACTCAGCTTAAGTAGGAAAATATTTAGGGGTATGTTGAATTTCATATATGCAAACAATTGGCATTTACCATATAATGTAGCAACAGAAAAGTCCAGAGGGACTTTTCACATGCATAAACACGTTTTCAGGATTAGGACCATAGATCACAAGCATCCTTGGAAATGCAAAAGGGGTGCAGCATTATCTGTGTCTCTTGCAGCACCAAATACAGCCAGTGCTTAATAAATAAAAGAACAATTTCACAACAATGAACGGCTTCTTCATACATGGCCTCTCCTTTGCCTTTTAAAAGGAAATGGTCAGTGTACTGGTATCTCTCTTACTTTAAAACAATGATTTTTTTTTAAACCTGTGTTAACATCAACTGAAAGCATTAAAACCAAGATATTTTAAAATCTAGTGACCTACACCACTGACGATGCTAATAAACAATCATTACTTGTACTGTTTGTTTAGTTTTCCATTTGTCAAATTAGAGGAACAAAAACCAGTGCAGTCCATTTCAGTTTTACATATTCCACCTGGAAAGGTTTCACACTGAAGAACTATTTATACATTTTAAAAGAAAATGTAGTAGTCATGGTTCCTTTTATTTTTTTTAAACCGGGGATTAGTAAAATCTTGTTTTCATAAAATCTAATTTTGGCAGATATTTTATCTAACAGTGTTCTTTAAAGAGGAAAGTCAGAAGAGTAAGAATATTTTCAGAACAGTCAGGCTAAAAAATTAGAGCAAAGGAAGCAAAAAAGTCAGGACTGAGATCACCCTTCTAAAGCATAAGTACATATAGATACATCCCAAAAAAGTGCTAATAAAATGCTTTTGAACCATCTGGGCTATCTGAAGATGAATCAACATTTGCAAGCCTGCAGCCTATGCAAACCTCTCTCTACCTGCTAGAGTTTTCCTTCCCACTCCTGACACACCCATTGTAGGAGGGCTTGCAGAGGGCCCCATCTGCCAGAAGAGGTGCTACTGGCCTCCTCTACCAGAAATCCATGCACCTCTCGGCAGCTCTTGCTTTTGATAGAAATGGCAGGAAATGCTCTATTAGAATTTGATAACCAAAGAATGAGTCTCATCTTTGTCCCCACTAAGTTCTTAAGATAGGCAACAGATGGTCCACTTTCTTTTATTCTACTGCATCCAGACTTAAAAAAAAAAAAGTCAGCCTGATTTTTACAGACAAAAAGGATGAGAGAAAGCAACACTTAAGTTGCGCAGTGTTTTTCACCTTATATTGTTACAGTAATTCATTTTAAGCTCTTTATCACTGTTTCATATGCATAGTATCAATAATTATTTTGGTCGAACAGAAGAAAGCTTTTAATAAAATAAACCTGCCACTCCTCTCTTCACTTTCCTGTGTCCCTTCTTCTCTATTCTCTGCATTAAAAAAAAAAAAGCCTTATATATGCTCTGTTCCAAGTAGGATAATATTTGGGGGGATAAATAAGCTAACATTTTCCAAGTAAGATAATATTTGGGGTGGCAGGATGTGCGATAAGGTGTCCCTAAAGGAGAAAGAACCAATTTGTACGTGTTGCTCTGAAACAACCGCATTGTTCAAGTGACAAGTTTTTGGGCGAGGGTCGCGCCTGATGCTCCTGGCCTCCCCCCCAGGGCTGAACAGCCACGCGGCCGTGGAGAAAGCAGCCGGCAAAGGGACACCTGTTCACGAGACAGGACCGGCTCAGGCCGAGCTAGGAAGCAGCCAGGGCGCTTCTGGGGATGCTCCCCGCGCAGCTGCTGGGCCATGAAAGCCGCTGAGGCGACGCCCCGCCGCCTCCCCCGAGACCTCCCCAGCCCCGGCTCGGCCCGGCGCAGGCTCAGGGCAAGCACCTGCGGGGCGGATCTCCTCCGGTTGAGTAGCTGGAGTCGGGGGGACCCAGGGGGCTCCGTGCGGACACGGGCAGCGCCCGAGGTGCCACAGCCCGCACTTCCCCCGGCCTCGGGCCAGGCGGATGCCGGCGCCTACCTGCTGCCTCGCTCCAGCCCGCGCCGCCTTCCAGCTACTGGCTCCTCTCCCCCTGCCCCGGGGACCGGCCGCCGCGCGCACGAGCCAGCGCCAAGGACTGGGAAGAGCCCGAGCCCGTCGGGGCGGTGGCCGCCCCGCACGTGAGCCGGGAGGGCGCGGCCGCGGTGCAGCTGGCGCAGGGGGCGGAGCAGCCCCGGGCCGGGCGCTGGGGCCCTGAGGGCACCGCACCGCCCCGTGCCCGCCGGTGCCGCGGCGTCTCCGGCGGACAAGCCGGGTGCCTAGAGCCAGACGCCCGCGCCTCCCGCCCCGGCCACGTCTGGGAGCCGGAGCGCGGCTTTCCTTTGTCTCCGGAGCGCGCTGGGCGCGGCCGCCGGCCCCTGCCTCCGCCGGGGACCGGGGGCTGCCCGGTCTGAAATACGAAGCGAGTCGCACTGGAAGCTCAAAATATGCAGATAAGTCTTCTGGTTTACTTTATAGCGCCACTGTAATCTGCAGTGAGCGAGCACTGGGGCATCAAAGTTGAAGCCCTTCTATATTTGGAGGCAAGCTGTCAGGAGAAAGTTTAAGACTTCCTCAGAGTTGACATGGTTTTGCATATGCTGCATCAAGTTAGCTGCCTCAGAAATTACTGCACATTTATTAATCCTACAAGGTTGAAATTACTGTATGAATATGATAATTATCATACACCTGGCAACACTACTGGATGAGCCTGAGGCCCTGCCACAGGTTCCCATAAAAAGGAACAGAAACTAGCTCTGAAGTCCTTGACACATTTTCAAACCCAAACTCTACCCTGCTGGCTAGCTGGAGAGCTTTTATCCTGTGAGAACTAATCTGCAGGTGTGCCCCCTCCCAATTAATTAGTTAATGGTGTGATAATTACTTTTCAGGAGTGGGCAGTCTAAAGGTATGGCCCCTAAAAGATGTAACCTGTAGGAGGGGCCTGCAGCTGGGTTTTGCAAGGCCCTGGGTGGGTTTAACCCTTTCCTAGGCCTCAAAACTAAACACCTGTCCAGGGTGAGCGAAATGAGGAGATGCTAAAATCCAAAGTGTTCTTCTGCCCTCCCACAACCCCACACTAAAACCCCTTTGGCACTCAGGGTGTGTCATCAGCAGTAAAGCCAGCAAGCAAGGGATGTTTTCAAGCGGTATCTTTTATTGGACTACCTGCACGCAACCAGAGCTGAGGAAGACTGCATTGCATGCAGAAGCTTGTCTAACCTTATTCCAGCCATGCAGTTGGCCGAGTAAAAGATCTCACCCGAAAACAGGGGTGGGCAGTTATTTAGGCTGGAGGGCCACTCAGGGAGTTCTGGTGAGCTGCTGGAAGGGGTGCTGACCTGCCACAACAGTGTGAGGTTCTTTGTTGCAACAGCATGGTGCTCACCTGCAATTAGTTGAAGCTGAGGGGAAATAGTTGATCCGTCAAAACCTAGAGACTTAAAACTTCATATCCCAAGAGCCACCTGCTAAAAGTGGCCAGTATTTTGACAGTGGTGCTGGCACTTGCGTTATATACTGCTGCAGGGGGGAGTCAGGGAGATGCCAATTGATCCTGTCCAGTCCCAGGCCTGTCTGCCCTGCACCCACTGCCAGGGGCACCAGACAGCAGGCAGGTGGGCAGAGTCTCCATGGAGACCAGGCTGGGACTCCAGCAGGCAGGATGTGCTCAGGTGGGTAGATGGCCATGGCCGAGCAGGGAGCAATGTCCAGGAGGGGGACAGGCACATGGGGCCAGGGCCAAGATCACAGGGTAACAGCACAGTGTCAGGGCCTGTGGCAGAACTGTGATCTGCTCCTTGCACATCTCATTTTTTCACATGCATGACAATACTTTTTTCAGAATTGTTTAGTTGCATAACTTGTGCCAGGCTGTAATACTGCAGCTGAGTTTAATTCATATGCATTTATTACATCATGGGTATCCCTAAACTACGGTGGTCCTTTCACACTTTATTCTGCATATGCAATTTTGACTTCACTTCTCACCTGTAATGGGTGCTGAGAAAAAAAATGTTTTCTTCAGATAAAAAACCCTATTCCCTCCCCATTTATCTGCAGGATTGAAGTGATATAATTGAGATATTAGTTGCAATTAATTCAGTTCCAAACTAGAAAAAAGAACAAATCAGTCAGATTTTCATAGGTCCTGGTGACAAGGACACATGAATAAGGGATACCAGCCTTGCCAGAGACAATCCAACAACTCTGAAACAAACCAGTCTCACTACAGAAAGATTTTTAGCTGAGTAAGGAGAGGCAATATCTTTCTGTGTGGCACTGGTACAACATAACCATTAACATTGTGACAGAAAAAGTGGTGATAATGTACACACAATCTGAGGAACTTCATAGTGGGAACAATGTCACCCACTCGGTGTAAGCCCAGGGTCTGAAATACCCTCGCATCATTGCTATGGAATAACCATCCCACATCTCCCGCAGAAAAACTTTCCAGTGACTTTGTCCTTAAACCGTGTGTGGCTCTAGACATTTAATGAATTCTAGCATTGAAGGGGAGGAACAGGATAAAACTAGGCAAAGAAAAATATTCCTGATATGGAGACATGAAGCAGTTGGCTAAAAACAGTGGCTAAGTAATTTACAAACTCCCAAAATATACTGTAGAAAACAAGCCTGTGAGAAAGAGGGACTACTAGCATGAATGACGCATGCCCCTGGAGGTTGGGGGGGCATGATGGTGGTGGGAGCGCAGCAGCAGTAAGCTGGGGAACTCCTGCAGATGCCGCCGGCACTGTCGGCAGGAAGGGGAAGGGGGTGGCGAGCGCTGACCAGGGGTCGGCTACCACCCACAGACACCCTGGTACCAGCAGGGGAGTGTCGGCAGTGCCTTTTTGTAGGAGGTGTACCGCTACGCTCGGGATGCACGTGCACCCACATGCACCTCCTACACATTGCCCCTGGGGACTAGATTGCCTTATTCTGGTCTTGTATAGAGCATGGAAAGCAGAGATGGAAAAACGCCTATGAGGCAGTCTGGTGCACAGTATGTAATGGGGTCTTCTGGGCCATATCCCACCATAAAGATAATGCAGCGGGGAGGTCATTTTCCCCTCGGGAGCAGTACATGGCAGCAAGTATGAGAATGGGATGAGCCCACTGCCTTCTTTTGATCCTCTCCACAGAATTCTTTACTTCAGTAAGCAATCCTCTTGGACCACACTCCAGACAGAGGAACTGGGTACCCTGTATCTCTCAGAGCCCTGTTCTCAGATAAGCGTACAAATATGTTTCCAGAGATGTAGTACAGAGATGCCCATGCTAGCTTTAAATGAGCCAGCCCAGATACCACTAGCAGTTTAACTGTAGTAGAACAGTGCTCGGCAAGGGCTAATTTGTCCTGCTAAGAAGCTAGATAAATTAGTCTGGCCAAGCTCTGCACAGTTATACTACATCACTGTGATTGCAGAAAGGTAGACATCACTGATTTTGTTACACTCCTTTCAAGTGCAAGGATTACACATTTACTCCATTTTTAAATGATCAGACATGGTATCCAGGGCACCTGCCTATCCTGCTTTTGCCTTAATCCAGCCCTGAGGCCATTTGTTTTTGCTATTCATGCAGGGAGCTAGGAAGCAGTTGTTTGTCATAGCAAAAATGGATGCACACCCTTTTCATATTTACTTAGATTTTGCACTCCTTTGTTTTCCAAAATACCTTAATGATGAGGTCTAGAGTTTTGCCTATGTTCCTGTGTACACAAAAACCCATAGGTATATGGCTCACACTGAGTCCTGTGGGATGAGCTCCTCCAGTTGGTTGTGTGCCCAATTTAACATTAGTTACAGAATGAGCAGTCAATGCAGTTGTTCATGTAGGAATCATCCATGTATAAAATAAATTTGTTCCATGAAAGCTTCTTCTTGCATATATGTAATTTAAGATCATGTGATGACTTACCCAGGCCTTTTACAAAACTGGGATCATGCCTGATTATAACATTTCTCATTTGATACCTGATTCACCATCTCATGAAAAGAGTAATTGTAAAAAAAAAACCTCTACTGTTCACAATATGAACCTACACTACCTTCTCTTGCAGTAGACTATTGGCATTTGTAGGCACATCAGTAATACATAAATTAAACAAGAGGAATGATAAATGTAATGAGTACATATGGATATCACAGAATGCAGTCCATCATAAAAAAGAATGGATCTAAATAATAGGTCTAATTGCTTAAAAGATACCTCAACTTTCCTTATATGTGGTCTTCTACTTCCTACTTTGTAGCACAGTATTTTAATTATTTTAGCTTTCAACATCAATATTGTAAGATACATATATAATAATGGGCTATATCCTATTTCATGTCTTTTGTACTTAAGGAGACACCATCTTATTCCACCTTGTTCATGTCCCTGAAAATCCATTAATATATCTACTGTTGTATGTTAGCCTTAAAGCTAGGCCAAAAAAAGCAGTGAGAAAGAGAATCTATCCACTTTATATATAAACCAGGGTGGGCAAAATACAACCCATGGGCCAGATCTGGCTCACCAAGAGATTTTGTCTGCCTGCAGCAGGCCTCTTGTCCCCGTCCAGCCAAGGCATGGGGGGCAGCCTGGGCCATGGCACAAGTGGCTGGTCCCACCACCCCTAGGTGTGCAGTGGGGCTGGGGCAGTACAGCAGCCAGACTCTGGTTCCCAGACTGCTCCTGGCTGCTGCCACTAGCATCACCACTGCTGATGGACCTGGTCCAGCTGCCCCAGGCACCCTGGCCAATCTGCCCCATGCCCACTGCCAGGTGCACCAGACAGAGTGGGCAGGGTCTCCATGAAGACCAACGCAGGACCAGCACAGGCAGGGTGCGCTTGGCCAGCCAAATGGAATGGGGCCACGAGCAGGTGGGGAGTAGCACCTGGGAATGGGGTGGGTGGGGTTGGGACCAGGATCTTGGGGCAGTGACAGCTTTTCCAGGGGCTGAGCCATTTGGGGAATTTTGGTGAGCTGTTGCTGGGGGAAGCAGCAGGGATGATGCTGCCCCAGCCCACAGCAGTTCACTTGAACTCCTCAAGTAGCCCTCCAGCCCAAATAATTGCCCACCCCCAATAAACAGACCTTCAGGGACACAAGTAGGGTAAAACAGGATCATGCTTAGGTGCTTAAATTCATCTATTCAGGGACAGAGGTTGTAGCTGTGTTGGTCTAAGGATATAGGCAGACCGAGTTCGTTGGGTAAATCTGGTATCTTATATTAGACCAACTCAAATAGTTGGAAAAAAAATTTTCTTAGTAAGCTTTCGGGCACCTGACGAAGGGTGTTTGTGCCCAAAACCTTGCTAAGAAGAATTTTTCCAACTATTTGAGTTGGTCTAATAAAAGATATCAGTTTTACCCAAAGAGCCTTGTCTGCTTAAATTCATTTAGGCACCTAATAGATGGAATAGGGTGTCCCGTTTTTTGCATTCCTAACTACTTGACTAGAGCTCTGGGGACTCATGTAAATTATGTACATAATTTCACAAGTCAGAGTTTCAAATTTCACAATAAAATATTTCACCAAGCCTTATTTACAATAAATCATTGCATTTTGTGGAGACTGTCTGTCTCAGGAAGCCATCCTTCTTGACTACAGCAGTCTTCCCCTTGTTATTTTTAAAAGAATCACTGCATTGCATGATATTACAAGGACTGTACTGTATAGTCACGATTTGGCTAACCCAGAATATATAGAAATCAGTGCTATAGAGAAGTATCTTTCAGCCCTGAAAAGTTAACCTACCACAAAAAATACTGGTTTTGGCCTTCAGTTTTCCTTACAGTTTTTGCCTTTCTTAAATACCACCATTGTTTCCTATTGTTTTGTTTGCAAATAGGCTCACAAAACAGACTGCTCTCAATCAGGACTGCTATACAGCAACCATTTTTCTACAAGCCCTAACATCTTCATAGCTGTGTCAAGCATGACACAGTTAAAATGGATCTCTTAACCTACCCATCACCCAAAGCCCTCCCTGATCATCCTGAAAAAAACCACTATCCTGCTTGTCAGTCAGGCCTGTTAAGCAGGTACTTTCTGCATAACTTCTCTAAAATTTCTTCTCCATCGACCAGCTAAAGCTTTCATTTAGGCTCTCTCCATCATTCATCTTGATTACTGCAACATCCTTTTCTTTGGCAATGACAAATATTCTCTTGCCCAGTTAATATAATTCAGAGTGCTGTTGCAAAGACCATTTTCCTAATGCAATCTTGCTCTGCTCATATACATTTGGAATGCTGGTGCAAAGATTACTTGCTTAGGCTATTTCCTTGACATGTCAGTCCTCCCTTGGAAAATTTACTGACTCTCTGTCACATGAAACAAACTGCTTATCTTCATTCTCAAGACCCTTCATAGGGTTACCCTATTTCCACTTCCAAAAAGAGTACACCTGTCATGTGGACACCTCACTCCCAACTCACAACCTCCTGGCCCTGTCAGTGTCCCTTACTCCCAACCTGTAGCCCCCATCCCTGCTGGTGCCCCTCACTCCCAACCCATAGTTCCTTGCCCCGGGGCTATGCTTGTGACTCAGTTCCAACCTGCAGCCCCCTGACGCACAGCCCCTTGGTGTTGCCAGTGTCCCTCACTCCTGACTCACATACCACCCCACCTCTCCCATGCCCTCACTCTCAGTCCGCATCTCTGCTGGTGCCCATCATGCCCAACCTGCAGCCCCTCACCCCCAGCTGCCCCTCTCCCAACCAGGCTGGAGTGTGGCGACTCCCATTCATGCAGATGGCAGCGGAGTGAGTCTGGCCTGAGTGCAGGAGAGAAGGAAGAGAAGATGAGGCCCCTACTGGAAGGGCAGGCGCTGCTCCCCCGCCCCCTGCCCTGTCACAACCCCAACCCCAGCCCCAGCCCTGCCAGGCACCCACCTGGCCACACACACACAGCCAGCTTGTCCTATCCTGTGAAACCTGCAGCCACTGGGGGCCCTGCAGCCAAGGGGCCCCATGCATCAGGCCACTCACCACACCCCCACCTGCCACGGATGCTCCTGCCACTGGCTTCTTCGGCCGTTCACCCACCACGCTCCCACACCAACGCTGGCTTCATCGCATCAGGGGAACCCAAAACTACACTTTGGAAATTGTGGGCTGGCCCTGCACACACACCAAGCCCTGGCCCTCCAACCCCCACCCCTCCATAGATTTATTTGTATTCAGCTGCCAAGGTTAGTCCTGCTACTCTGCCTGGCTGCATGCCGGCCACCTGCATGTGTGCGTGCAGATGCACATGATGCACCTCCCTCCAATTGCTTTCCCCTCTCCCACCAGCAGAACAGAACAAAATCCTGGACATTTGATCATATTCTTAAAAAAACACCTGGACAGAGATGGGAAGAACCAAAAAGAGGACATTTTGGGGAAAACCCGAATGTGTGGTAACCCTACTTCACAGCCTGTTCTTACCTTACCCATCATCTCACTCAGCACTGAGAGTTCTGCTTCTGCTGCTGACAATGCCTGGTCAACTGCCAGCTCCTTAATTTTTCAAGCAAGCACTGCAGAGCTTTTCCCCCATGTGATCCTTTATTTACCCTTGGGAGTAGCTTCCTGTGAACATCTGCAAAGATACCTCATTATCCCCCTACAGATCTCTCTTTGAAACTTTCCTGGTTTAGGCTGCTGGAAAACAGAACACTGTTCAGCATGCTGACCAGTGTTACCTTTGTTTTTTGCCTTCTACATCTTTGTCTGTATCCATTGTTGGCTTTTGTCTTACACTATGCATAGTGGGATCCTAGACCATGGCTAGGGCTTCTATATGCTTTGCTAATACAAAACAAGAGGTGAGTATAATTTCACAGCGGTAGTGGAAGCCAGGGTATCCTCAGCTAAAATAGTGATCCTCATTCTAAAAATGGTTACAAGCTAGGCAGGAAACCAATTAGGGGGGTGGAGGGGGAAATGCAGGAAATAAAACTGGTAACAGAGAGCAACACCTGGATGGGAGAGTATGTGACATGGAGACAATGGGAAGAACAGAATGTAAAAACCAGGAGGAAACTGGGGATTGAGCACTAGGGCAAGGTGAGCGGAATCAGCCTCAGACCCTGACTTAAGAGGGGGTTCCAGGATGGCCCTCTCCTCTCCAGGAATCTTTTCCAAGGCAGAGGCAGCCCTGTGCAGCCTGACTATAAACTGGGCAGGCACAGCCCCATGCCCTGTAGCATTTGTGGGGGAGGAGAGGGACTGAGAGAGATGGAGTGCAATGTGCTCCCCCGATTCTGGGCTTTGCCATGGGAGGTACAGCCTTGTACCCAGAAGTGTATGGGGGGAGCCAATGGGGAAACAGGAGCAGCCCAGGGGGTCTGTTCTGTCTCGGCTGCTGTATCAGTGTGTAGTGAGCCTATCCCTAAGCTACAGCAGCCAAAGTGGGGACTGTAGCAGCTGCTACCAAATGTAGCCCAAGTAACTCAGGTATATACTCCCCTTCTCGAATTGAAGGGGATTGTTAGCTGGCAGGTGTGCTGTGGGGGAGCTGCAGACTGCTCAGTTTCCCTCCCTCCCTAAAGAACCAGGCCAGGACAGTCAGGGGACTTAACTATATACAAATTTATTTACATTAACTTAATCACAAGAAAAAGAAACATGGATATAAACATATGTACTATATAAGTATCTAAACAAATAACATAAACAATACCCTCTGGGTAAATGCCATAAAACCTTATACCAGAGTTCCAGATTTAGGTAAGTATCTGATCTGAAACAGATAAACCCCAAAATAAACATAGATAGCCAACAGATAAACTATAGATAAGTATGGGTGAACAATAAATAAGCCACAAATAAACAACAGGTGAAATAATAGCGACAGGGGGTCCCAGCAGAGCCCTAGGACTCTACTCATCTACTCATTTACAAACATGAGAGTTCACAAAATTTAAGGCATGACATCATACCACTTATGGAGCAAGAACCCCAAAGATAAACTTAATCCCAAGGGGAAACCCCAATGCCCTTGGGCTTTTCCCCCAAGCCCTACAAGGAAACTGGTAACTTTAAGGGGGCCCTCCCCGTGAGACCTCCACTTTCAGGAGCCCTTCACTAACTAGGGGGAACTCCCCCTCCCCTGTGGAAATCCTCTTTTCCCTGCAACTCATGGCTCCCAGGCCTGGAGGGTGCCCCTTGTCCTCTACGCCAAGCTGCTCTCTCACCTGCAGTGGACTTTGGGGGGAGAGGGGGATTGCTGTCCCCTGGAACAGGGCTCCTCTATGCAGGGCTTCTGGGGCCTCTGACTTGGCCCTGTCTGCTGGATCAGTAGCGTCTGTCTCCCCAGACTTGACCTTTTGCTATGGGTCAGAGGCCTGGGCTGCCTCGTACAGCACCAGGCTTGATCCACTCCCAGACCCTCTGTTCAGTGCCTCCTGCACCGAGCTCCCAGCCTTGTTCCGGGGGCTGAGGACCTGAGCTGCTGGAGCGCTCCAAAGGTCCTACTCCATGCACCGGCCTGTTCACCATGTCTCTGGCCGCACACCAGAAGTTGCAGACCCGAGCCGCCCCACGCAGCTCCCAGGGTCTGGACGTCATGCACCGTGCTACACACTGAGAACCTAGCTACTGGAGCCGTCCGCTGTTCCCCACTGATGGAAGTCTTCAGGGGTGCTTCTGAGCTACTGCTTCACCCTGATGAGCAGCTCTCCTCAGCTCTTCTAAGCCCCACTCTTCTCTCATCTGTCCCGGATGTGTTCACATCATGCTGGGCACGCAGCTCCTTTTAAACTCTCCAGGGCTCTGCCCCTGAAGTCTTCCAGACCTGAGTGTTGCAGTCTTCATTCAGGTTGGGGGGGGGGGGAAAGGAGGGGCCTCTCCTCCTCCCCTCAGGAAAGGGGCGTGACTTAACTCCTCTTGCTGCCTCCTGATTGGTGGATGGGCTCCACCAATCAAAACAACAAGATTTCAAGCCTGGGATTGAAGCCAAACTCCAAAAGGCAAACTTGCTACACAACAAACAGAAGCAGATAAGATTTTGCTCCCCTTCTTCCCCTCCTGCTCTCCAGTGGTCAGCATAATTCTCCCACACACACACCTCTGCTCTGAGTACTAAAATATTTTACTATGCCTCTGGTAGCAAGGGTGACTGAGGACAAAGTAGAATAAGAGGTGGGACAAACAAAAGCTTTTTATAGGGGACTGAAAATAAGAGAAGGAAAAACATGAAGATCAGGAGCAGGGAGCAGAGAGAAGGTTAAAATCTAGAAAGGGCAGCAGACTCACTTGAAAATGTGTGCAGAACTGAGGATGGGAAGGGAAGCATCACAGCCTGTTCACCAAAGTATTCAGGCAATTGTGAATACAATCTGCTTCTGAATCTGAAGGGGTGGAGGCATGCTGTCTTCTGTGTGTTAAGTTTTCATCCCAGAAAAATACCATATACAGATAGGGAGCTTTCTTCTAAGAGTTAAAAACAAAACAATACTGAATATTAGGATTGATAAACTAGTCTCATAATTCTTTTCAGTTTTCCTTATGACAGTGTTTCCCAAACTTTTTTCTGGACTGAAATTGGAAGCACATTTCACTCTTTTACCCAAAAACAGGTCTATTACATATGTGTGCATGGCTTGGAAATTTGTCAGTGGGGGAGGGGTAGCAGTGTTAATTGCTACCGCTCCCCCACCACCAAATGTATGGATTCATTGGGAGCCCCAAGAGCCAGATAACATGTCCCCACAGGCCAGATCAGATATTGACAGGGTGACCATATTGTTTTTAAGGAAATCTGGAATAGTGCCCTCAACCCAGACAGGAAAAGCCATGCCCGGCCCAGCCCAGCCTGCCCCAGCCTCCACTGCTGCTCAGGAGCTGCCGAACCAGGCAGTACAGGTGGGGTGGCACTAATCCAGGACTTTTGTTTCTATTTTCACCAACTGGCCAGAACACCAGGACAGCCTACAAAATCCAGGACTATCCCTGCCAAACCAGGATATATCGTCACCCTAGATATTGATAAAGTATCATTTTTATGGCACACTTCCACTGCTCTTGCATTACTCTCTGTGGGAATCTCTGTTTTATGATCAGATGTACTGACAGAAACATTTGGGGCCTAAGCAATTATGCTGTGCTGAGTTCATGTGCAGCATCCAGCATCATGAATATAGAACTGTGTCTTGGGACATGAGACATAAAGACACTGCAGTTGCTAGAAAACTTATTTTTACTTCTCAATAGTTTGCTACAATTACTATCACTTAGTGTGTATAAACAAACAAATAAAAAACAGAAAACACCCCAAACTATAGATTCTTTTATAGATAAATAATTCATTTCTGCCCTAATATATTGTTTGGCATATACAGTACCAGTGTATATATTACTTAATTTTACAGGCAAAAATCCCTTGCAGTCCTTTCAAAATCCTGATCTATTTTTCTGATGAGGAAAAATGTGCTTTATAATTATGATGGGAACAGTTTATATATCGATGGGTCAACCCAAAAATAAGAAAGAATGCTCCTGGCAAATTCATGTGAGCAAAAGAAGAGCAATTGTTTTGGCAAAAAGAGCTCAGACATCCCATGATGTGATGAGATAGTTGAACAGTGATGAGAATTCTTTAAAATTATTGCACATATGACAGAGAGACTTCTCTGAGACTCAGAGTTATGAATCTTTCCTTTGTTACATTAGACTGAGGGAGAATTTGCTTACATAGTTTATGTATTTGGAGCCTTAGATCAGTTTACAAAAAAAAAAGAAAGAAAGATAATCATATGTACCTAAAACTTACTAGCATAAGTAAATGCAGAGTTTTATTACAATTATGCTACTATATACTTTGACAAGAGACTAAGCTATGAAAAGTTGTTTGTTGCACGATTCAAGTAATTTAAATGTGAAAAGAACAGGTCAGCAATTACTAAGAGCTTAGTTGCCTTTCAGTGAACAATACTAATTTATGAGAGAGTTTGGGGGGGGGGGGCGTTAATATAAGATTTATCAATAAGTTCCTTTTACCTGCAGCTATATCATTTGTAGCAGAAACATTAGGGCTTTTTGACACAAACTGGAACTGAGTAGTCCCCATCCTGGAAAGTCTCCTTTCCCAGGAAACTAAACATGTATAGACATCAATATTCAACAATGTTGAATATTGCCAGTGCTGTCCTGGACACCTCCAAAATCATGTCTTTGACGATCATAATATCAAGACCCAAACCAAACTTCTTGTAGCATTGCCAATAGGCCTGTGCGAAGCAGCAAGTATTCAGTTTGGATTTGGACTCAGCTGATTCGGAGGGACAGTGATTCGATTCAGTAATTCGAATCACTGTCCTGATCCAATTCAGCCAATTCAGATCCGGAGATTCGGCCATAGACTATAATGGCGAATTACTGAAATACCTATAACTTTGTCATTCCCTTGGCCCACATGGGCAGTGGCTGTGGTGGAGGAGACTGGCTCATGGTTGGTGTGCTGGCATGGGAAAGTGGATCCCCCTCTTCTACATCCCCCCCGCCTCTGCCCTTCCACCTCCCTGACTCTGTTCACCAGCATCTCCATCCAGTGATCAAGAGTTTTGCTGATGCAGATGCTCCCCTTCACCTTTGGGTCACATGTGCCTGCCAGCACATGGACTGTACTGGACCGCAACGGATCCAGCTGTTTTTTGATGCCCTCCTTCAGCTGCTTCACTACTGCCTATGAAGACTGGCCTGGCACAAGGGCTATGGTAATTACATGGGCAGAGATTTGTTAGGCCTCTACAGTGCCAGGGGTCTATGATTCAATTGCACCTGAAAGGGTTAATCCCTCAGAGTATTGGCCTGTGGCCTACCTCCACCCTGAGGCCCACTACTGTTAACAAAGACAAACACCAAAGTAAGGGTTAATAAGCAAATCTGTATTATAATCCCAAGGTATCAGCAATTATAACAACACAAACTAATCAACAACCATTTAACAGAACACTGTACACAAATATGCACAGAGAGTATTACTGGTCTGTCACCAGCAGTGGCAGCCACGAACACCACAGGTGCAGAGCCTCCTGCCAGATCCCCGTCAGACAGAGGATTTCTATCCTTTCCTCCACCAGTGAAGTAGTCTGAGACCCCTGCAGGGAAGCGTGATACTTTACCTGTTCTATGTGGGGGAATGAAGGTAAGTATCTCCGGTGGAATTCAGGTGTATCCTGGTGGACTTGTCCATGTCCCCACAAATACCACTCAGCACCCACACTCCCAATCTTTCCCAGCCACTCACACAAAGGCATCACTCACTTCTACCATATCCCAGCAGATTCAGCACCATACAAATCTCTCAGGCTCTCAGCCGCGATGCCCGATACGTACAGCCACCCAGGCATACAGTCAGCCATGCACAGTCAGTCACATCTACCTGCGTATACACAACTCCCACGGCCTCTCGACACACACGCTTCCTACCGCACACATGCACACACAATGGTCAAGACCTATTTTATTGTGGCCACCTCATGCCACCTGTCAATCATGCCAGTGGTCCAATCACAACTCATTCATTCCAATCAATCAATAACATCACTTTTTTGGACCCAACACATTAATTATTCCCATGTAAACTTATTAACATAATTTTCCCACTGTGTTGTTATATAACAAGGTTTCAGCTGTGCATGCCTCAGTTTCCTAAGTAGGTCATCAAGGTCAGAAGTTTAGATGTTCCAGAGACTGCTAACCTCTCCTCATCCCACGCATGCATAATCAATATTATGACTAGGCCAGGACTCCCACTGTTTACACCTGCATCTCTGGTGAAAGTAACTTGCTCCAGCCAGGAACATCGATCCCCTGGAACTTCTTCATTTCATTCTTAAGTTCCTTCAGTATGGGCGTCACCTGGCTAAGGAGGGCATTGCCAGTGCTGAGGGTCTTGGTGGCATCAAGGAAGGGCTTGAGGACCACCAAGATCTGGGAGATGGTATCCCACTCCATTTTCTTAAGGCTGCCGCTGATCCCAATCTCCCCAGTCTCTTCTGTTGCAGGATTTTGTGTTGTGGGATGGTCAGCTTTGCCTATTTGCCCACAGCATCTTGCTCCCTTTGATGCTCTGGTGGAAGTAGCCTGCCACCTTCCTGCATTTTTAAATGAGCTGGCTGGTAGTGATGGGAATGTCACTGGGAGCCCTGTCTCCCTCCAAGGCATCCCTGACTACGAGGTGGAACGTGTGTGCTACACAAAGGATGCAAACAAAGTTGGTATCATGCAACACCTTGACCGTATTGGCCCTGTTGTCAGTGACCATGAACCTGCAGGGGAGCTCTGCCCAGTGACCCACCCCTGCACCATGCAGTTCATGGCCACCATGATCTTTCTTGGCAGGTGGGACCCATCCATCACCTCAGCTTGAAAGAAAGCCCATTGACTACTGCTGGTTAGTAGCAGTGGTGCAGGTGCAGGCACTGCTACCACCTTCTTGCTCCCACTAGAAGCAGAAGACTTATCATTGCCAGGAAAGATGTTTTGTCCATGTTTGGGACAGGGGGAACGTGCAGCTCTCCCCCTGCCCCCTCTCCCTCTCCTGGCAGAAGACCTGGCTCCTGCCTTTCCAGCCTGCTTCATAATGTTTGGTGTGCTGCAAAGTGTGCACACGTATGTATAATATATATTGTGCTTTCAGGCACAGTGATGACACTGTCAAGCAAAAAACAGATTTCTTTTTGTGAGGGGAAAGAATCAAGACAGACTAACAAGAACAAATAAGAGGATTTTGGGGGGGGAAATAAGTTGAAAGGAATGGATAGGGATAACAATAGGGATTGTAGGCAAGGGTAAGTAGGAAAGGATTGGATACAACTTGCAAGAAGAGAGACTAGCTAGCAAGAGAGCAAGCCTTTTAGACACTGCTGCTCCAAGAAAGACTCAGCTCACAAAAGGCACAGATCACTTCAGACACAGCTTGATACGTTGCTTCTACGTCCTTCCCCCAGAGCACTGTGGTTGGAAGGGAACTCAAAGAAAGATCACAGTCACTGGCCAGAGTAGTCTGTCCCCACCCCCCAGCCTTTTCCATGTACGGAAGATCACCACCTCCCCCTCTCTCTTTTCAGTTTCCATTTCCTGCAAGCCTTCCGAATCAATTTGGAGGCTTCCGATTAAATTCGGACCTTTTAATGGGTCTCCCAAGTCGATTTGGAGATTTGGCCACTGAATTGGGTCAAACCTCCTCCGAATCAAATCGGCTACCAAAGCTTTGCACAGACCTAATTGCCAACACCACTGTGTTGTCTGGGTGTGAAACATGGACAACATATTGGAAACACTCAAAAGCTTTGGAGTGTTACCTTTAGCAATATCTTTAGAAAATCTTCCATATCAATTGGAAGGACAGAAGAGCAGATGCCAGCATTTTTACTCAAGCAAAGACCACCAGCATTGAAGCCATGTTTATAACAGCAACAGCGCCATTAGGCAGGACATGGCCTAAGGCTACCTGACAACCAACTGCCAAAACAGGTCCTATACTCCCAGCTTATTGATGGTCACCACTCTAGAGGTGGGCAAAAGAGATTCAGGGATACCTTGAAGGCCAATCTGGAAAAACACAATATTAACATCAATGCCTCAGAGACTAGAGCACTGAATTGTTCCCAGAGACACTGTGATATACGACAAGACATTGACTGTTTTGAGCAAACTTATCTCACTAAGGAGGCAGATAGATGAGAAAGAAAAAGGAAAAGAGCAATGACCTGACATCACTAAGACCTACTGCTAACTCCCAGAACTATTTGCCACATTAGCAGTTGAAAATGCAGATCTCCCAAATGGTCTCTTCAGTTATTTACCAATTCACCAATGACTTCCCTATTTATGGAAAGACTCATCTTCATATGTAGGAAGGGACTGCCAAATATAGAACTGAAATAAGTGAAATGCATTGCAATTAACATTGTACTTATTCCAATCAAAATATTTTGTGGATACTTATGTCATATTAAGTGGGTGTCCTATTTAATTTGATTTGTTGGAGGGGGTGGAAATCAATGTAAATAAAATTAAAATAGACATTCTTAAGCATTGGTTCAGAGACTTGATCTTTTTGTTCTGTGTTTGTACAGTGCCTGGCACAATAGGATTCTCTTCATGATTGGACTGTGACCTCTAGGTGCCACAGGACTACAAATAAATAATAATCCTAATAAAAGTAAATTGCACATTATTTATTTTTTTCAGTTCCAGTTTGTGGGTAGGTAAAGCTTTAGTCATAATGAATACATTACCTTTGAAGATTAAATTACTTTGACAACCATTATTAATGGATCATTAATTAATGAAATCATTTCATTATTAATGAAAAGAAAGATATATGAACAGTGAATATATATGCTGAGAGATAGGGGGATTTGAGTCATATAGGACCAACAGATTGATTTTTGTGCTAATGAAGAAACACAAAAAGAACAGGGTAAATTCTAAAAGCTAATTTTATACTGCCACACAGTGTTCAAACATGGTATGATTTGATAATATATAGTCCAATTCTTACAATGGTTCTTGCCATCCGAAGTCACACCAAATGATTATACTCATGTTTCCAGCAGTGACGGTGTAAATAGCATAAAATCAAAAGTTACTGTAAGTTTTTTACTGGAGCTATTGACTTATGTGAAACAGTCATAAGGCTACAACCCAGATATCTTGACCTGCTTATAAAAAGATGTTAGTAGAAATATGCCCAGTATCTACCTTATGATCTCCAGCTATAAAACAGAAGCTATAGGTAAGCAAAAGGAAGTGCTTGCTACCATTTGCAAACTACACCATTAATCTTTCTTATTCAAAGCCAGACAGTCTTGGTCTATCATTATTAAAAAAGACCTTCAACTACTGTGAAGTACAACATAATTCAAGCTCAGAAAAAAAACAACCCTCCCCCAAAATAAACAAAACCCTCAGCCTCTAACTCTTCCTTCATAAAAATTAGTGAGAAAGCAATAGATAACTAGCTTCAGGAAGTCTAGCCTCTTGCATTATGACCTCAGTTTGACATTGGGCTGGGAGAAATGAAAGCATCAGCAAGCATGCTAATGGATGACTTCCTCATAAGCATTGTATGGAATTGAAATGATAATAATATTACTCAGTCCGTCAGTCATATTTATTCTGTCGATCATAAGGCACTGCTGAATTGCCTGTGTTCTTTCCAGTAAATCAAAATAGGCATCTTCCTCAACAGCTCTGAAATGCAGAGCTCAGTTCTGTCATTATTATATTTCCTGTTTTTAAAAAAAAACTGTTTGAACCATTTTGACCTTTCAGTCAGCAATTGCCAATTTCCTTTAAAAAAGTCATCTACTTTCCATTATCACTGATGAGTGCTTATTCCATCACATGGAGGATGGTGAAAAGAAGACTGAATTTAGAGATTTTCTTTATCAAATCCTTCACATCCTCAATTTTCCTAGAAGTGGTTCCTCTAGTCTAATAAGGGAAGCCATCCAAGTGACAGGAGGTCAACCCCTGAGCTGTTATGTGGGTCATCTACAAAATGAAACCTGAATTTTCAGGGATTTCCAGCCTGGCATCACAGTTGGAAACTAAACACCCAATATCTGTGTGCCTGACCATCAAAAAGTGAGACCAAATAAAACTTTAAAAAAATTATATAGACTTGATTCTTCACTGCATTACCATAGCCCAGGGCATGGGACTAAAAGTCTTTCATGAGACTTCAGTGAAGACTGTCATCCCAAGTCATTTTAAAATATTACATTTACTTAATGTTAAAGAAGAAACAAAAAAAAATCCTCTTTAGATAAAGTCTCATTTTATGGGGAAAGTAAACAATCATGCATGTTTTAAAACTAAGGTTTTGATTTTCAATTAAAAGGGAGTCCAGAGAAGAGCCACTTGTATGATCCAAGGCCTTGAGGGCAGGCCATATGAGGAGAGGCCGAGGGACTTGGAAAAGAGAAGGCTCAGGGGGGACGTGGTAGCAGCCTACAAGAGGGGTACATCAGGACGTTGGAGAACAGCTGTTCACCAGAGCTCCCTAAGGGATAACAAGGTCTAATGGCTATAAACTCCAGGAAGGCCAATATAGGCTAGACACAAGAAAAATGTTCTTTATGAGTGTCCAGGTTCTGGAACAGACTCCTGCCAGAGGTGGTGCAAGCACCTACTCTGTACTCTTTCAAAAAAATGTGGATGTTTTTCTTGTTGGGGTCACTTGATCTGAGCTGACTTCCTGCCTATGGTGGGGGGGCTGGACTCAGTGATCTCACAAGGTCCCTTCCAGCCCCTAATGTCTATGAAATAAACATAAGTATATACATGCATATGTGCAATGCTTGTACAACTATATTTTACTCGGTTTTAAAATGGGTACACAAGCAGCCATGCAGATGTATATGTGATAGCCTGCTCTCTGCGCGCCTTTTCATAGCATCTGACAAAGTGAACTGTTGCTCACAAAATCTTAAAGAATTTCCAGTTCAGTTAGTCTATAAAGGTGCACCTCCAGAGGGAATATAGGATTCTGAAAAGAGGGGTGCAGATGGTGTAGTGCATTATCACATAACACAATACATATTTTTCTCTTGTTAAAAAGAAACTAGCAGCATTATTAATATGCTAAGGGCCTAGGCTATATTATTCAATTTAAGACTGAAGGAAAAACAAATATAACTTTATTGGAATATGTATTGATTAGCTTTTTCATCTCTTATGTATAAAATGCATCGAATTAGACAAAAACTAAAGTCCTTCATAAGTCCTGTGGTCGTTAGAATTAAGATGTACACCTTATTCAGATTCATAAAACAAATCCAGCCTTCTTGAGCATCTTGACAGTGCATCCACTGCTTCAATGAAAGTTATTTCCACATCTCAGTTATTGTTCATTTGAGTTAACAGTTCTAGCTAGTGTTAAGAAACAGTCTGCACAGCTGCTATCAGACAACAGAATGGCAGAAGAAGAAATAGTTTTATTTGTGGAACATCAAGACTGTTAGAAAAGAAATACTTATGGAATGAGTTTAGACGGAATCAGATAGATTATAATAAGGCATAAAGTCAACTCGACTCCCTCACTGCTGCTGCCACTGCCAGAGAGCAGTTTTTAAAATTTGGGTGGAGCAAGAATAAAGGGGGGGGGGGTGCAACTGCACCACTGCACCTCCTTGATCTGTGCCTGTGCACCTCTACCCTGACTTTTACCTGACTTAAGGCTGAGGTGGTAGGATAGGACTTGAATGAAGGGCATCCTTCATCTCACAAATGGCAGGTCCTGTCATACTCAGTTTTCTTATAAACCTCCCTAGTCCCAATTCACCTGCCATGCATTGCTGTTAAAAAAAAAAAATGGTTCTGGGAAGTGTCCTACCTCTACACAAGGAGGGTGGGGAGTGGAAAAGAGAAGAAACTGATGACCAGATCCCATGGGACTGGCAGGTCTTCTGGTGCTCACTGGCCTATGGCTATCTTGTTTTGATCACAACTTATCCAGCTGGCTTCAAGAGTCCAACCTGTTCTGGGCCCTCAGTCTCTCTGGGCTTGAGGTCCTTCTGCCTTTGGCCCCTTCTCCTAGTTCATAAACTACTTTCTTACTTCCACCCCAGGCTTTGCAAACCTGCAGCCTAACCCTTAGGCACCAGCAGCAGGTCCTTTAGGCCCAAACACCCAACTCAGGTTCTAGCCTTGGATCTTTTATGCCCGCACCTGTTAGCACCACTGTCCACCAGATTGTGCTTTAACGATCCCTAAACACTATTAACCCTTAAATGGAATGTGAAATATGAACACAGACAACTCAGTGTCCTAAAATTTAAAAGTCTAACAATATTAGTACAGCAAGTGTTATCTTAGCAGTTTTTATATTCAGAGGGGAAAAAAAAAACACTCAGTACAAGATCTCACCCAATTCCAGATGTTATTTTGCTCAACAGAAAAGGCTGGCCACAGTTCCTGAAGCAAAGGGTGCATTGTTGGCTGGGACAGTCCGCATATATGTTAAAGGCTGGATTTATGATGATGGCAACACTTTCTTGCTCCTCTCTTTTATGCTTTTCTTCAACTTCACTCCTTTGATGACTCTTTGCTTTCAGACTGGTCTCTCTGCAGTCAACAGAATATCCGTCTTTTATCCTGTCAGCATATTCCTTTCTTCAACAGACCCACCACAAGCGCACCTCTTAATTTGGCCTTTTTCCAGTACTTTGGGCATTGTCCATTGGTCTCACTTATCACCTTTCAGTAGTATGTCCAATCCTTTCATCCCTCTGATTCAGCTGGTTAGTGCCAAATTCAGTTAATCTGCACTGGAAACAAGGCCATTCCTATGTTATGTTAGAAACACTTCTCACAGTGATAAAAATAAAAAGATAATATAATGAGCACTATGAGCTCTACAAAAAACAACTCAAGACCAGCTAATAAAAAAAAAAGTTAATAAAGCTATACAAAACTTAAGCAATGATTAAATAAGGTTAAATACAAGTGCACCAATAGAGATTTTGGGAAGCTGATTTTTAAGGAGGCATATCAGCTGATACCGATCTGATTTCCGATACAACTGCATCCAGCTGGTAAGTCTGTTGCAGTGGATGGGGAGGGAGGAGGGAAGGGGCATGGGGGGAGCAGATGAATGCTCCTCACAAGAGGGAGGGTGTGGGGCAGGGGCAGGGGCAGGGGCTGTGGCAGGCACTGCCTAGCCAGGGTCAAGCGGGACAGAGCCGTGGTTCATCCAGGAGGTGCAGGGAGGGGGAGCGGATCCCATCATTGCACGCACCCTGGGAGGGCATGGGGGGAGGGGAGCATGTGCCCCTGGATCTGCGCAGGGCAGGGCGGGGTGGGGTGGGCTGCAGCTGCAGGCTGGGAACCACACTAGGCTTTTTCCAGTGGGAGGGAGGGGTGGGCTGGGCCACACTGTGCTCAGTTCAAGTGGTGGCACTGGGAGGGAGGCTGTGGAAAAATTTGGGGTGGCTGTACCCCCCCATCCCCATAGCCCCCTACCAGCACTACCACCCGCCTCAAGTACAGCATGGCCCAGCCCACCTCCTGCAGTAACAGCCTGGCACAGCCTCCAGCCCCAGCTTGAAGCTGCAGCCCGCACTGCCCAGAACCAGGGGCACACTCCCCCCATGCCCTCCTGAGATGCACACAGCAGCAGGAGTTGCTCCTGCTCTCCACACCCCCCAGATGAGCCGTGGCTCTGTCCCACTCCAACCAGGCAGTGCCTACCCCAGCCCCTGCCCCACTCCCTCCCTCACCATGGAGGGCATTGATCTGTTCCCCATGCCCCTTCCCTCCTCTCTCCCCATTCATCACAGACTTACCAAACTGCTCCAAACTGCTGGTCTGTGCTCCTCACTGCCTGTAAGGAGCCTGCATTGTGGCTGCACGTATCTACGGGCATTTAATCAGCCAAATTATCAGCCACATCAGGCCAATTTCTGATATACTCAATTTTTTTGTATCAGTGTGAATTCAGTATTGGACCAATGCATCAGTACACCTCTACTAAATATAAACAATACTATAATTCACCACTCTATAAAGTGAAACTTGAAAGCATAAAATATGACAAGCTACTTTAACAGCAGCCTCTGGCCTATTCTTCCAATGGAAGTCTCTCTCATAAGGTGTCAACCAATCTCCCAGAACTGAAGTTTGAACTTGGGCTCATTCCCACCTCAGGGGAAAGGGATACAATCTGTAACATAAGGTTTCACCCCTGAGGTTTGCTACTTGAACCAAAAATTCTAAAAACTGAGGCTTATTCCCCCGTTGGGTCTACTCACTTCATCTGCCACAGCCTTCTTTCAATCTAGCAAGGGCAATCTATCCTCTTCTGCAGTCTGACCTTGACTGCCACACTCTGTCCTGGCTTTTATACTCATGCACCCTTCCCCTTTTCCAGTCACATGACCCATTCTGCTCCTGGTGGCCTGTGCAGTATCTAGGCTAGTGGTGATCTTGCTACTTGGTTCTCTATGTCTTCTCTTAAGCTTCTTTTCAGGAAGGGCTGGATTATGATAGGGTGGGGCCCTAAACTAGGGGTTCCCAACCTTTCCTTGCCACAGCCCGGCAAACTGGACTGGAACAGGCTGCAGCCCACCGCGGAGCCCTGCAGCCATCATTTCCAGCCAGAACACAGGTAAAGTTACTTCCCCCACCACCACCCAGCGGGGGGGGAGGGGCGGGGGGAGGCAAACTTCAACCGCAACTGCCACAGGCTCTGTGGGAGAAGTTGCGGCCTCTCCACCCAGTTCTGCAGGACCATGGTTTGCCAGTTTGTGGTCACTTCTGGTCCAGCAGCTGACTGTTCACAGCCTGGGGGTTGGCTTAGAGGCCCCTCATAATGTGAGGCCCCAAGCTATAGCTTGCTTAGCTTGTGCCTAAATCCGGCATCAGCTGTCAGGCTTCTGGTTCCTACTAGCCCAAAAGGTTCAAGTCTTAAGGGGGCCATGCCAACTTTCTAGGATTCTGCATTCCTTCTCAGTAACACAAATTTGACTCCCTGTTACCAATGGCCAACTACCCATCTCTGCTCCTAGATTTATGTGCATGTACTCTATAGCTCAAAGCACTAAAAACAACGGACATACATTGATATTTGTATGACTGTCTGCCTATTTTCCAACTGAAAATTCAAAAGCATCAATTTTCATCTAAATATAGCCCCCAAATAATTTTCAGTGCTACCCCACTCTGAGTCTTATTTGCATTCAATAGTATGAAAGAAAATGCCTGACCCTACTGAAGTTAATGGTAAAAATTTTCATTGATTTGTGGAACTGAAGCCTAACCGTTGTACAAAGAGAAGGGGCATAGTGGCATCGTGATTAAGGTATCTTGATGTGGATCCAGCACTGTGAATTGAAGCATGGCACTCCCATTTCTCAGAAGCTAGGGATTGCATAGCCCACATGATCCCCAGATTGAACACTACACAGACTGCTCCAGCAACACAAGCTTCCTCATTGCCATATAGTCTCCTCTGTGTTCCCACCTGCACTCCTCCACTACACAGACTCCCCAGCACTTCCCCTCCACCATTTCATGAACCACCTTGAGCTCCTGTGACATGTTTCAAGGCATGGACAGTCTGCTTCATGACTATTATATACCAAGAGCCAAGGTCTGAGGAGTAGCTCGGTCAAAATGATGGGATCAAAATGCAAGACAAGGCTGAAAGGACAGGTGGAGCAGAGTCAGAACACAAGCTGGGTCAGGTAGCTTGAGATCAGAGTTGTAGATGAAGCCAAGCCACAAGGCAGAGGCATGGTTGGAGTACAGGCAGAGCTGACAATGGGAAGTCAGATTTATGTGTCAGGAGATGAGTAACAAGACAGCAGATCACTCTGAAAGCAGTAGAAGTCTTGTTGTCCAGACAGCTTCCTGCCTAGATTTTAGGTGGGCTGGAGGAACCAAACCATCATCAGGAACCCTGGCCAATCAGGGACCAGCAGTAGGAGGCCTTTTTATGGTGGAGCTCCTTCCCCGCCACTCCACCCTTGTCTACCAGCTGTAGCCTGGTGGAGAGTTGAGCTTGTTCTCAGTCCCTACCTCTTCAAGTCAGACACTCAGGAGTTGCTCCTGACATCTGTTGCTGTGTGGGGTCCCTGCTCCATGAGGTGATCCAGATGCCAGAGCCCTGGGCTCTCCAGGACTTGCTGTCTTGCCCCTTGCGGGGGAGGAGGGGAAGAAAGGAAGTGTAAGCCAGAGGAAGGAAGGGGAACCTTGAAGCTCTAACAGCAGCAGCTGAAGTGTGGGGAGAAGTGGGACCTTGGGGGCCACAGTTTAACTTATTTTGGACAGATGCAGCCTATGAGCTGCTAGCTGAGAATCCCAAGTTAACACTTTGCTCTGGACTTACATCACAGGTTGTCTCAGTTCACTCAGCTATAAATCAGTACCTGGCCATATAGGCTACGGAGGCAAATGCAGATGGAAGTGATGCAACACTGCCTCTGTGTATAGACAAGGGAGCCTTGCCTCCTTTCCCAGCTACTGACCTGCCTGGGTAGTGTGGGGATGCCCTTTTCTCCCTCCATCTCTCCCTCTACCCTTTGGGTGGGACTCCAACCCTGTTGGGTCCTAGATCACCTAACTTCAGTCAGGGCCGGTCTATACAGGGCTTTGACCCTTTTCTGGGCCTCTGCTTGGTGGAGGCAGCCACTCACCTCCCTTTCCAAGACCACTACCCTTTAGGAAAGAGTTAAAAATCAAACAAACAAACATCACGGGAAAATTCATAGGGTGTGGAGCCCTCTGCTCTGCAGCTTCTGTACCTCCTCCCACAGCTGCCCCAGTCCACCAAGTGTTACCAACAAATGAACAGAGAAAAAAAAGCAAAGCAAACCCCTATTAGGTCAACATAAACAGTCCTTGGCATGCACCCACCAACCCAGGGCCCTCCTGAGCCAACTTAAACAGTCCCCAGTGCTCTGAATGCACTTCTTCCCCAGTACTATTACTGGGTTAAGGTAAAACAGTCCTCAGTTTTCCTGGTGCACCCACTCCCCCAGGATCCTTCCTGTATTCACATAAAAAGTCCTCTGTTTCCCATGCACTCACTCTTTCTCTTTCCATCATCAGAAACTCCTCCTGAGCTGTAGCCCCTCTTGCTGAGCTTACATGCATCCTTGTCTCCCTGGAGGACTCTATCCCCTTCTCTGCTGCAGGGCCAAGTCCCCCACCTTTGCCTTGATGAAGGGATTATATCCCAAATAGTCCCCCACCCTTCAGTCAGATTACTGCTGCCAATATTCCCTTCTTGCTATCATTTCTGCTATCTAGCTGCAAGCTAGACTTTGCAAAACAAAAAGGTGGGGGCCGGCAGGGGGTGTGCATCACTCCCAGCTGAGCCAGCTGTGCCCCTTCAAGGGATTCTTGCCCTTACTTGCAGCTGGCAGCTTACTCCCCTGCTCACCACTTGGTGCTTTTCTGCTGTCTTGGCACCTCTTGGCACTTTGCTCCTTGTAGGCAGTGAACCCTTTGCCTCAGACTACAAAAATTCCAACTTTAAAGGGACCCTCCTGTTTTCCCTTGCTTGGCTCTCTCCTCTCCGTAACAGGGTTAGGGTTCCCCATTACACTCTCCTCCTCCCCCTCTAAACCCACTCCCAGACTCATCTGTACCCTATGACCTGCCTAGCTGGTGCTCTCTAGCCTGCTTGCACAGGGTCGTACCATTGGGGTGGGAAGGACTTGGACTTGGGACTTGGTACCAGAAACACACCCCAGGCAGTAGAGTTCAGGAGGTGGAAAGTTTGTCCTCACAGAACAAGATGGTGGGGGAGGGGGCACCAGATCCTGGGATGCTGGACGACGGTAACTTGGGTGGCTTATCTGTGGGGAAACAGCCACACATTAATGGAACACAAGCTGGGTAACACAGATCAGAGATAAACCTAGGCTGGAGTGGTGCAACTTTAAGCTGCCTACAGAGTGCTTAAAACTAGTTTCAGGTGTTGATGCATGGATAAAGGGTCAAGAGCTCCTGAAGCCACCTGAAATTAAATGTGCAACAAGGCCCAGAGACACAGCCAATGTTGAAAATAATTAATAAAGCTTTATGCTGGAAACTTCCACAAGAGGGCATCCTCATATAACAAATTATTTTTACAAAAACAAATAATGCCCTTCTAAAACACTTGGGGGAAAAACACAGGTTAAGTGATTTAATTATAGTTTTTGTTCTGATAAGGCAACTCTGCTTGTCAGTCGGTAGGAGAATATCAGCACAAATTAAGTACATATTGATATCTTCCTAAACTGCAATAGTTGCTGAAAATTTTCTCCTGATTAAAAAGTTAGTAATCTTCATTTGATCCTGGTAACTACAAAGGTTTTGGAACACCCTTAGTATGATAAGCTCGCTTTACCAAAATAAAGTCACTAGCAGAAACAAGAGATTTTGATAACAAGTATTTTAAAATGTGAAAAACATTCCAGATATTTTTATTGCCTGTTTTATCACAGGAAAGTCAGCTTTTCTTCTTTTCCTGGCATGAAGCTAGTATTGACAAGAGTGCTAGCAGCTTTGTCTAGTGTAATTATTGTTGATATGTCTGTTATTGATGAGAACATTTACATGATAACAAGATCATAAACAGTGCCTAAAGTGACTAAATATAATACATTTCCATTTTCAAATCAACATGATGTCTATCCATTTAATTAAGTGTCTGTAATGGAGAAATAGGACCCAATATTGTCAAAATGGCAGTAATTACTCATATTTATCTGCAACAATCAAGTACTGCATCCATGAGAAATGACACCAATTTGTTCCCGTGGTACTGTTAATAAATTATATCCAGTTACAAGTATCTTGACTGCTCTTAACGTTCTACCGCTTTCTGCTTCCCAATTTTGATGCTCCATAACTGCAGGCCTCTCTTTGGGTACTATTAAATTTAATTAGGGCAAATTTCATTTGGGGCATAGTTGCAGGGCAGCTAAGGCATCCTGCTTTGGGTCAGAGGTGTGAATTTGAGTCCTGACCTGCATGCATATAAAATACTACCCGCCAATCAAGCCAGCTTTAAATGGGTACCCAGCCACTTGGGCCAAGAAGTAAAAAGTGTGCTAATGTAATACTACCATCATCATGTGCCACTGACTCTAAAACCTGGCATGTTTTAAGCCAGGATAGCTCTGTGGGTTACTAAACTTGGCAGGACATTTGACCTTGAGTCTTTCACTACTAAAGGTGAAGCTGGTAAACTGCCCATTATTAAGATTGTCTCATGCTGCTGTTTTAAGATGCTATTTTCCATTGCCCAGAATAAGTCTAGGGCTACAATAAGTTCTCCTCAGTAAAAAAATAAATCTGGAGACCTTTTATTTGAAAAATTTTTGCAGTGGCTACGCTGCGTACCATCCCTGGGACATTCTGCCTAAACCTGGTAAGTAAGAAACCTTTGAGAAATCAGAGTGTGTATCTACTCAGCAGAAACTAACTAGAGCTTCACCTCTAAAATCTCCACATTCCAACTTCACCAAGCCTGTTCAAGCCTCTCATAGCTTGTAGTCCTGACTGCACAACTCTATACACTGAAGTTCAGGTAAACAAGGGGAAATCCAGACTTTACAATGTAACTTCTTCAGTCTCAATGGGGACTGGCTGTAGAAATAGGAACAGGAAGTCTGGTTTTCCCATGTTCTTGATGATAGTTGCAGGCAGCAGGGATGACTCTTTCTGATTTAAATACAGAGAGAACAAGAGCCAAACCTCCACCTTTTCATGGAAGATCTGGGGTCCAGGATTCCCAGCTAAGTTTGGGAACAAGAGATGGAGTTAGTAGGTGGGAAAAAACTTTTGAGATGAGAAGCTGAGAGGGGAGATTGAGACAAGCAGAGCAAAGAGACTGGGACTGGAAAGCACTCCAACAGGGGGAAGGAGATGGATATGACAAGAAGACAGAGCCTACTAGGAAGAATTGCACTGGATGGGCAGAGAGGTATGGGCAAGGAGCCTGCTCTATCAAACTTCCTTTTGGGCTTGCTTTTATAGTGCTCAGATCTATACCAACTGAATTTATAAACCTTATTATTTTTTCACAAGACCTATGTGAGATGTTACTATCCCCATATGAGAGATGGGAACTGAGGCACAGAGGTTGTGATCAAAAGGATCTAATAATTTGGCGTGTCCAACTTGTGATACTTAAGACCTGTTTTTAAAAAATACTTACCACTGTACATACCGTATTTTAAAGCACAAATTACACTGTCTTCAATTGCAGCTTTGAATCCTCAATACTTCTGCAAATCTGACTCCCAGAAAAATAAGCATACAATTACTTACCACCTCTAAAAAGTCTGGTTAAAAGACTTGCCCAGCATTACCTAGAAACTCTAGCAGAAGCAGGGGTAGAATCCAGTTTTCTTGGGTAGTTTTCGACTGCTTTAACCACAAGACCATCCCCTCTTCCTGAAGTCCCTTGTTTCATTCACTCCACAGCTTCCAGATTCTACAACAGATGAAGCTAGGGTCCTACAGAAAACAGCCTTGATTTATCTTCTTAGTCACATGCAACAGAAATTAGGCATAGTCTGTACAAAAGTGTGACTTGACTTATATAAAGTCATGTGAATGAAGTTGCACCCACATGAGTGAAGATGCATCCATACTTAAGTTTGTGGGATTGAGCATTTTTTAAATTCATGCCTTCTGCCTCTGGTCCTATCAGCTGTAGCATAACTAAATTAAAATCAAATTGAAAAATCAATTACATTGCTATTAATGTGTTCTCTACAAGTTCTGTTATTCTCAGGCTATGATCCGAGTTAGCTATAAGGGACAGAGGTAGTGAAAAAAGGTCATTAATCAAACAAGCATTTGGGCATCTAGAAATATTAAACTGAACAGTTGAACCAAGTAGTTGGTACTTAATGCCCATCCAATTCCTCTTTGCTACAACTGCTCTTGAAAATTGTTTTTGAACTTGGTTTTTTATGTAGCTAATGCTTGCTCTCTGTAGAAAAGCATTAGCGAAGCTTCAAAGGATTTATTAAAAATTGGGATTATAATTCATTTGCTTCCTAATGATGTATAAATGAAGGCCTAAAAGGTTTTTATTAAAAACAGGAAATGAGTCTTTAACTATGGTTAATTTTTACCTTAGAAATATAAAAGATACCAACTCTTTTTTTTGTTGGATCCCCAGATATTTTAGAGCAGGACTTTTTCCCCAGGTAGACTGTAACTGTGAATGAGTGCAAAGCATTGAAAATAAAAAACAGAGGACATCCATCTCCCTCATTTCCCATACCTTCTTACCCTTGATTCCATCTCAATCTCTTGTAATAGAAAGACAAATACATTATATCAGTTTGTCATCATTATAACTAGTGTTTTTATGGGTCATGACTTTTAAAAAATTTAAGTAAGCTGTTACCAAAAGCTTGAATACTGTCTTAAGGCAGACCTTTGTTATCTGAAATGTTAACTAGCCATTGAATTTAAAGTGTTATGAGAAACGAACAATACAATAGGAGACTTAAAGAGTTGGATTAAAAACCTACTTCCCTCTCAGTTGCTGGGCCTTTTCTCCCTGCAAGTCATCATTTCACTGGTTTGCAAGTTATAATACTGTCCCAAAGGGAAGCAAACTTGAAAAAATGTAAAACGTAATCATTAAATATATATTGAACACATGAAATGTGGCTGTGGGTACTTAACACAGGAAAGACAGTTATCTCCAACACTGGCATCTAATAAAGCAATTAATCGAGTTACAATGGCAACACAATATTTATTACATCTGAAATGTGCACTAATTGTAATCCATTGGTTTCCACTGGGTGCAACAACTGTGATGAATGCCAGTGTTGCACCCAAGGGATCCTTCACCTCTGAGAGAATCCAAATCATTCAGAGGCTGACTGTGGACATTCCTGTTGTGTGCGTGCATGTATACATGCATGCATGCACACACACGTGCATACAGCAAATATCAGTATAATATTTTGGCATTACACTGATAAAAATCGAATCCCTCCTAGTGTCCATCTATCTGGGGAAAGAAACTGTCACTAGAATAACAAAAAAGTTATTCGTGAACTTTTAAGAGATCACAAGAAAAGATCATTTCACATGTGCCCAAACTCATTAAACCCTTTACATTATCCTGATGGGAAAGGTACTGATCTATCACAAGGACTTGCTTGCACCTCTTGAAACTATTGAGGTAAACAGGGGAAAGCCACACCTCTCCCTTTTTTTTTTAAAGTAGTAAAAATAATGCCTTGCCTCCCAAGGATTGCAACCTTGAAACAGTGAAGAGGCTTGTGTGCTACAAATGATGTTGAAAGCAATGTTGTTTGGAGTTTTGTTGGGTTTACACTGTGAGCTGCACAAATGTCGATCAGTGTTCTTACAAGCTCGAGTTGGAGCAGTTACATGTTGAGGCCAGCAGGGCCCTGGAGTACTGATAAATAAGAATCCCCTCCTCCCATCCTGGGCTTTCCCTGGGTTCCTTGGGGCTCCCCCCGGCCTGATTACTTGTGGCTGTCTGTGCTGTCTTTCCTAGGTGAGTAGGCAGGGGAGGGTTAGCCTGCCTCCCACTCCCTGCCACTGTGGCTGCCAGGCTCTTCTCTAGGCTGAGCCTGGCCTAGAAAGCAACAGAACAGCAGTGGCAACAGTGGTCACACAGTTGAGTTAACTCTCCGCTGTCTGCTCCCCTGGAACAAACAGAGCAGACAGACACAAGTAAACAGGGATCTGGAGTGTTAGGGAGAGTGGGGGGAGGGAAGAGGGCAGTGGGCCTGATCCAAGCCGGCAGGAAAGGAGTTAAGTAGGGTGTAGCTTAGAGTGGCTACATATTAGTGTAACACAAACTGGGTAACACAGATCAGACATAAACCTAGTGTTAGAAATATTATTAAAAATGCATGATCAATAGCAGATTTAGAAAAAAAAAAAAAACACAGCTGCTACCCCTCCTTGTCTCCTTAATGGGAGAGGGAAGGGGGGGGTTGGAAATTGAAGGGAAAAACCACCAAAGGCCCTTTGTACTAAGGTATCACTCCCTCTCTGTCCTGCAAATTTACTATCTCTTTGTTACACTAAATCACACTTTCTTTCATGACCCCCACATTCTTAGGCTAAGATAAGAGCAAATGCCATTTTTGCCTTCAGGTTGAACCTTGAGTAACCTTGGGTCCCATCTACGCACGCGTGATAACCTAATGCATATTAAGCCTACCCGCCCCGCATACTTAAGTAGTTAATTATAATGCACATGGGACGTATGAAGCGACATGTTTACATATATGTTTGTATTGAACCGGAAATGAGTTGTAAAGATTCCTCCTTCTGCACACGTGGTCAGGAGAGAGGGGATAAAAGCCTGCTAATGATTGTGCCCGGGGGCAGAGTGATTGATCTTTTGTCTCTCTCTCTGACCCTATTTGCAAATATATACCTTTTGTGTTGCTAATAAAGTGTGTCTGTAGCTGAAGATTTTTTTCCGCCTCCCGAGAAACGAACCACGATTTTAATTCAACAATTGGCGCCCAACGTGGGGCTTCTCGAGGACTACCCCGGAATTCAGTGACGGAGCACCTCCGGTACCAGGGGTTTGTGCACACCGAGCCGACTTTGGACTCGCCCTGGTATTTGAGGTTTAAGTCCAAATATCCGGGAAGTTAAAGGAAGTATCCTATGTAAATTCTGAGTTTCTGGAGAGGCAGACACACTTTGGAATTTGGATCGAGATCTCTGGGGTATCTGAGTGAGTATACGAATTCCCTTTGCCCAATCTGGTGTACGGATCTAAAACAAAGGATGTGTAAGTTTGCTGAGAAATTCTAGGCTTAGCTCTCATTGTAAATCATCTGTTGTTGAGATCTTTTTGGTATTTGGTGTGCCTTGAGCGCATTTTTGTGGGCAAATGGGTACGAGTAGCTCTCGTGTAGAAAACAATATTGATACCCCTCTAAAAGTCTTATTACGTCATTTTAATAAATTTGCAAGGCCGGCCGATTATGGAATAAAAATGAAAAAAGGTGATTTAACTAAGTTTTGTCAACTCGAGTGGCCAACATTTGGGGTCCACTGGACCCCGAAAGGATCCTTTGTGCTAAAAGAAGTGATAGCTATCCATGAAATTGTTATGCAAAATGGGTATTGGAATCAGTTTCCTTATATTGATTGTTGGTTGTGGGTGGTTCAAAATCAGCCACCTTGGATTAAGAATTACTTAGCAAAGTCTCATGTGATGCTTGTTAAGAAAAAGACTCGGGGGGGGCCGCCTGTACTTCCTGAGTCTAATGAGGGGGGGGATTCTGAATTGGCTAAGTACCGGACCCGTGCTCCGGTTGCCCTGTCGGGTAGCGAAGATGAGTCAGACGCCTCCTCGGCATCCAGTCCTTCTGCACCACCGCCCCCTCCCTTAGAGAGACCACCACCGACGTACCAATGCATACCTAATGAGTTAGAGCGTGAGCCTCAGCCAAGTGCCTCATCTGAATCAGGAAATAAGGGTTATTATTTGCGCAAGCCTGTAGAGTCACAGCCGGTGTTGAACTGTCCGATGCGAGAGGTTATTGGGGAAGGAGGCACTGCAACTTTTGTCTACACCCCATTTAGCACTTCAGATTTATTTAACTGGAAGAATCAGAGCCCCTCTTTTCGTGAAGACCCTGAAAAGATGAGGGATTTGTTTCGATCTACTGGGCAGACTCATCGACCCACTTGGGCTGATGTCCAGATGATGCTCCAGACCCTCCTAACCCCGGAGGAGAGGAGATTAGTGTTAGGTACAACAGAGCGTATTGCGGCAGCCAGAGTTGAGTCAGAGGGTGCTGCTGGTCGTACTCTGCGTGATACCTACCCTGTAGAAGAGCCCAGATGGGACAATCATACTGCAGAGGGCAGAGAGCTGAGTGCACGGTATCTGGGAATTATAGTGGAAGCAATGGGAAAGGCAGTGCCTCGGATTACCAATCTGTCTAAATTGTATGAGGTGAGACAGGGAAGAGAGGAGGATCCCTCAGCTTTCCTTGGGAGGCTGTATGAGGCGTTTCGCAGGTTTTCGGATCTGGATCCAGAAGCCCCAGATAACCAGCGCATGGTAAATCTTATGTTTATTGGTCAATCTGCTGCTGATATCCGTAAGAAGTTACAGAAAACTGAGGGAGGTGCTGGGAAACCGATTTCAGAGCTGGTGGAAATTGCATATAAGGTGTATGGGAATCGTGAGCAAGTGCAGGAGCGCAAGGAGGATAAAAAGGCTCAGCGACAGATGGCAGCACTAGCAGCTGCTATAACTGGAGGGAACCCTGGAAAGGCTGGGATACAGAAGAGGAAGGGAGAAAGAGTGGGAGCAGATGTTTGTGCTTATTGCAAGGAGAAAGGACACTGGAAGAGGGAATGCCCGAAGTTGAAGGAGAAGAGAGAGGGGGAACCGAGAGGTCACCTCATGCGGGCAGAAGACAAGGGTGAGGATTCAGAATGAAGGGGACAGGGATCTAAGACCACTACCCTTCGGGTTGGAGCCCGAGAAGATCCCATGGTAACCATTAGGGTTGGTGGCAAAAACTTTGAAGCCTTGGTGGATACTGGGGCTACATTTTCAATGATTCCAGAAAAACCCCCCTGTGCAGGAACTAGTGAACAGCATGTACTTGTAGAAGGGATTGAGGGAATGCAAACTCGACTCCCTGTTTGTAAACCACTCCTCACCAAGGTGGGAGACCATTTGCTCGAGCACTCCTTTGTGTATTCTCCAAGTTGCCCGGTTGCACTCCTTGGGCGGGACTTACTCACAAAATTGCAAGCTGAGATCTTTTTCAGAGACGATCAGATGGTGGTCCAGCTACCTGTCAAGCAGAGCTCGAACTATCAGATGGCTCTCCTGGAGGACCGACGCCCTGCAGTAAGTCCAGAAGATCACATGACTGGAGTAGACCCCTCAGTATGGGCTGATGGAACCCCTGCGCGAGCTAAGTTCGTCTCCCCGGTAAGGATCGTACTCAAGGATGGGGAGGGGCCCATTCGGGTAAAGCAGTACCCACTCAGCCGAGCGGCCAGAGCTGGACTCAAGCCGTTAATAGAGAAATACAAGAGGTACGGATGGCTAGTGGAAGGGTCTTCACCCTATAACACCCCCATTCTTGGAGTGCCAAAGGCAGATGGGGTCTCATACAGACTGGTCCAAGACTTACGGGCAGTAAATAAGAAGGTCCTTTCAGACCATCCTGTAGTCCCGAACCCTCACACGATTTTGACACAAGTACCGGGGGAAGCTGAAATATTTTCAGTGCTAGATTTGAAAGATGCTTTCTTCTCTATTCCTCTTCACCGAGAGAGTCAAAAATTGTTTGCTTTTGAATGGGAGGATCCAGATACTTTCCATAAAGCCCAACTCATGTGGACAGTTCTTCCACAAGGATTTATAGCAGCCCCCCATATTTTCGGACTTGCCCTTCAGAAGGACTTGGGGGAATGGAAGGGATCACACCCCGCAGTGACTCTCCTCCAGTATGTGGATGACCTGCTAGTTGCAAGCCCAAGCTTGCAGCTCTGCGAGGAAGCCACCAGGTCACTCCTAAACACTCTGGGAAAAAAAGGATATAAAGTCTCTAGAGAAAAAGCCCAAATATGTCAGCCTGAAGTCACATTTTTGGGATATAAGCTCTCAAAAGGAGTCAGAGCCCTGAGTGCAGATCGCATACAGGTGATTCAAGGTCTAACCCCACCTAAGTCACCCAAGGAGCTGCGAGCATTCCTAGGGCTAACTGGGTTCTGTCGACTATGGATACCAGATTACGGTGGGAAGGCTAGACCACTGTATGAATCCCTGACTAAGGAGAGTCTCACTAAATGGAAATGGAATAAAGAAATGCAGCATGCCTTTGATCTGCTGAAGGCAGCATTAACCCAGCCCCCAGCCTTAGCCATCCCAAACAGTAAAAAGCCATATCGACTGTATGTTCATGAGAATCGAGGGGTTGCATCAGGGGTGCTGACACAGCCATCGGGCCCGACCTGGAGACCCGTGGGATATTATTCAAAGGTTCTAGATCCAGTTGCACTCGGGTGGCCAGCCTGTCTTCGGGCTGTGGCAGCCACAGCAGTGGTTGTTGAAGAAGCCCAGAAGATAGTCATGGGTGCGGATATGGAAATACTCACTCCTCATGGAGTTCCCCAGATCCTAGGGACTGAGGGAGGGAAATTTCTTAACCCCTCCAGACAATCACGGTATGAGATATTTTTGCTCTCTAATCCAGGACTTACTTCCAAACATACTACAGCCTTAAACCCTGCAACCTTGCTGCCAGAGCCAGGGCAACCGACGCATGACTGCCTTGAGGTCCTGAATCAGACCACGCAGGTGCGACCTGATCTTGCTGAGGACCCAATTGAAGACCCAGATGTTGAATACTTTGTGGACGGCTCCAGCTCTGTCATCGATGGAAAAAGACGAACAGGATGTGCAGTGGTAACCTTGGATAAGGTAGTATGGAGGGAGTCATTGCCGAGCTCATGGTCGGCACAGGCCGCAGAACTCACTGCGCTCACCCGAGCATTACAGCTGGGGACAGACCAGCGAGTTAATATATACACTGACTCTCGCTATGCTTTTTCTACAGTCCATGCGCACGGACTATTGTGGAAAGAAAGGGGTTTCATTACTGCCTCTGGGAATAAGATTGCTAATGGCCCCCAGATTATCAAACTACTAGAGGCACTCCACCAGCCTAAAGAGGTACCAGTCATTCATGTGCGGGCCCATGGGAAGGCTGCTGAGAAAAAGCATAAGCTTGGAAATGCAAAGGCTGATGCAGCAGCAAAGGAAGCTGCATTTATTGGGGGAGAAGCGGAAGAGGTATCCAAGCAGGCCATGTCCCATGCCATATGGCCATACGTTCAGGATTTAGTCCCACAGTATTCCCCTGAAGAAGATAAATTTGCACAGAAAGCTTGTGCAGAAAAGAACTCCCAGGGGTGGTGGATAGTACCAGGAGGGAAAGTCATGATACCCAGGCCATTGCTTCGGGAGGTGCTGCAACAGCTCCATGCAAGAACCCATATGGGAGGTTTGGCCATGGGTGATCTAATGATCCGCCAAGCAGTAGCCCCAGGGCTATATGTAGAAGCTCAGCGCATTGCTACCAAGTGCATTACATGCCAGAAAGTAAACCCTCGAAGGAAACCCCCTGTGCCAATGGGAGGTAGACCCTGGGCAGCGTACCCTGGACAGGCATGGCAGATTGATTTTGCCGAGCTCCCACGATCCGGACATCACGGGTTTTTACTTGTCATGGTAGACCAGCTCTCTGGTTGGGTCGAGGCTTGGCCCACCAGGACTGCCACTGCAGCTACAGTAGTGAAGTATTTGTTACAGGAGATCATTCCCCGGTATTCCCTGCCCGAGTCCATCGAGTCAGATCAAGGACAACACTTTGTGGGAAGAGTGGTTCAAGAAGTCGCACAAGCTCTCAAGGTTACTTGGAAACTACACACACCATGGAGACCACAGAGTTCAGGACAAGTGGAACGCATGAATAGAACTTTAAAGACTTTGCTCACCAAAATCTGTATTGAAACACGCCTTAAGTGGCCTCAAGCATTGCCGCTAGCTCTTACTTGCATTCAAAACACTCCCTGACGGGGCCTCAAATTGACCCCATATGAAATTATGTTTGGCAAGCCGCCTCGAGTCTTACCTCCTGGGATGCGAGAGAATGTAACTTTTGAATTAGGTAATAGTGAGCTTCATACATATGTTATTGCCTTGCAGTCTGTCTTGTTTTCTCTTCACAGGTATGCAGCCTCCTTTCAGCGTCTGCCTTTAGATGTACCGGTACATGACTTCTCCCCGGGAGACTGGGTCTTGGTGCAGCGGTGGAAAAAGGAGCCTTTGACTGAGAGGTGGAGTGGCCCTTTCCAGGTACTTCTAACAACCCACACCGCTGTAAAGATTACTGGCCACGATCGTTGGATACACCATACCCATGTGAAACGACATCCACAAGCGTCAGAGGACAACATCTCCCAAGACGAACTCACTCCGGAAGCTGAGTCGTCTTCGGAACAAGAAGCCAGCAAGTGGAGCTGTGAACCTACTGGTGATCTCCAAGTGTGCCTGAGACGGCTTAATCAAAGCTCAGAAAATTAGACAAGAAAGTAAAAGGGAAAATATGGTGGGAATCTTAATGTGCCTTGTTGTTATCTGCATAATGAAAGAAGCAGAATTGAGCAGCCTTAACCGCTGGCTCACACCCTCGCTTTCCCAAATTGCTCCCCCAGGAACAAATTTGTATGTTGATATGATGGAAAGAATTGCAGGTACTTTTAATCTTACCAACTGCTGGGCCTGTGGGGGGCTTCGGGAGGCCAGAGGCCAGTGGCCTTGGAGGGCTTTTCCTTTGGCCCCGAAATGGCTAGTAAGTAGTAAGGCAGATGTTAAAAGTACTAGTCAAAAATGGGATGAGAACCACAGTTGGGAACTTTCCCAAGTGGCGTTAGGAGAGTATTGCATCAGTAATAATGGTACAGGAAAAAGGTTGGGACACAGCCGTTGCATATGGACTTTAAAAGTAAGGTGGATGAACCTTACAAGATTAGAACGGCTTTATTATCCTAATAGCCCAGGGTATAATCGGCTAGTGTGGCAGCATCCCAATGGAACAATTGTGTGGTTTAATAAGTATTGGAGTGCCACAAATCAAAGTGATGATCGGACAGATTGTACAGACAAGAACCAGGATGGGCTATGGGAATGTTCCATGAAAGGAGGCCACGCAGTTGCTGGTCCTTTGGGTCCAGAAGGAGACTTGGGGTTTCCCGAGATGCCCTATGGTTGGGCCCCTCCAAATGCCACCAATAGAGAAAATAGGGCCTTAAGAGGATACTATTGGATTTGCGGACGACGGGCCTATACAATACTACCACAGGGGTGGACAGGAACTTGCTATATGGGAGTAATTGTACCAGCTTTCTTTTTGTTACTGTCTGAGGTTGGAAATAAGCTAGGAGTCTCTTTGTATGATGATTGGAAAAGGGCCAAGAGAAGTATTGATGTAAGTTTGACACAGGGTAGCTCCCAAAAGTGGAAGAAGGATGAGTGGCCTCCTCAGAGGATTATTGAGTATTATGGACCAGCTACATGGGCTAATGATGGGAGTTGGGGATACCGGACACCAATATATATGCTGAATAGAATCATCCGGTTGCAGGCAGTCTTGGAAGTAATTACTAACCAGACCGCCACTGCTCTCGAGTTATTGGCCCGACAAAGTTCTCAGATGAGAGCAGCCATATACCAAAATCGGATGGCCTTAGACTATTTACTTGCAGAGGAAGGCGGAGTCTGCGGAAAGCTCAACCTTTCTAATTGTTGCCTCCAAATAGATGACAACGGGAAAGCAGTCTTAGAGATTGCCAAAGAGATTAGAAAAATAGCCCATGTACCAATACAAACGTGGGAAACCACATGGAATAAGGACTGGTGGTTTCAATTATTTGGAGGACCCTGGTGGAAAAAGGTAGGGTTTGTGCTTTTGTGTGCTCTAACTGGTTTGATTTTTATCCCTTGCCTTATTCCTTGTCTCACTAGATTGATAACCACCACGGTAGAAGGAATGCAGGTCGCAGCAGTCCCTCTAAAAGCACAGACTGCTGCAAAGGTCATGGTCCTCAGAAAAATTCCTCGTAATTATCCTGATATGCCCGAATGAAGTAAAGATCAGAAAGCATCTCGAGGGGGGATATTGTTAGAAATATTATTAAAAATGCATTATCAATAGCAGATTTAGAAAAAAAACACAGCTGCTACCCCTCCTTGTCTCCTTAATGGGAGAGGGAAGGGGGGGGTTGGAAATTGAAGGGAAAAACCACCAAAGGCCCTTTGTACTAAGGTATCACTCCCTCTCTGTTCTGCAAATTTACTATCTCTTTGTTACACTAAATCACACTTTCTTTCATGACCCCCACATTCTTAGGCTAAGATAAGAGCAAATGCCATTTTTGCCTTCAGGTTGAACCTTGAGTAACCTTGGGTCCCATCTACGCACGCGTGATAACCTAATGCATATTAAGCCTACCCGCCCCGCATACTTAAGTAGTTAATTATAATGCACATGGGACGTATGAAGCGACATGTTTACATATATGTTTGTATGAACCGGAAATGAGTTGTAAAAATTCCTCCTTCTGCACACGTGGTCAGGAGAGAGGGGATAAAAGCCTGCTAATGATTGTGCCCGGGGGGGGGGCAGAGTGATTGATCTTTTGTCTCTCTCTCTGACCCTATTTGCAAATATATACCTTTTGTGTTGCTAATAAAGTGTGTCTGTAGCTGAAGATTTTTTTCCGCCTCCCGAGAAACGAACCACGATTTTAATTCAACAAGGTATTGGATTAAAGTAAAAGTTCTCAATGGCAGAGCAAGTGGATGAAGCAAGGATATTTCACAACAGTTGTAAATGAAGGCTGTATCAGAACAGAAACCACCATCCTTGGATTAAGGTTTGCTTCCTGCAAAGTATCAGGTGGTTGCTAATGTACAACAACATCCCACAGTAAAAGAAGACATGCACAGGTGTGTTCCTTCAAAAGTAAGTCCTACAGCAATGGGCAAGCAGAGAGAGGCAGGTGCTAGCAATTACGAGAAGTCCCTAGTGACAGACCTACCTGGAGGTGATGACTATATGATAGTCATTTTGTACTTGGAGCTGAGAGAGGTGTGCAACTTGACAGCCGCAAATCATGACTGAACAGTCCTATTTAGGATCCACCTGCTCACCCTGTATGGGGAGAAGGCTAGAAAAGGTGCACTAAACAATCTGCCTCATTTCACCTGACTGGAAAACCACATCCACTGGGATCACTCTATTAGCTATACGAAGCAAGTAATGAAGTTTGCAACCTGGAATGTCTGTACTCTGGTGGACAACACTAACAGTGACCTGCCAGAGTGAAGGACAGCACTTGTGTCCAAAGAACTTGCATGATGTGATGCTGGCATTAGTGCACTCAGTGAAAGAAGAAATATGCAGAACAGAGGCAGCTCACAGAGCAAAAAGATATACCCATGGAGGAGCCAGTTTTGCTATCCTGACCAAGATTGTTATTCAGATGTTGGAATGTCCAGCTGGCATCAATGAGAGTCTCGTGATCCTTTGTCTTCAACTGACAATATGCAAGAGTCATCAGTGCATAAATTCTGACCTTTGATACATATAACAAAACAATAGAATAGAATTCTATTCTAAAATTCAATCAGCTGCTGACATCTGTCCCCAAAGGAGATAATTCTTCTTGACAATTTCAGCACTGAAGTAGGGAAAGACTCTGAGCTATGGAAAGGAACACTTGGAAAGGAAGGAGTCAGGAAATTCAAGTCAAATGGGTTGTTTCTGAGCAAGTGTTAAGAACATCATCTCATTATCACAAAATCTTTATTCCTCTAAAAACAACAAATAGAAGACATTATTGATGCATGGCCACTCAAAACACCAGCACCGGATTGACTACATCACAGTGTGCGCCCAGGACTGTCACAACATCTGTATCACCAGATTTGTGACCAGCACAGACAACTGTTGAACAAATAATTGTTTGATGTTCTCCATCAGGTACATACCCAAGACGTCATAAACAAAAGAAGCTACCAAGGAACAAGTTTGATACTGAGTGCTTGAAAGAACCTGCTAAAAGCAACCATCTCTAGCAGTGCCTGTGTGAGAAATTCTCTGACCTCCCTGATGCTTTTAACACCATTGATCACTGAGAAAGTCTAATGAAATGCATCCATGAGGCATTCAATGACTCTAGCGTTCTCCAAAAAGAAACATTGGAACTGGTTTGATGAGAATGATATGGAAATATAAGCTCTTGTTGACAGAAAAAGGAGAGCCTTCAAAGGTTGCCAGAATTACATCAATTCCAAATGGCAGCAAAACACTTGCTGATACATTAACGCTGAAACCCAGAAGAAAATTCAAGAGTGAAAGAACAAGTGGTGGGAGGACAAAACAGAGATTCAAACGTTTTCTGATAGCCACAATATAATTTCTTCAGTGCAACCAAAGCTATATCTGGGCCAAGGACACAAGGAGGTCCCTCTGAGGTTCAAGGATGGAAGGATACTGCTTAAAGACAACTCCACTATGAATGCACAATGGAAGGAGTACCTTCAAGAGCTCCTGAACTGAGATTCTAATGTTGAAGATAATACTGCTGAAGCCATTCCGCAACACCAGTTAAGGACTACCTGGAAGGTCCACCAACATAGCAAGAGGCCTTGAAAGCCATTAAGCAGATGAAAAACAACAATGAATGTGGTCCTAATTGAATACTACCATAAATATTTAAGCAAGATGGAAAAAAAGCTCTATCACCAACTACATGCTGTTCTTATGAAAATCTGGAAACATGAACAGATTCTCAGTGACTTGAGAGATACCACAATCATTACCATATTCAAGAAAAGAGATAAATTGGATTGTAACTATTATGGTATTGCATTCCTGTCCATAGCTGGGAAGATTCTCACCCATGTTCTCATGCTCATCAATAAACTTTAATTAATTAATTTTCCTTGCTGAGGGATTCTACCTGTCTCCCAATATGGTTTCAGACCACTCAGAGGAACAGTAGATACAATCTCTGTTGATAGATAGTTACAGGAAAAGTGCTACAAGCAACACCAACATCTTTACATGGCCTTCATTGACCTGACCAAGGCCTTGTATTCAATCAATAGAACAGCTCTGTGAAAATCCTGGTGAGATTTGGATGCCTGCCAAAATCATGACAACATGACAGCAACCATCCTAAGCAATGGCATGGAACCCTTCACTATTAGAACCGGAATGCCGCAAGGAGGTATGATTGCAGCAACACTATTTTCCATCTGTAGAATCATAGAAAGTAAGGGTTGGAAGGGATCTCAGAAGCTCGTCTAGTCCCATCCCCCCTGCTCAAAGCAGGACCTTCCCCAACCATATGATCCCAGCCAAGGCTTTGTCTAGCTGGGTCTTAAAAACCTCCAAGGGTGGAGATTCTACAACTTCGCTGGATAACCCGTTACAATGGTTTACTACCCTCCTAGTGAGAAAGTTTTTCCTAATATCTAACCTAAACTTGCCTTGTTGCAACTTGAGAAATTGCTTCTTGTCAGCTGCCACCACTAAAACAGTCTAGCTCCATCCTCTTTGGAACCATCTTTCAGGTAGCTGAAGGGTGCTATTATATTCCCACTCATTCTTCTCTTCTCCAGACTAAATAAGCCAAGTTCCCTCAGCCTCTTGTCATAACTCATGTGACCCACACCCTAACCATTTTCATTGCCTTCCACTGGGCTCTCTCCAACTTGAACACAACCTTTCTGTAGTAGGGGCTCAAAACTGGACAAAGTACTCCAGATGTGGCCTCACCGATGCTGAAAGAGGGGAATAATCACTTCCCTTAATCTGCTGGCAATACTACTACTAATCCAGTCCAGTGTGCCATTAGCCTTCTTCTGGAGGTCTTGGTTTTAGCCATGTTAGTCTAAGGACATAGGCAGACAAGGTTCTTAGGTAAATACGATATCTTTTGTTAACTAAAAAATTGGAAAAATTGTTCTTTGCAAGCTTTCAGTCACAAGCACCTTTCTTCAGGCAGCAGACTCTCCCTATGCCTGAAGAAGGGTGTTTGTGCCCAAAAGCTTGCAAAGAACAATTTTTCCAACTATTTAGCTGTTCTAATAAAAGATATCACATTTATCCAAAGAACCTTGCCTGCCTATCAGCCTTCTTCACGCTGCTTCACTCAGCCTTCAGCATGCTGTTGGCTCATATTCAGCTTATTGTCCACTGTAACTCCCAGGTCCTTTTCTGAAAAGCTGCTGCTGAGCCAGTCAGTCTGCAGCATGTAATGGTGCATGGGATTGTCCTGTCCTAAGTGCAGGACTTTGCACCTGTCCTTATTGAACATGAGTTTTCTTTTTATCCAATCCTCCAATTTATCGAAGTCTGTCTGAATCCTAGCCCTGCCCTCCAGCATGTCTACTGTTCTCTGCAGTTTGCTGTCATATGCCAATTTGCTGATGGTGTACTCCATCCTATCTTCCAGGCCATTGATGAAGATATGGAACAAAACTGGCCCAAGTACAGACCTCTTGGGCACTCCATGCAAGACCAGGTGTCAACTAGATATTGAGCCACTGAGCCCTTTGAACCTGACAATCCAGCCAGTTTTCTATCCACTTTACAGACCATTCATTCAACCTGTACTTCCTTAGTTTCTCCTTAAGAATGTTGTGAGAAACCATATACAAAAATCTTACTAAAGTCAAGATATATCATGTCCACTTTTCTCCCTGCATCCACAGATCTAGTCGTCTCAAGCAAATCCTGGGATGTCATTCTCCTCTTGTGGCCTTGGTGAGGCCACAGCTGGAGTATTGCGTCCAGTTTTGGGCTCCACAATTAAAAAAGGATGTGGAGAAGCTTGAGAGAGTCCAGAGGAGAGCCACGCGCATGATCAGAGGTCAGGAAAACAGACCTTATGACGACAGGCTGAGAGCCATGGGGCTCTCTGGCCTGGAAAAGTGCAGGCTCAGAGGTGACCTGATGGCCACCTATAAGTTTATCAGGGGTAAGCATCAGTATCTGGGGGAACATTTGTTCACCAGAGCACCCCAAAGGATGTCGAGGTCGAATGGTTATAAACTACTGCAAGACCATTTCAGGCTGGACATAAGGAAGACTCTTTACTGTCCGAGCCCCCAAGATCTGGAATAGTCTGCCATCGGAGGTGGTTCAAGCACCTACATTGAACACCTTCAAGAGTAAATTGGATGCTTATCTTGCTGGGATCCTATGACCCCAGCTGACTTCCTGCCCTTTGGGCGAGGCGCTGGACTCGATCTTCTGAGGTCCCTTCCAGCCCTAATGTCTATGAAATCTATAATCACAGAAGGCAATCAGGTTGGTCAGACATATCTTTCTCTTGGTCAGTGCATAATGACGGTTCCTAATCACCTTGTCTTCCAAGTGCTTAGAAATGGATTCCTTGAGAACCCGCTCCATTATTTTTCCATGGAGTGAGGTGAAGCTGTCTGTAGTTCCCCAGATCCTCCTTCTTTCCCCTTCTTAAAGATAGGCACTATTATCTGCCCTTTTCCAATCATCAGGGACCTCTCCCACAAATTTTCAGAAATAATGGCCAGCGGCTCTGCAATCCATCTGCCAACTCCCTCAGCACCCTTGGGTGCATCACATCAAGCCCCATGGACTTGTACATATCCAGCTTTTCTAATTAGTCCCTAACCTATTATTTCACCACTTTTGGCTGCTCAGCTCCTCCGCAAACTGTGCTCCCAAGTCCAATAGCCTGGGAGCTGACCTTGCTTATGCAGACCAAGGTGAAAAAGGCATTGAGTACTTCAGCATTTTCTGCATCGTCTATATTGCAGCTTTTCCACATATCATATGCTGAATCCAGATGGAAGCCTCTCAGAAATGAAATGTTGCTTCATGAGGTGATGCAGCTCCCGGTGGCCCTGGGAGCAGGGTTGATCTCCCAACAACCCCCAGCTGATGGGGGATCAAAGCTTGGGAAGGGCTGAGGGTCAGCATTACTTACCCACAGCCAGCTGAGCCCCAGAAGCAGAGGTGTGTACAGGTCTGCTGTGCCGCTTTAAAAGTTCCCTCCCTGTGTATGGGAGGGCACACTGAGGATGACACCATAAAATGGCGTCTGGAGCTCCAGTGGGTGGTGACAGCTGATGGAGAGGGAGTAGTTGCAGCCCGGGCAACATGGAGCATCCTCGCCGATCTGGCAGGCCCCGACAAGGACACCAGAGAACTGTTGCCGAGCCAGACCAGAGGGGACCTGGACATGTGGATCCTGGATTAGTCTCCTCAGCCATCTATGAATTCACCAGTGACTTTCCTATTTCCTAGGAGACTGTCATCTTCTTATCAAGGGATGACTGCTGCAAGTAATTTTCATGTAACTTAGTTAAAATATTCTTTGTTTTCTACAGTCTCGGAAAAAATTTTAGCTTTGTAGACTTACTCCCTTGTATTTTTTTTCCCCACCAATCCTTATCGACTCAAATCTCCTTCCCATTGTCTCACCCTGCTTCCCCTAAACCCACAATTTAACCGCAATTAAACAAGCAACTCCATTAAAGCCAAAAGCATCACTACAGAATGTTGTATTGCAATTAATTTTTAAGAGATCCACCTTAGCCCTACCACTGAAATGCCAGTGGGAGTCACTCTGGATCTGAATCACTTTCTGAGTCACTCTTGGCTGAACAACAGTACTTCAAAAGGAAAACAACACTAGTTTAAAGAGAGAGAGAGAGAGAAATGATAAAGTGACAATTTTTCCCATGCCTGAGGTCACAGCTATAATTCACAAGAGATAAAACTTTAAACATCTTATGTAAATAGAATAGCAAATGGAGTCAAAAGTATTTTTGAATCAGGATGAAGTTAAAGCTGGATGACGTGACCTTGAATACTAAAGTATTTTTTTGTAATAATTTTAAAGGTATCACAAATTACTTGCCATTTGTTTTCAGGAGATGCATCTGCTGAACACTGGAATTATACAAAGCAGTTATGTTCCAAGGAAAATATTTTTTCATTCAGGCTAATATCTCACTTACGGGCTATTAATTCTAATAGTGCAACTTATTGCCAGAAAATCTGTCAGTCGAAGAGGATTTCAAGTCCCTGCTGTATTAAGCTGGATAATAGTTTCTCTAGATGTCTGTCTCACCCTTTTCCCCCTTTTTTATTGTATGCAAAGTACTGTCAGCTTTTTCTGTTTTTTCTGCCACCAATTTGGGATGGCCTCACACACATTCTCATAGGGGGTGGGTGAGGATGCATTACAGGACAGTTTTTTAAATAACCTGGACACAACCTTACTCAGTTGTTAGTTCTGAGACTATCTATGCCCCTTTCTGGAATGGTTGATGTGTTGCCTACTCCCTGCCACAGGATTTAGGATTCAAAACAGCCTGTTTATCATACAGAAGCGAATAGCTTTAGGGACACCCTAGTAATACTTGATTTAGGAACAAAATAATAATTTAGGATGCAAACTTGTAATTTAAGGAAATTTAGAGCTGTGTGTGTGGTGACTGATATATCTGAGACAGAGCATATATACCTGGGCCACCTGTAAGCTTTTATTTACATCTTCCAGCATTTTATTATTTAGATTTTCTTTTAATGCACATGTAACAAAATGAGCTAGTAAAAATGTGTTACAGTACTGATATCTGATTGAATACTCCCATAGATTAAAAATAGAAGTGGCAATATATTAATAGTAACAAGCCCAACAGGCCTCACAGTGTACACAAATTGTATTGTTTATTATATGGTCTCCTTGGTTTGATTTTGTTTTTGTCTGAGAAAGAGTAAGCTTACGAAGAAGAACAAACAAAAGATTCAAGTAATTCAGGAAGCCAACAGATGGCAATTGTTATTCCTCTTCATTTGTTTATTTTATTTTGGAAGTGCAGTTAGTACTTGTGGAAAGTGGTGAACTGCAGGGGATTACAATCTCCAGAATTATCCATAGAAGCTCCCACATCATCCATACATAATTTGTCTCAACCATGACACAGAAGAAAAATGCAGTGCAGTCTTCTTACACAGTCACTCTTTGCCTACTAGACTGATATGAAGGAAACCAACAGTGGTGACATTTTTTGTGAAGCATGTGGTCTCCACAGGAGTTGCCCTATCTTACGAAGGTAGCAACACTACCTTTCACATGGAACGCCACGTAGCCAAACCTCCTGGAAGCAGGTCAGAACAGTGTAGACTCTCTCAATAATATATTGAATAATTTCAATTTATACTTATAATGCTACAACAAGGACCATAAAATGGATACTAATAATGAAAAAGCAAAAGCAAATAACAATCAACAGCTTCCAGTTACTATTGACTAGGCCAGATTTGAACTAATGACCTAGAAATGAGAAATCTAGTATCCCATTACCAAGTCCTAAAACAAAATCAGACTCTCCCAACCTGGAGAAATGAGAAATAATAAAAAGCACTGTTGTAAAATTAGATGTAATAGTATCTAAAGTCATCTGATGTATCCAGGTTCAGCAGACAGCAATGTCCGTAGAACACCAAGTGATGTTTGAAAGGATGCATTTTAATTCAAACTATTATGATCTAATGAGAGGAAAAATGAAAAATGTTCTTAATATATAAAGACAAGTCTATATATAGTTATGATCATAGCTAAAATACAAATTGGCCAGGTTCTCAGCTTGAAAGAGATCCCTTGAAATCAGTAGAGCTCTCTTGATTTATATTAGCTGAGATTCTGTGCCAATATATCTGTAAAGAGAATTATATTTATGCCTGATGAGACTGAACAGTATCTTGGGTTATAGCCTTACAGCCTGGGGACATCTTTGTTATACTCGCATCACAGATCTGGTGATGTCTCTACTAATAAAGGTGCTTGCCAAGTCAGTTGCCTAGAGCTATGGCAGACATTACTTTTGTCCCACTTTACATGCAAGTTTAGTGGGACAAACAGCTAGAGGCCACATGTTCAGCTGCTTTGCACTAACAAAAAATAGCAGATTTGCCACAAAAGAAGCTCCATTTTAAAGTAGAAACTTCTCTGTAACAGGGTGTTTTGTATCACATGTAATGTCTGTATTGGTACATACATGTTACCATGCATCCCTTGAACCGACAGTATCACATAGTTCTCTATTCTCTCAGTGAGTATAACTTCTGTTCCTGAAAAACTGTAGAAATAATAATATAAAAAAAGAACTGTTCAGCACATAAATGAACATGACTAACTAGGGAAGAATCAATGTGGTTTTGTCAAAGGAAAATCATGTCTCACCAATCTAACTTCAGATTTTTGACAGTGTCAGTAAGAAGCTGGATCAGGGTGATCCAATTGACATAGTATATCTGGACTTCCAAAAAGCCTTTGATTAAGTTTTCCCATCAGAGCCTCTTAATGAAGTTAAGCTAGTCATAGGATTACAAGGAAAGTCCATTTGTGGATTAGAAATTGGCTCAAAGGTAAAAAACAAAGTGGGTATAATTGGTCAGTTTTTGGGATGAACAGAAGTAAACAGGAAAATCACTCAGGGATCAGTGTTGGGACCAGTGCTGTTTAACATATTCAAAAATTATCCTGAAAAGGGGATAAATGGCAAGATGGCTAAATTTGTGGATGACACAACATTATTCAAAGTGGCAAAGACGAAGGCAACTGTGAGGAACTACAGAAGGATATGGCATGATCAAGCAAATGGACAACTAAATGGCAGATGTAATTTAATGTAGATAAGTATACAGCAATGCACCTGGGCAAAAAGAATACCAACTTTACCTATAGTATGATGGGCTGTACATTAGCTGTTATCACACATGAAAGAGATCTGGGAGTCACTGCATACAATTTGCTAAAAACATCGACTTAGTGTTCAGCAGCCATCAACAAAGGTAAATCAAATGTTCGGGATTATTAAAAGAAGCGTAAACAAAATGGAAAGTATCATTATGTTCATTTATAAATCCATGCTGCACACACACATTGAACACCATGCCCAGTTTTGGTTCCCTGTAACAGGGAACCTTAGCCCTGTTCCTAGAAAGCAGGGAGTCCTCTTAAAGGACAGGATTTTCAGAGCACAGCTTGGTGGCAGAGCAGGGGTTAAAGGGTAGCTGACTGGGGCCATCATGACCAGGAGAAAACTCAGGCCAGAGCTATACAAGCCCTGGGTTGAACTAGCTAGAGCAGATGGCCAGCCCTGACTGTGGTGGAGCATGGGGCTCCTGAATGCCCAGGACACTGGAAGAAAACAGCTCTGCAGGCTGGAGGACAGGACAGGACAGGACAGAGTAGCCCAGAGAAAAAGAGATGCTTGGTAAGCAGACATACTGCCTCTGTTGTTTTTATTCTTATGCTGTAACCCAAAGGCTTAGTGTTTATGTTGCAGTTTAAAATGGAGGTTTGGACTGAGATTGTGAAGGGCAGGATGAGGCAGTCCTATCATTGCCTGTGGGGCATGTGATAGCTGTGAGCCCTTCCAGGGGCAGGCTCAAGGCCTGAGTAGTTATTGATCCTGGAGCGGGCAGAGAGCACAACGCACAGCCACACCGGATCTGGGGCCCAGAAGCCAGGCCTAGAGCACTGGGACCAGGGCTGTGGGACCAGCCAGAGTAGAGGGGCAGAAGCCAAAAAGGCTAAAACCTAGCAACTATCAGGAAGCAATGGGGACAGGGTTGCAGCAAGGGCTAACTATGAGGTTTCCCTGCTGGGGCAGCATTTGCTAACTCAAGGGGAGTTCTCTGCACCTTCATCAGTCCTTGTTTTGTTGGGGGCCAGAATAGTTATGATGCCTTACTTCTGGCTAGTGTGAGTTTTTATGTTCAAATTTATGGAGACCTAATGACAGATTCCATCATCTGGACAAAATCCAGGTGAACTGAAACATCCTGTGGTGTGGGGTTTTTTTTTTTTTACACAGGAAGTCTTTGTCAGAATACATGGAAACATAAGAATAAGGAAGGAAGAAAGAGAGATGCCAGTAACTCCATTAGAAGATGAAAAGGAGGAGGGGACAGACAGGTAGTAGAAACAGTAATAATAAATGGTCATTTAATTCTAGGCCAGTACAAAGGATCCAACCATCCTGGAAGTATTTGAAAACTGGGATATAAAGGTGACCTGATGATTTTACACGAAATGAGCTGCAGGTCTTAATGTAATTCCAGTTGTGAAGCCAGCTTCAAGAATTATTAGCAAAACCAGAGATGGAAACTAAATTAGCTGCATGCATCAAGGAATGGTCCCTTCCTGTCAAGATGGCAACATAGATTAGAAGATTTTAATGTTACTACCTGTGTTGTGCATGTCTGAATAAGTAAAGGACTCCAAATTCAAGGCTTATAAAAAAATCGGGCCTGGGGTTGGGGGTTGGAGGGTAAGAACCATAGTTTTCAGAACTTTCCTTTTGAAACTGGTAACAATGGCAAGAGTTGCTGAAAACCCACAATACCCATGCATGTCAGGAAGAGTTGTTAATGCCAAGTACTTTTCAAGGTGACAGTTGAGTCATCTTTTTACGATAAATCAAAAGTTACATAAGTCTTCTGATGAGACATTATTTTGAAGAGCAAGGGTTGCCTATGAGCTTGCATGTCAAAGTATCTATTAATTTCCTTCATTAGGAATTCACAAAGAAGGGATTTTCTATTACTTGTTCCTGTTCTATCAACAATAATAATAATAATGATTAGAATTCACAGACTAACAGAAATCAGGGGTTGGAAAAATATGTTATGTCATTCATTAATCTGCCAGTGCAGAAGCATTCCCTAGCATTTTCTGGTGCTTTATTTAGACCAATTTTAAAGAAACTAAACAATGGGATTTCTATCACTGCCCCTGAGAATCTCTTGGTCTCATTGTTAGTAAAATATTTTCAGATATTCTGGGTAAATTCTTTTGATTAATTTAATCCCATTAAAACTAAATCAGATGCAAATTAGATCAAATGCTCTGGGGATTTTATACATTCCACTGTTTTCTCAGTCAATAACAACTAAAAACTCCCAGTGAACAAAAGAACGACCTTGTTTTTTTGTTCCTTAGCTATTTCATCATTTGTTCTTCCTCTCTCCTTCCCCTAATAAGCTTATTGGCAGAGGTACGCAAGGTTTTGAAAGTATATAACTTACTGGACTCATCTACATGTGCACATGCTGTGGGGTGGTGTGGCAGGACGACCTAGGGGTGCTGTGACCTCCCCTAGTGCCCCAACCTACCATACCAAATCTGGCTTAAACGCATCCTCTTTATCTCACCCTCACAGGTCTTCCCTTGCTTCCCTCGCAGCCCTTGCCGCACCGGGGCCTGTCTCCTGCGGCTCTCATAACCAGCACCGGGGCTCAGGCAGCCTTGGCCTTACCTGGCCCCCAGACCCCCTTCTTGGGTCTTACGCCCACTGGGCTCCTCACAACGGGGCTCAGGTGGCCTCAGCCTTACCTGGCTCCCAGACCTCTTTCCTGGGTCTTATGCCCCACTGGGGCTTCTTGCCTGCACCCACACTGGGCTTCTCCTGATAATCACCCACACTGGGGCCGGGACACCCCAAAACACAGCACCACTCTCTGGCGCTGGGAACCCCCCTACTGGGGAGCTCTCATGAGGCCTCCTCCACCCCTACAGCCTCGCCTGGTCCTCTGGTCTTATACAACAACAAAACCAAAAACTCCCATTCCTGGGTTCCAACATAAATTTCAAGCCAACCTGGCTATCCTTCATGTATATCCTTATCAGAGTTTCCTCCACCCAGTATTGTCAGGCAGATGCTTTCTGGCCTGCTTGCTCCAGCTTCTTCTACTGCTAGAGGAGAACTGACCTCTGGCCTGAACCTGGCTTATTTATAAAGGCCAGGCCCTGCCCCCTTCCGGTCATCTGACCAGACTGTTTGTCTTGGCAACCCACACCTCTGCTTTCCTGGTGACTGGCAGCTAAGCCCATATTACTACTTGTCAGTAGCAGGCACCTTAGTGCCCTGCTACAGGTGGGTTTACTCTAGAGTAAACTACTCCAGAGTAAGCCCACCCCGGGCACATGTCTACATGTGTGGCGGTGTGGGAGAAGATTTGCTGCTCCTGACAGGGGCTGGAAGATTGCTCCCACCCCCAAGAGCTGCCTGCTGCCAAGACAGCTTTGAGTGGTGAAGCCTGGTGGGGACAATGTCTCCCTGCCCTGGCTCCCTGATTTGGGGCGGGGGGCTTGGAAAGAACTGCAGGCGAGGGGCAAGTCCCAGCTCCCTGCCCTGATCAGTGGGGCAGCTAGCAATGAGCCCTCAGCTGGGAAGGGATCCCTGCTCAGCCAGGGGCTTGCCGCTAGCTGCCTCACCAGTGGATTAGGGTATGGGGCTTGGACCTGACCCTCCCCTGCAACTCCTTCCAAACACTTGATCACCTGATTGAGGCATGGGACTGGAAAGAATCTGCAGGACTGGGACCTGCCCCTAACTGGGATAGTTCCCGGCCAGCCCTGGGCTGTGCTGGGAAGTCTGTACATGCAGCCCAGCTAGCTAGGGACTGCCTGAAATGGAACAGTCCCGAACTACCTCTGAGCTGCACATGCAGACTTCCCCATGCAGCCTGGGGCTGGCCAGGAACTATGCCAGTCAGGGGCAGATCCCAGCCAGCTCCAGGCTTGGTAGGGAACTCTCCCAGTGTAGGGAGCTCCCAACCCAGTGCTGGGAGTTTTTTAACAACCCCTGCTCCATGATTGTGGAGTGGGGGCTGGGAGCTCTCTGCTGCCGAGACAGGGAGACATTGTCTCTGCCCAGGTGCTGGTGGTGGAGCCTACCCTGACAGCAGGCAGCTTCTAGGAGCAAGGAACAATCTTCCACCCACTGCTGTCCAGCTGACCGGGAGCAGATTTGCTCTTGGCCAGCTGTCTACACATACCCTACTGTGCAGTAATTACCCAGAAGTTAATATGCTACTCGTATTTGCAGGTAGCAAATTAACTGCCAAATAAAAGAAATTACTGCACACTGAGGGTCAGCACATGTAGATGGTGATGCTTATTACATAGCAATTAGCTCTACTGCACAGTAAAGTGTCTTGTGTAGATGTGCCCATCAGCAGACAGATTTTTAGGACAGATTTCCCAATATTTTTGAAGTTTTTGCACTTTCTTCCTGTCTTGAAATTCTATCCTTCAGCGTATGCTGTTTTACCTTATCAACAGATTTCCCTAAACCCTGACCTCACATCATTATGCATGGGGAAACTAGTGTCTGTATTAAGTATATTTATGTCATCAGCACATTTTCCTGAGGATGGCTCAATATAAACTCTCTTTATTATCATCATACTCTCCACAGGAATACAAACTTATTCCATATATTTATACAGAACATACTTCCTTACTCAGAACATACTCCCTTACTCTTAGTTCCCACAGTCCCTCATTTACACATGATGGTTCTCTATCAGTAATGCAGTTTTGTAAATGGGCTTGGAGGACTGCATGCTGCACAACACTGTTTCCAATGAAAATAATGTAATTTAAATAATAACAAAATGCTATTTCAATATATACATAGTTTTGATCTGTTTCAGTGCCCTAGAACAATGGAATAAAACATGCATACATGCAGTCTGCCTATAAGCTTTCCAACTTCAGAGATTTTCAGACCTTCAGTCTTCCTAATTATTACTATACTTAATTGTAAGATGCAGGTAGCATCTGAGAGAGCACATGGGATAGAGACGATATATCTGAGAGAGGATATGGGTTGGGCAGGTGGAGGAAATTTGTTGCTAACATTTGGAAAATGTTCAGTGTTCCAACAAGCATTTGTTCATCTTAATTCTTAAAATGGCACTTGCACAAGACCCTATTTCCTTGTCTAGATAATACAGACACACATTTAATTGTGCTTTTTTGGGTGCTGACTCACAAAATACAGTCTATTATAATAATGAATAGTGTAAGAGTTAAATAGAATAATTTTGGCTTTATATTTTAAATTTGTTTCTTACCAGTGGTATGGTTAGATAGAAAAAAACTGGAAGGTTTATAAAGCTCTTGGTGCTCTTATGCTTGGCCATGTACCACAACTTGAAAAGCATAATATAACTAAAAAAACGAACTGCTAAAATCTGCAATGGAAACATAATGCATTTATACCACTTAGTTTCCATCATCATAAATTGTCAGAGGAGTAATTTAATACTGTCATTTCTTCCTCCTCTTATAATAATTCTCACAATAATGAGACATCAGAACTTTTATATTCAGTATCAATAATTTTCTGTACTACTGTGACATTTGGATTGGCTGTCCCTTTCCCATTTGAACATGGAAAGTGGGGTCTAACCAGTTTCATGACGGTAACCTGGATATATATGCAACTCAGAACTAAAAACAAGTTAATTTGAGGATAACAATCACTCCAAACAAAAACTAACTAAGCATGTTTAAATCATTTCATGTGTTTTTCTAACCTGATTTTAAAAACATCTAAGGATGGAGATTCCACAAATTCTAGGTTGTGGAATTTGTTCGAGTGCTTAACCACCTTCATAGTTAGAAAGTTCTTCCTAATATCGAATCTAAATTTTCCTTGTTGCAGTTTCCTAGTTGCATTACTTCTTGTCCTCTTCCCTGTGGCCACTGAGTAGTTTGTCACAATCTTTTTTTATAACTTCCTTTTTTATTTGAAGACTGTTTCCAAATGCCCCTTTAGACTTCTATTCTTTAGATTAGAAATCCTAATTCTTCCAACATGTTCTCATAAATCATATTTCCCAGGCCCCTGGCAGATGCCACTTCCATCAAGCCACAGGTGACCTATGCTTCATATTCACAGGTCAGAGGGGGGAAAAGTGCCCTGGAACTTTGCTCTGACAGCTCTCACCTGCAAGGGGAGCCAGAGAGCTACATGCTGCACAGTCCAGTACCTGGGGCTATGACAATTCAGACCAGGGCCAGCCCATCCTATACTGCTAAACCTGTGGCTGCAGGGGTCCCCCAACTAAGGGAACCCCTGCATCTGGCTGCTCACCATCCTTTCCTGCACTGCTGACACTGGCTTCATGTTCAGCCACTCGCTGCCATCCCTGCCACCACTGCCACCAGCTTCTTCAGCTGCTCACCCCCCCCCCCACTCCCTGCCATTGCTGGCTTCTTTGGGGGCCCCCAGAATTGTGGGCTGGCTCTGATTCATGCTGCCACTGCTCTACCACTGGCAAATTTCCAGACTTGTGTGGAGCCTGGCTCCATGGACCACATTTTGGTCACCCTTGTGTTAATCAACCTAGTATGTTACTGGCTTTTTTGTAACAAGGCCACATTGTTTACTCATATTTTGTTAACTCATTTGAGCAATTGATTGTTCCATCATAAGAGCAAGACTTTGTACTGATCCTTATTAAATTTATTTGATCATTTTTTGATCATTTTTCTAGTTTATCATGGTCATTCCAAATCCTAATCCCATCCTCCAAATGTCAACAACTCCACTCATCTTGGTGATATTTGTAATTCGGCAAAATTTGCATTCAGTCCCATCCTCCAAGTCAGGGGTGGCTGATTTACAGCATGTATGTCACAAGTAGCATGCACAACTGCTTTGAGTGGCACACAGCAAGCAGATCCACCAGGAAGCAGAGAAAACAGGGCAGATAGGACAAGGAGGAGAGGCCAGAGCCATGGATCAGACAAGGGGATGAGCTCTGCTCAGCAGTGAATTGGACAGGGGAAGGGGATATGAGTGACACTTGGGAAGGAGGCAGGGCTTACCTTGTGGTATGCCTGCCAAAAAAATTGGCTCCTACTGCTCCAAATTGTTAATGATAATAATGGACACTTGACAGACCCTGGTGGAATCTGATTTGATACCTCGTCCCAGTTAGACATTGAGCTATTGACTACTACCCTTTCAGTATAATTATCTGACCAATTATACATCTATTTTAAAGTATTTTAATCAAGACTTTTTCCTTAGGAACCTGCTGAGAGTGTCATAAGAGACAGTTTTGAAATCCCTGCTGAAGTTAAGGTATATCCTATCCACTGCCCTTCCTGTTCCTGACCACTAAGACCATCATTTTGTTATAGAAGAAAATTTATGTTGCTCAAATATGACTTGCTTCTAACAAATCCATGTTGGCTATTCCTTAGCACATTGTTAATCTTTAGGAGCCTGATGACATGTTCCATAATTTTTTTAAATATCAAAGTGAGGTTGACTGGTCTATAATTCCCTAGATCCTCCTTTTTTCCTCTTTTTTTTTTTAAAGACAAGAACTAACCCATAAATTCTCAACGAAAGTAACCAAGAGCTCTTCAGTTGCCTAAGCCAATTCCTTGAGTACCTCAAGATAAATATGTTCCAGCCCTGCCAACTTGAAAACATTCAGCTTTGACAAGTAAATGCTAACCTGTTCCTTCCCTATTCTGACTAATTATCTCTTTCCCTGTTCTTGCTGCCAAATGTGCTCATCATCTGATAATTGACTTTATTCATGAAGTAAAAAAGGCATTAATTACTTTAACCTTCTCTGCATCATCCATTATTAGACTGCCCTCCACATTCAACAAAAGGCCTACATTTTCTTTGGTTTTCCTCTTACCTCTAATATACTTGTAGAGCAACCCCAAAACTATTAAAAGTCTTTAAAAGTTATGGGAGCTAGGAAGTTTCACAACCCCTATTTCAAGCCTTGAAATTGACAGGAGCTAAATCAGGGTTGGCCAATTATTTCAGCTGGAGGACCACTTAATGAGTCTTGGTGAGCTGCCAAAGGCCACAAGGGTGGCCCTGCCCCTGGTTGCAATCTTGGGACCAGAAGTCCCACCCCCTAATCTCTGAACTTTGTGACCAGAAGTACCCCCCCTTGCCCCTGGAAGCACTTCTTTTGGGAAGGGTGTTTGCTATCTTGGAAACCAGAAAGAAAACAAAATATACTAAAAATCAAACAGCCATAATCATATATTTTAATTTTTACTTAAAAAATATTTTTATCTGATTTATGTATGTTTGTACTGTATATATAGAACTGATTGCATAAAGCTCAAAATTAAGTCTTACTCTTGTATAGTGTGGGGGAGGGGTATGGAAGGGTGTGCAGGGTATGAGTGGGTAGGTATGGTGTTTATGGGGGGGCTGTGGCTCTGTGGGGTGTGGGGGTATGTGTGGATATGGGTGGGTATGAGGGATTTGTGGGGATGTGTGGATGGGTATGGGGCTTGCGGAGGGCTGTGAGGTGTGTGGAGGGGAAGAATGGTGGGAGTATGTTTGGGTGTGTGTGTGGTATGTGCGTATGCAGCATGGCTAGGGCAGCTCCTTCTGGCTGCGTTTGCTGCTGTCCCCCAGCCCTGCATTAGTGGCAGGGACCAATGCACGCAGCACTAACTCTGCACACCCTGTGCCTGCTCTGGGTTCGCCAGTCTGGGCTGAGCAGGGACAGCAGCAGCTGGGCATAAACTGTTGTGCAGAGTCAGGGAAAGTGGGTCCTCCCCCTCACCACTGCCTGGCAGTTTTTGGTGCAACCACCACAAGCTGTGCCAGACTGTCCTGCGGCTCTGTCCCAGCTGCCTCTGGGCTGTCCTCCGTGGAAGCATTGATAGTCTGGAGTAGTCACAAGGCAGCCTAAAGGCAGCAGTGACGGAGCCACAGGGTAGTCCGGTGCAGCACAGATTCTGGGTGGCTGCACCAAAAATTGCCTGATGGCAGCAAGGGGGGCTTTCCCCCCACGCCAAGCAACACTTTTTTCCTGGCACCACCACTGCTGCCACTGCTTAGCCCAGATGGGCAAGCCCAGAGCCAGTGCTGGGGCCCCAGGCTGAGGAGTGGTGGCATGGGAGAGAACCTGCTGCTCAGCATAGGGTAAAAGTGGCCCCTCCCCCTCCCGCTGTTTGGTGCTTCCTGCTGCAACCATCTGGAGCCCATGCTGGGCTGCCCTGCATCTGCTCTCTACTGCCACTGCTGCCCCACAGGGCAGCTCAGAGGCAGCAGTGACACAGCGTAGATACAGGGCAGCCCTGCACAGGCTCTAGACCACTGCACCAAGAAACACCAGTAGCTGAAGGGGGAGGAGCTACTTTTACCCCACACTGAGCAGCAGTTTCTCTTACTTCTCAACTTGGACAGGTGAGCCTGGAGTCAACGCAGCGTGTGCGGGTCAACGCATTGGTCCCCGCCACTACTGTGGGGCTGGGGCCAGCAATGGTGGCAGCCAGAAGGAGCTGGTGCCACATGGGCTGCCTAGAAATGCAGTCCAGCTACAAAGCCTCCCCAGCCCTGCTGCATGCTCAGGGTGCAGCAGGACACACCACAGCTGGGTGGGACCAAGAAACCCGCTGCAAGCCTGACAAAGCCCCATGGGCTGGATCCAGCCTGTGGGCCGTATTTTGTCCACCCCTGAGCTAGAGTCTTTTCTGGGCTAGGGACAGGCATTCAAAAAAGCCTGAGCCTGAATTGATTCAATCTTTGCAGGTTAGTTTAACCTGGCCAGGTTAAACTGATTTGCAAGTGTACTCCCTCTGGGATGAGGAAATGCAGGCACATGCCTGCAGTGGCTCAAGTTACAAGCTGGGGGCACAAGAGTAGCCTTCCCTTTCCTTCCACAATGCTGAGCTGAGGGGGGATGTGGCCAGACCCCAGAAGGATACTATGATGAGGGAGGGGTTTAAACCACCACCCTGCTTGAACAGTCCCACATTTTTCCCCACTCACAGCTCAGGGGGCAGGAGTGTTGCCAGCCCCCAGCTAGCACTCTGAGGCAAAAAGGGAAAGAGGTGGGAGAGGGGGAGGGGGAGACTGCTTCCATGCGTTGCTTCCATCTGTTGATAATACTGAGTTTTTCAATCTCCCTCTCCCTACTTCATACTGTTTGTACCAAACCTGACAGACGAGGGAGCCAGCAAGGAGCTGATAACATAGCAGTTTGCAGCCCATCACAAAACAAAAGCCTCTCTCATTAGTTCAAGCTCTTCTTAAACAGCTTTTTCCAAGGAAGGAATGGAGGGACATTACCAGCTGACCAGCATTGTCCTGTCTGTTTTTATCCTGTTCCAGTGAAATTGGAGACATACACACAGACACCTCTCAGCATTAGCTAGCATACCATATGCCTAGGGTCCATGGGGTTGGGGTCTGTGCTATGGGAGATGGGAGGGAGGAAGAGGGACGTCCCTGCTTCAGTGGCAAGGGTGGGGGTGGGGTAGGGGGAAGCCAGGCAGACTGTGCTGTTCCTGCAGGCTGTGCTGGAGCTCTGACTAGGGAACAGAGGGGTAGGGCCAGCTCTGTTCTATGGAGCAGACAGCCCAGCCCAGGGCTGCAAATCATCTGGGATGCTTGGGGACTCTGGTTTAATTTAAACTAGGAAGGAGTCTGGGACAGACATTGCTTAAACTGGTTTGACCCAAATGGGTTAAGTCTGATACTACATTCAACCAAGTTTATCTTAAACCAGTTTCAGGCATTTTCAAACTTGTTTATGTGCACTGAGCATGTGTTCTGTTACAGGTTTAAACCAGTTTCTGATCACTTAAATCACTTTATGTGTAACTTCTGTCTCTAGCCTTGAAGACTTCTAAAACCAGCTGGTAAACTGGTTAGCTCCCACCATTTTAAGGTCAGTTTCAAGGGTTATATTAGAAGTCTTGAAAAGGAGCAGCACCAGTCAGTTTAAGGGCTACTGATATCACACCACTAACAGCTTTCTGTATTTAACGAGCCTTGTTTATGTTAAGTTCAGGTAAATGATGACTCCGGGTAAATATACAACTTTCTGCAATCCAAAGGCTGTGCAGTTAACTGGAGTACCTTGTGTAGTCAGGGCACCCATATTTTTGCTTAGAGTGACTTGTTAACCGAGAATTATTTGTTTATAGTTGCTGAGTAGCTGGAGTCAAACCTTTCTGCTTTACAATCAAGTTTTGTAGTAAAACGCCAAAGTGGAATGAGGGGATGATGTAAGAACAGGTACCCGAATGTTCCTAAATGTGCCAAAATAGGCAAGCACAAGTCCAGCAGGTTCTCAGAAACAAAGCAGCTGGTCTGATGCACACAAAGCTAACGGTGCACTATTGCCTCACTGCTGGAAAGCAGACCAGTAACAGCAGATGGCCACACATTTGTGAAATGAACTAAGATTTCAAAACTCTGACTGCCTGAACTATAATCCCCAGTGGCTCTCAGGAGTTTGGTAGAAATTTGACAGAGCATCTCACCAAGGCTGCACAGCCTATTTACAAGTTTAAAAGCCTGTTCACTGCTACCTTTCTAGAATAAAAGAAAAGAAAATGGGATGACAAAGCAGATGTGACATGAACCTGATAGAAGGAAGCAGACATTCTGCTTGGGATACCTCTGGGACACAACAAGAGAGGGAGAGAGAGATCTTTGCTATCATCTCCTATAGGAAAACAGCATGTAAACTGGTATCCTACATTTTTACATCCTTATGCCAAATACTTCCAGATGTAGATTAGCCTATTATTTCAGTTTGAATTCACACATATACAGATACCATTTTTCTTGTAATCTGTTGAGGCAGAAGCATACTCACAATCCCCACTGATATCACTAGGTGTTGCATACACACATCTTGAAGGAAGAATTACATTTGCTCTGGTACATTTCCAACCAAATATGACACATACAAGTGCACTTAGATACACTTCAACATACTAAATGTCCACCTCTTGCCATTTTGGCAGGAGGTTGGAGAAGAAAGCAGTGATAACTCCCAAATGGGAAGAAACAATACTTTATAGCAAAAAAACTCCCTTTTCAGGCTGCCAACAAAACATACATTGTTTAGACATTACTCATGTATTCAGGAGAGTCAACATGTAAAGCTATTGACTTTTAGGAATTATACTGTAAACAGAAACAACAACATTTAAGATACGTTGGCCAAGTATTCTGAAGGAATGCTATACCCACAGCATGAGGAAAACAGGACAGGCCTCTGGGGAGGAAAAAAAACGCATTGGCTCTGTGCAGGCAGCTGTGGTGTGTGGTCAGGGAATAGTAGATTTCATAGATTTCATAGACATTCAGGCTAGAAGGGACCTCAGAAGATCATCGAGTCCAGCCCCCTGCCCAAAGGGCAGGAAGTCAGCTGGGGTCATAGGATCCCAGCAAGGTAAGCATCTAACTTGCTCTTGATATGGTCCATATATTACTCAGATGAAGGAGGAAGTACTTTGCACTTGCTCTGAATAGACCATTGTTGAAATGGGAGGAGGCTTATTCGTAATGAGAATAAATGAGTTCTACTACACTCAGTAACATAAAAATACCTGAAGAGAAGGGAAGAGGGCAGGGGAGAAATGTGCAGTCCTATGGCATACACTATTGTTGGGGAAAACATAATTCTTTTGTCAGACCACAAGGTTTCCTACACACAGCCAGACTGCTTGGATTTGGGATTCTGAATTTCACACAAAAGAATACAATTTCTACACAGTATACAAAAACAATCAGCAAATTGCAGGGGGAGATGCAGCATTTACTATAATGCAAGTCCGTAAGTTGTATCCCAACATCAGCAGGTCTTAATTTTGTCAACAGTGGGCACATCTGCACGAGACGTTTACAGCAGAGCTGCCTAATTAGCTCCACAGCAGTCTCAGTATCTACATGTGCAGCCCTATAGGGCCACAGGAAACTAATTAACTCCATCATAGGTTAGTATTCGTAAACACCAGTACTATCCCATGGTAGCGTTCTTTAATGCACAGCGATGCATGTACAGATGATGAGGGGACTGGCTGGGACACGAGGGTGGAAAAATACAGAGGCTGCCTGCTAGTTAGCCCTGCACTGGAGCTCGCTCCTGCCCCAGGGTGCCCCTCTGCAGCACACTGAGCTGGGTCAGAGCAGCCCCAGGCTGGCAGGCTGACCCCCATGTCTTTGCCAGCTGGGTCTTCTCCAACCCAGCTCAATATGCTGCGGTCCCAGGCACATGTTTAAACAGTGCACCTTGGAATAATAAACTGTGGCGCAATATGCACCAGAGTTTCTGTCACATTAATTTCATGTGTACACACACCCAGTGTAATTCTTTCTTTTCCATGATCTACTACCATAGTTCCTCCTCCATTTAACAATGCAGGAATTGCAGGATGGTTGCAGAACATTTTCTGATGATATTTTCTAGGGGAACATTTAACCTTTGCTTGCTATTTCTTCTGTGTCCCCAGTAAAAAACAGGTGAGAGAGTCCATTTTCTGCTTCTTCTCTACAACTTCAAAGCTCAAAAGGCATTTTATACTTTTTTTCTAACACCAGAGCTTATAACTAATATTTAAAGGCCAAGAAAATTTGTCATTAAATCCTTTTACTTGCCATAAAGTAATTTTAGACTGTCTAGAGGGTATTATTACAAGAAAGTCCCACAGCATAAAGTCCTTGTTGACAGCAATATAACAGAAGTAAAGCAAGTAAGATTCATGATATTTTTGGAGAATCAGTGGGTAATTACCCTTCTTCACACAAACCTCTAAAAGAGGATGGAAGAAGCTATTTTCACTGCAGCCCTAAAAGCAGCTCTCTCTCAGTGTGGCTTCTTCTTTAAATTAAAAAAGCAGTGGGGAGGTGCTTGCTTTTCCCCAATGTCTTAAGATTTAGATGGACAGTTTTTGTGTGCAGCAACGAATGCAGTGCATTGCAAGTAGCATGAAGTTGAACAGGATACATACGGAGCCTTGCAGACTCAATCTGAACCATTTCAAAAGGAACTAAAAGAATTTTTTGTTAGGATGTTTAAGAAGGGAGCTCAGGAAACTACCACCAAGGATAAGCTCTAGGGAAGAAGACTGTTTCCAATTGTTTTAATTGGCCTTTTTGTGGGTGATGCTATTGTTCACAGTTATGGCACAATAGTTAATACTCAGCTAAAACTCCTGTACAATACCTCAGTAATAAATGCAACACAAGCCAAGGCATAACAAAAGGAAGATCTGGGATGCTGAAAGAAAATTTAAGAAAATAAGACACTAAAAAATAGGGTCTTTATTCCTGCTCTTTCCCCAGTTTTGATTTCATTCCTGTGACTGTAATGGCAATGTATATTAAAGACAGAATTATAGCAATCATATTGTGTGTGTTGGGACCAATCCCTGCATTGGCTGGCACAAATATAGAGTGTTTTGTAGCTGTCAGATCGCTGTCAGGAATGTAATTCGCTCCCGCCAGTTTTTGGAGTTCTTATGCTCAAGTGCTGGGTAATCTTTGTGCATCTGAAGGTAGTGTGAGGGAGGAGGAACTGTAGAGGAACTAAACAGATTTATACAGTAGTTTTAAACAAACTGGGGGTGTCTACACATGTTCCTACAGTGCCTTAGTTACTCCGCCGTTACATAATACTTCCTTTTGGAAGTACTAAATGACAGCACAACAACAGCTCGTACTGCACCATCCATGTGGCACATAGTTATTTTTAGCTGCTGTGTCACTATAGCAAGTCACTATGGCAAGGCAGTGCATTGCTATGATGATGCAGCTGCAGCATCGTGGTTCTTGCCCGCAGATGCTACAGCACATGTTGCTACATTGCCATAGTGTCACATGTAGATGCACCCACTGTGCTGATAAAAGGTACTGGATTTTGCCATCCTGGAGAATAAAGTCCTCTTTAGTCTATAAAGTAAACACAATTCAAATAGCAGTATTAGGAGATTCTTAAAAATCATCCTGCTAGCATGCCTTTAAAAGCTTTGTGCAGAGTGAGTGGGGAACTCCAAGGAAAGAGATTCAGTATCAAATCTCACTAATTTCTGAGTGTTACAATTACTTCATGATCACCACACCCTTTATAGTTCATTTCTTGCTGTTCTTTAAAAAGCTTTTGAGGGGGATTTTTTTTGTTTGCTACAGGATCTTTATGAAATAGGAAATTTGACTTCCATTAGGCTCTATAGATTAACCAGGGAATTCGGGCTCAACTCAAAAATGTGTAAAATGACATTATGTAGCCATTTTTTCCCCTAAAAATAAAGATTTGCTAGCTTTGGTCAGATTTTACCAATGCTGTACAAACCAGGCATCTAGCAAAACTGGAAACAATTCTCAAATAAAGACTAAAATAGCATATAATACAACATCATAACAGAATGAATTCTATCCTCAAAGTCAGTGGGGAAAAAATTGTAATTAACTCAATAGAAAAAGCTCCAGCCCTTATCTATGTACCTTCTTGGAGTTTAACTTTTTTATTCTGAGCATGTACATACATTACAGAAAGCAGTTAGTGCTACATAGATGCACTTGTGCAGGTATATAGATTTTAAACAATAAGCTTATTTACAAAGCCCAAGAACAGAGTGAGAAATTGAGAGGTAGAGAAAAGCTACTCAAAATAATGTTATACAATTATATTTGGAGAGAGACAGAATAGTGAAGAAGTACTGAGAACCTGGCCTTGGTCTCCAGTGTCACAGGGGAGACAGCTCATGCATAAACAGTGATGAGATTATGTGACAAAGTCCAGCGTTATAAGAGCTTTAGTGTGGTTGAAACCCTTTAAATGCCTTAGCCATGAAAATTTATATGTTACGCTAGTTTCCATTTCTAGTGGCAAACTAAAGTAGTCTGAAAGTGGGACAGAAATAAGCCACAAAATGTCCTTTTCTATAATAAACCTAGCACCTGATCCTCCAGCTGCATCCACATGATGATGACCCCATGTTACTGAGCAGACTGACACCTGCCTAGATGTAGTTGAAAGGCTGCAAGAAACAACTCTAGTTTTACTGGATGGGGGTTGGGAATATGGAAGATGAGATGTCAGACAAAGCTGGAATTCTTTAGCATACATTTGTAAGTGTACATAATGCAACAATTCCAGAGACATTCCTGGACTAGATGTTAAAAAGATTTCTACCAATTAGAATAATGAATTCACTGGGTTCTTATTTTATAGTTAGATTTAGAATCCTCACTCATAATTCTCATTTAAATAAATCCCCATTTATAGCCTCATTTTAATTGTCTCTTTCAGAGATGTCTATTTTGTATTTCAGGGAATAAGTCTAAAACAGAACTCTCAAGGATGGAAAATCTCAGTAAAGAACATTCAATGAAGGACTATTTTAAAATGTATCTGTGAAAAAATGCAAAAGGAAGTGAAAATTGAAGCAGCCTCTATATCAGCTATATCATGACAACCATTCTAACTCTCTTTGAATGATACCACAATTGCTCCAAATAATAATACCATGCTCTCCTTACTTTTTACATTTACTATTCAACTATGTTTCTGCAGATAAAGTGTGATTTTTAAAAATCTACCCTTTTCAGATGTGTTATAATGGGCCAACATAATACATAAGTCCCATCACTGCAGGCTTCACAGATCACAAAGTCTGGCCTTGCTCTTAAGCCAGCAAGCTTTTATGTCTCAGCTTTTGCTGTTTGTGAGATTGTTGACCATGACTGCAGTGGCTACTGCAATGCACAAGGTAACTGGTACAAATGACAAAGAATCAGCTGTGTTGGGCTAGAAGAGAACTGTGCCCCAGAGGGCTAGGCCCTCATGCATGAAAATTCAGAGAAGCTTTTTGCCTAGATCTTCTCTGCATCTGTTTCTATGACAATCTGCACTGTATACATCCCTTAATTTTTCTACTCCTGGCTGTAATCCACTAGCGGATGTGAACCCTACTCTCCACCTCCTTTAGTCCTCTCTATTGTCTCACCTGAAAGTATTTTTCTCATATATTATTTTGAGTATCCCAGGAAAAGTAATTAATTCTTTAAATCTTTATTAAATTTTGGCTGTTCTGTGCCGATGGTGTGCTGTCACCCAGCAGACTAGACAGTGACAGCTGAAACACAGTTGCTCGTGCTTGGCATTCTGTTTGGAGTACAGATCTTCTTGTAATGGGTCCAGGTGTAAATCTAGAGGTGGTACAGTTTCACCCACCTTTGATTCCTGCTCTACCCAAACTTTAAACCCAACTGGCTGGGAGTGGCAGTATCATTTTTACTCAGGCAACACTGATGGATTCAATTGACTGTGTAGCTCCTTATAATCTACCTGATTCCAGCTACTGTCTCTTCATTACATAGGTATTAATGATCCCTTCTCCCTTTTAATGGTATTAATATTCCACTATTCAAACTATCCTTTCTTCGACAATTTTGGTGTCTGTTAGTCATTCCTGGAAATGTCTCTCTTCTTTTTCACAGCACTGCAGACTGTTTAAAAACCTTAACTCAGGTGTAGAAATAACTGACAGTGAAATACTGGAAGCATGTCAAGATGCTCCAGAAGACTAGACTCCATTTTATAAATTTGAATAAGAGATGTACATTTAACTATAATGACTAGATTACTAATGACACAGTATCTTTGACTATTTTGACCATTTTTGCCTAGCTTTTTGTATTTTTAAAACTTAATATATAATCTACAGATTATTGAACATTCCAGTAAAGTTATATATATTTTTGCCTTGATTGTAAACTAAATAATATAGCGCTAGGACCATAGCTTATTAGTAAAACTTCTAATTCTTCTTTAACTGGAGAAAAAATGTGTCATGTTGTATGTGATGACGCACCATACCATTTGCACATCCCTTTTCAAAATCCTAGATCCACCTATGAATGGAACCATGGTTAGAAGGTAGGGATTTTATTCTTGGGGATGGGTATGTGATATTTTGGAATGCAGTTTAGTATCTGGGCAGCCATTATGATTATGGAAATTAAAAAAGGAAGGTATTTTAAAAATAAAATACAACATTGCATTGTGTGGTTAACTGAAATTCTTTATTAAACGAAGGAATGAAGTATTTTTTTTCCTTTTCAGGTACGGAATTAAAGGTAATCTTAAAGTACAAAGAATGCAGTGTGGAACAGTCAACGGTATCGCTCTCTATAAAATAGTTTACTTTCATAATGCAGGACACAGTCTGAAAATAAGAACTACCATATTTACTTGCATATCACACATATCTTTCCTCCCAAATTACCCCCCAAAATTGGGGTACATATCTTAAACAGGTAAGGTGATTTCTCTGCCTAGACTAGACACATGGAGATGCTGTATGATGGCGGATGTTTCTTTTTCTTCCTCTTCCCTCTAACAGCTGCATAGAAGGAAGAGTGGAGTCCAGCAAGGGCAGAGCTGGGGAGCGTGCAGGGGCAAAGTTGCACCTACTTTGATTCCTGTTTTATACAAAGTCTAAAACCAACTTCCCAGCCACAGCAGAGCCATTTCTGTTCAGGCAGTGTTGAGTCAACTGACTCTATGGCTAATTACAATCTACATGAGTCCTGCTAATTGCTTTTCACTCCAAAAGTGTTAACAAGTCTCTATCCTTTTTTAATAGTTTAGATGTTCCACTAATCAAGCTATCCTTTGTCCGGCAACTTTTGCTCTCTGTCCGTTAGCTACTCCTGGCTTCTCTCCTCCTATTTCAGAGACCTGAAACCTGTTTTTAGCTCTTTTTAAAATCCTAGATCCACCTAAGGCAGCTATTTTTCAGCAGCAGCTACAGTTTCAGCTTCTAGTGAAGCAGCCAAGAATTGCCGACAATTAAACTGTGAAAGGGTTAAAACTGTAAGCTTTTCCCTTTATAAGGGAAGGTAAGTGAGCTGAAGATTAGACTATATCCCTGCTCTTTACTCTACCATCCCCAAAACAAGATGATGTCTTATTTGGGGCCATGTGGTACACACGAAAACACAGTAAAACCAGAAAGAGAGCCTAAGTGCTACAATAATTAACTTTCAGGTGCCTGACCCCCCAAAGTGAAACCCAGAACCATATTAGGCACTTTGCCATTTACTGAATAGGAAGGTTATGAGACATGGCTGAGGGAGGAGTCTCCTTTGCTAGCCAGTATAAACACTGAGGATAGAGGGATTCCTGAAATCCAGCTAATTGTTCAAGGGTGCATTGCATTCAGGATTCACAGCGCTAGCCCCACAAAAAACCAAACAGGAGACACTCTTAAAACATGATGTGATAGTGCTTCTATGTTATGCAGTATCCTAGGGGCCAGAGGACTTGTCCAGGATGTGGGAGACCCAGATTCAATTTCTTTTTGTGTCTGAGGAGATTTGAAATCTTACTGCTTGCCTCTTCGGAGAGCACCCTAGTTCCAGGGTTATATCCCTAGGGTGAGGGCACACTGTACTGATCCTGTTGAAGTTCTGGCACTGCACAGAAAAGAATGTAAGTTTGACTGAAGGAGAGAAACCACAAGGTAGGACATAACTTTACAGTCTAATACTAATCCCAGGATGTCATTCTCCCCTTGTACTCAGCCTTGGTGAGGCCGCAGCTGGAGTCCTGCATCCAGTTTTGGGCTCCACAATTCAAAAAGGATGTGGAGAAGCTTGAGAGAGTCCAGAGGAAAGCCATGCACATGATCAGAGGTCAGGAAAACAGACCTTACGATGACAGGCTGAGAGCCATGGGGCTCTTTAGCCTGGAAAAGCGCAGGCTCAGGAGTGATCTGATGGCCACCTATAAGTTTATCAGGGGTGACCACCAGTATCTGGGGGAACGTTTGTTCACCAGAGCGCCCCAAGGGATGACGAGGTCGAACCGTTATAAACTACTGCAAGATTGTTTCAGGCTGGACATAAGGAAAAATTTCTTTTACTGTCCGAGCCCCCGAGGTCTGGAACAGCCTGCCATTGGAGGTGGTTCAAGCACCTACATTGAACACCTTCAAGAGTAAATTGGATGCTTATCTTGCTGGGATCCTATGACCCCGGCTGACTTCCTGCCCTTTGGGCGGGGGGGCTGGACTCGATGATCTTCCAAGGTCCCTTCCAGCCCTAATGTCTATGAAATCTATAAATGCACTCAATTAAGAGGGGTCTTGGGTTCCAGACCCAGCTTCAAGGACTGTATATGTATTTTATCCAATGCCTGTTCCATGTAAAATATATACGCATTAAGCAGATCTTAGAGCAAGGGCTAGAACCCTGCTTCCAAATAAGGGGGGAATTGAACATGGGTTTCCCACATCTCAGACAAATATACTGCCATGTGGCTATTAAATGGAGGTACTCCTACTCTGCTAATGCATTATGAGGACATAGATATGTGGGAGCCATGCTCTAAGAATGCCTACGTAATCAGGATCTTCAGAGGGTGTAGGTGGACAAACCTAGTGTATGAACCCTGACTGTACTTAAGCAAGAGTTAAGTACAAAGCTGCTCACCCAAGACAAGCACAAAGCAAGACCATTAGGCAAGTGTGGACTAAAATAAAGTACCTATCAGGTATGCCTACATGAGATGCTTCACTTGCTCAGTAGACTAATCTACTGCACAGTAAAGTGTCACCATTTAACCATGTACAGCATATACTACACAGTAAATTAGGCTAATGCATGTTTTTCTTCTACCAGTAAATACAGGTAGTAGATTAACTGCTCAATACCTACTGTGCAGTACCACCCATGTAGACAGGTGACGGGGAGCAAATTGCTCCTGGTAAGCCAGTCAACAGAGGAACAGTTCCTTCCCCCACAGCTGTTTCCCAGTCCCTTGCCCCAATCAGTGGATTGGGGCAGGGGGCTGAGAAAGTGTTTCCTCCCCCACACCTGTTTCCCAGCCGATCAGGTCAAGGGGCTGAGAAACAGCTGCAAGATAGGGGGCACTTTCCCAGCCCAGGGCTGGCACCTGGGGAAGCTGTCTGCACATTAATTACATGTGGAGATGTGCCTATAGGATTTAGTCTCTTCAGGCTAGGCAGCAGATGAGCAGATTTTTTATAGGATTACAGTTCTGGATGTACATACCTAAATTCTTTCCAAGTCCTACTTTAGGTACCTAATTTTTTTCTGGCCCTGATGCTAAGGCTCTGGAAGCAGATATTTAACTAACCACATTATTCACATACTTCAAGTTAATTGTGCATGTAAATGTTCAAAGGATCAGGACCTAAAGTTCCTTTGGGATGCTGCATGAAAGCAGAGAAAGCTCCTCCAGTAGTGAGATTTAAGATACAAATTTGTCATCATCTTCAGAACACAGCTCAGTAAATAACTCCATAGAGTGGCAGCTCCAGTCGTATATAGTATCACTTCTCTTTCAGATATGGAGACATTTTTATTTGCACCTTGCCTGGCTCTTCAGTGACATATTCCAATCATTTCTCCTCAAATTTTCTTCTTGTGACTTCTCCTACTGCGTGTTGTACTCTGATACGTATCTTTGCTTCAATGATATGCCAAAAATGTTACAAGTGAAATGTGGAGAAATAAATGTAACTTTGTCACATTTAAGTGAAATGTGCTTCCCTTTCATTCTTCTCCCTCCTAAAAAGCCATAACTGAAACCCTTGTTTGTTAATAAGTGTTGTTAGGCAAATATCACATTTAAAATTATTGATGCCTACATTAAAGATAATTCACATTTATTTGAATAATTATCAGGGGTGATGCGTAGCAGGAAAATTGGCCCTCTCCAGCCAGGGTGTGGGAAGCACCAGGTGGTGCCCCCCCGAGAAGCATTGGTGGCACTTCCACTTTTGCCGGCAGCACTTCTGGTTTGCCGCCACTGCTTCCAGGGTCATCAATTGGCTGCTGGGGGACCCTCTCCCCACCCTACTGGTGATTGGCCACTGGTGCCCAGGAGGCACCAGTCACCCATAATAATTACATTATGTTGTTTTTGCCTAAGTTCAAACTGTTTGAATATAGTAAGAAGCCTGGGGGGGTTCAGATATTTTGCGGGGGGGGTGTTCAATTCAGAAGTTTTTTCTACAACTTAAGTGAAGAGAGGTTAAATGATGAAGACTTACATGAATCTTAAGACAGTGCAATAACATAACCTACTCTCCTTGACTTAGCAGTCACCTGTAATGTCAGGTGATACTTTATGCAAATATAACAGTTGTATTGCCATGACCTGCATCAGTATCCTTTGATATCAACACAGTTATGTCTGTATATGTCCTAAGAATTTTGTTTTTAAGAAAACTTTCAACTTAGTCCTTTTTGTAAACGTCTTGCTTTTTTTCTGTTACATTACTGATGACTGCAAGATACAATTTTTCTTATATTCATTTAGTAACTATAAGGATATGTTTAGAATAAACATGCTTTTACTATCAAACATTTTTTCTTATATTTTAAAATGATTAATATATAAAATACTTTTACTATCAATCACTTGAAAAACATAAAAATCAAATGATTTGAGTTGTAAAAGAACTGACAGTATGTGAACCTCATTAACTTCCTATAGATTTTTATTTCTCTGACTTTTATAGCTTGGTAGTTTCCAAGTCAAAAGTCTTAATGAGAGCCAAAAAATGTTTTAAATTAGTGTCAAAGTCCCAGAAAGGCATAGTAATATGTAATCTTTGAAGCTAATAATAGTCCATTTTATACTTCTAAAAATGTAGAAAGCCTCAAAAATGAACGTAGTGATTTCGAAGGTGTTTATTACATATTTGTAATATGCTAGCCATCAGTAGTAAATTACTTCAAAATACTAAGCACGTCTTCAAGGTTTCTGTTAAAAGTATGCTTTTTTATATTTTAATAGTTACCATAACCATTAAAATATAAAAAAAGCATACTTCTAATAGAAACCTTGAAGACGTTTTTTATATATATATATATAATTTGTGGATAATTTAGAAAAATCTTCCCATTTGAAGGCATCTATATTCAATTTCATCTCCAGTGTAGAGATGTCTTAACCTTTGGAATAACGGTTTTATGTACAGGTGCTTAGGTTTTCAGAAGAGAACTTATTGCCTTAAATGTAATCATTTTTTTTACTCTCAACCTCAGGCTGTAGTTCATAACCAGATTTTCTTCAGAAGAAAAAAAATAAAACAAGCACTTCAGCCTACTGCAATCAGTATAAATTCTTCACCTGGAGTTTGATGCCACCGCTTGAATTTCATTTATCTGAATATTGTCAGTGAAAGTCCACTGTGTGAATATTAGACAGTAACACTTTATACCAGAATTTAATATATGTGCTAGTGTAACTCATATAGTGAAATTCACTGTACCATAAATGTCCCCATGAGAGGCACAGCTAACAAGTTTTGCCCCTATGTGGGGATGTGGAGCCTGGGGAAGAGGCAGGAAGAGGTCTCAAGGGCCAGAGAGCACCAGTTGTGGGAGGGAGGAGAAAGATATCAGTATTACTTGTCCCAGGGTCTTAAAGACCCTGGTTACTGCTGTGATTTAGCTCTCTGCCCACTCCCAACTGTGGCAGTGACCTACATGCAGCTTCTGGTACAGTGATATGGGGTTGCCACTGCCAGGCAAAGACACCCTAGAGGTGTAGAGGTTTCAGTACCACCATTTCAGTCATCATCCAGAGCTGGTGCTCCATTTGCCCATCCTAAGTTACACTATTGGTCCTCATTATCCTAGGCTCCTAATTTCATTAATATGAGATGAAATCCTGTAAATGACAAAGTTCCAGCAATTTCAACAGGTCAATATTTTGCCTGGTGCTTTGCATTTCAACAGTCTATGGTTTAAAGCAGCAGTGCTCAAATGTTTTCCATGGCGAGTCAGATGGGCACTGCCCTGTCCATCCACAGGCCAGATCATGACCGTGATCCCAGTGTGGCACCAACTGATTATGTGAAGGGGGGTAGAGTCCAGTCCCCATTTCCTACCACATGGGGAACTCCACGGGCCCCATGCAATGGCTCTACAGGCCAGAGGTTGAGCACCCCTGGTTTAGAGGCATAACAACCAGGGTCTGTGCCCCGAGCTGGCTGCAGAGGCTGGGTAGACAGCAGCGGTGGCTGCTATTCTTGTGCCTCTCTCCCTTACCTCTTAAGTGGTGCTGGTGCCTAGGTCATCCACTACTTGTTATGCTACTTCTGTAGTTATTCACATACTAGAGCAGGTGGGAGAAAACAATGAGAAAGATGAAAAATACATTTTTCAGCTATTGATACTGTTAAAAAAGCTTTGCTTTTTTAAATACAACCCTTTGTTGAGAAGAGAGAAATCTGGTTTTCAAAGAGCATTTGATAGCTACACACTGAACTAATATTTAATTTTTGTACTGTGATTCAAACACATACACAAGGCTGTAGGTTCCAGTGATTACACAGCCACATACACTGATACAGAAGAAATGTTTTTTTAGAATATTCAGTTGTTACTGTGACGTAAGGATTTTAGTATGTTTAATTTATTCTGACATTCTGACAAATACCTGTGCTAGAGACCACTTGGTATTTAATAGCTACAAAGATAACAAGGTCTTTGTTCTTAAAGAAATTATTGGCTCAATAAAGTTTGCAATAGCAGATGCCCACAGTAGGTCCAAATGGGGTAGGAGTTAAAAGGTAGGAACTTTGCAACATGTTCCTTCCTTTAAATCCATGGATCTAATAGAACATGCCCTGCAGGTATATCTAAAGGGCAGGCTGGTAGTGTCAGGAACATATGGAGACAGATTGAACACCTGCATATGGTGATACTATTGCTCTCTCCTCCTACCAACTAGGACATCAAATGACAATTCAAATGATCTGTTAATGGAGGTTCTTACCCCAACATTTGAAGTCTGCTAAAAGCCAAATCAAGGTCCAGAACTAGACACCTAAATAGGACTTAACCAGGTCCTCAAGGGCCTGGAGACACAACACATTTACACCAGCATAATCTAGGTTGGTTTTATAAATGTATGTAAATTACATCAGGCTCTGGAAAAGGCAGGCAGATAGCTATTCATGATTTCTACTTGCAGTGGGAGCTAATTCAGTTTTTCATTACTAGGCAGCGGGGGAGCAAGTAATAGTTCATTTACATATAGCAAACAGCTACCTAATGGTAGAAGCAGAACATAGTACTTACACCACTGTGGTTTATAGCTTAGATTGTCATTTCATAAAAAGAAAAAAGATCAGAAATTATCCTTGGAACAAAGGCTGGAACCCAGGACCTACTTACCTACTTGGCAGGGAAGGATAATTCCCCAATTAATTCAAAGAAATCGTCCTGGTTTTGGGCTGTACGTTGTGTGATTGCCCCCTTTTCAAAGAGGTCTAAATCACAAAAAAGTGATTTAGAATATCTCTGCTTCAGCAGCTAAATACATACAATACGTACATTTTGAACTGCAAAAATACCACAAACCCAATCTTGGACTTCTATACGTGAACAAAAGTGTTGGTAGGTGTATAATTCCTGCCTAAACTCGACTATAATCCAGCATACTGGCGAATCAGTGCCTAAACTCCACCTATGAATACAGAGGAATCTGATCTGGCAGGCATGCTCAGAGCCTACTTAAAAAAGCATGCCAACTGACTTGAATATAAAACACAGCAAGTACAGTCATATGCATTTAATAGTGGTAGCCATGGTCAAACCCACATTTCCTGCCTTCCAGGACAGAGCCCTAATCACTAGGCTATAAAATATTTCAGGTGAGGGGAACGTCCACCCTTTCTCCACCTCAGCCACTGTATAACCAAGAAAGTCTAACTTCTCTCTAGACTAGAGAACTTGCTTAGCAAAGAAGAGTCTCGGGTTCCAGGTCTTGATCCAAGGATAATTTCTGATTTTTATTAAACGACTTCCTAATGTATAAACAGTCCTGGGTGCAGGGAAAACCCCAGGACTTTTCTCTTGCAACAAAGTACTGCAATCACTATAGTCATAACTAGGGCTCTCTTTGTCTGCTCTTCTTCTGGCCTCTTGCTTATCACATTCTTGGCTATACAATGGCTGTGTTTCAATAGTATCTCCAACACTGGAGGTGTGCCTGTTACCACCAGGCATGACAGCCTGAGCTCTCTATGTACCTGACCTTAGATGAACACAGTTTGGCCTGAACCTGTGCCTCACCTGCAAGCTGCCTTTCTGTTTTCGCCCACCACATCTTGATCTTACCGGATAAGCAGAAGGTTCCTGATGCTACTGGGGCTGTGCTTACTGTTCATCTGAAACCCAGTCAGGGCGGTGGAACTGTCCCAGTATTCTTTTAAGGGTCTCCAGGCTTGCCTCTCTGTCAGGACTACTTCAGCCCTTCCACCCCTTTGAGAGTACTCTTTAACTTGTACTTTGACAATGATCAAGTCCAATCCAGACAGGGCTTTCCCCTCTGTCAAACGATCCCACTGAAGCAACAAAGGAACAATACCGCAAAACATAAAGCACTTGGACCCTATGGTCCCTTAACTCATGTTTCAGCTCCAATCCTGTAATGCCAGCCCCACTCTACCTTCAGTTCTGGCTGTCCCTTGGCCACTCCTGGATACCGTGGGTCCCCGTCAGTTCCAGACCTTCTGCCAGGTACTCCTCCAAGTGCCTGGACTTCACACCCGCTCCCTCCAGTGCAGAGACTGCCCACAAGATGCTGAGTCCACAGAGTTCCTGCAGCCCCGTTCCTGCTGCTGGCTGTCTCCCTGCTACACTAGTCTCCTCTCCCTGCCAGCCCCACGTTTCTGGTTATACTGGAAGCTGCAGCTTGTTTGCCTGTGTGCAGCAAGCACATGTTTCTAAAACATGACTGCTGCTGTGTCTGCAGCTTTTGCTGCTTCCCAACTACTACTGAAGCTCCTGCCAGGAGCTGAGACACACAATTAGCCCTTACCAGGCCCACCAATTCTTCCCTGGTGCCCTAAGGTGAGTCCCTGAGGTCTCCCTGTCCCGCGTTTCTTGGGATGCTGGGAGCCAAGCTCCCACAAACAGCTGTAATAGCCCATAATAAGATAGACCCTATTTCACTTGTTAGTCACCTAAGTAGCACCTTGAGTCTCTAAAAGACTTAACAGAAAATACTGGGACCTCCCAGTCTTAACCATTTTTTTACAATATAGTTTAACACCAAAATGAAGGTGTGTCACAAATTAAACATAATCAGTTTCTCCCAACGTGTAGCACATGCCCTGTGGTGATAATATATAGATACTTTGAGGATATGGCAAGGCTTTTCTTAATGTTAAATATTTTGAACCTGTGGTTGTGGTTAAAAGGTGATCCATATTGCCATGGATCAGTATTACTTTGTAAAAAATGCCTAAACCATAATACCATGTTATCATGCATTTTTTGTCACATAAAGACCTCAACCTACAAAACAGATCAATATGCAGTAAAATCATACCAGATTGTAAAAATACTGAGTTTAGGTGGCACTGAGGTTATTACAAGTCCTGGCAAATTTCTAACCTATGACAGTTTTCTGGGGCTATCCCACATGCAGCTGAATCTCTGCAGCAGTGCCTGACATCTTTCTTGTACCCAGTATCCCTGATGCCAAACTTGCAGTAGTATTACCAGAAAGCAAGACAGAGTACCTCAGCTGGTTGACTGTTCCCCCAACAAGAATAGTAGGGGCATATAGGACCCTTTCATGCTGATCTAACCCTTTCTCCCCAGCATAAAGTGGGGATAAGGATCTCATCCAATGAGCCATCCGTAACAGGTATTTTGTGTTGTCTGTTCCCACTGAGGCCTTGACGTTGTCAGGAGATAGTGGGTCCACACCCTCACAGGGATTGGGTAAAAACATTTCTTTTAATCTTTGAGGAGTATGAGGATATAAAAAACCAATAATATGTTACTGTCTTACAAAGTAGATTAGCTATTGCAACTATAAACAGACACATTAAAGCCTTCACAGAGCTCTTACAAGAGACATCTGAAGAAGCTAACACTATCCTATTATACGCTTTGACATGCAAGAAATATGAACAGAGAGATAAAAGCTAGCTTATTCCATCTTCCCTACAACTTCATTGGGCCAAAGGACAGTTGGCTATCAGTAAAGGAAAGGATGGTCCGGTCTTGACACTCTTCTTGCACGACTGAATAATAAAACAGAAAACCTTCATATTTAACCAAGTTCTAAGGAAAAATTTAATATTAATTTAACATAAAATGCAAACAAAGTCAGACAGCTGAGGATTGGTGAGGCACACTGGCATTTAGTAATTTTTTTTCAAATTGATTGGATATGCTTCAGCTTATTGTCATATTTATTAAGTATATACTCTGCACTGAGGGTGTAACACTAATCTGTTTGTTTGGATAATTTTCCCACAGTTGAACTACCTAGCTAGAAGTTAAGTGCACTTTCTGGCTTTTACAGATAAGCAAGTTCAGGAAATCAATTTCAAAATCATAGGAGTGAACTCAAGATTACTCTCACTGCTATTAATACGTAAAAAGAAACTGAAGTTCTGATAAAGTGCCAGACTGTTGGTACTTACCATTACTTATCATGATTCACAAATTGATTTTCTGGCCTTACATATCTATAAAAACCAGTTGGGCTTTTTAAATACCATCATTTTTCATGAACTGATGAGTAAGGATACGATTTACAGCTTCCTAGGAAACATTCCTACCATGAGCCAATTCTTAAGAGAACATTGTTTTAATATGTACTCTTCAATATGTTCTGTCTTTTCATTTTTAAAATTACTTATTTATTTATTTTGTGGAGAAATCTCTTATTTTTCTTTCTTTACAGATTTTCTCTCTCTCACTGTCTCATGTATTTCTTTGGAAAGGAAGCCAACATGACTTTGTCTCCATCATAAATCTGTTTCTGCATCATAAATTATGTCAGCACTATAGCTGTGGCTTATAATCTTACAAGAGTATGAGAAAAAATGAAAATGGGGTAAGCCTCCCACACCATTTTTTTTTTGCATAAATCACCTGGTTTGAATTTAAGGTGTTTTAGAAAACAAGTTGAGAATGGAAATAAAACCAAATAAAACTAGGAATCTTACACCCAACTGTCAAAGTTCCCACGTGAAGCTCAGATCCCTTGATTTGTCTTTGGGCCTTGTTACACAGTAATTTTGAGTGGCTCCTAGAGCTCCTAGCACCTGGATTGTGCACACATTAACACCTGAAACTAGTTTTAAATACTTGTCATGCGGCTTGAAGTTACACCACTCCAGGGCAGGATTATCTTGGATCTGTGTTACCCACCTCATGTTATGCTAAGTTGTAGCCATTCTAAGCTACACTTTAGTGCAAACACCCACCTGCCCCCATCACCCGTTGACCTGCATTAGACCCACTCTCCCCCCCCCCACCCTCTCCAGAACTCCAGATCCCTGCTCACTGCTCCCCCTCCTCCACTTCCTTACCTGCTTCCTTGTGGCTGCCTGCACTTGTCCCAGGGAGCAAGACAGGAAGGATCAGGGCCAGCGCACAATTTTTGGGGGCCTCCTGCAAGAAATAGTTTGGGGGCCTCCTGCCCCAAAGAAGCTGGCAGTGGCAGTGGCAGTGGCAGTGGCAGTGGCAGTGGCAGTGGCAGGGAGAGAAATGGGGGGGGTGTGGCAAGCAGCTGAAGAAGCTTGGGGAACAAGCGGGAGGAATTTTCCCTCCTGCTAGCTAACACAAACCCAGACATAATGTGGCTCACCGAAACGCGGTGGGATCCAATGCATGACTGGGCAGTGAATATCAAGGGCTATAGGCTGCACAGGAGGGATAGAACAGGGAGGAAAGGCAGGGGTGTGGCACTCTACATCAAAAAACTATTCACATCCTCAGCAAGCAGCACTGGGACAGGGGGGGCAGACAGAAGTGCTCTGGGTCAGAATACAAGGGGGTCGGTGGGAAAGGACTTAACGGTGGGGGTGTACTACAGACCCAACCAGGGAGAAGAGCTAGACTGGAAATTCTCAAGTCAGCTCGCAGAGGCAGTTAAGTCAAAGGATGTGGTCATCATGGGTGACCTAAACTATCTGGACATCTGCTGGGAAGAGCAGTCAGCCAGGTCTGACGGCTCACATAGGTTCCTAGCCATGTTACAGGACCTCCATCTAACCCAGAAGGTGCACAGTCCCACCAGGGGAAATGCCTTTTTAGAACTGGTCCTGGCCACAAGTGATGGCCTAGTGAGGGGACTGCGGGTGCTCGATCATCTGGGTGATAACGATCATCGCCTGCTGGAATTCACCATCCAGCACAGGGTGGCAAAGACCTGCAGCAAAACAGCAGCTCTGGACCTCAGGAGGGTGGATTTCATTGAGCTAAGGAGACTAGTCAGGGAGGCACTGAAGTCCTGGAGGGGTGGGGAGTTGGGAGTCGAAGAAGAGTGGTCATTCCTGAAGGAGACAATCCTCCAAGCCCAAAGGGTAGCAATCCCAACAAGGATCAAAGTGGGCAAGAGTGCTCAAAAGCCCCCATGGCTCACCAAAAGCATCCAGGAATGTCTCAAAGCTAAGAATGAGGCATACACCCAATGGAAGGGAGGAGCCATCACCAGGGAGGACTATACCTCCATTGCTCAGGATTGTAGGGGGGCTGTTAGGAAGGCCAAGGTGGAGATGGAACTGGGACTAGCAACCCAAATCAAGGATAGCAATAAATCCTTTTTTAAATACATAGGGGATAAAAAGAAGGTTCTGGGTAACGTGGGGCCTCTGCAGAACACGCTAGGAAATCTGGTGGTCTCACCAGATGACAAAGCTAACTTATTTAACAATTTCTTTGCCTCCATTATTCTGAGCAGGGACCAGGTCATCCCCGTCACCAGGATCCCTGATGGTCCCAGGGGAGGCACAGTCAGGCCCAGGGTCAGAAAGGACCTAGTCAGGGAACTTCTGGCGGGACTGGACATGTTCAAATCAGCAGGTCCTGACAATCTCCACCCCAGAGTGCTGAGGGAATTGGCAGAGGTCATTGTGGGACCCCTGGCACAGCTTTACAAGCACTCATGATGCTCTGGTGAGGTGCCAGAGGACTGGAAAAGGGCCAATGTGGTCCCCATTTTCAAAAAAAGGAGGAAGGACAACTCAGGAAATTATAGGCCTGTTAGTCTTACCTTGGTCCTGGGGAAGCTCTTTGAGAAAATTATCGAGGTGCACATCTGCGAGGGGCAAGGAGGGGAGTGTATGCTTAGGGTCAACCAACATGGATTCATTAGAGGAAGGTCCTATCAGTCCAACCTGGTAGCCTTCTATGGCCAAGTCACAAAATCCTTGGATGCAGGTGTCGCGGTGGACGTAGTCTTTCCGGACTTTAGGAAAGCCTTCAACACTGTCTCTCACTCTGTTCTCATTAAGAAATTAGGAGATTGTGGTGTCGATGCCTACACAGTCAGATGGGTCACCAGTTGGCTGGAGGACCACACCCAGAGAGTGGTGGTGGATGGGTCATTTTAGACCTGGAGTGATGTGGGCAGTGGGGTCCCCCAGAGGGTCGGTCCTCGGGCCCACACTGTTCAACATCTTCATCAGCGACGTGGACGAAGGGGTGAAAAGCACCTTGTTCAAATTTGCAGATGACACTAAGATGTGGGGAGAAGTGGGCACGCTAGAAGGGAGGGACAGGCTGCAATTGGATCTGGTCAGGTTACGGGGTGGGCGGATGAGAATAAGATGGGATTCAATACTGACAAGTGTAAGGTACTGCATCTAGGGAGAAAGAACCAGCACCATACCTATAGGCTGGGGAACTCTCTTCTCATCAGCACAGAGGCAGAAAAGGATCTTGCAGTCATTATAGACTCCAGGATGAACATGGGCCGCCAGTGCGGGGATGCAGTCAGGAAGGCTAACCACACCTTGTCATGCATTCACAGATCACCAAGAAGGTGATCCTTCCCCTCTATATGACATTGGTTAGGCCACAGTTGGAGTACTGCGTCCAGTTCTGGGCACCACACTTCAGGAGGGATGTGGACAACATTAAGAGGGTCCAGAGGAGGGCCACTTGCATGATCAGGGGGCAACAGGGTAGGTCCCACGAGGAGAGGCTACAAGACCTGAACCTGTTCAGCCTTCACAAGAGAAGGCTGAGAGGGGATCTGGTGGCCACCTATAAACTGTCCAAGGGGGACCAGCAGGCAACAGGACAGTCCCTGTTCCCCTGAGCACTACTGGGAGTAACAAGGAATAACAACCATAAGTTGACAGAGAGCAGATTCAGGCTAGCTATCAGGAGGCGCTACTTCACGGTCAGAGCAGCTAGGATCTGGAACCAAGTTCGAAGGGAAGTGGTGCTCACTCCTACCCTGGGGGTTTCATAGTTTCATAGTAGCTAGAGTCGGAAGGGACCTAGGTAGATCATCTAGTCCGACCCCCTGCCTTGGCAGGAAAGAGCACCGGGGTCAGATGACCCCGGCAAGGTGCTCATTTAACTTCCTTTTAAAAATCCCCAGGCTAGGAGCCTGCACCACTTCCCCTGGAAGCCGGTTCCAGGCCCTAGCCGCCCTGACTGTGAAGTAGTGCCTCCTAATATCTAATCTAAACCTACCCTCCGCCAGCTTGTGACCGTTATTCCTGGTCACTCCTGGCAGCACACGGGGGAACAGGGACTCCCCCAATACCTGCTGATCCCCCCTGACCAGTTTGTAGCAGGCCACAAGGTCCCCCCTTAACCTTCTCTTGTGGAGGCTAAACAGGTTCAGGTCCCGTAGCCTCTCCTCATAAGGCCTGCCCTGCTGACCCCTGATCATACGAGCGGCCCTCCTCTGGACTCTTTCCATATCGTCCACGTCCCTCTTGAAGTGTGGCGCCCAGAACTGGATGCAGTACTCCAGCTGCGGCCTGACCAGTGCCGCATAGAGGGGGAGGATCACCTCCCTGGACCTGCTCGAGATGCATCTGTGGATGCATGACAGGGTACGGTTGGCCTTCTTGACTGCCTCCCCACACTGCCGGCCCATGTTCATCGTGGAGTCAATGACGACTCCAAGATCCTTTTCCGTCTCCATGCTGGCAAGAGGGGAGTTCCCCAACCTGTAAGTGTGGTGCCGGTTCTTCCTCCCCATGTGCAACACCTTGCACTTATCAGTGTTAAACCCCATCCTATTCTCATCCGCCCACCGTTGCAACCTGTCAAGGTCAGCTTGTAGCCTATTGCACCCTTCTAGTGCACCCACATCCCCCCACATCTTAGTGTCATCAGCAAACTTGAACAGGGTGCTTTCTACCCCCTCATCCAAGTCACTGATGAAGATGTTGAACAGTGCGGGCCCGAGGACCGAGCCCTGCGGAACCCCACTGCCCACGTCCTTCCAGGTCGAGAAGAACCCATCCACTACCACCCTCTGGGTGCGGCCCTCCAACCAGTTAGCGACCCATTTGACTGTGTGGGCATTGACACCACAGTCTCCCAGCTTTTTGATGAGGACAGGGTGAGAGACAGTGTCGAAAGCCTTCCGGAAGTCCAGAAAGACTACATCCACAGCAACCCCTGCGTCTAATGATTTGGTGACCTGATCGTAAAAGGCCACCAGGTTGGTCTGACAAGACCTGCCACTGATGAACCCATGTTGGTTGCCCCTGAGCATGCATTCCCCTGCAAGGCCCTCCTGGATGTGTGCCAGGATAATTTTTTCAAAGAGCTTACCCGGGATTGAGGTAAGACTAACTGGCCTGTAATTTCCCGGGTCCTCTTTTTTTCCCTTTTTGAAGATAGGGACCACATTGGCCCTCTTCCAGTCCTCCGGCACCTCACCAGAGCACCACGAGTGCTCATAGAGCCGCGCCAGGGGTCCCGCAATGACCTCGGCCAGTTCCTGTAGAACCCTAGGGTGAAGATCGTCCGGACCAGCGGACTTGAACACGTCCAGCCTCTCCAGAAGTACCCTAACTAACTCCTCGCTAACCCCTGGCCCAGGCGTGTCTCTCCCGGGGCCCGAGGGGGGCCCAGCAGGGAGGTGGCTGAACTGGTCCCTACTTAGGAAGACAGAGGCAAAGAAATCATTAAATATGTTAGCTTCAAAAGGGTCTTCAAAAGGAGGCTAAATAGACACCTAGCCGGGGTCGTTTGACCCCAGCATTCTTTCCTGCTCATGGCAGGGGGGCAGACTTGATGATCTGCTCAGGTCTCTTCTGACCCTGCCAACTATGAAACTCTGAAACTATAAAGCTGGTGGTAGCAGGGTCGGTGGTGGGTCTGGCGGCCAGACGTGCAGCTAGCACCTGTGGCATGGGGGGGAGGGGTGACTAGCAGTCAGACGCAGAGGGCCCCTTAGCTGTGGGGCCCCCAGTGGCCCCAGGTTTTGCAGTATAGGACAGGCCAGCCCTGGGAAGCTGTCTACGTGCCTGGCTGCTGCTCCTCTCAGGACCTGCTTAGCCTGGAGAACAGCAGCTTGGCAGTGGCAGCAGCAGGGAAGGCAGGGTATTAGTGCAGGCAGCCACAAGTAAATGTAGAGGGGTGGAGTAGGGGAGAGCTCAGAATGGGAGAGGGAGGGGGATTCTTACCTTTAGGTCCTCTGGGCCCCTTCTGGCTTGAAGAGTGACTGCTCCAAACTGAAGCTAGCACTAATGCCGTTCAACATTTTTGTGTCTCACAGGCCACTTCTACACGAGATGCTGACTGTGCAGTAGTGATGCATGGCAGCAACTGTGACATGACACTACTGCACAGTATTCCCAGGCTACTGTGCAGGCAGTGTCACAAGAAAGCTACTCATCAACACTACTGTGCAGTAACTTGGGTTACTGTGCAGTCATTTAGTACTTGTACAAACAACGACTGTGCAGTCAGCATCTTGTGTAGATATGGCCACAGTGTTACATGTAACAACCTTTGGTTCTGCACAAAGATCTTTAGGAAGCTGTGAGTCCCTGGTTTCTCCTATGGGTAGAGCAGCTCCTCTCCTTTGATTCTTAAAACTCCTGAAATTTATTTTAGTCATAGATCTCAGCCTTGAAAACCTTTACAAAGATTTCCTGATCTGAAAGAAATATGGTCATTAAGCAGCCCCAATCAATAGAATTCTCAAAACAAAGGCGCTACTTTAAAATGGTGACAATTCTGATTTGTCAGAGTTTGTCCATCTGAACTGAGCAATATTAGTGTAGGAAGGACAAACAATAGAAACTTATAGATTTTTATTGTCTTCTGTAATAGTCACCAATATAAAACAAATGTAATCAACATCTTTGTATCTCTGGGGTGTAGGTTGTAGCCATGTTGGTCTAAGGACACAGGCAGACAAGGTTCTTTGGGTAAATCTATTATCTTTTATTATTTGAGTTGGTCTAATGAAAGAGATCAGATTTACCCGGAGAACCTTGTCTTCTTGTATCTCCAGAAGACATAAATGCTAAGCTTGCAAAGAGATAATAAAGTCATTTTTATGGAAAACACAATTGACAGACTAGTTTATTTAATTTTTTTTTTTTTTACAAAATGAGTCCAAAAAGCAACGACAAGTTGTGCCTAAATTTCTGCATCTCCCTCTCTCTCATTTTGGTCTTTAGTCACACTTAACTATAAAGGTTCAATGTCTGATCTTTCTTTCCTACTTGTTTTAGCCAGTCATATCTTTTGTTTTTACCCTCATTTCATGAATATCTTTCCTGACTATGTCTCTTCCTTAGACTTGGCCTTCATTTTTTCCTAATTCCTTCAACTTTCATCTCATCTCCACTCTTCTTACTATAGTTCTTTCTTTGCTACATAGGACATGACCAAGTTATCTTAGTCTGGTCTCTCTGGCTTTCTCAACAATATTCCTCACACACAATTGTTTCTTAACAGTCATTTCTATGAGTGTGTCTCAGCAGAATATCGAATATATATTTTACCATCCTCATCTCAGTTTGCTTGAGTGCCTTTTCAACCTTCTTTCTCATTGCTGAGGTTTCCACTGCACATATTAATGCTCCCTTAGAGTTTTACTGTCAACTTCCTTGGCCATCTTTGTATCACATACCTTATTCAAAACTTCTTTCCATTTTTACATCGCAATGTAATCCTCTCCCTTATTTCTGCTTTACAGTAGCCTTCATCATTTAATAATGAGACGCCATTTGATGATAAAACACCAAATATTTGAGTGTCCATAACTTGTTTAGGGCACTTCCTCCCCTAACTTTCACTAATATCCTTTCCATACATCTCTGCAATTCACCCTTATTTCTGGTTTTCCATTGTTTGTTCCAGTGTAAGGTCCTTTCCTTTAAATGTTTCTGCCAATTTATACACCTTCTCTACACCTAAATTACCATCTCTGCCATTGGAGAAGAACATCAACAAACAATAGCTCCAACAGTAAACCTTTACATCCTTTATCACTCAGAACAACTTAGTTTTATGCATCTTCTATATAAATCTTTGAAGCAGTGGTCATTAAAAAACAAATCAACTGGACTTTACTAAACTTTAACCTGATCATTTTTTTAAATTACTGGCTACTGTAATTGTTATCTACTTAAGGCTGTTAAGCACCTTTAGCAATTACATAAACACTTTTTAATATGCATGTCCATTTACTGCACTACGGCCACCGTCTTGTGTCCTTTTCAAGTAATTCTTCTGTGACGGTGCAGACTATCATCTTTTAGAAGGGTTCTCCCCCATTATATTGCTATTTCAGTTTCTGAGCTTAAGCAGCTCTTTGATCTCTATGTACTCGTACTTAAACTAAAGAGCTGTTTGAAAGTTATATGCTTATCATTATCTAGAAAAATACTCAGATACCTAAATATCTGGAAGTAAAGCCTTAAAACTGTTATGTTATCATTATACAAACAGTTAGCTTAAAAAACCTCTACAGATGTTTGCCTGGGTTCTGTCGCTGGGAGTTTGCTTTACATAAGAAGCATCAAATATACCAGCAGAGGGAGAGAATCCATTGTAAGTCCAGGGATGGGATATTGTGTAAATACTGAACCAAATAATCCCCTCAAACCATACAGGTTTTTCATAGACATTATAGACATTAAGGGCTGGAAGGGACCTTGTAAGATCAAGTCCAGCCCCCCCGCCCCACAAACATTTGTTATGTTGCTCCAAGGCATTCACAAATAAATTACTCCAGCCACAAGAGTGAGATAGAGGGCTGGCACAGAATATATTCGTAAGCACAAAGGAAAACTATATATGCTTTGGCAGTAGGAGATTCAATGGGAAATAACATTCACACATACAGATTCAACACGCACATGTATCTCACATCTCTGTCCCCCTCCCCCCCTGCATACTTTTGAAATGAGTGGTATAATGCACAGACTGCAATCCTCTTTGATGGCTTGTTTCCTTTCTGGGTAACAATGATCACCTTGACCAGTTTCCCAAGAATGTGTTGCACCAAGTACTATGTCGAATTCATGTTTACATTTCCTTCCTACATAGTGGCTACCACTCCTTTGAACATAGTCCTGAGGAGGTGGCCTTCCTTTACCTATGGTGGATTCAGATGTCTCCTCATTGGATGGAGGTTGCCCAAGATTATCAGTGATGACCAGCCAGGACTGGTGTAGCATACTGGCTGTCACTGTAGTCTGCTAAGCTGATGGTGCAACAACAGGTGAGGCTCCAACTGTTGCTGCTGTGCTCTGTTCAGCAGCCACGCATGTATCTTCTAATTGCTTGATATGATGGCACCAAACAATATTAGGCACCACTTGCACTACATAAGATAAAGGACCTGTTTGTGCATTCACAATCTTGGGTTGCCATTTTTTAAATCCCCTGTAATCACAAGCCAATACCTTTTGGCCTATGTATAAGCTGCCAATGGGCACCTGTTCAGCTTGTCATGGCTTAAATTATTTGGCCATTTCTAATATTTTGCTGCAAGTCCAGTTTTAATAAGTCCAATGGTGACCACAGACTTGGTCACCATAAACAGCATTCCCAGCATCTCATTTCTTGTAGCACATACTTCATTCCTGTGTGCTAGCAAGAAGTGGGCCATCTTCTGCTGTATTGACCCTACCTCTTCTTTTGTGGAGAGCAAGGTATTTTGAAAGACTGTACAAATCATTCAGCCAGCCCATTTGTGGCTAGGTAGTAGGGTGCAGAAATGATATGTCAGGTGCCATTTTCCTAATGAACTCCTGAAACTCATCTGAACTGAACTGTGAACCATTATCAGTTGCAACTTGTTCTGGCAATGCTGTCCTTGCACACAGACTTTGCAATTTCTTCGACTGCCTGTGCTGTTACAACAGTTTTCATGCAGAAAACTGCTGGCCATTTGGAGTAGTACATCATCCCTAGAAATGGTCCTGCAAAATCACTATGGAGCCATGTCTAGGGTGTGGATGACCACTCCCCTGGGTGTAATAGGCTGGTTTGGGCATCTTCTATACCTGCTGGCACTCCATACTTTCATAAACAAGGTATTCTATCCATTGATCCATACCTGGCCACCATACAGAGCTTCTAGTTAATGCCTTCATTTTCACAACTCCTACAGTGCAGTTCTTCTAAAATTCTGGTGCATAGCTTGCTGGGAATAACAACACAAAGCCATTACATGACACATCCTTGATGTATAGTAAATTCATCTTTATGTGCAGTAAAAGGTGTTAAATTAGAATTGTCTGAAACTTTCCAACCTTTCAGGGTGGCTTCATACATGTGTGCCAGTGTGGGACCTTTCTTGGTTACTTGCTCAATCATACTACAAGTCACTAGGGCGTACTCCAGTTTGAATAAATTAACAATTTCAGTAGATTCTGTTTCTATTACAGAAGGCTCTTTTACAGGTAAATTAAAGAGTCCATCAGCACTGCCGTGTGCTTTTGGTTTTTTTGTAATCAAAGCCATAAATGTAACTGGTTAGAAGAGAGCCCACTGTTGCATGCATGCTGCATTTGTTCTGGACACTCCTTTTTTAGGATAGAGAATTGAGATTAAGAGTTGGTGATCTTTGATTAATGTAAGCTTTCTACCATACAGGTATTGCTTAAATTTACTCCCTGCACCAGACTTTAAGCTTCTTTGCCTCTCTGTGCCTAATTCCATTCTGTTGCTGACAGTGAGCATGATGCAAACGCTGTGGGCCATTCAAGTACTGTTGGCCATAGTAGGTGATTTAACAGCCCCAATACCAAGTAAGGATGCATCATGTGCTAGCTTAATAGGCAGTGATGGGCTAAAGTGAACAAGAACTCTATCAGATGTCACCAGACTTTTCTGTTTCTACAAGCTTTCTGACCAAACCCATTTGCTGTTTGTTTGCAGAAAACAATTTAAAGAACACAGCATAGTTGCTAGGTTTCATACAAACCTACTAAAGTAATTAATAAATCCTAGAAAATATCTTAGTTGTAAAACATCTTTTGGCTGTAGGGCATCTGAAACTGCTTTAATCTTCTCTTGAGATTTATGTGGGCCTTGTGTATCAGTAACTTGTCCACCATAAGCAATTGCTTCTTAAAAATTCCCATTTTGCAATTTGCTCACAACCCAAATTCTTTTAGGGATCCTAACGGTCTTGTCAAATTTCTCAGATGTTTATCATATTTACCAGTTACAATTATGTCATTCAAACAACATTGTGTTCCTGGAATGCCTTACAACATTCGATCCATTATTTGCTGCTACAAAGCAGGAACAGAGGCAATACCAAAACATGCATTTATTCTATGGTATAACCCTTTCTTTTTTGAGATAACCTTTGTGAGATAATCTTTTGAATCTTCTACTTCCATCTGCAAGTAATCTTGTACTACATCAATTTTGTTAGATCTCTACCACCATGCTAATGTGACAAAAAGAGCTTGGATTTTCAATACAGGATTTATAATTACCTTAAAAATCTCCACATACCCTTACTGCACCATTATTTATTTATTTATTTGACAAGTGGCACTATAGACATGCCCCACTCTATGCTACTTTTGAATATATGCCTTCTCTTTCTCTTTCTAGGAGGCCTAGTCCACATCAACCTTGGCAAAACGAATGTAAAGGACTGGCCAAGCACTGTGAAATTTGGCCTGGGTATTTTAATTTATCATTATCCTAGTTTTGATGCATTTTAAAGTTCCTATGCCTTCCTTGAACACTGCAGATGCCTGGTTTAATATCCCTTCTAAACTGTTGTTTGTTTCTGCAGGGACATTTGGAAGTGCCTGCAGCATCTTTACACAGTTACAGTCCAGGAAATTCTCTTTTATCCATTCACGATCCCACAAGCAGGTCCCCCTTTTTCAATGACATTCATCTAAGAGGTGTGATGGGCTGGCTGACAGTGACCCGGCCTGGGGTTTTGAAAGGGCAAAAGATGATTGGAGGACTTGGGATTCCCTTTCCTCACCAATCTGGTAATGATTTCACTCAGGGGTTTTGATGGGGTAAAAGATGATTGGAGAACTTGGGATTCCTTTTCTGCACCAATCAGACCCCAGAGACTCACCCCCCTGCCCCTAATTGGGCCCTTGGGTCACCTGGAGGGGGATAAAAGGAGCAGCATGGGCTGACTCAGGAGAGACCAGTGAGGGACAACAAGGAAGAAGCTCCGGTTAGTGGAAGCCGTCAGTGGCAGAGCGCCTGCATCCATGAGGTAAACTGGTGCCTCTGGAGTTGGTGTTGTCACGCCAGATTTGGCTTCCTGGACCACGACCCACACTTCAGAGCAGAGGGCATCCTGGGGCGTGATGGTCTCCATCTCTCCCCCAAAGATAGGAGTTTGTTTTCTTACAGGCTAGTTGACCTCCTCCGGCGGGCTTTAAACTAAGTTCGTCGGGGGTTGGGGATCCACAAGAGCAAGAGACAACTCAACCAGGTATAGGACCTGCTCAGGTAAGAGCTCAGGTATATTTCAAGGGACCAGTTGTCTCTCAGGAAGAGGGGGTGCCCAGGGCTCCCACAGGGGGACTAAGGTGTCTCTTCACTAATGCAAGAAGCATGGGGAACAAGCAGGAGGAGCTTGCTCTCCTGCTTGCAAGTAGTAAAATTGATCTGGTTGGCCTAGTGGAGGCATGGTGGGATGAAACTTTTGACTGGGCAGTAGACATAGAGGGCTATAGGTTGTTTAAAAGAGATAGGAAGAGGAAAAATGGTGGGGCGGTTGTGCTCTATGTTAGGGAACAGTATACCAGTTCTACCTTCCAAATGGGACCAGAGGAAGGCTTAACTGAGACCCTGTGGGTCAAGCTCCAAAGAGGGCTGGGGCAGAGGGATCTGGTGGTAGGGGTTTACTACAGGCCACCACATCAGGAGGAAGAGCTGGATCTGGAATTCTCCAGGCAGCTGGGGGAGGCCGTGCGTGCAAAGGATGTTGTGGTCATGGGTGATATGAATTACCCTGACATCAACTGGGAGGAGCAGTCGGTCAGGTCTAGCCACTCACAAAGGTTCCTGATGTGCGTACAGGACCTACACCTCATGCAGGAGGTACTCATCCCCACTAGGGGAAATGCCATATTGGATCTGGTGTTAGCCTCTGGGGATGACCTGGTGGGGGAGGTGCTAGTACAAGGGAGACTAGGGGACAGCGATCATGAAATGATCCAGTTTGCTATTCAGAGAAAGGTGGGGAGGGTAACTAGCACAGCGCAAATGCCTGACTTTAGGAAAGCCAACTTCGATGTGCTCAGGGCAATAGTCAGGGAGGCACTCGGAGCCCAGGGGGTAGCTATTATGGGGGTCCAGGAAAGGTGGTCCTTCCTCAAGGAGGCTATCCTTGGGGCGCAGCAGGACGCAATTCCTCCGCGCAGGAAAGTGGGAAAAGGATCCAAGAAACCTTCATGGCTGAGTGTAGATATCCAGGCTGGTCTGCGGGCAAAGAAAAAAGCATACTGGCAGTGGAAGCAGGGGGCAGGGACAAAGGAGGAGTACACCTCCCTGACCCAAGCTTGTAGGGATTTGGTAAGGAAGGCTAATGCAGCACCGGACCTTAGCTTAGCTTCTGGGATTAAGGATAACAAAAAGTCCTTCTTCAAGTATATAGGTAGCAAGAAGAAGAGTAACATTGGGCCCCTACGAGGCAGGGCAGGGCAGTTGTTGATGGACGCGTGAGAGAAGGCAGAACTCTTCAACAAGTTCTTTGCCTCCATGTTCCTGTCCTGACAATGGGGTGCTCTTGGGTGACAGCATAGAGAGGCCCGGGAAGGATGCAAGTCCCCCAACTGTTAGTTCAGACCTAGTTAAGGATTACCTGGAGGGATTAGATGTGTCCAAAGTGGCGGGCCAGGATGACCTTCATCTGCGGGTGCTGAGGGAATTGGCTGGTGTCATTGCAGAGCTATTGGCACGGCTGTTCGAGGACTCCTGGTGCTCGGGCCAAGCCCCTGAGGACTGGACAAGGGCCAATGTGGTCCCTATTTTCAAGAAGGGGAGGAAGGAAGAGCCTGGCAACTACAGGCCAGTCAGCTTCACTTCTATCCTGGGGAAGGTCTTTGAAAAAATTTTCAAGGGCCACATTTGTGAGAGCCCTGCAGGGGAAGTGATGTTGAGGGGTAACCAGCATGGGTTTGTGCAAGGCCGATCCTGCCTGACTAACCTGGTCTCTTTCTATGACCAGGTAACAAAGAGCTTAGATGTGAAGGAGGAAGTCGATGTCATCTTCTTGGACTTCCAGAAGGTCCCACCCAATTCTGGTGGGCAAGCTGAGGCACTGCGGCATTGATGAATGCACGGTCACATGGGTGGCAAACTGGCTCCAGGGGTGCACCCAGAGGGTGGTGGTGGATGGGTCGATGTTGACCTGGGAGGGTGTGGGCAGCGGAGTTCCTCAGGACTCGGTCCTTGGGCCGGTGCTGTTCATCTTCATTAGCGACCTGGACGAGGGTGTGGAGAGCACCCTGTTCAAGTTCGCTGATGACACCAAGCTGTGGGGTAAAGTGAATACACCGGTAGGCAGGGACCACATCCAGGCAGACGTGGATAGGTTAGAGAAGTGGGTGGATCTGAATAGGATGCAGTTCAACAAGGACAAGTGCAGGGTGTTGCACCTGGGGAGAAGAACCAGCTTTATGGTTATAGGTTAGGGGCTGACCCTCTTGGCAGCACAGAGGCAGAGAGGGATCTTGGAGTCAGGATTGACTCCAGGATGAATATGAGTTGCCAATGTGATGAAGCAAGAGGCAGAGCCAACCGCACCCTGTCCTGCATCAACGGGGGCATCACTAACAAGTCCAGAGAGCTCTTGTTCCCCCTCTATGCTATGCTGGTCAGGCCACAGCTGGAGTACTCTGTCCAGTTCTGGGCACCGCACTTTAAGAAGGATGTGGAGAACCTGGAGAGGGTCCAGAGGAGGGCCACTCGTATGGTTGAGGGCCTCTGTGCCAGTCCTACGAGGAGAGGCTGAGGGACCTGAATCTCTTCAGTCTCTGCAAGAGGAGACTTGGGAAGGGATCTTGTGGCTGCCTACAACCTTATCAGGGGCCAGCAGCAGGGACTCAGGGAAAGTCTGTTCACCAGGGCCTCCCTTGGAGTCACCAGAACAATGGGCACAAGCTGAGGGAGGGTAGGTTTAGGTTAGATGTTAGGAAGAACTACTTCATGGTCAGGGTGGCCAGAGCCTGGAATAGGCTTCCCTGGAGGTGGTGCTCTCACCTTCCCTGGAGATCTTCAAGAGGAGACTGGATAGGCACCTGGCTGGGGTCTTATGATCCCTGCCACCCCTGTGCTCCTTCTTGCCCATGGCAGGGGGTCAGACTAGATGATCTGGCTAGGTCCCTTCCGACTCATTGATTCTATGATAACCCTAGGGTCTTCATTTCAATTTTTTAAAGTTTTTTTATATTCGGAATGAGATAACAGACACCGTGGAACCTGCATCTAAATCCATTTTAAGGGTTTTCCCAGCAACCAGGGGTGGCAGCCAGAATGCTCATTAATCACCTTTGTTCACCTGATACAGATCCAAAACATCTACTCCACTGGTGCACAGCCTTTCTGGCTGGCAGGCCTGCTTGGCAGTGCCTAGGCTGTCTGTGGGTCAGATCCAGGTAGTGGTCCTGATTTGGCACAGGGCAGTCACAGCACATCCCAATCCAGATGCGCTGAGAAGTAATCTAGCCCCAACCTGGCCCCATGGGGTGGGGAGGATGGCCTGGGCCCCACAGCAGGGAGGAGGGGGGAAAGCCTCAGCCCATCCCCACAGGGAAAAGGGGGCATGGCCCAGCCCATCCAGCCCAGGGGGAGGGCTAGGGGATTGGAGATGGGGCTGTGACCTGGCCCCAACCTGCCACGTAGGGCTCAGGGTTTGGGAACCTGTCAGCAGGGGAGGGTGGCCACATTTATTGCCACTGCTTCCCTGCTGCCAAACTTCCTGATGTGTGGGGAGCCCCACAGGCTGGATACCTAGGACTACACAGGTCAGAGCTTGAGCACCCCTGCTCTACTCCATTCTTACTATCTGTATCACTACTGTCCCTATTACAAATGCCTTTTTATTCCCTTTCCTATACTTTCCCATGCTTTCTTTTTTATTTCTCTTAACACAGCACAGTACCTGGATACATCATTTCTTACTATAACTTTAGCAGTGGCTTAAACTTTAAACTAGCAGTTAGCTGTGGTATGAAACTTTCCCCTTCCCTTCCCCCCATAGCACACATCAGGCTGCTGTCTCCATCGCATATTTAATAACTCATTCATTCCTATTTTCATAAGCATTCCTCCATGCAATTCTGTGGCATCCTTTGTTGCACTTTCCATAGCTATTCCAATCTCAACAGCACAGTTAAAGGTGAGGTATTCCTCTGTTAAAAGCTTCCTTTCTGTGGTTGCATTAAGTATCCCACACACAAATCCATCTCTGAGGACCTCATTAAGTCCACCTTAAAAATGCAATATTCAGACAATGTCTTCAACTCTGCCACAAAAGAGGAAGCAGATTCACCTTCAAGTTAATTCCTTTCATGGAACCTGAATCTTTCTGCAATAACCAATGGCTTAGGTGTCAGCTGTTCTTGGACAATTTTCACCAATTCCTCCAATAAGTTTTTCCTCCCATCAAACTCAATAATGCAGCTATGTTTCTGTGGCAGAATCTCATTTACTGCAAAAAACTGTTCCAGTCACTCTATATACATGGGCCAGTCCTCCAGGGTGCTATCATGAGTCCCAGTTGTTCCAGTGCAAGCAGCTACTCATTCCAACAGATTTCAACTACTCACAATTAATGCAAATTCTTCCAGTTGATTTCATCCACATCCTACTTGTGGGATCCTATTCTTATCACAAGTTCCAATGTTTGTCCAAGGCATTAACAAACAAATGATTTCTTCTAGAAGTGTAGGAAAGAGGGCTGCCAGATTTGCAAGCACAGAATATACTGTAAACAAAGTGAAACTATACACAAATTGGCATTAACAGATTCAACAGAAAATATCGTTCACACATGCAGATTCAATACATTCATAGATCTCACAGGTTTCCCACCCACAATCAGCATCAGTAGGAGTTTTGCAGAAAGAAAGAGGGTAAAGAGCAGCTTCTATGTACTACCTAAGTTTCTAATATTTCCCCTTATAAGGTGCCTTACTGTTGCATTGGGCATCACTCAGAAGATAATTTTTTCAGTGTTAGGATCATTGCTATTTCTGCTTTTTGTTTCTCTTTTTTCCCCCATCCTCCTTTTTTTGTTTTTCTCTCTTCTCTGTTTTTCTACTTTCCTTCTGAACTTTATTTTCTGTTGCTATTCCCAGTTCCTGTCTGATTTTACTGTTTTCTTCCACAGTCAAAATTCTCTCTTCACAATTTTTTCCTACTACAATCAGCATTGTCAAATTAACATTGGTATTGATGTCCAGGATAAACTTTCCTGCTAACACTCCACTGAGATTACTAGAGGAAAAGGAAGTTCACACCCTATCACTTCTGGCTACATATTTAGCAGCTATCGAGTCACTGATCAATTGTACTTGACTTTCATTTGGACCATAAAAGACAGAAATTAACTTTCCCTCCTTTCTTCAGTACAATTGTAGTATAACATATGAACTACATGAATACACCAAGTGTTCTGAATCTAGCTCAGGAGTGGGCAATTATTTGACCTGGAGGGCCACTCGAGGTGTTTTGGTAAGCTGTTGAGAGCCGGGGGTTGGAGGAGTGCTTATCTGGAGGCTGGCGTGACAGTGAGGGGGATGGTACTGACTTGGCCGGGTGGCAGTGGCATGGGAAATGCTGACTCAGTGCCAGTATGGCAGGGGAGACAGGATAGTTGCTCCTCTGTGGCCCTGGCCTGTCCTCCCCACACCCACTGCTGGGGGAACTCAGCAGGTGGGGTCTCTATGGAGATCAGCCAGGACCCCCACAGGTAATGTGCTCAACCAGGTGGATGACATTGGGCCGTGAGCACACAGGGAGTGGCATCCAGCAGCAGGATGGGTGGGCTGGGACTAGGGCCAGGATCACAGGGCAGTGACAGTGCAGGGCCAGGGGCTAGAAGCTAGGGCGAAGCTGCAAGCCACTCCCTGCCTGGCCTTGCACTGTGACCACCCTGTGACCCCAGCCCCACCCACTCATGGCCCCATCCCATCTGCCTAACTGAGCATGCCCTGCCAAGGGAGGTCCCAGCTGGACTTCATGGAGATCCCACCTGCCCACTTTTTCCATCCAGTGCCCTCAGTTGTGGGAGTAGGGCAGATGGGCTGGGGTCCCTAATCAGTGGGGCTGGATCCAGCAGTGGCAGTGACACTGGCAGCAGCAGTTGGAAGGAGCCACCACCATGAAGGCTGTTGGGAAGCTGAATCAGGCCACCATGCTGCCCCTGCCTTGTTGCATGCCTGAGGCCACATGTACCACAGCCCAGGTTGCTCCCTGCGCAAGGAATCCATTGCGAGCCAAATACAATCTGTTGGTGGGCCAGATTTGGTCAACAGGCCATATTTTGCCCACCCTGATCTAGCTTGTCACTGTATATTTTGAAACCCATGCTTTAAAGTTTTCAAGCCAATTCTCCCCATATAATATTTGGACAATATGTACATTATCTAATGCACGGTGTCTAATGTCCAAGTATTTTACAGGAAAGGACAGCTCAATAAATTCAGCCACTGGAGTGCATTGAAGTAGACAGGAAAACTGCTACAGAATCACTACAAGGTAAGGAGAAAGAAGAGACAGAAAAGAATACACAGAATGAAAAAATGGGAAGAAAACGAGGTGGGAATTTGTGAGAATCATTATTCTACCCATAATCTTTCACCGACTTGCACTGATGTCTAGGACTCTGGGTAACAAGCATCTCCAAATATACAGATGAAGGAGCAAAATTATCCATGCAAATTAATCCTACAAATAACCAGAGTAATTTCACTTTTACTGTTGACCCTGCTGTTCTTGCCTCTGGTCCACTCTGTAAAAGACCTGCGGTAAAAAAGGAAATGTGCCCTTGCCACCTTCACTCCAATCCTTTGTGCTTAAGAAAATAAGCTCAAGGAGTACATGTGCAATCAGTCTTTCTCCTAGAATATCCTGAAAAAATAGTATAGCAAAAAAATGAGAACTCAGATAAACCTCTCCAGCATGAACATAACTGAGATGTTTAACTTGGAAAGTAAGATGAAAAGGAATAAGACAGCTCAGAACTGCTGTCAGTGTGCATAGTAGCTTCTCCGGCTGGCCCCTAAACGTGGCACTGGTTTTAGAATTGCAAATAACAAGAAACCAACCATTTGTGTGTTAAAAGGTGTTGTGACTTGATTTGCATTTCACCTGCAAACTACTTGGTGCCAGCAGGAGAACAAACTGCTTGCAATACCCTATCACCCCTTTGTAAAGTGTTCAGAGATCTTCTGACGCAAGGTAGAAAAATAATAAATCTCTAACCATCTAGGGCAGCATTTCTCAACCCATGGGCTGCGACCCAAAATTGGGTCACAAGAATATTTCAAAGGGTTGTGAGCAAGTGCCAGAAAAACAGGCAAAAGCACAGTTTCCCCTTGCAGCCTAGCAGCATTCCAGCCTGCAAGTGGCTGTTTGTGGCATGGCCACAACACAGCCAGGCAGGGTCATGGGAGCAGCACCAGCAGCCAGATGAAGCTAAGCGTGTGGGTGCAGGGGCTGGAGGGCCAGAGCTTGCGGACTGTTGGAGTGGGGGGGCAGTGTGTACATGGGTGAGTGTGCATGGAGGGGTTGGGTATGTGTGGGAGGGGGGGTAGGTGCCTGCTGGTAGTGGGGGAAAGTACCTGGTGGCCAGGTGCTGAGGCTGCAGGGGGTAGGGAGGGGGCTCTTACACCATCCAGCTGAGGGCAGAGATACATACAAGCAAGTGAATCTGCTCATTATTCTTTAGGCTTATAGCCATACTGGAGAGTTAGTTACTTAAATATGAGCATCAATTCCCATAAAGTTAAATATGGATTATTGCTGTCACGATTTGTTTTAAAAATATCCTGAAGTGTCACACTGAGCAGACAGATCTAGTCTGTTTCTTTGTGTTCAACTGGCTGTAATGTTAACCTCTTAAGAGTCATGAGAGACCATGTCATGTTGAAGTGTGCTGTTGGATGCCAGTTTCTCAAGTATTCTGTATCTTATGAAACAGTGCTATTTTGTTAAACATTTTGTGATGCTCCTTAAATCTCAAGCTCGAAAATTTCAAAGAACCCTGCATAATCATTCACAATCATTAAATAGACATCTGTCAAGCTTGAGCACATCAGAAGCAATGACTTGCAGCAGTTGTTTTGGGACAGGATGATTGATCAGATATTCCATTTTGCAGTGGCCTTCTGTAGAAGTCACAAGTCTAATGTTTGCAAACTGAATCTGCTGATTCATCCCTGACCAAAAATCAGATGTCTTACATTTCTTTACACTGTGCCAAGAAGAAGGTGTGAATATTTATTTTCATTCAGATCTATTGGAGGAAAGGACAAGTAGCTTTTCCCTTTGCCAATAATAGATGCTACATATTTATCAAGGAATTCCAAAAAGTATCATTCAGTATCTGCTTCAGATTTTTATTCTGGCAAAACTTTAAGAACTTAGCCACATTCTAATCTCTATTTTCTTTAGGACCCATCTATGAGTGAGGGGAAATAGTCAGAAATAAAAAAGGCAACAAAAATGGTTGGGCAAAGTACAGAAAGTTGAAAAGCCTGATGCTGAATCAAGTCAATCTTTGCAGGTTAATCTAAGCTGCGTAGATTAAATCAATACGAAAGTGAATAGACATTCACTTTTGATTCCAGAACTGCAGCCACATGCCTGCAGTGGCCCAGGCCAGACACCGGCGGAGAGGGGCTACAGCATGCCTTCCTGCTTGGTTGGAGCAGACATCTTGGGATGAGGCTAGTCCACTCTGCCTGTGAGGAGGAAGGGGAGGGGTGGGTTTGCAGGGGAGGTGCAAAGCATCCTGGATGCTGGGGCACTGTGTGTTAACTTGAATCTGGAGGGGATATGAGACAGAAGTTCAATAAACTGATTTAGCCTAAATCAGTTAAGTCTGATACTACATCCATCCAGGTTTATCATTAACCAGTTTCAACCATTTTGAAAGCAGATTATGTGCACTGAACTTCTGTTGTGTTACAGATTTGAACCAGTTTCCAATCACTTATACCAATTTATATGTAATTTCTGTCCCTAGCCAAAGTATTCATATAACACGTTTTATCATCAAGGTATTCCAAAATGCTTTAATACAAATGATTTAGGTCCTGGTGGAGAGCCTGTCAGTAAATCCTGTTGCTGTCTTGCCATTTGCAATTAACTTACATACCTCTTTGTATATTAGGGACATTTGTCATTTACTTCACTTGGATCATGATTGGACTCTATCACTTGTCTGACTGAAATGACAGCTTGGCTAGGATGCTATGTTACTCCGAGGCAACAATTCAGCAAAGTACTTAAGCACATTCCCAATCTCTGACATAAGTCATTCCCATGAAGACAATTTATGCATTTAAAATTCTGCAAGTATTTGAGGACCATGAGATTTTTCATTTCTGCCTAGGTAGTCACTACAGAGAATCTGAGAAGCCCTGACAGTTTATTAGGATTTTGTTTCCCCTTGCAAAACTTGTTTGCAGAGGCCTACATAATGTGCAAGGTGCTGGAAATCAAACCCTGAACTTTGAGCAATTTGCCCAAGGTTATAATGCAAGTCAGTGGCAAAGAAAGGGGCAAAAACCACTGAAGACAAAACTAGTTCTAACTAGTAGTTTCTAGTATAATACTGTAAGCTAAGTTTTCACTAAAAAAAATGAGTGCGCTATAGATATACCTGCCCTAGCTCTCATCTAGCTAGCTTGGGTACTGGAAATAGGTTAACCCCAGCAAAAACAAATTTACTTGGGGTTAAGCACAATAGACATTCTTGATTTATGGTGTAATATTTTGAGAAAGTTGTAAGTGCTCTGGAAGCTGGGACTTATGATTTAAGTACCTGTTCAGTCATAAATACCATGCCACTTTTGGCTTTCCACTCAATGTACACAATGGATGAACTATTAATTGTTATAAAACTGTTACCTAGACTCCAGGCTGTAGTATCAGCAGAGTTTTCTCTATACAATGAGAGCTTTTAATCTCTGGTAGTTTCCTGTACCTCTGGAAAATCCAACTTTACTGATTTTTCCTTCAGATCCTTTTATTTGTTTATGATTAGCATAGATCTTCAGAAGAAAACTAGTTTTTCTTCATGTACTTGTCTCTAAATATTTTCTTTCAAAGAGTTTCCTTAGCTGTTGTTAAAGCTCTTCAAATCCATATCTTCCTTCACTTGCACCATTTTCAAAGGTTGCAGATTGTTTTCAATTGTTCTTGGAGCTGAAGATACCTGATTATTGAGAATAAAAGACTGAACTCAAATTTACGTAAGTATTCAAAGGGGCATATTGCATTACTGCTTGAGCACTGGGTCAGACTTTTGGGTCAGACTTTTTTCTTCACCACACCACTTGTTCTGGAATTTAGTTATGATGGTTGCCTTTTGGTATACACAGTTATTTCAAATCAAACAGAGGAACATAAGACTGAAAGAGGCCTCCTGGGCCACTGAGTCCAATACCCCATTTTTGCAGGCAATTATTTTCCCAAGGACTCCGCAAAATCACTACGTCAAGCCCTCACATACAACTGTAAAACACTAGAATAGAAATACAAAAACCACACAACAACATACCATAGTAAAAGCCACCCTGCCTTTTGGCACTGCCTATACTTGGCATGGCAATGATAAAGTAATAGTGATTAATATATGTTCAGAGGATCTTAGGAAGAGGACCATGACCCGGGCTATAGAAAAGGGAAATCCCCACAATCTGTTTCCCCTCTCTTCCCCCTTCCCAGGTCTTGCAAAGCTGACCTAAGGGAAAAATTCCTTTTCTGATCTCATATATGGCCATTGTTATGACCCTGGATAGAAGAGCAAGAGTCTTTAGGCCCAAACCTCTGAGTTTTCTAAAGAATATGAGGGTGCCCCAGTCAAAACCAAATGAGCATAAGCTGTGGCCAATATTTCAATGCTTTGAAAGTAGGCAACTCCCATCCCACCCCAAAACTAGCAGTATTCATGGCCGGGGGTGGAGGGGAGAAGAAAATTGCTTTATGGCCCCTACAGATAACCAGCTGAAGCTCTGGAGAACTGGATTATGAGATATCTGCCAAGCTACCTGTGGTCTCCAACATAGGGATTGCAAATGCATGATTCCATCTAGCACACGTGCTGATCATTTAAACAGGAACTTCAAATCCTATCACCCTACACCTGCCATAAACTTATTGAATTCAGTCTTAAAGTGATTCAAGTGATTGTGTGATTATCTTTTCCACCCTAGCTCCTGGCCCCCTCCAACTTGGCTTAGGCATTCATTTCAAAACTTCACTGTAATGTTTATAAATCTTCTTTTAGTTGTAACCATTTGATCATAGCCAAGTTGTGGCTATTTGATCTTGCATCAGTGTTGACTTGCAGCCTAAGAAGCTCTACTCTCCCCCTAACATGCTCCTGACAAACATACTGTAAAAAGTAATTAATTCCCTTTCAATGACCATTTTGTTAAACTAAACAAGTGAAGCTTCTTTAATCTTTTTTATTAGAAAGATTTAATTCCATTAACCATTTCTATTCCTCTGTATTCTGACACAATACTCTTCTGAATTTACCATATTTTGACAAATGTTACATCTAAACAAATTGACAGTCAAGCATTGACACTTCTGTTTGGCACTTCCATACAAATACATTAATTTTTAAAGACACTGCATTATATTTCCACCACTGAGCTTATGCTACATTTACCTACATTATTAGTGGTATGTTAATTAAAAATAGCAAAATAATGCAGTCATTTTGGCATTGTTGTCCTGTGCTTTGACATGTTATTAGCAACTACATTTTTATTTATAGTTTCCAAATTCCCTCTTCATTGTTTTCTGAATATTTCTGGTTTTGGTCCAAAAGACAGAAAACAAAATGGGCAATTTTTCTGCTGAAAACCAAAAGTAAGTTTGAGAGGATTTTTATCCCAAACCTGAAATAAAAGACACTGAAAATGAACACATATAGCAGAAATTTCTATCTGAGCATGAAAGCAGTTGATTCTAAGCCACACAGTGCAATATGATATGGAGTGGGAGGATCTACATGAGGAAGTGCCTCAACTCAAAGTACAATTAATACTGAAAGCACAATCCTCCAACACCAATAGTTTTCTTCTTCCAGTGTTATCATATCTCCCCTCAGTTTTGTCTCATCTAAACTAAACAAATTCTTTTACTCTTTCCTCTTACATCATGTTTTCTAGAAGTCTGGGACATCATGACAACTTTAAACCTGCCCAGTCCAGCAGTGGTTTCCAGCTGTGCTCCATGAAACCCTGAAGTTCTCTGATACGTCATCAAGGGTTTCATAGTTTCATAGTAGTTAGAGTCAGGAGGGACCTGATCAGATCATCTAGCCTGACCCCCTGCCACAGGCAGGAATGAATGCTGGGTTCACAAGACCCCAGACAGGTGATCATCCAACCTCCTCTTGAATTTGCCCAAGGTTGAGGCAAGAACCACTTCCCTGGGAAGTTGGTTCCAGATTTTGGCCACCCTAACTATAAAATATTGCCTTCTGATCTCTAACCTAAACCTATTCTCCATCAGCTTATTACCATTGTTCCTTGTCACCCCAGGTGGTGCTGGGGAGAAAAGGGCTCTACCCATTTGCTGTTGATCTCCCCTGATGAGTTTATAGGCAGCCACCAGGTCCCCCCTCAGCCTTCTCTTGCTGAGGCTTGAACCGGTTCAGGTCCCTCAGTCTCTCCTCATAGGGCCCATCCTGCTGCCCTCTCACTGAGCAGGTGGCCCTCCTCTGAACCCTCTCCAGGCTGGCGACATCCCTCTTGAAGTGCGGCACTCAGTACTGGATGCAATACTCCAACTGCGGCCTGACCAAAGTCACATAGAGGGGAAGCATCACCTCTCCGGACCGGCTTGAGATGCATCTTTGGATGCATGACAAGGTATGGCTGGCCTTGCTGGCTGCAGTCTGGCATTGGCGGCTCATGTTCATCTTAGAGTCAATAATGACTCCAAGATCCCTTTCCACCTCTGTGCTTTCAAGGAGGGAATTCCCCAGCCCGTATGTATGCTGTTCCATAAAGAGATTGGGGATACTGGAGGGGCAAGCTGGTGATGCACCACCAGCCTGGGTCACTTACCTCTGTGTAAGCTCTCTAGGGTAGGGGTACAAGTTCCACGGCAAAAGAAGTGATCTGAAAGGGTTCCATGTCTTTAGGAAGTTTGAAAACCACAGAATTAAAGTATTAGCTGGAACCTTGGATCCCTATGCTCCTGAAAAAAAGTCTTTTCCCCTTAGGAATTCAAACTGACCTCAGCAGGGTGGAGAATTTCCTTTTGAGCAGGTGCAATTTTGAGTTAATAGGCAACTAGTAGGAGCAAGGTTGCTAAGCATATTGTGTTCTGAGTCATCAAATTTCTTGGCTAACTGAGTATATAAAATATTTCTGGGAAGATACCATTTAATTCTTACCTGTCAAATATACCTCTTACAAACTGTGAGTCACAGCATTATAGAATTCTCATTCCTCTATCTGCTGGGGATGGAAGACCCATAATATAATAAACAACAATTGAGGTAATATTAACAAATTCAGTTTTGCTTACTGTCTGTTTGCTGTGCTTCCAATCTTAAAGTCAATGCAAACAGTAATAAAAACAAAGTCAGTAATCATTTTAAGAAAAAAGGGTTTTATAAGGGTGTTAAAAGGCATGCTTATAGCAGAATGATGGATAATGTTAATATTTACCATCAAAGTTTTTGATTTTTAGTCAAGAGATCTGATCAAGGCAGGTGGATCTTTTTAATAATACAGAAAATGAGCAATTAAATTCACGGAGGCCACCACCCAGGACAAAGACAAGATTTGACCAGAGGCTGAGCTTCAGGAACTGAGGGTTTCCTTGACTGCTAACAGGATTATTTGGCAAGCTGTAGGCAACAAAAAGAAAGCCAGCAGAGGAAATGAGCGGACAAAAAGAGTAACAGTCCTATAAGGGAGCAACCTGAAAACAAAAAAGAACCTTCTTAAATAAGTTTTAACAATTTAAGTTGCTTTGTATTCTCTAGGGTGTAAGACATACATAATAGTTTCAAACTCTTACTTAGTTCATCACATTTTCAGTTGTACTTCTTAAATCATTCGGTTTAGCTGAAAGTATCATTTCTTGTTATGGTGGACACGGCACTTTAAACAACCAGGGCTTCTGATCCTGCTCGATTTAAATGACAGTACAGAAAAAATGTTTATTATTTATGTCAATGGGAACTCACTTCCTTTATAAAAAAAATGATATTGGGGAACCTTAATATACACAAATTTTATGACACTCTCCTACTGAAAATAACACAGGAAAATGATTAATGGAGAATAAAATATACAGCTCTCTCTGACCCTGATAACAGAATTGCTGTTTTTTTGTGTAGTTGCTGTCAATTAAATGTAAAAAGAAGGAATAGATCAGCCACCTACATTGGAGTTTCAGTAGCTGTTACTGTGTACTGTGTGCAATGAACTCCTTATTGTGACTTACTTCCTTTAAACAGAAGCCCTTTCCTGAGAACACAGCAGTAATTTGAAGCGTCTTCCTTTACATTTTTTCATGCAGTTGAAATATTGAAAAGACTATTGAAGGGCATTCTAATTAACCCTGGAAAAGTCATAGAAGTGATGAAATATGTCTGAATTACCTGTAATAACAGGATGTAATCAGAATTTTTTAAAGCTTCAGATATCCTTTGTGAGAGCTCAGTCATTGTTTTGTACATGCCTTTGCTGACAATTACCATAGATATCATTAATCTGTTTTGTCAGAAGGGTTGCACTCCTGTTGCCCTTGCTGTGCACAAACACAGTCGCTATAATGCACAGCTGTCTGAATAATGCTTTATGTCTCTAAGGCATGCTTTTCCATCCTCAGAGGGTAAATGAGGAGTAATTCTTATGAAGTATAGGGTCTTAAATGGGTTCTAGGTCAGCAGGAAAGCAGAATCAAGGCCAAGTTGTGATGTAGGTAAAAGATCTCAAAGTGACCAGTAGTTACTAAAAAACTATAATCCCCAAACCAATGTGAGGTACGTGATCCTATTCCCCTTACAAATGAGTAGACCGAGTATAGGGATGTGGTACCTGGGAAAAAAAGTCAAGAAGCAGAATGATTTGCACAAAGGCACGGGACTGGGTACTGAGGATATGAGTTCAGTCCCCAACTCTGCTTGAGCCTTGAGCCAAACACTTATTCCTTCAGGCCGTATTTATAAAGGCATTTAAGCACTAGGGCTAGGGACAGACATTACACATAAACTGGTTTATATCTGTAACAGAACATAAGTTTAGTGCACATAAACCAGTTTTAAAATGGCTGAAACTGGTGTAAGATAAACCTGGTTGAATGTACTATCAGTTTTAACTGATTTGGATCAAACCAGTTTATGCAATGTCTGTCCCAGACCCCTTCCTGGTGTAAATTAAACAGGTGTCTCCCAGCATCCCAAATACTTTGCAGCCCTGGGCACCATCCCTCCCACCAGCTTCTAGCCTGAGCCACTGCAGACATGTGCCTGCATTTCTGGAATGAAAAGGGAATATCTATCCACCGCCAAATTGGTTCAAGCTTTGCAGGTTAGACTAATCTGTAAAGACTGAATTAATTCAGGCTCAGGCTTTTTGAGTGTGTATACCTAGCCCTGAAGATCAAGTTAGGTATCCAGATCCAGATCCAGATCTGGGGTTTGCAAATTAGGCTATTAATTCTAGAGCAGAGCCCAATTGTGTTCAATGCCTTTAGGCATTACTATAACACAAATAATAAATAACTATTCCTAACTTAGAGTTCACTGATCTAACACTTAAACCAGACATCCTGACTGAACATATGAATCAAGTAGTCTAGTCCTCAGTGCTAGGGGCACCTTGGTTTCATTTACTGACAGAAGCTGAGTCATTATGATTTAAGGGACAGTTAGACATCTCTGGATCTACTGAAAGGGTTTTCATTCCACTAGTCATGGAAGTGGGAGTATTTTGTATGGACACATACCCTAAGGCTAGCTTTATAAATCACATTACTTAACCATAGTTGTCAGTTTATAGTTGAGGTTTCTTCTTGTTTTTCACAGTATCACAAAAGGTTGAATGCATTAAGGTTCTCTGAAGAGATTCTGACTGGATCAGATTAGTGTAAAAGAATAAGGCTTGAAGGCTCATTTGTCATTTTAAAGTTAAGAATATACTGACAAAACGGAAAAAAAGATTACAATCCGTGTTTCTATATAGGTGAACCACAGGGCCTGCAGCAGTCATTTTGTTTGGTTACTTATTTGAAGATTCCTATCAGTGCACATTGTTTAGGCTCACTGTTGTCCTGTAGGACTTGAAGCAGCTATTATCAAATTCTCTTACAGGAAGGGGAGAGCCCCAGCTCCCTGAGGGTTGCATGACTTAAAGTCAATCTAAATGGTAGAATAGGCAGGACTTATACTACACCTGGAGCTTGCCAATCTCTAGGTCTCAAGCAAGGCTTATCAGAGAAAGTACCTTCCAGAGTCAAGACCTTTTGCCTGGGAACAATGCAACAAGTTTTATCATGGAAATTGGCAAGTAAATGTAGCATTAAATTTAGCTGCTGCCATAGGATGTGTGATGTAAGCCAGCTCACCGAGACACCACAGTGTAAGAGTGTTAATGGGTCACTCTACTCAAAAACAAACCACTATATTTTGACAACTGGTGTAGTGAGACTTGATATATTTACTATAATATACCACCATTGCTTCACTATAATAATTCAACACTGAAGTTGTAAAGAAATGGATTACGGCCAAAGTCCACATCAGACATGTTTACAGCTATCAGAGAGAACTCAGCACTGAAATAACCACAGAGTAAACTAAGAGTAAATTACTGCTCTGATCAGGTCTAACCTAATAGTATGAATACACTGCAGGATTTCCCCTTGTTTTTATCCAGTCCTTCTCCATGACCACCCTCATACAAAATTCTCCCATTATCTGAGTTTTAAACCTGAGGCTGCTTGCATAATTAGCAGTATGGGTCAGAACACAGGATTTTGACCTGTCCAGGTACCAGAACTCATATCTGAGAGTATCATGTGTAGTATTCCAAAGTCCTTGAGGCCTATATATTGTGGCCCATCTACCTACTCACCTTCTTCTACCTACTCACTTTCTACTCATTTGTCTGCCACAGAATTTACATATACATTTATATTGGTGTTTGATGTTTCAATCCATAGACTTTATTTCATTTTCATCAAAGCTCAGTATAGCAGAGGGCATGATCTTGGGGGATACATCCAAAATCTCTGAGATATTTTCTTATTAGAAAAGAGGTAGATAGGGGTAGAGAAAACTTTCCTGTGCATGGACTTCACTAAAAACTAAAATGGTGTGCACTACAAGGCAAAATGCAACTGCCAGTCCTACAATGAGCACCACCTCTCCTTACTGCAGTTTTCCAACCAGACACTTACTGTTACACTAGATATAGAGCAGCCTATATATTGATATAAAAGGTCTTGGAGCAAAAAGGATATAATGTCACAGCACATATTACTACTCTTGTAAACTCTGGCACACTGAAAGCCTATTACAGAATTATATTTTTATTGGCATTAAAGTATTATCCCAGACAGCCTGGATTAGAAATCTTAGTCTCTGTATTAAGAGAAAATGCCCTTTTAAGTCAGTAGTATTTGGCTTCCTAGTGCTCTCAAGTCATGGGATACGGTCTTGGAGAACAGGAAGGCAGATCTGCTGTCTGCTAGCTCCTACATCTAAATGTCCCTGCACTTCTCACAGATGATACTTGACAATTGTATATCAATAGATAAATGTAACATGGTCAGTGAGTTACTGAGCAAGGTAAACTCTGAATATCTGCCACCATATCTCACAAGCCTTTGTTACTCCTTAATACACTCATCAGCGAACAGAAATTTAAAAAAGTCTCTTCTGCATAGAATTCTACCAAAACGGCTTCTTTTCCATATAGACTCTTGAGCAGATTAATATTCCATAAGATCTTCTCTCTCTGAAATAATGATAAAAACTATAACAGGAATAGGCCTGATCACCCCGACCCTCCAACCAGCTTCTTACCACAGCGTATCTGTAGGGAGCTGCCAACACATCTGGCATAAGATTCTAACCAGACTGCTGTTTTGGGATGAAATAAAGGCATACCACATTGATAAATGTATCAAACTGTGGCTTACAATTATATAAGAAATGAGATCCATCTTTAATAATAACTTGTTTATGTCCATGACCTAAGTTTCCACATCTACCAAAAGCAAAATAGCTTTTTTGGAGTAGGACCCTAAAATACTAGCACAAGTGGCAGTGCAAGGAGGAAAAAAAAAAAAAAAAAATCAGAGATGACCAACAGCATGAGAAGCATAACAACTAAGAATGTTACATCTGTTGCTGTTTGAGAACCTGCTCACTCTAATGACCACATCAGCCTGAAGCCCCCAACTCCAGCACCACAGATTCTTCTCTTTGCGCCCATGTCCTGCAGCCAGTGCAACCACTGTATTGTCCTGGGATTGGGTGGGCAGTGAACCATTTTATGAGCTAGAATGGGCAGATATTCCCTGTTTACTCTACTGACATTCAAACATGTAGTAGTAAAGGGGATATATACTTCCAACATCCAGTTTCATGATCAGTGACTGTACAGCTTGCAATTTAGTTAATGGCACAATTTTGCACATGCCTCTGTTTTTTTGTATTTTATTTCTTAATTGTTATTTGTTTGTAGACAGCTGGAACGCCTGCAACAGTTTTCAAAATATTTCCATCATTTCATTTATTTTTATTTGTTAATAAATTGATTTGATTGTGCAATATGTCGAAAATAAAAAGGCTTGTAGAAAGTTAGGAGGTTGTGTCCAGAGATTTTGCTAAAACATCAAGTTCACTTACAGGAACTTAAAAGCAATAGCAAATAAATTGATGTGTATTCCACAAATGTACACAGTACAGCATTCCTGCATCATAATTTAACTTTCTTTTGTTAGGCATTCTGTGGTCAGTGTAGTTTGACCTATGACAGTGGGGAGTAAGTGGAGTTCCATGTTTCACTGACTAGTCAAATGCATTCAATACCATCCAACACACCCATCTTTGGAGGACACCGGCAGACACAAGAAGTCCAAAGCATCTCACTGAACTCTGGTTTCTACCATCAAAAAATATCACAGTGTGAGCGGTAGCAACTGTTTTGCAGTGCAACAGCATGTAGTTTTCCACTGAGCAATGAATATGAAAACAGGTTTGCAGAATTTATTATAACACAATCCCCAGAAAATGTGACAGAGTAGAAAAGCTGAGATTTCCAGTGGTGGATTCTTCTTCAGAGACTTCAGATGTGCTGGTAACATCAGCAGCCTCTCTGCCAGAACCACTTGTATACGGCAATGAATTCTGGAGTCAGTGAAAAACTACCAGTAAGGAAAATAAGCTATCCCTCAATATAGGGAAAACAAAAAGAATATATATTGTTTTGGTTAATAAAAATAAGATACAAGCGAATACCAAAAGAACAAATAGGTTGTTTTGTAGAACTAAACGAGTTAAATCATCTGAGATCATACATAAAAAGGCTGTTCTGAGGAATTTTGAAGATTAGGAGAGGCTCACTCAGCCATGGTCTGCTTGCAAAAGTTTCAAAGAACCATGACATCCTGAAAGGTTCAATTTCTGGTAGAAAACTCAGATTTTAATACAGCTACATATAGAGATGAATTGCAGGAAATTAATGCTGCTGGCAAAGACTCTTACATACCTCTTGGATAGAAAAGATGATGAATACTTATGTTAGAAATATTATTAGAAAAAAGAAGACTCTTGCTGGAAATCAGATTTGTGTGCTTTGGTTATGTCAGCCATAAAAGATGGAAATTACCTCAAGAAAGCAATTAGGCAAGGAATGGCAAGAAAATGAATGGCTAGTGTGTGGTAAATATCTGGAAGGTCAGCTGCTAGGAGCTCAAACTTAGTGATGGATTTAAAAGGTTTTGAAAATTCTCCTAGGCTAGGTACAGTCATTCAAAAAGCTCAAGGTGGAATCAATCTAAGTTACGCAGTTTTCTGTAAATGGTGTAGTTTAGATCAGTAGCAAACAGAATACACATTCACTTTTTGGTGGGAGGGGAGTGAAACTTAGACCGATTCCATCATTTTTAACCCAGTCTGCATGCACCAAACTTCTGTTTTGTTACGGGCATAGAGTGGTTTCAAATCACTTATATTGGTAAAAGCATAATATCTCTACCTGGCTGGCCCTGTCACCAATATTCATCCATGGATGAATGGATTTTACTTACTTTAATATTTACATGGTTTTATATGGCCTTTTTTTAATAACCATATTTTTATAGGTATAGGGTGTCTGCTTATCCACGTCTCTCAGCACCTTAGAATCGTGGTCCTTTCCATTACATTTCATGCTTGTATTCATGAACCTGCCTTTGTGGTTTACTAAGTATGATCAACCCATCCAAATCATCATGAGTATGATGGGAAACTCATTGGTCAGATCCAGTCATGCGAGCACATGCAATTTCTAGTACTGCAAATCTAAAAAACAAAACAAAAAACACCTCTGTGAAAAAAAGCAATGCAGCACACGCCACAGGAGCCTGTGTTGGCAGACATGGAGGCTTGGTCCTCTTGAACACTTCGGCTGCCAGCCAGAGCATCTCCCCTCCTCTAGTTCCATCCCACATCCTCTAGCACACTGGGAACTGGGAGGAGTGGAGAAATGGGCAGTTTCCCTGAAGTAGGGCATTTTGCCCCACACCAAAGCACGTGCAGGGTCGTATGCAGTGCCAAAAAAGTAGTGGCACAAGTTTGCCACTGCAAATGCATGCCTCTGCATGTGGGGACATGCCCATTCTCTCAAAGCCAGATTTTATTTCAGACATAATTATATTTATCACAGTGTCCCTATACAACTCCATTCCTATTGCTCCAGCACTTGATTTAACCAATGCCTAACTGGTTAGCCAATACCTGTAGTAATTTGTAGCAAGCACATTGCTGTTGGAAAAAGCTACCTATGTGTAGATCAGTCTGGCATACCTCACTTGTGTATCTTGGTAGTGGAAGGTGGATGGAAGCTCTTTACATAGTCCCATGAAGTGATCCTGTCACTCTGTACCAGATACTTTGCATCAGATGTACTATTTACATATATGTATCTGTGGCATTACACAGATGTTTCTGTTCTGCCACATCACCTTTCATCAAGAATGAACTCCCTTCCAATATGCATTAACATTTTCTGATGTTAAAACTTCCACAATGCCTCCCACCATCTCCTGTACCATCTGTAAGTATCCTGCAGAATTAACAGTACAGCCATAAGCAGAAACAGCTCAAGTACCTGTTGTAAATCCATGGCTTGGCACTAGCTGGAATGGATAGAACACAAAGCATGCAGAGCAAGGAGTACTTCCTTTAAATGCATTGGTAGACCAGGAGACCACCCATCCAGGAATTCAAGGAGAAGAAAAAGATACTTCCGCAACATACTACAAAATAATTTTTAGAGTACTTCAAGTCCATGAGGTGCAAAGAACCCAGAGTTATGTCCACTATGTTACAGCTGCTGTCTTCAGCACCACGAGACATCAGTGCTCTTGGACTCTCCTCCACACTTCCATGTCCTGTAACAATGCAGCCGCTAGACAATTCAAGGGACAGGTGGGCCATGGATCACTCCATGAACTGGAATGGGAAGATGTTCCATGCTCACTTTACTGATGTACAATCAATAAATTTGCATTCCACATTAAATAAAATAGATATAGTTTTTCATCCAGTGCTAGAGGCCATGGATTATGGTTTATGGATTATGCAGAATGAATGTGAATACCACAATAGCGGTGGGGTCATTTGATGCAAAATAGTCTTTCAGTTTGATTCCTTAACTTATTTTTATTAAAACCTAGTAGTCATGGTTGCAAGACAATACAGGCATCTATACAAGTGCTCTGGCAGTGGGGGGGAGGGGCAGAGTGCTTTAATTAAATGCGGCTCTTGGAGCCACTCTAATTAAAACATCAGAAGCATCTCATGTATCAGTGTCCCCGCACTTAAAAATAGCAGTGGGGGCCCTTTAACTAAAGACCACCACCATTTTTAAGTGTAGAGACACTGATACACAAGATGGAAGCTGCTGGAATGCAATAATTATCGTGCTCCAGCAGACTCAATTACTTGAGTCTGCTCCAATGCACAGTAATTAGTGTGCTGGAGCAGCCTCACTGCTCATGTATAGGCATCCTACAATGTTAGGGGACATAGGTGGTAGTCTATAACAAACATAAATACATATGAATTAGTCTGCTTTATCTTTTTGCAACCTGTTCCTCCTTCCATTTCTACCACACTCTCCTCTGACATTTTCTGCTCATGAAGAATCTGTTAGCTTTCATAGTAGTGTTCTTATGCAACAAGAAAAAGAAGTCCAGTCTTTTTCAGAAGGTGCAGAAAGTGTGATCAGAATACAGGTATTAACTACATCACAACCAGAATTAGTGATAGGGAAGCTAGAAAATAGTCTGATCTGTTTCTGAGGGATTGAGATGGATCTTAAAAGAACTGGAGAGTTCTATAAGTATATATAAAATCCTATTTCTGCACATTTAAGCAGAGAAAGTATTCCCAAAGAAGGACTTAAAGGCATATATGCAAGTCACAGTAGGATGTGATGGACCCTCCCATTCATGAAAACAGCAAGAAAATTATATATATTTTAAAAAGGTAGAGTTCAGAAAAAGGGAAATACACAAATATCAGTACACAATGTGATTCTGTGACCATTGTTACTCTGACATAAATTAAATACTAGTCTTTCACCTGTGAAGAAAATTATATGTATATACCAACTTGAGTGTAATATTAAGTCCTCCCACCCCCTGAATACAAGGGGAAACATCTCTTAGTTCAAGAAGTTCAAAGAATATATTTGGGTAAGAGTTCAGGCTGTTGTCCAGTGGTGAAATATCCATGTCTTCCTTGATAAGAAAACGTGTTTATGATGTCTTTAGCCGAACAAGTTCTGCATTAAGCAATTGAAATTTACAATTATTGGGACAGTTAAGTACTTTGTGTTATCACTTTACCACCATGAATAGTTGCTGAAATTATGGAATATGCGGGTATATAAAAACATATAATGGAATGGCCTGTGTGTGTTCTAGTCAGTGACTTTATATAGGAGGAAATGAGTAACAGACAAAAAAAAAAGTTGTTCCAAAAGGACTGTGTTCCAGTTTCTGAAAAGTAGGCCATGTTAATGCAATAAATAATTTTAACGGTATAGATAAAAACAATGCAAAAATCTTTAACTGAGAGACGGATGCTGAAATTTCCAAAGCCAACACTAAGATTTAACTATGAACAGCTTCTACTGATTTTAATGGCTAAGTTCTCCAAATTAGGTTTGAAAGTTTCAACTGGACATGTACCCCAAAGAAGCCTCCTATTTTAATAAAATGCAACCAATAATAAAGATTTGTTGTCTGAAGCATAAGAGGAAGATTATACCATTTACTAGATGCTTAGAATTTCTTCTGACTCACTGATAGGTATGTGATATTCTTTCCCATTTTTTCTATAAAAGAGCAGGAGGTGGAGGGTTCCTTCCAGATATCCACATTTAATTAAAAGCATCATCAAGAGAACTGTTATTCAGTCTGTTTGTTTGTGACTAAGTCATTGACTTTAATTATTCTTAATGTTTCCAAAGGAACTTCAGAATCTACAAAAGGGCACTCAGAGTACTGAAACAATGTTCATGGAAATATATCTCTCAAAAAACTGTCAGCCTGTAATATACTGTGAGGCAGTGGGTCCTAGGAGCGGCCGTGAACTCCCTAGTGCCCCCTACTGTCATGTTAGGGTGGACTCAGCACCCTCAGAATCTCGCCCGCCACGACTTTGATGACGAATAAGTTGTATAGGAGGCTGCCTTTGTTCCCCTAGTTAACGGTACCGATGTTCCTGCCCCTACTCCGAAATGGGGTATCTCTATGCACCCCGCCTTAAGGGCTATGCGTGCCTCCAACCTCCCCTTCAGCACGCCCCAAGCCTTGCAGCTGTTCTGTGGGATGTTGTACGGTCCCTCGCCCCTCTGGTGCCCTCTCTCTCTCTTTCTCGGGCACCCTGGGCTCCTCGCCCACCTGGTGCCCCCTTGGGCCAGGCTCCTATCTTCCAGCCTGCTCCTTGCGCCCTGGGCCTGTCTCGCCGGCATCCAACTATCGCTGGCGCCCCCTGGGTCCAGCTCGCTACCGCCGTCCTAATACCAGCGCCCTTGGGCCGGCTCACTACTGCCGCCCTAATACCGGCACCCTTGCCAGCGTTCCTCGCCGGCTCGCACTCTCTTTTTTTCTGCCCCGCTCTGGGGCCTTGCCCTCTCTGGGGACAACACCGTGCACCTCGCACTCTTTCTCTGCCCCGCTCTGGGGCCTTGCCCTCTCTAGGGCCGACACCGCGTGCCTCACGCTCTTTTTCTGCCCCGCTCTGGGGCCTTGCCCTCTCAGGGGCCGCTACCGTGCTCTGCACGCTAGGGGCACAGGTGATCGCCGCCGTGCCTGTCCCCTTGACCCTTTTCTGGGTCCAGTTGCCCCACTGGGCAAAACATCGCCCTTATGGGCTGGGGTCTGCAACCCCACATACCGCACCTCCCTGGCACACTACAGTGCCTCTCTGGCACAGACAATAGTGCCCCGCTGGCACTGTGCCCCTACTGGGCACCGGGAACCCCCAAGCTGCTGGGGAGCCCCCGTGAGGCCTCCTCAATCCCCTACAGCCTCACCCGGTCCTCCGGTTTAAACTGTAACATAAGCCAAGCCACCTGGTTATAACATAAACAACAAAGAGCCTTCCCGCTCATAATGCAAACTCCCAGCCCCAGCAGGGCTTCCACCCTACCTCCTTTCAGGGTTCTCCCCTCCCTAGCATCATTGCGGCCGGTCAGCAAGGTAAGGCTGCAATCACCAACTCTGGCCACTCAGCTCAGCCACAAAGCTCCTGCTTCTGTGGCTGCCAGAAGAGAACTGCAAGGCAGGCTCTGGCCTAAGCTGTTTATAAAGGCCCTGCCCTGCCCCCTTCTGGCCATGTGACTCGCCTGGTCGCCCCTGGTAACCGGCACCTGAGCTACCCGGGTGATTGGCAGCTCTGCCAATCACACTCACAGTCACGGGGCACTTACGTGACTCCGTGACATATACATATGTCATAAACAGGTGAAGTGGGAGTCATTTTTGAAGTTCAAAGGAATTTAACACATCTATTTGACCTGTCTAGAATTATTTTGCATTGTGCCTATAGTACAACGTGATCAGGAGGAACAGGAAAAGCAGGGATAGAAAACTGAAGTTATTAAATTTCTTTCTTTGAGGCAGCAAGATTAGGAAGAAAAGTATCATCTTCCCTGCTTCAATAATAATTCTAGAGATGGAGAAAGCTGGGGGAAAAGTATCCCAAAGAAGGACCATTGCTTGCCTACTCATCACCCAGCAGTGTTAAAGAGCTGTTTTTTTGCTTCATATTTTTACAGATGGCACATATAACAGAATTTAAGGACAGGTGGTTCTATCCTAGTTATTTATTAGAGTGTCCATAAATTTATGGACAGTTGGTGCCCCTGCTTGTGGGAGTTTTATTTTTTGGTGCCCTAATGCTCTTATTTTCCTCTACAAATCAGGCTTTCCAGTTAGGACAGATTTTCCAGGGTAATCTACAGCCTTGTCAACATGTCCAATCTTACTCTTCCTTAAACTCCTTTGTGGATACCTGACATATTTTGGGATGGGACTGGGATATTGGCCATGCTCATCTTGATATACTTACCTTACATTTACGAAGAAAAGACCACAACTTACTAGAGATCCTTCTTATGCCTGAAGGGTTATTCACATGGACATCATAAAAGTGTGATACATTCAGTTCAGTGTCCAAAATATGGAACAAGTGCCTCACATTTATCTTCGGATGGGTGACATTAAAAAAAGTCAATTCAAAACTTTGAATAAGGTCAAGGATCCGATTGCCCTAATGTGAATAGCCAGCTGAGCGTGACAGCCCAGTCACAGAATCATTAATAATATTTTTCACTCTAGAATTGCTACCATCATGTAAAGAATATGCTCTTCTGAGGTGACTACAGCAGGCTTTCACCATGCATACTTTTGCTTGTAATTTACTGGGAAACCTATGCTTGATTTATCTCCGGTCTCTCTTGATTGTCAGATAGGTCATAGGCCAACTATTTTGGACATCTTTTTTTTCACCATGTTGCCTGCCTTTGTTAAAATTCACTATTTGATAAAATACCAAAAGATTCTTCCCAATTTAAGAGCAACACTTACCCCACAACAAATCATGGGTAACATGCTATTTTAGAAGCATCTCATATGTTTTCTGGACTAGTGGGACAGCAAGCATATCAGGGAATAAGTAACATGCTTTAATTTACGATGATCTCATCATTCCAGCCCTGCTCCTGACTTCTGTTGAAGGCCACCTACTACAGAATGCTTTCCAGGTAAATGCATACTTGGGTATTTGAGGTGGAGATTCAACAGAGGCTGAATGAAATACTAGACACATCACTCCCTTGAGTAATTTTGAGTACAGAAGCTAGCCATCCTAGTGTTACAGGCCCCACTAGTCAAAGGTCTGCATGAGGTCTTTTTTATATTCAAATTAGTCCTCCCTTTGCCAAAAGTAGAGCCATGTGTATTTGCATAAAATGGAATAGCTAGCTGCTTCCTTTTCCTTAACAGAGATATGGCCCCTAGAGAGTATGGGACTCTTGGATCAAGGGAACTGACTTCACTGCATTCTGGGAACTGTAGTCTCCATAGACTTCCTTTGTACATTAAAGATAAAAGCAGTCACGATCTGCATTGTAGTACTGCCGACCAAGATGTAACAGATGCCTATGTTCAAATAACTTATTTTTTATATAGACGATATGTAGATGAATAAATAAACTAAGGAAAAAATGAGCAAATTGTTTGTTTTGATCATATTTAAAACAGGTTTAAATAATACAATGAAATATTTATTCGCAATGTTTTCCTATTGCTGATCTATTTTTCTGGATTGATTACCTCTGAAAGCTTTCCTGACATGAGCTTTTGTATGCTGACAAAAGGTAGGTGAAGCGAAGCATCTTGATTAGCTACAATGCAGATCAGTTCTTTGTCAGGCTTACTAGAGCAGGAAGAACAAGGTACCTGTGGTCAGAAGTGTGCTTCTGTCACAAGCTGGCCTGGGGGTGGGGCAGGCGGGGTGAATGGGGAAGGGGGGAAAGCATCACCAACATTATAATTTTCATAGCAAATTCCTAGGAAAAAGAATTACGAGGTACACCTTGCAATCAAGCTTTGTAATTAAGTGGTTCTGTTCTTCTGAGCAAGCAATAATAGAAAAAGCAGTTAGACTTGTTTGTTGCACAAGTTGTACCTGTCATAATAATTAATGTGCATACTTCATAATCATTGGGGAAAGCATGAACTCAACTGTTTATGGGTTTTAAAAAATATCTTGCCTTTGGATATGGAGAGCGCTCATTAAGCATTATGCTTGGGTTCCCAAGGATACCAGCCTTTAGCAAGCCCTGATTAATGTTCAGTTACAGTTCTGTCAACATGTATTGCACTTAACAATCATGCATCTACTTACATATAAAATAGTATCTGTTTTAGACACATAACATTTTTGTTTGGTTCTGTTTAAATAGAAGAATAGTATTGATACATACAAGTTAAATATAGATTTGTGAAAATGCAAGTCTGAGACATTAATATCTTCCAAAGTAATATCAGCTTCAGTTTTCTCTATTTTATTCTACAGGTTATATCATGAAGCAATTCACCTTATCATTATTAAGGTTAACCCTGTAAATACCCTTTCAACTGTTTAAATTCTTCACAAAAGGCAGAATTGGAACAAGCTCTGTCTGTTACAAACTCCACCATCATATTGTAATTTTAATTGGAGATAACCAGAAGCTTTAAAACTGTAAATCTTGATTTTGTAACAAGCTGAACACATTGCATTTTTAATAATTGTTATGACACAAGTTGTCTGAGACAGTTGTGGGCTACCTGCCAATGAAAGAAATATGATATCTTTATCTCTATTTAAAGTTATGCTCTGGATTAGATGAACCAAGGCCAAAAATGCACACAAATGTATATAAACACCTATGTCAATTCAACTCTGTACTCACATCTCAGATTCTGAAATCATTTTCTCTGTACAGAAAATGAGTTACAAAACATTTTCTAACAATTACCCCTTGGCTGAAATTACAACTCAGTTTAGTTCTTTTCTTTATTGTTCCCTAGATTTGAGAGAAAACTTAGATGTATCTGTTAAAAAAAATGCTAGTGAATGGTTTAAAAGACCATTGACTATGAGACCAATTCATTAATGTAAGGACACTGCTCAAGAAAAAGAAACTGAGCCCTGTTTGCAGGTTCATTTTAAGTGTTATGTTCACATGGCAGGAGGAATTTGAGCAGAGAGTCTGAGCATCTTTTCTCAAGAAGATCACACCAGTGCAATGAGAAACCTTAGAAATGTAGACACTGGCTCTGTCTACACAAGACACTACTGCACAGTGGTTACTGTGCATTTATTTAGTACAAGTTTATACAGGTACTAAATAAATGCATGGTAACCTGAGTTATTGCACAAAAGCGCCGGTGAATGCATTTTTTGTGATGCTATTGCGCGGTAGCCCAATACTACTGCACAGTAGTGTCGTGTCACAGTTTTTGCCATATGACACTACTGCACAGTCAGCATCTTGTGTAGAGATGCCCCCTCTGTATCAGTTTCTAATGCCACTCTCTGCTCACTAATATACACAGTAAGGGTATGACTGGAACAGAGTGGGAAAGTTTAGATCTGTAAGACCCTTGCCTCTTTACTAGGAAGGTGGTGGGCAGAATAGCCAGAGGCAGGTTGTAGGAAGCCTGAGGGTAAAGTGGCAGCAAATGAGAGCCAGGGGCTAGAAGAGAGCAGGCTGCTAAAGGTGGAATTAACAGTAACTGGGCCTTAGGAACAGGGTCATATGACTGGAAGGGGCCTGGGCTTGGGGCATATAAACCCAGCCTCTGGCCATGGAGGGGGCAGTCTGGCTCTAGCTGATGCAAGATACAGAGCCAACTGTAGAGCTGTCTAGAGTCAAGTTAGCCCAGGAGAGATACCTGGTAAGCTGGAGGAGTTTGCATGTGTGGTAGGGACGTTTAGTTTGGTGTTTTTTGTTTGAGTTTGACTGGAGGACTGGACTGTAGCTACAGGGGAGGCAGAGACCACAGGTGGGGTGCCTGGGAGGCACTTACAACTATTAGGGACAGAAGCTAGACCCAAGCTGGGGAGGCTGAGGCTGGCATAGTGAAACTGGAGTCCCAGAAGCCAAGTCAAGGCTGAAGCCCAGAAGCTGAAGTCTGAGGTCTCAGACGGTGAACCAGGGCTGAGGGCTTGGCCAGAGAAAAAAGGGGGCAATGCCAGGGCAGCTGAAGCCCCAACAGGGTCTTGAAAGCTTGAGGAGCTGCCCCCTTAAAAAGAAAGCACCCTGAGGGAAGCACAGACCCCTAGTGTGAGTTGGCTCTAACACCAAGGACAGAGTTAGCAGGCAAAGAAACCAGAGTAGCTACTCCCAGCCCCAGTGACTGCCTCCTCAGTAAACCAAACACCACCATCAAAGGTGTGGCAGGCAGGAGACTGGAGGTGAGGCAGACCCAGAGGGAGCCAACAGGTGGGTCAGACCCTATAAGGCACCAGGCGCTGGGGTGGCACACCCAAAAGGCATTACATCTTGGCACCCTCCATGGCATTTTCAGGTCCATGACTAGATGACCTCCTAAGGTTCCTGACAACCCTAGTTTTCTATGACTCTATATAGTTGGGGATGGTCCTGGTCTGAGCAGGGGGATTAAAGTAGATGACTTCCTGAGGTCCCTTCTAACCCTAATTTTCTATGACTCCAGCTGGCCTGATTCCTGGTAGCCATGGTTTATGCTTGCAGGCTGGAAAAGCACACAGGTAGCCCAGAATTGGGAGAGTATAAGACTTTGCCAATTTTGTACTTTTGCTTCCCCAGTCTGCACTGTGATCCTTAGCTGTCTGGTGTCAAAGAAACATTTTCTTTAACAGCAGACTTAGTACCTTCAAACTATATTGTATAACATTTAAAAATTCTTTAAGGGTTATGCTCTCTCACATGACATTTAAAGGAAGTAATGTACTAATTTACAGTCTTTATCTAGGTTCAGAAACAATAATTTAAGTGAAAGAGTCAAATCTGACCCTAACAAAATGAGATACTGGATTGCAGGAGAATATGGCAAATGACTCTTAGGTTATGAGGCTGCATAGCATTCTTTATTCATAGTAAGGAATTTTTTATTCTGCTTTCCATGCCCTCTCTACTAACCTAGTGTACTATCATCATCATAGATTCCATGGTTGTAAGCAAGATTCCATGGTTCTTTTTGCCCAGCAAGGAAATTTCATTGGGTCATAACAGGAATCCTGTTTTTTTCTGTTTAAAAATTGCAAATTCTCTGATTTAAACCCCCTAAATGTACGTTTTTCTGTGATTAAAATGAAATGCCTGCTAATATACATATATGTACATTGGGACATGTACATTACACATTAGGACTGTGCAAATCTTCGGTCCATGACTCAATTTGACAAAGATCTGGCCCTGTTCGGTGGCTGAATCTCTGAATCTGAATCGAATCAGAGGACGCTTTAATCTCTCTGAATTGATTCAGAACCCTCCACATCGATTTGGAGAGATTCAGAGAGATTCGGCCATTTGGACATAGAGACAGGTCTAAATGATTTTTCTACATACCTCTAGGTAGTAGGGGCTCTGAACCCTGTGGTGCTGGGGCAAATGCAACATCCCACAGCAGCACAGGGGGCTCCCCAGCATGCTCAGCAGCAGATTGGAAGTGGACCAGAAGCACTTCCAGTCCATTTTCTGGTCCACCAGGGAGTGTGCTGTGGGGTTCCCCCTGTGTCCCCCTGGCTTGGTGACTGGTGCCTCCTTGGTCTGGGGGGGCACTCAGGTTTCCCCAGCAACCAATTACTGGGCCAGGTGGCACTGGGAGTCCCCCCCAACAAGCTCCCCAGCAGACCCCTAAGTGGACTGGAAGTACTTCCGGTCCACTGCCAAGCACACTGGAGAGCCCCCCATGCTGCTGCGGGACACTGCATCTGCCCCAGCACTGCAGCGATCACAGCCGCGCTGCTATCTTAATGTATGTAGAAAAAACTTTTAAAGCTGTGCCTGTGCCCAAATCACTGATTTACCAAATCAGCATCAATTCATCAGATTCAGATTCTACCAAATCAAATCAGAGACAGTGATCTGAATCAATGGATTGAATCACTGTCCCTGATTCAGGCCAAATCCAAATCGAATAGGGCCCATTTCGCACAGCCCTAATATATACATACACACATATACATACACATTATATATATATATATATATATATGTATGTCTCAGTTGAATACAATATTTTATTGATATAGTTACTATTTTCAAGTATTGAAGCCACTTGGAAGCCTGCCAATTTCTCAAACACTATTATAAAATAAATTCTAAATATCTATAATTTTTAGTATTTGACTTTGGGTTTTGTATCATGAAAAATGGAGCTCCCTCTGCCCCCTTTGCTCATCAGGATGCGGGTGCAGCAGCAGCTGTCCTCCTCTCCACTGCTTTGTGGCACTCAGCAGCTATGATATGCCAGTGCTTTGCCTGTGCCATTACCCCTCACTTCTGAACCATAGACCCCCTCAGCCCTCCTAGTGCCCCTCACTCCCCACCCACAGCCCCCTGGGCTGCTTGTGCACCTCACTCCCCAGCCACAGCCCCGCCACAACCCCAGCCCTACCAGAGGGCCCAGCTTCCAGGGCTATGGGGCCAGAGACCCAGGCCCGCAGCCCCCTGTAGCAGTGCCTGAGCCCTGGTTGCCACCTATAGGAGGCAGCAGCTGCCCTTCCCCCACAGGCAGCACAGCTGGAGAGAACCTGTCAGGGAGGCAGATGAGGGCTGCCCACTGTAGGCTTGGGGCTCTCTGCCCTGCTGCTTTTCCCCCGGGGCCTCTGCAGCCCAGCAAGTGAGAACTGGTGTTGCAGGGCACAGCAGGGCAGGGGGCTCAGTGCTGCTGCCAGGAGCTCCATGACACCATAGCGAGGTGCCCCTGCTCACCTGGCCACAGTGGGGGGCACAACTCCATGCTACTGTTAGAAATATTATTAAAAATGCATTATCAATAGCAGATTTAGAAGGAAAAAAAAAAGAACACAGCTGCTACCCATCCTTGTCTCCTTAATGGGAGAGGGAAGGGGGGGGTTGGAAATTGAAGGGAAAAACCACCAAAAGCCCTTTGTACTAAAGGTATCACTCCCTCTCTGTCCTGCAAATTTACTATCTCTTTGTCACACTAAATCACACTTTCTTTCATGACCCCACATTCCTAAGGCTAAGATAAGAGCAAATGCCATTTTTTGCCTTCAGGATGAACCTTGAGTAACCTTGAGTCCCATCCACGCACGCGTGATAACCTAATGCATATTAAGCCTACCCGCCCCGCATACTTAAGTAGTTAATTGTAATGCACATGGGACGTATGAAGCGACATGTTTACATATATGTTTGTATGAACCGGAAATGAGTTGTAAAAATTCCTCCTTCTGCACACGTGGTCAGGAGAGAGGGGATAAAAGCCTGCTAATGATTATGCTCGGGGGCAGAGGGATTTGATCTTTTGTCTTCTCCCTCTGACCCTATTTGCAAATATATACCTTTTGTATTGCTAATAAAGTGTGTCTGAAGCTGAAAGTTTTTTTCCACCTCCCGAGAAACGAACCATGATTTTTTTAATTCAACAATTGGCGCCCAACGTGGGGCTTCTCGAGGACTACCCCGGAATTCAGTGACGGAGCACCTCCAGTACCAGGGATTTGTGCACACCAAGCCGACTTTGGACTCACCCTGGTATTTGAGGTTTAAGTCCAAATATCCGGGAAGTTAAAGGAAGTATCCTATGTAAATTCTGAGTTTCTGGAGAGGCAGACACACTTTGGAATTTGATCGAGATCTCTGGGGTATCTGAGTGAGTATACGAATTCCCTTTGCCTAATCTGGTGTACGGATCGAAAACAAAGGATGTGTAAGTTTGCTGAGAAATTCTAGGCTTAGCTCTCATTGTAAATCATCTGTTGTTGAGATCTTTTTGGTATTTGGTGTGCATTGGGCGCATTTTTGTGGGCAAATGGGTACGAGTAGCTCTCGTGTAGAAAACAATATTGATACCCCTCTAAAAGTCTTATTACGTCATTTTAATAAATTTGCAAGGCCGGCCGATTATGGAATAAAAATGAAAAAAGGTGATTTAACTAAGTTTTGTCAACTCGAGTGGCCAACATTTGGGGTCCACTGGACCCCGAAAGGATCCTTTGTGCTAAAAGAAGTGATAGCTATCCATGAAATTGTTATGCAAAATGGGTATTGGAATCAGTTTCCTTATATTGATTGTTGGTTGTGGGTGGTTCAAAATCAGCCACCTTGGATTAAGAATTACTTAGCAAAGTCTCATGTGATGCTTGTTAAGAAAAAGGCTCGGGGGGGGCCGCCTGTACTTCCTGAGTCTAATGAGGGGGGGGATTCTGAATTGGCTAAGTACCGGACCCGTGCTCCGGTTGCCCTGTCGGGTAGCGAAGATGAGTCAGACGCCTCCTCGGCATCCAGTCCTTCTGCACCACCGCCCCCTCCCTTAGAGAGACCACCACCGACGTACCAATGCATACCTAATGAGTTAGAGCATGAGCCTCAGCCAAGTGCCTCATCTGAATCAGGAAATAAGGGTTATTATTTGCGCAAGCCTGTAGAGTCACAGCCGGTGTTGAACTGTCCGATGCGAGAGGTTATTGGGGAAGGAGGCACTGCAACTTTTGTCTACACCCCATTTAGCACTTCAGATTTATTTAACTGGAAAAATCAGAGCCCCTCTTTTCGTGAAGACCCTGAAAAGATGAAGGATTTGTTTCGATCTATTGGGCAGACTCATCGACCCACTTGGGCTGATGTCCAGATGATGCTCCAGACTCTCCTAACCCCGGAGGAGAGGAGATTAGTGTTAGGTACAGCAGAGCGTATTGCGGCAGCCAGAGTTGAGTCAGAGGGTGCTGCTGGTCGTACTCTGCGTGATACCTACCCTGTAGAAGAGCCAGGATGGGACAATCATACTGCAGAGGGCAGAGAGCTGAGTGCACGGTATTTGGGAATTATAGTGGAAGCAATGGGAAAGGCAGTGCCTCGGATTACCAATCTGTCTAAATTGTATGAGGTGAGACAGGGAAGAGAGGAGGATCCCTCAGCTTTCCTTGGGAGGCTGTATGAGGCGTTTCGCAGGTTTTCGGATCTGGATCCAGAAGCCCCAGATAACCAGCGCATGGTAAATCTTATGTTCATTGGTCAATCTGCTGCTGATATCCGTAAGAAGTTACAGAAAACTGAGGGAGGTGCTGGGAAACCGATTTCAGAGCTGGTGGAAATTGCATATAAGGTGTATGGGAATCGTGAGCAAGTGCAGGAGCGCAAGGAGGATAAAAAGGCTCAGCGACAGATGGCAGCACTAGCAGCTGCTATAACTGGAGGGAACCCTGGAAAGGCTGGGATACAGAAGAGGAAGGGAGAAAGAGTGGGAGCAGATGTTTGTGCTTATTGCAAGGAGAAAGGACACTGGAAGAGGGAATGCCCGAAGTTGAAGGAGAAGAGAGAGGGGGAACCGAGAGGTCACCTCATGCGGGCAGAAGACAAGGGTGAGGATTCAGAATGAAGGGGACAGGGATCTAAGACCACTACCCTTCGGGTTGGAGCCCGAGAAGATCCCATGGTAACCATTAGGGTTGGTGGCAAAAACTTTGAAGCCTTGGTGGATACTGGGGCTACATTTTCAATGATTCCAGAAAAAAACCCCTGTGCAGGAACTAGTGAACAGCATGTACTTGTAGAAGGGATTGAGGGAATGCAAACTCGACTCCCTGTTTGTAAACCACTCCTCACCAAGGTGGGAGACCATTTGCTCGAGCACTCCTTTGTGTATTCTCCAAGTTGCCCGGTTGCACTCCTTGGGCGGGACTTACTCACAAAATTGCAAGCTGAGATCTTTTTCAGAGACGATCAGATGGTGGTCCAGCTACCTGTCAAGCAGAGCTCGAACTATCAGATGGCTCTCCTGGAGGACCGACGCCCTGCAGTAAGTCCAGAAGATCACATGACTGGAGTAGACCCCTCAGTATGGGCTGATGGAACCCCTGCGCGAGCTAAGTTCGTCTCCCCGGTAAGGATCGTACTCAAGGAAGGGGAGGGGCCCGTTCGGGTAAAGCAGTACCCACTCAGCCGAGCGGCCAGAGCTGGACTCAAGCCGTTAATAGAGAAATACAAGAGGTACGGATGGCTAGTGGAAGGGTCTTCACCCTATAACACCCCCATTCTTGGAGTGCCAAAGGCAGATGGGGTCTCATACAGACTGGTCCAAGACTTACGGGCAGTAAATAAGAAGGTCCTTTCAGACCATCCTGTAGTCCCGAACCCTCACACGATTTTGACACAAGTACCGGGGGAAGCTGAAATATTTTCAGTGCTAGATTTGAAAGATGCTTTCTTCTCTATTCCTCTTCACCGAGAGAGTCAAAAATTGTTTGCTTTTGAATGGGAGGATCCAGATACTTTCCATAAAGCCCAACTCATGTGGACAGTTCTTCCACAAGGATTTATAGCAGCCCCCCATATTTTCGGACTTGCCCTTCAGAAGGACTTGGGGGAATGGAAGGGATCACACCCCGCAGTGACTCTCCTCCAGTATGTGGATGACCTGCTAGTTGCAAGCCCAAACTTGCAGCTCTGCGAGGAAGCCACCAGGTCACTCCTAAACACTCTGGGAAAAAAAGGATATAAAGTCTCTAGAGAAAAAGCCCAAATATGTCAGCCTGAAGTCACATTTTTGGGATATAAGCTCTCAAAAGGAGTCAGAGCCCTGAGTGCAGATCGCATACAGGCGATTCAAGGTCTAACCCCACCTAAGTCACCCAAGGAGCTGCGAGCATTCCTAGGGCTAACTGGGTTCTGTCGACTATGGATACCAGATTACGGTGGGAAGGCTAGACCACTGTATGAATCCCTGACTAAGGAGAGTCTCACTAAATGGAAATGGAATAAAGAAATGCAGCATGCTTTTGATCTGCTGAAGGCAGCATTAACCCAGCCCCCAGCCTTAGCCATTCCAAACAGTAAAAAGCCATATCGACTGTATGTTCATGAGAATCGAGGGGTTGCATCAGGGGTGCTGACACAGCCATCGGGCCCGACCTGGAGACCCGTGGGATATTATTCAAAGGTTCTAGATCCAGTTGCACTCGGGTGGCCAGCCTGTCTTCGGGCTGTGGCAGCCACAGCAGTGGTTGTTGAAGAAGCCCAGAAGATAGTCATGGGTGCGGATATGGAAATACTCACTCCTCATGGAGTTCCCCAGATCCTAGGGACTGAGGGAGGGAAATTTCTTAACCCCTCCAGACAATCACAGTATGAGATATTTTTGCTCTCTAATCCAGGACTTACTTTCAAACATACTACAGCCTTAAACCCTGCAACCTTGCTGCCAGAGCCAGGGCAACCGACGCATGACTGCCTTGAGGTCCTGAATCAGACCACGCAGGTGCGACCTGATCTTGCTGAGGACCCAATTGAAGACCCAGATGTTGAATACTTTGTGGACGGCTCCAGCTCTGTCATCGATGGAAAAAGACAAACAGGATGTGCAGTGGTAACCTTGGATAAGGTAGTATGGAGGGAGTCATTGCCGAGCTCATGGTCGGCACAGGCCGCAGAACTCACTGCGCTCACCCGAGCATTACAGCTGGGGACAGACCAGCGAGTTAATATATACACTGACTCTTGCTATGCTTTTTCTACAGTCCATGCGCACGGACTATTGTGGAAAGAAAGGGGTTTCATTACTGCCTCTGGGAATAAGATTGCTAATGGCCCCCAGATTATCAAACTACTAGAGGCACTCCACCAGCCTAAAGAGGTAGCAGTCATTCATGTGCGGGCCCATGGGAAGGCTGCTGAGAAAAAGCATAAGCTTGGAAATGCAAAGGCTGATGCAGCAGCAAAGGAAGCTGCATTTATTGGGGGAGAAGCGGAAGAGGTATCCAAGCAGGCTATGTCCCATGCCATATGGCCATACGTTCAGGATTTGGTCCCACAGTATTCCCCTGAAGAAGATAAATTTGCACAGAAAGCTTGTGCAGAAAAGAACTCCCAGGGGTGGTGGATAGTACCAGGAGGGAAAGTCATGATACCCAGGCCATTGCTTCGGGAGGTGCTGCAACAGCTCCATGCAAGAACCCATATGGGAGGTTTGGCCATGGGTGATCTAATGATCCGCCAAGCAGTAGCCCCAGGGCTATATGTAGAAGCTCAGCGCATTGCTACCAGGTGCATTACATGCCAGAAAGTAAACCCTCGAAGGAAACCCCCTGTGCCAATGGGAGGTAGACCCTGGGCAGCGTACCCTGGACAGGCATGGCAGATTGATTTTGCCGAGCTCCCACGATCCGGACATCACGGGTTTTTACTTGTCATGGTAGACCAGCTCTCTGGTTGGGTCGAGGCTTGGCCCACCAGGACTGCCACTGCAGCTGCAGTAGTGAAGTATTTGTTACAGGAGATCATTCCCCGGTATTCCCTGCCTGAGTCCATCGAGTCGGATCAAGGACAACACTTTGTGGGAAGAGTGGTTCAAGAAGTCGCACAAGCTCTCAAGGTTACTTGGAAACTACACACACCATGGAGACCACAGAGTTCAGGACAAGTGGAACGCATGAATAGAACTTTAAAGACTTTGCTCACCAAAATCTGTATTGAAACACGCCTTAAGTGGCCTCAAGCATTGCCGCTAGCTCTTACTTGCATTCGAAACACTCCCCGCCGGGGCCTCAAATTGACCCCATATGAAATTATGTTTGGCAAGCCGCCTCGAGTCTTACCTCCTGGGATGCGAGAGAATGTAACTTTTGAATTAGGTAATAGTGAACTTCATACATATGTTATTGCCTTGCAGTCTGTCTTGTTTTCTCTTCACAGGTATGCAGCCTCCTTTCAGCGTCTGCCTTTAGATGTACCGGTACATGACTTCTCCCCGGGAGACTGGGTCTTGGTGCAGCGGTGGAAAAAGGAGCCTTTGACTGAGAGGTGGAGTGGCCCTTTCCAGGTACTTCTAACAACCCACACCGCTGTAAAGATTACTGGCCATGATCGTTGGATACACCATACTCGTGTGAAACGACATCCACAAGCGTCAGAGGACAACATCTCCCAAGACGAACTCACTCCGGAAGCTGAGTCGTCTTCGGAACAAGAAGCCAGCAAGTGGAGCTGTGAACCTACTGGTGATCTCCAAGTGCGCCTGAGACGGCTTAATCAAAGCTCAGAAAATTAGACAAGAAAGTAAAAGGGAAAATATGGTGGGAATCTTAATGTGCCTTGTTGTTATCTGCATAATGAAAGAAGCAGAATTGAGCAGCCTTAACCGCTGGCTCACACCCTCGCTTTCCCAAATTGCTCCCCCAGGGACAAATTTGTATGTTGATATGATGGAAAGAATTGCAGGTACTTTTAATCTTACCAACTGCTGGGCCTGTGGGGGGCTTCGGGAGGCCAGAGGCCAGTGGCCTTGGAGGGCTTTTCCTTTGGCCCCGAAATGGCTAGTAAGTAGTAAGACAGATGTTAAGAGTACTAGTCAAAAATGGGATGAGAACCACAGTTGGGAACTTTCCCAAGTGGCGTTAGGAGAGTATTGCATCAGTAATAATGGTACAGGAAAAAGGTTGGGACACAGCCGTTGCATATGGACTTTAAAAGTAAGGTGGATGAACCTTACAAGATTAGAACGGCTTTATTATCCTAATAGCCCAGGGTATAATCGGCTAGTGTGGCAGCATCCCAATGGAACAATTGTGTGGTTTAATAAATATTGGAGTGCCACAAATCAAAGTGATGATCGGACAGATTGTACAGACAAGAACCAGGATGGGCTATGGGAATGTTCCATGAAAGGAGGCCACGCAGTTGCTGGTCCTTTGGGTCCAGAAGGAGGCTTGGGGTTTCCCGAGATGCCCTATGGTTGGGCCCCTCCAAATGCCACCAATAGAGAAAATAGGGCCTTAAGAGGATACTATTGGATTTGCGGACAACGGGCCTATACAATACTACCACAGGGGTGGACGGGAACTTGCTATATGGGAGTAATTGTACCAGCTTTCTTTTTGTTACCGTCTGAGGTTGGAAATAAGCTAGGAGTCTCTTTGTATGATGATTGGAAAAGGGCCAAGAGAAGTATTGATGTAAGTTTGACACAGGGTAGCTCCCAAAAGTGGAAGAAGGATGAGTGGCCCCCTCAGAGGATTATTGAGTATTATGGACCAACTACATGGGCTAATGATGGGAGTTGGGGATACCGGACACCAATATATATGCTGAATAGAATCATCCGGTTGCAGGCAGTCTTGGAAGTAATTACTAACCAGACCGCCACTGCTCTCGAGTTATTGGCCCGACAAAGTTCTCAGATGAGAGCAGCCATATACCAAAATCGGATGGCCTTAGACTATTTACTTGCAGAGGAAGGCGGAGTCTGCGGAAAGCTCAACCTTTCTAACTGTTGCCTCCAAATAGATGACAACGGGAAAGCAGTCTTAGAGATTGCCAAAGAGATTAGAAAAATAGCCCGTGTACCAATACAAACGTGGGAAACCACATGGAATAAGGACTGGTGGTTTCAATTATTTGGAGGACCCTGGTGGAAAAAGGTAGGGTTTGTGCTTTTGTGTGCTCTAACTGGTTTGATTTTTATCCCTTGCCTTATTCCTTGTCTCACTAGATTGATAACCACCACAGTGGAAGGAATGCAGGTCGCAGCAGTCCCTCTAAAAGCACAGACTGCTGCAAAGGTCATGGTCCTCAGAAAAATTCCTCGTAATTATCTTGATATGCCCGAATGAAGTAAAGATCAGAAAGCATCTCGAGGGGGGATATTGTTAGAAATATTATTAAAAATGCATTATCAATAGCAGATTTAGAAGAAAAAAAAAAAAGAACACAGCTGCTACCCATCCTTGTCTCCTTAATGGGAGAGGGAAGGGGGGGGTTGGAAATTGAAGGGAAAAACCACCAAAAGCCCTTTGTACTAAAGGTATCACTCCCTCTCTGTCCTGCAAATTTACTATCTCTTTGTCACACTAAATCACACTTTCTTTCATGACCCCACATTCCTAAGGCTAAGATAAGAGCAAATGCCATTTTTTGCCTTCAGGATGAACCTTGAGTAACCTTGAGTCCCATCCACGCACGCGTGATAACCTAATGCATATTAAGCCTACCCGCCCCGCATACTTAAGTAGTTAATTGTAATGCACATGGGACGTATGAAGCGACATGTTTACATATATGTTTGTATGAACCGGAAATGAGTTGTAAAAATTCCTCCTTCTGCACACGTGGTCAGGAGAGAGGGGATAAAAGCCTGCTAATGATTATGCTCAGGGGCAGAGGGATTTGATCTTTTGTCTTCTCCCTCTGACCCTATTTGCAAATATATACCTTTTGTATTGCTAATAAAGTGTGTCTGAAGCTGAAAGTTTTTTTCCACCTCCCGAGAAACGAACCATGATTTTTTTAATTCAACACTACTGCTGTTGGGTCAGCAGGGACTGTTTTGCCATGCCAGCACAGAGCTCCCAGCAGTTTCATAGATTCATAGATGCTAGGGTCGGAAGGGACCTCAATAGATCATCGAGTGGCAATGAGCTTCCCTGCCTGATTCTGTCCTTCCATACCAGGTCCTGCCCACTAGGCTGAGGAGGCCCCAGGGGGAGGGCAGCAGGGTGGGGAGTCCAAGCCCGCAGTGGGCAGCCCACAAATGCGCTGCATACAAATCTGGGGGGCACATGACCCCCCGGGAGTGCATGCAGTGGAGGGGAGCCAGCCCCCTCTTTGTCCCCCAGAGCTCCATCTCTCTCCCCACCTGCGCATTCCAGCCCCAGCCCCCAAGCCCCATGCACTGACCCGGCTGGGCAGCAGCTGCCGCCCCAGTCCCAGCCCAACTCCCTCCCTCACTCACTGTGGGGGCCTGCATCCTCGCAACCTATCTAAAGGGAGCTGCTCTCCAGGCTGCCTGTCAGCCATTTGCATGTGTATGTGCACACATACACATGGTGCCCCCTGCCTGATTGCCCTTCTCATGCTTCCCCCAGCCCCTTGCAGACTGGAGCTCTGCCAGTCTGCAAAGGAAAACACACTGATTCCTATGTTTTTCTCCTTTAAAGTAGAAAATCCAGGATTTTCTCCTTAAAAAGAGAAAATCTGGGTGTTAGTGCATTTTTACGTGGCAATGGAAAACCTGGATCCCTGGTCAGAAGTAGTGATAAGCCAAAACTGTGACCTCCCATCTGTGCCTCTTGGAATTTCAGCAGAGAACATGGGGCACTGACAGACATGGGGGGTGTGGCAGGAAATACTAGAAAAAAAAGACTTTACCAGAAGAAACAGTGTGTTAGTTTGACCCTGCTCCACAACCTATGTATAGACCGGGTGCTTCAAAGGGGCTTTTTGGCTCTTCTATCGAATAGCTGATTCAATCAGCTATTAGATACAAGCTCCAAAAAGGTTCCACCTATACAGATACTGGGCGAGCCAGGTCCAACTAACATGACGCCTCTTTTGGGCATGTGTTGGGCTCAGCAAGGGGGTGCATGGGATTTATGGTAAAGCACTGGTTTGGTTTGGTTTGGTTGTTTTTTTAAATGCCTGTAAGTGACCATGAAGGATTAAGTTAGAGATAAGCATCCTATCTATTTTAATCCCAAAATCTGAACATGGTTGTGAGGGTTCAGCCAGGAAATAGGCAACCAGGCCTGAGAACAGGCCCCTGAAGGGCAACCAGGAGGTTATCTAGGTCGGGGTACAGGTTACCAAAGCATCAGGTTAGGCTTTGTGTCAGTGGAGCAGAGATCCAAGAGACATAGTCCAGGGTGCAAGCCAGGGTCAGAAGCCAGGAGAATCAGAGAGCCAGGTGCCAAGTTCCAGAAAAGATCCAGGATCTAGGTCAGGAAAACCCAAAGCCAAGTCAGGAGAACCAAAGACAGCAATGACCACAAAGCTTGCCAGAGCAGACTGAGGCTGTTTAAGGCATGCATGAAGCTACAGATATGCTTGAAAGAGCTGAGTGGTGCTCTCAGCAACCAATCCAGTTACAGAGAACTAAGGCCACTGCATTAGCCTGGGACCAAGGCCATGTATGCAAGTTCAAGAGCTCAGTCTGGCTTAGCCTGACTGATCAGGGGCCCTGCCACTGCCTTTCCTCTTTTGGTTCTAAGCTAAATCCAAAATTGCAAACATCTTTTTCTTTTCCACTAGCCTGCACTCTTCTTCTGCACAGTCCAATGAGACTAGTTTCAGCTATGTAACAGGATGGTCTATGCCCTTATGCACGGGTATCCAGCCCTGTTAAAGCCATTTAGCTCCTGTTAATGAGGGAGCGTACCACTGGGAGCTTACAACCTAGAGGATAGCAGAAAGGGGGAGGCTGTGAGGGAACAGGTTGCAAAGAGAAACCAGACTATGGCACTGGAAAAAAAGCCTGACAGATGGTGGCTCTCTTCCTAATGTCCAGAAATAACAGGAAATTTGGGGAACTGAACTGCTTGAGAAACTAACAGCAGCACTCACTGGCCTGCAAAAGGCAGCAGAGTAGAAGAACCTGCTTAGACTGAAATCAGCTCTTCAGATTTTGTTCCCATCAGCTATGAACACAGAAACTATAGCCTGTAATTGGCCTTGGCTGCTGGATTTTCTCCTATGTATAATCTAAATCCATTATCCTTTCTTTGGTCCTTTGCTAGTCCAAAGAGTCAAAATTCCCCCTTTTTTATAGGTCTATCACAAAGCCTCTGAATTCCTCTGTCACTAAATTGCTGCTGTTAAGTCAATTTTGAGTTTCCATGGGATCTAAATGGTACAGAGGCAGGGTTGCCAACTGTCTGTAAATTTATGGACAGTCAGTGTTAAAAACATTCAGGCTAAAACCACCGGTCCATAAAAAAAATCTAAACTGTTCATGAAAACACCAAGCAACTGGAGCTTCATTGCAGCTCTGTCATTGGAAAGAAGCTGGAGGCAAGCTGAGGTACAGATAGAGCACAGCAGTGCCACCTGGTGTATGAAAGGAAACTCTGTACCCTGCAGAGAGCCTTCTCTCAGGGTTTTGCAGAGCCCTCTGCCTACCCTCCCCCCAACCCCAGCCATATGTTGGCATTGCTGAGTTTTATTGGCTGCCTGTAATACTACTAAGGCACAGGTAGGCTTCTTTGAGGGTCCATCCTGGAATGGGGAAAGCAGAGGTAGGGCTAGGGGGATAGGTGGATGCATAGTGTAGAGTGTGGTTGTGAGCATTCAGGGCATGGGATAAGGACAGCATGGGATATAAAACCATTGCTCACGTCAAGTAGGGTTGCCAACTCGATTTTTTTTTTAACTGACAACCAATGTTTTTTACTTTTTACTGTGGTTAATAAACCCCTAAATTTTAACTAGCCCTATCTGGGGCCTGACAACATAGTTATACTTATATTATGTGAACTATATCAGTCAAAATGTGTATTGGTAAAAAAAAAGTTTGGTTGTCAGAAAAAAAAAGAAGCTTACAGACAGTCAGTAAAAATAAATAAATGTGGCAACCTTGTGCACAGACCTTGCTCTAACTTTCTGCTTAAGGGAATTTTACCCAACAACTCTTACATATTGTGCTGTTGTTTAAACACATGCTAAATGATATTTCTTCTTTGATGTGTGAAGAAATTGGTTTCTGTGTTAGATCAAGTCAGATGGTTACAGAAGTAAAATGGTTTCAATTTATGATTCAACAAGCACTGCATGACTTTATCAGCCTTGTTAAAGATCCCCAAATAAAAGGCACAAATCAAAAGAATAAGAGAGCCCAACTCAGTGACAGCTCCTAGCATGGGTCTAACAGTCTTTTCATTTGGCCAGGATCAAATATTCAACTCATAATATACTCATGAGAGTTTCCTGCCCAAGTGCGTACAACCCCTAACATCATATAGAGTATCATTGCAAGCACCATTCATTGTGTTCTCTAAAGAGCACTAAGCAAGCAGGAAAAAGTCCCAGGTTTGCAGATTCTTAATACCTTGCCTTCTCTTTGTCAAACAAAAAACATGGCAACAGCATGCTGCTGTCCTCAACCCTTTTTATAAGGCAGGATGCTACTGTAACTTTTAAGTTTGGTCATAAGTAGGAGCAAAATTTACCCTAGGAGCTTCATAATTAAATCTGAAGAAATATAAAGAGAGAAGTTATGTTGTTCAATAAAGAATCAAAAGCATCTAATTAGATTTCCTTAAGAAAATCTGTAACCTTTATTGCACACAAAAAGATAATTTGCAAGAGGCTCAGAGAACATCAGATTTTAGATATTAGCAGCTCCTTCTAGCTGTATTCTAGCAGCATAACTATATTAGTCTAACTCACAAGTTTTCTAGAAAGGATTAAATTAGATACAAGAACAATCTAGATAAAGATCTATTAGTCCTGTTAGCCTTTATCCTTTGACTACTAGTGTTACCAGCTAACAGTATCAAAGAAATCCTAAATTCCTGTGTATGCACTATTAAATAACTCTTTAGTTACTGGATTATCGGTTGAACGGTCATAAACTATGGCGAGACCGTTTCAGGCTGGACATAAGGAAGAATTTCTTTACTGTCCAAGCCCCTAAGGTCTGGAACTGCCTGCCATCAGAGGTGGTTCAAGCACCTACATTGAACACCTTCAAGAGCAAATTGGATGCTTATCTTGCTGGGATCCTATGACCCCAGCTGACTTCCTGCCCTTTGGGCGGGGGGCTGGACGCTGTGGAAGTCATGGGGGACCTGAATTTCCCGGACATCTGCTGGGAAGAACAGTCAGCCCAGTCTGAATGCTCACGTAGGTTCTTGGCCAGAGTGCAGGACCTCCATCTAACCCAGGAGGTGCACAGCCCCACCAGGGGGGACGCCTTGTTGGACCTAGTGCTGGCCTAGTGATGACCTGGTGAGGGGGCTGCGGGTGCTCGACCACCTGGGCAACAGCAATCATCGCCTGCTGGGATTCACCATCCAGCGCAAGGTGACAAAGGCATGCAGTAAGGCAGCGGCCCTAGATTTTAGGAGGACAGACTTCAATGAGCTAAGGAGGATAGTTGGAGAAGCGCTGAGGTCCCAGAGGGGAGCCAGGTGTCCAAGGAGAGTGGTTGCTCCTTAAGGAGACGATCCTCCAAGCCCAAAGGAAGGTAATCCCAACGAGGATCAAAGGGAGCAGGAGAGCACACAAGCCTCCGTGGCTCACCAAAAGCATCCGGGAATGTCTCCTTGCTAAAAAGGAGGCTTACACCCAATGGAAAGAAGGGGACATCTCCAGGGAGGACTATTCTGTAGTTGCTCGGGGATGTAGGGGGGTAGTTAGGAAGGCCAAGGCAGAGATGGAACTGGGGCTAACTTCCCAGATTAAGGACAATAAGAAGTCCTTTTTTAAATATGTAGGGGGTAAAAAGAAGGTCCTGGGTAATGTGGGGCCCTTGCAGGACGCCATGGGCAACTTGGTCGTCAAACCAGACGGCAAAGCTAACATGTTTAATGATTTCTTTGCCTCCGTCTTCCTAAGTAGGGACCAGAACAGCCACCTCCCTGCTGGGCCCTCCTCGGGCCCCGGGGGAGGCACACCTGGGCCACGGGTTAGCGAGGATTTAGTTAGGGAGCTTCTGGAGGGGTTGGACGTATTCAAGTCAGCTGGCCCGGATGATCTCCACCCTAGAGTTCTAAAGGAACTGGCTGAGGTCATTGCAAGTCCCCTGGCACAACTTTACGAGCACTTGTGGTGCTCTGATGAGGTACCGGAGGACTGGAAGAGGGCCAACATGGTCCCCATCTTCAAAAAAGGCAGGAAGGAGGACCCAGGAAACTTTAGGCTGATTAGTCTTACCTCAATCCTAGGCAAGCTGTTCGAGAAAATTATGCTGGCACACGTCTAGGAGGGGCCAGCAGGGGACTGCATGCTTAGGGGCAACCGACATGGGTTCATCAGTGGCAGGTCCTGTCAGACCAACCTGGTGGCCTTTTACGATCAGATCACCAGATCATTAGATGCAGGGGTAACAGTGGATATAGTCTTCCTGGACTTCCGGAAGGCTTTTGACACTGTCTCTCACCCCGTTCTCATTAAGAAACTGGGGGGCTGTGGTGTAGACACCCACACAGTCAAATGGGTCGCCAACTGGCTGGAGGGCCGCACCCAGAGGGTGGTAGTGGATGGGTCCTTCTCAACCTGGAAGGACGTGGGCAGTGGGGTTCCGCAGGGCTCGGTCCTCGGTCCCGCACTGTTCAACATCTTCATCAGTGATTTGGACAAGGGGGTAAAAAGCACCCTGTTCAAATTTGCTGATGACACTAAGATGTGGGGGGACGTGGGCACACTGGAAGGATGCAACAGGCTACAATCAGACCTAGACAGGTTACAAGGGTGGGCGGACGAGAATAGGATAGGTTTCAACACAGACAAGTGCAAGGTGATGCACCTCGGGAGGAACAACCGGCACTATACCTACAGGTTGGGGAACTCCCCTCTTGTCAGCACGGAGGCAGAAAGGGATCTGGGGGTCATCATTGACTCCAAGATGAACATGGGCCGGCAGTGTGGGGATGCAGTCAGGAAGGCCAACCGCACCTTGTCATGCATCCACAGATGCATCTCGAGCAGGTCCAAAGAGGTGATCCTCCCCCTCTATCCAGCACTGGTCAGGCCGCAGCTGGAGTATTGCGTCCAGTTCTGGGCGCCGCACTTCAAGAGGGATGTCGACAGCATGGAGAGGGTCCAGAGGAGGGCCACTAGTATGATCAGGGGACAGCAGGGCAGGCCCTATGAGGACAGGCTACGGGACCTGAACCTGTTCTGCCTCCACAAGAGAAGGCTGAGGGGGGATCTAGTGGCCTGTTATAAACTAGTCAGGGGGGATCAACAGGCATTGGGGGAGTCATTGTTCCCCGAGCACTGCCAGGAGTGGTCAGGAATAACGGTCACAAGCTGGCAGAGGGTAGGTTTAGGTTAGATATCAGGAGGCGCTACTTCACGGTCAGGGCGGCTAGGATCTGGAACCAGCTTCCAAGAGAAGTGGTGCAGGCTCCTACCCTGGGGGTGTTTAAGAGGAGGCTAGATGTACATCTTGCTGGGGCCATTTGACCCCAGTACTCTTTCCTGCCATGGCAGGGGGTCAGACTAGATGATCTGCTCAGGTCCCTTCCGACCCTAGAAACTATGAAACTATCTTCCAAGGTCCCTTTCAGCCCTAATGTCTATGACATCTATGAAATCACATCACATTATGCAATGCACATATCAGCATGGTCCCCCTGCTGCCTGTATAGATCTTGTAAGAACATATAGACTTCCTAATTTCCTTTTCCAGTTGCCTCAGAAAAACAGCAGAGTTGGGAATTTAGGAGCATGCAGCACAGAGTGAGGGGCAGGTTGTGCATGAGATCAGATTAGTGAAAGTATCAGAAGAGAAGGTCACAAGAGTCATCTGTTTCCCTTTAAATACCTCATTCAAATTCTGATTCTCAGCCAAGTCAGATTTTTTTTTATTCCATTCATGTGTCTATGAATATGACAAGCAGTTGTACATGATAACCTGGCTTCTAACTGTCCCACTAATATAATAATATCACACCTGACCTGGTGTGATTTCAGTTTGCAACCTTAATAGCTGAAACTACAGAGCTTAAGGGCTCCTACAGCTTGCTCCAATGAGCTGGGAATCCAGCGCGAAGCAGACTTGATTAAACGAGTCTGTTGGAGAATGGAAATTGACACATGTATCAGTGTCCCCTTGCTAAAAAAATGGCAGCGGGGTGCTTTGAAATAGAACACGTTCGATGAGGTTTAGTTCAAAGCGCGCCACCACCATTTTTTCAGCCTGGGGATCCTGATACATGTGTGGTGCAGACACTTTGAATTACCAGAGCTCACTAACTAAAGTGCCCAGTGCTGCATCCCAAAGCACATGTAAAAATGCCCTAAAAGAATAAATTCGACAAATCATTACAAATAAGTTTAATTATCCATGAAAACAGCATACTCCCTGATGCTGAACATAGTTTCCCAAAACTTTTTTTAAAAGTGATGTTCTTTTCATATTAGTGACAAAACCAGCTGAAAAATATTTAGATTACTATTAATATTTGGTGCTAACAGTATATCCTCTCCGCTAAGACACTTGTATCTCCACAGCCAGAAAGACAAATAACTGCACTTCAAAAAATAGTTTAAAAGCCAGAGTATGTGGTAGCCCAAAATAAAGTAATTCCATGGTTTCATCTGCATTCCTGTGAACACAAAGAACTACTGTATGATTGATGTGTTATGTTACTGCATTATGGACTGCTGAAAATAGTCTACATAAAATATTTTATCTTTGCAATTCATTTGCATTTTGAAACAAAAAATTTGCATGGTAAAGGTACATGTTGAATTGATGTCTAAAAATGGGGGGAAGGAAAAAGGGAACCAATGCTTAGACTGAAAGAGATAACTCTACTATTAAAATTAATCCATGATATAGAACCTTTAAATAAAATTCTCTCTATAAAAATCCTACAAGCTATAAACTATGTTTTTCTACGCCTTTTAAAATGGTGCTCACTGGTGATACATCAAATTTTAATGTGAGTCCAGGGGCTATTACACAATTTATTCTAAGACAGGCAAACATAAGAAACAGTCAGCAGGCCAGCAAAAGAGTACTTTATTTTTCCATCTTTGATACAAGCCCTGCAAGTATCACAGGATGCCCAAAATAGTATTCTTGCATGATATGGAATGGGATCCAATCTAAAGAAAGGTTATGTTTTGAAAAGTCTAATACTACATGAAACCAGGTTTATCTTAAATCAGTTTTGGCCATTTTGAAACTGGTTTATGTGCACTGAACTTATGTTCTGTTACAGGTTTAAACCAATTTCTGATCACTTAAACTGGGTTGTGTGTAACTTCTATCCATAGCCTAAATAAACCACCAGCACAGTTTCATTTTCATGTTAAGAGATAAAAATCACATCTAACAACATAAAAAATGGATTTGTCTTAGAGCTGGGAAATCAATTTAATAATCTAAGGTTGTTAATTAATAAAACAAAATTAAATGTGACAGACAGCAGATGATAGAGGGTTGTGTGTAACCTGAAGAATTAGCTATCATACAAAAATGGAAAAGAACTAAATATTTCATTCTGAATTTTTTGTTGTGAAGACAATAAGAAAAAGCTTGGATTATAGTGAAATGGGTCTCTCTGGGCCATTTTAAAAGCTGTACTACTCAAAGTAAAGAGTTTTGTTTTTAGGAATAGTTTGCAGTTCTGCTGTTAAACAATGATTTAAGATATAGCTTAGCATATACAGCTCTATGATTTTTCTCCCCTTACAAAATTTTGTTTAAGCTCCCAAATGGATTTAGCATTTCATCCCTTCTCAGGGCTATTTACAGATCACTAGACATTCTGCTTTCAAAAAGCAGAGCTATAAAAAACTTCAGTATTCCATTGACTAAACATTTACAGGTTTCAGTTGTGATTTAGCTACAGATCAGAGTAGTTCTCAACCCAACTCTATTCAATATCTTTATCAAAATAGTGGAAGCAAATTAAAAAAATACTGTTATTACTAACAAAGATTAGTAGAGTGGAGAGTATAAGATTGATTTTGCAGCCATGATGGTCCAGAAATTATGACCTGATGAAGAATGCCTTGCATTTGAAAGCTTGTCTAACTCTATCCCAACTATGCAGTTGGTCCAATAAAAGGTGTCACCCTAAAAAAATCCTGCTTCTTGCAGAATGGTAAACAAAAGAGGACATATCACCCATGCAGAGTAATATGCATTAGTAAATGGGCACAGTCAATCAGATATCATACATTTATAGTCAGCCACTATAAGCTCATATGTCCCAGTACAAAGAATGTAAGAACAGCCACTATATCCAGTTTTGGTTTTCACATTTTAAAAATGATATTGGAAAAATGGACAGTTGGTCTTGGAAAGAGCTAGAGAATCATTTGATGTTTACAAAGCATGCCTAGAATGATATCTCTGTGAAGTTCACACTACTTAGATTATCAAAGAAAAGGTTAAAAGGTGACTTGATCACCATCTATAAGTGCTTACACAATGATGCTATTGGACCCTCTGCTTAGCAAACAGGCATAACAAGGACTAAGTCAAGGTGAGCTAAATTTGGAACAGTTTAAACTTGGTGGGGAGAAAGGTTTCAATTTTTAATAATGAGGGTGTAACAAGGTGCATGGCCCAGGGACTGGAGCCCAGCTGCAGGGGGTTAGAGGGTGATAGTCTGCCTACCTAGGAGCTCTGGGCCAGCTGGCAGGGGTAATTGGCTCACTCTGGAAGAAGTCAAAGCTCCCAGAAAGATGAAGCTAAGAAGAAAGACAGCACTGAAGTAGGCTTGGCTGAGCAAGTAACACTGCCCCCCGAATCAGCCGAATCTGATATTAGCTGCTTTGCACAGGCCGAGATTTTTTGTCTCTGAACAGGATCAGTCCAAGTTTCTCTTCTGAATTTTTCATTTGCTTACATGGTAGTAAGGGAAGAAGCATAATTAGATGCAATTTTCACAGAACCACTTACCTCTACTAAAGCAATATATTCTTACCAAGTAAAAGAAAATTAATGTTTTACCCCAACACTACTATTTTATTGCAGTAGTCCAGAGCTGCAGAATTGTGTATATGCACAGTTATTTTTAGCTCAGCACCAAAAAATTTCTGCGCAAGGGATGTAGGTTAAAGAAAAAATAGCAGACATTAATAAAAGTGCTGTGTGTACTTCCTGTATTAATATTTAAGTACATAATGTTGTTGATTTGTAACAAGTTGTATGTTGTTACTGTTTACATTGCAGAAGCGCCTAGAGATTCCAGTCAGGATTCAGAGCCCAAACACTGCATAAATGAGAAGAACAAAAATAGGCACTACACCAGGGAGCTCCCAGTCTAGAAACACGGTACAATGATACAGATAGATAAATAAACACATTGAGATGGATGGAGGACAAACAACTGTAGCCTGGGTGTCTTTCTGTGTAGCAACAGTGGTCAAGCCATCAGAAATGGCCACACAGGCTAATGGACTTGTCTAGTATGATTAGAATGTATAGGTAGTTTTTCAAAATAATTGTGTCTATATTTTGTTCTTTCTAGGGAAGAAAGTATACTTATTTAAGGTAAAACCAAATGGTGTCTCTGTTCTTATGAAATATGCATTTATATTTATACGAATAATGTATTTGTTTATGTGCGTGATACGCATTTTCTCATATATCTAACAATTCATTTCCTTGCTTTTAAGTACTTGATTTTTTTTTAAAAAGATGCAATAGTTAACTACAGTGTAGTCTCTTAGCAACCAAAATTGATCTCGGTAATGATTTTTTAAAAATTGTATTTCAGGGTTTTATTTTTTTTCCCTTTTCAGTTAGCACAAGTATTTTGCACTCAACGTACATGAGAGGGGGTTGATTAGCAAAATATTGAAATTAAGAGTTAAGCCCTGATTCAAAGTTTATTGAAATTAACAGAACATCTCTTAAATGACTATTGCATTGTTCAATGCAAAAGTGGCTACTGTATTATGTATTATTTAAAAGTACCTTATTCTGGGTGTGGTGTTGGGGACTACACAAATATGCAAATTAAGAAATAAGGTTACTGCTTTTCACTGGATATCCTGCATGCCTTTAGAGCTCCGTGTTATAGCAATATTTACAAAAGCTGGAGCTTCATATTAAGTCAAATGGGATTAACAATTTTGCTGTTAAGGTCTGTAGCACTCTGGATAATTTTGGTTTGTAACTGATTGCCCATTTTGTTACAGGCCTTTTTGGGGGGAGTTGTGTCACATTAAAGAGTCTGATAATATTAACAGCCAGTTTATGACTGACTGGTGGAAAGTTATTTGGGCAAGTAGGCCCACTGAAACTGAGACAATTCATGTTACTTAACCCTATGGAAGTATTGTATTAAGCTTAATTAGCTATCTGGTCTGTTTACAGTACAGTCAGTAAAACTAGAGGTAAAGTTGAAAAGAAGATTTAAAATTCACTTGAAATGGAAGTTCAAGTAGTTTCATTACAAGAGAAGACATGAATAGGTGAGAGGTGGGCTTTTTAGGACAGCTCACAGTAGAGACACGCATAGTTCTAACAGTAATTAAAGTCAGTGGAATTAATGAGCATTTCTTTAATAGAATAATAGATAATTCTTTGAACTGGGTATTTTTAATTTTAAAAAAATAAATAGAAATTTAATATTAAACTTTCATGGCTCTATAGTGCCTTAAAATCAGGAGCCAGTGAATCCGTGTGGATATAGTTCAGCCATTCTTAAATATACTTTGTACCAAAACTTCTTTAAGGTTTTAAACGTCTTAAGTTTTGGTAATTTCTAAGCATACTCCTAATAATGATATTCTCTTTTCCACTGTCCTATAACTTCCACTAAACTAAACAACCTATTATTTCTCTTGCCAAACCAGCTAATTTTATTCAATATTTAGTAAATTTTGTTGAGAAACATTACAAGCTTTATCAGCTTAAGCAGGCTTGTTACATTGCAGCATTTCACTTTGATCCTGCTTTTTGTTCAAATATATTCCAGTAAGTAGCTATGTATTCTTCTTGCTTTATTACCAGGTTGTAGTTTCACACTGAAACTCACAATAGAAAACAAACATCCTAAATACAACAATAAATCTTAGAATCACTTGGACATGCTGAAAAAATAATTAGGGCAAAAAGTCATATATATAGGCAGAAAAAATGTGTTTGTAGAAAGCCACATAAGAAAAAAGTCCTTCAGTATTCTCAAGAACATCATTTAAGGAAAGCTTTTGAGAAATAAATAATATTAAGATGAAACAGATCAACTTCTATAGTCAGGAAAGAGACCACGTCAGGAGAAGTATTCAGAGACCAACACAGTGTGATGCATACTATGCAGTCAAGTGAAGTGGTCATATTTGTGTGTTGTGATTTTACCTAAAAATAAATATAAATGAGACAGCTATATTTTGCTGGATTTAGGGGAGGTTGATTATTCACTTAACTAAAATACTTCATTGAGCCCTTCTGGAAAGAAAAGAAGAAAGGAATGAAGCATATGAACACTAAGCACCTGCATAAAAATCGTATAGTAGTATGAGATGGCATTGGCCCATTATTTGTTCCAGAATTTAAAAAAAAGAAATACTATTTGACTCAGCCAATGGAAAAAGCAACAGAAATGAAGACAGCGGAGTAGGACAAATTGCGAAGGGTGATGAATCTGTTATTTCCTTAAAACGATTTTGTTGATAATTCAGCTTAAGTCAACTCATGAAAACAGCCTCAAAGTTAGACTGAGGATGCATAAAAAAGTAAATCAAGGTCATTATTGTGTCTACAAAAAGAAAACAACCCTTGCAAACAGAAATAGAAGAGGGAAAGTGTTAAATTATTCATAAACATACACACTGTGAACTGCATATCTGCATCTGATTTTCAGAGTAGAAAGCTCATCTTGAATCTCCAGAAAATATTTCCATACCACAATGTTTTAGTTCAGAACAATATTGGAAAGAATTTTGTGAAGATCAATAAAGAAGTATAATTGAGGGACGCTATGAATAAAACATTGAGTTGCAGACTGTAAGCCTCAAGGCATTATAGCACCATTAGAACTTATTCCATTTTTTGTGCCCACTCCAAATGAAAAAAATGAAAAACTTAAAAGAAAAAATGATGATAGTCTACATGACAAACTTTGATTACATGTTCCCAGTTGTATAGTCTGTCTAGTCATTTATATCAGTGAAAAGTAGGTATGTAACAGTCTCTCATGTTGCCAATTAACAAACTTTGTAGAGGTGTACATGAGTAGCAAGGCAGATGAGAATAGGAATATGTTTCATAGTTTCATAGTTTCATAGTTTCTAGGGTCGGAAGGGACCTGAGCAGATCATCTAGTCCAACCCCCTGCCATGGCAGGAAAGAGTACTGGGGTCAAATGACCCCAGCAAGATGTTCATCTAACCTCCTCTTAAACACCCCCAGGGTAGGAGCCTGCACCACTTCTCTTGGAAGCTGGTTCCAGACCCTAGCCGCCCTGACCGTGAAGTAGCGCCTCCTGATATCTAACCTAAACCTACCCTCTGCCAGCTTGTGACCGTTATTCCTGGTCACTCCTGGCGGTGCTCAGGGGAACAGTGACTCTCCCAATGCCTGTTGATCCCCCCTGACTAGTTTATAACAGGTCACAAGATCCCCCCTCAGCCTTCTCTTGTGGAGGCAGAACAGGTTCAGGTCCCGTAGCCTGTCCTCATAGGGCCTGCCCTGTTGTCCCCTGATCATATGAGTGGCCCTCCTCTGGACCCTCTCCATGCTGTCCACATCCCTCTTGAAGTGCGGTGCCCAGAACTGGATGCAGTACTCCAGCTGCAGCCTGACCAGTGCTGCATAGAGGGGGAGGATCACCTCTTTGGACCTGCTCGAGATGCATCTGTGGATGCATGACAAGGTGTGGTTGGCCTTCCTGACTGCATCCCTACACTGCCGACCCATGTTCATCCTGGAGTCAATGCTGACCCCCAGATCCCTTTCCGCCTCTGTGCTGACAAGAGGGGAGTTCCCCAACCCATAGGTATGGGGCCAGTTGTTCCTCCCGAGGTGCATCACCTTGCACTTGTCTGTGTTGAAACCCATCCTATTCTCATCCGCCTACCCTTGTAACCTGTCTAGGTCTGATTGTAGCCTGTTGCATCCTTCCAGTGTGCCCACGTCCCCCCACATCTTAGTGTCATCAGCAAATTTGAACAGGGTGCTTTTTACCCCCTTGTCCAAATCACTGATGAAGATGTTGAACAGTATGAGAACGGGGTGAGAGACAGTGTCAAAAGCCTTCATGTGTATGTGTATGTGTAGCATATCATGTGAAAGTAATTTGTCATTAATATATACTTCACTTCCACACTTTATACAGCATTGGGTTCCTGGGATATGGAGAGACTAGGGCATAAGAAGCTCAAAATCAGGAATTCAGACAAATGTTTAAATTAGTCCCAAAGATTCAACTGAAGCTTCATAAAACAAATAATTACGTTGGTTTGCAGATGTGCTGAAATTCTACTTGGCATTAGTATTCATGAGTGTCTACATTTTAAAAATATTTATTCACAGTGCCTGAGCATGTGTCTGTAAACACTTTTATTCTTTTGGGACAGCCCCCAAGAAACATGCACTGTCCATGTGCTCCCACACAGCATATGCCAAATCCATAAATAAGATGGTGAATCCATCACTGATTATTTATCGAGTAATTGATTTATGTATTGAATATATACTTAGCAAATTTATGGATGACACCAAGCTGGATGGAGTTGCAGACACTGTGGAGGGTAGGCCTAGGATCCAGAATGACCTCAATAACCTGGAAAAAAATTAATTCAAAATTAATTAAATGAAATTCAACAAGGACAAGTGCAAAGTTCTGCATTTGGGGTGAAATAATTGCATGCACAACTGTACACTGGGGAATGGTTGGTTAAGCTGAAGTACTATAGAGAAGGATCTGGGGGTTAGAGTAGAGCATAAGCCAAATATGAGCCAGTAGTATGTCCTTGTTGCAAAAAAAGAAAAAGGCCATCATCCTTGGTTGTTGTAATAACAGGAATGTCTTTTGCAAATGAAAGGAAGCAATTCTTCTGTTCTGTCCAGCACTGGCAAGGCCTCACCTGGTATAATGTGTCCAGTTTTGGGCCCCACACTTCAAGAAAGATATGGATAGATTGGAAGGAGTGCAGCAGAGAGCAACAAAAATGATTAAAAGGTCTGGGAAGCATGACTTAGAAGAAAGGGCTGAAAGAACTAGTTTTTTTTTCCGGAGAAGAAAAAAATAAGCAGAGATTTGATAACAGTTTTCAAATATTTGAAGGGCAATTACAAAAAAGATGGAGATAAGCCTTTTCCTCTGTGACTATAGGATATGAATAGGAACAATGACCTCAAACTGCAGCAGAGGAAATGTCAGTTGGAAATTAGGAAGAACTTTCTGACTATAAGGATAGTTAAAAGTTGGAACAGGCTACCTAGACAAGTTACGGAATTTCTATCCCTTAAAAAAAATTCATGAGAAGGACTAGATGACCTCATGTGGTCCCTTCCAGCTCTACTTTCCTATTTCCTAAGCCAGGGGTTTTCAATCTTTTTCGACCATTGTACCCCCAGCTGACTGTACACAAATCAGTTTACCCCACCCATGCATACTTCTTAGGCTGAGGGCCTTCTCAAGAAACCCTAGGGGTATGCGTACCCCCAGTTGACAACCCCTGTCCTAAGCCATTCTGAGATCAGTCCCTACTGACACTTCTCAACCAGGCTGGAGACAGAAACCTCAAGATCAGTAGCACACAGGGGAGCAGGGGAGAGTGAAGTTGCCCTCTGCAACTTCCTTGCCTTATCATTACTAGGACTGGTACATGTAAAGCAAGAGCAGGTGGGCAAGGCCATCATTATTACTGGTCATTTCTAGAAACTCAGGAAAGACTTACCCTAAGTTTCTTAGGAACATAGCCTCATTGACTCCCAAAAGCCAAATCTACAGAGCAAATTTAGCAAAGATGTAGCCCACTGATCACGATGGGGAAGGGCCCACTGATCACGATGGGGAAACAGCAGGTTCTCTCAATGATTTCTAGCTCAGTGTCCCTCTATTTGTTCATAATTCATAAAGTTGTACATAATTCTGTTATTAAAATATATTTTTGAGCAAATTATGATCAAGTTTTATATACTGTAAACTATAATGTACATTACGCATGACTATTTCATTACAAAAAGCATGTTTTTGTTAAAATGTACATGACTGCAATAGAGCATATCATATGCATGCTACAAGATGTATCACAGAACAACTTCATCTTCATAAACATAAGTGCTATCTGCAATGTTTTCATTATTCATATTGTGCTAATGGGCATATCTTGTCATTGTTGTCTTTTTGCTAAAACCAGATTACTCTTTTTAGATGTGGAGTCATTAGCTTTCTGGATTGTCAGGTTGCAATTTCCTTTTAATTCAGAACACGTTTTTCAGGGATTAATATTTGTATGTCTGAACATTACAAGATGTTGTCAGGTAGGTGGTAGAACTGTACACCAAACTGTTTGAATTTTTAACGTGCAAGCATTAGCCAAATGATTCCCAAATCCCTGTGGAACATGGAGGCTGTCTCTTGCCTCATTCTGTACTTGATGCTGCAAGGGGCTCAGCATATTTGCTCCAATACTGCCAAGTATGTAAGCACAGGATTGTCTCTTAGCACAAAGGTGGTGCCACTATGGGACTACTCATGCCTGAAGTTAACCAAAGTATTCCTCACAATATTAAACATCATGATAATTTGTTAATATTTGTATAGTGTTGTGAAGAGCTATGGTAATGCATAATAGTCTGATCTAAAACTAAAGGAGCTGAAACTAAAGGAGAGGAGCTACTACTTTACTACAAAAGGAGCTAAAGGAACTACTACAATGACTCGGCTGAAGTAGTAAGTCTCAGTCAGAGTGCCACAACACCCTGGGGTGCTATAGGATTCTTTTAAGGGTACCATAGTGCTGCATAACTTTAGCACTGTTAGGTGTGCAAACACCTACACATGATTCACAAGATAAACCCAGAGGCCACATCCAGATGAGTGCAGCTGTGCGGTATGTGGCACCGCAAACACATCGCACATTTAGATGGTCTCTGTGCTACTTGTGCATGCGCTGCTCTGTTTGGTCTTTTTTCCCCATGACCCCTAGATATCCAGGGGTCAAAAAAAACCTGTGGGGGAAAAAAGAAAGTAAAGTAGTGTGCACACAGGCAGCGTGTGCTGCTCAAAAGTGGAGCTGGGCAGTCCAGAGCCATGCTCCGGCTGCTGGCCAGTCTCTACGTGGTAAAAACGCCACTGCTGCAGCCCCAGAAGGCCCACAGGATCCCAGGAAAGGCTGATGGGGCCAGCCCAGTGCTGGCACTAGCCTCCCCTACCCCACCACTTGTCACACGCCAAAGCTCACATGGCATAGGCATTCCCTGGGGACAAGTAGTGGTGGTGCACCTTGCACCGCCACTATTTGTCCCTGTGGAACCAAATGTCCATGCTTATCTGGACATGGCCGGAGATTTTAAATAAAAGTTAATGGGTGCCAAAAATATTCCGATTCATTGTGGTGGTCTTTGAGTACTTTGCAGCAAAATAATTTCTTTATTATTTCTCCACAATCAAAATATACTGGCAATTCTTATTTCACTTTTTTAAGGGGTGCCTTTAATATAAAATGGCTGGGAACCATTGCTCTAAGCAGATAAAACAGATGGAACAAAGCCACATTCATAACAGAAACATTGCTTTAAAGAATATGGATTTATTTCCTGCTACAAAGTTACCTTTGAATAAGCAATTAGTGACCCTGGCACATGAATAAGAGGGGAGGAGTACAAACAATCACCTACAGTTTGTATTTACATTGAGATGGCAATCTGTATTTTTTGTGTATATATATAACTGAAAACTAGCAAAATAATGTAGTTTCAGCTTGGGGGATATTTTATTAATACTCTAGAAATACACATAAGTCAAGTGTTGCACTTTCTAGATTCAATGCCAGTTTAACTCCATATTTTCTCACATATAACATATACCTTTCCTAAAAAAAGTCTGCTGGAAAGCGAAGTAGGCATCATATTTGACAAATATAGTAAAAGCAGTTTCTGCAACTTACCAGGTAAAACTCAAAGCCAGATCTGCAGTGTTCCACAGGGAGCAGAACAATGATCAGGCTTGACTCTGTAGATATTAATATTTAAATACTTACTTTTTCCCCCCTTCTGCTTTCAAAAACAATGTGCATAGTATATTCTGGGGCAAGCTGTATGAAAGAAAATATGGTAATTTTCCCTTGCTTACATAGGTTCATGGGCATATAGGGCTGAAAGGGACCTCACAACGTCATCTAGGCCAATCCCCTAATTAAGGCAGGATTAACCCTGGCTATACTATCTCAGACAAGTGTCTGTCTAACCTGCTCTACATATCCTTCAGAGATGGAGATTGCACAACTTCTCTAGGGAGCTTGTTCAAATGTCACACCACCCTCATGTTCAGAAAGTTCCTCTTAATCTCCAGCCTAAATTTTTTCTGCTGCAGCTTTAGTGTATCGCTGTTACTATTGCTGTCTATTGATCCAGTCTATTGCTATACCCTATTGCCAGAGGAAAAACAACATCTCCATCCTCTTTGTCAAGGGTCAACAATTTTTAAAGGCTGCAAGCAAAATTGACCCAGATTTGTTTAGAAGTGGGCTGGGAGGTAAATAGGTGGGCACTAGAACCCAGCTACCACTGCTGCTTTTCCTTATTGTTGCCCTGGGGAAAGTGCCCGCCCCCGCCACTCTTCTTTGTGCCCACTGGGAAAAGCAGTGATGGTAGTTGCTCTTCTGATGCCAGTGGCAGGTGCTTTCCTGTGCTAGTGCAGGTATAGATGGTGGGCACAGGAAAAGCAGCAGTGGTGGGCGCTTTCGTGGTGCCCACCACCCCCACTTTTCCCTATTTCAGCACAGAGAATGTGCCCACAACTGGCACAGGAAAGCAGCTGACACATTCCCTTTTCCCTGCACACAGGACCACCACCTCTGCTTTTTCCCATGCTAGTATGAGGAAAATGACTGCTGGCAAAGCCCTACATCCACAGGACAGATCAAAAGCCTCCATGGGCTGGATCTACCCCATGGGCTGTAGGTTGCCAATGTCTGCTCTTTGTAGTCTCCCTTCAGGTATTTGAGGACTATTTTCAAATTTTCTATTATACAATACCAAAACTGGAAATATAAAGTTATGTTGCATAAGATTATTTAAATTAATTATGTAATGTTACCTCTATGTTTATATATTGAAGCAACATGATGAATTGTTGGTAAGTATTTTAAAAAATAACACTTAAGCAGGATGAACCAAAAGTCCTGACAGAGAATAAAATATGTGGGACTGAAAGCATTAAGACTGTAGTTTCATTACATTTTCTGTCTCCAGTCTGCAATTTGAAGAAGCTTGTAAATCAAATGATGGTAAAGAAAGCTGAGTTTTCACCATTTACAAATGTTATTCTCAGAAATACAAAGTGCAAGGCTGATGCATCATAAATAGAATTCAGCACAGTTCTCACATTAAATTCATATTATTAGAAAGAAATGTCTCAGGAAATAAACCTGAACCACTGAAAAACAAAAGAACACACACAAGGTACATTATACTGTAGAGTCCAAGGACAAGATGACTGCCATTCTTCTCAAGGACCTCCAGAGTACACAAATCCTAGTCCATTTGGTAAATACAGGCAATGCTGGTGATCACTGATGTTTACGAAAAGTAGGATTAAATAAATACTGTGCCTTCTTTAAGGAAGAAACATTATGTCTTCAATTCTTTCCATCACATTCCAAAATGGCTACCAGCTCCACTCACGAAATATTCAGAGTTCTTCAACTCACTATTATAACTGTGGGCAGGGGGCAGGGCACTGTCCCCAGGGGCGTGACAGAATCACTCCCCCTCTCCCCATCCTTATCATGGCAGTCCAGCTCTAAGAGGTAGACGGTATAGTCCTGCATCCACCAGCGCAACTGGGGGAGGGAGAGTTTCTGGACTGGTACCTCCCCCAACCCCGGGGAGTTTTTCTTACACTAAGCACAGCCCTGTTACAGAAGCATATCTGGAGTGGGGAGGAGTAATCAGGGGTGGTTCCCAGAAAGCAAGTGCAACAGTGTCCCAGTCTCTCTCTGCTGCTGCCCAAACTCTCTGCACAGGGAAGGCAGCTGCTATCACTACTGCTTCTGCAGGAGTGTCAGCTAACCAACAGTAGTAGTAATAGCAGCAGCTTAAGACTTTTTTCCACCGCCAATGGTCAGCATACCACGCCCCCCCTGGCCTGGGTGCTGAATGAACTCACTAGACCTACACTTCAACTGAAAGTAAGTGATACTTTTCAGTTTACTGCCTATTTTGAAAAAATCTGCATTCTGAAATTTTGTGAATAGACATAATTTTCATGACATTAGATGGCAGCATAGATATCAAACTATGAATAGTCCAACCAACTGGATCTCTCATATATTTGTGTTTTGAATGTCATTCATTAGTATATGTTTGTTCTTTATTACAGAGCACTGGAATACATTTAGGATATTTGTATTATTTACTCCTTAACCTCTTTCCCTATATTGCAAAATTCAGTCAGCTCATCCTTCTGCAATGGCAATGTGAATCATTCCCAAATTTCAATAATTTTACTGCCATCAAGATAAGGCCTACTTCTTAAACAGGTAAGTAAACTTATGTTACAATTTTCAGCTACTGTAACGCCACAGTTTAATTTTTATAAAAGACAACATTAGGAGATTAGATCTTGCTTGCAGATCTGTAAATACAAGTCTAATTAACTTAGAAATTAAATGTGTCCTGTTTTCCCATCTAAAAATCTGCATGCATAGCCTTAAATGTCATTTACCTATATATAACTCAGCTAGTACTTCCCTTTTAAAATTTAGGTTTTCCTAAACCTCTTCTGACTTTTAACATATTACATTTTGCATGATTGGCCAATTAAGCTACTTTGGTTTTCAGTCTGAATATTGTTTTATAAAAAGCCCAGAATAGTCTTCTATATTTAACGGCAGCTTTGGATTTAAATATTATATGGTGCTTCCTGTATTATAGATGACACTTTTAGCATCATGCTATACAGTGGTTGCATACGTTGGCTATTTTTGAATATCAATGTGCAATTCTTAGCACATAAATTTTAAATGTTCCCTGACAATCCCTGTGGCAGTCTGATAAATCATGTCTTTTTTAAAGTAAGTGAAGAGAGATTTGAAAGAAAATAAGAGTAAGCTGTGAAGCCTATTATGAAAGGATGCTTTCATTATAATACAGAAGCTACATTATAACCAAATGCTAACCATTTATTACACATTTCTATTCATTGCAGTAGTTTAGCAGAAAGCTTATTTCACATTAACAAAACAAGGTTTTAAAGGATAGAAACCAAAAAAATGAACCTCTGTTTAATTCACTAAGTCTAAGTATCCATCTTCATCAGCTAGCTTTATTGAATTAGTATGCACCCAATAATTAAATACATTACAGTTACATGCCATGAACAAATCAGAGCACAGAGAATTTCTCTAAGTAATCCACTAAATTAAATAAAATGTAAAGTGTCAGGGACTGTTTATATTCCTGGATTTTTAGTATCTGCAGAAAAAAGGTTAAAGATATTTCCCTAATCACACTGGATGTCTGGTGCCCAGGGCTTACACAGACACTGCTGGCTGCAAAAAAGACCTTCATTTGCTTGAACTAATTCATATGGTAAGATCTCCTGTATGTCATGCTGTGTTGGCCTGAATGGGTTGGTGCAGGTAACCAAGATAGAGACAACTACATAGATCAGCTTAGCTAATGCCCTTTCACAAGTGGCATGGGACTGCAGTGAGTCCTCCAGGATACACAATGCAGCTCCTACATCCTGGCTCCAGCTCCTTCACTCTTCACTGATGGGTTACATGTGCAACAGATAAATCTTAAAGTTGCACTTGTAGGGCTGTATTGATTGAGATTTAATGTGAGATTCTTCAGAAGTGCTTAATTAGTAATACTCACTGGAGAAAATGAAGTACTGTTGGTATGTTCATTTACCAATTATACTAAAAGGGGTAATGGATGGGAAATAGGCTGGGCTGTTAGAACATTGCAAATAGTTTTATATGGTTCAGGTAGCATACTCTATATATCACATGAAAAATATATGTTACATTTATCTCCCGTTTGACAAAATCAAATAGTCGTTTAACAAGTATGGCTATAGCCTCTCATGTCCTTTGGCACCCACACTCCCTGAATTCTGTTAGGCTCCAGTAGCCCCCCTCCACAACTTCTGGTACCTCGCCAGACTACCGGAGGACTAGACAGAACTGTTCTGTGGGCTGGATCCAGATAACGAGCTCTATGCTTAACACCTGTGCCTTAAACCATGAGTTATTTAACCAAGAAGGTTGAGGCAATATAGATAAGTTTGCAGCATTTCTGTCTATAATAACTGAAGTCTCTGTGACTAGTTAACAGTTCTAAATTTACTGCTAGAAAATTAATCCCTGTACTGAAGCAATGAGGTCAGTAACAAGGTGATAATGAGCCAGGGTATATACAACCAAGTACAGGACAGAGCTTACAAAAGAAAAACAAAGCATCCAACACACAAGAACAGGCAAATATTTGTGCTTTACTTAACTGTACTCAATACCAGAAGCTGTTAGGAGGCAAATATAGAAGGAAGCTGTGCGTTAAAGTGAAACAAAGTACCTGTCAGTAAGATGTAATTTTTAGAAGGGAGAGAAAATTACTTACCTCAATATTAATGAAATCCATGAAACTTCACCATAGTCCCCTGAAAAAGAGAAAGTTTTTAAGATAAATTTCTCTCTGAAGAAACCATTGTAAGGTAAATTGTTCATACAGTAGTTAAATTAGGACATACCCAAGTAACTAAGGGCATTTTGAAAAATGTTGTACACATCTCTGAGTTAGAGGTCATAAAGAAGATGAGGTTCTTTGAGTAGATGTGGTATCTCTTATTAGACCAACTGAGTAGTTGGAAAAAAGTTCTTGGCAAGCTTTCAGGTGCAGTCACCCTTCTTACCCTGAACAGCAGAGACTCCCCACGCCTGAAGAAGGGTGACTACGCCTGAAAGCTTGCCAAGAACTTTTTTCAACTACTCAGTTGTTCTAATAAAAGATATCACATCTACTCAAAGCACCTTGCTTGCCTATGTCCATAAACCAACACAGCTACAACCAAAAATCCCATAAAAAGAAGTAATATTTAAAACTGGACTCCAAGTATAACCTTTAGATTTGGAACTTGGTGGGGTGGGTAATAGTCAGGCAATAGGGATAAAACTGAGAAAGTGGATGCTATGGAAGAGAATTGAGAATAATAAAAAATGACAAGACATGAAAGGAAAATTATTGGCATTGTTTGTTTATTTATATCATCAGTGTTATAACATTACAAGTTTCAAAGAGTTTAGATTAATATATATATTTTACTTTACTTCCATTCCAATTCTTCAAATAATTTAACAGTCTTTAATATCTTGCAATACAGTAAAAGTCACAAAAACCACTAGAAAAATGAGACAAATCTTTTATATAAATTATAAATCTACTAATCCCAAATTTTAAGATCATGTAGAATTACACTTGAAGAGAACATAACTATAAACCCTTTACAATTGGACTATGTAAGAATTAATCTGAAAAAAAAGCAGAAATGGGCTCCATATTACCTAAGTCTATTTGACAGAGAAAGAATAAGCAACCTGCTTATAAGTTACCATATGCTTACGATACTTTAAATTATTTGGGTCACTTATTGTACAGGAGGCTCTGGTTTTACTAATAATAGGAACTTCTAGATCACAAGTTCCTATACTGCAGATCCCAATCTAAATGGGATCTTGGCATTTATGGATGGATTGATAGAAATTCAATTGCAGAACTGGGATTCATAACCAGAAGGGGGTCACAACTGAAAAGGGTTGAAAACTGCTGTTTATACTTAATTTAATATAATCTTTTGATTTCACAAAGTGAAAGATAAATTAACACAAGTAGAACAGAATCAAGAAGACGTAAGTGTGGGATAGCTAAAGATGACTGTAAGTATATACTTATCAGTGCCTTTTCTTCAGCCACTGGTCTTGACAGAAGTTGGAACAGAATATTCTCAGTGACAGGAACTTTAGGTGTAAAGCTCTTTTCCAGAAGATACCAAGTCTGACAGCATTACAATTAATGTTTAAACATAATTTTCCAATAAAGGCTTCTTCTAGGGTGAATGGGTTTACTCCCTGGCAGAGAGTAAATTCAGACTAGACATCAGGAGGTGCTACTTCACTATCAGGGTGGCTAGGATCTGGAACCAACTTCCATGCGAAGTGGTGCTGGCTCCTACCCTGGGGGTCTTTAAGACAAGGCTAGACAATCACCTTGTGGGGGTCTTTGACCTCAGTACTCTTTCGTGCCATGGCAGGGGGCCGGACTTGATGATCTGCTCAGGTCCCTTCTGACCCTACGAATTATGAAACTATGAAAAAAAACACACAAACATTATTTTATCCCTGGAAGATGAGAAAGATAACACTGTTTTTCTCTGAGATTGTTTGGCACATAGATACTTTGATGATCATCATTTTATAAAGACTGAGATTTTAGGTAACTCTATCAGTTAACTATAGTGCTTTCCCCTCAGACAACAAATATTTGAAGCTATTTTGCTGCTTGTCAATGACTTGATCAAACAAAAGGAGCCAGTTTATACAGTAAATTCAGTCATACCAATAGTTATAGGTGACATTAATCTAGTGATTTTCATTCTTTTTAAACAGATTTTATGGCCAAAATTGGTAGCTGCAGTAGTTAATTAGTCAGCAATAAGTCCTCTTAAGCCCCTCGAGATGACAATAATCCACTTCAAGTTCTACTGCAGCTGAGGCACAAGGAGTAGAACTCAAATCTTAGACCAAAGAATATCCCGTGTGTGCTATGTGATTGAAGAGAACCCTCAAATGTACAATCTTCATATATTTTTCCTAAAACAACAATCCAGGTTCTTCCCTGATGAGGAGGAGGGTTCAGACAGTATGTCATTTATTCTAACGCTACTCAACATTCTTCCACCTGACAGTTTAGACATTCACATCTAGACAACTTCCACAGACTAAATCAACTGACAGTGGTAAAGGAATCAATATATCCTTAGACTGTTCCATGCTTTGAAGCCTTAAGTGAGAAGAAAACATCTGTGATGCTATGATTTGGTCTGAATGTTCTTTAGCTCATGGACCTTAACAGCTGTCAAGCCTTTTAGATTTCTTGAGCTGCCACTATTCCTTTGGACAGCAATAAGGAGCACATGAAGGCAAATTGTAATCTTAGATTTGGAGATGCCAGCAAGCAAGCAAGCTAGACAACAGAAGTCTGTTAGGTTTACTCAGATGGGTAATTGCAGCATGAGGGGCAACACTCACCTTAATGAGCACATGAATTAAAAGCCATACAGATGACATGCAAGCCATATAAACATGTCTGGGCACAATAAAGTTTAACATTACCTATGGAATTCAGAAAATGATGACTTCAAGGGTCTGAAAATTTGAAAACTATAAATTATACTGTTTGGTACTCTTAAGCTTTTTGACTACATGCATCTTGCATAGGACTCAATCAAGTTTAAAAGTGAGTTAAAAATAGCTCTGCATAGTCATGTAGAACAAAACTCTGCCCCCTGAAACAACTCCCTTGAAAAAGCAGAATATTGCCAAAAATTCCTTATACGCAGTGAGAGAGTGTGTCTGCCACCACACTTCTAGGAATACAGTGTATGCACAGAAACATAAGTATGAGGCCAAGAGCTTAGCTACTTGATGCCTACTTTGTGAGGCATTTTTTGTTTGTTTCTTTGTTTGATGAAGGGTTGAGCAGTAGGAGAATATAGAATAGGAGACAATCCTATATTCCAAGGAGTCTAGGAACAATAATCATGTCTGACTGTTGGACAAGGGTGCAGAGGATGGATGGATACTCTTACACTGTCACTTCCCCATTTGTTTTTCTTTGTTGATAGATCAGCCAGGATGAAACTAACACTTAGAAGGTAGTTGAAGAATTCAAATCCTGATACATACAGGGTATGTCTACACATATGCGACACTAGGCCTACATTGGCGAGGTCAACCGGTGTTTATGCAGTTGGTGCCACTAGGCAGGCCTTGGGTTCCTTGAAAATGACCCATGCTTTCGGGTGGGGGACTTGCTGGGGTGGAATGGGCTTCACCTCTCTCCTAAAGGCAAGTGTGTCTTCTCTTTCAGGTTGGCTGATCTCGTACGTCGAGCTTTAAACTAGCATCGCCGGGGAGGTGGGGAGACACCACCCAAGCAAGACAGGTGACAAATGCAGGGAGTGCCCAGGTAAGAAACAGGGGTCCAGACAGTCTCCCAAATCGGGGGATGGCACATGCAGCTAGGCAGGGCCTTAAATGCCTATATACCAATGCTCATAGTATGGGGAATAAACAGGAGGAACTCGCCCTCAGAATAGCCAGTTCAGACCCAGATATAATAGGGCTTACAGAAACTTGGTGGGATTCATCCTATGACTGGGCAGTTAGCATTAGGGGCTATAGGCTTTACAGGCAGGATAGAGAAGGAAGGAAAGGTGGGGGAGTGGCACTCTATGTCAAGGAGCACTACACATTCTCTGCCAGAAAAATGGGGTCAGAGGGGCAAGCGGAAGTGCTCTGGGTCAAGATAAAAGGGGGCCAAGGGGAGACAGATGTAACGGTAGGGGTCTACTACAGACCCCCCCCAACCAAGGGGATGAGCTGGATTGGGAATTTTCAGGCCAGCTTGCAGAGGTACTTAAGGCAAGGGATGTAGTTGCCATGGGTGATTTAAATTACCTGGACATCTGCTGGGAGGAACAGTCAGCCAGAGCAGACCGTTCCAGGAGGTTCCTGGCCGAGATACAGGACCTCCACTTAATTCAGGAGGTGCACAGTCCCACCAGAGGAAATGCCCTGTTGGACCTGGTCGTGGCCACAGGCAACAACCTGGTACAGGGCCTCCAGGTCCTTGACCACCTGGGTGATAGTGATCATCACTTGCTGGAATTCACCATCCAGCGCAGGGTGTCAAGGGCCTGCAGCAAGGTGGTAGCTCTAGACTTTAAGAGGGCCAACTTCAACAAGTTGAGGAGATTAGTGGGAGAGGTGCTGGGGTTCTTGAGAGCAGGGGAGTTCAGTGCCCAAGATGAGTGGTCATTCCTTAAGGAGACGATACTCAGGGCCCAACGGGTGACCATCCCAACAAAAAGCAAGGGGGGCAGGAGTGCCCGCAAGCCCCCTTGGCTCACCAAGGTTGTCCGGAAATGCCTGATTGCCAGAAAGGCAGTGTACAACTGGTGGAAGGGGGGTGCTATCTCCAAAGAGGAGTATACCTCCTCTGCTCGGGCCTCTAGGGGGGCTGTCAGGAAAGCTAAGGCAGACTTAGAGCTAGGACTTGCGTCCAAAATCAAATATAACAAAAAGTCCTTTTTCAAATATATAGGGAGGAAGAAGAAAGCACTAGACCCCTGCAAGATCCTCTGGGCAATCTGGTGGTTGTGCCAGAGGAGAAAGCAGACCTCTTTAACCAATTCTTCACCTTCGTTTTCTTGCGCAGGGACCGGGACTTCCCCACCGTGATGCAAGACGGACTTGAGAGGAACGCCTCCAGACCTCAGGTTGAGGAGGACTGGGTTAGAGAGCTTCTGGAGGTGCTGGACGTGTTCAAATCAGCGGGTCCAGATGCTCTTCACCCCAGGGTGCTGAGGGAGCTAGTAGGGGTTATTGCAGGGCCCTTGGCATAGCTTTACGAGTGCTCATGGTGCTTGGGCCAGGTGTCCAATGATCGGAAGGTAGCCAACGTGGTCCCCATCTTTAAAAAAGGGAGGAGGGAGGACCCAGGCAACTATAGGCCCATCAGTTTTACCTCAATCCTAGGGAAACTCTTTGAGAAGATCACCATGGAGCACATCTGTGATGGGCTGGCCTCAGAGATGATGCTCAAAGGCAACCAGCATGGTTTAATTAGGGGCAGGTCATGTCAGACCAACCTGATGGCCTTTTATGATCAGGTCACAAAAGCCTTGGATGCAGGTGTTGCCGTGGATGTAGTCTTTCTAGACTTCAGCAAGGCCTTTGACACTGTCTCCCACCCCATCCTCATTAAAAAATTGGGTGACTGTTGCATTGATGCCTACACAGTCAGACGGATTGCAGATTGGCTGAAGTGTCGTACTCAGACGGTGGTGGTGGATGGGTCATATTCGAGCCGGGGAGAAATGGGCAGTGGAGTCCCCCAGGGCTTGGTCCTTGGGCCCACACTGTTCAATTTCTTTAACAGCGATTTGGATGACGGTGTGAAAAGCAACCTGTTTAAATTCACTGATGATACCAAAATCTGGGATGAGGTGAGCACGCTAGTAGGGAGGGAAAGACTGCAGCAAGACCTGGATAGGTTACAGGGGTGGGCTAACAAAAACAGGATAAGCTTCAATACTGACAAGTGCAGGGTGCTGCACTTGGGCAGTAGTAACCAGCAGCACACTTATAAGATGGGAAACTCCCTTCTTGAGAGCACGGAGGCAGAAAGGGATCTTGGAGTCATTATTGACTCCAAGATGAACATGGGCCGACAATGCAAGGTCACGGTTGGCAGGGCTAACCGGACCTTGTCATGCATCCACAGGTGCATCTCGAGGAGGTCCAAGGAGGTGATCCTCCCCCTCTATGCAACACTGGTCAGGCCACAGCTGGAGTACTGTGTCCAGTTCTGTGCGCCCCACTTCAGGAGGGATGTGGACAACATTGAGAAGGTCCAGAGAAGGGCCACCCACATGATCTGGGGACAACAGGGCAGACCCTACAATGAGAGACTGTGGGACCTGAATCTGTTCAGCCTTCACAAGAGAAGGCTGAGGGGGGACCTGGTGACTGTTGTCACGGAGTCACGCAGGTGCCCCGTGACTGTGAGGGTGATTGGCAGAGCTGCCAATCACCCAGGCAGCTCAGGTGCCGGTTGCCAGGGTGACCAGCTGGGTCACGTGGCCAGAAGGGGGCAGGGCCCGGCCTTTATAAACAGCTTAGGCCGGAGCCTGCCACACAGTTCCCTTCTGGCTGCCGCAGGAGCAGGAGCTCTGCGGCTGAGCTGAGCAGCCCGAGGCAAGTGGGGCAGCCTTACCATATTAACTGGCTGCGATGATGCAGGGAACAAGATCGCCTTCAAGGGCAGGTAAATTCGGAGGACCGGGTGAGGCTATTGGGGAGCAAGGAGGCCTCAGCAGGGCCCCCCCCAACAGCTTGGGGGGTTCCGGAAGATCGTGCCAGGGAGGCACAGGCCCCAGAGGGGGCGAAGCCCCAGAGGGGGCAAAGCGCAAGGTGCGCAGTATTGGGCCCCAGAGGGGGCGAGGCCCCAGAGGGGGCGAGGCGCAAGGTGCGCGGTGGGCCCCAGAGGGGGCGAGGCCCCAGAGGGGGTGAGGCGCAAGGTGCGCGGTATTGGGCCCCAGAGGGGGCGAGGCCCCAGAGGGGGCGAGGTACAGAGGCGATAGTGCCGGCCCAATGGCGCCGAGACTAGGGCGGTGGTAAGGCCGGCCCAAGGGTGCCGAGAGTTGGGTGGCGGGGGCGCTATAGGCCCCGTGGGGCGCCAGGTGGCCGAGAGGCACCCACAGTGATAGCGCCGGCCCAATGGCGCCGAGACAAGGGCGGCGGTAATGCCGGCCCGATGGCGCCGAGAGTGGGGTGGCAGTGGCGCTATAGGCCCTGTGGGGCGCCAGGTGGCCGAGAGGCACCCAACGGGCGAGGGACAAGACAAACGTCCCCCGGAACAGCTGCGAGGCTTGGGGTGTGCTAAAGGGGAGGTTTGGAGGCACGCGTAGCCCTTCAGGCAGGGCACAGATAGACACCCCATTGGGGAGCAGAGACAGGAACAACGATACCGTTCACCAGGGAAACAGGCAGCCTCCATACTATATATATTAGACATCAAAGTCGTGGCGGGCGAGATTCTGAGGGTGCTACGTTCACCCTAACGTGACGGTGAGTGGCGCTAGGGAGTTTCACGGCCGCCCTTAGCGCCCGCTCCCTCACAACTGTCTATAAACTCACTAGGGGGGACCAGAAGGGTTTGAGAGAGACCTTGCTTCCCCTAGCACCCCCTGGCATAACAAGGAATAACGGCCACAAGTTGTTGGGGAGGAGGTTTAGATTAGACATCTGTAAGAACTACTTCACAGTCAGGGTGGCTAAGATCTGGAACCAACTTCCAAGGGAAGTGGTGCTGGCTTCTACCCTGAGGGTCTTTAAGAGGAGGCTTGATGCCTACCTGGCTGGAATCATGTGAGCCCAGTTTTTTCTCCTGCCCTGGCAGGGGGTTGGACTTGAAGATCTACAAGGTCCCTTCCCACCCTACTTCTATGATTCTATGATTTTATGATATGCCTGACTATGCAGTTGTTCCTGTGCAGTCATTTAGTACTTGCTTCAGCAAGATTTGACCCTATTGATCATTAGCGTTGTGGTTCATGCCTGCCAATGCGGCTTCACTGTAGAAATGAGCTATGTCATTGTAACTCATTGCTAGCGACATAGTGTCTCATGTAGACATGCCCACTGTATATGAAAAAAATAACAATAAGTTCATTTTTAATCTACTTCTTAGATTTGATGCATATCCTTTGATGTTTACAATATAACTAGTAGGGAAGCAGAAGGTGAATCCATCCTTAATTAGCTGGTTTGTATTTTTTTTGAGAACAGGATTCCATCAACACTGATATCTGATTATGAATTTATAATTTATCATCTTGCATGTAAGTGAATGTGATTTTACTGTCCTCCTAGAGCACAAACATATGTTTGCAAATTTCCACAATTTGACTTTATTTACTAAGCAATTTAATTAATAATATCTAAACTTTGCTTTTTGACTGACAAAAGGAGATGCAACAAACCTTGTTTTCTAAGGTCAGTGGCTGAAAAACAGCAAACAGTAAATGACCAGACTACTTTCTTCCACAGCATCTGATGTCACAGAGAGTACAGACCATCTGGAATCCTAGAGGTTTGTCCCTGAATTGATTCAGCTAATACCCAACTACTTTTAACTTTGAGGTCAGACCCAGAGAATGGTAGTTGATAGAAGTCAATCACTGTGGTACGCTGTGACCAGAGGGGTCCCCCAAGGCTCCGTCCATGGGCCTATACTTTTCAACACCTTCATTAATGATGTGGACACTGGTGTCAGAAGCAGAGTGGCCAAGTTCACTGATGACACCAAATTTTGGGGTAAAGTATCCACACCTGAGGACAGGATGGTGATCCAGGCCAACCTTGATAGGCTTGGAAAATGGGCGGATGAAAGACTGATGGCCTTCAACTCCAAAAAATGCAAGTTACTCCACCATGGGAAGAAAAAAACATAGCATGCTTATAGGCTTGGCAGTGCTACGCTTGCTAGCACCACAGCTGAAAGGGACTTGGGGGTCATGACTGATCACAGGATGAATATGAGCCTTCAATGTGATGTTGCAGCTGGCAAAGCGAGCAAAACTCTGGCTTGCATCTATAGATGCTTCTCTAGCAAATCTCGGGATATCATTCTCCCCTTGTACTCGGCCTTGGTGAGGCTATAGCTGGAGTACTGCATCCAATTCTGGGCTCCACGATTTAAAAAGGATGTGTAAAAGCTTGAAAGAGTGCAGGGGAGAGCCACGCCCATGATCAAGGGGCAGGAAAACAGGTCTTATGAAGAGAGGCTGAGAGCTATGGGACTCTTCAGCCTGGAAAAGCACAGGCTCAGGGGGGACCTGGTGGCTGCCTGTAAGTATATAAGGGGTATACATCAGGATCTCAGGGAACATTTGCTTGTTCACCAGAGCACCCCATAGGATGACTTGGTCAAATGGTCACAAACGTCTCCAAGACCATTTCAGGCTGGACATAAGGAAGAACTTCTTTACTGTCTGAGCCCCCAAGGCCTGGAACAGACTGCTGCCAGAGGTGGTGCAAGCACCTACTCTGGATTCCTTTAAGAGTAAATTGGACGTTTATCTTGCTGGGATCCTGTGACCCCAGCTGACTTCCTGCCCCTGGGGCAGGGGGCTGGACTCTCTGATTTTCCAAGGTCCCTTCCAGCCCTAATATCTATGAAATCTATGAACTCTCTAAATTCCACATCTCAGGCATATGCATACTGTGCCTTTTAGCTAATCTGACAGGGAAATAAAACTGATTGAAATCCAGTTGTCCAAATGTTTTTCATCTGAGCACGTAAATTAAGAACAATCCTCTCTAAATTTCAGGAGAAATGAAGCTCCTTATTTCAGTTACACACTGAAGATGTCCAGATACAATATACTGATATGTAGGACATGCTAAAATATACCCCAATGGAAAAATTATGGTTCACTTCAAAAGGAATTTTTAGTTAGAAATATGTGTCAATGTCTAAGTTCAAGATTTGGTATATGTGGTAAAAGCCATGGAACAGATCCTTAACTGGTTTAATTTGACGTATCTAGGACTTAGCAGCTAAACCAGTGGTTCTCAACCTTTTTAGACTCAGAAAATGACAGGTCTTAGCTTTCACTCATTTCTTACCTAGAGAAAAGTAGTAGAGTCATTTTTCTGTTTCAAAGAACTCAAACCACAACAGGTCAGAATGCTTTTAACACTATGGATTCCTAAATGAAGTCTCTAGGTTTGTCTTGAGAATTGTGCACAAGTATTTGCACACCTAGAAGTTCTTATATAGCATGACACCCTTAAAAGGATCTTAAAGGACCCCAGGGTGCCATAAAACCCTGGCTGAGAATCACTAAGCTAAAAAATATGGCTCTCTCAATCTCTTACAAGAACAGCTTCACATACACCAGTCCTTTCTCAAGGTTATGTATGCTCTAGGTACAATAATTTGTACCAAAGTAAGTCATGAAGAATCACTGCTTGTAGAAGAGTGTAGGTTGTAGCTGTGTTGGTCTAAGGACATAGACAAACAAGGTTCTTTGTGTGAATCTGATATCTTTTATTAGACCAACTTAAATAGTTGGAAAAACAATTATTAAGCAAGCTTTTGGGTTTAAAAACCCTTCGTCAGGCTAAGGAACTTTCTGCAGTTGGTGTGTGCTCTTCCTGGATAGAATGAAAAGTAAAGCAGCGAACGGCTGGGCTGGTCTACATACAAGACAGGTAGTCAGTGAAGATGTAGATTGAGGAGTCAATGGGTGAGAGACAGGCAGGGGTGGGGAACAGGGGGAGGAGTGAGAGAGAGAGAAGGGGGATGAATAGTGGAGAGATACCTGGGGAGTCAGATGTCAGGCAGGTTATAATGTGTCATAAATGGAATGTCTATATTTAGTCCATGATTTTTAGTATCCAGGAGGTAGATGAAGCAGAGTTCATAGGCTCATCTCTGGGAAGTGTTCTGTAAGTTTCCTTTGAGGATCAGGACTGAGAGATTGGAAAGAGAGTGGTTTTCTTGTGAGAAATGTGCCCCCACAGGTAATTGGGTATTCCCGTGTTTGATAGATTTCCGGTGTGCATTCATTCTGGTTGCACAGTTGTTGTTTGGTCTCTCCTACGTATTTTCCCTCAGGGCATTTGGTGCACTGGATGAGATATATTACATTTCTGGAGGTGCAGCTGTAAGATCCAGGAATGCTGATGGCTCTGTTGTGGGGTGTAGTAATTGTGGGGGTGATGGAGATGTGTTGGCAGGTTTTGCATTTCTTGTCATGGCACAGTCTGCATGTTGATACAAATACCTGTTGACACACTTAAAGAAATTAGCCTTCTTTCAATGTATTGGTCACTGATCTATATGACATTTAGAAATGTCTTCAGCACTCTTTCCTGTATCCACGTCTGACAAATTTACTGGATACCTTATACAAACAGCCTGCATGCTTGAATGATGCAAAATGTAAAGGGAAAAATTACTTCAATTATTTGTGCATTAATATTTCAATAAACATGACACTGAAATAAGTTTATCTAGAAATTCATATCACAATTAACTGTAGCTGCAGTTTTGTATTAACTTGAGGCACAATAACAAATTTTTGTATTCATTCTCATTAAATTCTATTCCTAAGCCTTAATTATGCCCAAAAAGTTGCCTAAATGTACACTCTGATTTCCAGACAAATATTCTAAGGCTGTTATTGTCAAAACTCAAATGTTTATTTCAAATAAAAACCATCATTTACACTTTACTTCTAAAAGCAAAATAAAAGAAACAAATATAAATAAATCTGCATTTGACCATGCTGCTATGGTCTCATGATAACCTTTACAAATCACTATATATGGTCATTGTAGGACATAAAGTATACCTAGAAGTTCATTGTTTGATCAGAAGAATGAGATCAACCCTTGGTATATTGTGACTCACAATTTAAGAGAGATAAGATGAACTTTTTATGGTAGAAGGAATTCAAGACCACTTGCAAACAGAATCACAGTTTAAAGACTGAAATATAAACAAACACTTGTTCACCCCATTCAATAGAAAATTAGCAGAATAGCCAGGAAGCACTTCTCCTGAGAGGCTGTCAGATGTAAGACATTTTTCTGTCTCTCTTATCGTGTTCTATCTTCTATTTCTATTAGAGGCTAGGGAGAGGTTGTGATGTTTCAGCAAGGTTGCAATGTCTCACAACAGATTTAGGATTTGTGCTGTGGAGTCAGCTTTCCCCTTTGAAAAACCTTCTTTGCCTTCTACTGGGTGCATCTACACAAGACGTTAACTGCCTAGCAGCCTAATAACATTGTACAGTAGCATGCTGGGCAAAACCCATGCTAATATGTTACTGCGCGGTAGTATTAAGCTACTGTGGAGTTAACGTCTATCAAAAACCATGTGCCAGCACTACAGCACAGTAGCACCAGTTACTGCACATTGATTTAGTACTTGGTTATGCAAGTTAATAGTACTTGGTTAACTAAACTTAATGCGCAGAAACTATGGCACATGAGTGAATGTGCAGACGTGCCCACTGAGAGGTAGTAGATGCATCTAGACATGCATTAGATCTGGAAGCAGTTTACTTGGGAGTTACCTACTGACAATTAATGCTCCCAGGCAGGTGTCCACATGTGCAGGGAAGTGGGAGGAGATTTGCTAATGGCAGCAAACTACTCCTGCTTCCTAGGGCCCTGCAATGGACCACTGCCACCACCAGAGGGAGATCTAAACTCCCCCCTGGGTGCTAGGGCTGACAGGAAGCACTGGACCAAGAGACAGCTGTCTCCTAGCCAGGGTTGGGGCATTACACCCTGCCCTCAGGGGGCTGACTGCTGCTGGAGAGAGTACAATGTCCCCCTGCCCCAGCAGCAGGGAGCTCCTGGCCCCAGCTCCCTGATAAGGGGCAGGTGACTTGGAAAGAGCTGCAGGGGAGGTGCAGTACCCAGTCCCCTACACCAATCTGCCAGCAGAGCAACTAGTACATAGCTCGCTGCTAGCTGCCCCACCAGCGGATCAGGGAAGAGGGCTGGGACCTACCCCATCCCTGCAGCTCTTTCCAAGTCCCATGCCTCAATCACCTGATCAGGGCATGGGCCTGGGACCTGCCCCTGACCAGGACAGTTCACAGCCCCTACTTTGTGGTCATGGGGAGGGGGCTGTGGAGCCTGTTCCCTGCTCAGCTCCACAATTATGGAGCTGGACAGAAACAGGCTTTTGGATTTCCCAGAGTCGGTCCTGCAACCACAAAGCTGGCCCTGCTGTCATAGAACGGGTGCTGGGAGATAAGGATCTCCTAAGTTTTTGCCCTCATCCCTCTGGAGTGACTGATTGGCAGGCTTCACTCTTTGTGGGTCTGGTTTAGCTAACTGAAGAGTGGAGCTAGGCTAGCTAGCATTATAAAAAGGCAGCCACCAGAAAATAGCATGAGTACAGAATGGATGGCAGTAAACAGAAAGGGAGTTTGCCTAGGGTCATAGATGATGCGTAAGTGCTGCCAGTGGAATGGCACAACTCCGCGCTGCTGTTGCAGTGCGGGGGACACAACTCCACACTGCTGCCACTGCTGCTGGGTGTTGGGTCCAGTTGGGCTGCAGCCCCGAGCTGTTGGTGCAGAAACCACATCACTGCTACTACCCTCACTGCTGCCGGGCTCTGACTTCAGCCAGGCTGCAGCCCCCTGCCCAGCACCCACTGTCAGCACAGAAATGCCTAAGGTAGTGGTAATCAACCTTTTGTTCCTGAGGGCCAAATGAGTGGCCCAAGGTCCATCTGTGGGCCCAGTCGGGACTCCCCTCCCCACCTCTTTCCCCCCATCCCATGTGCCCGGATTGGGTTTTGAGGGTCTAGCACCAACCCCTCCCAACCCTCTCATGCTGGGATTAGGTCGTGAGTGCCAAGAACCACCTGCACCAGCCCTGTGTGCTGGGATTCTAGCATCATAGAAAGTTAGGGTTGAAAGGGACCTCAGGAGTCATCTAGTCCAACCCCCTGCTCAAAGTAGGACTGTTCCCAGCTATATCACCCAGCCAATGATTTATCTAGCTGGGTCTTAAAAACTTCCAACGATGGAGATTCTGCCACCTTTCTGGGGAACCTGTTCCAGCATTTTACTCCCCTCTTCATGAGAAGTTCATCCTAATATCTAACCTAAACTTTCCTTGCCGCAACTTGAGATTACTCCTTGTTCTGTTACCTGCCACCACTGAGAGCAGTCTAGCCCCATGTAAGGCAAGGGATCAGGTGCCAGAGCCAGCATGCAAGACACAGGGATCCCATGGATCCAAAGATTTGGCAGCAGGGGATTGACACCACAACTCTCCTGCCACCAAATTTCCAGACCCATGAAGAGCCCCATGGGCCAGATGACACAGTGTCATGGGTCACAAGTTGAACAATCCCTGGCCTAGGGATTTCACCCTAGTAGGGAGCCAGGGAGCAGAAGACTGTATGTGTGAACATGTACAAAGGCCCAGGTGTGGGTGTTTGACATGTGGTTTTCCATTTTGTTATTTGGTTTTTGCTTACAGCTCATGTATTCCCTAGGGAGCAAAGGAGGCATGAACAGAGATTGGGTCACTAGTTTTGACCTGCGTAGAATGCACCATGTGCATGTTCCTCCCAGAGCGTGAAGACCACTTAATCTGCAGCAAATGTAAGCTGGTGTCTGCCCTGGGGGTGTGAGGGGGAAGTATTCATTGGCTAGAAGCATGGGTATCCACACTGCATTACAAAGAAGGAAAAGGAAGATTACTTAGAAAGGAGTTATGAGAGGCTGATGCTGGAGAAGCCAAAGGGAAATGAGAAGTGGCAGCAAGTAACTACTCAGAGAAGTAGTATTCAAGAAGAACAGACTGACAACAGCTTTCAAGCATCATTTGGACAGCTGCTTTCAAGCATTGCTTGGGCAACCTAGTAAAGAGGGCTTTAAACTAGGTGAAAAGAGCTATGACCTGAGTGGCATCAAAAGAGACCTTGTAGGATAGCTCTTACGACTGGGTAGTTATATCTGGTTTTGCAAGGACAGGGTTGGGAGCAAAAGTGGTGTTACCTTGTATGTCAAGAATTCATACACATGGGTCTGGAGGAAGAAGATAGCAGATCAAACTGCATTTGAGTGAAGAGTAGTAGTGAAAGATGCTGCACCAACATAACAGAGGGGGAAGAGGGGATATTTATTATAGGTTACCAAATCAGGAACAGAAGGTGCATGAGGTACTTTTCAAGGAGGTAACAAATCTATCCAAAAGCTATGGGGTGGTACTGATGGGAGACTTCAATTTTCCAGATATCTGCTGGAAGAACAATACAGCCAAAAATAAAATACCGAACCAGTTCCCATTTTTCTGAGAGGACAAACTTTGGCTGAGGATATAACTAGGGATCATCTAGAAGAACTTTCAAGGACAATATCAGGAAGGCAAAGATAAGAGTTGGCTGCACCTGGCAAGGGAGGTTATAGACAAAAGACAAGATTCTATAAGTATGTTGGCCAGAAAAGAAAGCCAAAGGAAGGTGTGGGTCTATTGTTAACTTGCAACTGGATCTCTTAACAGAAGATGCAAAGAAGGCAGAGCTACTCAACAGCTGCTTTGCACCACTCTTAACAAACAATGTAGTTGCAGCTAAACTGATAATAAAGATTATTTGGATAAGGAAAGGGACAAGCTGAAGGATGAAATAAGAGACAGTCAGAGAGTTCTGATGCATCTGAATTAATTCAAGTCAACAGGGCCTAAATAATTTCCTCCCAAGGTACTGAAGGAACTGGCAGAAGAGATCTCAGAGTCCTTCATGAAGTCATGGGAAATGGATGAAATACCAGAGGAGTGGAAGAAGGCCTATGTAGTTCCACTCTTTAAAAAAAAAGGGCAAAAAGGAGGATGTGGGAAACTACAGACCACCTCACTTCAGTACCTGAGAAGTTACTGGACCATATCCTAAGGAAGGTCATTTGCAAGCATCTAGGGGAGGAAAGGCTGATCACAAGCAGCCAGCATGGATTTACTAAAAATAGTGTCAAACAAACTTAATGCTCTCTGAAAAGCAGCTACTTGGGTGAATAAAGGGAATGTTGTGGATCTAGTGTATCTGGACTTCAGGAAGGCTTTTGACAAGGTCCTATATCACCTTCTCACAAACAGACTGGAGAAACATGTTCTGGACAAAACTACTATAAGGTGAATAGAAAACTGGCTTGATAGCTGCAAGCAATGGGTAATTATAAATGGATTCATGTCAGAATGGGGGCAGGAGGTTTCAGGTGGAGTCCCACAGGGCTCTGTCCTGGGCCCCATGCTTTTCAACATGTTTATTAATTATTTGGATGCTGGAACTGAGAGCTTAAGTAAATTTTCAGACACCTGAAACTGGGAAGGATTGTGTATACAGGGGATGGGAGCACAATTTAGAAAGCTTCTGACAGGTTGTAAAGCTGAGGTGTTCAAGAGGAGGTTGAACAAGCATTGACCAGGAATGATCTAGGCATACTTGTACATGTGTGCCACTATTGGTATTTCCCATGCTTCTGGGCCTTCCTGATTGCCAAATGGGGCACAAAGGGAATTCCACACTCCCCTAGTTCCAAATATGTCAGTTTTGTAAGATTTCCTTGAAGAGACACTGGGTGTTGGCTGTAGCCAGGGATTTTGACTAGGCGTATATGCTAGTGCTCCTGCTGGAACATAAACCTGGAGGTTCCTGGCTAGAGGGTCTTGCCTCTCCACTTAGGGTCAGACCAATCACTATATCTGGGAACAGGAAGAAATTTTGTCCCATGGTAAAATTTCTGGTATGGACTGTGTGGGGGTTTGCCTTGCTCTGTAGCAGGAGGCATTGCCGTCTTCATGGGAATCTATTGAGCATATATTAACAACTTTTGCAGCAGCAGAACATTGGCTGCCATCGTCCATGTACATTACCTGTGCCAGGTTAAGGTGTTATGTCTTGTGTTGTGTCAGGGTTGACCAAGTTGTTTTGGTAAGAGATTAGACCATGGATTTTTGTAGGATGGCTTGGATAGGGATGATCCTACCTCAGGCAGGGGGTTGGTCTAGATGATCTTTTCAAGTCCTTTCCAGCTGTCCTTACTACTACCGTTAAAGATATAATACAAGAATTACGAATAGTTGCCCTGGTGCTAATAATATCCCGGTAGAATTTTGAAAGATACAGAAGAATGTAGTACAGAGTTATTACTGAGACAATATAGACATTTTTAGGACTTATAAAACCATCTTGAAGATGGGAATAAATGTGTGTTTGTACCGATCCCAAAATGATGACTTTAATAAAATTCACATACTTTTCTATTTATCTATCTTTTAAAAATATTTAAGTAAAGCCTTAATTAATGTTACCAAACCAAGACTGATTGATGAGAATGACACAAACAAACATGGTAATTATTAAAGAGGTGATACTTTTGGATTAGTTAGACTCCATGATTAAAAGACCCTGTGAACAATGCCTTAGATAAAGGTTGACTATTGCATGTAAAGCCCTGCAAAGCATGAACACAATTTAGAAAGACCATAAGTATCAACAAGCCTTTAATTGTAACTTTTGAGGTTGATGGTATTCTCAACTCCAAGTTCTGGTTCTGAATGCTGGAAATTGAAGAGAAAGGGTCATTGCCTTTAAAGCCTTAGTACAGCTGCAGGTCTCTCACCAAGAAAAAACAATGAACACTTTAGAATATCATGCTAACTTCGTTATCAGACGGAAACTGAAAATGAAATTAGGCTTCTTTGGACTTACAGCAAGATGATACCTTGGAAAAAGTTAGCTGTCATCAAACCATAAAAAGGTAAGAGAAGAGCTGAAAGACCTTCTCTACAGTGGACAGATTATATCAAGGTTTCTAGTGGAAATTATACAGTTTGGAAAGTATTTTAAATACTGTGAGATGTTGGTTAACATGTAGCCATGGTCCATCAGTGGTGGAGGGAAGCTTGGGGGGAAAAAAGCACAAAAAAACTAAAAAATTGATGAAGTGTAGATGGACTGTTAGCTGACTCAACTGCTTATTCTTTCTTCCTATTACTGTTTTTGATAGGATACATGATTAGTCTTAACTATAAGTTATCAGTAAGCATACATGCACATATTCACATAAAGTAGATATACATTCCTACAAACACATATAATTAAGGTTTCATTCCATATGCCATCTGTTTGTGAAAATTAGACAACACAGCTTTCTCTTATCTATGCAAACAAAGCTGAGGATAAGCTTCCATCTTTCTTATTCTTTTCTGCAGGAAAGTGATGTTTTCAGCAAGGTCAGGTGTCCCAGGCCAGAAAACTATGGACATCAAGAACTTCTCCTTTTGTAGGTCTTTTCTGTAACTCTCCTCCATGGGTTTTAATTCAGACTAGAAGATTTTAAGTTTTAATTTTAGATTTTATTTTCCTTGAGGTAAGTGTTTCTGTGTTACTAGCATCACCAGTAATAAAAGGAAATTTTCTATTTTTTCACTGATAGATAAAAGCAGAAACTACTTTTTCACTTATTTACATTTTTACAGTCTTTATTAACTTATTTTATTTAACTGGGGATGTATCATTTGTGTTTCTGGAATTGTATTAATTGTTAGTTTTTTGTGAGTTCAGGATCACTTGCTGAAGAAAGCCCCTTTGTATTTGGTGAGCTGATGCACATTTTCCTATGAGAGGGGCTTCTGGATTTCTCATCTCATCTAATGTTAACTTAGAAGTGCAGATTATAACAGACCACTTAGAAGAATTAAAGTGTCATGCTTCACACAAAGAAAAGAGTGACACTAACAAAAAGGGGTGTGCGTGTGTGTGTGTGATGGTGTGTGAGATGAATAGATTTTTTGTTAAATCAACATGTCCCAGCAACTGCAATATTTGTTCAATCCAGCTCAAGTGTTTGGACATCCATTGCAGAATAATCACTACGTATACATCAATAGTAGAATTCAGGCTTAAATAATTAGCACTTTGGCACTAGTGATTATGATCACATTCTATGTACACAGAATTAAATGCAGTCTGTTGTCTGCCACTAAAAGCATAATTTAACAGAAAAGGCATCAAAATTTAGGAGGTACAATTAGACAGAAGGTGTTACTTATAATTTTGGGGAGCATGCATGCTTATTCTTCATTTATCCTGAAGATGATAGTTTAGTTGAGGACATGCTTAATACTATTAATAGAGAAGGGGATGAGCACAAGAAAGAGGCAAATGAAAAAAATTAGCATGATATATAGAAGGAGGATGTGTTCTTTCCTCCTTTCTTGCTCTAGCTACCTTGGCAGCAAAAAGAATACTTTACTAGGTTTTAATTAGCGAGAGCAGAGAGTAGGCAATTGTTCAGGTAATCAGCTGCTGACTATACATCAATAAATCAGCAGATTTCCAAGTATGTCTGCAAGTTACCTAACTTTAAAATATGCAGTTTATTGACATTTTGCAATGCCAAACCTAAGGCATACATTAGTTATACAAGTAGCTAAATATTTGCTAATATTTGCTTTAGTAAACTATTACCTCTAACGTTTTTTCCTCTAAAGATCTATTTATTCCACCTTTTGTGTTCATAGGTACCAGGCAAACTTCCAATTTGCCTTATAAAAAAATACAGATTTTTGCTTCCTTCTTCATTTTGGTCTCCTAGTGTTACAGCATTCAAAGCTATCCATTGCAGGCAGTAGGAATTTTGCTCCAGGCTTCAGCATTCTCTAAGGGCCAGAAAGGAGAACCCAAGTAAGGCTAAGTTCTGGCAGTCTCTTTCCCTTCATCCTTATATAAGGAGTGTGTAAGTTGGCAATTAGGACACTAGGAGGCCATATTTGCATTTTCATGTATGACAGAGTAAGGGAGGACAGTGTATACCTGACTCTAACAGGTCCTGTAGCTCCCCCTAGCAGCTCCTCTTTGTTTCCCCTGCTTTCCTGTCTTGCCTACCACACCTTTGATGTTAACAATGATATACTGGCAGGCTGCCTGTGAAGGCTGGGGTGGCTTTCTTGGTGACACCTCCTTGTCAAAGTATTCAGGGCTTTTCCACCCCACACTCAGTCCTTGGAGCTTCTCTCTGTTCCTGCCTCCTTATGTTTTTGTAGAGTGCTTCTCTTTCTAGGCAGCCCTCAGGGGCTCTCTACATTCACGGGCAACTGGGGTCATACAACTCCTAAACATGGACCCATGGTCCTGTGTGTGCTTTAGAGTCCATAATTGTGATCTACAGCCATCCCCCTGTAGCCACACCTACGCCTTGCAGGTATCACTTAGTTGTGTTTCTCAAACCCACAGACCTCAAAACCTTGGGGAGGCTTTAGCCTTCCCAGGTTTTGGCCCTTTTTCTTTGGTTCAGGCCCTCAACCCTGACCCACTGCCTCAGACCTCAGCTCCTTGGACCTAGGTCCTCACTTCCCTGCCCAGAGCAGGTCCCCAAGATAGAGTGTTTCCTGTCACTCAGCTGCATGGCTTCCAAACCTCCCGCATAGCCACAACTGGTCCTCCAGTTAAACTTGAATACAAAACACTAATCAAATGGTTCTAAACTCCAAAAATCTCAAAACCCCATCTTGGGTCTCTCTATTACTGCCAAACCCTGACAAATAGCTATCTCCTTCTCAGTTTCTTGGTACATTCCTGTCCTGCAACACTACTTTCAGCAGCCTGCCCAGGCCCAGTGTCAGAATTTATATATACCTAAACCTGCCTCCTTCCAGTCACCTGACCCAACTCTCTGCCAACAGGACCCAGGTGCTCCCAACTCCCTAACTGGCATCCCTGCATTCTGCTGGCTGCAGTCTTTGTCCTGCAGCTCAGTTAAATTGGGCAACACCCATCTGCTGTCCCTTGCAGGCAGGTTTTCTACAAGGTGCACTGGCTATCCTGCATTGTACTGTTCTCTGTAGTAGCAGAGGTAGGGAGCCCCTGTTACACTGACTTGTTATGCACTGTAAAAGGACAGAGTATCAGCTAACATCTACCCTGAAGAGCTGGGTGAAATCCCTACAACAACAGAAGAAAGCTGTCCCACACAACCACAGCTTTCAGGTGAATTCCCTTGACTGAAACTTGATTCTACTTTTGAGGAAAACTCTTCTTTGTCACCCCAACACTTCAAAGGTACTTTGATGGGGACTAGTTTGTGGGATAATAAAAGCATGGTTAATTGACAGTATTTTAACCAATTAAAATGTGGACCTGAAGATTAGAACAATGCATTCTTACAAATGCAAGCGTATGAATATTGCCTGAGAACACTGCCATTGCTGGGAGAATTTATCAGTAACTCATATGTTACAGAGTATTAAGCTAGCTGCTGTAGCTCTGGCAGTAAAAAGGACTGACTCCTGTCTCTTTATGCCTGGATTTACTTCTAACAAGACATCACAATAAGCATCACAAATTTATCTATAAGAATTAAAGGCCAGGTTTCTCTTATCTATTCTCTGGAGGCAGAGAAATCTGGAATTGGCTGGATCTCACCAGCTGAGAATTCTCCTGATGCAGAGAAATCTGGCAGATATAAAGCTGGGATAGCTAGCACCTTTAAACCCCCTATCTTCCAGATTCAACATGGGAGAACAAAAAGGGTGCTACTCAGCTACATCTCTTCTCAGTTGGCAGGGGCCTTAGCAGTCATTATACCTGGTGTAGTATAAAGCAGTGGGGACCAATGTTGTTGGCCCGAGTGCCATAAATTAGTAGGGCTGTGTGAAACAGCTCTGTTCCAATTCAGATTCAGATTTGGCTGTTTTGGAGGGACAGTGATTCAATTTAGTGTTTCAGATCACTGTCTTGATTTGATTCGGCTGAATCTGTTTCGGAATTTTGACATTGATTTGGAGATTCAGCCATAGACTATAATGGAGAATCACTAAAATACCTATAACTTTGTCATGTTTTGTCTGATTCAGATAACAGCAGGGATAGTAGCCCCTGCTGAGGGCATGACACCTGCCAAGTTTCAAGGAGAAAGGTTCAGGGGTTTCTGGGAAATTGCACCTCAAACTGTTCAAAGCAAAACTCATGTCACGTGTGTGTGTATTAAGGCAGAGTGGGGTAAAAGCAGCAGGGATCGTAGCCCCTTCTGAGGCCACAAAGCCTGCCAGGTTTCAAGGAGATAGGTTCAGGGGTTTCTGGGAAACTGCACCTCAAACTGTTCAAAGCGTAACTCGTGACACTTGTGTGTGCTAACGGGTGTGTGTAGGTTGTAGCCATGTTGGTTCAAGGACATAGGTAGACTGGGTTCTTTGGATCAATCTGATATCTTTTATTAGACCAACTGAGTAGTTAGAGAAATATATCTTAGCAAGCTTTTGAGTGTAAAACCCTTCCTCAGGCTGAGTAAGCATCTGCAGTTGGTGTTTGTGCTCTTCATGGATGGAAGGAATAGTAAAGAAGCCAGAGGCTTGGAGGCAGGCAAGAAAGCCAGTCAGTGAAAATGTAAATTGAGGCATCAGGGGGTAAGAGACAGGCTGGGGAGGAGGGGAGGGAAGAGGGATGTAGCTGGTAAAAGTGGGGAGGTACCTGGGGAGTCAGATGTCAGGCAGGATATAGTGTATCATAAATCCAATGTCTATATTGAGTGCATGAGTTTCTGTATCTAGGAGGCTGATTAAGTGAAGTTCATAGGCTTGCCTGTGAAAAGTGGTTTGTAAATTCCACTTCCAAATCTTGCTAACCTTGCTTCCAAGTTCCAAACCTTGCTAACCTTATCACCAGAAGCCAACTTCCTATAGCCCAAAACAAATTGAATGGATCCAGACCATGCCATGACAAGAAATAAAAAACCTGCCAACATATCTCCAGTACCCCCACAGTTACTACATCCCACAACTGAACCATCACCATTCCTGGATCTTATACTTGCAGCTTCAGAAACATTATATATCTCATCCAGTGCATCAAATGCCTTGATGGAAAATATGTAGGAGACACCCAACAGCAACTGCATACCAGAATGAAAGCACACAAATCTGTTATGGACAAGAATACCCAGCTGTATGTGTGTGGGGGAGGGGCACATTTCTCACAAGAAAACCACTCTCTCTCCAATCTGTCAGTCCTTATTTTCAAAGGGAATTTACAAAATACTTTTCACAGATGGGCCTATGAACTTTCCCCAGGTACCTCTCCACTTCTACCTGCTATATCCCCAGCCTGACAAAGGGTTTTTAAACCCAAAAGCTTGCTAAGATATATTTCTCCAAAAGATATCAGATTGACCCAAACAACCTTGTCTGCCTTGTTTGTTTTAAGGCAGAGCTGGATGAATGCAGCAGGAATGGTCGATTATAACAGGGGGCCTTCCCAGTGCTGGTTAGATCTCGGCCCGCCACTTGTTTCTGGGCCAACTGCCTGCCCCTCTTTCTTCTGCCACGCCTTGATGGAAAGCTGATTCAGATGTTCCCCAGGTGAGAGGCTGCCCATTTAGGACCCTGATGTCTAGTGGTGACATCCATTCCACAGCTCCATACCTCTCCTACACTGCAGCCTATGCCTCACAGATGGCATCCTAGGCAGCTAAGCTCACCTGGAGCCTCACAACTCCACTGCAACCAGCAAGCCTCAGGCCTCTCAAAGAGCTTTCCCTAGTTAGGACTGGGCATGCATGTAGTGGCTGGAGGTTTTCAGGCACCTCCTACCCACCTTTCATCAGAGAGGTTTTGTGGTTCTGGAATTTCCTGGGGGCTGCCACACCACCAGCAGTCCCACCAGGCCTCCTGACCCTGGCAGGGTGAGGTTTGAGGTCATTCCCAGGATCTGGGGCCTCCTTCTTCCCCATATCCCCTGTCTGTACCTACAAGTTCAGCCCGGCACAGGAGCTCAGCAAGGAGATGTTTTTCCCTTGCTGGCTGGTGATACAGTGATCCAGCTCTGAGAGTAGGGCATTAAATGGTTGTGAAACCAAACCAAATAAAAAAAGGAAATAGGTGCAGATAGAGACAGGAGGGTGGCACTCACTCCATCTGCATATGGAGCTTGGGGAACCCCAGCAGTGGGAGGTTCACCTTCAGGAACACCAGCTGCTCCACTAAACCAGGATCCAAGCAAGTATGGTAGGGTGCCACAACATCCCCAGCAATGCTGAGCACTCTCTCACTTGGAACACTGGTCGGTGGCCAGATCCTGCCACATGTGCTTGCAGCTTGCCCAATAGGCCAAGGGATCGCAGAGCAGTGGTTCCACATCCTCGGCAAGACAGAAGCCATGCCCTTGGCCAACATTGGCAGCAACTGTGGTGGAGGAGACTGGCTTATGGATGGAGTGCTGGAATGGGAAAGTGGATCCCACTCTTCCACATCCCCCCCACCTCTGCCTTTCTGCCTTCCTGACTCTGTTCACCAACACCTCTATCCAGTGATCCAGGGTTTTGCTGCCGCAGATGCTCCCCTTCACCGTCAGGTCACACATGCCCACCAGCACATGGACCGTACTGGACCGCAACAGATCCAGCCATTTCTTGATGCCCTCCATCATCTGCTTCACCACTGTTTGCACCTCTGGTGGCAGCGGCTTGCCCCAGTCAGGCACATAGATCCTCTGGAACTTCTCTATTTGGTTCTGAAGCTCCCTCACTATGGGGATCACCTGGTTAAGGAGGGCATCACCAGCACTGAGGCTCTCAGTGACCTTGAAGAATAGCTTGAGGACCTTCAAGTTCTGGGAGATGGTACCCCACTCAGCTTTGTTAAGGTGGATGCTGATCCCTATCTCCCCAAGTAAGGTCATCTCGTGGATCACTTTCTGTTGCTCCACCTGCCTCATGAGCATCAGGTATGTGGAGTTCCAATGAGTCTCCACATCCCGCATGATTGTTGTGCTGTGGGACCCCAGCTCAGCCTGCTTGTCCCATAGTATCTAAGGGGGCTTAATGCCCCAGTGGAAGTAGCCCACTACCTTCCTGCATTTTGAAATGAGCTGGCTGGTTGTGCCAGAGCCCTCACCAGCAGCCCTGTCCCCCTCCAAGGCATTCCTGACTATAAGATGGCACTTGTGTGCCACACAGCAGATGCAAAGTTGGTATCATGGACTGCCTTGACCATATTGGCCCCATTGTCAGTGACCATAAACCTGTGGGTGAGCTCATACTGCCCAATGAGCCACCCCTGCAGTTCATGGCCACCATGATCTCTGTTGCCGTGTGAGACTCGTTCATCACCTCTACTTGAAGGAGAGCCCACTGATGGCCTGACTGATCGCACCAGTGGCTTGTGAGGGAGAGATAGGCATGATCTCCACCCTGACTGCTCCAGATATCCAAGGTGAAGGGCAAGACCACCTTCAGACCTGCCTTCCTCAGCTCCTCCCTCAAGTACTCCCTGCATGCCTCATACAGGGAGGGCACCACTGTCCTGCTGAAGGCATGTGTGGGCATGCAGTATGACGGGGCCACAAGTATCATAAGCCACCTGAACCCTGGCTGCTCAACTAAGGAGAAGGGCTGGCCATTTGGTGTGTGCAAAGCAGCTAGTATTTTCTTCAAGTTTGGATTTCACCGACTCAGGGGACAGTGATTCAATTAAGTAATTTAAATCGGTGTCCCAAATTAATTTGGACTTATTACAACCCTACTGGCCATCCACAGCAAGCATCTCCCCAATGCTCTGGGTGATCTTGATCACCTTTGGGATGCACCCCACTTTGTGTTCACCCTTCCCCCACTGGTCCAGGGTGGCCTGCCTCAGCTTCTGGAGGATGGGGGCTTTGAAGTGAGAGGTGGACCTCCCTTTGGGGATGCTCCCACTGGTGCCAGGCTGAGGAGGAGCAAAAGCAAAGGGGTGGTGCCTCTTGAGATGCATCAGCATCACTGTAGTAATGAAGTGTTTCACCTCCTTGCCCCAGCTGGTCTTGCTTCAGCAATGCTGGCAGATAGCATATCTTGGACCATCTGCCACCTCAAAATGATCCCACAGTACCCCCTCACTTCTGGGGTGTGAGTGGGGATTCTGCCTTATCGCCCTCCTCAGCAGGCAGAGACATAACAACAGGAGGAGCTGACTCTGCTGAGCCACTTGTCACCACAACCTCAAAAGGTACCTTCCGGAGAAGGAGACCTGGCTCTAGGGAACTTTGAGAGGTGTGGAGCAGAAACTCAGATTCCCTACCTCACCTCCCCAGAACTTCCCTGGAAATGGCACTCAGCTTCTGCACTTCCAGACCCAGTGCCCCCCTGGCACTGGAAGGCTCAGGCTGGGAACTGAAATTGGGGTGGAGGAGACTGTCATGCTAGAGCTTGTGGTCATTATAACTAGTGTTAGTGGAGGTGATGCAGGTACATTGCTCCTACCTCCTTGCTGCCACTAGCAGCAGAAGCCTCATGCCTGGTAGAAAAGAGCGTGCATCTAAGTTTGGGGCAGGGGAAACTTACAGCTTTCCCTCTGCCCCCTCTAATTTCCCTGCTAGAAGACCTGGCACCTGCCTTTCCAACATGCTTCATATTTGCTGTGGAAAATGTGTGTCTGTGTGTGTTTATGTGTAGTGCTTTCTTGCACAGTGGTGAGACATTGCCAGGGAAAGCACAGCTTTCCTTTTGTTTAGGGGGGAAAAAAAAACAAGAACAAAAAGCAGGATTTTTGGGGAAGAAAGAGTTGAAAGGGATAACAATAGGGAGGGTAGGCAAGGGTAAGTGTGAAATGTTTGGCTACAACTTGGTAGGAAGGGACTACCAAACTGCAAGCTTCCAGATGCTGCTCTCTGCTGTTGCTCATGCTGCAAACACAGACACAGCTGAGAACTGGCAGAGAGGAGTTCACACACAGAGCCTTATATGTTGTTTCTCCATTCCTACCCCAGAGCACTGGGATTGGAAGGGACCTCAGGGAGAGATCACAGAAACTGGCCAGCTACAGATGTCAATATAAGAGCAGGACTTCCTCTCCGCTTTCCTCTCCCTCTCCTTAGTTTCTGTCTTCCTGCAAGCTCAGCTCTGAAACCCTGAAATTTTCCGAACTTTTCTGAAACATTTGGGATGCCTTTGTTTAATTTCAGAGCTTTTTCTCCGTCTCCTGTTCTGATTTAGTGTTTTGGGTGCGGAAATGAGCCAAAACACCTCCAAAATGAAATGGATGCTGAAGCTTCACACAGCTCTACAAGTTAGCCCTGTCCACTCCCCAAGTGCCACTCCAGCCCCCTTTCCCTGCCAAATCTGTTGCTCTGCTTTCTGCTCCGTGTCCTATCTGCCACATACCACACACGGCCTGCTACGGGTTACCACCCCAGGATATAAAGTATCTCTAAGGCTCTAAGTTATTCTGGGACTGACATAATATTGGTTTCTGACTCAAACACATCTAGCAGAGACTGCTAGTCCTTAGTGTTGAGTTTTTGCTGAATCATGACCTATTTTTCATCTATACCTTTTCCTTTGCTTTTCCTTTTTTTTGTTAAAGGGCATTACTTTTGAGTTTCCAGTGATGATTTTCTCCAGACCTTTGGCTTTGTGGGGATATGATCACTTGGTAATGGAACTACTATGGAATTTTTTATTGCTATGAATTTTTAATTGTTTACCTTAATTTACAGGGCACAGAAAAGAGGGTGGCGGTTGTGTGCAAAATACCATGCTTGTGTTTTAAGCTAATTCCAGCTCAGCAGAAATCAAACCTGAAGAATATTTTCTTTAGCAAACTAACCCCCACATTAGCTTTTATATCTTCTTAACTACCATTCTTGTTTATGTGCTGGGCTCATACTTCAGTCTCTGCTTAAATAGTGCTTGTTCAGTGCAGTGAAATGCTGCATGACCTGGAGACAGCAAAAAACTTGTAGTTATGGTCCCTATTTTGGCTTTCAAATATATATTTACCTTCTCTTCTACTTCACTTAATAATCAGGTTGTTATCTAACCTGAAATGTTGATTCTATCTGGTTAGCAATTGAATACAAATTCTCTTGCACCAAGCTTGTTTTTCCTCATAAAACTCCTGATATTTCTAAAATGCTGTTAATGAAGTATCAGCAACCTATGTAAATTAGAGAAAGGAGTCTTTAAGAATTTCCTATGTCTGTGGGAATATATTTTCCCTTGATGGTAATGTGTGAATAATTACCATGCTTCTTCATTAGAACTTAAGATACATCTAATAATTGCAACCACTGATAGAATGCTCTTCAATTTAAAAGCATTGTACAGTCATTAACCATGCTATGCACATATGGAACAGCAAAGTATTACAACTCCCATTGTATATTGTATAGATGAGGAAGCTGAGGGTAAGTCCATGGTATAGGATAGACGTAGCTGTAAGGTAATTGTGTACAAGCTAGTTTGGTCTCAGAAGAAGTCTAGTTGCAATAGTACAGAGATTAGTATGGGGTCAGTTCTGAGAACTGGAATAAACTGAATCACATTGATCTCAAGCTAATGACAGTACCTTGGGACTCTCTACACTGTTCCACAGTATTTATTTATATATCTGTTTGATTTCTATTCTGTCCTCCCCAAAAACCTCAGGGTGGCTTACAACAAAAAGTAATAAAAACAGATAAAATTATGAACATGTACCTGAAGCCCAAATCTTAATCTTTATCTACTAAACAACTGCCCAGATAAAAAGGTTTTACACTGCTTCTGAAAGATGGCCAGGCTCCAGAGGGCCTTGGCTGAAGGGGAGTAGGGGGGAGCAGTTCTGAAGCTAAGAAGCAACTGGTGAGAACAACCTTCTATATGTCTTGGCCAAGTGAACTCGGGACACAGAGGGCGCATCTACATGTGACACCATATCACCGTAGCAATGCGCTATGGCAACATAGCATCAGCGGGCACAAACCATGATACCACGGCTACATTGCCGTAGCAATGCACTCCCTCGCTATAGAACATTGCTACAGCAATGTAGCAACTAAAAATAACCATGTGCTGCCAGCACAGTGCAGTACAGGCTGTTACTGCACCATCATTTAGAATTTCCAAAAAGAAGTACTAAATGACAGCACAGTAACCATGGCACCATACTTGTAGGAGACTATTCTCAGCTGACCATAGGGACTGCAATAAGGGAAGAGGTGGTCCCTCAGATACATAGGAACAAGGCTCTTTAGGACTTTTTAGGTCAAGACAAGCATCTTGCATTGCATCTAGGCAGCTACTGGAAGCCATTACAGACACTGGAGCACTGGGTTAATGTGCTCCCAGTGATCCACCCCATCAGAAGTTGGGCTGCCACATTCTTCACCAGCTGTAGCTTCCACCAAACAAGAAGTCTTCTAGTAAGTTGAGTTAGGAAAGTAGTGTGGGAATGGGTTGCAATCTGAAGATGAAAAAGGGAAGAGTAAAGACACGGATACACCTCTTCCACCGGTGACAACTATTGGTCCCTCAGTAGGTAGACTGAAGTTGAAGCTTACGAACACAGGCTCACAGGGTGCAGACAGAAGTGCAGCTCCCAGGTGGAAATCAGAATGATTACTGCAAAACAATCTGAGTTACAAGGTTATTCCAGATCAAACAGAACTTCGTTGTTGGTTCCAGGAGGAAGGGGAATCTAGCTGCAAGCTGGGAGCCTGTAGCCAGGTTCCCATAGCAATGGCCATAGCTCTGTGCCAGTGCTCGATGTTTTCAGAATGGGAGGAGGAAAGGCAGCAGAGGGAACTTGTTCTTTGGGCTCCCCAGCTGGTGCTGAAGGTTGGGGTGGGTGAATTGGACCTCAGGGGGGCTCCAATACACCCACCTCACCCTCCGGGGGGGGGGGGGGGGGGGCTGAAAAATCCCAAGACTGTACTCCCTCCATTCCCTTTCTCCCCTCCCATTCTGAAAACAGTGCAAGGCTGGGAGCTCCACAGACACAAGTTACAGAAGATGCTACACTTTTAAACATCTTTATTTGATACCTCATGCAATGAGAGGTCAGATTTTCACCCAATTGGCCATTTTTGAAGCTCTTTGCAACCATGCACTTGTGTTTGGCTACAGTTATAACTGCTTTCTGTGGTCAGGTTGGGCAAAAAGTGTCACTTCTGTCTGCACCTACAGATGAAGCATTTACTTTAATATGCTCATGCTGCATCAGGATATAGGGAGAATACAGCCTTTTCTTTAGTCTGTCTGGAACAGGTCTGCTTATGCTTGAAAGCTATATTCCTAACAAGGAAGCAGATGCTGCCCAATGAAAGAAGCTGATACAAACATCTTAGCCAAAATCGCAGCTAGAAGAATTGTTTTCTTTAGTAAAATGATAATTGACTCACAAGACATCTACTCACTCTCAGGCTAGGCTGCTATCTGATGTGAAGAGAGCTCCTTTTCTTTCTCAAAAAGGGTAAATAGAATCAGACTGAGACTCATGGGAACAAACTGAGGCTATCAAGACCATTACTTGTCCCTTGTGTTCTGACAGTTTGGTCCAAACACATAAGCTTAAGCTAGTTCTGAGATCTTGAAATCTTAGGCCCAGAACTCATGAGATGTACTCTCACCTTTCATAGATGAAAAAGAAAGTGAGGAATAAATACCCCGTATTAGAACTGTTAGCATCAATGACTTCTCAAAGTAGGAGCTAGCTTTAACCATGCTGTTGAATAAGAAGATTGAGCCTCCATCATTAATACAGAACACAGACTTAGAGTCGTGTGGAAATATTTGCAAAGGCAGGACCCTCAAAGGGAGAAAGCTGCAAAAAAATACCACTTTGCTGTTTTCATTTTCTGCCTTTGTCCTAATCTAAAGACTGTAGCTGTATAGTTCAAGAACTTTAATGCATTAAGACCAGATTGTTTCCAAGTGACTGCTCCAGAACCCACTTAGCTTTGTGCTCCAAAAAAGGTTGCAGATGGAAACCTATTGCAGTATCATTATGTTCACACTAATATGCAAGATTCACCTTTCATTAAAGCCCTCCTTCATCAAATGTACCTCTACCCTAACTGGTATTTGATGAAGTGCTAAATAGCAAATAAAAAGAAGAAAAGACAAAAGTAAGGAAAAGAGAACAAATAAATTAGCAGCAAAATGATAAAATAAATTCAGATCTGTTGCTGTTTTCAAAAAAAAGTGTGGAATCCTGAAGAAGGCAAAGAGTAAATTCTCACTGGGGCATTATTAAAATTACCTAAATTCTATTGGAATTTATATCAAAGTAAGAAACACATTAATATACCTAAGGAGGAAAGATAGCCGTAAACCTTATGTATTGTCCTAAGTGCTTAAAGAAACGTAATGGATACTTTCGGCCCTTTCCTATGTCAATGACTAAAAGTCAGGGAAATTAAGTGTGAAAACCTTCATTAATGTAACTTCAACACTACAGAGTTGAATAAAAATATAAATGCTTTATATTTCTGTGTTAAAATGGTTCTCTGGCATAAGATACTTTTTTTTGGTTGTACCATAAAATCCTGCATTTGAGCAATGTCATCAAATAATCACAGTTTTTTAATTCCTTGATTTTTAACAGTGGACCTTACCTTTCTGTTAATCAATCTTTTGTGCCTATTTACTTAACACCTCTTTATCTCACAATGAAAAAGGAAATCTTGTCCTAAATTTGAAGAAAATAGACTGAGAGGGAGTTATTGAGCTTGTCACAGGCTTTCTATTATTTATCTTTATTTTTGATGGGGAGTAGAAATAGGCCAAAAGATGAGCAACAAGAGACAAGTCATTACAAAATAGAAAAGAGGCTAGATAGATCACTCAGCTGGATACAGGCATTTCTTACACTGCATTTATTTATTTCTACTGGAGCTAGACTGGAGTGTTCCACTTTGAACTTGTAGAGGCATAAGAATATCTGGAAGGAGAAAAGATGCTCCAAGAGCTAATCATATTTCTTCAGATTTTGTTTCTGTAAGAAAACAAAGATAAGCAAACATGGACAGCAGATGTGCTGAGTAAAAAGAATTAACTCTGGCTGAAGCAGAAGGAGGAGCTATACTAAGGAGACCACAGGCTAAGACTGTTGACAGTTAGAGCCAGAGGCAACAATGGAAGTCACTGTTTGCTTTGCTTTGGTGAAATGAATCAAGGGCATTTACTAGTTTATAATTGTACTGGAAACATATTCAGCTTGTAAGAAGTCAGTATATTTTCACTCTTCCTATCATTCTTTGCTACAAACTAATGCGTGAGTGGTGAAGGACTCCCTAAAGCACTAAAATATTCCTGCATTTCAATGTGGAATTAATTAAGTGCATCTCTACTTAGCCCCTGATGACCATCTATTTATTTTTCCATTTAAAATAGTACTGTAACAAAATCATTATGAAGACACCCTGATCACTTTTCCAAATGTTATTCAGCCTTATAGGAACTGGATATAATATGAGACAGACAATTGATTTTGTTGCATTAACAAATGCCTAGAACAATCCCCAAGAGTCCTCAATGGAACACAGAGACTCAATGTCCAAACTCATGCTTGCTTCAATTTTATCGGTAGCTCAAGAACAGTAACCAAATGTAAACTTTAGCCTAACCTTGCTCTTTGAATTTGGGTGTTTCTAGGTTGCCTGCAACACCTCCTCTGGATACAGGAGAATCCTTGAATGGATTTCCACAGCCGTAGGTGATAGAAACATTAACCAAAAGTCTGCTGATTATACACAAGATAGAAAGGAATCTTCAATTCATTCTGAGTAATCTCTGTGCTACTCATAGAAGTAAACTGCAGTAATAACTTATTTTTGTTTCTACAATAAGCAGTTATGGTTCTGAATATAAACAGAAATCTGACATGTTGAGCAAGAATATATTATATTTACATAGGTCCTTTGTAGTTATTATATTTACATAAAATCATAAAAAATTAGAGTTGGAAGGTATCAGGAGTAGGTACAATATGGCCAGGGCCTGCTCCTGCCCAATGTCTTACTAGAATAAGCTGTTGGGGTACAGGATAGTTCCACCACCAATTTCCAGTGTTCTGCTCTTGCCTGACACCCCTTGGCGTTCTTCAATATTGGGAACTGGATTTGTGGTCTGGCGAATATCTGTGCTCGTCCTGTTGGAAGCTCCTCTTCATGGGGCTGTTCCTTTCCTTACACCCCACCATTACCACTTCCCTGTTGGTACTCATCTGGGCCTAGATCTTGTACTGGATTCAGTGCAGCCAAATATGCCAATGGCAGTTAACTGCTTGCCTTTCTAATAATGGATTCCATGAGTTTAAATCAATTCATTCAAGCTCTAGGCAATGCTCCTCAAATCAATTCATAGTTTCTAGGGTCGGAAGGGACCTGAGCAGATCATCTAGTCCGACCCCCTGCCATGGCAGGAAAGAGTACTGGGGTCAAACGACCCCAGCAAGATGTTCATCTAACCTTCTCTTAAACACCCCCAGGGTAGGAGCCTGCACCACTTCTCTTGGAAGTTGGTTCCAGACCCTAGCCGCCCTGACTGTGAAGTCGCGCCTCCTGATATCTAACCTAAACCTACCCTCTGCCAGCTTGTGACCGTTATTCCTGGTCACTCCTGGCGGTGCTCGGGGGAACAGTGACTCCCCCAATGCCTGCTGATCCCCCCTGACTAATTTATAATTCTTTGCTGGTACATCGGTTAATCAATTTAAATAAGTCCTTTTGGAGTTCTGGCAGGGCATTTGATGTGCCTGGTCAGGCAGCCTGTAGAGCCACCAGCAGGTGGGGGTCAGGGCTAAGGGGGCCAGGGGGCTGGCAGGTGTGGCTAGGCCTGGTCAAAGAAGTCACTTGATTGAAGAAAATCACCTGATTGGAAGAAGGCTAGGTTTAGCCAAGGTATAAGCCCAAACCATGAGAGCAGGTATGGCAGTAATATCTTGAGAGCTGGTGAAGGGACATCACCCAGCAGGAAGGCTACAGCTCCTGAATGCCAGCATAGAGAATGACATATGAAGGTTTGAGTAGGAACTAAGGGGATGGAGGAGGTTCCTGGGGACCCAGTGTGAGGTCCAGAGCCCTGAGAAGGGAGCTGAGCGCCTAGTGCCTGTTGAGAGGAAGGATCAGGACAAGCCCACAGAGGAGCTGTGTGCACAGGGGCTTTGTGAGAGGCCAGGAGGGGCCTGGATGAGCCCAGAGAAGGAAAGGGTTGCAGTGAGGAGAACCTATGGAGGGCTCCAAGTCCACAGAGAGAGAAAGAGAGAGTGATCTATAGAGGGGCCCAAGTGGGTGAACCACAGAGAGGAGAGGGCTGGTAGTTGGAGGACAGGCCCTGGGAACCTCGACTGGCCTATGCTGGGCCAGGGCCCAGGAGGGGCCAAAGTGTGAGAGAGTCCACTGCAAGAGATACCCAGAGCTGGGAGAGCCTGGAGTCTCAACTGGCCTGGAGGCAGAGCCAGGGCCTAGGAGAGGCACAAAGGTCCTTGTGAGGCTACAGCCAAGAGGGAGAGGTCAGGAAATCCCCTTTCAGTCTTCTCTTCTCCAAACTAAATAAACCCAGTTCCCTCAGCCTCTCCACATAAGCCATGTGCCCCAGCTTTCTCACCATTTTTGTTGCCCTCTGCCAGACTCTTTCCTATTTGTCCACATCCTTTCTGTAGTAGGTGGTCCAAAACTGAACATAGTACTCCAGACTTGGTCTCAACAGTGCTAAACAGAGGGAAATAATCACTTCCTTGGACCTGCTGGCAACACACCTACCAATCCAGCCCAGTATGCCATTACCTTCTTTGCAACAAGGGCACACTGCTAGCTCATATTCAGCTTATTGTCCACTGTAACCCCCAGGTCCTTTTCTGTGGAGCTGGTGCCCAGCCAGTCAGCTCCCAGCCTGTATCAATGCATGTGATTGTTCCGTCCTAAGTGCAGGATGTTGCACTTGTTCTTGTTGAACCTTATAAGATTGCTTTTGGCCCAATCCTCCAATTTCTCTGGGTCATTTTGAATACTAGTCCTACGCTCCAGCATATCTAATACCGCCCCCCCCTCAGTTTGGTGTCATCTGCAGACGTGCTGAGGGCTCACCTTAAGCCATCTTCCAGGTCACTGATGAAGACATTGAACAAAACTGGCCTCAGGACCGGCCCCTGGGACACTTTACTAGATACTGGCCGCCAACTAGACATTGAGCCTTTGATTACTACCCTATGAGCCCAATGCTCCAGCTAGTTTTCAGTCTACCTTACAGTCCATTCATTCAGCCCATACTTCCTTATCTTGCCTGGGAGAATGTTGTGGGAGACCATAGAAAAGGGCACTGTTTGCCCTTTTCTAAGCATCTTGGACTTCTCCTGATAGCCAGGAGTTTTCAAGGGTTATGGCCAGTGGCTCTTAAATCTCATCAGCCAACTCCCTCCACACCCTTAGGTGCATCCCATTTGGCCTCATGGACTTGTATATGTCCTGCTTTTCTAAATAGTCCCTAACCTGTTCTTTCACCACTATTGACTGCTCATCTTCTCCCCCAAACTGTGCTGCCCAATGCAGTAGTCTGGGAGCTGACCTTGCCTATGAAGAATGAGTCAAAAAAGACGTTGAGTACTTCATCCGGGACAGTTCAATGAGGTCCATCAGACACTTAACTAAAATCAACTCAACTCAGGTCTACAAGGTGGTTCAATCCACAATGCAGGCTGTTTCAATAGGAGTCCAAAATACAATTCACTTAAATCAATTCCAGCTAGTTTTCTAGGTGAACTCTCTGCTCGCCTTGGCTGGTCCTCTCTGAGGCCAGAAATACCCATCTTCATGCTCCCTCTGCCAATTCAAAGGGAGCACATGCTACAAAAATGCTGTGGCATGCTTCCTGCTCTGGCTGTGCTTCTCCCCACACCTGTGGTGAGTGTTCCTTGTTTGGATTTCCTGGGACTTTCTCCTCACCCTGCTCTTTTCCCCTCTCAAAAGGTACCTCAGGAGGTCATCTAGTTCAACCACTTGTTGAAAGTAAGACCATCCCTGAATATAACATCCAAGCCAGTTCCAGTCTTAAAAACCTCTAAGGATGGAGAGTCCATAACATCTATGGGTGCCAGCTCTTTACTACCCTCCTAGTGGGAGAGTTTTCCCTAATATCTAACCTAAACTTGTCTTGCTGCAACATGAGACAATTGCTCATTGTCCTGTTATCTGCCACCGCTAAGAACAGTCTAGCTCCATCCTCTTTGGAAACACCCTTCCAGTAGTTGAAGGCTGCTATTAAATCCCCCCTCAGTCTTCTCTTCTCAAGACTAAATAAGCCCAGTTCCCTCCTCCTAGATCATGTGTCCCAGCCTCCTAACCATTTTTGTTGCCTTCTACTGGACTCTCTCCAATTTGTCCACCTTCTTTTTGTAGTGGGGGACCCAAAACTGGACACAGTACTCCAGATGTGATCTTACCAGTGCTGAATAGAATGAAAGAATTGCTTCCCTTGATCTGTTGGCAACACTCCTACTAATGCAGCCCAGTATGCCATTAGCTTTCTTTGCAACAAGGGCACACTGTTGGCTCATATTTAAGAACCTACCAAATCTGCAGTAGCAGTGGGATGAATGGTAGCTCCTTTAATTTTGCAGAGTACCCTACAGACCTCCCCACCACTGATTGGTGGATGGGCCCTACCACTTGCTGGCCCTCCCACTCCCCGTTAACTTCTGATTGATGGAAAGGTAAAAAATGCAGTTTTAAATATAGTGTTGTTTCTACCTCCCACTGCTGATTGGCTGAGGGTCCCTAATTGCCCCACTATTTTCTGCTGACTGGCAGGGAGACAAAAATGGTACCATATTTAAAACTATGATTTTCACTTCCCTGCTGATCAGAAGCAAGCAGGCATCAGTGAGCAGCAGGGAGGGCACACAGGGGAACCTGAAAGATTTAAGGAGCCACCATACACCCAGCTTCCACTGCAAATTTGGTAGGTCTCTATTCAAATTAATCTTATTGTCCACTGTAACCCCCAGGTCCTTTTCTGCAAAGCTGCTGCTTAGCCAGTCAGCCCCCAGCCTGTACTTGTGCATGGGATTGTCCTGTCCTAAGTACAGGACTTTGGACTTGTCCTTATTGAGCTTCATGTGTGCATCCAGATGAGCCCAGACATGCAGTATGCTGCATTGGAGTGCCACACACCACACACGCCACACATGAAAGCACTCCCTGCAGTGCTACTTTTCAGTGCAGAGGGGGGGTTTGACCCCAGGAGATCCCACGGTCAAAAAACCCATGCCTAAAAAAAGTGAGGTGGTACACATTGTGGCAGCATGTGCCCCGCAAAACCAGAGCCTGGCTGACCAGAGTCATACTCTGGCTGCTGGCCAGGCTTCCTCCTGCAGGCTCACTGTGGCTGCAGCTCCAGCAGGCCCCCAGGACCCCAGGTAAGGTTGCTGAGGCCAGCACAGTTACTGGCCCCAGCCTCCCCTAACCCACCTGAGGTAACAGTAAGTTGCAATCTCCAATGCACCAAGTCAGAACCTGGGTGGAAGCCTTGACAGTGAGCAGTCCTGCCTGAACAGACATCTCATAGATCCAAGCAGAGGAAGAGGTTGCATTATCAGTGGCTCTGGTATTGTGATATCCACCATCAATTTCTCCGGAACTCATAATCTGCCAACTATTTCTTCCTGCCCTTCTTTCCAAGCAGACCTTCCCTAGCAAACTCCTTTGTAAACTGGCCTGTTCCTGCTCCTTAGTCCCAAAGTGTTCCCTTTTCCCTGCTTCCTCTCACCAAGCTTACAGTGAAGGAAGGAGGATGGTGAGAGTTTCCAGGCAGACTGCCTAATGAACTTTCCTCTGTAATCACTCAGCTAGCAGCACTCCCAGCTGCTCAGAGCACACTCCCAAACACACAGCCCACCAAACAAATGCTCAGCAAGCCAAACACAGTGAGCCTTGGCTCACTTACCTTCATGAAACAGGGTCTGGTGCCTCTTCCTCTTTCCCCTTCCTCTTCTTGCTCCCAATGAGCCACTTACAAACTTCCCTGTTTGCTGCCCCTGTTCCCTTGTGGAGAACTAGCTTTGTATCCTTCTAATTTCAGAACTACAAAGCATAGTAAACAATTAGGAAAATTATAAATATAATTTGGTGGCTATAACTCTCTCCCCTTATTTTTTAAAAGGCACAGCAAAATCCTTGTTATCCAGCATGAGTAGGGAATGGGGGGTGCCAGTAACCTAAAAGTGCTGATTACCTGAGGCACAGGGTTTCTGGCTGGACACGGTGGGTGGGGGGTGGCAGATGCATATGGGGTGGTGGGGTGACTGGAGCTGCTGCCCAGGGGCACAGGGCTCCCAGCTCTGACCCCGGGCAGGGCAGGAGGAGCCACAGGAATCACTCCCAGGATGGGCGGCTCCCAACTGCACCCCGGTGGCTCTCGCTGTGGCCCTGCCTGGGGTGCTGGGAGCTGGGAGCTCTACCGGGAGGCAGGTGGGAGAGCCTAGCCCCTCTCCCTGTGGTAGGTGCTGCACCCAGGTGCTCTGCATGGACATGCAGGGCTGGAGCCACTGTCTGGGGGTGCAAGGCTCCCAACTCTGACCCCAGGCGGGGTGGGAAGTGCTGGTGTTGGGATTGCTCCCGCCCCCCGCATCCAACTGTGCACCACTCCCCACTTCTGCCAAACACCAGGGCAGCCCAGCCACAGCCCAGCCCAGCCACAGTGGGGGGAGAGCCAGGGAGGAAAGCCAAGGAAGAAAGTGGCACAGCAGGCAGGGAAGCAGCAGGGTGCAGTGCCCTGGGCATCCCACTGCTGAAATTCTGGTTAATGGAGTATTCTGGTTAGTAAAATCCTGGATAACAGGGTTTTTACCATATGTGGGGTTTTTTAGGTGATTGATTCTCCACCCCCTCCCCCAACCAAAATTGCTTTTGCCAATTAGACATGAACAATGTATATCATTGGTGATTATTTCTGAGTTCTACTGAAATGCTTTCCTTATTCAAGGAGCAGATCATCAGTTGGGGAACACTGTCACAGCTCTGGTGAGGATGTTTGAATATCAGGTAAAACTCAGTGTTGATCTATATAGTAACATAATCAAAATGTCTTTAAATAGCAGCATAAATCAGCAATTCCTAAATTGAGCCAATTTTTAAAACTATATCCATATGTCCACAAAGTGGTTTCTTTTTTACTGCATTCTTAATAAATCAAGGACACAGTTTAAAAACTTTTTTTGAAGAAAAACGTTTTCAATAAAATAGTGCTGGATACAATATTGGGTTCAAATTTATTATCCCTAGAAGACTCATAACTATATGAACATAGTACTGTTAAATAATGTCTTCCTTCTCATAAAGTATATATTTTCCAGCTGGATGCAACTTAACATAGTTTGATATTTATGCTCCTGTAGTACTGAAGTGCAGATGGACATAAAATTTGCCTTGGAGCCCGGGAAAAAAAATAAAGAAATCTCCAGGTGGCTTTTTTCTACCACAGCAGTCACATACAATTCAAGTATATGCTTCAGAGAATTTCATTCTTCTAAAGAAATGGTGTCAGCAAAAATATGTAGCTGTTTCATAAGTATTTTAAACATTTTAATCATGTTGAAACAAGGAAGTCTATATCTCGCTGATGAGGGGTAATGGGATGGATCATGTCACCAGCACAATAGCTTTGAGTACTTGAAATTGTTGGATTGTCTCAGGATTGAGGCTCCCTTGGTGGTAGCTCTACTTGGGTCAATTCTTTACTAATGAGGTCAAGTCCTGAACATTTGGGACTCCAAATGTGCTGACATTTGGGGGCCTTATACACAAAACACACACATCATTGGTAGCCTAAGTGATCTCCTCCTCTTCCACAGCTGGGCAACTCAGTGGGAAAGCTGCACTGCAGTATTATTGCCTGCAGGGAGGTATCTCACTTTCCAGATCCTGGGAGTTATTTCTACGAACTCCTGGAATCTCTGAAAAGTGAAATATCTCCCTGCAGGGCAAGAAACGATTGTAATGCAGAGAATTCTGTTTCATCTGGTTTTATTGGAGAAATCACTTGCTATATCTTTTCTGTGCAACTAAAATCAGTAGTCCGTAAATGCTTCTTACTTGGGGACACAGTCAAAGGTGATGAGCCTTTGCAGCTACAAAAGGGGAAATGGGATCATGTACAGTGCACAAGGTATAATTTACAGAACCAGATTATACTACAAAGGTATAATATTCCACTGTTTCCATTGCATGACAAATACTACCTTCAATTACACAGGCAGCACATTATTACAAAAATCCTCTCACTAACCTGTAATCTTATTATTTTAATCCTTTTATTTAACATCAGGCATATCTTTTTTTCCCCTCAGTGTGGTTTCCCTTAACATAATCTATACCTATTATATTAAATTCAGTGAAAGAACAACTTTCTACTTTTGCCATAGTTTTCCTGTGCCCTACTAAGCTATTCTAGCCCAGTAATGCTGAAGCTTGAGCATAGTTTGGAATTCAGGATTCCATTTTGTAAGGAGATTTCAAATTATGTACAGAACTGTACCTCAAGCTACAACAGTAATTTTTTTCCCTTGAGGCAAGCATTCCCCAGTGTTGATGGATATAGCACTGAAATATATCTTAGACACAGATGGTTTATTTTACTGAAACATTTTCTGTTGCATGACACTGGCCACACTCTTTCTGATTATCAATCCCACATTAATAGTTGCTACATTCATATTGACAAAAACATTGGACAGCTTATTCTGCACAAAGGCTGTACTCAGAACTTGAGATATTTTTATCACCATTATTCATTCAAAGTCACTGTTGTTCCTAGATGCTCCAAGCAGGAAAGCCCCATTGCATTAGCCTCTTTATGAATAAATAGGAAAAGCCAAACAGCTTATAATTAAAGGCTCTGCTCCTCTGAAAACATATGTACTTACAGCGTGTGGGGTGCCACTGATGTCAGACTTTGTAAACAAAATACTTGTTCAATTGCAAAGTGAGTTTATATAAATATGATAAAGATACTTGCTTATAAGTTGACAAAAACTTACCTCAACCTGCATTTTAAGCATCTATATTTAAAATTGAATGAATCTTGGGATTTGGCCGCCAATGTCAAATCATAATCAGTTCACAAATGCTTATTATTTGGGAATATCCAGTAACAGAATAGTGCTGACACATAGTACTGAACCAGGTAAATAGGGTTAATGGACTGAACATGTCCTTTGCTCCCAAGGCCTGTTTGTTTCATATCCTCACAAGAACAAAAAGATAACATAAAACATCATCAATACCAGACAACTTTGTCAAATGTTAAGTCATTTTCCATCCACCTCTGCTGGAATAAAGCACATTAAAAAGCCAGTTCTCAAGAAGAAAAAAAGTTTATTATGCAGTTTCAAGAAAATAACATATTTTCTTGCAGATAGCATACCCTGAGATATACGATGCACCCTGGTTTTGGAAGGCAGTAAGAAGAAAAAGGATCTTACCTTGTAATACAGGTAAGTAACTGAGATCTGGGGTCACCAGGTCTAGGGCTGTGTGTCAGATCTGACCCTACATGCCAGGTCTGGGGCTACAAACCAGGTCCAGCTGCGGACTGACACTACATGCCAGCCCAATCTGGCACACCAGACTATGCCATCAAGCTCCAGGGCTCCGGAAATTTGGTGGTAAGGGAGCAGTGGCAGAGTTACCATAATTGCCATGGCTCCCAGAGTCGCTGCAATGAATGCTGCCACAGGTCTTCCACCACCAGTTTTCCAGACCTTGAAGGATCGATTTTTCTCACTTACAATGCATACCCCAATTTCTCCCAGCTGGTGTCTTGCAGAAAAATATACATGTTGTATGCAAAAAAAAAAAAAGGGTGAAACTCAATGCACAGAAGCTTCACAGAATTTGTTAAAGTTTACAGAGTACAAGTCTCATAAATTCATCTAAAGTAGCCACTTTTATAGTATCTACTGCTTATACCAAAAACCCAATGATAATCTTGACAAATATAAGATATAACATTCTGAATGTATTAATAATTCTTCTTACACAACTATACAATCTCTCATCTACTTCCTGTGAACAAATTTATTATGTAGCTATTTTTGGAAATATTGCCCTACTGAAATGAGTGCAGTAGGGTATAAAAACATCCTCCTTTCTGCTTGTTGCTTTACTGAGAGCTTCATAAAACAAATGAATAAAGCATTGTCATGAACACTTCTAAGCCTGCCAACGCCTAAGTGTCACCCACACATCTGTGAAAGCTATTGTGATGTGGGATTCCCTGACTTAGCATAAACAAAATTTCCTATTACCTTATTTTCATGCTTCAGCAATTCTCATGTTAATAATTTATAGGAAAAGTGAGATAACACCATGTCTGTGTGGAATAAAGGCAAAATTAGGAATGGTTCTGAGGTATACTTCGAAATTGCCTAAAATATTAATGCATACAGCTCTTCATATCTATGGGCATGGATGCAGACAGCATGGTAAGTCAGAAAGAAATAATAATATGCACTTGAGTAGAGCGTTCCATCCAGGGTCTCAAATCACTTTTCAAACATTAATGACATTTCAAATATTACTTCACAACACTCCTGTGAGCCAAGTTAGTATTAAAGGAACCCCGGGCAAAAAGAGGTTGAATGGCTTCTGAGAGGATACATAGGAACCCTCTGGCACAGTTTGGAAGAGACTCCTGAGAGCATGGGAACACAAACAAGTTACCATGAAATGAAGGAGGGTTGGGATTTACAGCACTGGCAATTACTCTGCAGTAACTGCTCATGTGGACATTCTTACCCCAAAGTAAATGAAAACTAACCTGCAGCAGTTTATCCTTCTTTCATTTAGGGGTTAAGGTAATGCAGGTTAGGTGTTTTTTTATTGTGGGATAAGGGCAAGATGTTGAGATAGAAATTTAAAAAGCTGAAGTAACCCATGTAGAGCTGATTTTGGAGTGGAGGATATTCATCCTGAAAGAAAGGGATCTGACTTCAGCAGCCAAACACTTCCACATTTTTCAGCGTCCAAAGTAGAGGACCTCTCACCAGTATACCTATCCAGCATGGCTTCAGGTGAAGCAAGCCAGGCACTAAATCTTATTATTATTTACCTTTCAGGACCAGGAAGACTTTAGGATAAATTTCTTTTTTAAATTTCCTAAACTTAATTGGAACTGGGGCCTAAAGAAGAACCTTAACAAAACCAGCAGGAACTCTGACAGAGCTCAAAACACAAAAAGTCTGCCCCGAGGGAATGTAATGCTTAAGGTGTACAGGTAAGAGGAGGTGTGGGTGGGGTTGAAGAGTGGTGGAGGAAGGGGGACAGGAGGAGGAATTATTTTCACAAATTAAAAACAATTTCTTAAATATATGTTAGAGAAATGAACTCACAGAACCCTTGCAACAACTGTTATGGCAGGTGAATCATAAGGGGAAAAAAAGCACAGTGAGAACTGATAGATTTGACAGTAGGTACACTTTTCAAAACTACCTTATTGTCTTAGGAGACTTTGTGAATTAGGAATTTAAGACCCTGTATCCCACTGATTTTCAATGGGTCTTTGCACTATCTTAATGCAAAAAGGTACTTGGGTTCCAGAGCTAGTGCATCAAGACTTCACAGCATAAATTTCTTTAAGAACCTTTGCACATTAACTTCCTAAATTGCTTTAGCCCTTATCAGATTCCCCACAGGTCAATAATGTATTACTTATTCCAACATTTTCCTATTCAGATCATGATAGAGATTCTCTAATATTCTCTCCTCTTCCTGACACATAATGCTCTGCAAACCACACTGGATGCTTTGGATTCACTGCTGGTCATCAAATCATGGTTTGAGAACTTCTCCTTAGGAATTACAAAAAGGAGTGACTATTGTTAATTTAAAAAACCATAATAAATATAATATTAATTGGTCTAATAAAAGATATCACCTCTACCCAAAGAGTTTTGTCTGCCTATACCCCTAGACCAATGCACCTATAACTAACATCCCTGATAATAAATATAATGTTATTATATATTCTTGTCAGCCTTGCACACACGGAACTGATAGCACAGTTTGAGGATCAGTTTGTCTTTCCATCAAAAGATGGATAAAAGGTTTTCTCCTTCCAAATAAGGAGAGAGTACATCTGGAAGCATCTACACATGCAATTAATGCACATGAATAAACTCTGAAGATTATTGCTCCAAATTTGTTTGCTCCCAGGCATGCCATTTGAATGTATGCCTGGGAGCAAAAAACTCCAGGGCATGTTGTACCAGAATGTGGAGCCATGTTAGAGCAGCCCGGGCTAGCAAAGGACCCAGGGGGACAGCCAGCCAACCCAGGGCTGCTCCAACTGGGCTCCATGTGCTGCGGAGAGACTGGCTGAGGCATGAGAGTGCTTCAGCATGGGGCCTGCCTGCTGGCTAGCCCCGCCCTGAAGCACCCTGTGCCCCAGCCAGGCAGGGAAGCAGCAACATGTATACTGCTACACTCACACAAAAAACCCTCCATAGCAGGTTAGGTTTTGTATTTACAATTCCTAACGTGCTGCAGAGTTTATTACTTTCATTCACCCTAACAGGGTGCACGTGTAGACACTGAGACATTCACTGTGCAATTAATTAGTCAACTGCACAGTAAATATCTCATATAGATGTACCCTCTGCATATTTCTCATAATTGACAGAATAAGCCAAGGTCATTGTGGCAGAGACACCACCATGAAACAAAACTTACCTCTGGCTCTGGGATGGAGAGAAAAGCAGCAGCCAACAGACTGCTGCCAAAGTGTGGTGGCAGCGACGCCACAGACAGCAGGCAAGCCAAACCACTGCAGGAGTGAGGAGGAAAGCAGCAACAGCAGTCACAATCCCCAGAACCAGCATGGGCAGGTTTTGTGGCTGCATGCCAACACCAGTTTGTCAGTCAGCCCTTAGAGCAGGAGATAAAAACCACACTGACACACATTCATGGAGGACCGGAATTGAGAGAGCCCAGGGTGGCATGAGATGGATGAATGCCCTGGAAGGAGCGAGTGGTGGCACCCCTGAGAAGTAGGATGCCTTGATAAGGCTGCCTCAGAGGAGCCAGAATACGTACCTCTCTCAAGACCACGGATCCTGTATGATGCTGGGAGAGACTGGGAAAGTGGTGAGCCTATAGAGAGAAAAAAAGAAGAAAGGATATGGAAGCTGTGAGTAGCCCCTGGAGGGGGGAAAGAGAGTGCCCTGAGAGAAGATACCCCAGGGAGAACGCCATAAGGAGTCAGGCCAATGCAAAGCCTACAAAAGGATGATACACCATCCAAATTGGGACTAAGATCAGATAAGAGCCAAAGACCCACCCGTTACAGGTTCACCTTGCTTTAGCCTTGGCCAGACTAACATCATCACTGGTTGGTACAAAGCGAGGTGTAGGGGAGGCAGAGCCCTCAGATGAAGACCTAAGCAAGTGACTGAAGAGAACTTGATTAGTGAACTTCTTTCCAGGAATAATCCATACCAACAAAGATATAGCAGGCGAGAACCCCTGGGGACCCTTTTAGGAAAACTCACTGGAAGGCAAGCTGTTGACCCAAAAGGAGGCAGCTGTGTCCAAGCAGCCCGAAAAGGCAAAGCGTTGCAGTGAACGTCATGGGTGATTACAGTCATATCCTAAAGATTTTTTTAGAAATCATGTCATCTAATAATTTACTTTGGTTATACTATCTTAATACCAGCATAATCATTTCCTTTTCGGTTTTGCTCTGTATCAAGGTTCTTAAATTTTCACTACACTGAATAAAGCCTCACTTTGTTAGCTTAGGAAATAGCTAAGGAAAAAATGTACTCATTAAGATCTTCTTATAAATCCAGACTGAGATAATTGTGGAACACGTTATCATATTAGCAATGTACACATTAGAAAAATGTAACAATATAACTATATAAATAATACTACTAGGCTTTTAATTAATTTAAGTATTGTTATCCTCTCAAATAGTATTCAAAACAGAGAATATTTTAGTCATAAAAAATTGTACATTAAAAGCTAAACTACCAATACATTTTAATTTACTAATATTTCCATTTAAAAAAAAATTGAATGACCCACAATATAACCCCAGACACAGATTTGCAGATTTGCCTCCAGTGTTCCTAGTTTGTTCAAGTTTATGTTAACAACTTTCACTGCCAAGGAAGTAATTGAAATACATTTAAATTACTTTATGCAAATACCATTCTGTAGTTTTGAAGACAGTTTAAATCATGATATGGTAAATCTATTCTCATATGTATCACAGGCTAGTTATTAGACTTTAAAAAGAAAAAAGAGGGTTTGCTAGTGTGTGCGCATGTCTTCATGAAATGCTACAGTGATGTAGCTCATTGTTACAGTGACATAGCGTCTAAAAATAACTGCGCACCGCCCGGACTGCACAGTACCAGCAGCTACTGCACAGTCATTTAGTACTTGCTTTAGCAAGTATTTTCAGTACTAAATGATTGTGCAGTACCAAATGCACAGTCAGGGACACATGTAAATGTGCCTTGTGTGTATTTCATGATCTTATCAAGATATTCCAATTTCCTATATATATGTAAAATGGAATGGAACAGCCCCATAGTTTTTAGTAAAAAGTGCCTTTGATGTGCTAGCCACATGGTTTTGCGGAGTGACATCATTACCATGTATTTTTTTTCTTCATTGCAAACCTAGAGAATTTGTAGAAGGCCAGGAATAAGGTCCTGCAATGAATAAGTTAAAGATAGAAGGGAAAAGCCAGATTCAATCCCTCTGTTGCATCTTTTTCAAGTTCCTCCTTTGTTACTGGCTGTATTGCCAACTCATATTTGCATCATATATGCAGAAATCTCACCACGTGTTCAGATGATTTTTAATGAGATTTTAAAAAAATCAAAGCACAAAAACAGAAGGTACATTTATCATTTTCTAAGGCAACATTTTTCCTTTTTCCACTTCAAATGGAATTTTCTAGAACAAGAAAACAGGGCAGGACAATATAGGGAGCAGAAATATTTACACACAAAGCAGATAGAAAATTTAGAAGCAAACTTGCATTGCAATACAGCAGTAAAAATATCTTTAGGCCACACTGAACTGTGGGGTGTTTACACTGAGGTGTTGCCTAGAGTGACTTCACCTTAGTGCAACACAAGCTCAGTAAGACAGATCAGACATAATCCTGATTTGGAGTGATGTCACTTTGAGCCACATAATAAGAGCTTAAAACCAATTCTGGTGCTAATGCGCAGACAATCCAGGAGTTAAGAGCTCCTGGAGCCTCCCAAAATTACCATGTAAAAAGACCAACAGTGCAACACAAGATTATTGAAGGCAAAATCGGCAAATTCACAAACAAAACATTTCTTCTCAGCATCACTGAAGAGACTACACCTGTAATATTGTATGCAATTCTTGTAGCCAAAGAGTCATCAACAATTTGGAGGGAATTCAAAAGAGCAACAAAAATTACTAAAGCCTTGGAGGCATTTATATATATATTTAAAAAAACCCCAACCCCTCCCCCCCATCAAATATTCAATTTTGTATGATTTTGTTAAAGGACAGATGAGGGAGACATATCAACTGTTGCACATGTTCTGGAAAGTTTTAAATACCAAGGAAAAAGAAAACGGGTAGTATATAAACAGGTAATAATAAAATACATGTAAGAAAATTTACATTTAAACTGGATATCAGGAAGTCATTCAGAGCAGTGGGGTGAGGAGTTCAACTTAAAGTCCAATTGAAACTGCAATTTAAATCTGTCAGTGTTCAGTGCTCAAATCTCTGAAAATGAGACTTTTATGGTATTTGAAAATTTTCATTAAAGTCAATTAGATGCCAAAATGGTGGGAAATGTGTTGCTCTCATCATTGAAATCTATACCAAAGAAGCCACTCAAGAACATATTGTAGAGAACACTCTAAAGAGTATCAAGAAGTTACTGTGCTCTCAGGGTTTTGTCAAGTGGCTCCACAATCTATTGTCCATTTTGACTCACAAGCATATTGGAGACCGGTTTATAGTGACAAACTCTGAGTACACATATTCACAACCTCTGCTCTCCTGTATGGCACCTTATTTTTTTCTTATCTTCTTTACAGCCCTCTGGTTAACACATGTAACTCCAAACTAACAACACAAATGTTCAGGAGAAACTCAGAAAAGCTTCTTTACCTACCTACTCTAAAAGGGATCTGCTTAATCAGGGCATACTTACTGATGCTACTAAATTAAGAGCTAAAACCCAAAGACTTAATTTGTTAATATGCAGAAACCTCCTACCAAAAAAGCCTGATGACAACCATCCAACATAAGAGGAAAAAGTAGAATCACCTATCTCAAGAGCCACCTCACAGCCAGCATACAAGCAACACAGGAGAAAATCAAAATAGGTTAATAATGTTGGTATTCTGGGTAGAACTATCATAACACTCCCTATTCCACTCTGAAATATCCATAATTTCCTAAGCCCTGATCATCTCTCTGGTTAAACAACATGACAAGTCACTAATATGTGGAGAATTGTTAGAATTCTTCCACAGACTTTGCCTGAGATACTTCCATAACCAGGACAGAACCACTTCCAGCCACCTTCCTGCCACAACAGATAAGATCAACAAACAAATCTGACTTGACATCCACACATTGGACTGCTACAGGGGTTTTCAACCTTTTTAAATAAGTGTACCCCCTTTTAGTAAGTGTACCACCCAGGGGGTGACAAGCAGCTGGGTGCAGAGCGGGGGGGAGGGGCAGGAGAGGAGGGGCTAGTGGTCGAATGTGGAGCAGGGATATGGTGAGTGGCAGCAGCACAGCATCTGTGCGGCCCTGCTTTTGCCCTGTCCTGGCTCTGCCCCTGTGAAGCAGTGGTGCAGGGTGGTTGTGCTCTCTTTCCACCCCCCACAAGGAACCTTTCAAAGTACCCCCAGGGGTACACGTACCTCCTGTTGACAACCCCTGGGCTACTACATTGACAGTTTTGGGAAGAAAGATAACAGTTCAATTCTCAACAAAAGCCACCATAACCTCTTTCCATAACAGAGAAAAAAGTCAGATAGTCCCTAAGATCAAAATGAGAAGCCATCAAACCAGCAGACAAAAGAAAAGTTATAGTCTTAGTCAACCATCAAGACTGTATCAAAGAGACTACCAGAAAATTCAGACACTAGCTACTGTGAAAAGACTTTAGGAGGATGCAATACAAGTAATGACTCTTTGAACTGTAGAACATTATCAAATGCTTTCTATATCAGCTTCAGGAAAAACTGCTTGCATGAATCACTCATGCTCCCACCCCAAGAGCATTGTACATGCTCCCCAAGATTCAGAAACAAGGTAACCCAGGCAGAAGCATCATATCCAACTGCAGTACCCTCACTTAAGAGCTATCAAGGTTCATAAAAACCACCTGTCATTCAAAAAATGAATTTTCTGCAAGACATAACAGACTTCCTCAATAATAACTGGAATATCAACCACCTCCCTGAGAAGGTCATAACTGCAACCATGGGATGTCAATAGCCTGTATATAAATATTCCATACCATGAAGATACAGCTGCCTGCCTGAAATACCAAAACCCCCCCAACCAAACACCCCCCCCCAAAAAAATACAAAAAAACCCCAGATTGCACTTAGATTTGCTAATCACAACATACTGAACAAATCGTCCACTTAATCTCTCACCCACAACTGCTCCACTTTTAGCTGACACTTCCTAAAAGAGATCTAACTATCGGTGTATACTACAGACCACCAAAACACGGGGAGGAACTTAACCTGGAGTTCACCCGAAAATTAACTGAGCCTGCATGTGCATGTGACGTGATCATCATGGGAGATTTCAGTTATCCAGACATCTCCTGGGAGGAACACTCGGCCAAATTGGATTGGTCGCAATCCATGCTGACCTGTGTTGAGGAGCTCTTCCTGACTCAGGAGGTGCATGGCCAACCGGAGGTGACACTCTGCTAGACTTGGTCTTGCCCAAAAGAGATGACCTCGTGATCAACTTAAATATAGAGAGAAGTTTGGGCAACATCGACCATGAAACCATCATGTTCACTGTCCAACATAAGGCAGACAAATCAGATAGCAGGATAGAAGTCTTGGACTTCAAAAATGCAAATTTCAACAAGCTTATGTCACTAGTAGGGCAAGTGCTGAAGGACCAGGGACTGATTGTGAAAGAAGTACATGAAGAGTGGTTGTTCCTTAAGGACACAATCCTTGAAACACAAAGGATGTCTATTTCCATGTGGAGAAAAGGTAACAGAAGGGCTGGGAAGCCCTCTTGCCTAAACAGGGAAATCACGTCCTCTTAAAAAAGAAGAAAGAGGCTTATAAACAATGGAAACTCAGGGTGGGCCCCAAGGAGGACTATTCCACAATGGTCCACATTTGCAGGGAACAGATAAGACAGGCTAAAGCAGTGACCAAAATTAGATTAGCAATGGGAATCAAGGACAACAAGAAGTCCTTCCTTAGGTACATAGGGAACAGGAGGAAAGCAAATGGGAGTGTTGGCCCATTGTTCAACAGCTCAGTACCCAGGAGAAAGCTGAACTCCTGTGTGGCTACTTTGCCTCAATCTTTCACCAGACCAAGGGGAAAACCATGCCATGTAGAGTAAAGGATGAGCATGGTACAAATAATTGCCTTCCTACTATTGCCATAGAATTGGTAAGACCAACTAAAAAAAAATAGACACATACAAGTCAGTGGGATCAGATGATCTTCATCCAAGAGTGCTGAAGGAGCTGGCCAAAGTCATTGTGGCACCCCTGGTGAAACTCCTCCACAACTTGTGGCACTCTGGAGAAGTCCTGAGGACTGGAAGAAAGGCAGGAGGGAGGACCCGGGTAACTATAGATCAATCAGCTTAATTTCCATCCTAGGGAAAATCCTAGAAAAGTTCATCAAGGAACCCCTTACCCTTCATGAGCTATGTGGAAAAGAATTTGCTAGAAAACTACACCACTAAAACTGTAATATACCTGTTGTACACTATGAGAAGGGAGGCAATGCATCCCAAACTCCTGCCTGACACACCCCGATACTCATAGCAGTAGGGAAGATGAATGGCAGCTGGGGAGAAATGCAGGTGCAGGCTCGGCAGTTCCAGAACTGCCTGAGCCTGCAAATCAGTGAGTACTGGGGGCATGGCTCTGGAGGGGCACAGGCTGCTCAAAAAGCAGCCAGGGACACAACCAGAGTGGCGCTGGGGAGAGGAGAGCAGAACGCTGGCTGGGAGATGCTGGCCATGGAGCCAGGCAGCACCAGTCCCAAATGCGGAGAAAAACAACTGAGTATCTACCGGAGGACCCCAGCAGACAAGACAAGGAGCCTAAGCCCCAAGAATGGAGGGATGCCAGGGAGCTCCATCAGGGGGGAAGCAGTCTCCTGGGATGCCCAGGAGTGGAGCTGCAGCCACACCAGGGAGCACAGGTATTGTGGCGGGGAGTGATGACAAGGGACTGCTGGCACCCTTGGGCAGCATGGCAAAGAGGGAAATGCAGGAAGCTATGGAGTGACAAGCGACACCGGTTGGTGGGACCCCAAAAGCCCAGCCGTAGGTCAGATGGGCCAAAAGGGGGAAGGGATGTAGACCCACAGGGGGCTTGCCCAAGAGGGCCAGCAGATGCCTGGCACCAGATGGCTGATCTATCTGAATGCCCATTAGGCAGAAAGGATGGCAGAGTCCTCAGCAAGACTGTGGGCACCAGGGAGACAAGATCCCAGGAGCCTGTCAGTGGATGCCGACTTCTTAAGTTTAGTTTTGATCTAAGCTGCAGTTAACCCCAGACTGGGGTTTGTTTAGTTGCTCAGGCCTCAGTCCAAAGGTGAAGGATGACTTGGGAGGAGGGACGGCCAGGAAGACCTAACCCTTGGAGGTGGACGAAGTGGATGTGATGGGATCATCCCAATGCAAGACCTGGAGAGAGCAGAGTCCATCCCTGACTGTGGATGTGGTGAGGGTGAGGTAAAGGGAAGGTTGAAGAAAGCCCAGGATCAAGATCTTCTCAGGTCACCTACAGGAAACTGCCTCCCAGGAGAACACAACAAACATCAAAGATGTGGGAGGTGAGTAGGAGCAGTACCTGAACCATTTAGGTGGCACCGAATCCAGATCTCACCCTGCCATTGCTGGGAGCAAGGCACCAACCAAAAAGGGGCCAAAGCCCTATAACACTTACCAGCGACATACACAAATGAGGTTGTTTTTATCTTTTGGACTGAACACCTCAACTCACTTATTGGCTTCTACCATAGGCTCAGCAACTACCACCTTTAGATCAAATTCTCTCTGGAATATTCCTACACTAACATCAGCTTTCTATATTACTACTCACACCCAGGATGGCACCCTACAAACCACTGTGTAAAAAAAGCCCATGGACTATCATACTTACACCCCCAAAACCAGGAGTCATCCCAAACACCAATCAAGTTGTAATTGGCAGTCATGCCCTCAAATACCACCACATCTGCTCTGAGGTGAATACTTGCGATATCTACTTTACTAACCTAAAAATTGCTTTTACCCAGCAAGGACACCCCAGCAGAGAACTTGTCACAAACTGAGGCATGGGAGGTCTGCCTAAAGGTTAGCACAAGGCTGGGATTGGAGGTCAAATAGTGAGGCTGAAACCAAGGGACTGAAGTCCAAGACAGAGACAAGTTGACAAGCAGCAGTAGAAATTGGGAGGCAAGCTGGGTCAATACCTGAATTCTGAGTCTGATACAGAGCAATATGTGAAGCAGAGGCAATAGTCAGAGTCTGGACCAGGCTGGCAATAGTACATCAAGCAGGGTCGGGAGACAGGAACACAGGGAGCATCAGAGTGGTCAGTAGGCTGCAAGAACCTTGTTGTTCAGACAACTTTCTGCTTCCTGTGTAGGTCTTAAGTAGGCTGCAGGGACCATTCCCTATCCAGGAGTCCTAGCCAATCAGGAGTCCTAACCAATCAGGAGCTAGGTGGAGGTGTTCACCCTAAGAAGGGGGGTCCTTTTCTACTGTTCCATGTCTGGCTACAAACAGTGGCTGTGCTGAAGCTTGCCTGTGGGTGCCTCCAGATCCAGTGTTCAAGACTGGCTCCTGAACAAAAATAGGCCATATCTTTGAAAGAGTCAACTAAATACCCCAAAGTAAACTACAATACAAGCCACATTCCCCCTCCCATTGACAATACCATTAGTTTCTATCACCCCACACTTGAAATTATAAGGAAGATCTTCAACCAATTACAGCTGATACTCAAAAAGGATCAAACTATGACATAAACATTCCTAACCTCCCTCCCCCTACTCCTGCTTTCAAACAACCCCCTAACCTTGCTCAACTCATCATCAGAAACAAATCCCTCACTAATCAACAGGCACCAAATGGGACACAACACTTTAACAAGAAATTAAAACTGTATCAGCATGTCTCAATGGACACCACAATCAACACCTCTCCACAAACTCTGCCCCCCATCAGAATCCACAGATCTTACACATGTCTATCCCAGAATGTGATACATATAATCCAATGCACCAATGTCCTCATGGAAACAATGTGGGTGAAATTAGAGAAAAGCTATGATCCAAAATGAACAAACAGAGGGAAATGATAAAGGACAGAGACATATAACATGAATAGAGGAACACTTTTCACAGAAGTACCGATCTTTCCCTTTCTTGTACTCAAGGGTAATTTATGGAACCAGTTCAGAAGATGGGTATAAGAAAAAAATCGTGGACTAAACATAGATGCAGACTTTATGGTTCATTAAAATCTACCAGCAATCTCTGCTACCTGTGCAACCTCTCTGCACTCCACAAATAACAGAGACTCTTTACTGGTCTTGTTTTTCTACTAATCAAGCTATCCCTATTACTCCACTTCTCTTGTCCCAGTTTGCTTGATTTATTTACACAGACTATTGTTCTATCTGCCACTTACCTCAAGGTGTGACTGCCTCTTTCCCAGACCTGAAGGTACCTGTGCTTGAAAGCTTGTCCACGATCTCTCCCAACTATACAGTTGATCCAAATAATGATACCACCACAGAAATCTTTTCCTTTCATATACCTCCTAGACTGCAATGGCTATAACATAGGGTCAGGCAATTATTTTGGGTGGAGGGCCACTTACCCAGTTTTGGCAGGCTGTTGAGGGCTGCATGGGTAGCCCCACTCACCAGCAGGGAAGAAGCTGGTGCTGAACGCAGGGAAAAGTGGCCCCTCTCTCACCCTGTGGCTGGTGCTCCCGCTGCAGCCACTCACAGCCCACACAGGGCTGTCCTGAGCAGACACAGGCAGCCCCAAGCAGGCTGCGAGTGGCTACAACATGGGGTTCCAGGCACAGGGCGGGTGAGGGGCCGCTTTTCCCCATGCTCAGCACCAGCTTGTAACGCACCCTGCTCCCAGCCTGGGCCCTGTGCTGGCTCTGGGGTCACCCGTCGGGGCTGTGTGTGATGGCAGCAGCTGCAGCTGCCAACTTGCCATGCTGGGCAGTGTTTGCTGCTGCTTCTCACCTGGAGCTCATGCTCTGGGCAGCACAGAGGTGGCAGTGGCAAACACTGCCTGGAGCAGCAAGTATGGAGGCCACAGCTGCTGCTTCTGCACACAGCCCCGGCGGGCAAGCCTGGAGCCGGTGCGGGGCCCAGGCTGGCAGTGGGGGTGGGTTAGAAGCTAGTGCTGAGTGCAGGGGGGGAAAGTGGCCCCTTGCCTTCCCCATGGCTGGTGCCCTGCATTGCAGCCAATCACAGCCAGCCTGGGGTTGCCTGTGCCTGCTCAAGACAGCCCCGCACAGGCTGTGAGTGGCTGCAGAAGGGAGCACCAGCCATGGGACAGGTGAGGGGCTGCTTTTCCCCACACTCAGCTTTTCCCTGAGCCACCTTTCTCTGGGCTCCTTCTCTGCCCGGGCTCCTCCCCTGCCTTCCCCCTATCCCCCCTTACTTGAGGTTCTGGCATGGGGCAGCCACAGGGTCCCAGGCCAGGAGCCCTGGCTGGGGCTTCTGGCTGGGGGGGGCAGAGCCGGGTGGGCCCTGCTGTTGTGGGAGCCCACCAGGCTTCCCCTGGATCCTAATGCCCCTGGTTCCTGTCATTTTTTACAGGAACCAAGGGCAGATAAATATTAATTTTCTAAATTTTTTAGGGGTCTCACAGGCCAGATAGAATGGCCTCATGGGCTGAATCCACCCCTGCTACAACATCACTCCAACGCTACCTTCTTTATCACCTAGTTACATCTAACCTTTTATTACAAAACTTTCAATTATCATCGTCTCTGGATTTTTGCAGAGCAACTATTGCCTCTCTTACTAATCAGAGAAGATTATCTCTTATCACTTTAAACCTTGAGACAGAAGTCTGTGTTGTTTCTGTGTTGGAAAGATCAGAGAGGCTTCATTTTTTATTTGTCTCCTTTTTGACAGAAAGCAAAACTACTTGATAAGGCAATCTTAACTGAGAAAGCAGCTTAAGAGGAATTGTTGTGAAGATAGTTGAAATGCTTTTAGAAGCGATGAGTATCATTCCCATCCAAACTAAGAAAATGACTGATTATTCACACCGCTACCCACTAATGTCCAACCGCCTTAACTGGGTTTAGAAATGATTTGGTGATTAAGGCAGAAGAAATCCAACAGTGTTAAAACACAAATATACTGTGACCAGTAATGAGTCACCAGTAATGCTACCACAGGAGAAAGTCCCAGGGGTAGAAGGAAGAAGTTGGCCAGGCAAATGACACCCCCCTCAACCACCTTGTAATGAAAGGAAAACCAATAGGTAGCCTCCAAGAAGTCCAAGTCCAGCACCCTGAACAAAGTGCCAAGGGTAGCAAAGAGCAGCAGTAGCTGGGAGGACTCGAAGAAGGTGTGGAACGGGTCCTCTTCTACGTCCCCTGGTCAAAAGGGCCAGCCCACCAATGCAGTCAGATCCATGTCATGGACAAGAGGACCAGTGGCCAGTATCCCATGCAGCAACTGCTACTAGAGGTCACTGGTCCTTTTAGCAATGGGGAGCTTTAAAGCCTGCGCCACATGAGGTGGGCTGGGGTGAGTGCTGGTACCACTAGGCACCACCACCATGCCATTTCAAGATGAGTGGTAAGGATGCAGGTGTGGTGGATATGAACTAATGAGGAGTACAGGGCCTCTTGAGGAAGTGCATCAAAGTGAACCCTGGCATTGCTGTCAGGAAGCATGGGAAGAACTAGTAAAATGTTGGGCCCGCTGCCCAGGTCACTGTTCATGACCAAGATGATGGGTAGCAGTGGAAAGGGCTCACCCAGGACATTGCTGGCAGGGATGACCCACCATACTGGGAAGTGGTCCTCCAGGGCAGCTGCTGCCTCCACTGGGAGGGTGGCTTGCGCATCTTCCATGAAGTGAGTGGGACAGTACACTGAGTGCATGCCCAAATGGGCAATCAGAGCCTTGGCCAACAGCCAGTCTGATTGGACTGTGTCAAGAAGGTGGCCCACCCACAAAGTATGAGACTGGATGAGAGAGTCAGCAAGGCTATCAGAACCAAAGCTCAGCAACCTGTGCTGTGGGGCTGCATTGTAGACAAGGGGCTCCTGCAGCAACTGTGGTAACTGCAGATACTTGGCCCAGGGCTGGAAGGTGGCCCACCAGGCCCATGCCAGGCTGTGGTAGAAGGGTGGGAGGGCATCCCAGTCCAAAAGGGCATAATCCAGGAGGAAGAGCTCTCAGTCAAACCCGAGGTTCTCCACCAAATGCAGAAACACGTAGGTCAGCTCCCACCAGGGTGGAGACTCTTCACAGTAAAGGAGTCTCTGGAGGGCCTGTAGGCAGAAAGCAGCTACCCTGCCTGCCAAGTCAACCAAGCCCTGGCCTCCCTCAGCCATAGGCAAGTAGAGAATGGCTTGGGGGAACCAATGGTGCCCATCCCAGAAAAAATTCACAAATCATCTGGAGCTTCTTAAGTAAGTCCATGCAGAGTCTGGGCAAGCACCAGTGCCAATGCCACAGGCACACCCCCACCACATCACTGAGGCCCTCTCAGTTCCAGGCAGGGATGCCTGATGGTCTGAGGAAGGCCCTCAAGGCTTTGAGGCCCTCGCAATGCCAGGTAAGACCCCCGGACAGATCTGGGGGAGGGGAAGGTGAGAGGTTGGCCCAAGCACTGAGAAGCAAGGTGTCACTCTTGGTCCAGGTGATGCCAAGTCACACATGAATGGCAGGAGGCATAATTGTAAGTTTTAGCATAAGATCCTAGCATGCTTTATTGCTGGTACAGGGGGAACTCAAAATCACAATCCTAAACTCCCCCTGCACCAGCACCTGCAGCTGGAAGCCCTCTCAGTTGCCAAGGCTCCCAGCTATGGGGGCACACCATGTGCCTCCATGGCTTCTAGACTCATCAACTAATCTGGGCTTCCAGACATTGGGGTGCACCATGCTCCCCCACTGCTGGAAGCCTGCAGCTGATGGAGCTCTCAGTTGCAGGGACACATGGTGCACCCCTACCACCACTGGGAGTCCCATCAGCTGACAAAGGTCACAGCCATAGGGTTGGACACACCTGGACACACGTTCAGTTTATGGCGTGATAGGAACTGAACCAGCCACAAAGTTATTAAAAGTTTTTTGTGGAATAACTTTGTGGCTTATTTCTTGTTTCATGATGCCATTAATTGTTTTTAAATTGTAATCTGGCCACATATTAAATGTGATTAATTGGTTAATCACATTTTAAGAATAACATGTGGCAGAGACCCAAGAACAGTAAATAAAACAAAGGGATTGTTTGTTCAAAATAAATATAAAATGAAAGCAGTTTATTAGTGCTGCAATTACAATACTTGTGTATAACAGTCAGCACAAGCTGATGAAAGGAACAGTCAGTATATCACTCACAGAAACAGATACAATCCCCCTCCACTTTTGGTATAATGAAGGTATTATGTGACCCCAATACAAAAATGCAGTAAGAAAAACTAGTAAAAATGTGGTATAAACAGTGTTTTTTTATTTCCTCACTTTAAACATTGTGTATTTATGTATCTGTGGTACTGATTACCTTAAACAAGAGGATATAAAAGAATGTAAGTTATATTTTATCTTTGGAAGCCATTCTCTACGCCTTTGCTAGTATTTCACAAGAGCAAACTAAAACTGATTACTTTTGGTGGAGCCAGGAGAAAGGCAAGCTAAAAAGACATATGATTAAGATTTTTTTTATGAATGTGTGTGTGATTTACTCAGTATTGTTTGATGTGTGCTTTTCACTATTTTGCAGTTCAGGGTTTCAGCTGTGCCCCTGGCAATTCTTTATTTTTTAGAAATACTATGTTCTGCTTTAATAAGAATTGTTCAAAAGTTGGCTAGTGGTGGACTCTTGTTTAATTATATTGTATTAAGTTCCTCCCTCCAAGAACTCCTTCATCAAAAAACTGGCTGTTTGTATGTTTGTTCTTATTTGGTTGTTTCCTCCTTGGATTGGATTGATTTTCCTTTTTAAAAAAATCATTATTTTTCCTCCACCATATCCTTGCTACTCTGACCTTGTGGAACTTTTGATCATCTTTCCCTGTAAAACTCCTGCCAAGTTCCTTTCACAAAATGCAGTAATTTCTCACAGCCTACCTACCTCTCTCTGCGCATAATTGAAAACTGAATAGTATGATCAGGAGGCATCTAAGTATTGATGTAATAGTCTGAAAAAGCAGATTGTATATACCTCTAGTTTAATTTTGACTTCAGGTGTTTCATAAATACCATGCCAGGAAAGTTGATGTTTCCTATTGCCTTCTTTCACTTACTCAGCAATTTCTTTGAAAAAGTAACAAGAAAGGCTTTCTTTTCTTTTCCTTGAGAGTTTCAGACAGTATTCCAGCTCTTTCTTCCAGGTAGAACAATTTATTACAGCTGCTATTAGTAAAGACTGTTTTCCACTCTGGAGGCAAAAAAGCTTAACAATAAATGAATCAAGAATGGTAACTAGTTACTGAAAGCAGGCTAGTTCTGTTCTGTGAGACAGGAAACAGACAGTCATGCGAGGTAGTAAATCCTCTCAACTCCTATTGACAGGGAGCTTTCACAACTCCAATAGGATGTGAAGAGTTGCTGGGGTCAAAGAAAAGAAGTTGCTGTCCTTTCTAGAACATGCTAGCAGCAGTCAGGAAATCTGTACAGCCGTAGTTACTGCACTACTATCTGGAGAAGAACACACAGTTTGTGGGACAGGTGATTGAGGGGTAGCGGTAGATATAAGAGAGGCTGATACACAACCTAGTTTAAATATCAAAGGCCTTCAGTGTACTGTGAGTGCTAAGTTTCTTTAAATAATACTAGTGGAGCCAGGTCAACATTTGTAGCCTTGATACTGTCTTCTCAACTGTCAGGCCCAGTGAAATGAGTGAGGGAGAGTTACCTGCACTTGCTCTGTATTACAATTTACTGATTCCAAATGCCCCTTAATGTCATCTTCTTTACACTCAATTAAAAGTAACAGAACTAGACAGGAGTAGGCAAGGTTTTTTGGCCGGAGTGCCAAAAAAACCACAGTGTCTACCTTGGAAGATGCTGGAGGGCCGACATGCCAGAGCCCAGAGCAGCTGTTTGCAGCCTTCTGGCTGCAGCTGGCCCACAGAGCCCAGGCTGCTCCCAACAGCCTGATGGGAGCAGCCTGGACTCCATGCCTGGCAGCAGCTGCTTAGAGCCTGGGCTGGTGGTGATGTGCCAAGCAAAATGGCCTTGCGTGCCATTCTCAGCATACGTGCCGGGGGTTGCTGACCCCTGAACTAGACTATATGGCTAATATACAGACTCTTCAAACACTTATTTATATGAAATAATCCACAAAAACCCTAATACAAAGGGTGCATATACACATGCAAATGCTCGTGGATGGGTTTACTCCAAAGTAATTTACTCTGAAGTAAACTCACCTCAGGCAGGCATCCACACACGCACACATTTAGAAGCAGATTTGCTGCTCATGGCTGCACCCAGGTTGGGGGCTAGGCCCAGATGGGGGGCTGGGTGGCAGAGGTCCTGGGGCAGGAGCTAGAAGAGGCACACCTGGCTGGTGGAGGTGCTTCTGCACCTCAGCCCAGGCCCATGTGGGGGGTCTGATGCTGGGCCATGGGCAGCTGCCAGGGGGCAGGCAGGACTAGGGCTGGGGCAGGACAGTGGGAGGCACAAAGGCAACAGGCAGGGCCAGGATAGCGTCTAGTACCCAGCAGTCCTCTTCTATCACCTCCACTGTCCTGGCCACCAGGGCGGTTTGCTGCTTCTGGGCCTCCAGGTGCCTCTCCTCTGTGGCCAGGAGTCTGTCCTAGAACTTGTGGTCCACCTGATCCTTCACCACCTCATGTGTATCCCATGCCACCTTGCAGGCATCCCTGTCCTGCTCACAGGTGTCCCCCTCCCACTTGTGGGCAATGTTCTCTGCACACCAGACCCACAAGTCTGCCCACTGCTCATCAGCCATCATGACCAGCTGGTCCTGAAGCCAGGTCTGGTCCTGGGTCCTACGCTGCCAGAGCCAGCACATATGCAGGGTCCTAGCTGAGACTGGCAGTGACCTTGAAGGTTCATCCCAGCTGCCAACTAGTGCTGCTCCCCTGCATGCAGCTGCAGGTCCTACAGAGTTAGGAGAAAGAGGTTGTTTGTGAGAGTTTGAAACATTTCTGAGATAACATGATCAATACCTGGGAGCTGGGTACTGCCCAGCCTCAGATCTAGGGTTGTGTGTGCATGGGTTATGGTAAATCAGACAGGCAGGCCCTGGCACAGGCAGCTGCCAGCCAAGCACCCTGATCCCACTCACTCCACTAGGGCAGCTGAGCAGCTGGGTGCTGGTCCCAGACAGCCTGCCTCCCCCACCTCCTTCCCAGGCTAGGACAGGCCTGGCTCCTGGCAGCACCTTCTACCATGGCTCCAGAGCCACTCCCCTGACCTTCTCCTCCTGCAGGCCAGCCTGTGTCCTGCATTGCCATCAAGCTCAGGCTCCTGGGGCTCTGGGATCCTGGCCAATTGGGATGCAGAGCTGGTGGCATCCCTGCCTTCCCTGCAGGGGACCTCTCCAGAGAGGCCCCCTGGGGTCAGACTCCCCTGAACTGTCTCTGTGCTCTGAGCATACCTCTGGTGACAGTGTCCTGGGCATGCTGCAATGAGCTGTTTGCATGGACCAAAGGGTGCCCAACCCACTATGCCCTGCTGCTGCCAATCACCATGGTGCCCCAGGTGCACCTGCAAACCTGGCACAGGAACCTAAGCTTCAACAGCGCAGAGGGTTTGCCCACCCTACCCTGCAACCTCTGCTACAACCTGGAGGGCTACTGGTGGCTGCACTAGATGTACCTGCTCCCCACAGCCAAGGATGACAATACCACTGGCATTGATGCATTCCTCCATGTGAAAGAGGCCTGTGCCTTCTAGCTGCAGGGGACAGGCTGCTCACTAAAGTTTTGCACTCCCTCCTGCCTCTCTGAGTGCTGTGAGGGGGGCACCCAGGGCCAGGGGAATGCAGCTGGGCTAGGCAGAGAGGGGAGGAAGGGACAGGGATGGGCAGGATCCTTCTCCCAGTGTGAGGCTTACTAGGTGTGGCAGGCATGTCCGGGGGTCTGAGTCAGTTCCTGTTGGTGGCAAGGATGTATGGATCCTGGCAGTGTCCTGGAGCAAAGGGACACAGTGTCCAGCTGCCTGGGCAGAGGCCTCCTCCAGGGAGGAGCTGGATCTGCTGAGGGCCAGTGGTACCATGGTGGGGCTGGCCTTCTGGTTGGGGGCTGTGCCCCCAGAGCTGGTGGGATAGACTCTGGCTTGGCCTGCTGGACAAGGCCACAGGGGAGGGTCAGGCAGGCCACCTGTGCTGGAATACATGACATGGCTCCAGCCAGGGTCCCAGGGTGCAAGGATTTCATCCAGCTGCCACATAAAGGGCATGGATTTGTGGACAGCCCCCGACTGGCAGTTGTGGTCAGTAACAGTAACACACTGTGGTCATAAGGCCCTGACCTTTATGCAGCATTGGTGCACTGACCAGTCATGTCCACACTACCACATGTGGCCTAACAGGTCCTCATAGATGTGTGTGATGGAGCGCCCACTCTGTGCAATACTGGCTGAGGACCTCAGCCTCATCCCACAGTGTGATAAGTCCTGTGGTCTCCTCCTGGGACCAGCTGCAGCCCTGGGAAGCCATGTTTGACATTAAGGAGGGTGCCAGAATGGCTCCCTTGAGGGCTGTCTGGACATCTATTCAGCAGTCCAAGTGCTGGTGCACTTAGGCAGGTGATTCCAGTGCCCAGTGCAGGGATACAGCACAGGATAGGTGGGTGTGTAGCAATGCTGTGCTGGACACCAGCAGTGCGGTCCAGGCAGACTGCTGTTTGTGGCCTGGGGCCAGCTGGAGAGGGACCTCGTGGCCAGAAGCTGTCTTCAGGTGGCCCAAGGTGGTGCTGGGCCTGACGTGCCTGCAGCACCCAGTGCAGCATGGCAGCATGGGTCTGGCAGCCAAGTAGCTATGCAATGCCAGGGACCAGTGCCAGGGTGTGGGCAGGCTGCCACAGCTAGCTTGGGGCCTTTATTGCGCCATACAGTGGCCTGGACAGAGGCTGGCTGTGGGTGGCCCAGGGGCCCAGTGTCCCTGTAGGCTTTTAAGGGCCACGTTTGGGGAAGGCAAAGAGCCACCCCAGCTCTGAGAGTAGAGAAGCTCCCAGCCCCATGGCCCTGGGGCTAGGTTGAGGGTGGCTTCCTGGTGGCAGGACTGTGCATTACTGTGCAGTAACTACTTGGAAGTTAAATTTGCTACTTGTATTTACAGGTAGCAAATTAACTGGTGAGCAGAACAAATTACTGCACAGTTAGCAGTCTACAACATATAGACTGTGCTGCTTACCGTGCAGTAATTTGCTTTACTGTGCAGTAAAGCATCTTGTATAGACATGCTCAGAATCTATCAAACAGGTCTCTTATTTAATAAAACAGTGGTTGTGAACCAGGGGTATGCATACCCCTAAGGATCCTTAAAAGGGTCATAAGGGGTACACAGACCCAATGTGGCTGATAAATGTGCACCACCACAGTGTAGCACACAGGCAGTGAGGAGCACAGCCTGGCCACATAGAGAGCAGCCACGTCTGGCTGGTAAGTCATTGTGGGGGAAGGAGTGTGGAGGAGGGAGTGGGGCTGGGGCAGGGCCAGGGGCTGCCCCAGCGGGGGGCAGCTCCTACTGCTATGCACACCCTAGGAGGGCATGGGGTGTATGTGCCCCAAGATATGCACGTGGGGTGGGGTCGGCTGCCACTGTGGGCTGAGGCCAGGGCAGCTTCAGGCTTTTCCTGGTGGGGGGCTGGGCCAGGCTGTACTTGGGGTGAGTGGCAGCAGTGCTGGGTGCGGGTAGAGGAGGCTACTGCAAATCTGGAGTGGCTGCAGCCACCCCCCCCATAATCCCCCATGGTGAGGGAAGGAGAGGGCCTGGGGTTGGAGCAGGTGCTGCCCAGCCAAGGAAGAGCATGTGACAGAGCTGCAAGCAGCTCATCTGGGGGACATGGAGGGTGTCAGCTCCCACCACCACACGCACCCTGGCAGGGCATGGGGGGCATGTGCCCCCAGATGTGCACGTGTTGTGTGGTGGGCTGCAGGCCATTGCGGGCTGGTGTTTGGGCTGGGGCAGCGCTGGGTTGTTCCCAGTGGGAGTGTTGGCCTGGGCTGTGCTGGGAGGAAGGGTTGGGGGGGGCTATGGCAAATTCTGGAGTGGCTGCAGCTACTCCCGTAGCCCCCTCCCAGCACTGCCCACCCCAAGTGCAGCCCTGCCCAGCCCCCACCAGGAAGAGTCAAGTGAAACCATGGCCCCAGCCCATCCCACCCCACCCTGTGTGCAGATCCAGGAGCACGTGCCCCCGATGCCCTCCCGGAGTGCATGCAGTGGCAGGAGCCACCAGCTCTCCTGCCCCCAAAACAAGTCTCTCGTGGCTCCATCCCACATTCTGCCCCAGCTGGACAGTGCCTGCCCCTGTTCCAGCCCCAAACCCAGGCCAACTCCTTCCCTCACTAAGGGGGCCTACGGGAGCGGGGCTATGGGAGGGCTGTAGCCACTCCAGAATTCCCTGTAGCACCCCCCCAAATTCCCCTCTCAGCACTGCCACCACACACCCTGAGCACAACCTGGCCCAGCCCCCCAGCCAGTGCTGGCCGCAGCCCACCTGCACCCCACATGCAGATATGGGGGTACATACCCCCCATGCTCTCCCAGAGTGTGCATAACAGCAGGAGCCCCCACACACATGGCTCAGTCCCATGCCCCACCCTGGTTGGGCAGCCTCTGCCTCTGCCCTGCCCCACTCCCTTCCTCACCACTAGGGTCTCCATCTGCACCCCCCCCCCACCCCACAGCAGCAGCCCGACCTCGTCCCGCACACAGATCTGTGGGCACATGCCCTCTCATGCCCTCCTGGGGTGCACGCAGTGGTGGGAACTGCCTCCCTCTCCACACCCCCCAGACAAGCGCAGCCCCATCTCACACCCTGCCCTGGCTATACAACACCTGCCCCAGCCCCACTCCCTCCCTCCCTCCAGGGGCCTTGATCTTTCCCTTAACCTTAAAAGCAAAAAAACCAAACAAACCATAAAGGGGTACATGAGCTGAAACTTTGAGACATGAGGGGTACACTTGTTCAAAAAAGTTGAAAACCCCTGTAATAAAATATACCCTACTTCAGAAGTCCATTATTATTCATGTGTATGAATATCACTATTACTACTACAAGAAGGAACATGAGAGGGGAATGAAATGGTATTTATCCCATTTAGTCCCCTTTCTCTTTTCACCCTGTGGCATATTTCTCTCTGATCTCAGCAGCCAGTTACAGGTAGCTCTTTTCAGATTTTCATGAAGATAAAAAAAACAATTGAGATCCTATCCTGAATTCCTTCCACACACAAATATCTACTGAAGTTGATGGAATATTTCTCTGTGCAAGAAATGCAGAAGTTAATGGAATTCAGAAAACTATGCATCATGCAACTGGTTCCTTTTATTTTGGAGCCTTGTTCCTTTTACCCCTGTTCATAAATTTCAAAGAACAAGCTAAAAAATGTTACAGTTCTATAGCTCATCCCAAAAAGCCAATTCTGAAGATACTGGTTCTTTTTAAAGCAAAACTTCCACCATCATCACTGGAAGTGAGAAAGGAGTTAAAGATTTAGCCAAAGAAATTTGTCACCATGAACCTACTTCACATTATTTGATTCTCCATAGCTAACAGTTCCAGGAGAGTGGAGCCTCCCAGACCTCTCAGGAGAGCGTGCCTCTTACGCTGGTCTTCCCAGGGTTCTAGGCATGTTATTGAATACCCTTTTGCTATACGTGCTCTGATTTCCAATCAGGCTCAATATATGGTCAGTATTAAGGGATTTTGATGCATGTTCGCAGCATTTCAAGTATCATGGCACTTGTTTTTCTGCCTCAGGACTGCAGCACTACTTCCTGCTTTTGATCATTATTTTAGTATACTGACAATTTTTCCCCCTATATCTTGGGCTGATCAATGCCTCACTCAGCTGCTATGCCATTTTCACAGTATTTTTCATTAATTTTTTTGGTGTAAAAGTGCCTGAGATTGGATACTCCTGTACCAAACTTGGTTATCTTGTGGATCAACTGTTTATGCCTTTCTCAGCATTTGGTTTGTCTTGGTGCTTCCTCAGACACAGTACTACTTTCCCCCAGTTTATTTCAGGTATAGTATCAAATATGAGGGAAATCAGCTTGTCATCTTCAAATAGTGTTAGAGATCGACACTCAGGCTTGTTGTGTTATCTGCTTTTATTGATCACAGCATGCAAGGTTCCTGAACTGTTAAATTCTCATTAATTTTATTCTTTCCCTTTAGAAGATATTAGGTTTTCCAATATGCAGACTTCTTTATATACCTACAGAGGGCAGAGAGAAGAATAAAAAATCCTTTCCTTGAAACTGTTGAGGGAGAAGAAAGAGTGGGAAAGAGATACTGTTTAGGGAGAAGTCAGAATAGAGAGGGTAGACTTTGGAACTGCAAGGAAAATAAAAGCTTAGAGTGACAATGTAAGAAAAATAAGGTAAACTTTAGTATACATTTCCCACTGAGCCCATGACTATTTCTGTATCTATAGTTCACTCTGAAAATACTAGTATAGTTACAAGAATTAACAGGAGCCATTAAAGAGGTATCCTTCAACCACATTGCCTTTTATGAGAAACTTTCCCAGAAGTGTTCCTCATGCTATGATCAGGAAGATGATGGACATCATTGGAGTGTATTGGTATTTCATTGTCCCACATTGCAAAGCGCTTCATTGGTTAGATACAGCAATATTATGCAAAAATCCATCATGCTGAAAGGATGTCATATGGCATTCAGCAGCCACTTTTGAGATGCATAAACAACAAGACTGCACCATCCTGTTTGTCTCTATAATGGAGTGTGACTGATTAAGCACAGTTATCTTTCAGAGGGGTGACTAACCACTATGAGCAGCTGGGTTTTTAATGGATGGCACTGTCCCTTGAAACCAAATAAGGGTTACTTTGGGTGAAAATGAAACATTATCATCATAACACGATTATTAACATACTCATAACACATTCTTACCAAGAAACTGGCCAGCTGCAATTTTTCCATTTGCAAATAACTGGCCAATTAAAAAGTTATCCAATCTAAATGAATCATGGCATGATCCTAGGAATTTTACCCAGATATTTAATGTGTGCTGCTGCTGATCACTTTCTGTTCATGCATTCACAAAATGATATTGCTTTCTGTTTCAATTAATATATTCCTGCCAGGATGAAGTCTTAATGGCTACATGTGCTGCAATTCATAGCTCCCAGAACATTGGGTAAATCCCAAGATTACAAAATCCTTCTTTCAGTTACATTTGCTTCTCTACTTGTGTAGAAAATGACTGAATCTGATTTTTCAATCCAACATGTAATTGTATCAATGATAATATTTATTTAAAATCAGGAACCCACTCAACATGAAGGACTGTTTTTTCCCCCCATGTAATACATTTCCATAGATATTTATTGAGTGCCAGTAGTGCACAAATACATAACAGATGGTAACCTATATGGAAAGGTGATGCATGACTCTAGACCACATCTTAACATGTCCCAGAGCAGTGAGTTGCTTTATTAATTCAAGTGATGTCAATACAATTATCAACTTCTGACTCCTCTTGCTGTTTCTCTCCCTGTAGGTACAAAGCAGCTTCCACTGTGTTTCTCTTCTCTCCACTGAATTTTATATTTAAAAAGAAAAGGTTAAAAAAGCCACTTTCAAAGGACTAAACTGTGTGTGTCAAATAGGTTTATGATAACTGTGCTTTAGAGATAACATTATTGGCACTGGTAGTAATAAGATAGTGATCCAGTGCATTCTCTTAACAGACATGGTTCTAATGAAAAACTGTTTAGCAGAAGAGACAAAAGTGGATTTTTTAAACCAAATCCTAAATTCAATACATTTAGCTATAGTCTGAACTATAACAGTTGTAACAGACACTTTATGAGCTTCCATAAGCATTACATTAGTTTGTAGAAACAGAAACAGGGAGAGTTGGTGGGAATAATTATGTAGGTGTAGAAATGAAGCAGATGAACTCATTCTCAAAAATATTCTTCATGATCTTTCTGAACTTTTAGTTAAAAAAATATACTATGGTTAGGGACACACATTACACATAAACTGATTTAAGGGATCAGAAACTGGTTTAAACCTGTAACAGAACAGATGTTCAGTTCACATAAATCAGTTTGAAAATGGCTGAAACCGATTTGAGATAAACCTAGTTGAATGTAGTATCAGACTTAACTGATTGGGGTCAAACTGGTTTATGTAATGTCTGTCCCAGACTTCTTCTTGGTTTAAGTTAAACCAGGCTCCCCCAGAATCCCAGTATACTCTCTGGGCTGGCCTGTCTGCTCCACAGCAGAGCTGGCCCCTCCCCTCAGCTCCCTGGCTGGAGCTCCTGCAGAGACTGTAAGCATCTGCCTGGCTTCCCCAGTCTCCCCCCACACCCAACTTCCCCGCTCACCACTCCCTGCTAAAGCAGGGATTCCCCACTCCCCTCTGCCTTATACAGACACCTCTCAGCATTAGCTAGCATACCACATGCTAGTTATGGTCTGTGCTGTGGGTGACAGGACTGCGTTCACTTAGGGCTTTTTGGAGCTAATCAACAGGTAGCTGGTAACATCCATCTATTCCTTCCTTGTAAAAAAATGTTTGGGAAGAGCTTGAGCTAATTGAGAGAAGCTTTTGTTTTCTTAATGGGCTAATAAACACTAAGTTAGGGGTGATAAAGACTGTGTTATCAACTGCCTGCAGGGCTGGTTGGGGGCAGAGGGGGGAGGAAGAGGGGAACCCCTCCCTAATCAGAACATCCTGCTGGGGACTATGTTCCACCCCTCAGCTCAGTGCTCTGGAAAAGAAAGGAGGGCTGCTCTAGCACCCCCCAACTTCTAGCTAGAACCACTGCAGACATCTGCCTGCATTTCTGGGATGTCCTTGCATTTACAAACTGGTTTAGCTTAGCCAGCTTAGACTAACTTGCAAAGATTGAATCAATTCAGGCTCTGGCTTTTTGAATGTCTGTCCCTAGCCCAAGGACTGATTCTTTGGTCATATGGGCAAACTAAGCACAAAGATGAGGCAAAACAAAATGGTGATTTTCTAATATAGCTAACTTGTAATAATGTAAATTACTACCTAAAGTAGTAGGATGTTTAGAATTAAGTCTTAAGTAGCATTTTGCACAGTAATTTCAATCATGTGAACTTATTTTGATTATCTATATGTATGTATACACATTCAGATGCCAGGCATGTTCATACATACAAATACAGAAAAGCAAGCTATATATATATATAATTCTATACTGATTGATTATAAGGACTTTTTCTGACCTTTAAAGCAACACACGTTTTAAAGGATCTCAGGGTATGTATACACATGCTCTGGGAGTGTGTATGTGTGTGTGTATGGGGTGGGGGAGCACTTTAATTAAAGTGGCTCTGAGAGCCACTCTAATTAAAGTGCCCAGAGTGTCATGTATATCAGCATCCCTGTGCTGAAAAATGAGAATGGGAATGCTTTAACTAAAGCACCCCTATTGCCATTTTTCAGTGCAGGGACACTCATACACTTGATTCTGGAGTTTGCTGGAGTGGTAGCTACGATGCTCCAGCAGACTCTATTAATAGAGTCTGCTCTGCTGCACTGTAATTACAGCACATAGGAGCAGCCTTGCTGCACGTGTAAGGGTGCCCTCATAGATCAGTTTGTCTTTCTAGATTCTGGCCTAGAAAAGTCATTATAATAATAGAAAATGATAAAAACTTCAGTAAAGATAACTTGGTACCATTGCTTCTTTTAGACTCAGAGGGCATGTCCAGACAAGCACAGACCTGTTGTATGTGGCTCCATAGACCTGTCTTCAGCACCAGACACCACACACACCGGTGTTCTCTGTGCTGCTACTTTGCAGTGCAAGGGTTGGTTTTTGACCTCAGGATCTCCCAGGGTCAAAACAACCCACAACTAAAACAAGTGGGGTGGTCCACATGATGGCAGCACACATCACCCATAACCAGAGCTGGCCGTCCAGGAGCCACATTCTGGCTGCCAGCCTGGCTCCCTGCTTCACCATTACCATGGCTGCAGTCACTACTACTTGTCCCCGGGGATATACACATTCTTGCTCATGGGGATGCACCCAGAAAGGGAGAATTAAATGTTGGAAATCCAAGCAGGATCAGAATTTGTTGGCATAGCTGTAAGAGAGAATTCAAAATTAGCTAAGCTATCAGTGGCCAACACAAAAAACATAAACACTTTGGGCATGGAATAGATATGCAAAAACTGCCCCCTTTCCTTCTGGAATTTATCCCATAGAAAGTGCTGAGAATATATAATAGATATCCCATTTTTTTTTAAATCTAAAATAGGAAACAATAAGCACTTTGGTTCACATTCCATCTGTTAGGTGCCTAAGAGGATTTCAGGCCTATGCATGATCATTCAAGGTCTCACTGGCAGAAAAAGGAGAGGCTTCAAAGCTTGCCAGAATGACATCAGTCCCAAACAGAAGCAAGACACTTGTCCCCACATTAAAGCAGAGACCCAGAGAAAAATCAAGAGCAAAAGAACAAGTGGTGGGATGACAAAGGAAAAGAGTTCAAATAGTTTGCTGACAGCCATGATATGTATAGTTTCTTCACCACAACCAAAATTATCTTTGGGCCAAACAAAAGAAGGAGCTGTCCCTCTGAGGTTCCAAGGATGGAACTACACTCTTTAAGGACAGCTCCATCAGTGTACAGTGGCAGGAACACTTTCAAGAGCTTCTGAACCAAATTCTAATATAAAAGATAATACCATTAAAGCCATTCCACAGCACCCCTTAAGGAACCACCAATGTATCAAGAGGCCTTGAAATCCACTGAGCAGCTGAAGAACGACAAAGCATGTGGTCCTGATGGAATACCAGCTGAAATTGTTAACCATGGCGGACAAAAGCTTTCTTGCCAACTACATGCTGTTATTCTGAAAACCTAGAAACACGAACAGATTCCCAGTTCGTTGGAGATCTCAGAATCATAACCATGTTCAAGAAAGAAGATAGATTGGATTGCAGAAGTTACCATGGCATTGTGCTCCCTTCACAGCTAGGAAGACCCTCACCTGCATTCTCCTCAATAGACTCATTCCCCTTGCTGACTTCCAAGTCCTAGTGTGGCTTTCATACCATTCAGAGGTACAGTAGACATGATCATTGTTGCTAGACAGCTGCAGAAGTGCTGCAAACAACACAGATCTTTACATGGCCTGCAGACCTGACTAGGCCTTTGATTCAATCATAGAGGCCCTATGGAAGATCTCACTGAGATCTGGATACCTGCCAAAATTTGTTATAATCATCAGACTTTTTCATAATGATATAACAGCAACTGTCTTAAGCAATGGCTCAGAAACAGAGCCCTTCACCATTACAACTAGTCAAGCAAGGATGCCGGATTGCACTAACACTTTTCCCTATCTATATTCCAGCTATTCTGCATCTTATTGTTGATAGACTTTCATTTGAAATCAGCATCCAGTATCACATGGATGGGAATCTCTTTAACATCAACTGGCTATGTTCCAAATCCAAGATAGCCAGCATTTCCATTGCTGATCTTCAGTATGCTGATGATTGTGACGTGTGCCCACTCAATTGAAAAGCTCTAGACTGTTTCCATGATGCATATGAAATGCTTGGAGTTATTGTCAACCTTGTGAAAATTAAGATACTTTGCCAACCTACCCCAAACCTACCAGCTGCTCTCCCACATATTACAATTGGAGGGCAGTCCTTGGAGAATATTGAGCTTTTCTCCTACCTGGGTAGTCACCTTCCCCAAAAACTAAACATAGATGATATTCAGTACTACAAAAAATCTGGTAGTGCTGCGTTTGGACATCTCTTATTGAGGTACTGCCAACACCACTGTCTCCAAATGTTATGAAAGAACCTGGATTTCAGACTCAAACAGGGTGCGATATAATTTTACTTGGAGTACTTAGACTCCCAACAGCTAAAATAGGATCTGGCCCTTAGTGTCTCACATTTTATCCAATTAAGTTTGCTGTAGCTTCAAAAATGAAAGGTTATGGAGTGTGTATACACCATGAAATGCTATATATATGGCATTTATAAAGGGATGAGCATCAGCAGTTGGAAGTTTAAAGTTTTCTGATTTACAAACTCCCATCTGCAAAGACAGCCACCAATTGTACGGAGAATAAGGCCAGGATAACAATTACAGCATCATCATGACTGCGCTTACTTTATGAAGACTTACACTTTGTTCCCTATTCTGCCATGGATTTCCTATGCACTTGTAGGCAAGTCACTTCAGCCAAGCATTTTCAAAATATATGGTGCCTCCCTGCTTAAGTGTCTAACATGAGTTATGTAGGGTCTGAATTGTAGAGCTGTTGAACAGGTGCAGATCACATTGACCTCAGCTGGCATTGTGGGCAATGAAATAACCACTTGCTGTCTCAAATTTGACTAAAAAAATAGTTGTTATATTAAAAACTATTTACTCCCAGTTTCTGTATGTCTCAGTTTCCCACAGATGAAATGAAAATAATGCTTCCTCAGCCATTCGGATTTGGGAGGCATCCAAATATACAGACAAGTCTACCGAGTAAATAAATGTTATAGTCTGATCTTTTTGGACTTCACACCACTGCAGTTGATTTAACATAATGCTATTAAATTAATGCTTCTTTTCCAGAAATTTCACGTTATTTTTCTTTCCCATAACGCTTCACTGGCCAGCCTCTCCTTTCACATGTATTTGAGGGTCTTTTCCCTTTCATTGAGCTCTGCATATTTGCTCCAATATATTATCCATTCATTTTGATTCATACAAAATGTTTGTGGCCAACTCCCTTTCCATTCCTTTTGCCTCTCTCTCATATTGCTCATTGTTCTTTCCCATGTATGAATGTTAAAACCTAGCATTTCCCCCTATTCAGGGATTGTAATCAGCCAGCCTCTGCTTTTTGAGGCCTCTCTTTGGAATATATTTTACCTGTACAGGTTGTCCATCACCTAAAGTAGCTCAGGCATTCTCTTTCTCTATATTGTAAACACTTTTAATGAAAGGTGAGTTTACAGAATGTGTTAAAGTTCACTTAGCTGAGCAGGGACCAAAGTGCATGTAAGAGGCCTCCCTTTCCTACATGACTGAGCCAGGCCTCCCACAATGACATGGCATATGCACTGGACACTAGCACACAATGGAGGGTTCATGGTCTTTGGTCCCATCCAATCATGTACCTACTCACACAACAGTGCCAGTAAGCCAGGGTGAGTAATTTGCTGCATATTCATCCCCAAACACATAGACCATTGACACCTGCCTGTGACAGGAACTCATTGATGTTTGCCCAAGAGTAGAGCAGCTCTGTACAAACTCCTAGTGGGTTAAATAGGTTGACACAAAAGGACTGTGCAAGGTCAATGAATATTCAGTAATATTTATACACTTCCGGTCACTCCAATGTGTCCTGTTACATTAATATATTACTGAATGAATTTCAGTGCTAGTAGCTAGCACAAACATTCCTCATTCTCCTATTTCTTTTGGGGGTGAGAGAGCTAATAAAAGGAAAGTTAATAAAACATGGGCATATCTAAACTCTCCTGCAGAATTCAAATACAATAGATTCAAGGGGTAGCAGAAGACTCTTTAAGATTTGTGATCACAGGGCCTTTTCCATGAGATCCTTGAAATATGTATAGATTCATTATTGCCAGCTGCAAAAATTCATAGGTATGTTTCATTCTGCCCCCAAAACCTAGTTTAAAATCCCAGAGATATTTCTAAGTTTTTTATTTTATTCTTTTTATGACCTTCTTGTTTCTGAGCCTCTAAGATTCACTTCCATCACATTTTTCAAGCTTTGCTTTGCAGTCATGATGGATTGAGACATGCTGGAATTTTTGAGTAATCACCTTGTTTCAGTATCTGGTACGGGTGTGCAAAACAGTCCGTATTCAATTCGGATTTGGCCCAAATCAGGGACAGTGATTCAATTAAATCAAACCACTGTCCCCAATTCAATCTGGCCAAATCTGAATCTGAAGATTCAGTGCTGCTTCAGAGAATCAGCAATTTGGCCATAGACACAGCTTTAAAAGTTTTTCTACATACCTCGAGGTACCAGGCACAGCTCATGAATACTGCGATGATGGGGCAGATGAAGTGTCTCACAGGAGCGTGGGGGGGCCCTGCATGCTCGGCGGAGAACCCGGAAGTGGACTGGAAGTACTTCCGTTTCACTCTGGTTCCACCAGGCAATGCACTGGGGCCCCCCCCATGCCCTCCCAGCTCCCCCCTGGATGCTCCCCCCAACCCAGAAGGCACCAGTTGCCGAGCCAGGGGAGTACAGTGAGGCCACCAACGTGCTCCCTGGTGGACCCAGAAGTGGGCCGGAAGTGCTTCAGGTCAACTTCCAGGTCTGCTGCCAAGTGCATTAGAGAGCCCCACCCCCCACGCTCCTGTGGGATGCATCATCTACCCCAACATCTCAGCGTTCATGAGCTGCCTGGTACCTTGAGGTATGTAGAAAAAACATTTAAAGCTGTGTCTATGTCCGAATCATTGAATCACTCTGAATCTCTCCAAACTGATTTGGAGGGTTCTGATTCGATTCAAAGAGATTAAAGGGTCTCCTGATTTGATTCAGATTTGGAGATTTAGCCACCAAATTCTGTGAAGAGGTCCTCTCTTCTTCTAGCTGGCAAGGGGCAATCATGAATCTTAGTTAGGATCTTCTTGCTTTATTATTAAAGAAGGTTAATATATATTCAGTGGCATTGGTTTCATAGTTTCATAGTTTCATAGTAGCTAGAGTCGGAAGGGACCTAGGTAGATCATCTAGTCCGACCCCCTGCCTTAGCAGGAAAGAGCACCGGGGTCAGATGACCCCGGCAAGGTGCTCATCTAACTTCCTTTTAAAAATCCCCAGGCTAGGAGCCTGCACCACTTCCCCTGGAAGCTGGTTCCAGGCCCTAGCCACCCTGACTGTGAAGTAGCGCCTCCTAATATCTAATCTAAACTTACCCTCCGCCAGTTTGTGACCGTTATTCCTGGTCACTCCTGGCAGCGCACGGGGGAACAGGGACTCCAATACCTGCTGATCCCCCCTGACCAGTTTGTAGCAGGCCACAAGGTCCCCCCTTAGCCTTCTCTTGTGGAGGCTAAACAGGTTCAGGTCCCGTAGCCTATCCTCATAAGGCCTGCCCTGCTGACCCCTGATCATACGAGTGGCCCTCCTCTGAACTCTTTCCATATTGTCCACGTCCCTCTTGAAGTGTGGCGCCCAGAACTGGACGCAGTACTCCAGCTGCGGCCTGACCAGTGCTGCATAGAGGGGGAGGATCACCTCCCTGGACCTGCTCGAGATGCATCTGTGGATGCATGACAGGGTACGGTTGGCCTTCTTGACTGCCTCCCCACACTGCCGGCCCATGTTCATCGTGGAGTCAATGACGACTCCAAGATCCTTTTCCGTCTCCGTGCTGGCAAGAGGGGAGTTCCCCAACCTGTAAGTGTGGTGCCGGTTCTTCCTCCCCATGTGCAACACCTTGCACTTATCAGTGTTAAACCCCATCCTATTCTCATCCGCCCACCGTTGCAACCTGTCAAGGTCAGCTTGTAGCCTATTGCACCCTTCTAGTGCACCCACATCCCCCCACATCTTAGTATCATCAGCAAACTTGAACAGGGTGCTTTCTACCCCCTCATCCAAGTCACTGATGAAGATGTTGAACAGATGTTGTAGCCGTGTTGGTCTAAGAACATAGGCAGACAAGGTTCTTCAAGTAAATGTAAGAGCACAGACCTTCTACAGATGCTTCCTCAGCCTGACAAAGGGTATTTGTGCCTGAAAGCTTTCTAAGATGAATTTTTCCAGCTATTTGAGTTGGTCTAATAAAAGCTATCAGATTTACCCAAAGAACCTTGTCTGTCAATATACATTAGCATACAATCTAACTCCTAGTAAAACAGGGCAGATCCTGAAAGAAACCCACATTTATAATAAATGCAAAAGTTCAAAGAGAGCAAAACAAGTCTAGATTCATTAAGTGAATCTACTTACTACTTAAACTAAAGCATGTATTTTGGCTGTCATTTGTAACAACACTGACATCTTCTTTCAAGCATCCAGTCTTGTAGAGGGTGAAACCGTTACACCCTCCCTCAGTAGACCCTTTACTAATTTGGCATCTCAGAGAATATAAATGAATTGGAAACATTGCCTTTCTTTTGTACTAGAAGTTAAATCTGTCCTTGGAGAGCTGTGGGCTCAAGCAATGAGGCACATCACTTCATTTCAGCTGCACAGTCTCTGGAATTTATTTTTTCCACACATTAAATGAGATCATCCACTGCTTCTCCCTCCAGGCTGATGATTCTTAGGCTGTTTATCCATATTTTTAATTACAATTTGATTAAGAGATTTTAAAATTACAAATATAAAAACAAATATTTTAAGTCTGCAGAGGTGGCAAAGGGTATAATTGTAACCTAAATCATAAATCAGCTCAAAGCTTATACTACCTCCCATCCTATCTATTGTTCTATTAATGTTCTCATCATCACAGTAACTAGGCATCTGGCTTTATGGACTGTGAACTAGGACGTAAGTCACATTAAGACTATGAAAACCTATTTGTTGTTTCAGCACTACAGTGTTTTAATACAATGCTTAATAATAAAAGGGTTGCAATGTAAAACAAACTACAGTCTATGTAAAATAGTCTCAAATTATGATCATTCATCAGTCACCAAAGCCTTGGTAGCACAGTTGTTCTGGCAGCACAGAATGTGAGGAGGGAAGGAGACAAAGAGGCCTTGAAGAGACTCTAATAAGAGGGAGCTGTGGGGAGAAGCCACAGTGGAAGGAGGGAAGAGCAGGGGCTTTGGCAGGATAGGGCTGTAGAACCTTGTTCAATGGATATGAATACTGAATTGCAGTACAAACTTAATCTCAGATTTATGAAAAACCTACCAATCACATGAATGCAATTGCCATTGTGTATAATACACCCAGTTCCCTTTCAGAGAATCATTTCATTAGTGGCCAAATTCATCCCGCATGATACTAACCCCTCTGAGATAAACAGAGTTATGCTGGTGATTAGTTTGGTCCCACGTTTTTTCCTGGTTATGCTTGAAAAGCTAAAGATGGTTAGCTTTTCTTTTCCATCTTGTTACCTTTATGACTTGCATTGTTCTTTGACTCTTTCCAATACAATATCAGTGTGAGACTTTTCATCAAAGTAGCAATCCTAATCAGTACAATCAAGAACTCCTTTCAGATTATCAACGCCATTATCAAGAGTCTGGGCAAGAAGCAGCACTTAGTATATTTATTCAAATGAAAATACATAAAGAAACATCAGTTCAAGGTGTCATCAGAATGTTAATGCTGTGTTTTTCTGTTCTTAGAGGAAGGCATATTTGCACTGTATAAAAGATCTTTTCCTTTTTTATGAGGTAGCCTGGAAACTCAAGCAGTAAGTCACCTTTAGCAATTTTAGCAGTACTTCTAGGATAGCATTTTTAATTGCATATGGCATTGCTAAGCCCAATGTTCAATCACAGTGCTGGGAATATTGCCAGAGTAGAGCTGGGCCTGCAAAATTCAGGTCTAGACCTGGATTTCAAGCACTACAATGTTTGGATTTGTGCTCAGCATAGAGTATGGGACAAAGTGCATATTCAGATGCAGGTCAACTAGTCGAATCCATAGTCCACTAATTAAGGGTAATTTAAGCAAATCTCAAAACCTGTGTTACAAACCTCTGCCTGCCTCAATTTTGTGCTAACCTTCCTGTGATAGGAACAACTTAAATATAACTGCCTTCACACACAGACACACAAATGAGGACGTCAAAATGCATGTTGATATTGCCAAATGCATCCCCACAGGTGGGGAATGATGTTTAGTTGACCTGGAAATATTTAAATTGCCTTTGATCAAGAGTCATCAGGCCAAAAGACAAAAGAGAAGCTAATCTAACAACTGAGATATATGACTACAGAGAAACACAAAGTATAAAGGATCAGTTGACTCCTGAAAACATTTTTCACGATGGAAGATTTCACAAATGCTACATACAGGGCCATATTATGAGACACAGGACTATGAAAATCATAAGATTAAAAGAGAACAATACAAATTCTCTGGCTGACCTGATGTGGCAATGATATCTTAAACACTGGTCATTACTGTAAAGTATCCTGTTTTGACAGTACCATCATGCTTGCAAAACATTTGTCCTGAGAAGAGAAATCATGTCCAAAGAAAAAACAGTTCATGATACCTTTCCAAGCCCACTGGTTGATATCATGCCTAAAGGAGATATATGATGACCTCTGCATTGCCATTCCTGAATATGGGCTGAATTAAAAATACAGCTGGACCTGAAATAGTCTCTCAGTCTTATTTCCTTGAAAGTGAACATCTGTTTTGGCAGCATGCCCAGATTTTCTGCACCAGTTCATCCAACTCTGAACTGGTTTAACTCTGAAAGGAATAAAACAAAATTAAAAGGCAGAAAATTGATTTTTGTTTTGCTAATTCAGAAAAAAAGTAAAAGTATATATGATGGCAGTAAAACATTTAAGAGAGAAAGGAGAGACTAGTGATAAAGAACACAGGACTGAAATTCTAGAGGTTATTGTTCAAACCATTTATTTACTTTATAAATAAAAATATATCTGAGATTTCGTATTTTAAAGAGGAGTAATTTTTAAGTCTCTAAAAAAGACTGAAACTGTAAGAAATGTATATAATGCTTACTTTTATATATGCCTCAAATAGGCTTAAATCTTGAAAAATCTATTTAAGAGTAAAGCACTTTCACCTCAAATAACAAATGTTCAAGATAAGAACCTCTGCAATATCTCCACTTAGGTTTACTGCGTGAGAAGAGGCAATAAGGTCCACTTAGGCTAGATCCCACTCAGTTCAAAGAAAATGACAAAACTCTCACTGCCTTCAAAAGGAAAAGCCTCAAGACTGCTAATGGACAATATTTGCAGTGTTCCTACAGAACATAATCTTTTTATCTTTTTAAATCTAAGAGGAGTTTTGCTTGCCACAAAATCTGCCCCCAAGATAACACATTTTAAATTTCCATGGTCTTCTAAAATAAGTGGTCCTGTAGGAACACTGCAGATTTTGACCTTTAACAGTCTTAAGCCTGTTCCTATTGAGGATTCTGATTATAATAAAAACAGACAAAATCTTAAGTATAGTGGCATTGATGAGCACAGCTATAACTGAAACTGAAAAGCAGGTTTAATACATAGTTAAATGCTGTAAAAAATGATTATGAAAATTAACTACTATAAAAGCCAATTTGTAAATGTATTTACTCTTTTAAAAAGTGACTTGGTCTATAGGGGGTGTATCTACATGTGCCCCTATGACACCATTGTTAGTGGAAGTAATAAATGATAGCGCAATAACAGCCTGTACTTCACCATACCAGCAGCGCACAGGTATTTTTAGCAACTATGTCGCCGTAGCAACGTGGTATACCGAGGAAGTGCATTGATATGGTGACATAGTTGTGTGTGCCCGCTAGTGCTATGGCAATGTAGCATCATGTGTAGATGCACCCACTGTTTACTAAAAACTATCTTTGTAGAAAACTCTCAGACTAAGCTCCCAGAGACTGCAGTTCCACAGATCATTTCCTATGAAATCTACACTCAGGTTAATCCTTACGGAACACATTTTAGCATTTGTTGTTTCTGCAAATGCATCTCTGGATGTGGATGTATGGAATAGATTTGAAAATAAGTGTCCTATGGAAATCAACCCCTTGGTGAACAGGTCAGCAGTAATAATAATAGTCTTTAATCTCTGATTTTTTAGAAGTTAAAATGTCAACAGGAACATAGAACACAACATAGGATTACTTGTAGAATGGAACCTGCACAATAAAAGGTTTTGGAGCACAAATGACCTTTTATATATCAGAAGGACCAAATAAACAGGGTATTGTCTTAAAAGGACTTGAGAGGTGCCTACATCTGTTAATTTAAAAGAAAGAAAATATTCTTTCATATTCCTCCAGCAGCCTTCAAAAATAACAAAATGGCAATAGTTTTAGTGCCCTTTTTATTCCCACATGTTCTAATTTTTAGAAGGCCTTCAGGGTTTGGGGATTTTTGTTTTGTTTGTTTTGTTTCAGCTATAGAAGGCAATGAAAATGAGGGGATTTTTATGGCTTGTTGTTTGATGTCTGAACTGTAGAATGAAAGCAAGTAGATGTAAAGAAAGAAACTAAACTAAAACAAGTTGTATTTCTGGTTGCTCAAAAGCCTTAAGGCCCTCAAAAACAAAAACAAAATAGAACCTTACATAAACTGGCAGTTGAAGAAATAACTAGTTAATCCTAACTAATAAAGCTTTCTTCTACAACATTTCAGATGTAAATCTCTCGGGTGAAGAACCAGATGCATTAATGTAAAAACAGTGCTGCTAATAAATTATTAAAATGAAAGTGGTACATTTGCAGCTTGAGAAAGAATTTTTAAGGCTACTGTTATTATTACATTAGGCCAGATGTGCTTCTCTTGAAGTTAATAGAAAGACTCCCAAAGAATTAAATGGATTCAGGATCAGGTCCATTATTTATAATCAGACAAAACTCCTGATTAAAACATTTGATGTTGTTAGATTATTTGCAGCCACTAGGAGTATATTCTACTCCAGGATTTTAACCAAAGAAAGCTCTGTGTATTAGTTCTCTGTATTCAAGTCACATGTCAGAAGACAATTCTTCAGACTTTGAAACCAGGTACATTTTGTCTATCTCATTTATTCTCCTCATTCCCTATGTTATACACATTCACATTATATTCTTTCAGAGTCTTAAGTGTATGTGTTGTATTCTTATTTTCCATTTTTCCCTCTCACATTTACATCACATATTTGTCCCAGTGTTTGACTAGATCATGTTGGTTTTCATGTTTTCTATTGTTTTCAATACTTTGACAACAATAAAAAGGAAAAGTAAGGTTTCAAATGCAAAGCACTGTAATAATAAAGGTATATTTTATTCTAACTTTGCATTCAGAAACATTCCATTTGTCTTGATATTCCATTTATGGTAAATTCAGTTCTTTCCTCTGGAAAGTCTTCATTATGAAATGCTATGTGCTAAGGCTGTGCAAAGTTTTGGTCACCAACTGGATTCAGAAGAAATTTGACCCGATTTGGTGGCTGAATCTCTGAATCTGAATCGAATCAGGAGACCCATTAATTTCTCTGAATGGAATCAGAAGCCTCTGATTTGATTTGGACAGATTCAATGATTTGGCCATTGACACACCTTTATATGTTTTTTCTACATACCTCAAGGTACCAGGCAGCTCATGAACGCTGAGATGGTAGGGTGGATGAAGCTTCCCACGGGAGTAGCAGATCCAGAAGCACTTCTAGTCCTCTTCTGGGTCTGCCATGGAGCTCAAGGGGGACTCCCCGGCTCAGTAACTGGTGCCTCCTGGGTTTGGGAGGGCACCCCGGGTCCCCTCGTGGCCAATTGTGCACTTGGTGGTGGACCCAGAAGTAGACCAGAAGTACTTCCACTTCTGGGTCCGCTGCTGAGCATGTGCCCCCCCAGCTCCTGTGGGATGCTTCATCTGTTCCACCATCTTAGCATTCACAAGCCATGCCTGGTACCTCGAGGTATGTAGATAAAACATATAAAGCCATGTCTACGGCCGAATTGCTGATTCTCCAAATCAGAGAATCTTCAGATTCGGATTTGGCCAAATCAAATTGGGGACAGTGATCCAAATCAGCAAATCGAAACACTGTCCCTCAAATCGAGCCAAATCCGAATTGAATACAGCCTGCTCTGCACATCCCTACTATGTGTTATATTTGCCTGAACGCAAGATGACTTCAAATTTAAGATGGCCCTGCAATAATTATATTCTATAAATGGAAAATATTAATTTGTTATAATCTAATTATTGCAGGATCATCTTAAATTCATCCCCCTCTCCAGTATTGTGGAAGGAAAAGCAGTGCTGGAGTTAAGGGTCTAGACCCCCAATTCCTTGACCCATTTGTCCCCCTTGTGCACCTCTGCCCGTCCCCCCCGCCAACTGCCCTTCTGCTGCCTTCCCCCTGCCTCCCTGTTGCTTGCCTGCCACAACATGCCCCATGTCTGCTACTCACTTGCTGCCCCCCATCCCTCTGCTCTCCCCTGCCCACCCAATGCTGGTGCCTGTTCCTGTACCCCTCCCCCTTGCTGGTGGTCCCATGAGAACTAGTTTTAATTGTTCCCAGTATGAAAAACAGCACAGGCGAAAGAGGTGGATAAAGAGCAAAGACAAAATTCTAATTTTTTTTAAACAAAAACATCTTTGCTAAAAAAATATTGCCACTGAATGCTCTGAGATTACAGATGGAATGAGATGTGGTCCACCAAACAGTCTCCTCAATGTATTGAATTCCTTCTCCACCTTTAATGGTGTTGACTTATACTAGCCCATCTTTGAGCTGCAGTAATTGAATATACTGCTGTGTTCATTCTAAAGGACTCTGTATTTATATCACACAAAGTTTTTATTTTTATGGGTTTTATCAGAGGACAATATTTAGGCTGTCATTTTAATGCAAGCAACTACGGCCCTAGTTCAAAAATTTGTTTAAACATTGTTAAGTCTCTCTACATAGTTGCATAGTTAGTAGAGTCAGAAGGGACCTGAGCAGACCATCAAGTCCAACCACCTGCCTAGCAGGAAAGAGTACTGGGGTCAAACGACCCCAACAAGGTGATTGCCTAGCCTTGTCTTAAAGACCCCACGGTAGGAGCCAGCACCACTTCTCTTGGAAGTTGGTTCCAGATCCTAGCTGCCATGACCGTGAAGTAGCGCCTCCTGATGTCTAATCTGAATTTACCCTCTGCTAGCTTGTGACCATTATTTCTAGTCACTCCTGGGAGCGCTTGGGGGATCAGGGACTTTCCCAATGCCTGCTGGTCCCCTCTAACTAGTTTGTAACAGGCCACTAGATCCCCTCTCAGCCTTCTCTTGTGGGGACTGAACAGGTTCAGGTCCCTTACCCTCTCCTCGTACGGCCTGCCCTGCCCTGATCATGCGAGTGGCCCTCCTCTGGCCCCTCTCCATGTTGTCCACATCCCTCTTGAAATGCAGCACCCAGAACTGGACACAATACTCCAGCTGCAGCCTGACCAGTGCCGCATAGAAGGGGAGGATCACCTCCTTGGACCTGCTTGAGATGCATCTGTGGATGCATGACAAGGTGCTGACTGCATCCCCACACTGCCGGCCCATGTTCATCTTGGCATCAATGATGACTCCAACATCCTTTTCTGCCTCTGCACTAATGATAAGGGAGTTCCCCAGCCTGTAGGTATGCTGCTGGTTCTTCCTCCCCAGGTTTATCACCTTGCACTTGTCAGTGTTGAATCCCATCCTATTCTCATCCACCCACCCCCATAACCTGTCAAGGTCCGATTGTAGCCTATTCCTTCCTTCTAGCATGCCTACATCCCCCCACATCTTAGTGTCATCAGCAAATTTGAACAGGGTGCTTTTTACCCCTTCGTCCAAGTCACTGATGAAGATGTTGAACAGTGCAGGCCTGAGGACCGAGCCCTGCGGAACCCCACTGCCCACATCCCTCCAGGTAGAACATGACCCATCCAACACCACTCTCTGGGTGCAGCCCTCCAGCCAGTTGGCCACCCATCTGACTGTGTAGGTGTTGACACCACAGTCCCCTAGTTTTTTAATGAGAACAGGGTGAGAGACAGTGTCAAAGGCCTTTCAAAAGTCCAGAAAGACTATGTCCACTGCTACCCCTGCATCTAAAGATTTGGTGACCTGGTCGTAGAAGGCCACCAGGTTGGTCTGACAGGACCTGCCACTAATGAACCTGTGTTGGTTGCTCCTAAGCATAATCTCCCCTGCTGGGACCTCGTGGACATGTGCCAGAATAATTCTCTCAAAAAGCTTACCCAGGATCGAGGTAAGACAAACTGGCCTATAATTCCCCGGGTCTTCCTTCCTCCCTTTTTTGAAGATGGGAACCACATTGGCCCTCTTCCAGTCCTCTGGCACCACTTAATATAGGACAGCACTTAATTTTGTTACTATGCTTAAGTTCTGTTCAGAAGAGGGAAACTTCTTAAAATGGGGTCAACATTTTTGCTTCTTAAAAAAACTGCTGTATTCAGCCTCCTTCATTTATAGTATGAGCAGATATGTGGACTGCTGTGAATATGAAAGATGTCTATGATTATCATATTGTATATTAGTGGAAATTGGTTGGCATTCTTATGGTTGGGGTGTATCTACACTGCAGACAGCAATGTAATGTACAGATACTTGAGTCCCAGTGTTTGGTCCAAGAATTATGAAAAAGATTGCCAGAGTGCCATTTGGGACCACCTATGTTCAAAGCCTTGTATATACAGAGTAAACAAACACATTGCACTAAAACATATTCTGACTTGATGTTGCTGAATTTTCTTCCAGAGACAAACTGGTCTTGAGATTCATGTTCATTGAGCAGAGTTGCAACAATTAGATGCAAGGACCACTAAGTGAGATAACAGGCTCTAGCTAATCTTCTTTTGGCATATGTCTAAAAAGGAAAACTATATCAACTTTCCACTTGATCCTGGATCAGTGTAAAATCTAAACCTAAAATGGACTGAGATGCAATTTAGATCAGCCTTCAGACTCTTTTAACTTCCCAGTATATTGGTTAGTTATAAAAATCTTCAGGGATTACTTTGCTAGCCATGGATCGTATATTTGATAAGTAGATGGACTAGACTTTCAAGTCATTTCAGTGCTTTCTAATATCCATATTATATCTTCCTTAACTTATAAGTTTCAAACATTTAAAATGCTAATATTTAGAATGGTAAATGAAAAATGTATTTCGTCCTTTACATTCTTCTGTTATACACAACAACAGTGTCATTTGGAGTGGTACCTCATTCAGATGAAAGTACTGGATATTCACTTGACTAGAAAAAAGGGGAATTAGAGGGATAAAATAATTTTCTAATGGTTAGTCTAAATGTTTGATCACAGTTTATCACAAAGAAATGTCAATAAGTCACATGAACATCCACTAGTATGGAGCAAAGAAGAAAATTAAGTGCAAAAATGAGAATTTCTTTTTAACCACTCAAGTTTTCTATAAATTATTCCTGTATCATTTATAACATACAGGTTTTTGATGGAGAATCCAACACTTTGAAACAATACAATTTTAATAACCTCTTATTATTTTGAAAAATAATGTCCATTTACTAAGAACTGCACAAAAACACAGTGCCATAACCTGATCTGACTAATATTTAAAGCCTATCATTCTTTCTTGTTTATCCCTCTTACTTATGAGATAGCAAATGTATGTCTTTTCCAAACCCATCTAAGCATTTATGAGCAAATGATCATTACTACAGTTTGTCCTTTGTTCCCTTCTATAGAGTGTTGAAACAAAAGCTGTTGCCTCCAGCTTTTACCACTGCTAAGCAGTGTAAGGTGAGTACACAATACAGACAGGAATGGCAGAAAGTGTGCTGCTTTCTTCCATGCCTTACTAAATAATACATTGGCAAGACGAGCATATAAGAGATTTGGTGTCTTGTAACTGCTATCAGACGTATGTCTACCATGCTCCATGTTCATTAGTTAGATGAAATCAACGAATTAAAAAACTTTTTACATTTGTGTTTTCCTTTAACAGGTACACAGCAGCTGTAGCAGAATCACAAGAGAGAATACTTGACTGAACACAGTGGTAAGATAAACTCCTTACAAATATTCAATTTAATTAATTGTTTGAAATAGGTTATCTAGTGTGATGCCTGAGACTGTTCACTTAACAATGAAAATGAGGAGATAAAAGAAATATAAACAAATGTATTGCCTTTACTCTTCACAAATATGAATAATGCACAAATTTGTAGTCCTTTCCTATTAAATGAAACAAAGTACCCATTTTGGATACAAGAGTATGTGGAATGTTACTTGAGAATTAGCAATCCAGTATGAGTTTCCTCAGAACACTACCACCTTCTATCATTGCAATAATAAGAGTCACTTGTCATTTACCTTTCAAATTCTGTTTCTTAAGGATTTTTATTTTAGACACGTATATTTAGATCAGATTGAAGCTTTGCTTGTAAGATGCCAGCTAAAATTAAACCAATTTTCTCAATATATGACTTGCGTATTAAAGCATTTTTTAGTTTCATATTAGTCAAAAATAATTCTAGCTCATTTTATGCTCTCGTTTGATCTGCTTCATTTAAGAGCTGGTTGTATTTTAGATGTAGAAATGTTATAGATACTGGAGGCTGTATGTATCTGCAAAAAAGCTGCAGCTTTTGAAGCCACACAAACTCAGAGAAACCTCAGGAGTGTGTGAACATATATCTAGATCTTCTGACTTGGACTCCAGTTAATAGGGAAAAGGAACAGTACTGCTCGGTGGAAAACCCTATGTGGGATCCAGTGGAAAATACCAGGCAATATATAACAGGAACTGAACCCCATTCCCTCCCTGTGTCAAGAAAGGAGTCTGCCTCTGCTCCTATGGCCTTTTTGGACCCTAGGGATGGTCTTGAACCACATTGGAGAAGAAATGCTAACTGTTGGGTAGGGAGAGAACTAGGCATTCTAGGATGCATCATGGCACTGTAAACTGGACTTGTGGCAGTCTTAACTTTTCCTTAAAACCTGCGTAAAGGGCAGCTAGAGTTGTTCACAACAGTGCATTTTCACTGGAGCCATGGTATTTCAGAAAGGAAGAACTGTTGTGAGAGTTCTCCTAGCCACTTGTTCTTGTCTAGGATATGGAGGGAATGGGACCTGACAGCCCATTCCACATTGGAAAGCCCATTCTCTTTGACAGAACAACAGTGGAACCTAACAGAAAATTCCCTCCTCATAATTAACATCTTTATTTGATTTTACTAGGAGAGGAAAAAATACCACCCAGTATGTGAGTTTGTCTTATACAAACTAATTACAGCCATATTAGTATTACTCTATTATATTGCTTCACATGCACATGGTATTGTGAATCTTGTTAGTTTTCCACCTAGTCAAGTGACTCAACAGAAATTTGTCTAGGCAACAGAGATATCTTTAGGCGATATATTTTATTGGACCAATTGCATAGTTGGGATAGAGTTAGGCAAGTTTTTGAATGCAAGGCACTCTTCACCAACTTTCTCTTTTCTGTCACTGTTTCAGGGCCAGGTCATAGACTGTTGTGACTTAGGGACTTTTTAGCCCTTTTCCACATGGAATCCTAAGTTTAATGATTCTTAGGGTTCATAAAGGTAAATGACCAGCTTTTTCAGGCTGGCTGGCCTGCCCTACAACAATCTGGCATTATCAAGGATGCAGCAAATCTTTGATTTTGTTCTTATCTTTTTTTCCTGATTGGATGGGAAATTTCTGTATTTGATTGGTTTGTTCCTCACTTAAAAAAAGAAAGCATTGTTGTATAGATTTATTATCAAGTACTGAGCAGCAGTAATTGTTTATCAACCACAGGAAAAATACTTCTTTCTAATGTCAAAAGAGGACTTGCTTGGAATCCATAGTACAGTGTGCATGATCATATGATTCCTTGTGTGATCAAAAGTATTCACAAATATTCTTGCAAATAAAACAATTAATTTTGCTGGTATTGTGACTATTTACTTATATGTGTATTTACTTATTTGTGAATATACACATAAGTGAGTTTATATCCAAGACTATTTGGAGAAAAAAAAACATCCTGAGTATAGTCATACAACTAAAATTTGACAAAAAGCATGCACTACAGAACTGTTCTCATGACAGTTCTGAAAACCTCTTTTAATTATTCACATAATGTATTCATCTAACAAGTCTGAACATAATTTGCAAACAGTAAAAGTCATTTTTCCTGTTTATAAACCTTAATTTATCCAATCTGAGAAAAGAGAGAGTACCATGAATAGTCTTCTTTGCAGAAAGCAAATACTCATAAGAGTCATTGTTTTGAACTCAAAAACAAATCACCAAATAATTGCAATTAAATGAAGAAATTTGCAAAATTCATAGGCTTACATGATACTTCTTCCTAATCTGTTAAATACATTTACATACAATGAAAAATTCAAGTTGGTCTTTTATAGAACTGTTGAGAGCTGGCAACTGTAGCAGCACAGCTGTAGTGCAGCTGCACTTTCTTTTTGTCACAGCTGTTTCTGGACCTATATTAAATGGATGGGCTCTTTGTCACATAGGGGTGCTATGGAAAAGCTATGAAAGTCTTATATTCTATTAGTGTTCCTAGCAATGTTGATAAGTGAGGTTGAGAGGATGTGGCCCAATTGTCTAGACCTGTCCTTTTCTTCATGTAAATTCTGATCCCAAGGATCTATGCAAGATCTCAGCATATGGTTCTATGAATTTTTCCACGTTTCAGGAGCAGTCCACGAAGTAGTTGGTACTTAACTCAGGGAGTCACAGTGCTTCCCAGTCTCCCAGAGGGAAGGGTGTCCTGCCCCAGTCCCATACCTGCCATAGAATATGTTTTGTTGGGCACTAGCATAGGCGCACAGAGCACAGAGAGGGTGACTAATGCTGCCCCCAACATGAAACAAAGAGCAGTGATTTGGCAGAGGTCGCTTTCCCCACTCTCCACTACCACCAGCAGTTAAAGGAGTTGGTAAATCTTAGCGCTAAAAGAAATTACAGACTCAACTCTAGAGTCTTTTCTGCCTCATCCGTAGGGGGCTTGGTGGTAATTTAAGCAAGCCAGTAAATTGATTCTGTTAATTAAATTACCATCCAGGTTAATTTTCTGGTCAGGGAAAAGAAAGTGCTCAAGAGCTTCATGGATAAAATACAGCAAGTTGAAAGATAAAAATAGTGGAAGGACGGGGGAAAATCAGGAATTTGACAAAAGCAGTAAGACAAGTCATCTCATCCTAGCATTTAAACAACTTCACCTTGACAAATGGCCAGTGAAATAAAAAATTTAAGTTGACAAAGACAGTTTGAAATAATGGTTCTGATTCAGGCTGAAGTCCGTGCCTGTGTTCTCTTTATTTCCTCTAATTTATCAATCCCCATTCTTAGAGGCTAAACCCCTACACAGCTGGGAAACAATTAATATTAATGTCATGTTATTAGCAAATATTCATCGTACACTTCAAATCCCCATTGATGTTTTATAATAATTTAAACTACCAGTGAGAGGATTAGAAACCTGTTTTAAAGATGGTAAAGCTGATAAATGTAATGATTTCAACCACCTTTATTAAACACATCTTTTAGGTAAATTTTAAAAAATTGAAGGAGTCAAGAATTTTACCAAAATACCTTCATTTAAAAATATGTATCCATGAAATAGTTTTAAAATCAGGTTGATTTCCTATGGCTAAATTTATTTCTGATATAAGGGAATTTGCAATTTTAACATATAGCTAAAACTTAGATGTTTTAATTAGTTCATAATTAAACAGCAGCACCCTATGTGATTTCTGTACCTCTATCTTGTACTAGTGGTTTTCAGACAAACTGCTCACAAAGTTTTGCTGAACTCAATATGTGCTTGTAAATCTACACAAGAGTAAGGCAAAGGGAGACCCATCCTACAGATGTTACTGGGTGAATAAGCTCAATAGCCAGAGATGCAAAACATATGGGGGAAAGAGGTTATTCTTTACTGTTCATATATTTGGTTCTGATTCAGGCTGAAGTCATGGGGCATAGGCGGCGCATGGCATCCACACCTGAGGACAGGCTAGTGATCCAGGCTGATTTAGATAAACTTAGTAAGTGGGCGGACACAATACCAATGACGTTCAATACTGATATATGTAAGGTACTCCCCCTTGGAGGAAAAAATCCGCAGCATACTTATAGACTAAGCATTGCTATGCTTGCTAGCACCACTGCTGAAAGAGATTTGGGGGTCATGATTGACCACAAGATGAACATGAGCCACCAACACGATGTCGCAGCTGGTAAAGCAAACAAAACCCTGGCTTGCATCTATAGATGCTTCTCAAGTAAATCTCAGGGTGTCATCTTAACTCGTTGTATTCAGCCATGATGAGGCTGTAGCCTGAGTACTGCATCCAATTCTGGGCTCCACAATTCAAGAAGGGTGTTGAGAAGCTTAAGAGAGTCCAGAGAAGAGTGACATGCATGATCAGAGGGCAAGAGAATAGGTCTTATGAAGAGAGGCTGAGAGCCATGGGACTCTTCAGCCTGGAAAAGCGCAGGCTCAGGGGGGACCTGGTGGCTGCCTATAAGTACATCAGGATCTGGGAAAACATCTGTTCACCAGAGCGCCCCAAGGAAAATCAAGGGCCAACAGTCATAAACTCCTACAAGAACATTTTAGGCTGGACATAAGAAAAAAATTTTTTACTGTCCGAGCCCCCAAGACCTGGAATAGACTCCCTCCAGAAGTGGTGCAGGCACCTACTCTGGACTCATTCAAGAACTTCCTGCCCCTGCAGCAGGGAGATGGACTCGATGATCTTCGAGGTACCTTCCAGCCCTAACATCTATGAAATGTATTAAATCTATTTGAGGGGGAGGGAGGACTGGAAGGAAGAATGAAGCTGTCCCCAGACTTGTAATGATGATAATTCCTGATCCAAAGCCCATTAAAGTAAATTAAGAAACTATCATCAGAGGTCCTAGAGCAAGTTTACAGTGAGTGCTAGGATTCCTTGGATTCCTACCAATTCGCATCATCTGAGCTTTGGACTTATTGGGCACCCTGTGGTGATTTTGAAAGAATAAAAAAGTATGTGAATTTCCAGTCACCCAAACACACTGCCTTGTAACTTTGAATTTTAAACATATATTACTCAGATGCTAGAGTAAAATTTTTAATGTATTGTAGTTGAAGTAACTGTTCCTAAAACTGATGGCTAAAATAGGCAAGTTTTATTAGGGAACCAGATAGCTGAAACTACAGCTGATTGCATTCACAATATAGGAACATCACTGCCTAAAACAATGGTTTATGTGGATAAAGTGTGATTAGGTGTTGTCTAATAGAGTTTTATGTATCTAGGAAAGAGAAGCAGAAAAGAGAGAGAGAGCAATGAAAGGCATGAAGAAAGCACCAGATATAGTCACAGGAACACTGGCACAGGGGCTCTGGAGAAAAGCTCCTGAGCTTATAACTTCTAGCCAGTTCTTGAACCAGTTCTTTTGGCTCAAGAACTGGCTAGAAGTTATAAGCAAAGAAACGTGTCCTGTTTGATTACTGTTGTGTGCAGAGGAAGGGAACTTTGGAAACCTATAGGATTCCAAACTTTGGCTACTTGTTTGGGTCAAAGGAAACATTTAAGAACATGCTTAAGCACATTCCTCTGCAGCAACCCATTGAAATCAATCGTATGTAACGATACACCTTAACTTAAGCATATATGTAAGTGTTTACTGAGTAATTATGACTGTTGAATTGGGACCCAACGCAAGAGCCCACTTATTAATCTTTTTCATAATGGTCAGATACTAATCGTGTTTAAATACTGATGAGCATTTGTTTGCAGTTTTTTGTTACTACTCAAACCCAAATACATTTCACTTTTATTTAAACTATTTGTGAAAACTGGTGAGTTAAAATACTCTCTTTAAGGACACTTTAGGAAAAGAAACATGAATTCAAGTTTCCAGAGTATGGTGGTAGCAGGTTTCAGCCCTTATTCAAAACAAGGGTGTGGCAATTCTCCTCCAGAGATAACATGTTGAGGAAGATGGAATAGACCTCTGCGAGGACAGACAAGGTCAACTTATCTGAGGGGTGCTAGGTATGGGTACAGACTTTTGGCATTTTACAAAGTAGAAGAATTAGCATATAAGTAGTCTCATTTGGATGTGCTCCCTGACTATGTAATAAGGAAGCAGATTTTTTTCTCAAAGCCATACAGTACCTGTCTCACAGATCTACATCAAAATGCTATGTCTCACCCTACAATACTGACAGCTATATCAAATTTGAGAGAACACAGCGGTTGCCTGTCACAACAACTTTCTGAGCATCGTGCACTGATTATCCAGCACTCATTCATTAGCCCCTACCCTGTCTGAAATTCTCCCTATTTGTGCACTAGCTCATTTTTCCATTCATGACAGACAGCAAGGCTGCAGGCAAAATCAGAAATAAAATATCCGAACAACACACTTAACTCATTAACCTATTAACATATTTATTCAACACTAATATGTTTCACTGACTCCTGATAGAAGACCCCACATTACTTATATTATAGCAGGTTGGCATAAAAAAGCTCAGTGTAGGAACAGGCCGAGGTTGTTGCATTCAAAGGCTTATGTTCTATGGGTTTTCAAAAAATGCATCGCTTTTTCTTAGCCTCTTAGCTAAGACATAATAAATCTTTTCTTTCTGTAACTTTTATGATTCTGTGATCTAGCATAGCATCAGTTTAATGTCTGATATCTCCTCTCTAGGGGACTGTTGTTGCTCTTTCTGGAAATGGAGGAGGAGGAGAACTCCATGATCTAACGGGCCTTTTCCTTCTCTAATTATCATAAATCCATATACCATAGACAATGAGGTGTAAAAAAATATTTTTGTTAAATGGTGTTTAGAGCTCTAAGAAATAAATGGCAAAATAATGTTGTCCTCCTCCTCCTTGTGGCTGTTATACACAAACATTCTGCATTACAGAGAAAGGATCTGTAAGATACTTTATGGATTGGTTAACTAATGTCCAATAGTCAGATACCAGCATTGTTCCAATGGTAAAAAAACAACAATTAAAAGGCAATGCCATAGTCTGCAATTAAACTTCATTTTAGCTTTAAGGAGGCATGCTCTTCTCAGTGACCTCAGTGTAAATACAAGTCTAATCTACTGAATACAAAAGAGAGATTCCAGATTTATACAAGCATTATCAAACACAGAATTTGGCCTACGTACCTTTAAATAAACTAATTCCTGTCCACCTCTTATCCCAGGGGTGTTAAACTCAACCAGCCCCAGGGGTCAGGTGACTGGCACTGGGGGCTGGACTAGACTGCACTCCAAATCCAGAGTGGGTGCCATACGTGCTCACGTCTCAGAGCTGTGGAGCAGCTGTCATGTGCAGCACAGTCCTGGACTGACTGCTGCATGTGGTGTGGCTGCTTCAGGGTTGTGCTGCACATGGAGGCTTTTCCACCACTTTGGCACATGAGGTAGAGGGGGTGTCATCTGGCACATTTCACATGCTGTCTGTGGGTTACTCCAAGACCCAAGGGCAGCACCAGAGGCCAGATGATACAGCTGTGCAGGCCACATCTTTCAAACCCCTGTCTTAACCTCTTCTTATTTACCTTCTCTTTGTACGCAGAATGATTTTGCCAAGGAATGAATAAGGGCAGAAACTTACAGATAGTTCTTAATGTGTTTAAGTATTTCTGCCCTCCTAGCTTCCTCACCCCCATTTCCTTTTTCTTTATGTACTGCACTGACATATTAACAGTGTGGATATAAGGGTCTATACTGTGATACTGATACTGTAATCATGAAAATGCATGGGGGAGGGGAAGCTGAGTACCACTGTAATAGTCCAGTTTTATGCTAGTACAACTTCCTTGTTCTCAGTGGAATCAGATCTGTATAAAACTGCAGTGACACAGTGGTGAATTAGGCCACAATTCCTTGTATGGAGGTAAGAAAAAGCCCCTGCTCATACCCTTACTGAGAATACTTTCTTTTTCACTCAGAACACTACAGGTTGTTCAAGATTAAGAGTTAGCTACATGTTTAAAAAGAAGCAGGAACCTGCACGGAGAGATATGAGAGTAGATCCAAGACAAGGGTCAACGGGCAACAAAAAATTAAGGCTCTTATCCACAGCTCATGAAAGTTAATTGGATCTTTCTGCTGACTTCCATGGAATTTGAATTGGGCCCTAATTGACCAAGTACCTTGGAGTCCTTGATTCATTCAGTGGGCACCACTGTACTAATGTTAAGTTAATTGTGGTTAGAATCACACTTCAGAAACTGATAAAAACATCCTTTTCTGGATTCTAAAGTTATCACATTTTATGAGAGTGTTTTACTTCCTTGCTCAAAACTTAATGCAAAAAACCTTTTTTGTTGCTATGTCCAAAAAGCCCGTACCATATTATGAAGGGAAACAATGACACAATAATCCCACTGCATGTAAGACATAATAAATATCAATAACTAATGTATAAAGATAACCTTCCAAATATCATTGTTATAGAACCTCTTTCAAGGCTTTTCCCACAGAAGGTTGTGAGTGCTTGCCATTGATTGCAACTAATGACTGTGGGATAAGGTCTTACATTTGGCCTCTGTCTGCCCACACACATCACTTCCTTTTCCTAGTCCATTACCAGTAATAAACCTACTCCTCAAACTAGTTCCGCCATCTCTAGCAGGAGATGATGTTTCCTAAGATTAATTAATGACCTTGCCCACTTTGGATATTTTCCAATAAATAGGCCAGAACTAGAACACCCTGAACTTTAACTGCAGTACCCAGTGTCTTGCAGAAGTCTAGCTCGCTGTTCTATAGGGACACAAAGACATACAGAAAAAATATAAAAGCAATAATACTTCCTTCCAGCTCCCATGACAGAGATACTGCTGTTTTAGATTTACCTGCTTTAGCTTGTCAGGCAAGGATACTTGGGTAAAAGTGATATGTTTTTTAGACTAACTGAATAGTTGAAAAAACTGTTCTTCACAAGCTTTTGGGCACAAGTACCCTTCTTCAGGCAGAGGAAGACTCCTGGTGTTTGTCTACTCTCTAGACAAAGAAGCTTAAGCCAATAAGCAAAATTCAGGCCTGTGAAAACGCAAATGCATGGCATGATCTCAGACTCAATTCTTGTCACTTGCTCTTAACTTCATTTCCTAAAACACAGGCCAGGTCCTTTTTATCTTGTTAAAATGAACACATGTCACTGTCATCTTGTTGATTGATAGCACAGTGATTTCAGTAAAATGCATCTACCTTGATCATCCATTTTCTTATACGTTGCAATCTTTTACCAGTTTACAAAGATACTGTTTAGTAACTCATATCCATTTCAGATAGAATCGTTAATCAGGGTTTGTAAGTAACTGATCTCAGTTTGAAATATATTTGGTTACCCTTTACATGTTTGAAGGAGAAAGCAAAGTATAACTAACAGAACTGTAAAATATTCAAGCAACAAGGAAGGATTTAATGTAAGAGAATGAAATAGGTGAAATATAAATAATCACTGTTTTCCCTTTCTTCCATTCAGTATTGCAAAAAACCCAGCAACTTGTACATATTTTTCAATTACTTCCCCTTAATTACCTTAATATGCTCCTGGCCAAGTTGCCAGCAAACTAACTGGGAAACTGAACAGTCATGGTGGTCTGTGACTGGCATCTCTAACTGTACCTACAGTAGAAACATAAATCTTTATTCCAGAGAACTTTTTAACACACATTATTGGTGCAGGTATGATGCTATAGTAACAGGAGGAGCAGCCTTGGATCAATTATCTCTTTAACCAGCCTGATAAGGTCACCATCAACAGCTGTGACACTTAATAAGCTACCTTCCACAACCTTCCTCCATTCGCACAAAACTACTAGAATACAAAAGGGCATCTCACCTTTCTGAATGTGCTTGCTAGCCACTGAATACTACAAAGGGACATACAGCAGACAAAGAATTTACCAGTGAAGAGCCTATTTAAATGTGTGCCCTAGATTGGCATCAAAGTCCCACCAGTATTTTCTACCAGAGAAAGATGCTGAGTCAGGTCCAGAGGAATTTACTGCTATTGGAGTTTTTCAGCCTAGTTTGTGCAGGAAGAAGGAATCGAGCGTCCCTGTTTGTTGTATCTTGTCTTTACTCATGAAACTCTTGAGACTGTCAGGTTGTTGAGCATTTTCCTCAAGGCATGCAAAAATACTTCTGTCTTTTGTGTTCAAGACGAGCATAAATTCCAGCTGCTGACTAGTTAGGACATGCAGAGTTGGTCCTTCTGGGTCTCAGTCTACATTCGTGGTGGCAGACAGGTCCTGCTGTCTGGCAGGGGAAGCACTCTGTTCATCAATGGAATTCCCTCTGCTGGATGGGGGAACGCCAATGGCTTTGGGCTCTAGAGGGTTGCACATGTCCCAACCCCAGTGGTCAGACAATCCTAGCTAGCTGTGTGCAGCCCATTATTTAGGCTAGTACAGCTCCAACTGTGAAAGGTCTGCTGCATTTCCAGTTTGTAGACAGCTGTGGCAGGTACCAAGTCCTGACTCCATAAAGTCCAGGGCAGTGGAGGGGGGCCTCCATTTGCAGCAGGTCCACTGCAGTGAAAACATGGCTCTTACATCACTTCAGAGTGGACGCATTTACAGTAAATTTTTCCAGGCCAGGAAAGGTTGGAAGTGCTCCAACCCTTGAGACTGGGATGCTATTTGTTTCAGCCACAGGGGTTATTCATGCTGCTCTTCCCAGCTCTGAACAATAAGGGGGCTTCCACATAACAGCCTGTGGTGCCTGTCAGGAAATGGAAGGGGACGGGCTCTTTCCTGCCCCTGTTTCCTGCAGCCCGGGCCTCTTCTTGCCCTTGGGAGGCTGCTTATGTCAGGAGCGCGCGGCCCCGGCCCTCGGCCCCTCTGCTGAACAAGGGGCCAAGCGTGCCCCGGCCTGAGCTGCCCTCGAGGGATGCCTTCGCGGGGGCGGGCGAGGGGCTCTTCCCGCGCCGGTGCCGCATGCCCTGACCCCGCCGCGTGTCGCTTTGCAGGGCACGCTGGAGCTGGCCAAGTTCCCGATCCAGAAGGGCTCCCTCGAGCTCCTCCGGCAGCGGTGGGAGTCCAGCGATGCGCTGAAGGGCAGCCCGCGGGGGCCCTACGGCTCCGCCGCCGCCCGCCGCGGCAGGCGCTCGCAAGCCCCCGAGGGGAGGCGAGCTCGCCCGGCCCCGGCCCCGGCCCCGCAGGGGGAGGAGAGCAGCGGGGCGGCGGCGGCGGGCCGCGGCCCGGACGGGCGAGCTGAGAGCCGGCCGCCGGATAAGAGCAGCCGCGGAGGCAGCGCCGCACCCAGCGCCGGGGCGGAGGTGGCCAAGGAGGACCCGCCCGGCGGGCGCCGCAGGATCGAGCGCTTCCACATCGCCCTGGACGACCTGAGGAGCCGGTTCGAGGGCGGAGCGGCCCCGGCCGGCAGGAAGGTAAGAGCCGGGCGAGACGCGAGCACCGCGCGGGAAGGGGGGCAGCCGCTCGGCCGTGCCAGCTCCCAGCGGGAGGCAGCGGCCCCGGAGTGCCGCGGGGACCCTTGTATTTCTAGCCCGCTCACTGCACGGCACCTCGCTGAGGGGCCAGGGCTTCAGAGCAGAGAGCTGGGGCGTCCAGGCAGGCCTGGACCTGGGCTACCTCAGGAGCACCTGCATGAGGTCTGGGAGGTGGCTCAAAGGATCGGGGTAGCTTAGGAGGCGGTGGTCCGAGCCACCTGGGTGTCAATCTGAATCTTGAACCTGACTGAACAACTTTGGAGTCCTGCTGAGGTCTTTTTACCCAGCACAGCTGACACGCCTAAAGACATCCTTTCTAACCCTCTGAGTAACTTATGGTGACTTTTTTGCAATGGTGGAAGATGCTACAGCCATGAAAACTCAGTTCTTTTAAACTTCTGTTCTGTACCTAGCTTTCCTCCATAGACTTCAAGGGACTTTACAAAGGAGGCAATATGTTTGCCCTAATTTTACTGATGAGGAAACTGGGGCAGGGAACAGCTAAATGATTTGGCAGAGACTATCAACAAATTGGGAATCTGGAATACAGAAAAGGAAAAAAAGGCTTTTTCAATCAGAACATCTGAAGTTGAGTAGAAGGGAATGTGTTCTACCCTGGTTAAAGCAGATGACTTTTAAAAAAGAAAAGAAAAAAGACTGGGTCTAGTATGAAAAGTTAGCAAACCCATACCTGTTGTATGTTGGTGGTTACCATCACTACAGACATGAAGTAAAGGTCACTTTACAGAACAACTGGTATTGATTCAAGTACTCCAGCATAGGGCAAGTGTGTATCAAAGTTTCTATTCCTTACAGCTTTTGCATGTAACATACAGGTTCACAAATACACATTTCAAAATGTTAAGGAGAAAAACATGAACAATTAAGGTATCATGTCTATCTCCTTGATACATGGTATGCTATTTATGAGTAAAATTAATGATAGACAAAGCCCAGGCAATTGAACTTCGAGCTAATGGACACAGGTGTTTGGAGTTGAAATCCACAACTGCTACCTGAGCCAATATGAAGTTTTGGTGAAGTATACATTGCAGTTCTCCTGCACAACCATTATAATAGCATGACGGTCCTGAAATCACGTAGTCACTGACTCCACTCGTACTTCAGTGCCATCTTTTCTACCAGAACCTGAGGGGACTGCTTTGAAACCTTTATACATATAATTTTACATAGTGGAAGACTGGGCAGACACTGCACAGCCCCTGTTTCCCCTGGTGGATTTAGTTTCGTTCAAACAGAAGAATACAAAAGTTTGCTATACTGCATATAACAACAATTGTATTCCTGAACATAAACATAAGTATTCCCTGTTTTGTTATGAAAATACTTGTACAGTTGAAGTCAGCAGAAGTCCTTTTGAGCGCCCTTTTGGAAGTCCTTCCAACCCCTTGTCTGTGAAAGCATCCAAGTCCTTCAGTTATCTTGGAGTGGAAAGGATTGGAAGTGCCTTGTTATCCCTGTGGATAGTCAAGGAGGGGAAAGATGGCTAAGATGGAACATATCTCTCTCATTCTGCAGCCATTATGTGAAGTTTGGCTTCACTTGACAGAGAGGAGCATGGCCAGAGAGAATGGTAGTCAGGCAAGGTGTTAACATGTTCCTAGGTCCCTAGCAAAATGGGACTTACAATGCTACCTTGAGCAACAAATTACTCCATGACTTTTAGAGACTATGAAGAGATTGACAAGACCATAGATGTACCAGTGACTATAAGTCACAAAACCATTGTTAGGAAAGCAGATAGGCATTAGGCAGCGTTGGAGGGGACACAAGTATGCTTTGAAGTCTGCTTGCTCTTCCATATTTGTTTCCATGATCTCAAGCTGAAGTAAGACATTCTGGCTTAGGAGTCATTTGCCATTGGAACTGCTGCTATATGGCACTATTTGCCAACTTGTCAATTGTTATAAAAGTTGTAATAGCTCCTGTCCAGCGCATTATTTTTGTTGAAAAAAGATACTGTGGACTTATGGCAGAATTCCCAATTTAAACTATTAAAATTTTCAGAGGCAACTGCAATCTCATTTAAGCATGTCACATTGATATACAACCATCTGAAATAAAATGCCAGCATGGGACAAAGTTGTAAAACAGTATTGACTTGCTTTCACCTGAGAGAGTTGCTGTCAGTTCGTGTGCTGGCTTTCACTGACATAACATGTCCGTCTGGGGCAAATCAAACACATTTTACCCATTTCTATTCATGACTAGGTGTGAATACATTAAAGACGACAGGATTTCCTAAAACTTGTTGGGAGGCAAGAAGTTTCTTCAGCAAATATCAAATGCTTTATCTAAATTTAGTTGGAAATTCTTCATTGCAAGCTTTCAGGTACAAACACCCTTAGTCAGGCTGAGGAAACATTTGCAGTTGGTTTGTGCTCTTCCTGCATGTTCTGTTCCCTCCAGGAAAAACACAGACCAACTGCAGACATTTTAGTTGGTCTAATAAAACCCAAAGAATGTTGTCTGCCTATGTCTTTAGATCACCGTGGCTGCAACTTTTACCCCTGTCTACATTTATGCACAGAGCAGATATCACACACCAAATTTAAAAAATAACGTAGCTCTTTCACATTTCAGGTATGACAATCATCTCTATATACTTGTATCATATTATATTGAGATGCACATACACATGCCGCCGCCACCACCACCAGTATTTGTGCAGCAACGAGCCATGAATTTTTAGGCTAAGTACAGACATTCAAAAAGCCTGAGCCTAAATTGATTCAGCCTTTACAGGTTAGTCTAACCTGAGTAGATTGAACCAGCAAGCAAGTGAATGGAAATTCATTTTTGATTCCAGAAAGACAGCCACACACTGCAGTGGCTCAGGCAAGAAGCTGGGTGGTGCTAGAGTAATCCCTTCCTTCATTTCTGCAGTGGCCAGAAGGCTGGAGGGAAGCCCAGCTGAGGGGCAGGTGTGGCCAGGCCCTGGCAGGCCTGACAATGACTGGGGAGGGGTTTAAACCCCTACCCTAGCCAGCCAGGGTAAGCTGGGAGGGGGAAGGGGGAAGCAGCCCTTGCCAGGCTTTTGTGGTGGGCAGGGGGCATGGCCAGACCCCAGTCCCTGGCTGGAACCAAAGGGTTGAGCCCCCAGCCCCCCAACAACCCCTTCTCACCCCATGGAGAGGGAGGAAGTGGAGAGCCCTGCCTGCCACAGCAGTTCCATGACAGCCTGGCCTGGGTACAGGGAGCTAGGCACAAACCGGGTACACGGCTCCCGTGGCCCCAGCCCAAGCCACAGCCAGCTGGGAAGGGCCCTGCCCCTGTGGCGACACCTAATCTCTCTGTGCCCATGCTCAGCAGTGCCCACAGACCAGCCTGGCAGGCAGATGGTGGTGCCATGCCAGCTGATGTCTGGCTATGCCCCCGTCTCTGCTGCTGGAGCAGCAAATGGGGGGGGGGGGACCCTGATGGGGGCAGCAGCCCCTGTCATGGAGTCCTGGAGCACAAGCCTCTTCCTGGTGGAGGGGTGGGTTGCGCTGCATGCAGGAGTGGGTTGGAGTGAGGCGGGCTTATTCCCTGCTCCCTCCCCTCTCCCCCTGGAAACCCCCAGCCAGGGGGTAGCCTCCCAGTACCCCCTGTCAGGGGGCACTCAGCCTGCATGGGAGTGAGCAATGGAGGCAGTAGCCAGGGCTGGCAGACTTTGCCTCTGATTCCCTGGTGGGAGGGGGGAGTAAACCCCCTCCCTGCCTCCTTCACCTTAGGGGCTCATGCCAGCTGGTGTCTACCCCTGCTACTGGAGTGGCAAGAGGTGGGTGGGGACTCTGACAGGGGCTGCTACATCCTGGCTGAGCAGACCACAGCTGGGGTCCGCCAGGGGGAATGGGGAGGGAGGGGGGATTAAACACTGGCCCTGGGCCAGTGTGTGGCCATGCCCTCCACTGCTGGAGGAGCAAGAGTTGGAGGAGGGGGATGCCTGACAGGGTCTGCTCCACCCCAGCCAGGCAGACCCTGGCTATGGTTCCCCACTAGAAGAGGGGAGGGAGGGAGTGGGGAATAAACTCCCTTCATTTCAGGGATCTATGCCAGGCTGGTGTTTGGCCAAGTCCCCAACCTTGCTCCGGCAAGACAGCAAAGGAGCAGACAGCATAGCCCAGCCCAGGCTGGAAGTCATGCTGGGATGCTGGAGGACTCTTATTTAACTTGAACCAGGAAGGGGTCTGATACAGAAGTTTCATAATCTGGGTTGACCTCAAATGAGTTAAGTCTGATACTGCATTCAACCACATTTATCTTAAACCAGTTTTGGCCATTTTGAAATTGGTTTATGTGCACTGAACTTCTGTTCTGTTACAGCAGGGGTTTTCAACCTTTTAAAATTGGTAAACCCCCAGCAGTTGGTGGGGGGGGTGTTGTCACATGACCGGAAGTGGGGCAGCACAGGGTGGTGGGTGGCGGCGGCCGCAGCTGTGTGAGAGCTTCCCCACACCCACATCTGGCTTCTTGTCCTCCATCCTTGCCTCCCTCCCCCTCCCCCTGCCCCCACCCCTACTCCTAGAAGGCAGCAGCGCAGGGTGGTGGGTGGCAGCTCTCCATCCCTACCCACCCGTGGGTAGAGCTAAACATGTTTCAAGAACTTGAAACTTATTCAAGCTCCATTAAATGTTTTTTTCTCTCTGGAAGTTCCCAAATACCAATGATTTATGATACTTAATAGTGTGCTAACTCATTTTATGGCAGTATAAGTCATTTAAGGTATGTCATGAGATAAACTGCTGCAAAGTGTGGCAATGCATCTTACATGTTTTTGAACAGATAGAAAACAGCTCAAGATTATGTTTGGATTTAATTAAATCTCATGCCAATTCTGCACCAAAAACTTTCATAAGCACTTTTATACTGCTAATGGTAATAATAAGAAAACATAGCTTCTTATTCAACAAGACAAAAAGTTAAGACTGTCTGCCCTTCATTCCATTTTAAATCATGGTTATTTCATAGTCACAATTCTCACCTATCCTGAAAATTATTATAGTTGAACTGTCAACCCAAACGAAGAGCTCAAACTAATCCCCGCCCCTACAAATTTTCCAGTCCATATATTTAAACCAGAAAATGCTATTTACATTATAAATGTTCAGGCAGGCAGATTTAACTAGGTAGCAATAAACTGCTCTCGTATTACTCATGGAGACTTTTTGATGCAGGTAACAAAAGACACCTCTAGGGGGTTGACAGTACCTCTTTAGGCATAGGCTGACTTATTTTAACGAAAAAACACTTTCAGGAGAAAATTTTTGCTCACGTATCATATAATATATGGAATTATCTGGCTTTCTTCATTCTTTATTGCCAATTACATATGTATGATAGTGGAATCTTTATTATAGAATGTATCACTCCCCTTCTTTTTATCTTCCAACTTGAGTCTTAATTCAGTTCATGATATTATGATTTGATGACAACCGGAGTAAAAAGTGTTCAAATGAGCAGTGGAAAGATCAAATAAACTCTTAAGAAAAAAGCTAACAGTACTAAATGTCAGGAAGAAGATATAGTTTCTGAAGGGAATGATTTCTACAAAGTATTTTTTTTTTTCAAAGCATACAAGAAAGCATCAGCAGATGTTTAAAGGAAATAAAAAATACATGATTAAAGAGTACTTACCACGAGACTTTTTCCATAACCTTGTATCCAAACCTGGAGTTCTTAGTCAAGTTGCACGAGAGATCAGTCAACCAATGGCATGTGCATTTTAGAGGAATGTTTCCAGGATTCTCACCCATCCAGCAGATTTTAACAAACTGGATTTATAACAATGAGGATTTCTCACTGCCATGAGAAAATAATCACAGTATAAGAATACAAAGGAGTTTTTCTAGAAGTGTGTAAGTTTCTAAAAAATAGACCCATTTTCAAATAAAAGGTAATAAAACATAAAGAATACACCTCAGTTTTCATGTGTTAAGCTTTGCTTAGAATACTTTTTCTAATGTGTTACTGTTGCTGGGTTACATTATGGCTCAAATAAAATGAGGACAAAATAATGTGTGTGTTTCACTGCGTCTTTAGTGAATCTTTCAGCAAGTTGATGGGAAAGTACTGGGGCCATGTAGAGCCATTCAATACATACATCTCAATAGCACAAGGCTAAGTACAGACAGTTAAAAAGACCAAGGCTGAATCAACTCAATCTTTGCAGGTTAGTCTAAGCTGTGTAGATTGAACCAATAAGCAAGTGAACAGACATTTACGTTTGATTCTGGAAATGCAGCCACATGCCTTCAGTGGCTCAGGCCAGAAGCCGCAGGGTGCTATAGCATGTCTCCTTGCTCGTCTGGAGCAGACAGCTTGGGCAAAAGCTAGCCCACCTACCCTGCAAAGGGGAGTTTTCAGGGAGGTGCAAATGATTCTGGGGGGCTGTGAGTTAGTTTGAATCTGGGGGGGGATCTGGAACAGAAGCTCAACAACATGATTTAACCTAAATCAGTTAGTTTGATACTACATGCATACAGGTTTATCTTAAACTGGTTTTGGCCATTCTGAAAGCAGTTTATATGCAGTAAACTTCTGCTGCGTTACAGAGTTGAACTGGTTTATCACTTATACTGGCTTATGTGTAATTTCTGTCCCTAGCCCAAGTATACAAATGATCAAGATTTTTCTTCCAAACAAAAAATGGCTGCTTCAGCAGAAGAATAATCTAGGAACAACCAAGGTTCAATAACTCCCAGGCAACTTTTCTTCTGGGAGAGCAAACTTCTGTATACTTTTTTGTCTAAGAGAATCCACAGCACAGTCTTCCAGCATCCAAGGATGTTTCCCTCCACTCCCCTAACCCCCTCCACTTGGGAGACAATGCATTGCTTGCTGAACTCTGCTGCTTCAGCCAAGCAGGGAACAAAATGCGCTCCCTTCACAATTCCTATTGTGTTGTAGGGAGACTCAGTCCAACTCTGAGGCTGATGACCATCCTGGGCTGCCCTGTACACTACTGTCACCTCTTTATGACCAGACTGAGGGAACCTGCAGAGCACACTGATATGTGTGTATGGGTTTCCCCTCACTATGCAGTGTCAGCACTTCGAACTCTGCTCTTCAGAGGCTCAGCATTCAAAAATCGGTTCCAGCATCTCAAGGTAAGTTTTTTTTTCTAACAGGAGAACAAGATGGGAGAACTATCTCAGATTAAAACCACACTCAACATATGCAAAATCTAGATTAACCATTTCTGTATATATAAGTTCCCAGCAGCTATTACTTTTGTTGTGTTATATACAAGTATCTCATGACATGTCATAACATGCTAAATGGCCATACGTTTCACAGCACAGAGAATTTTTGGTTGTAGCTGTGTTGGTCTAAGAACATGGGTAGGCAAGGTTCTAATAAAACATATCACATCTACCCCAAGAACCTTGCACACCACAGAGAAGTTGTTAATCTACCATTATCTAGGGATAAACTGGTTTAACACCTGGCATGTTACAATTTGTCATGGGATGCTCATATATAATTTTTTTTTTTTTTTTAAAGTGGAGAAGGCAGTGTGCAAGCAGCAACCACGCAAGCTTGACAGGAGGGAGCCCTAAATGCAGTGGCAAGGATGTCCAAGACAACTGGAGACCTCCATCCCACTGCAGCCCTGATCTGCCTTCACATCCACAGAGAACCAACAGGGCATCAAGTATGCCTGTTCCACCATTGGAGTCTTCAGGGATTTGGACCATGCTTAGTCTGGGACCTAACCTCAGATCTGTTCACCATTAGAGACCCTACCCGGAGTGCAAGACTCCAGATGATATAGCTTAGAGTCATTGGAACACACAAGGTTATGGTCCAAGGAAAAAGCCAGTCCAAGCACACCAGTCTCCCCATATTAAAAGCTGTCATGTGCAGGTCTCTACTAGGGATATTAACATCTCCCACAAACCAAGTCCTGCAGTGACAGACAAGTGGCGGTGGGGATAGGAAAAGTGATTTCCATGAGTCCCTAGTCACAAATCTGCACATAGGTGGCAGTCATGTGATGGTCATTTTGCACTTACCGATACACAGGTCCAATTTGGCAGCTGTGGCCATGACTAAGCCAGACCCCTTTAGGATCTTCTCTGTTCATCCTGAACGGGGAAGGAACTAGAAAGGGTGCCCTAAACATAAGATGTCTCAAACCCCCCTGGCTAGATTGCCATATCCAGCGGGATCACTGTACTTGCAGTCAAAACCAACAAAATAAAGTACTAAAGGTGCACCAATACATTGGTTCATATTGTATCGACACCAATAAAAGGAAAATTGACATTATTGACAATCGGCTTTTTTCAGCTTATGTGGCTGATAATGTTACCAATAAATACTGCATGCATGCAAGCAGCCACAGAATGCATGTGGTCAGGAATGTAGCCTGGCAGCTTGGGAGAGCAGCATCCGGCTGGCAAGTCTGTTGGTGGGGTGGGGGGGGGAAGGGGTGGGGAGGAGGGAAAGGGTATGGGAGGGTGAATCAAAGCCCTTGTAGTGAAGGAGGGAGCAGGGCTGGGCCAGGGACAGGTGCTGTACAGCCAGTGCACAGCAGTGCATGGGATGGAGCTGCAAGTAGCTTGTCCAGCAGGTGCAGAGGTGGGGGAGTGGCTCATACTACTGTGTGCACCCAGGGGAGGCATGGTGGGGCCTGTACCCCACAGATCTGTGTGTGGGACTGGGGTGGGCTACCACTGCGAGTTGGGGCTGGTGCTGGGCACTTTCTGGTGGGGGGGATGGGCCAGGTCTGTGCTACAGCCACCCCCAAATTTGTCATAGCCTCCGTTCCCAGTGCTGCTGCTACCTGCCCTGAGCATAGTCCCAGCCCAACCACCCCATCAGGAAGAGCCTGGCATGGCCTCCAGCCCAACACACAGCAGCAACCCACTCTTACCCAACATGCAGATCGAGGGGACACATGCCCCCCTTTGCCTCCCCTGGGGGTGCATACAGCAGTGGGAGCCCCTGCATCCTCTTGGAAGAGCTGCTCAGGGCTCTGCCCCAGCTGGGCAATGCGTGTCCCTGCCCTAGCCCCACTCCCTCCCTCACTGCTGGGGGCCTCTATCTGCCCCCCACACCCTTTCCCTCTACCCCACCCCTTCCCCCCAGACTTACCCCCCATATTGGCAATCAAATTGGTATTGGCTGTTATGGCTTGTTAATAAATTGGTCATCGGTATTGGCCCAAAAAAATCAGTACTTTCTTTATAGGGGTGCGCTAATAAAGAAGTTCACTACATAGAATGTCCACACAGTTATGGATTCCCCATATAATGAGCATCCTGAAAGGAAAACCATCATAGTAACTGGAGAACTTACAAAATATGATATTGATATTGCTGCCCTAAGTGAGACCTGCTGGACAGGTGAAGGAGGTGGCTACATCTTTTTTTGGAATGGAAAGTCACCTGAAAAAAGGCAGATTCACAGGGTTGTCTTGATGACATCAAAGACATCCAGGCACATTGGGAGTTGTTTAAGAATGTTATTCACAAGTCCTACATCAAATCAGTTGATTACTTCACTTACCTTCACCAAGATTAGTTTGATGAGAACAATGAGGAAATCCTAACATTTACCCATCAGAAGAGAGCTGTGCTCTGCATCTGGCAAAATGAACTCTCCAACCAGAAAAAATGAAGGGCTTACCACCAGCTCAAAGCTGTATTTCAGAGAAAGCTATGGGAAGGCCATGGAGATCCAGAGTTTCACTGACCAACATGACATGAGAAGCTTCTTTAAAGCAATAAAAGTCATCCATGGACCACGTTCCAACAGCCCAACCTTCCTGTGATCCCAGGATGGCTCCACCCTTCTCAGGGACAATATATCCATTAAGCAACACTGAAAGGAGCACTTCAAGACTACTCAACCATGACTCAGAGGTCTCAGCTGCCACTATCAAGTCCATCCCTCAACACCTTCAGAGTATACAACCTCTTGCTGATCCACCATCCTTCAAGGAAGCCTGGCATGCTATCATTCAGATGAAGAACAAGGCACCAGGCCCAGATAGCATGTCCACAGAGGTCCTCAAAGCTGGTGGTACAGCACTAGCATAAACATTTCACCAACTTCTCATCAAAATGTGTTAACAAGGAAGTTCCACCTGACTTAAGGAATGCCAACATGACCATCTTCAAGAAAGGGGACAAATCAGTGTCTGGGAACTACTGAGGTATTGTCCTCCTCTCTGTTGCCAGGAAGATTCGCATCCTTCTAAATCACCTCCGCCCCCTTGCCAAAGGTGTCCTTGTAGAATCCTAGTGTGGTTTTAGACCATCTTAGGGTACCACCAACATGATTTTTGTTGTTTGACAGATCCAGAAGTATAGAGAGCAACACCAGTAGCTGTTTATGGTATGCATTGATCTAACCAAGGTCTTCAACTCGATCAATTGAAGCTTTATGAAATGCTTGGTTGTCCACTGCAATTTATCAGCATCTTCTGGCTACTCCATGAGAGGGTGACTGGCATAGTTCTTTGCAGTGGATCAGAGACAGACCCATTTACCACCTATACTGATGTCCAGCCAGGCTGCATCAACCCAACCCATTTTTCCATCTATCTTGCTGTGATTTTGATACTAATCTGTGATCACCTCCCTCCCAGAATTGGGGTTGAGTATTGAATGGATGGTCAGCTTTTCAACCTGAGACACCTTCACAGCAAGCTAAAGTTACCAAGACTGGCATCACCGACCTTCAGTATGACAACTGTGTTATCTTTGTGCATACTGAGAACGATCAGCAGTCTACCTTTGACCTTTTCTCAGGTGCTTATCACAGCCTGGGACTCTACCTTAACATTGGGAAGACCAAGGTGCTTCATCAGCCTGTCCCAGCACAAGCTTCCCCCTCTCCACACAAATTACCTTTGCTGGAGAACCCCTGAAAAACTTAGAGCATTTCCCATACCTTGGCAATCACATCTCCCAGTCAGCCAGTCTTGATGTAGAAATCAAACATAGGATTCATTGTGCCAGCATATCCTTCAGAAAGTTGCTTTGCCATGTCTTTGCTGACCAAGATCTGCAGATGGAAACTAAGATCCTAGTCTACAGTATAGTGGTTATCCCCATGCTCATCTGTGTATGATATATTGAGGGCATCTTAAGTGCCTGAAATGCTTCCATCAGCATTGCCTCAGGAAGATTCTTTGCATTAGATGGGAAGCCCATTGCACCAATGCGAGCATTCTCTCCACAGCTAACATAACTAGCATTGAGGCAAAGATCATGAAACAAACTCTGCTGGGCTATCCACTGAGTGTCAGCCAGCCACACACATTTCCCGAAGCAAGTCCTCGTCTCTTAACTTAGTCATGGTAAGAAGACACGCAGAGGACAGAGAAAGTGCTACAAGGATACCCTGAAAACATACCTTAAAAAGGGTGGCATCAACACTACAAAATGGGACGTGCTGGCTGGTAACAGGTCTCAGTGGAGCTGCACTACACACCAAGATATAGCCCACTTGAAGAGAACTGTCTTGCTCAGGAAGGTGAGAAATGGCAGAGGTGAAAGGAAAGTGCACAACATCCTAGCCAATACTTGTCCCACCCGCCCCCCAGGCACCACTTGTCATATCTGTAGAAAAAATTGCAGATCACGGTTTGGACTCCTCGGCCACCTTAAAACTCGTCAGTAATCCCCACCCCTCCCCTGCCAAATATTATTCTCATATCAAGGGATAGTTGAATAATAATAATTATATATATATATATATATATATATATATATATATATATATAACGTGACAAATAAGCTGGAGGCAACATAGAGCAAGGTCCTCAATTTGCACTTCTGTGCTCCTTCTGTTAAGGAAGTAATATGAAACTCTTTGGTTGTTGTAAACTGAATTCCATAAATCAGTGACAACTTATACCACCTAAGGACTTGGCCCCAGGTTTTGCGGTAACAGAAACATTGCGTTGTCTAGCCTTATAATGAAGAAAACGGATCCATCAAAAATTAAATTACAGCTGTACATTCCTACTGAGTATTCCTTTAAAACAGTTTTTAGTATAATTCTTCTGTTCATATTTATGGTGCATATAAAGAAAAATAAAGAAAGAATGCAGGATCCATTTATATCCAGTCGAGATTTCTGTCTCTGTCTTAAACGGTGGGATTTTTTTAAATGCAAAACAAAGCAAGGAGTTTTCTTTCAATGTTTGGATGCTTCAAGTTCTATTGTCGTCCTCCCCCTCCACTTCGCAAGTGTATATTTTTATATTTGGTCCTAAGGTGACCATTACCTTGGTATCTGAACTCTTCACTGTTTTATTTAGTGTGGTTTTGTAAAGCACTAGGAGATACACAAATGTATATTGAACTCTCTGTACTTAGGAACAATTCATAATGTACCCTTGTGTCTGAGGAAGTATCCCTGGAAGCAAAATTGGAGCAGTAATGCTACACAAATGAATGGGGCTGTACAGATCCATAAGACACTGATAGATGTGTGGCAGTGTACAGCTAGTAGGAGAAATGCTTTCAAATGTGGAAGAGACATAGATATTCACTGCTCTTAGGATGTTCTGGTCATCTTACTCCTTTCTTCCTTCTATCTCTGCCTGTTTGGGACACAGAAACTGGATTAAATTGTATGTAGTTGGTAAGGCTACATACAATTTATGTATGTAGCCCTATTTGATTTGGATTCGGATTCAGCCCAAACTGGGGACAGTGATTCAATCCATTCATTCGGATCACTGATGATCACTGTCCCTGATTCGATTTGGCTGAATTTGAATCTGAAGATTCGATGCTGATTTGGCGATTCAGACACAGGCACAGCTTTAAATGTTTTTTTCTAGGTACCTTGAGATAGCAGCGTGGCTCATGATTGCTGCAGTTCTGGGGTGGATGGAGAGCCCACACTCTCTGACGTGCTTGGTAGTGAACCTGGTCCATTTCTGGTCCACATCTGGGTCTGCTGGGGAGTGCACTGCCCTCCCCCCAACCTAGACCCAGGAGGCACCAGTCACTGAGCCGGGGGGTGCATACTTCTTTTCTTCTTTGCATTCTTGCCTTTTTTCTAGGAGCATAAGGGAAAAAATATTAACTCTACACTCAGCATTCTGACATTACACACTATATAGCAGTATGAACTAATCAGTTTACATCAGTGCCAAGATTTGGGCAAAAGCATTCATTGAGTCATGCATCACCAATACCATGGCAGCATGCATGTAAGAACATGTAGGGAGACTGCTAGGCATAAGTGTATTTGTAATGAAATCCCTTTAGTTTACTAGTGCCCTACCTTTTACAAATTCTAATCAGAAGTTGTTAAATTGTTCATTCTAAATTCTTAATATTGTTAAATTGAGGGAAGCTGCAGCTGAATTTTGTGGGGATTTTTTGGATTAAAAATAAATAAATAAATAAAAATCAAACCTCTGTGGTCAGTCATTACAAATGTTACAATTTAAAGGACCACTTAAAAACAAAAACCCCTTTATTTTTGTTCCTTTTATTCATTTTCTTTTACTTCCCCATTCTTCTTTCTCCCTTTCATCCTTCTTAGTACATTTTCATTTAGTCCAATTTCTCTTCCTTCTCTCTTACTTTTATTTTGCCTGAGTTTGGTTCTCCCTTCCTTTTCCCAAACTTTTTTCTTTTTTTTTCAATCTCTGTTCTCTCCTTCATCATCTTACCCTTCCTCTCCTGACAATTTATGTCTCCTTTCTCCCAGTCACTCATACTTTTCCTCTTCCAAAGCATCTCTCCTCACTTTCTCCCTCTATGTTTTCTTTTTCTTCAGTTTTTCCTTGATCTTTCTTCACTGCATGCATGCTATGAGATACCCCACACTTCCTCTTTTCAACAAGCATTTGCTCCCATCACCATATTTTCTAAACAAAGAGATAAGGACAATTTTATGGTAACTTTTTTTTATGATGGGATAATACTTATTAAAATTTTTCTTTTAAAAATTGTACTCGTTTAACTACTGCCAGTTCCTGTCTCAACACTGACACATACATATTACTTAGACTGGAGGACTTTTTCCAGTACTTAATGTTCTAAGTGACTTCGTCCTGAAATACTGAATAAGTGATGTTAACATTAACTTAGCGCAAAAGAACAGCCTTAATAGTTCTTACTAGTTCTTGATAGTTCTTTGCCCCCAACACATGCTAAGCTCAAGATGGGCTCTCAGAGGAGTCAGCAAGGAATTACCCCCAGGGAGAAGTTAGCATCCAGCTCCAACTGGAAGTGGCCAGAGCCTGAACAGACAGAGTAGATCTCAGAAGACGCAAATCATGGGGTCTCTATGCAACCAACCAATGCGTTTCTCAAGAGAAGCAAACAGTGGATTATCTCATGAGATGCCTTGTAGCACCATAAAGCACTCCACAAGATCTGGCAACACCAACAGCAGAAGCAGTGGCTTGTGCAGAATATTGGACAGACCATATAGAAAGGTTGGATTGGAGACACAACAAAGTAGTTCTTACATATTATCAGACATTTATTTTCATCCAAGCATCATTCATGACCAGGGATCTGGGTTTTCCATTTGCTACAGAAAAATGTGGATTTTTTCCTTTTAAGGAGAAAAACACAAGAAATGTTGAGTTTCCACTTGCAGGCTGGCAGTGTTCCAGCCTGCAAGGGGCTGCTTGGGGCTGTGGGGAGTGGGAGAAGGGCAGCTGGAAGCAGGGGGTGCAACATGCACGCACAGGTGTATATACATGTGGAAGCTAGGCAGCATGGAGAACAGCTCCCTCCAGGTAAATCTGTGCGGGGAGGGGACAGATTGAGGCCCCCATGGTAGGGTGGGGCTGGGGGTGGTGCCCAGCTGGGATGGTGCATGGGGTCTGGGGCCAGGGTGGGAATGCACCGCCATGGGACCCAGCAGGCGAGCAGGGGGCTGGTGGCTCCAAACCACTGTGCATACTTTGGGGGAAGGGAATATGGTGGGGGGACATGCCCCACCCAGATTTGTGCATGGGGTGGGGACAGATGTGGGCTTCCCACTGCAGTCTGCCTGTTGTGGGCTTGGGGCTCCCTGCCCTGCTGCTGTCCCCCCAGGATCTCCACACCAGCTGTGCCACCACGGTGAGGTGCCTTCTGCCCATCTGGCAGCAACATAGGGCGCAACTCCATGCCACTGCTGGTGCTGGGTGGGCAGGGGGTACCTCACCATGGTGGCACAGCCAGCATGGGGCTCCTGGCAGCAGCATGAAGCCTCCCTACCCCATTCTACCACCCCAGGGGGATGGCAGAAGAGCAGGGAGCTCCAAGCCTGCAGCAGGCATCCCACAACCTCCCTCCACCCCCATGGATTGCATTCCGGCTGTGCCACCCATGGGGGAAGGGGCGGGAGTGAGGTTTAGCCAGGCTCCAGGCCCCATACTCCACTCTGGCCATAGCAGCTGCTGCCTCCCGTGGGTGGCAGCCAGGATTTGGGCAATGCTGGAGGGTGGTAGGGGGCTGGCTGCAGCCCTGACCCTGGTTCTGTTCCCATAGCCCTGGCACCTGGGGAGGGCTGGGAGGGCAGGAGGCTGTAGATCATGAGTGAGGGGCACTAGCAGTGCTGGGGTGGGGGTGCAGGTGACTGTGGTTTGGGAGTGAGGGGCACTAGCAGGGATAGAAGTAGGGCATCGACATATCATGACTGCTCAGCACTACAAAGCAGCAGGGAAGACAGCTGCAGCTGGACCCTCATCCTGGTGAGTGAAGGGGGCAGGGGGAGCTCTGATTTTCCATGATAAAAAACCCAAAATCAAACACCAAAATTTATAGGCATTTAAAATTAATTTTATTATCGTGATTGATGCACTGGTAGGCTTCCAAATTGCTTTAAAATTGTAAATATATTTTTTAAAAATTGTGTTCAACTGATACGTATATAAGTAGCCTTTCATTTGAATCAGGGAAAAATGCAGATTTGGGGGTTTTTAATCAGAAAAGTTACAATCTTTATCAGAGAATTTGCAAGTTTTAAACAGAGAAAACCAGGATCCCTGTTCATGACAATGGATAGTCCAGTCTATCTATTGCTCCTTTTGCCCTTGATAAAGAGCAGAGCAAGTTTAGCTGATGTAGCAATATGCCCAGAAATATTTTTTTTTGTATTTTTTGACAGGGGCAAAACAGGGCAGCACTGTGCCCTGGAGGGCTTTGGTGCTTGGGGCAGCACCAACTGCTGCGCTGCCACCAGTGGAAGTTTATCCAACTACTAGCTGCAGCAGCAGCTATTTTTGCAAACATACCTCCCCCACCACTAGTGTCTGGGGCTGCTGCCTCAATCCTGCACCCCCATCCCTCTTCCTCCCACTAGGTTACTCTACTGATTTTTTGGAATCATCACGTTTTGACAGATGAAATGAAAAATGCCATTCTCAACAGACAACAGACTTGATTAATCTAGTCTGCCCTGACGTGCTGGAATCCCAGTGAATAACTGGGATTGAACTAAAATAAAAGAAGACATGGACTGCCTAGGATCTTGTGTCTTTAGTCTAAAAGCTCCCAAAATTCAGTAGTTTGCCTTGGATCCACTTTTGATTTAATACAAGATTCTGGATCAGGTGCTAAAATACAGTGGCAAGAGTAGTGTAAATAATGCTGTATTAGTCAGGTGCTTTTTTGTTACTTTTGTGCTTTTTTAATCTCATATTTTAGCATTCATTGAGAAAGACAGGAAACATGTCAGTTTAACATCTAATATGGAGAGTGACATGTCTAACATGAAGCACCCATGATGTGTTCAAGGCACAATTTTCTGATCCAGAAACTCGAGTTCAAAATAATACATAGTGGGTGCATCTACACGGGCACTCCAATGAGCTGTAGCCTATTTTACTGTGCATTCGAGATGGATGTAAAAAACTGCACTATTGTGTGAGTGCACAGTAAAATAGGCTACTGCACATTAAGCATCACCTAAAAGGCATGGACTTCTCCTACTGCACATTAGGACAACCTAATGCACATTAATTTAGTACCTCATATTGGGCACCTATATAAAAGTGCTGAGGCTGCTCTGACATGTTGGAATTCCAGCATATTGGGGCAGACTCAATTAATTGAGTCTTTTGGAGCGTAGCAATTATCACACTCCAGCAGCCTTTTGCGCTTCATGTATCAGTGTCCCCATGCTTAAAAATGGCAGTGGAGCACTTGAACTACAAGCTCATCCAACAAGCTTTAGTTCAAATGCCCACACCACCATTTTTAAGTGTGGATGCTGACGCAGGAGATGTGGCGGTGCATTAATTAAAGAAGCTCTTGCACCCACTCTAATTAAAGTGCCACCCCCCGCCAACCTCTGGAGCACATGTAAAAGTACCCATTGGGGGGGGGTACAAATCTAATGCGCATTAGGAAAAGTGCATTAATGCATATGTAGATATGTCCACTGACCCCTGTATAGTTTATGATCAGCCCTTTATGGCTAAAAATGCTAGAAAGCCTTTTTATGTGAATACTAAAGTGAAAATATATGCTATTAAAGCTTTTCATTGGCAATAGACACTGATACAATACATAGCAGATACTGATAAAATAAGATATAAAACTTGATGAGGCTATTTGCCACTTTAAAGAGCACACAAAATATTTCACAGACTATTTTAACTGGCACTCTCAAATGATTTTAAGGTGGATGTCTTTGGGGATCAGTTTTAAGCCTAGTAGACTGTCATTTCTTGTAGTAACAGGAACATTTGGGGTTTTTTTGTTTTTTTTGTTTTTAATCTGTGAGGCAAAACAATTCAATACTGCAACTTTACAGTTATTTCAGGATAAGTCATTTGTTTTTTGTAACTCTGTTTGGAATGGAAAGTTGGTCATTGATCAGCAAATAATATAGATTTACACAGTATTTCTCATCTGTAGCTTTCCAAGCACGATTAACAATTTCTTTGCAGATATGGTAAAAGAAGACATTGAGACTCCAAGTCCCATGCTTTTTAGGTGAAGTTACTGGTCATCCTAATTTTTTAGAGAGACAGTTCCAAGCTTGAACAGTCCCTACGCCCAAAACATTTTCAGGGTACTGGGCAGCATCCTGCTGAGACTGTGTGCTACTCCACACCAGCTAATTATAACAAAAACATTGCTGCTGCATGCACGTGGCACTGAACCCAACCTAAATATCTACCTTTCAGCAAAGATCACCTGCAGCCCACATTAGGAAGGCTATGCTAACCAGGACTGGAGCTGAAAGTGGTACAAATGACTGGTAGTTCTAGAGATCTGTATTGGGCCTCAGATCTGAGGAGTAGCTATGACTCTGTGCTCAACTTTGAAATCTAAAACTGATACCTTTACTTTTGGGAGGAAAGTCAATCTCATGTACTGGTTTAATAATTATACAATTTGTTAGGTTTAGTGTCAAATTTTGCAGTCTTCCTTCCAGCTGTGCTGCAGAATTTGACCGTTAGTACTCTTTAATGTAGGTATATACTTTATGCTAAGTGTTCCCAGGATTTAGAATGATAACTTCTGTAATATGGTATAGATAAGAGCAAAAAGCACAGGAGTTGTGAAAATGGAGCTAAAAAAGGCTTTGCAGAGGGGGAGACTGTGCAGGAAGCTTTTTTCCCTCCATTCCCTTCTTGTTTGCTAGCAGTCCTCCACACCAACTGTATGTGAGCAGATTCTGGGACTAAACAGAGCTGTTTGTTTGGCCAATGTGAGATGGAGCCATGGAGCCTGCCGTATACACAGGGTACCCTTTTACTAATACAATTAAACTCAAGTAATAGTTGCACAGTGTACGTTCATAAGAAATGCAAAAGAGCAGTGTGGCATATGAAACAAGTTTGCATGAGGAGTGAAGTGCAAGAAGTGACCCCATTCATTGTTCTGCAAGTTTCCTAAAACAAGACTGGAACACACTACTTTTCAGAGACACATATTTCACACACACACTTCTTTTCCAATGTTTTCAATTTATAATGCAAATTGGCAGCTCCGGTACTGAGTCACATAGATGAATATTCAAACAACTGTGACCGCAACAGGAGCAGGATTGAGACCAAAAAATGTTTTGTTATTTCAGTTCTCTAAAATGGTTCCATTTTTATGGTTCTTGTGATGTGCCATAGGCTCTGTTGCAATGAAAAATAATAGGAAGTATGTGGAGTTCCTATGAGGAATTGTGACTTCATAATAAAACTCAAATAAGGCCACAAGTTTCTGCTCCTCTCCATTTAGTATTGTAGTTTCTTATATATAGTACCCCCCTGAAAAAAAATGCACTTTGTTTTTGGAAGGCAAAATATAGAAAACATGATTTTTCCAAAGTCATTGCTGACTGTGTGACATAAGCTAGGAACAGACATTACATTTGTCTCTGGATAAATTGTACCTGTGTTTATCCCAAAACAAAAATATCCCAGGATCGGCATGTACACACATCACCCTTCTAATCAGGATTTAAAGAGAGACTGAATGCAGTGTTGCCTTTCTGCCATTGAATCTATGATGCAATCCTGGGATAACTATACAGAAACACTTTTCAGTACCCTGAAATAAATTGTTACTACCTAGGTAAATATAGACATCACATTTGAGTCAGTCCTGGTTGATCTGATCAGAAACTGAGAGCGGCATAGCTCTGTACACACACAGATTGTCCCTGGAATGAATGACAGGTGTCACGGGGAGGAATGCAGGGGAAGACCCCGAGGTCATGAACCCTCAGAAGAAAACAAAAGTAAAAAGGAAAGAAAAACTTTTCACCTGCAGCAGGATCCACAGCGAAGCCGGAGGTGGAGGCAGGACCCCCGCGGCTCGTTAGCCATGTCTTTATAAAGCTGCATCCAGTTGATAAGGGCAGCTGTGAGAGCCAGCTGCGGGGGGATAAAAGGAGCAGCTGGCAAAGAGGTGAGAGAGAGACCCGCAGGAGCGCCAGCAGGGAAGTCTCTCCTGAGCCCCCACAGGGGGGAAAAAGTGTGGGAAACTACCCCTCACAGCACGGGAGGATGCAGTGAAGCCCACCATGGGAAAGACACTGCTGGCAGCAGCTCAGGGAGTGAGGAAGCAGAGGCACCTCATCCAGACTGGGGACCCAGATTAGAAGACCGGGAAGAGCAGGAGGAGCTGGATGCCTGGGGTTACCACCAAAGAGCCGGAGGGGCCAGCAGATGCCAAAACGCCAGACCAGGTGGGACTGTTGTGAGCTTGGGAGGGCTCAAGGAGATGCCCCAGGTGAGGGATGAAGGGCATAAGCAGTGTGAGGGGCTGCAGAAGATGGGCCCCAGCGGTATAGAGCCACCCCAACGGGGGACGTGAGGAAGGAGTACTGAGAAGGACCACCAAGGGTCCAGCGAACCCACAGGCTGGGTGAAGAGTGGAGAGGAGGACGCAGTAGCCTGCAGTCTAGCCCTGACCCAGTTTAGGGCCAGCTAGGGACCTTAGGCTCCTGGGGCCTGTTGTTGTAGGGCAGGCCATGGGAGCAGGTGACAAAGGGGGTAGAGGGCCTCTCTTGGTATCTTTGTATTTCTCTGTTGTTGGTATTTTCTTTTTATGTTTCCCACTTTTGGAGAGGTTGCAGGGCAAGGTTGCAGGAGCCTGAGTGTTGTTTAAACCTAAAGGGGGTTTACAGTCTAAGGGGAGGCTAGACAGCCATGAGACACGGTGGGTGGAGTTAGGGTTGGTCCGGCAGACCTATAGCCCATCTCTGCAGGCGTACCCAGAGCCTCAACAGTTGGGGAACTGGCCAAAGGACATCTGGAGCCCATCAAGGCAGGGTATAAGGGTGAGGTAGAGGGGAGGTGGAGCCTCGCAGAAGATCACCAGACAGATGTCCCGTAGCTGAGAGACCTCCAGTAGTCAGACACCCACCACTGGAACAAGATCTGAAGTCATGGCAGGAGAGATTGGGGAAAGGCTGTACCGGAAGGAGACACCCACTCGGCACATCGGGGATGGACAGAAAAACACCACTGAACATCCAGGCCCGAGCGTCACGTGACCAGATGTTCAAGGCCAGATGTGCACAGACAGTTAGCTTGAGTTAGCTTCAGTCATCCCTGGAAAAAAATGGTATTTTGGATACTTCATAGGTACTTGGATAGGTACTTAAAGTGGGACAATTTGCTTGTATAATTGGTGGGATCTCAGAATATAAGGCTTTGTCTTGGGAGAAATCCAGTATCTGATTTTTAGCTCCCCCTCCCTGCCCCCTTATCATCACATGCTAATCCATGACCATTTGCTACATGGCATCAGCACTGACTACAGGATAGTTGGGAACCCTTTCAATCTCTCCTGCCTCTGTGCCAAACCAGAGTTACTTCAGCCTTGATTGTGGAACTTCAGTACACTAATGATTATGCTGTCATTGCACATACGGAGGACGACCTACTTAACTACTTCTCTCAAGCATACCAGTGCCCAGGACTGACTCTTAAAAGGAAGGTGTTTCACCAGCCTGCTCCAGGCCAATCGGCTCCTCCAGCAAAGATCCTCATTGACAGACAAAAGCTGGACAGTGTTGAACACTTTGCGTACCTTGGCAACCATCTTTCAAAGAATGCCAACATTGATGAGGAGATCCAGTATAGGCTGTATCATCGTGTGTTCAATGATCATGGTATCAGGACTTGAACATATCTCCTACTATAGAAGGCTGTGGTAATCCCAACTCTTTTCTATGGCTGTGAAGGTTGGGTGATCTACAGGGACTATCTGAAAAACCTGGAATGCTATCACTAGTTCTACCTTTAGAAAATCCCTTGGCATAAAGTGAGTGGATCATTGCACAAATGCCAGTGTGCTCAACAACACTCACACCACCAGTATAGAAACACTGATTATTCAACATCATTTACATTGGACTGGGCATTGTGTGTTGTGGCATTGACACTGCAACTTGGTAAAAACCAGCCTGGGACAGGGCTACATGGCAATGCCTTGCGAGAAAAGGTACATCTTACCTTTCAAGGAAAACTGTCTCACTCCGGAGGCAGAAAAATGACAGAAATGGAAGGAAAGGAAAAAAGATCAAGAAATCTGTGGTCCAACCCTTCCTTTAACCATAACCTGTGGTATTTGCTAGAGAGTCTCTGGTTCCATGATCAAACTTCTTAGCCATCACTGGACTCATCTACAACCCTTTACATGACCCATGGGACTGACCATCCGCCACTACTGCCACCACTGCCATCTGTGGGATCCCACGAAAAAAGGCTTTGTCCTGTGACAAATCCAGTATCTGATTTTTGCTTCCCCACATTATCCAGAAAACTTTTTGAGGATTTATCCTAGGATAATGGATGTACATGTCTGTATGACCACTTTGTCCCAGGATAAATTGTTTTATGCTGGGATAAATGTAGTGTCTGTCTGCAGTCATAAAATAAGTTCTATCTATGTGTGGTAGGAAGTTCCTAATGACAGCTGCCTTATCCAGACTATTTCTTTTGATGTCTACTTCCTGGACATTCTATGTTCCCAGGAGGATGTATTTTGTCATACGTAGTTAGGACCCAGATCCCTGCAAAGACTTAGTTCTTTACTGCAAGTAGTTTTTCATATAAGTTCCTGGAAACAAAACATAATTTACAGTTGCAAGCCCCATCAAGATACAACCAACAGTATACTTGCTGTTTCAGTCACAAGCTACAGTGTTCAACGAATAGCTACAACTGTAAAAAGTTTAAAATAGGACTCTACCCCTTCAGCTTACTGAGTCAGAGAAGCAGAAGATGTCTTGGCAGCTGCACGGCATGCAGAGTCTCTGGGTGAGTGCAACAGGGGGCTGTCTCAAGGACAGTCCAATTGTTGGCCCGCCCACCTGTCTAGGGCAGTCCACCCTGCCTCTTCTGCCATGCCTTGATGTATTAAAAATAGATGAAAAATATGGGAGGCTGCCCACTTTATTGACCTGATGCCAAAGGCATAATACATGGCTCTAAACCACCCCTACACCATGTCCCATGCCTTGCAGATGGCATCCAAAATCACTTCCAACTCCCTCAGCCCCTTAGCTGTGCCACATTTAGCCTTTGACTTGCATTTGGCCTCAGGTGTCCTCAAACGTACCTTGGCCTCTCTGCCCCCCTTTCTTGGCCTCACTGGGGCCTATACTCTGCCCCCTCACTGGGGCCACTATTCCAGCTAGCCTATGCGCAGTCCTTCAGTCCCCCACAGATTCTATTCTATGCAGCCTCTGGCTTTCTGTCCCAGACACTGCTCTCCAAGCATCTGGGCTGCGTATTGGCTATCCAATTGATATTGGCCATTATGACTGGTTAATAATTGGCCATCAGTATCAGCCAAAAAAATCTTTATTGGCTCATCCCTACTGTTATCTATTTATTTTTTCAGATCTTTATAATGTAATGTAGTATGATACGGAGATAGGCTAAGGGACATCACCCTGACAGAAACGTGCCCTTGTTAGGCAGTCAGCATCAGCTCTTATCTGTTGCTCTCTGGCATAAGCTACAGTAGAGGTGGGTAAAATATGGCCCATGGGCTGGATCCAGCCCACCAGACCATTCTTTCCAGCCCTTGGAACCCCTAAAAAATTAGAAAATATTTATCTGCTCCTAGTTGCCTGTCAAAGATGACAGGAGCCAGGGGCAGTGGGACCCAGGGTAGCCAGCAGCAGGAGGCAGGAGTCCAGCCCTGCCCCACCCCACACTGCTCCAGCACCATGGGGCTCCCAGCTGCATCACTGGACTGGGAGCTTGGGGTTGCACCAGTACTGTGTGTGTGTGTGTGTGTGCACATTCATAGGATTAGTCCCACACCCCTTCACATGCCCCAGCCACCCTCCCCTCACACACAGCCCTCCACAAACCCCACGCCCCACATATCCACACAAACATCCACATATTCCCTCACCCCACACATATCCATCCCCACAGACACATCTACACTCTTCCCTACACCCGACATACCCACAGTCCCCCACAAACCTATACTCCCCGCTACAATATACAAGAATAAGACTTAATTTTAAGCTACTATATACAATCACCTCTATGTACCCTACAGAAACACATGTAAACCAGGACAAAAATATTTTTTGAAATCAAAATTAATGTTTTAGATGTTTGCTTTTTAGAACATAATTTTGGATTTTTCTGGTTCCAAGATGGCAAAACCCCTTGCTGAAAGCAGTACTTCTGGGGGGCAAGGGGAGGGACTTCTGGTGGCAAAGGTCAGGGGTTACAGGGTGGGATTTCCAGTTGCAAGATGGCAACCAGGGGGCAGGGCACCTGTCAAAGGATGGGGCTATCCATGCGGCCCTCAACAGCTTGCCAAAACTCAGTAAGCAGGCCTCTGCCCAAAATAATTGCCTGTCGCTGAGCTACAGCCATCGAGGCACAAATGTCTGGACTCAGTCTGACCTTTGGATTCTGTCTCAATCATCTAAAGGAAGGATGATAGGTCTTCAGCAGCCTCCACTTCTCCATACTTGCTTAGGCATATGTGTCCAGAGGACACTAGTACTAGTATGATACATGGGTTGACAGGATTGCCTTATTTATATGGGGATTTTTAAAATGTATCCTTTAAATCACCTTCTGAGTACAAGGACACAGGTTTACAAGTGCACAGACTATGTAAATAAATAAAAAATTCCCTGAAATATTTTATCCTTAATTATTCCATTCAAGCATATGCCTTAAAAATTAGACTTATGTTATATCCTGAAGGTCATACTCTGGATTTACTTGTTTTCTGAAAGAGCTGGAAGTCTCACTTAACACATGGAACAGGAAAGGTGACAAAATGGAACCCCACATAATAGAAATTGAGCTAAATGAGTATAAATAATTGCTAGATACCCTTTCTAAGATGCAGCTAGGAAAGAACCAGAGAAGTCTGAAAAAGAGAGTCTGCAAAACAGTGTCAACATTATCCAAGGCAGTTTAAGGTGGTTTAAGAGGCAGCATGGACACTCAAACATTTTACTACAGGGCTGAAGGAGGGTGTTTTACTCCATGCTAACTGCCCAAAGGCAACCTCCAAAGCTAATCCATGAGTGAATTTAGCTTTTTTCAAGAAAGTATACATAACTTTCCGTGCAAGAGGCTAAGCTACTCTGGGTTAGCTTTCAGTTGCCATGGATAAAAAGAGAGCACACAGGAAATTATCATGGAGAAACTGACATGTAGTAAAGCCACTGGAGGACGTTACTTCATGGTAAATTATTCATGTGTCCATGCCATTTAAGTTTCAGCCATTATCAGAATATGCTTATTCACTGCAAAACTCATAGCCAATTGGTCATACAAAGGCTTGGTGAACTCGGAGCCTGCTCCACCGATTCCCCGTGCCAGTTGTAGCAGTAACCCTGGGAGCAGGCCAGACTGTGAAGCCTCTAAAAAGTATATACATTGTAAATGACAAAATATATTGAAAAAGTTTTCTGAGGATACTATCCTAAAATAGATTGCTGGAGGTAGAGTGGTTCTTTACCAGTACTAAAATCACCTCTCAGAGGAATTCTGCAGTTTCATACAGTGATATATATTTTAATTGAAAGTGGACTCATCAACTCCAGTCTATTAGGTATTGGTACAGTATCATCCAACCCCTTCCTGTTTGCTCCCCCTCTCCATCAACAGCTGATTTCCTTTATTTCTGGAGCAGTTAAAGAAAATTCAGTGGGTTATGAAGTAGACACATACAGTTCCAGTTACTATGATGTTAACTGGAACACAATTAAGTTGCAAAATAGCCAGTGGGACTGAAAGATGATACATTACATGGTTTTTGCAATTAATTGATATATAGATAACTAGTGTTTGTTATAATGTAAGCAATAGGGAATAATATTGGTATCAGTATTGTGAGGGAATTGAGTTATGCACATAAACATAAACTGGATAAGTGGAATACACTGTATTAAAATTAGTTAAAAATGGACGGTCTAATTAGATGTTCATCAACTGATGGTGACAGTAGTAAGAAATGTTCTAAATGGCAAATACTGATTTGAATTTTTTTTGTAAAGTAGCATCCAGATATTGTAATATACAATTACTGCCTTGGCAGTTTTACATTATACCACTATTAACAAATGATTGTAAAATATTTCAAGCATGAAAAACAATAATAGTTTAGTATTAGTCCAAAACATTGTACCATGCTGCATAAAACTGCACACTGCACATCTTTAAAACTAAAATTATTTGGATAGTCTCATGCCCAGAGGCTTTCTGGTCCTGCTTCCTAATAGTGTGGTAAATGGTTTGCAACCTGTTTATCCTTAACCATTACCTGTATATATGACACATCCTAAAGGATAAGTCTCAAATCTCCCAGGCACTGAATAGTGAAAAATCTGCAGTTATTATATACAATTCCTTTGGCTAATTTGCAAATTGAATAAAAACATCATAGGAAAAATGTAGCTAGTTTAGTAATTGAAAAAGTTAGCAAAGAGGTTCTGCCCTTACATTCTTGCTGTATTGGCACTCTACTGGTAGAAAAAAAGGTTACTTGCCCTGCTTTTACAACTGGGTAAGTTGCATTAGTATGAGTTATTCTGTGTGCTGATGAAATGCCTGGGTGTTTATTTTTATTGTCATGGCGCATCAGGTGCAGCTACACTGACAATCATAAACAAGACAAACAGATTAGTTTAACACCATAGTTACTTGCTTAATGTATGCACCCTCTCCCCAAGATCAGTCCTCCAAAATTGGGGTGCAGGAAAGCAATTTCTTAAGCAGGAAGGTGATTTTTCTTGGAATAGAAGCATGCAGACACTGTGCTCTAAAAGCTGCCAAACTAGCCATTGCTCATCTTTGGCCCCAGCAGAATGGATGGAGTCTATTGTTAACCCACTCACAGCTTCATAGTAATTGTCAGTAACTATTGACTGAATACTGCAGCTTGTGCCTGAAGTAGCAACTGACCTGACTTAGGGTAAGTAAGCTGCTGTATGCAGTCTGTAGTATCCTGCTGAGGCTTGTGGTGTGGCAAGATCACTGTTATTTTCAGGAACTTATATAAAGAAGTACATAAGTAAAAAAGTAACAGTCTTGCTACTGCATTTACAAGGGTTTGGGCCTAGCTTTGTTGCTGTTTTGCCACACCAGGAAGTTCCTGCTGCCTCACCCAGATGGTTTCCTGGGGTACTGCATTTCCTGGACACTGGCTGGATCCACATGTGCAGGCACGTGTGGTTTGTGGCACTGCAGACTTCTTTGCAGCGCCACAAACTGCATAAGTTGCACATTAATCAGTGCAAGGCACTGCTAATTTGCAGTACCAGGGCAAAATTTGCTACCGGGATTTCCTAGTAGAAAAAAAAATCCTGGAAAAAAAAAATGGTGTAAACCATGCCAATGTGGTGAGCACCAGGACAAACACAGAGATGGGAAAGCAGGCAGCACTGTGTAACTCAAGATGGGGGAGCAGGGAACCCTGGGGTGGCTGCTCCCCTGTCTCCATGGGCCTCAGCGCAGGGGCTCCATTGCAGAGCCCCTATCCTGAGGCACATGGAGCCCCCTGCACCTCAGCAGTGTGCCTCAGTGCAGGGGCTCCACAGTGGAGCCCCTGTGCTGAGGCATATAGAGACAGGAACAGCCAGCCCACGGCTGCCTGCACACTGTAACCCAGCCAGATGGGGAACAACTGGCTGATGCACAGGGGCTCTGCAGCACGTGGAGATGGGGACGCAGGCAGTCTTGAGCTGCCTGTGCCCCCATCTCCATGTGTGGCTCCCCCACTGGCCAGGGCACAGGGTGCCTCAGCACAGAAGCAGGGGCATGCACTGGGGCACAAAGTAGCAGCACAGATTTGTGCCACTACAATTTGTGCTGCTGCAAAGGCTATGCCCCTGCTCATGTGGACCCAGCCCATATGGTTCCAGGAAGACTTACTCTGTTACAGAGTTGACCATGACTCTGTAAAAAAATCTTTTTTTTCTATATTCTGCCTTCTAAAAAAGGGGCTCATGTCTTACATGGGATCAAGTTATGTGCAAGGAAGCATGGTAGTTGCTTTCCTATTGTACAGGCACATTTGTGTTGTCCTTGGTATAAAAAGCAGCTTGAACACACATTCAAATATTGGGAAAAATGCTCAAACACTTACCTGTACATTAAAATATCAAATCCCTCTTATTCATTTATGTTCAATGTATATACTATTATGAAGAAAAAAATACAGCATTCTGAGCAATGCCATTAACAAAGCCACTGTAGAAACTTTCTGCAAGAAACCGATTGAGTTCACAGCCACCTCTGCAATTAAAATCATTTAACTTGCACACTGCATGTCTGAACTTGCAAGTAAACAGGCAAACAGAAATAGTATAGCCACTCATACATAACTTTCAATTTTCCATCCATAGAATTATAAAGCACTTCAGTGTTCACATCATCCATTTAAACTTGTCAAAGTTATTTAACCTGAACTCAGAAGTTCCAACTTTGGCTAAAACACCACCAACACATTTTGAAAATAAACTGAGAGAGCAAAAACTTGTTAAATGCTTAAAGTAGACACTAGCCATTTGTAGAAAGTTGAGGATAAGTACCAAACAATAAAACAGTATAGACCACTCATATGCCCTTTCTTTTAGTCAATGAACATCTAAATAAAAACATTAATGTTCTCAACTCAGGGAACTGCCTGAACTCACTGCCCTGTGTACTGAGAACAAACTTCTTCTAGATACTCTCTTCTATTTTGTTCTTGAGTACTTCCTTTTGTGTATACAGGCAACCCCCACTTAGCGCTATTTCACAATAACCCTCATTTTAAATTGATACCCAATTTCACTTAGCGCTCAGCGAGTTTCATTATAATGCTTGCGGACACCATCTTGGATCATTAAAAACAATTGCGGTCACCATCTTGGGTTGCCAAATACTTTTGGTTTCACTTAGAGCTCTTAATTGGTTCCTGAAAAAATGAATGTTAAGTGGGGGTTGCCTTTAGTAGCATCTGTAGGAGCCTGTGTTCCTCCCAGGACCATGGGGAAACTCGCTACTACCTGTCGTTCTCATCTAACCTTGAGCATTAGTGTTAATGGGACTCACCACAATATACCACACTGGCTGTGGACAAAAGACATGGTCAGTTAACAATGCAACTAGATACACATTTAAATTATTCTTTAAACAAGCTCTCTAAGGTCAAGTCTGGAGCTGTAGCTGCTGGCTGCTGCTCTGCCTGCCCTCTCCAAAGCCTTGGGTTCCCAACCTCTCCTCTACCCCACAAGCCAGAGCCCGGGCCAGAGTTGCCATCAGTGCAAGATCTGTGCCCCAGGCTGGAGAAGGGACAGAGACTGCCAGAGCTGGAGCCAGAGCTAGAGCAAGGCTAAGTAGCAAGTGAGGGGAAGGCTTGAGGTGGGGAAAAACAGGGGGAAGGGAAACCTGAGACTGTAGAAGGGGCACTTTCTGCTCTCCTACTGCCTCCCTCCCCCACTTCCTGCTCACCTACTGCTTTCCTCTTGCCACTGCACTCCCTCCCTATTGCAGCAGTGGGAGGAGGGGGGAGAGGGAGTTTAAGACACCTTCCACTAATTAGATTCTATACATGGAATCTTATAACAAATTTATAAATTTTCCATAAACAGAGTCTAATTATTGGGGGGTGGGGTGGTTATCTTAAGTTCAGAGCCATCTTGGATTCAAGTAAATCTGGTAAACACCAGTAAGTCACTGGGACCATATAGCGCTCACCTGAGAGTTCTGAAGGAATTCAAATGTGAAACTGCAGAACAGTTGGCAGTTGAATGTAACCTATCAGCCTCTGCCAGAGGACTGGCTAGTTGCCAACATAACACCCATCTTCAACAAGGGTGAGGTGCTCCTGGAAACTACAGGCTAGTGACTCTATCTTCTATCCCTGCCAAATGAGTAGAATTCATTATAAAGAATAAAATTAGTAGTCACATGTATAAATATGGAATGAAGAGTCACCATGGTTTTGTAAAGGAAATCCTGTCTCATCAGTCTGTTGTAGTTCTTTGAGGGTGATAAACACATGAAAAAAAGGGAATTCTATAGATGTAATATACTTGCATTTTCAAGAAGCTTTTAACAAGATCCTTCACCAAATGCTTCTAAAAAGCCTGAGTTGCCTTGGGATTTAAGGGAAGGTCACAAAGTCTTTTCATGGACTGAAAGGGAAGGGTAAAATGGTCACCTTTTAGAAGGGGGTTAGGGGCAGGTCAATAGAATAATTTTAGATCCCTAAAAAATCAACTCAATGTGCAGTAGCAGCAAGAAAAAGTCATTGTAATAAAAACAAATATTGAGCATCGTTAAGCAGTGAATTGGAAACAAAATATTATGTCAAACCATCAGGTCATGTTATGTCTTGAGAATGGTCTCCACATCTCAAAGATCATGGTGGAATTTGAAAAAGTACATAAAGGACAATGAAAATCAGGGGTATGAGCAGCTGCCCTCCCAAGAGTGACTTAAAAGGGTACGACTCTTCAGTTTGAAACAAGGTCAGGGGAGATATGATAGATGTCTGTAAAATACCAAAGAGTTTGAATAAAGTAAATAGGGAACTGTTCACCAAATCACAAAACATAAGAATTAGCAGGTTTAAAACAAAGAAGCAAACAGTTAACTTGTGGAGCTTGATGCCTTAGGAGATTGTACAGACACATACTATAGCCTTGTTCAAAAGAATTATACAGATTCATGGAGGATGGGCCTGTTGGGAGCTATTAAATAGCATAGTAAGGGATGTATCCACCAAAATCTCTAAACCAATGTTGATTCATGCCAAGGATGATATGACAAATGGTCTAGATAGGGCTGTGCAAAACAGCACCATAGATTTCATAGACATTAGGGTTGGAAAGAACCTCAAAAGATCATCGAGTCCAGCCCCCTGTTGCAGGGGCAAGAAGTCAGCAGGGATCATAGGATCCAAGCAAGATAAACATCCAGATGTCTCTTGAAGGTGTTCAAAGTAGGTGCTTGAGCCACCTCCGGCAGCAATCTATTCCAAACCTCGGGGGCTTGGACAGTAAAGAAGTTCTTCCTTATGTCCAGCCTGAAATGGTCACGGAGGAGTTTGTGACCATTCAACCTTGTCATCCCTTGGGGCGTTCTGGTGAACAGATGTTCCCCCAGATCACCCCTAACTTATAGGTGGCCATCAGATCACCCCCTGAGCCTGCACTTTTCCAGGCTGAAGAGTCCCATGGCTCTCAGCCTCTCTTCGTAAGGTCTGTTTTCCTGACCTCTGATCATGTGTGTGGCTCTCCTCTGCACACTCTCAAGCTTCTTCACATCCTTTTTGAATTGTGGAGCCCAAAACTGGATGCAGTACTCCAGCTGCAGCCTCACCAAGTCTGAGTACAATAGGAGAATGATGTCCTGGGATTTGCTTGAGAAGCATCTGTGGATGCAAGTCAGCATTTTGCTTGCTTTACTAACAACAGAATCACACTGAAGGCTCATGTTCATCTTGTGGTCAATCATGACCCCCCCCCCAAGTCCGTTTCATCCATAGTGCTAGCCAGTGTAGCACTGCCAAGCCTATAAGCATGCTGCAGGTTTTTCCTTCCCAAGGTAGAGAGCCTTGCATTTTTCAGTATTAAACACCATCAGGTTCTCATCCACCCATTTCCTGAGCCTGTCAAGGTCAGCCTGGATCACCCTCCTGTCCTCAGGTATGGACACTTTACCCCAGAGTTTGGTGTGGTCTGCAAAACTTGGCCAGTCTGCTTCTGATACCAATGTCCACATTATTAATGAAGATGTTAAATAGTATAGGCCCAAGGACAGAGCCTTAGGAGACCACACTGGTCACAGGGCACCATGACGATTGACTTCCATCAACCACCACCCTCTGGGTCCTACCAAGGAGCCAGTTCCCCAGCCAGCGGATCCAGCTACCCACATATCTAAAAAAGGTCATTTTATTGTCCTTGATACTTGTAGCTAATTGGAGTTCTGTCACAGCCTTGGCTTTCCTAGTTCACTCCCTGCAGGTCCGGACCAGAGCAGAGTATTCCTCCTTGGAGATGTATCCAATCCTCCATTCTTTGTAGGTCTTTCTTTTTAGAGGCAGGAGGTCTGCTGGTTCCCTGGAGAGCCAAGGGGGCTGCTGTCCCCTTTTACTGCCTTTCCTCTGAGATGGGATAGACTTTGCTTGCACATCCAGGATCGCTCCTTTGAGGAGCAACCACTCATCCTGAACTCCCCTCCCCTTTGGGTTGTGGGCCTTTAGGGCCTCGCTGATAAACCTCCTGAACTTGTCAAAGTCAGCTTTCCTGAAGTCAAGGACTTCTGTATTGCTGACTGACTTGCCAGCTTTACAGTGCATGGTGAAGGTGATCAGCTCATGGTCACTGTCACCCCTTCCTTTCGATCATTAGGTCGCTGATCAGTTCATTTCCATTGCCAGAACCAGGTCAAGCAGTGCTTTACCTCTCATCAGCCCATCAACTTCTTGCATCAGATAGAGCTCATCCACACACAAGAGAAAGCTTTGCAACCACTCGGATTTGGCCCAGTGCTCTTCCCATGAGATGTCTGGGTAGCTGAAGTCTCCTATGACAACCATACACCCGGAGTGTTCAGCCTCAGCCAATTCCCTGGTGAACTCCTGGTCAAGCTCTTGATCCTGGGTAGGAGGTCTGTAGTAGGCTCCCACCAGTGCCCCCTGTGCCGTGTTCCCCACGGATTTTAACCCAGAGGGTCTCCAGTCATCCACCCTGGGTGCCAATGTCAGTTTGCAGGGACACATAGCTTTCCTTGACATAGACAGCTACACCTCCGCCCCTTTTTCCACTTGATCTCTCCTGTACAAGGTATAGCCAACTATACATGTGGCCCAGACATGGGTGGAGCCCCACCATGACTCTGTTATCCCTATGACATCATAGTTATGTATGTTAAGCAGAAGGACAAGTTCCTCCTGTTTATTTCCCAAGCTCCTGACATTTGTGCACAGGCAGGCAAGTGTCCCTTTGGGGGCCCTTGCTTTGCCCACAGCTCACTCTAGGGCTGAGGCAGGGGTGGGCTCCTGCTAGCTTTGCAAGGGTTGCTCAGTGGGCCAGCAGTGGCGGTAGCCCTCCCATCCCCCGGCAGGCTTAGTTTAAAGCCCGGTGGAGCAGGTCAGCCAATCTGGCTGAGAAGAGTCTCCTCCCCAGTGGAGAGAGGCCATCCCTTCCCAGCAGCTCACTGCCTCTCTCACTAAAGGCCAAAGCCTTCCCAATGACATCAGCACCACAGTCTTTGGTTTACTACCTCTAGCCTCCTCCCCCTCCTCAGCCCATAGCCCAAAACTGGGAGGATTGATGAAAACACCACCTGCATCTCCAACCCCTTAAGCCCTACTCCCAAATCCCTGTAGCACTTTATGACTCGGCTGGGAGCACTCTGAGCCATGTCATTTGTGCCCACATGGATAAGGAGCATAGGGTAGTCGTCAGTGGGGTGGAGGAGCTAAGGGATCTTCTCCGCAATGGCTCAGATACAGGATCCTGGTATGCAGCAGACTTTCCCGGCTAGGGGGTCCAGGTGGCAGATTGCCCCCTCAGGATGGAGTCTCCCATGACAAACACTTTGTGTTTTGTCTTAGGGAGAGCCTGTGTTGCCTGCAGAAACTTGCAGCTTAGCAGGCTCTGCTGGGGCTGCAAGAGGTTCATACCTGTTGCAAAGCTCCAGCAGGGCAGGGACCTTGGTGCACTTGGGGCCCTTGACCACCTTGGTCTAACCCCTTGGCTGGACAGCATTGGAGGTCCTCGAGTACTCCCTTATCCTCAAAGGTGACCATGCTCTACCCTCCACCTCCCAGGGGAGAAGGGCCTGGCAGCAGGGGTCTATCTCCCACTCACCATCCCTGATGGCATGCAGTCTCTGGACTGCAGCCTGGAGCTCCTCCAGCTGGCATGCCAGAGACCCCAAAAGGGAGCAGACCCCACAAGGGGAGGTGGCCATGCTCCCAGACCCCAGAGCCTGAAAAAGGGACAGGCAGCCCCTGCAGCTAAGAACCAGAGGCTCCGTCTGCATGGAGCCTGGAACCATGGGCTCCATCTTGGTGGAGGTCTCTGAGGTGTCAGAGGTGGAGGCCAGACCCCAAGGGGACCCTTGGGTTGTGGCGTGTACCCATCTGTGTCATGTTGCTGGTAGGTCAGCTATGGCTGGGACTGTCTACCCTAAGGGGCTCACAGGCAGGGCCTCAGGCCATCCTGCTCAAACTCTGCGGTAACTCATGTGCCAGGCCCAGAAGTATGCCTGTTTGCATGGCCTGTAAACAGGCACAACCCTCCCCACCTCCACTCAGCCCACTTCCAGCTGGCTACGTCCCTCCCACCATGGGCAGGCTGCAGGCAGGCTAGGGCTCGTCAGGGATTCTGGGGTCTCTTTCTGGGGGTCCCTGGGTTTCACAGGGGCATAGTGGACTTACATCTTCACATCTCACTCCAGAGCCGGGTCCCTAACCATTTTGTTTTGACTTCTGTTTTGCCATTTCAAAGGAATAGTGTTTCATTTCACTGTTTTGAAGCACTGTTCCATTTAATTTCATCAAAACTGTTTTGCTGTGTCAATGGGTTTCGACTTTTCACCTGTAGCTATAATGGGGAATCACAGAAGTGCTTATAACTTTGTCATTTCTTGCCTGATTCAGATAAAAACAGCAGGGATGGTAGCCCCTTCTGAGGGCATGAAGCCTGCCAAGTTTCAAGGAGATAGGTGTAGGGTTTTTGTGAAACTGCACCTCAAGGTTTTCAAAGCAAAACTGTTATCACGCTGCCAGCAACAGCAGTATGCTGTCATCCTGCACACAGATCTGGGGGCCCTCTCCACCTGGGAGGAGTCTGGCACAGTCCCATAGACCTCCCAGGAGGCGCGGGCCCCCAGATCTGTGTGCGGAATGAAAGCAGGCTGCTGCTGCTGGCTGAGGCCAGCACCAGTACTAGGTTCTTCTCCACCCCCCCCTCCCCCGGAAGAGCTGGAAAATCGAACTGAGTACTGGGGAAATGTTCAGGGACCCGGACATTCCCTCAGCACCTGGTTCAATTACCCAGCCCCCCGGTCCAATTCCCCAGCTCTCTGATCACTTCCCCCAGCAATTCTGGGGGGGGGGGTGGAATGCAGCCCCCCAGATCTGCGTGCCAGGTTTCAGCAGGATGCTGCTGCAGACTGGGGCCAATGACAGTACCACAGTCTTCCTGGCCCTCAGCACAGAGTACACTGAGCAGCTGCCACAGGCTGTGCCAAACAGCTGCCACTAGTATCAGCATGCAGCAGCAGCCTGCTAAAACCCTGTGCACCCCCAGGCAAGTGCTGGGGAAAAGATCAGAGAGCTAGGAAATCGAACTGGGAGCTGGATGTCAATATCAGAGCAGTCATTCCACCCTCTTCCCCCTCCCTTTCCTTGGTTTCTGTTTAGCTGCAAGCAAGCTCGGCTTCAAAACATGAAACATTTCAGAACATTTTGACTGCCCTCATTTAATTTCGAAGCCTTGCATTTCCTTTCAATTTTGCTGTTTCCAGCTCGAAACATGTCAAAGCAGCTTTGAAACAAAACACCAAAAATTTCACACAGCCCTACTAGATATGCCCTGTTCACATACGTTCCCTTTAGAGCATCTACTGCTTGCCACAACCAAAAACAGGACACTGAGCTAGATGGACTATTGATCTGATTCAGTGTGGCACTTATTATGTCCTTATGTGCAGGTGTAGTTCCTATCCTGATTCTGTCTCCTAAGTTCAGAAGCCATGTCTCTGGTAGAGTATGTTGCCTTATAAAGTTATGGTCACAGAATAAGTACCTTCCATGCAGGTAGGGCCCAGTCCCATGGAGAGCTTTGTATTTCTGGAAAAACCTTGAAGTGAATTCTACTACGTTCAATGCCATTCAGAGAGCAAAGCACCAGACAAATGAATTCACAGGGCCTGTATTAGTGAGTGAGCAGCCTGGTGCATTTTGAACCAGTTGGAATTCTCTCAGTCTGTTTGGCTTAATTCCCAGATATAATGAGTCGAAATAATCAACCCTGGAGGTCATGAACATTGCCTTCTGTTGCTGATTCCATTCTAAACCCATTCTGGTTGCATTTCAATTTTAAACAGTAACTTAGTTGTCTGCTTATTTCCTTAGCCTGATTTACCTCTTAAATGTTTTACTAGAGGACCCCAAGGGGGTGAAGTGGTGTGTTGGCACCCATTTTTTGGATTGGAGCATGCCGTGACCCTCCAAATACTTTTAAAAGTCCCTTAAATAGGTGAACTCCTTCCTGCTCCTGCCTCTTCCCATTTGTGCTCCGAGACAAATCCCCCTCCCTCACTCCTCATTTGCTTATTGCTGCTGTTTTTCCCCAATGTCCCAGGGTTGGGGGGAAAAGCTGGTTTTTGAACAGGCTGTTCTCTAGGTTCCTACATAACCAGAAACCTTGTAGGCTGCAGCACTATTGCAAGTAGTGTATTTATTGCAGATGCAGAGAAGCAGTATGCAAACTCCTTTTTGTTTGTGTGAGCAAACTATGCCGGTTTCTCTGTATTCATGTGTTGCTGCATCTACAAGTCTGAGGAGGGGAAAAGCAAGGTTTATTCCAGAGTTTCTTAAATCAACATACCAGGTTACCAGGTTTCTTTATCTAATAACAAGTAACCTAGAATTTGAAAAATGGAATAGGTATATGACCTATTCCAGATGCATACAAAAATTGATGACCCCAAAAGAACAAAATGATAATAAGCTCTCAGATACACCTGTACCACTCCCTGGATTTCTAAGGTCAGTATCTTACCGCTAGAATATGCAGTTTGTTTTGAAAAATAATACTATGCTCTTGGTGTGTTGAACTTATAATATATAATAGTTCATATGCTAAAACACCATTACCAAGTACTCTTTTTAATATAGTAAAAATATATATCTTGGCAGATCAGGTTAATTAAATCAAATTAATTATGTATACAGCAATATATTTTAAGGAAAGTATAACCCTTTACTGCTCATCTAGAAATGTTGTTACTTCTTTACTTCATCTTGGACTGTAGTTATTCTTAAAGCTAACTTATAGTATGTTTTAAAATTTCTGTCTTCAGCCCATTTGTCAACTTAATAGCATAAAATTACTTCTCCTGGACTGAAATTTAGATTAAAAAAATAAGCACATACAAAAATCCCTCATGATTGACTCTCCAGCTTGTCCTTTTTAACTGTTTGAATTTGTGGATGCTATAGATTACTGATTCTCAACCAGGGTGCTGAGGTATGCTGGTGTGTCACCAGATCCTTTGAAGGGTGTTGCAAGGTATGAAGAAGTAAGTGAGGTGTGAGGGGAAAAAACAGATGAGCTAAACAGATAAGCCAGGCTCAGGCTTGTCCCTGCCTGGATTATTTCCCACCCCTACTGCCCAGCCTGTGTAAGGAGGTAAGCACTGAGATATAAAAATTATTTTTTTTAATTGGGTGCCACTCAAAAATGCTATGGAGTAGTACCTGAAGTCCAATGAGGGGTGCTTCAAGTTCAGAAAGGTTGAGAACCACCACTATAGGGGGAAAAGCACATCTAGAGTGATCTATCCCCTATCCAGTCCCGTCCTTGACATCCACCATTATTGGTTTAGAGATACTACAGGGAACATGTCCAAACTTTGTTCAGTAACCACTAATAAAGCTGTCATCCATTACTTTATCTAGTTCCTTTTTGATCCTGGTTATGCTTTCTGCTTGTACCACCTCCTGTGGCAATGAATTCTGCAAGTTAACTATGCCTTGCATTACAAAGTATTTTCCCTTGTTAGTTTTAAACATGTCACCTACTAATTTTAGTGGGTGTCCCCTCATTCTAGTATTCTGGGATCTGGTAAATAAAAGTTCACTTGATCCATACCTTTCCTGATTTTGTAGGCCAATATCATATTCCCTCCTCAGCCTATTCTTTTCCAAACTGTGGAGTCCTAGCCTTATTTGTCTTTCCTGATATGGCAACTGCTCAATGGCCCTGATCATTTTGGCTGCCATTCTCTGAACTTTTTCTAATTCTACTACATCCTTTTTGAGACATGGGGACCTGAACTGCACAGCTTATTCAAGATGTGGATGCACCATGGATTTGTAGGATGGCATGATGATGTTCTCCATTTTGTTTTCAATTCCTTTCTTAATAATGACCAACATTTTGTTGGCTTTTTTGGCTTCTATGGCATATTGAATTGACCTTTTCAGAGAACTATCTACAATGACTCCAAGGTCTCTTTCCTGAGTCATAACAGCTATTTCAGAACCCAGCATTGTGTACTTACAGTTGAGATTATTTCCCCACCCTCCCCATATACATTACCTTGCACCTGTCAATACTGAAGTTCATCTTCCATTTTTTTGCCCGCTCCGCTTGGTGAGATCGTTCTGCAGCTTCTCTCCATCAGCTTGGGACTGAACTACCCACAGTAATTTGGTATCATCCCCAAACTTGGAGATTTCACTAGACACTTCCATTTGCAGGTCATTAATGATAATGTTGAACAAAATTGGGCCCAGAACAGATTCCTGTGGGACCCCGCTTTTGACCTCCATTTTGAAAACCATTAGCTCTACTCTATTCTTCCTGTCTTTTAACCATCTCTTAATCCAAAAAAGAACCTTTTATTGTATTAGATTTATTCTGGCTGTACAATCTTAGGAGAAATACAGATAAAACACAATTGGTAAACTCCAAGTGCTTGAGACTGGAAGTTGTACATGCATTTTGATTGTAAGGTAATTTAAGAATCCTCAGTAAATGTTTTTCAGTTTGAAAAATCTTTATAGAATCACAAGAACATGTTGTCACTGAGGCAAAGACTAATTTTCATCATATTATAATATCTAGCTTTCCCATTAGTATATTTAATTGTAGTGAGATCTGGGGAGTAGCCAGTGCCATATAAGGCTAAATGAGGGGAGAGTTGTTAGTTCTGACAGCTCACAGTTAAATATATGGATGGAGAATAAGTTGGAAGCTTGATAGGAAACCAAAGCTGTAAAAGCCTTAATTAGTAGAAGCATAATTAAAGAGAACTGTTAAATAGTAAAGACTAAATTGTATTAAAACATTTTTTAAACTGATATTCAAGGTTGAAAATAAGAGTTTCATGCTATAAGTAATTTTCTCTATATTACCAATCCAGAATGCTCCAGACTACTAGTGCCAGATGACCTAGTGAAGGACTTCAGGCACTTTGAACTAAAGCTCATTCAATGCTCTGGTGAGCAGCTCAAGGCTACTTGCTCCCAGGAGCTTCTGAGGTCCAGCCTCCCAAGACTAGTATCTGAGGACACTAGTTTCTTGCTTTAGGGCTAAAGCAGCCCTAAACTAGAGTGGTCCCTGCAGCATTCTGGAAGGGGAGGCTGCTGCCTGGCTGTGACCTGCTGCCACCTGTGACGGCATCCACCCTCTTGGACCTGCAGTCCCATGGCTGTGCGCTTGCCAGACCCAGACGAGGACCACACCACCATCTGGGCTGTGGTATGGGCACCGTAGCAGAGCCGCCTGCACCTCTGGGCTAGCTGCCCATGGGCTATGGCTGCAAAGTTGTTCTTCGGACAGCACTGCTGTCATTTTCTGGAGTCCCTGCTCTGCCATCTAGGCAGCTATCACCCCGATGTGCTCCTTGCAGTGGCCCACTTCGAATTGTTGATGCATACCTTCTTGACCTCAAATAGCTAGGAGGTCAGCCACCTTGTCTGCCCTCCAGCTAGGTTCCTGGTGCTGACCCTGGGCAGGTTTCCTTGCCCAAGTCCTACCACTTGCCTCCCCAGCAGAGATCCTGCTGTTCCATTTAAAAATTGCAAATTCTCTGATAAAAAAAAACAAACCCAACATTCTCATTAAAATACCCCCAAAAATCCATTGTCTTCTGTAATTAAAATGAAATGCCCCTATATAGAGAGAGATCAGGTGGGAATTGTTTTATTGATATATTTGCCATCTTAAAGCAATTTGGAAGCCTACCCATGCCTCTATCGTCATAATAAAACAAATTCTAAATTTCTATGCACTTTGGCGTTTGCTCTTGGGTTTTGTTTTTTTGAAAAATCAGAGCTGCCCCTGTCTCCTTCACTCACCAGGATGTGAGGTTTTACTCCCAGTGCCTGTGCCCAGACTTCAGTGATCCCCATACTGTTCCTGGGAAGCCCTCAACTGGGAATCAGGGACAGGGATGGGCAAGCCCCTTCCCTTCTAGGCCAACCTCCTGCTGTACAGGCTGCTGTAGGGAGACAGGGGGACTCTAAGCCCAGCTTTGGTGGTCACTTCTACCTGGAGATCTCCCCCATCCCTGCCCCCATGTCTCTCTCACACACAGCCTGTTGCCACCTCCACCCCTCCCGCAGCACATCACACCCCTCCAAGTGGTTCCTGGGACCAGGAGTCCCCCTAGGCTGGTTCCGCACAGTATGGGCACAGGGCAGGGTGCAGTGTCACAGTTGCCCCTGCAGCCATGGCTCCCACCAGCATGTCTTGTCCCATCCCATCTGGGAGCTGGGCATGCAGTGTGAAATTTGTGGGGAGGGGATGTGGGATTTGTGAGATGGTTGTGGGTGGGTGTAGGCATGAATGCCATGTAGTCTCAGAGGCTTGCAGGGCACAGAGAGCTCCCGCAGGCATCAGTGGTGCTGTCAGTGGTGGGAGTAGCATGACAGCAAGCGGGGAGCTCCTGCAGGTGGCCATAGTGCTCAGTGGAGGGAGCAGACCCCACTGGCAGCATTGGCGGTGGCCAGTGGCGATTGCAGACAGCCCACAGGCACTGCTGGCAATGTCAGTGGTGCCTTTTTGCAGGGGGTGCATTGCCATGCTCAGGGAGTGCACATGCACCCCCTACACATCATCAATGGGTCTAGGGGTGGGTGTAGTGTTTGTGGGGGGTATGTGGGCGGGGGAGGTTGTGCAGGTGGTTTATGGGTGGATTATGGAAGAGTTTGTGGGTGTGGGGGGACTGCTCTGGAGGGGTGGGTCCCCTGCCCAGTCCCCCTGCACGGCACACAGCCCCCCACTCTGCATGAAACACAGTGCCCCCATAGTAGCAGCAGTGGCTTTTGGGGCACTCATGCCTGCTCCTGTGCAAGCCCTCAGACAAAGGTGGGCCACTTTTGTGGTCATCTGGGGTCCTGGCACTACACGCAGGGGCTGCACACCCTCAGACTGGACTGAGTCCTACCTCATGTTTCCTGCTTACCATCAGGCTCGGCCAGCTCCACGGAGGCAGGACCTGGCCTGGCCAGAGGGCACATGGCCCCTGCATGCAGTGCTGAAACCCTGAGTGACTACAAGAGCAGCCTGGTTGTACACAAGGGTGCATGCAAGTGGGTCGGGGCTGCGCCCTGCCAGGAGCAGGCATGAGTGCCCAAAAGACCACTGGTGCTGCTGTGGGGCAGGGAGGGGGTTGTGCATCATGTTGGCGGGTGGGTTGGTGACTCATCCCTCCTGAACAGTTCTCCCACCCCACAAAATAGTCCCCCTCACCCCCAAACAGTTCCTCCACTGGCAGTCCTCTACACCCCCACCTTCCCCACATACACGTACCCACACCCCCATATCCCTACTTACCTGGAACAGAGCCTGGGTCTGAGCCACTACTGTAGCCTTGCCCCACTCCTATTTGCAGAGGCAGTATGCTGGGGCAGCAGGGACATGGAGGTGCCATAGAGATGCTCCGGTTGGGTGCCAGAGTGTCTCCTTGGAGGACACAGCCTCTAGTGGCCTCTGGGCATGCTCTAAGAGTGTGCCTTGTACCACTTTTTTTCTGGTGTGGTTTTTTTTTTTATACTGAGATTTCGCCATTTTTTTTTTTGTTCCCAGTATGCCTCTTGCAGCATCTCAAACTGCTTTGAGACACTGCAACAGGCACATGCCCGCTCATCTGGATACACCCAATGTGTCTAAGATTTCACTCATGCAGATGTGAAAATTTACCATTGTATCTTTAAGCATAGGTGTCTTTCACCAGAACACTTTATACAAAAATATGGTGGTGGGGTGGTGTCTTAGCTACCATAGATACAACTAAAATGTTGAAGAAAGAAGCCAAAGTTAATGTGCTTATAGGTCTGAGCTGTTCCATTACACACATAGTCAGATACCTTAAACCACTCATGAATGAAGGGTAGTAATCTGACAGGATCTGTAAGTCTGTTGACTGTGATTGTTTAAAAAAACAAACAAAAAAACAACAAACGTGCATACAGAATATAAGGAAAAGTGAATGAGACCTGCAAGAGAGGCAATCCTGAAATGTTTTCATTGTTTTAAAAGGGAAATGAAAACTGAGTACCATATTTCATGGTGTGTATGTCAACACAGTATATAAGTCAACCCCAAATTTTTTTTATTTTTTAAATCAAAAAAGTTAGGTTTTTCATGTATTTGGTATATAAGTTGATCTTTGCTTTGATCTTTGTTATGAAAAAATTGATCAGGCTCTTGCATGCTACTGGGCTCCACAGAAGTTAGATCAGGCCCCTGGCAGCTCAGGCACCACCCAGACTTCTGGAAGCCCCCGCAGTGTGGAATATCAGGTAGGAGTGGGGGAGGGGGGGTAAGCCAGCCCACCCCAACACCCGGCCCTTCCCAAACACCCCTAGCCTCCTCCCCTGTGCTGCTCATGGGGTGAGGCAGACCCTTCCTGGGTGGTGCCAGGCATCCTGCTGGCCACAAGAGCCTGCTGAAAGCAGAAGCAGCAAGTGGCCTAATCCTGCTTTCAGTGGAGCCTGTCTCCCCCCCCACCCCCCAAACACACACACACAGCCAGAGGACAAGCTGTTGGTGGGCTAGGCAGCCTCTGAGCTGTGGGAGCGGGGGGTCCTTCTTTCTGTGGCAGCTGTGCCCCTCCCCAGGCCCAGCTGGATGGGCTGCTAGCAGGCTGGGTGCTGCCTAAGCCAGGGGCCTAATCCAACTTCTCCGGAGCCCAGATACAGAGTGTAAGTCAAGGTGGAAAATTAAGGGTAAATTTTTTGGGTTCAAATCTCAATTTACACACCATGAAATACGGTAGTCCAGAATTGTTTGGGAGCTTGGGTAAAAATCCCTTTTCAACAAATCATATGCTTTGTGTGGAGAATATCTACATAGTACTGTGAAAACATACCCTTAAGTGATTTTGGTATCCTCCCCCCCATCTCTTGTGTGGTATAGATAGCAGGGGTTTTGAAACCCCGCTTGTCTCAGAGTATGAAATACACTTCGATGGATTACAAAGCATCAGACTAAGGGATTAAATACGTACTAGATAGCATATAGCTCTGTGATTTAGCACCAGAAGAGTCCATTCAAAATAAAAATGCCCTAGTCAAGCTGATCAAATTATTTAATTTAGTAAAATGGGAGTAAATTTTGGGGAGAGTTTACTAACAGCACAGACATAAATGGATTAGAGAAAAAAATAATGTCTGCTTATTTTTTCTCAAAGATGTGTTGTATTAAAAAAATCAGACCTCACACTAACTTTTAGTATAATAGCAAAGTTGTACATTATAGTACATGCAATTTCTTGCACAACCACCCTCCCAACCCTACCTTAACTTTACTAAATAAAGCATACCAAACAATACTGGAGCGCTAAAGATGAAGTTCCCATCAGTCTTAAAAATAATGCAATGTCAGTACTCATATCTGCATAAAAATTTAGAGGTGAATAATGCACAGCGAAGTAATTTTATCAGTTTTCTACAAGAGATACTAGAGTACTATCATAATCTAGCTGTGGTATTTTGGTGCCTACCTGCATTGTCATTAAAAAGCACTTTACCTACATCAGGGCTGCAGTAGTAGGTCATTTACTAATAGTTTAAAGAATAGTATCTGACAGTGATCTGTTTTTCCTCATCCATTTACTCAAGGCCAATCTAAAATTACTAAGTAGTTAAAAGGATAAAGAAGATCCCAGATCTCGGGCTTCTGGGAATGACCACAGGAACAGCTCACTCTTAGAGAAAAATCTGATTATATGAAGTCAGTCCGATACTCTCAAATTAAGAAGTTATGTATAAAAGTAAGCGAGAAATGATGCAAAGCCCCCCAAATGCCAGTAGAAGTCACTCTGCTACAGCAGAGATTCCTTTCCAACTGTCAAGAAACTTTTGCCAATTCCACCACCACCTTTTCTCTCCCCCTGAAATCATGGCAACAATGTTTTAATAAGGTGGTCCCCACAAATAATATTCTTTATACGTCTGATAAACCCTAAAGGCTTGCAGGCAGGGAAAAAAATGGGGAATCGTTTAAATTTGTTTTTTCATTTACATGAAAATATTTTCCTGTATTTGTAACCAAGAGAGAAGACAGCACAACCTGACAAACCAACATATTGTATGAAATGTATTTTGCTGGAGATGTTTATACTTTGTTCCTTACCTTATAAAAATAAGCAGCTAATACCTTAAAAAGATTGTAATAATTTTCTCCTCAGAAGTAATGTTCAAGGCCTCAGGAGTAAGCCACTCCCAGAGGAACAATTTCATAATATCTAAAGAGAGGGGAATATTATCGCAGCTATCGTGGTTTTCTCCAATTTAAAAAAATCCCCAATTTTCATATTAAAAAAGTAACCCCAAATCCACATATTTCTGTGATTAAAATGAAACATCACCGTATATATTTTTCTATAATGTTTCATTTCAATCATGGAAAAATGTGGATTTGGGGTTGCTTTTTTCAGTCTGAAAATTAGTGATTTTTTTTTTTTTTCAAATCCGAGAAAAACAGGATTCCTGGTTATCAGTGACAGAGATGTCATCTCAGTTTTTCCTTCACTGTACAGTCAGAATTTTATCAAGAGAGTCTGAAAGCTTTGGAGAATCTACTCCAGGATGTTGCTGAATGCACATGTGGTTAAGACCCTGACCTTATGCTCACATGAAACAGAGAACTGTGGTAAACCACATTTAATTAGATCATACAGGTGTCCCTTGCTTTATGCTGTAAATGCGTTCCTGGAAAACAGCGCATAACTGGAATTCGCATAAAGGGAACCCACTTTAGAATGAAACAAACAGGAATATGTTACAAGACCTCCACTGTATTGACCTCCAGACTCAGTTCTACCACTTCTGCAAAACAACTTTGGTACTCATCAATAGCAGACAATATACACAAGCACAGGGTACTATCATAATGGGGATGGCAACTACAGAAACACGTCATAGACAACAAGTGAGTGTCACGGAGTGGAACCTGGGAGTGGCCGTGAAGCGCCCTAGCGCCCCCTGCCATGTCAATTAAGGTGATCCAGCACCCTCGACTCGCCTGCCACGTCTTTGATCTTATGAGTTCAGTTATGGAAGGCTGCCTACTTGCACCTTTGATACCACACTGATGTTACCTCCATTCCTGGTGGGGTGCTCTCACCCCAGCCTTATGGGCAATGTGTGCCTCCTGCCTCCCCTTCAGCACGCCCCAAGCCTCGCAGCTGTTCCCGGACGTTCTTGGGTCCTTGACCTTCGGCGCCCCTCTCTGGCGCCCCGGGCTTGTCTCGCACCTGGTGCCCCTTCTCTGGTGCCGCTGGGCTTGCTGGCCCTCTTGGGCCCGCTGGCAATACTCTTCCACTCAGGCTCAGGTGGCCTGAGCCTTACCTGCCCCCCTCTGGGGCCTATGCCGCGCCTCTCGCGCTTGTTGCCCCCCTCTGGGGCCTATGCCATGCCTCTCGCGCTTCCCGCGCTGCACGCCCTCTCGGGCCGGGGCCTCAACCCCTATACGCTGAGCGCCTCTACGGCACTCGCTCGTCGTGCCCCCTGTAGCACTAGAGTCCCCAGCACTGTGGAGCCCTCCGGGACTATCTCCTGGTCCTACACCCGGTTGGGGCTCGGGTGGCCGCAGCCGTGCCTGGCCCCCTGGACCACCATCTCAGTCACTTGCCCTACTACGGTTCCCTGCCCCTGTCTCGCCCCACAGGGCGGGGGTCAACACCCCCCAACACACGCCCCACTGGTGCAAACAGCTGTGCCCACCCGGCATCGCTAGCTGTGCCCTGCTGGGCACCAGGAACCCCCAGATTATTAGGGAGCTCCCATGAGGCCTCCTCACACCCCTACAGCCTCATGCGGTCCTCCGGTGTAACCATAACTAAACCATGAGCCAAGCGGCTGCATCCCAAACAAGAAGCCTACCGGCTTATAACACAAAGCTTGCACTCACTAGGCTCTTTAGTCATGGCCTCTTCTAGAGTTCTCTAGTCCATATCCTCAAGCAGCCAGTCCGGGTAGTCAGGCTGCAAACATACGCTCGGCCTGCCCAGCTCTCCCACAGAGCTCCTACTCTTGTGACCACCAGAAGGGAACTGCCTCTAGGCTCTGGCCTGGGCTGTTTATAAAGGCCCGGCCCTGCCCCCTTCTGGCCACATGACCTGCCTGGTTGCCCCAGCAACCGGCACCTGAGCTGCCCTGATGATTGGCAGCTCTCCTTGATTCCTCTCCAGGCACAGGGCACCCTAGTGCCCCCGTGACAGTGAGGAGCACAGATCCATACAGGAACCTATATTTGGTGCGTATCGCTCCCACAATGAACCGCACAAAGTAGCCAACTGCAGCCTTCCACCATACCGATTGTATAACAGTGAATTTACCTCGCATATAATAACTATTTTATATAAAAAGGGTCATTGCATAAGAGCAAATTCACACATACAGAACCCGCATAAAGCAAGGGAAACCTGTACCTGTGTTAAAGTGAATTGCCCTCAGTGGGGCTGAGCCTCAAAGATATGCTGCTTGGAGTCTTTGACAGGTATGTAGACTGGAAATAACAATTTTAGATTGGATCTGTATTTTGATTGCAGTTCCATATATTGGACCACTTACGAACACAAAATTAGAAGCAAGGCAATGTGTGTCACAGATTACCAAGAACGATCAACTAAGAAGTACATAGTTCTGTTCCCAGCCCTAATACTGAACCATTTTGTGACTCTGGGTCAGTCACTTGAAACTCTTTTGCCTCCGTGTGCTGCTGCTGCTTTTAAGGAAAATGGATGTAATTCCTACCTCTTAGGAAAGCAAGTGAGTTAATGTAAGTTTGTTAAGCATGTTGAGATCTTTTCATAAAAATGTGTTTTAAATGCTCACTTCAATATTTTCTTTAATATTTAGAAAATAAACTCATGGTTTATCCCAAAAGAAAGGTTAGAAAGCAGAAAGATGATTTCCATTAAAAAAACTACTTATTTTAGATGAATAGTAAAATATGTTTAAAGAAGAAAAAAAAAATCAAGCCACTTCACTGACATTACATTTCTAACTAAACAGCTACTTAAATTGTAGTAGCATTTAAAATTGTTGGAATTTTAAGGTTACTAAGCCTTTTACTTGTGGGAAAATGTTTGTGTATGTTTTTCTAAAAATATGTTAAAGCATCCCAACTGGGAAAGTAATTTCATGCTTGCATTTTAGAGAAACCCATTCAAAGAACTCATTAAAACCATTCATTTAAATAATCTGGTATATGTTCATTAAGCTGTGTCCTTTGCTGAAAACATATGAACTGCTGCCAGAAAGTAAATGAAGGGAACAGATGTTTAATGTAAAAGGTTAGACCTTCATTAAAAATGTTTAAACAAGCAGCAACTTTTCTCCCCTAATGCTTCTGAGAAACATTTATATTAATTTAGCAAAAGCATGTAATGGAAAAAAGGGGAAAAGAGCCCCCCCACACACATACACACACTGTAGGTCAGTTTGGTAGCCCTTTAGTACTTGCATCACTTACGCTTTGTATTTCTGTTCACGGATGAATGAAGGGCACATAATCAGTGAACAGCACTAAAGAGTATGGGGTATGCTCACGTATAACCCAAACAAAACAATTACCCCAGCACAAAGCTTAATCTTGAACCGGCTTTGCAAAGTCAAGATTTGGATGTTAGCATAACATCCATTGTCTGGCTTTGTAAATTATATGATAGCTTTTTATTTTCTTCCCTTTTTTTTCATAATTCTCTCCTAAAGCAGAAAGGCCTCCTAAAAAAGGAGAGGTTACATTATCTGAATTGTGGATCCTGAAAAATGGCTTTTGTTATTTTTCCCTTAACAGAAATATTTCTTTTCCGTGATTATAACTTCACAGTAAATATGCTGGGGTTTTTTCTTTAGATGAAGTCTGTTATTGTAAAGTGTATGTAAGAGTCTTCTGTGGTGAGGCCTTCCTCACCAGTGATACTGGTGGCTTTACCAAACTGTAGAAATAATCCAGTTTCTACTTGCATCTTGGAACTGTCAGGTTTCCCAAGTATCAGTGCTGCTTCATTTTGGAAAGGTAAAATGCTGTCTTGAGACATGTTTGGCTTGTGGGCAGTTCTACTGATGTCCCTGTTATATATATTTTTTTAGATTAAAAATGAGTGATTAGAAGTATCCTTACACAAATATCTATACTTTGATAAAATGAAACTGTTCTTAGTTAAGGTTTTCATTAATATGATATCCTGTAGGGCTAAACAGTTGTAAACACTCTTCCTTAAAAAATATACATAGTTGTGTCACACTCTAAACTTATCTGCATAGCCCAAAAATAATTTAAGCATGAATAGGTGGCTTTACACCTCACTTTAAAATATTGTGTGTCTTGTTCAGAATATGGCAGAATAAACTACCTTCAAGAGTATAAAATGCATAATTGGAAGCTACATAATATTTAAAAATAACTGTACATGAAATATGTACATATACCAATAAGATGCAGATTTTGAAAATATAAGCCACATTTGCATGTAGCAAAAATAGATTAATGACTGCAATTGCTGTTACCCTCCTAAGAGGTTCTTTCTATTGAAATGTCAACAAATCAGCTAAATCACCTTCAGCTTCCAAACCATCCTTAATTTCCTGTTATTTACTTCAGCTTTGTTTTCCCTCCTGAGTGAGTCAGTTTGTTAGCATATTTTCTTTCACTCCCACGCACATTTTCAGCTCTTGCCAACATCAGACTTTCTGTTGTTCTGAATGTATTGCTCACCATCTGAACCTGCCCCTGCTGTATATATGTATCGTGTTGTATCACAGCAATAACTTGAGGGCTTTTACTTAAAGCCCTGTGGTTCTAGCAGGGATGGTACTGACTTAATAGTTAAGAGTGAATTCATCTGAACATGTTGATTTAAACATTTCCCTGGACTAAAATTTGCCCAATTGGGGATTTTTAAAATATTTACATATTTGCTTGTTCATACAAGGTCTGTTACATACACATGTTCATGACTTTGGATCTGCAAACTGGATAACTGCGTACTTAAATACCTATTCTGCAAAGTTAAAAATGCATGGACACATAGAAATGTCAGGCTGGAGGGGACCATCTTGCCCAGCTCCTTGCACGAGGGCAGGATAAATATACTGAGACCATGCCTGACAGATGTTTATCCAACTGATCGTTAAAAATCTTTAGGGCAGAAGATTCTTTAGTCTCTCCATGCAGCCCATTCAGGTTATAGATAAAGTTACAGCTAGACTTAACTTAAAACTTAATGTCAGAACTTAATGTTCACATTGGAAAGGCTGCCAACACCTTCAGCAGACTAACAGAGCATGGAACAACTCAAAGCTTACCATCAAGACCAACATGCTAGTGTACAAAGCTTGCATACTCAGCATTATCTTGATATGGTGGGGAAACATGGATAGCTTATGTACATCAAGAGAAAAATGTTAAACAGCTTCCACCTGCGCTGTTTACACTGCATACTCATCAAATGGCAAGATAAAATTCCCAACACAGAGGTTCTTCAAAGGGCAAATTTACCAAGTGTGATGTCCCTACTCGAACAGAGATGACTGCGCTGGCTAGGCCATCTGAGCAGATTGGAAGACAGACATATATCCAAGGACATGCTATATGGGGAACTATCAGATGGGAACAAGAACAACAGGATGCCCCAAGCTTCACTGGAAAGACACATGCAAGCGAGATATGAAGGCACGGGGAATCAATCCTAACCAATGGGAGACCTTGGCAAGTGGCATCATTGTCTCCACCAGGGCATCAAAGTCCACAACAGGAATTGGCTCCAATAGCTTGAAGAGAAAAAGAGTCCATAGGAAGCAAACAGCTCCTGAACCACCCAATCATGACACATACACTGGCACATACACTTGCAACTACTGCCACAGATCATGCAAATCTCAGATTGGACTATTCAGTCACACAAGACACAGGAAACCATCTACATCATAGGCTGCAATATCCACCATCTGTCTCAGACAAAAGGATACCAATCACAAGAATTTTTTTTATAGTTAGAAAGGTTATCTAGTCTCTAGTCTGTCATTTTTGCTACAGTGTATGCCTTATTTTTCTTGTCTCCAGGTAGACACAGAAGAGCAACTGATCACTGATCTTTATCACTGACCTTTTACATATTAAAAGCTGTGGTTACATCCTCCCTGATTCTTTTCTTTTCTAGACTAAAGTAACCCAAGTCCTTCAGTCTTTCCATAGAGTACACCTTTTTAAAAAATCTTATATTTGAGCTCTACTCTAAAATTAATTACAGTTACATCTTTCTTGATTTGGAGGGAGCAACTGACTCTTCAGTACAGACCAGAATAGAAATAATTATGTCCCATGTTTTACCTACAAACAAGGTAACCCTGGCAGACCCATCATACCCAACTGTGGTACCCTTATTGAAGATGTATCATGAATCATAGAAACCATTTGTCACTCAAAGAGCAAGTTTTTTACAAGACACAACAGACTTGCCCAACAAAATCAGGATCATCAGTCCCTTCCCTGAAAATGTCATAATTGCAGCCATGTGATGTCACTGCCCTATACACTAGTATCTTACATTAGGGGTGCACCAATAGAATTTGGGGGGCTGATACCAACAGTCGATTTTTAAGGAGGCATATTGGCCGATACTGATCCAATTTCTGATACAGCTGCATCCACCTAGTAAGTCTGTTGTGGTGGAAAGGGTGGGGGGAAGATCAGTGCCCCCTAAGGTGAGGGATGAGTGGGGGTGGGGTGGGCATGGGATGGAGCCGTGGCTCATCCAGGAGGCACAGGGAGGGGGAGCGGTAGCTCCCACCACTGTGCGCAGCTCATCTGCTCATCCAGTGGCTCCTGCCACTGCTCCCAACACTCACCCAGGAGGGCAGTGGGGGAAGGGCATATGCCCCTGGATCTGCACGGGGCAGGATGGGCAGGGTGAAGCTGGGGGCTGGGGGCCGTGCTGCACTGGACTCAGAGTGCTGTTCCCAGACCAGCAGTGCACAATGGCAGGAGTTGCTGGCCCCCTCCCCGCACCCCCCACATGAGCTGCAGCTTCATCCCATGCCTGCCCTGCCCCAGCTGGGCAGCACCTACCCCAACCCCAGTCCCATTCCTCCCTCATCGCAGGGGGCATTGATATGCTCCCCCACACACACCCCTTCCCTCCCCCTTCCTTTCTGTCACAACAGACTTAACAGCTGCATGCAGCTCTCCAAGCTGCCATGTTGTGCTTTTTGCTGTGTGCTGCACTGTGGCTGCACACATGCACAAGCATTTATCAGCCAAATTATTGGCCACATCAGGCCAATTTCCAATATAGTCAATTTTCTCTATAAATTGGTTCTGTCCTACACCATGAAGGCATAGCTGCTTGCCTGAAATGCCTACAAGAAAATGGACTGCATTCAGAATTTCAACCACAACATATTGCACAAATCATCCATTTCATCCTCACCCACTTCCTGTGCTAGCATCAACTCTCTAGATACCATGGTCCACATCTGGGGTGGTACCCTACAAACTATATACAGTAAAAACCAGACCACCATACTTATGTCCCAGCAAAACCTGAAGTCATTCCAAACACATCAAAAAAGCTGTAAATCAACATACAGGCTCTCATATGCCATTTTATCTGCCCTGAGGACACTATTGAGACACCCACATTGCTAACTTTAAATCTGCATTTATATAATAAGGTCACTCCAGTAGAGAAATAGATTGTATCTTTGAAAAAGCCACTCCAATACCCCTGTTATGATACAAAAAGAAACCACTCTGTAACTGCACACTCCTGGGAGACATCTACAGTACTGTCAACTCTCATGATTTTTTGGCATTGTTCTTGAAGTCTACACTTCGGGAATGTGAAAAAACTTAGCTCTTTCTTTTGTATATATAAAAAATATATACCAATATTAGAGGTGCACCGATACATCGGTCTAGTATTGGATTGGTACCAATATAAAGAAAATTGTCTACATGAGATATTGGCCTGATGGGGCTGATCATTTGGCTGATAAATATCCATGCTGTGTGCAGCCACAGTGCAACATGGAGCAGAGCCAATAGCATGGCGAGCTGTTTCCAGTTGGTAAGTCAGAGCAGAGGGAAAAGGCATGGGGGGGGCAGATCAATGCCTCCCATGGTGAGGGAGGGGGCAGGCGCTGCCCAGTTGGGTTGGGGGAGGTGGCACAGGATGGAGGTTTGGCTTGAGGGTGGGGCAGCTCCAACCACTGCTTGCTCTCTGGGAGGGTAGCAGCGGGGAGGCATGTGCCCTCAGTTCTGCATGGTGTGGGGTGGGCTTGGGCTGCAGCTGCAGATTGGAGCCAGAGCTGGTACTATACAGGGCTTTTCTTGCCGGGGACTGGGCTTGGAGCGAGCTCCAGTGGCACTGGGAGGAGACTGCAGCCACCCCGAATATGTGCATATTATTATCTTGCCACAGCACTGATCCCAGTCCCATGCTGCTGCCTGCCACTTGGTGCAGCCACAGCTAAATGCCATGCCTCTGCCCAAGTGCCAGGAAAAGCCATGGGGGTGGTGGGTGGCAGTGTGGGCCTAGGAGTGGAGCTGCAGTGAAATTTGGGGTGGAGCCTCCTCCCAGTGCCACCAGAGCCCACTCTGAGCCCAGCCCCCGGCAAGAAAAGCCCCATGCAGCTCCGGCTCCACCCCACAGCTGCAGCCTGCCCACACTGTGCAGATATGGAAACATCCCTCCCTCCGCCCCCCCGCCCTCCTGGGGTGCAAGCAGCAGTGGAAGCTGCCATGAGCCACGCCTCCATCCCGCACTCCCCCATCCTGGCTGGGCAGTGCCTGCCCCTTCCCCCTCCTTCACCGCAGGGGGCATTGATCTGGCCCCCATGCCCTTTCCTTCCACCACCACAGACTTACCACCTGAAGGCAGCTGTATTGGATCAGTATCAGCCGATATGCCTCAAATAATCGGCTATTGTTATCAGCCCTCAAAATCTCTATCGGTGCACCCCTAATAAATATATATATAAAAGAAAGAGCAACGTTTTTCACATTCCTGAAATGTAGACTTTAAGAACAATGCCAAAAATCAAGAGGTGGCAACACTGCACTTATCACCCTACAGTTGGACCAGTAAGAACAATCAAACAGTTGCAACCTATACTCAAAAAAGATTAGAGCCCAAGAGAAGTATTCCAGGCCTCTTCCCCTACATTCCTGGCTTTCAAACAACCTAACTTTGCAAAATCATCATCAGAAGCAAAGTCCCCACTGATCAATAGACATAAAATTGGACGCAGCCTTGCCTTGCAAAGACTTTCAACATATCTCTACTGCTAAAACAATCAAATTCCCCTGCCCCACAATGAACCCACCAAAATTGCAAAATGTATATCATACGCAGTGCACCAAATTCCTTCATAGAATCTATATTGGTTGAAACTAGACTAAAACTATGCACCAGATTGAATGATTGCAGGAAAAAGAGTATAACCCTTTACTTGCTGACTTCACCATACTCAAGCTCAAAGGAATTTTACAAAACTTCAAAAGATAAACTTGGAAACAAAAATTCCCAAAGACTGAGTATAGATATTGACTTCATGTCTCACCATATGATCTGCTAATCTTTCTTCCTACTATGGGTGATAATGACCCTCTTCCCTTTTGAAATGTCTTGATCTTCCACTAATCAATCTATCTTTTCTTGCCTGCTAGCTACTCCTCGGAATTTCTCTCTTCTCCAATTTCACAGTGATACAGATTGTTTTTAGTCCTTACTATAAATCACTTTTTCCTCAGACCTAAAGAAGAATGCACTGTATTGAAAAGCTTGACTAAGTATCCCAGTCATGCAGTTGGTCCAATGAAATATCACACATAATAATCCTTGCCTCTCACACAGTCCTGTTAATATATCCCAGAATAGCATTTCCCTTTTTTCACAGCAGTCTCATATTCCATTTATGATCTACTTTCACCCCAATATCTTTTTTCCTGCAGTACTGCTGCCTAGCCAATTATTTCCAATTTTCCATCTGTGCATCTTATTTCTCCTACTGAAGGTTAATACTTTGCACTTGTCTTTATTGAATTTCACTTTTTTGATTTTTAGACTATTTAGCTAGTTTACCAAGGTAATTTTGAATTCTGATTCTGCCTTCGAAAGCATTTGCAAGCCTTCTCAAGTTGGTGCTATGCAAAAATTTTATAAGCGTATTCTACTCCATCATTCAAGTCATTTATAAAAATGCTGACTACAACCAAGTTCAGGGCAGGCATGACTTGAAATGTCTTCTCAATTTGATAGAAAAGCATTGATAACTACTTCTGAGTACCATTTTTCAACCATCTTATGCTGATTTCATAGGGACAATATTTTCCTGGTTTACTTATGAGTATTCCATAATGAGACTGAAACACAGACAACATTGAATGCTTCACATTTGAAATGAGGGTTTGCATGAACTAACTGAATTGCTTTCTAAAATCTAACATCCTAGACATATGCAGTTATAGGTGATGCCTCTTATAGTTATATCTGATGCCTCAACCGGTTTGGAAGACAGCAGAGTGCCAGTGTCACTTCTTTTAAAAACTTACTCAGTTTCACATGTGAAATAGTATGGGCATATTAAGCATGAAATTATAAATGCATGTAAGCCGACTGCAAAAACACCCTCCCAATTTAAAATTGACATGCAATAGCAGCAATTATTTGTATATTATGAATGTCCATTTCCTTATTTTAATATGGTCAAAATCTCAGTACTGCCATGCTCTACTCAATCTTTATTCAAAACTTTTAATATTAATGGCAGATTCATGCATTAAATCAAGATTGTTGATACTGTGCAGTGTATTTTAAACTATGTCCAGGGACAAACAAATAGCCAGACAGACAAAATAAACCCTCCAAAAGTTACTATGTCTGAAGTCTGGAGTTAAAAAGTAGGGGTGTGCGAAACAGGTCTCCTGGTACCTTGAGGTACGTAGAAAAAAAACCATTTAAAAGCTGTGTTTATGTTCAAATTGTCAAATCTTTCTGAATCTCTCTGAATTGATTTGAAGGGTTTCGATTAGATTCAGAGAGATTAAAGGGTCTCCTGATTCTATTCACATTCGGAGATTCGGCTACCAAATCAGGCCGAATCTCCACCAGATCAAATCGGGGACCAAAGCTTTGCACAGCCCTATTAGAAAGTGCTAAGAACTGAAACAAAAAATGTTAGTATTTTTAGCTATTTTACTGTCTTTATATTCCTGAGTCAAAACATTTGTTTAAGGTAAAACTTTTCAGACTATAAGACCTTAACATATAATAATGGCTTTTAGTATTTGGAAACACCAAACAATTGTTTTTAATATTTAATTAAAAAGCAGAGTAAATTCAGTACATATGGTTAACCATGGACTTTTAATGATGCTATCGAACATAGTAACTGTCCTATTCATTACTTGCTGCAGATTCATGCTTTAATTAAGGAACAACAGAACCTTCAATATTTATACTAATGAAGTGAATACATAGCTTTACAATAATAAAATACTCAACACGAGATTAAAGCTTCCTGTAACATCACCCCTATTTCCAGTGTGTTAATCACATGTGAAAACTACAGTCAAAGAACATTAAGTTTGCAAAGAAAAGCATGGAAGAATATTAGGGGGAAAAAAGAAACACATGCAACAGGTAGTATGTTCATTCCTTGTGATTGGGAACATAGGCTTATTAGAGGATTAATCCTTAACTGAAAATACTTGATTTTGTAGGTTTCTCTTACATGACTTAAGTAAACATTTTTTATTTCTTCTTTTGTTGCCTGCTGCCCCACAAATGTTTCAGAATGTGCCCCATATGTCCATAGTAAATTCTATGTAAGGTGACCTTGAATAGAGCAAAAACAGCTATTAGTTTAATGCAGGGGCAGGCAACATGGCATATCCCACTGGCAGCCAGATTCCATTTCCCTGCAGCCCCTGCCCAATTTGCTGCAGCCAGTTTCCATGAAGACCCCAGGAGGGACGGGTCCATGACAGTGTGGGGCCAGAGTTTCCATGGAGACCAGCCCAAGCAGCGCTGGCAGGGTGCCAGCTGGGTGAGGAGCTGTTCCAGGGCTGGGATTTTGTGGCAGTGACAGTGTGTTCTGGAGTCAAGACAGACCTACAATCTGCCTGCATGCCCCTGCCTGATCCCTGCCCAAGGCACGTGGGCAGGCGATCATGGCTCTGTCCTGGCTCCAGACTATGTTGTCACCACTGTAAATTCCCAATCCTAGCACCGGAGCAGCTCCCTGCCCAGCTGCTCACCCTGCCAGTGCTGCTTGGATCAGTTTCCATGGAAACCCTGGCCCAACGCTGTCACAGCCCCAAACCTCCTGGGATCTCCAAGGAAACTAGCTACAGTGGCTTGGGCAGGGGCTGCTGGGAAATGGAGTCCACCGTGGGCCAAATCTGACCCATAGGCCAGACTTTGCCTACCCTGGTATAACAGGTATTGTCAAGGCCAAGTAAGTGAGAGAAGCCTATGGCTGAAAAATGGTTTTAATATATGTTCACTAAGGGTGCCTATACTTGTGCTCCAGCACATCCTAATTGGAATGTGTTAGAGCAGACTCAATTAGTTAAAGTGCCTCCACCACCATTTTGAAATGCAGGATGTTGAATACATGTGACACTGCAGTGTTTTAACTGGAGTGGGTCTCTGGGAGCCTCCCACCACCACCCCGGAACCTGTGTATAGACACCCTAAGAGTTTTGAAGTAAGTGGAGGGGTTTTTCTTCCTTTTTTATTTTTACTTACTAATCATCTTTTGAGTTGTGGTAAATATAACTTTTAACTCTATTACTGAAGATTTTACATACCATTGTTCAATAGTTCTTCTTCAATGCATAAATAGTATTTACTTGTTCTTTTTCCCCCACCATCATCAAACCTTTTTCCAACTACACTTTTTTCCATTTTAATTTGGGAAAGACTTAGCATTACAGAAAAAGGGCAAGGTGATAGAAAGCATTACAGCCTTAAAAAAGCAACTACTAAGATAATATAGGTCTATTGGAAAATATTGGTTGAGACATAAAAATACTGAAGGTATAAGCATATCAGCATTTAGAAGTTAAGAGGTATTTTTATTTGAGATGTAATACAGTAATCTAACAAAAATATTATTTTCAAAGCAAGCACAGTAAATTTATCCACTAAAACATACAGAAGCTTTTGGTACCTGTAGAGCTTTGCAGTTCTAGTTTTTTCTGTTATAAAGATACTATGACCACTATGAGTTGAAGATTTTCTCACCATCAGTGCTATTTTCATCTTCCTTTCTTTTCCACTGTCATCTATCCTCTTTCCATCCAGCATTTTGGCATCTCTCTCATAGAAGAGAAGCAGAGTTTTTGTAGTTCCTTACTAATTTTGAAAAGTTGTTGGCCTCTCTTTTCATACTTAAGGATCTTTGGCCCAAGTCCTCTAATCCACTAAACACCCTTGAGGACATATGTCCTGCACATTAAACTCTTGCCTGAAATCAGCTCTTTATTGTCACTAGCATAACTGGGGATGAAAAACTGGAGCAGCAACCCCAGATGCCAAGTTTAACAGGGCACAACAATGGCAGCTGCTGTTTCCAGCCCTTCCACTACAGCCACCAGCCTGGCCACTGCCCCAGCCACTGCTGCTGCCCAGAGCATATCAACTGCTTGTTATGTCTCTGTCATAAGTTCCTCCCTTACCTAGCTTCTCTTCGAGAGGAGGTTGGTATGTTTTGCTTGGAGAAAAGGCGCTTAAAGGAGGACATGATAGCATTTTTCAAATATTTGAAAAGTTGCCATAAAGAAAAAGGAAAACAACTGTACTCCCTTGCCACAGAGAGTAGGACATGAAACAATGGCTTGACATTGCACCAAAGTAGATCTTGGGGGCGAGGGGGGGCGGGAATTTCCTTACTGTTAGAACAGTAAGGCAGTGGAGTAAACTGCCCAAGGAAGTTGTGAGATCTCCTTCACCAGAGGTTTTCAAGAGGAGACTCAGTAAATATTAGCCAGGGAAGAGTTAGGAATAGCATTCCAGTATTCATAAGCCCTTCCAGTTCTATTTTTGTATGCTGCAATACCTCCATCCAAAGAGGATGCCACCTAATCTCCATTTCTGCTATCCATATTCTGAGCATATTGTCTCTCACCACTGAAGTGAAGGGAAGTGCTGAAGGGGAATATAGAACAACCTAAACATAAATTATCTATTTTTTCTTTTAAAAAGATCACATTTATTATAAGTATCTCAGTATATAAATGCATTAAATATATTGTATTAAAGGGGGAAAGGGTTTATACCTTGCTTTAATTGTACATGTAAAGCTACAGACTGAGAAAGTGAGTCAAGTTTTATGGCAATTCTGGGCTGTCTCCATAAAACCTTATGGCTATTCAGTTTGAACCTGTTTGACCATATCAGAACACCCTCCCCTCCCCACCCCCCCCAAAAAAAAAAATATATATATATAGTGGGGGAAAAATCTAATCTTGTCTTCCATATCACATGTAAATATGTTAAACAGCACTGTGGTCCCAGCACAGATCCCTGAGAACCCTGCTGTTTACTTCATTCCATCCTGAAAACTGTCTTTGCTTTCTATATTTGAGCCAATTTCTAATCCACAAGTGAATGTTCCCAGTAATCCCATGACCACCCAACTTTGTTAAGAGCCTCTGACAGGTGACCTTATCAAAGGCTTTTTGGAAGTCTGTATATATACTGTATTTATTTGAATATAAGATGATACTAATATTAAGTTGACACTCCAATAATTAGATTCTCTTTATGGAAACTTTATAAATTTGTTATAAATTTCCAGGTATAGGATTTAATTATTGGAGGTTGCCTTGAAATTGTTCCCCTTACAGTACTACAGCAAGGAAATTACATTTGGTGGGATCAGGTGACCTCCTTGCCATCTTTCCCCCAACTTCTTCCCCCTGCAGCCTCTTCCCCCTCCCACTACTGTGAGGCCCTGCTCTTCCTGAGCACATAGAGATGAGGAGCAAAAGTGAAAATACTGAAGGATGAATTGGCACATTTTATAAATTTTTCTTTAAAAACTGATGCAAGTTTTAGTATAGGTATTACTTTTACATACTTTTAAGCAGCATTTTTGTACTTCCTTATATAGAGTACAAACTGCATGATACAAATCCAAAGCCAAAAGGCTCATGATTTACCATATAGTTCATTGGGCTGGGCCCCAGCAGAGACAAAGCTAGGTTAATGGTGTTTCAAGCCATTCTAAATAGCCCTTACTCATAACTAGAACTAGGTGCTCTTGTCATGAGTCCTGGGATCCTCCAAAACTTTATATACAGATGAGGTACAGGGTAGTCTGGTCCAGCTACATGTCTCCTCTCCTCCATGGATGTCAAACCCAGTTGTGTTGTGGTCACTATTGCTGTGCAGCTCAGTAACACCCTTTGTACCAAGTCCGGTGCCCTACTTAGGACTAAGTCCAGAATGACCTTTCTTCTTGTAGGTTCCAGGATTACTGCTCCAGGAAGCAGTCTTTTATAACATCAAGAAATTTGGTCTCTGCATCTGTTAGGTTGACCTATTTGTGGACAGTTGAAGTCCCCCATTATTACTCTGTTTTCTGCTGCCACAGCCTCTCTCAACTCTCTCAGCTTTTCTAGCTCGCTACCACTGTCCTGGTCTGGGGGGGTCGATAGTATATCCCTAGATGTAGTTTACTTCTATTGAAAGCAAGGATGTCTATCCACAGAGATATTCTGTAGTACCTCTCTTATCAGTTGAAAAATCAAACCTATTTGAGTCAATGGAGTCTTTGATGTAGAGTGTCACTCCCACACCAGTATGACCTACTATATCATCCCGGTATACTTTGTATTACAACATCCCATTGATTTTTATCATTCCACCATGTTTCAGAGATACCTATTATGTCAATATTATTAGTTACTGCCAAGCATTCAAGTTCTTCCACCTTTGATCTTAAACTTCTAGCATTAATATAAAAATTTATGTACTTTTTATTGTTGCCTGGCTAATAGGGTTACCTGCTAAAACTACTCCCCTCATAACATTATAAGACTCTGAGGGTTGGAGATGCCTCATAAGTTGCAGAAAATAAGTACCTATGAGCACCAAGACTGATGGAAATTTAAAAAACTAATAATTAAACGTACCAACAATGATGGTAAAACCTGGGTTACGGTAAAACTGTCCTCTCATGACAGGAAACTTGGAGGAGTTCTTCAGATTCGTTGTGGGAGTTTTCATAATATGATTCTGTACTGAGGGTAGGGTTACCATGCCAGGAATCCTGGGAAGTCCAAAATTACCTTTCCCCCCTTTCTCTAAATATATCCTGAGCCAATAAGTGTCTTGTTTTATGGAACCTACTGTATGAATAGTCTCCCTGAAATATTTCCAACCCATTGTACCACTGCACTGGGGCATGACAACCTGTATGTGAACCTGACTACAAATTGGTTATTAGACACTCATATCTTTCATTCTCCAAGATCAGTGACAAGTTAAATTAGAATTTTAAAAATCTAATGCAACTTGTAATGTAAGCATGATTTTAACCTGTGTGCATTTAAAGTAATTGTAATTTGAAGTGTATCATAGAAGACACTGTATTTCAGAAATATTTCTTTCTTCAATATTTGAAACTTGTGATCAAAGAAAGAAATATTATTTTCTAAATAGCATCCTTTTATATATGGGCTGCCATTTCTATGTTTGTGTTGTGTGTTAGTGGAAGGGAGTTCGAAGTTTTGTTGGAATATAACTGGTGAAGTTACCTAGTTCATTCACTTTGTTTTCTAGCAATTTTTTTAAATGCCATTAATTGGTACTAGTAAAGTTCTTGTCTCTCCTAACAGTTTGCAGGGCTGGTGGTGGAACAATGTACTATTCCAAGGATGTCAAAGATAAGGCCCACAGACTAGGTCTAGCCAGAAAGCCCTATTATCCAGCCCACGTTGCTGCCTTTGGGTCTTGGACTGAATCCATATGCCTCAGATTAGCCCCATATGCCAGATGCAGGACATGCTGACCCTGGCCCTGCATATTTTATTTATATAAATATATATAAATAAAAATAGTAGTAGTAAAGTACCATATATGTGTACTTTATCTACATGTAATTAAACTACTTTTTAATCCTTGCCACTAGCCTGTTAATCACCTGTGAAAATAAACTCCATAAAACTCCATTTTCATTCCTTTTCTATTTTTTTCTTAAGTATCTATACTTATTCAATAAGCTTCACCCTAAGAGAAGTTAAGTAGTCAGGCCAGTCCTAATCCTGTGAGTTTCTTACCTGTATAAAGCTTTTCTTCATCTTTGCTACAAGTCAAGATTTTCAAAAGCGTCTAATGATATTTTGTATGTTCAGCTTGAACTTTTCATAAAATAATGAGCAATTTTCTCTGAAACTAGATTCTTTACAGCGTCTCAGGTTGGCCACTCTAAATCACTAAGAAGTCATTACAATTTTAGGCCAAGTTGCTAAAGTATTTAAGTACAGTGCAAAATCATTATTTGAAAGAACTACGTATTAAATAAGGTAGCTACTGTAAAACATATAGTGATTTCATCCAGAAAAAAAAGATGAACTAAAGTAAGAAGTTGTCTTTGGCAGGACACTCTCAATAGGAGTTGTGGGTGCTCAGCAGTTTGAAAATATTTAAAAATTGTTGACTCAAAGCTGAAACAACACTATGAAGGCACTCTGACACTTGCAAGCTACCAATAAGCATAGCTAGTAACCCCCACTCCCCAAAAAACCACCACAACTGAGCCTATAACAACATAGAGACTTTCAAAGTGAGTCTGAGTTTAAAATGTTTTAACCAAAGTTATCTGTTTTAACCTGCTTCTTTCCCACCCTCTCTAGTGTTCTTTGGCAGCAACAGGCATGGTCTCATAACGTCTTTTTTGGGGGAGCAGCTGACAGCAGTGTAAAATCTCTACATCAGCAAACATTGCCCACAGTTGTTTCATGCTTCTGTTGTGAAACATTTGTTGACCAAGTAGAAAACCTATTTCAAAAGAACATTTGAGTTGTGAAAAAGGAACAGTGACTATATATCATAAGTGCTTGTACTAGTCTGCACTGTGGGCATGAACTTAAATGTGCCATCCCCTATCCATCCACTAACAGATTAGATCCCATTTTCTAAACATTTCAGAGGAAGAACAACTGTTAAAGTGGCTGACTGTAATTAGTAAGCATGCAATACACAAGCATCACAAAAGATTACATATGATGGCAAAACAAATCAAAATCAGGTTTTCCATACAGAGAAGGCCAAACATTCAAATACAGGCTAGTTTACATATTTTAGATTATGGAAAACAAGAAACAAAGGAAAAATGTTATCAGAGAGAAAGATGGAAGTCTCTCCAAGAGTTTCCAACCTGAGTATTCAGGTCTGACCTCCAGTAAAAAAAAGGCAGTTATTTTACTTCCAAGAGGTGCTGACAGGGAACATTGGGTAATATTTTTTATAGACCACAGTTCCACATTCATAGTTATGCACACACATGAGAGTCCTCATATGTGTTACGGCTAATGCAGAGCATTGTTACGGAGTTAAACACAAAGCTTCCCAGGAATAAATCTCACCTTGAACTGCTTGTTGCGTGACTTAAAACTGCCCACTTATTGTAGTCTGAGTACTGGATAAAATTTCCCTTGATAGTTGTAAAATATACTTCTTGGAAATGGTGAGAACTCACAATAGGGTGATCCTGGTCCTTGATATATAACTGGGTACTGTCTTTGGGGGGGGGTTATCAATATTGCTGTGGGCTTCTCAGGAAGCCTCAGCTCAGTCAGATAACTGCAAGTGCTTTTAAGCTTAATACAAAGTGCCATCCAATTTTAGTGGTCTTTCCCAAGCCCCTGCTTGCTAAGAGGCCTGAACTGGAGAATGAATGACATTTAAGAGGTTCATGCAATAATATTTTTTCACAGTTTGGCTATTTAACTTCTTTAGACTGCCAGGAGTTGCCTCTTGCATTTTTTTTTACTTAAACACTATAAGCTCTCTGAAAACGTTGAAGGCATTTTTAATATCTCATACTCCTTGACCATTAAACAATCAAAACAGAGGTTGAAGGGTTAATGTTTGTTAAAAATATTGTCAGAAAATTTGACAGAAAATGTAACAGACTAACAGCTTAAATGGAAAATGCCTCCACTTGCACATTATTAAATTTTTATCTAACAAGAAATATGGTGTGCACATTAGGTAGATGGACTCCTAGGCAGAACTAGTTTTAGGCACATATTCTGGCAAGTTTGGGCTGAGTTTACAGACTAGATACCACTTACACCTGTAAGCAAAAGATGGCCTAGGAAGTTGACAGAACAAGAAAAGTTAACTGCAAGTGCCATTTCAGCTTTGGGAGGCTTGTATGAACAGGGGTAGCCAGGTAGCCCTCAATGATCTGGGACAGGATGGCAAGAGATACGTCAGTCCTAGATTGTCTCTCCAAGACAGCCCCCTTAGTTACTCTCACTTATGGCTGAATCCTCCCTCCCCTAACTGCATATCCTGCAAATAAAGGCGAGTCTAGCCCACTGATTTTTAGGGCAATGAAATCATCACCTTAGAGATGGTAATACTTTTATAATATGGGGAACAATGCCATATTAAAAGTAAGGTTGCCAGCCATCTGCTCAGTTAAAATCATTCTGCTGTCCTGCACAGTTTGGTGTATAAGCTTTTTTGCAAGTATTGAATTAATAAATATTGGTAACAGGTTGTAACATACTGGAATTGATTAATGCTGATTTAGCTCTTCACTTATAGAAAGTTGTTCTTTATTCCTGCCTCTGACTACAAATTGCTGGAACCATAGGCAGCCTATACATGTGACCATTTTCATCATTTAAAGTATTCCAAAGCCATGACGAAGTACCCATGGGTGACTTTAGAACTTTTTAAAATGGCAGTGCCTTAATTAAACAGTGTTGTATCTATTTTAAATGTAAGGCAAACTGTAGTAGTGCATCTCAGGTACCATGTTCATGTGTATTAACTGGTGCTTTTCAAAGTGGTTGTTACTAATTGTTACCACCAGGTGTAGCCAGCCCTGGAGCCCGATATCAGCAATCCTTAAAGCAATCTCCTTTGGATAATTAAAAAAAAAAATAAAAAAAATAAAATTGATCACTTTTGTCAATGTCATTTGTTATTTACAAAACACCCACCTTTGCAGCGGGAAGAAAAGAGGGTACAGATCATACCCAGGCTACATTGTGCACTGTCCAGCACCCTCTGCCTCCTACTCTACAGAACTACACCAAGGCACAAAACTTGTACCAAGCCATGGAATGTCTATTACGGTTTAAGACGCTGTATCTATAGCACTTTAAGTAAAGTGCAAAAGTTACAGCACCTTTGGAAATGCAGGCCCTGCATGTGTATAGGCACCTATATATTCTTTGTATATACATCCTTACAGTAAGTCTGCCTGTGAATTCTAGAGACTGATGTTTTAGAAATCAAGAAAAACCATCTTCAGCTGGAGTGGAAGTAACCATCTCATGAATAGGATGGACATACCTATTTAAAACAGTTATTTGTCCTAGATGAGAGAACAGAGACTTGGCTTCTGTCTACCAAGTAAGAAATCTGTGCTTTGCATTGAATACTCCTGAATTTGACTCTGCACCCTCTATAAAACCAACTATTTAGTTGGTGTAATAAAAGATATCACATTTACCAAAAGAACTTTGTATGCTTATGACCTTAGACCAACCTACACCCCCTATAAATCCTTGGCATTTGTGACAGTTATAGGTTGTGTCCAGTTTCCACATAATACATTAAGACAAAGGCTGGTAAATCCTTATATACCAGTAAATACAATATAATTTATAAGAGATAAAATCCAAATTTCTGAAAGGGTCACTTAATCTAAGTAAAGGGAAAAAAACTGACACCAGTGAGAACTAGATAGCAAAATGCATCCGTATCTATTTATTTCTGTTTGAATATAGGCTGAGTTCCCTTTATGAAAGAAAGAGCTCACTTTGTAAATACCATATATCAATGCTTTAGTGCCAGTGACTATGTTATGCGATCATGGACAAATCAGCGAATAGCTCTGTGCCCCAGGTTTCCGAGATATAAAGTTATGATGATGAAAATAGTCATAAGTTATTGTTAGATATTGTAGAATTCAATAGCACATGGGAGTAAAAAAAAAATAGCTTGTTGCCTGGAGTTTATTTTCACACTGGCTCAAAAATAATCAAGAACAACTCACAAAAGAATGTCAGGAAGCTTTTCTCTTCAGACTTTAAAAGATTAAAGTGCTTTATTCTTCTTTTTTATTTATCCAGAAGAAAAATAAAATACAAAAATCAGGAAGAACATGAAAAAGAACATTTCACATTATGTCGCTGATAGCTTCTGATGTGATGGGCACAGCATCTTACCAGCCACATTGTCCTATAGCTTCCATAAGGAAGCATTTTTTCTGTTTAACACTAAAAGATCTTTAAGCTAGGAACAAAAATTATACTTAAACCAGTATAAGTGATTGGAAACCAATTCAAATCTACAACACAACAGAAGTTCAGTGCGCATAAACCATTTTCAAAGTGGCCAAAACCAGTTTAAGATAAACCTGGATGGATGTAATATCAGACTTAACTGATTTAGGTTAAGTCAGTTTATTGAACTTCTGTCCCAGATTCCCTCCAATTCAAGTTAACTCACACTCCCCCAGCATCCCAGGATGCTTTGCATCTCCCCCACAAAGCCCCCCACACAGGGTGGGCAGGCTAGCTTTAGCCCAAGCTATCTGTTCCAGCTGAGCAGGGAGGCATGCTTCAGCACCCTCCAGCTTCTGGCCTGGGGCACTGCAGGTAAATCAGAAGTAAATGTCTGTTCACTTGCTTGTTCGTTCAATCTATGCAGCTCAGACCTGAAAAAATTGAATTGATTCAGCCAAGGGCCTTCTGACTGTCTATACTTAGCCTGAAAGAACATATCTGAACAAACCAATTATTAACATTGGCCTATAGGGTCACAATCACACTAAGGACATAATCTCATGGTAATGATACTAACTGGTGAAAGATTACTAATAAAAATGTAAATTTGGTCTTTCCATGTTGTTACACTGACATGCAGTATACATTCATAATAGAAACTTTGAGAATTTTTTCTGATTAAAAAATGAATTATGCAGTTGTGGATAACTTTAAAGCTGGATTCCAAACCGAAGCAAATCCTGTTTTGTGCACATGCATGTAGTGGTGCATGGATGAGATTTGGCCACTGTGTCAGAGCAATTTCACAGCAAGTATTCCAATTCAAAATGATGGCCAAAAAGAAAATTACTTTAGCATCATGCTGTTGCTGTTCCTGCCTCTACCCAGCATCTCAAGGCCAATAATCTACAGTCCTCCACACCCAATTTCATAGCACAATAGGTGTTATGTTAAAAGGTTATTGAACACTAACCAGAATTTGGGATGGGAATTTTAAAGTGCAGGATTTTGCCAAGAAGCACACAGCATGTAACAGTACTATATATTTTACCAGTACCTGAGGACCAGAGAAAATAGTATATGATATAGATCAGACAATTCATAATAGGAACACTCACAATCAAAGGAAAGAAGCATCCTTGGACTCCACATAATTTAGGAAGAGAAGTGACTTCTTTGATCATCTCTAGGCTATGACTTTAGTTCAGGATTACATGATGTAGTTTGTTTTCTGATACTTTTTCTACCAAACATACATAATCAAGAACAACAAGCACAACTGTAAAAATGCAGCTTTCATATTGATGTGAGAAGCACAGAACATACAAATAATTACAAACTAAAAAATTGGGGGCAGGAATATCAGGTTAGTTTTGGGGTTTTTTGGTGGGAGGCACGGGCTGGCTCTTCTCAAAATGTCTGCAGATAAAATTTAATTCTAGTGTCATGCAGATTTTCTCTTGGTTCCCCTTAATCATTGGTGCTGCTACCTTTAGGAAAATTAAAAAGGTGGGATACTTAGTTACTCTCAAGAAGCCATTTAACTCTATTCAGTTAATCAGCCATTTTTCATATTCTGAGATACTTTGCAGATGGGCATATACTTCAGAAAAATTGTGTGGGGATTCAGGTCTAATGAAATATCTTAACACGACAGTCCTAATGACTGAAATGTTCTGTTTATCTACAGGGCAGTGGCAGAACAGGCTGTCAGCATGCTTGATTAAGGGGAGAAAGAATATCTAATGGGAGATACATGGCCCATGTAATTCCTATGACGTTAATAAACCTCTGCCCTAGAGTACAGTGGTCAAATTCTGTATACAGATCTAAAATTTTGAAGCTTTAGTACATCTTTAGTTATGATGCATTTTATCCATTCTAAAAGAATACAATCTGTAGTTGCTCTCTGCTACAGTCTGTAATGGAAGAAACAATATTCAATATTTTCAAATACTGTGTGTCACGGTTTTCAAATCATTTAACTGGAAGGACACAGAGGCAGTTGTCCATTGCTGCAATTAGAGATATGATGACTGAAGTTCCTTCTCTGCTTGGTTAAATGCTTTCACCTTGTTCCTGTTGCCTTACAGTTTGTAACTAGTTATATTCCCTGCCCTGCTTTTTGATTCTGAAGAGAAAAATTCATAACAGCATTAATCTTTCCTTCTTGCAGGATGCCTGGACTAAAGCCAGGTGAATAGTTCATTCTACTATTTAAACAAAGTGTGAACCTGAGAGTTGTGATCTAGTCTGAAAGTCAATATGTTTCCTTATGGCTTTGATTTGGGGTTGGTAAAGGAAGGGAATCATAGAACATTAGTGTTGGAAGAGACCTTAGGAATTCATCTAGTCCAGCCCCCTGCTCAAAGCAGGACCATCCCCAACTCGATCATCCCAGCCAAGGCTTTGTCTAGCCAGGTTTTGAAAACCCTCAAGGATAGAGATTTCATCACCTCTCAGATAACCTGTTCCAGTGTTTTACTACCCTCCTACTGAGAAAATCTGTCCTAATATCTAACCTAAACTTCCCTTGCTGCAACTCCAAACTGTTGATTCTTGTTCTGTCATCTGCCACCATTGACAACAATTTAGCTCCATCCTTTTTTGAGCCTCCCTTTAGGTAGCTGAAGACTGCTGTTCAACCCCTCTCAGTCTCCTCTTCTCTAGACTAAATAAACCGAGGTCCCTCAGTCTTTCCTCATAAGTCATGTCCCTCAGCCCCCACACCATTTTTGTTGCCCTCCACTGGACTGTCTCTAGTTTGTCCATATCCTTTTTTTAGTGGGGGTCCCAAAACTGAACACAGTACTCCACATGTGGCCTCACCAGTGCTGAATAGAGGGAAATAATCATTTCCCTTGACCTACTGGCAACACACCCACCAACGTAGCCCAGATGCCATTAGCTTTCTTGGCAACAAGGGCACACTGCTGGCTCATATTCAGCTTATTGTCCACTGTTACCCCTAGGTCCTTTTCTGCAGAGCTGCTGCCCAGGCAGTCAGCCCCCAGCCTCTACTGGTGCATGGGATTATTCCATCCTAAACGCAGGACTTTTTACTTGTCCTTGTTGAACCTCATGAGATTTCTTTTGACCCAATCCTCCAATTTGTCTAAGTCACTCTGAATCCTAGCCCTACCCTCCATCATATCTACTACTCCCCTAGCTTGGTGTCATCTACAGACTTGCTGATGGTGCACTCTGTGCCTTCTTCGAGGTTGTTGATGAAGACATTGAACAAAACCATCCCCAGGACAGACCCCCGGGGCACTCCACTTGATACTGGCTGCCAGCTAGACATCAAGCCATTGATTACTACTCTGAGCCTGATGCTCCAGCCACTTTTCTATCCACCTTATGGTCCATTCATCCAGCCCATACTTCCTTAGCTTGCCGATAAGAATGCTGTGGGAGACTGTATTAAAAGCCTTACAAACATTTCTCCAATGCCAGATGAAGGGTGTTTGTGTCCAAAAGCTTGCAACTAAAGAATTATTTTTGCAAAAATCTTGTAAAATAATAATATCATTTCTACTACAAGTCCCAGTGGCTAAAATCAAAGTACACTACATCCACCAGTCTCCACACATCCACAGAGCCAGTCACCTTGTCATAGAAGACAATCAGGTTGGTCAGGCACGACTTGCCCCTGGTGAATCCATGCTGACTGTTCCTAATCACCTTTTTCTCCTCCAAGTGCTTAGAAATAGATTCCTTGAGAATCTGCTCCATGATTTTTCCAGGGACTGAAGTGAGGCTGACTGGTCTGTAGTTCCTGGGATCCTCCTCCTTCCCTTTCTTAAATATGGACACTATGTTTGCCCTTTTACAGTCATTTGGGACCTCTCATGATTGTCATGAGTTTTCAAAGATGAAGATCAATGGCTCTGCAGTCAATGGCTCTGAATCAGCCAACTCCCTCAGCACCCTTGAGTGCATCCTATCTGGCCCCATCGACTTGTACCCATCCAGCTTTTCTAAGTAGTCCCTAACCTGTTCTTTCATTACCAAGCACTGCTTACCTCCACCCCAAACTGTGTTGCCCAGCGCAGTAGTCTGGGAGCTGACCTTGCCTGTGAAGACTGAGGCAAAAAAAGGCATCGAGCACTTCAGCATTTTCTACATCCTGTCACAAGTTTTCCTCCCCCATTCAGTAGGAGACCCACATTTTCCCTGATGCTCCTCTTATGACTGACATACTTGTAGAAACCCTTCTTGTTACCTTTCACATCCCTTAGTAGCTCTAAGTCTAAATGCGCTTTGGACTTCCTGACTGTCCCTCCACACTTGAACAAAGCTCTTATGTTCCTCCCTAGTTATTTGTCCAAGCGTCTACTTCCTTTTTGTGATTTAGTTTACTGAAGATTTCCCTGCTAAGCCAAGCTGGTCTTCTGCCAGACTTGCTAGTCATCCTGCACATCAGGATGGTTTGTTTCTGCGCTCTCAGAAGGCTTTTTGGAAGTACAGTCAGCTCTCCTGGGCTCCTCTTCACCTCCTACTGGCTTCCCAGGGGATCCTGCCCATGATTTACCCAAGTGAGTTGAAGTCTGTTTTTCTGAAGTCCAGGGTCCTTACTCTTCTCCAAGTGTTTAGAAATGTATTCCTTGAGGACGTGCTTCATGATTTTTCTAGGGACTAAGGTGAGGCTGACTGGTCTGTAGTTCCTGGGTCCTCCTTCTTCCTTTTCTTAAAGTTGGGCACTATATTTTCCCTTTTCCAATTGTCCAGGATCTCCCCCAATCATCATGAGTTTTCAAAGATAATGGCCAGTGGCTCTGCAATCACATCAGCAAACTCCTTCAACACCCTCACATGCATTGCATTCAGCTTCAGGTGCATTGCACCCAGCCCCATACATACCCAAGCAATATTCTTATATTCCTCCCTAGTCATCTGTCCAAGCTTCCACTTCTTGTATACAGATACATACTTCAAAAATGTATAATGAAAAGTGCCTACCCTCAGAGACTTTTCTAAGTATAAAGGGGAATATCACAAACAGCCAGGAGGAATACAAAGAAACAATTAGACAAAACTAGACAGCATAAGAGAGCCATGGTCACAACCCATATTTGCCTAACCACAGTCATTAAATAAGATACTCAAAGTACCTTGGAACTTTGCCTTATCAAAATTAATCCTGCTTATCATCAGTATCAATAAGATTCAGAATCAGGTTCTATATTCTTTTATTTATAGGGAGGCTTATTTGAAATAATTTAAAGGCATCATTTCCCAGGTGGTGAACATATTGTTACCTAGACTCCTGCTGCTTCCAACTGCTGGAAGCATAGCTAAGACTTACACTCTGCTCCTCTCAATATAAAATAATTGTGATTTCCTTTTCATACGTCAGCTGAAGCCACGTTTGCTGGTAAACTGGTGAAGACAAGCCAGCCCTTCAACAAACCAACCCTCTTCAGTAGTTTCTCCAAATTCTAACAAATTCTCTCCTATGTTTTTCATAAACACAGGACCAAATCTAACGTCCACTGAGTTCAGCAGAACCAACGGGAACACAGCATTCTCATGGGCTCCTGCACATTTGCCATAAAGCAAAGGCAGGCAGGCAACTCATTGAAATTCCCAAATGTTATAAATAGCCCTTCCTCTGACACTGCATGTTACACACCTATGAACATTTTTAAAGACATACAAAGTAATAACACTGAAATTAGTTGTTTATTCTCTTTAAAAATGTAATTAAATCCCTAGCTGCTGGAATTATGCATTCCCTCTTGTCTTTTTCTCATGCTTTCTCTCCTTTACAATGGCAAAAGTAACTGTCAGATATAATGACTCGCTTTAGACAATTTAATAAAAATCCCTACTGGTTAACATAGAGGTAGTAAATGATTTGTTATGTTAGTCACTCAGTCATTAATCAGTCACTGTGGGCCAAGTCTACTCCAGTGTTAAGCTAATGAAGTTATAGCAAAATGATTTTCACTCTGTATTTTTAATTAATTTCATAAACTTAGTGATTCACAAGAAACTTAGCAAATTTTGGTAGGTCCATGAATTAATCAGAGGCGCAAGGAAAAACAATGCAGTAACTGAGAAGCCAAATTACACTGCTAGCCTCTAATCTTTCCCATCAACCAAATACTTGTAAGACAGTCTAGTAGATAGGCAGTATTGCAGACTTTATTATTCAAGCCTTAGATTCTATAAAGTTGAAAAAACAGCATTAATAAGGGTTAACAGTACTTTATGAATCTTATATGTCAATACAAATGTAAATAGTTGTTGAATTGTCAGAAATCCAGCCACACTGTGCATCTATATTGCTCTGCCTTCTTTTGCATATGTATATAGGTCTTACAAACGCCTTTCAATTAAAAATCACTCAGAATTCTCGTAATATACTTGTAATTAACAAGGGTGACAAATAAGATAAGGGGTAGACTGAGTTCCTCACAATGAACTTGTGATATTAGTCATTATTCAATTTAATTTTTTGAACATCCCACTGTATCCAAAGTGAAATGTGCAGGAGAAATGTAACACTGATCTCAATCAGCCAATCACATTTCTGAAACATGAAAAACCTCTTTCCAGTCTCTGTTATATTTCAATAATAAAATGCAACTTTTATGTTAAGAAGAATGGATTTTCCACATTAACACCAACAGTATTGCAGTCAAATTGTTATTATTGATAACCAAAAAATGTGTGCTAGTAATTAAAAACAAGTGCAGGATATATCTCATAATTTACACTTTTTCAGCTGTGAAAGAAAAGTATCTAGCACACCCTGGGTACTGCCAGTGTTCAACTGATACATAAACAGATAGTAGTAATACTAACGTTGGATGGGAAACAAAATTCTCAGTCTGGAATATAAACAACGGCATGAACAGGACAAGTAGGCATAAGAACCCTTAAATACTAGTACAGTTTTGAGGAAGTATCACTTATGTTTTGTTTCATTTTGAAACCACTGTTTCAGTTCATTGAAACTGTTTTGCTGTTTTGATGCTGTATCAATATTTTGCCCATAGGCTATAATGGGGAAGCACAAAACTGCCTATAACATTGTCATTTATTGCCCGATGTGGATGAAACTTGCAGGCATGCTAGTCCCTGCTGAGGCCATGAAGCCTGCCAGCTTTCAAGGAGATAGGTGCAGGGGTTTCTGGGAAACTGCGCCTCTGGCTGCTGACAAGCAAAACTCGTGACATGGGTGACACTGTGTGTTGTTAAAGCGCACCCTCACTGGTGCTGGATCCTCTACACAACATGGTAGTGTGCCCCAATGAGGTGTCCTCCCCTACAGCCTCAGTCTGGTCCACCACTTTAAATGACAACAGGTAATAAAATAATTTAGTGAGCACTAGCACAGTAGCACCAGCAGCATCTCAGGCAGCCAAACTGTCACAGAGCCTTTCTTTCCTCTCCTGCAGAGCTTCTTCTCCAGCAGCTGCCAGAGAATTCTCCCTGCCAGCCCCAGTCCTGGGGCTTAGATGTGCCCAGGGGCCCTGTGTCCTTCCAGGTCAGGTGCTAGGGGTGTTGGTTTCTAAGGACATGGCACTGGCAGACAAGGTCCTTTCCTTTGGGTCAATCTAATCTGGTATGTTTTAGCAGACCAACTGAATAGTTATTACAGAAATATATGTCTTAGCAAGATTTTGGGTTGAAAAACCCTTTGTCAGGCTGAGGAAGCACCTGCAGTTGGTGTGTGTGTGTGCTGTTCCTGGATGGAAGGAATAGTAAAGAAGCCAGAGGCTGGCATGCAATGCAGGCAAGAAAGCCAGTCAGTGAAAATGGAAATGGGGCATCAGGGCATGAGGAACAGGCTAGGGGGGCAGGGGAGGGGGATGCATCAGCACAGGTAAAAGTGGAGAAGTACCTGGGGAGTCAGATGTCTGGCAGGTTGTAGTGTGTCATAAATCCAATGTCGATATTGAGTCCATGACTTTCTGTACTAGGAGGTTGATGAAGTGAAGTTCATAGGCCAGCTGTGAAAAGTGGTTTGTAAATTCAAACAAGCACTGAACCTTGCTAACTAACCTCATACCAGAGCCAACTTTCTACGCTCAAAACACAAAACCAAGTTTCTACAAACTGCAGCTCAAAACAAGACTAGCACATTTCCCCCCAGTCTCCAGTCTCTCCAGGCCTGATCCTGAAAGGGAATTTACAAAACACTTTTCATAGCCGGACCTATGAACTTCACTTCAACCTCCTAGGTATAAGGTACAGAAACTCATGAGACTCAATATAGACATTGGAATTATGACACACTACAACCTGCCAGACACCTGACTCCCCAGGTACCTCTCCACTTTTACCTGTGCTGCTACATCCCCTTTCCCCCCCAACCTGTCCCTCATACCTCGATCCCTCATTTCCATTTTCACTGACTGGCTCCCTTGCCTGCATTGCATGCCAGCCTCTGGCTTCTTTACTATTCCTTCCATCCAGGAACAGCACACACACACACACCACTGCAGGTGCTTCCTCAGCCTGACAAAGGAGTTTTTCAACCCAAAGCTGGCATCCCAGGCAGCTAAGCTGAGCTCATCTGGAGCCTCACAACTCCACTGCAACCAGCAAGCCTCAGGCCTGTCAAAGATGTGATGGGTCTGGGCTTTCCCCAGCCAGGACTGTGTGTGTGCTTGTGGTAGCTGGAGGTTATGGCACCTCCTATCTGCCTTTCACCAGGGGGATCCTCAGTCCTGGCATTTCCTGGGGCTGCTGCTGCCAGCAGTCCCACCAGGCCTCCTGACCCTGGCAGAGTGCAGTTTTAGTGGTCATGCCCAGGACCTGGGGTCCTCCTCCTTCCCCATAGCCCCAGCCCATACCTCCAAGTTCATCCTGGCATGGAAGCTCAGCAAGGACATGTTCTTCCCCTGCTGGCTGGTGATGCAGTGAGTGCCCCCTCCAGCTCTGAGAGTGGGGCATTAAATGGCTTTTAAAAAATGAAAAAAGGAAATAGGTGCAGATGGAGTGAGGAAGGTGGCACTCACTCTGTCTGCAGGTGGAGCTTGGGGAACCCCAGCAGTAGGAGGTTCACCTTCAGGAACACCAGCTGCTCCACCAAACCAGGATCCAAGCAGGTGTGGTGCGGTGTCACTACATCCCCAGCAATGCTGAACACCCTCTCCCTTGGAACTGCTGGTCAGTGGACAGGACAGGTGTTCCCAGGCAACCATGGCCAGATCCAGCCACATCTGGCTGTGGCTTGCCCAGTAAGCCAGGCCAAGGGGTCACACAGCAGTGGCTCCACATCCTCTGGACCCCAGTGAGATAGGCAGCCACAAAAGCCTCCTGGTCTGGGGGGGGGGGAATGCCAATGGGGGGGACCTGCCTGATGGTGGGGTCTGGTGCCTCTGGACCCCACCAGGGGGTGGAAGCCATGCCCTGGCCCACACATTGGCAGTGCTGTGGTGGAGGAGGAGACTGGCTGGTGGATGGCATGCTAGCATGTTGACAGTGGATCCCCCTCTTCCATGTCCCCCTGCCTCCGCCATTCTGCCTCCCTGACTGTCTTCACCAGCACCTCCATGCCCACTGATTCAGGCTTTGGCTGCTGCATACACTACCCTTCACCTCAGGTCACACATGGCAGCCAGCACATGGACCGTACTGGACTGCAAGGGATCAAGCCATTTCCTGATGCCCTCCTTCAGCCGCCTCACCAGTGCCTGCACATCTGGTGACAGCAGCTTGCCCCAGCCAGGAACATTGATCCCCCTGGAAGCTCTCCATTTGGCTCTGAAGTTCCCTTGGTACAGGGATCACCTGGCTAAGGAGGGCATTGCCAGTGCTGAGGGTCTCAGTGGCCTCGAGGAAGGGCTTGAGGACCACCAAGATCTGGGAGATGGTATCCCACTCAGCTCTGTTAAGGGGGCCACTGATCCCAATCTCCCCAAGCAAGGCCATCTCATGGATGGCCTTCTGTTGCTCCACCAGCCTCTCGAGCATCAGGTATGTGGAGTTCCACTGAGTCTCCACATCCTGCATGATTTTGTGCTCCAGGATGTTCAGCTCTGCTTGTTTGTCCCACAGCATCTTGCCCCCTTGATGCTCCAGTGGATGTAGCTTGCCACTTCCTGCATTTGGAAATGAGTTTGCTGGTGATGCTGGCACCGTCTGGCAGCCCTGTCCCCCTCCAAGGCATCCCTGACAATGAGGTGGAACTTGTGTGCCACACAGCAGATGCCAACAAAGTTGGCATCACAGACCACCTTTGACCATATTGGCCCCATTGTCAGTGACCATGAACCCACAGGTGAGCTTGCCCTGCCCAATGAGCCACCCCTGCACCAAGCGGTTCATGATCCCCATGATCTTGGTTGCCGTGTGGGACTCATCCATTACCTTAGCTTGAAGGAGAGCCCATTGATGGCCTGACTGGTCACACCAGTGCCCTGTGAGGGAGAGGTAGGCATGATCTCTACCCTGGCTGCTCCAGATGTCCGAGGTGAAGTGTAAGGCCACCTGTGGACCTGCCTTGTGCAGCTCCTCCCTCAAGTACTCCCTGTATGCCTCATAGGGAGGGCACCACTGTCCTGCTGAAGGTGGTGCATGCAGGCACTTGGTAGGATGGGGCCACAAGCGCCATGAGCCACCTGAACCCTGGCCGCTCAACTAAGGAGAAGGGCTTGGCCATGGACAGCAAGCATCTCCCCAGTGCTCTGGGTGATCTTGCTCACCTTGCAATGCACCCCCCTTTCTGTCCATCCTTTCCCCCACTGTTCCAGGGTGGCCTGCCTCTGCTTTGGGGGGACGGGGGCTTTGGAGTGAGAGGGGGACTTCCCTTTGGGCACACTCCCAATGGTGCCAGGCTGAGTTGAAGCAAGGGCAAGGGGGTGGTGCCTGTGGAGGCATCAGCATCCCTGTGGTGCTCATGTGTTTTGCTCCCTTGCCCCAGCTGGTTTTGGCTCAGCAGTGCAGGCAGATAGCATATGTGGGATCATCTGCCAGCTCAAAATGATCCCAGACCACACTACCCCTCTCACTTCTGGGGTGTGGGTGCATGTGTGGATGCTGCAATTTCCCCCTCCTCAGCAGGCAGAGGCACAGCAACAGGAGGAGCAGACTCAGCTGAGCTGCTTGCCTCCACAACCCTCTACCTCAGCATCCTCTGAAGTGCCTTCTGGGGAAGGAGACTGGCTGTAGGGGAAACTTGAGGGGTGTGGAGCACAAACTCAGCTGATTCCCCCTCCTTCCCCAGAATTTCCCTTGCTAGGCACTCAGATCCAGATCCAGCTCCTGCTCTCTCTCTGGCACTGGAAGGCTCAGCATAGGAAGTGAAATGGGGGTGGAGGAGATTGTCATGCTGGTGCTAGCTGCTGCCTGTTGTCATGGTGGTGGGGGAGGGTGTTATGGCTGGTGCTCTTGGAGAGGGATGCAGTCTCAGGCACAGGCAGTGGCACTGCTTCCCTCTCCTTGCTGCTTCTGAGAAGCCTCATCCCTGCTAGTTGTAGGAAAGAGACTGTGTCTCAGTTTGGGGGGTGCGGGGAACTTACACCTCTCCCTCTACCCACTCTTCCACCCCTCCCTGAAGGCTTGCTAGCTGCCTTTCCACCACACTTCATGATGTGTTTCATAGTGTCTTGCTTTTATATAAAATATATAAATGTATCTGTGTTCCTATATAAATTCTATATGGTATGTAGTATATGCCGCAAGGTATAAATGTATAGAAATAAAATATAAATGTATCTCCCTTCCTATATAAATTCTATAGTATAATATCCAATATCTTTATAAAAATGAAAATAATAAATCAATGAATATAGTAATAAAATAAAAGGGTCTAGAAGAAAGCAAAAGGTATTGTGGAATCGCACTTGCTAGGCTAGGAAGTAGGAAATCATTCAAATGAATGCTAGTAGTAGTCTTTGTTGTCTAATGCTCCTGAGCTACTGGAAGATAGCCCAGTAACAGTCAGACCCCAAAGCAGAATTCAGGCCAGTTCAAACAATGCTGCCTTTTATGCTGTTTTTCCATCCCTCCCCCAGAGCACTGGGGTTGGAAGAGACTTCAGGGAAGGATCACAGTCACTGGCCAGCTACACAGGTCAATATGAGAGCAGTCCTTCCCCGCCTCTTCTCCCTCCCTCTCCTTACTTTCTGTTTCTCTGCAAGCAACCCCAGCTTGAGCTTCTGAAACTTGAAACATTTCAAAACTTTTGAAACGTTTCAACTGTCCTTGTTTCATTTCAATGCTGTTTCAAAGCCCTTCATTTCATTTTGATTTCGCTGTTTCAAACTCAAAACAAATCAAAACAGCGTCAAAACAAAACAGCCAGCAAAATTTTGCACAGCCCTATGAAGTAGCTGGCAAGGCCTTTCTTCATGGGATAGGTACAGATATTACACTTTTACTGGTATAAGCGATTGCAAACTGGTCCATGCCCATAACAGAACAGAAGTTCAGCATGCACAGACTGGTTTTAAAATGGCAGAACCTGGTCAAAGATTTGCTCCTCCTACCTCACCAAAGGGCAAATGTATGTTTTGCTAGCTACCAATCTAAACTATGCCACTTACCGAAAACCATGTAACTTACATCAATTCTGCCCCTGGTGTTTTGAACATCTGTACCTAGCCTTTAAAAGGTAAATAGAATTGCCTTATTCAGGGCAACAGTAGAATTTGGAAATTTCTAATGGTGCTCAAAGAAACTGGGATTCATAAATAAAAGCATTTCATTTGTTTCTTCTCTGTCAATATCTGAATACAGCACGTTGCTCATGAAGTGAAGATACAGTTGAAATTTCACAGTTGAAGCTCTATTTTTAAATTTTAACATAGAAATCTTTTCTTTTATAAATAAAGAGCCTACCTTTTATATTTACACCACTGAGATTCCAGCAGAAGGAAACCATGTAAGTCAATGCATCGGATTCGGATCCATGATTAGTCCGGTAACAGTAGCTACTCCATTCACCTCCAGAATGTTTTTGCTTAATGACAAGCATAAGTGAGATGAGAAGCAGCCCCATACTTTTGAGTTTGGCTGTCATTTTATTTTTGACTGAAGTAAAAATTTCTGGGGTTTCTAATCATTAACATTTACAAAACTGCTGATAGGGTGACCATAATCATTTATAAACAAAACACTCTCAACATTCTGAACTTTAAAGAATTTCATTGGGAATTTTAGTTCTGATATCTCACATGATTTTTCCAATTAAATCTTTTAAAAGGTAGATAGATAGAAACATTTAAATAACATTAAGACAGTGTGATAAACTTCAGCACGGTTTGTGTTGCAGAAATCTGCTCCTGGGCACAGTGTTTACACATGCACCGAGGACGGCAGCACTTTGAGCTGGGGTAGAGCAGCCCCTAGTTCTGGGTGGTGGCATCAGGTTGTGGTGGGATTGGCTGGGGCACAGGGGTTCTCAGGTATGGGACTGCACTTTAACATCCTCATGTTCCAGCCAGCCCCGTCACTATACATGCATTTCAGTGAATTAAATTACTCCACCATAGGATAGTATTTTCTCCAACTCTGTCTATGGCAGAATTAATTAATTTACTGTGCCCTAATGCCAGCTCACATGTAGACTGTGATGGTTTACTGCAGAGCTAATTAGTCAACTCTTCAGTAAAGTATAGGTGTAGATGTACCCACTACAGCTTCCTTTTAGTCTCCAATAAATGGTTGTAGCTAAAAAAACCCACAAGTGTAGCTCATATCGTAGCTCAAATTTTTCAGTGTTTTGAGGCATCCAAACAGCAATTATCATTTCAATTATTACTTTTACACTTTCAAATGAAGATTCCAGAAACTTTGAAGTCATCACAGAAACACCATTCGTATACAGGCAATTTACAGTACATACCACATTTTAACCTTGAGTGTTGTTCTGTCACAGAAGGAATCCACATAGGATCTAACTTAAAAAAAAAAAGATTGACCAACAAGCTTATTTTTCAGGAACAAAGTCAAAGCAAGTCTCTGGAGCAATAATATCTAACATAAAACGGCAACATCATTTCTATGTAACAGCACACCCTGCATAGACTGTGCTTAGCTCTTCAGCTAATGGAGACTTCTTAAAATTATACATAGTGGGCACATCTACCAATGCATTTACTCTGACTTAGATTTATTCTGGTGTAAACGAAGACAGAGTAAGGATTTTTGGGCAGGCATCTACACAAGTGGGGATTAGGGAGCAGATTTGCACCCAATTCCCTGCAGTCCTGTAATGAGCCCCTGCTGTCACTTGGGGGAGCTCTAGGCTTCCACTAGGTGCTAGCCAAAGGGCTGACAAGGAGCACTGGGCCAGGAGACAACTGTCTCCTGGCCCCAGGGGGCTACCTGCTGCTGGATTGGAGACAATATCCCCTTGCCCCAGCAGCAGGGGGCTCCTAACCCTGGCTCCCCAATCAGGGGCATGGGGCATTCAAAGAGCTGAAGGGGATGGGCACATCGCAGCCCCCTGCCCTAATCCACCAGCGGGGCAACTAGCAGCTAGCTTACTGCTACCTGCTCCACTGGTAGATTGGGGCAGAGGGCTGGGACCTACCCCACACCTGCAGATATTTCCAAGCCCCATGACAGTTTTCAGCCAGCCCCAGGCTGCACGGGGAAGTCTGTATGTGTTGCCCAACAGAATAGTCCCCAGCCACCTCCAGGCTGTACATGCTTCCCCACACAGACTGGGCTGGGAACTGTCCCCATGCTGGGAGCTCCCAGCTGCTGCTCTGCAATCACAGTTGTGGAGTGGGGGCTGGGAATAAGCTCCCAGCCTGTTCCCAGCCCCAGCTCCATGATCGCACAGTGGGAGCAGGGAACAAGCTACCAGCCCCTGCTCCACTGTCACAATAGGGGAGGCAGAGGCTGGAAGCTGCTGCTGGGACAGGGGGATATTGTCTCCACCCAGGCACACAGGGTGAGGCTGAGAAGCTTGTTCCCTGCCCAGGTTCATGAGTGCAGACCTGTGCAGAGAACAGGCTGGTGAGCTTTCTCTCCCACTGCCACCCAGCTCTGTGCTGGGAGATAAGGGTCGCCCAGCCTTCTGCTCACAATGGTGGAGCAGGAGCTGAGACATAAGGATCTCCTGGCCCCTTTTCCCCGATCGTGATTTGGGAGCAGGGGTTTGGAGCTCCCTGCTGCCAGGGCGGGACAACATAGTCCCCACCTGGGCTTCTGTGGCAGAGCCCACCCCAGCAGCAGGCATCTCCCAGGGGCAGAGGACCATCTCCTGCCGCTGATGGATGGCTAACCAGGAGCAGATTTTGTTCCCGGCCAAGAGTCTACATGAATACTACAGTGCCATTTCTAATCCTGAGTAAATTTGCTACTTGCATTTGCAGGTTGCAAATTTACTGGGGATTAGGGAGATTTACTGTGAAGTAAGCATGTGCATGTATGGAAGCACATGCTTACTTCACAGCAAACTATGCTAAGTTAACCATCTCGTGTAGATGCGCCTTCTGATTCAGAAAAGTATTGATGCATCTGCATAAGTCCATCCATGTGATTTAGCCACATTTTAAAACTATTGTCCTGAAAAGGACTACTTTCCCAAATTGTAGCTAAACTATTGACAAACTTTATATTTTGTCACCCAACTATCAGAACATGAATCGCTCTTCAACCCATTACAGACATTTTTGTTAGATATCATGATTGCTGATAATTTTATTTCTTTGCAACCTTTTTATTTGCAAAGGTATGTTCTGCATAAGTTTTAAAAGAAAGTAGACTGTATGAAACATTTTAGGGAATAGTAAGTAGAGGAACATAGTATTAGACAGGTCAGATTTCAAGTCAGTGTAATATTTTCACAAATGGAACTCAAAAAATATTGACTGATTTTATCCGAACTTCCCCCAATAGTAGTATTGTCTATTCTAAGCCCTCAAAAATCATATAATAGTTTACAAATTATGTTTTAAAAATGTTTTGCATATTTACATACCCCTTTGTTTGAGCCTTTAGGTTTCCAATATTAGTTTTCCTTCACAGCACTAGAGCTGGAAACTTCATATCACAGTATATACAAGAAAGAACTTTCCTGTGTTGTTATATGACCTTTCAACCCAAAAATTTAACATGGCCAGGATATTACCCCAAATACTCAAAACTCAAGTCACACAATTCAGAAATGCTTTGGTGACATGGGAGAAATAGGGGAATGGTAGATGGACCTTTATTTCAACTTCATAGTCATAGCTGTCACCTCTCCATATATTAGTATTATGGTACAAGTACTTTGCAAGAGCTTGAGCATTTATTTCCTATCTGATGTTACAAACAAGTTGTCAGATAACACAGGAAGGGTCAGTAAAGTATGATCATCACATATGGAAGTCACAAGTACTAATAAAGAATGCAGTAGATTACAAAGTGCAGACACTCTGTCTTTCCCTTTTGTATGTTTTTCTCATGAATTATTTGATGTTGAGGTGCCAGAATATGTTTCATCATAATATGAATTTGAGAATAATGAATTATGATATATTCTAAATCGGTTCACTGAGGTTATAATTCAATCCAAATCTAGCTCAATCTAGTCTGCTCCAGTTCACATACTCAAGGAAGTAATAGATTTTCCACTGGCAGAAAAAAGGGTTAAGGCTTCATAAAAATAACCTCCAGAGTTCTTAATGACTTACCACACAAAAATATTAGGAAATGAGTTATATATTTTATTAATTTGAATTTCTAAAGAGTATCACTTGCACCACATATGGAAAGAATATCACATTTTATTAATGCATTAAAAATTGTAGATACGTTTTATAGCAGTCATTTTTTAGTAAGTCTAAGTGCCTCTTAGTTGTAGCACAGTGATAAAAGCACAAACTTTTTATCATTTTATGGTAGTAGGCTGTGGGCTAGAAATGGTTGTTCTAAGTTTCAAAAATTGCCAAAATTTTCAGTTTCGAGAAACAAGAAATGGCAGTCAAAACATTTAATAAATGTTGCTCTTAATACTTTTCCAAGCACAGAACACTAGTCATATGGGGTTGTTTGCCATGCCTTAGAAGACACAATTATTAAAGAATAACAAATCACAATTAATCATACATGTGCTTTGTAGAAAAAGAAGGGAAAAAGTAAACAAATTACATCAGTTACTGTCTCTTTTATATGACCTTCTCTGAAAAGCTTTTATTAGAAATAATATCTTTGGGAGTGGCTCACCTCTACTCAGGCCATTCTTCTCCAAATAGGTTAAGACCAACACACATTTTCAGAATTAGTAATGAATTCTGTTTTAGTTCACCATAGATAACTCAGACGATATAGAGATGTCCAAAGACTTTCATGTAAGGGTAGACGAGTCCTGTTTTATTTATCTTAGGTGACCTAAAGTGTTTCTAAATAGGCTTAGGTAAGTGTTCTTAACTATAGCTTATGTAACCAAAGAAAGTAAACACATTAGGTTATCTAAGAAGCTGTCCTGAGACAGACTGATTAACAGTCTTCCATTCAAACTGAATCATCTCTGTCTCTCCCTTTACTAAGGTTAGTGTCCATCTTTTCTACAGGAATAACCTTGGTGTTTTACAAGAGACTCTGTTACTATCAGCCATTAAAATTGTATCATAAGTAACTCATTTTAAATTAAACTTTCCTGTTCAAATTGAACTTTCCTGTTCAAATTGAACCATTGAAAGCTTTGTCATTTTTTTCACTGTTGAAGTCAAAATGTTGATGTCATTACATGGCAGAAGTAATACCACATTAGATGATTTGTTGCTTCTGGATTATTTTTGTTTTCTTGTTACTGTTCATTTGATTGAAAATAATAATACAAACAGACTGAGATAAGATGAGAGAGTTGAGCCAGAAGTTCCACTGAGGTTGAAAGGTGGTAGGAGCATGTGTGCTGCTTGCCTAATTCAGATAGCTTTGTAGTTTCTCTTCATAATTTCACTGGACATGAAAGAGGTACCTTTTTAAGGCTCAGCTTCCTCTACTAGTTGCCACCAAAAAGGACCCTATTAACATCTTCAGCTCATCAAAATGAATTATGTTAATACATATGCAATAGGTAATTGTTTATGCTCTACTACAGAGAAATCTCAGATATCTATAATGTTTACTGTTTTAATTCTTTATTTTATATAGCCTTTTTTGAGGAAGTCCTTTAAGTTTCATTAGGGATTGACAGGAATTGCAAATATATTTCAAATTCAAACATGCCAACAAATTTAATGAAAGTCTCTTAGCTCGATATGTTAAAAAAAAACCAAAAAACTCACTCACATGGTTCTTAGAGAACCACTAGCTTAAATAGTCCTTAAAGGTTACATTTACCCAGTCTTCACAGATCTTTGAAAAGTGGCCCTTTTCTTAGATTTGGTTGGGAAGCTGCAAAAGCACAACCAACTAACCAATTACTCCCTAGGTTATTAACAGATATTTTATGTTAAGATGGCACCAGATGACCCTGACATATTCAATAAGAAAATATCTTGCCTTTTACATAGAAATAATATCTGATAGTTATTACAAACCTTGTGTTTTGATTTGAAACATTTCCAACTTTGTCAAAGAAACTTCAGCCAGTTTAAATATTTAAAACCAATTTTAAAAGTTTCCACCCCATATTTCCCCAGTTGTCTATGTTTTCCTTATATTTGGACATTAGAAAGAGTATAAAGATAAAGTGCTTTTCAGGAGAACATTTTGCAAATTCTTTATGTGAATATAAAATTTGTTTATTAAAAGAAAGTGGGTAGGAAAGAAGGAGAGAAAGCTTTGTCTTTCTTTTGGTGTAGTTACTATGACAGTTTTTGGTAAGTGAAACCCCTTGCCTGTATTTCCTCAATAAGGTTGCTTTGAAAAAAAAAAAAAAGATGGAGCCAAGGACTGGCATGGTTGGCACAAGGTGTATGAGCTGTGGCAATGGCAGTCTCAGTATAGGTACACACTGCTTTGGCCCTTTTGTGGAAAATGCTCATAATAGGGTTTAATTAGGTTTCTTTCAACATATAAGAAAGTTTAGCAGTTTTTGCATGTTTTAAATCAGTTTTTCTTTAGGGATAGAAATCTGTCAGGAAGAGTTCTCTAATTTCGTTTTCTAAGGAGAAACATTTGAATGACCTGTGATTATCATTTAGTTGCCCCTTAGAAATGCAATGTGCCTGAGATTTTAATTTCTAAATAGCTGCTTCATACATTTCATTCTCACTTCCCTTCAACAGTTTGTAGATCTAGGAATTATGGCAACTACCCATATCTCTATTTTTTTATTACTTACAGCCTTTACTTCTCAGGCTTTCTGACTCAGATCGGGCATAGCATCATCATTAAATACCACACATCTGCATATAATACTTATGCTTCAAAATGTAGCTACTAGTGATGCACAGTGTCTCAAAAGAGAACATCGTCTTCCGACATCCCTACCCCCCACCAAAGCCCCTAACCCCTCTTCCCCTCCGAAGACAAGTGTCCATCACTCTTTTGCTCCAGCAGGGAGCAGAACGTGCCCCCTTCACAATCCCCACACTGTGCTGGATCAGCTAATCATGACTGCCTCATGCACTGCTGCCACCTGTCACCAAGCAGACTGAGCATGCCAAGGTGTGTGCACAGGGCCACAACCGCACAGCTGCACAGTGTCAGCACTGCAGGCTCTCTGTTCTTCAGGGCCTCGACATTTGAATGTCTGTACACATGGGTTTGTGTAAGTTTTTCTACCAGGTGAATGATCTGGGAGAATTTTTCCAAATCATTTGAATGCGTGTACGCAACCCCTGTGTATCCGAGATTTAGGACATCCATGCCTTTTAAAATTCTTTGCATTGTTTTATTACTGGGAAGCAATTCATTTTTCATAGATCAGTTTTGAGTAGTTTGGTTTAATACAGTGATCCCAATCTTTGCTGCCCTATAGGCAACAATTCTGAGCATATAACCTATAACAGCCACAAACAACATATTACTTGCTGTTATTAACTGGCTTTTGGCACCATGTTAAGTTTTCTGTATTGTAGTGTTACTTGCCACCACACCGGTTTGCCATGTCTCCCTTGTCCTCACTGATATCAATCAGTTCGTCAGACTCCCACACTCCTCCTCATTCTCAGCACCTCTGCCTTAATTTGTCTTTTTCCTAATCATCCCACAGGTTTCTTCCCTCCACTACTGTGCTCTGAATTAACTGCATCTCTTTTTCCAGTTCTGGACTCACATGCAAGCATAATTTGTAGAACACATTTTTCATTAGTTGTTTTGCTCTGTGTCTCTTTGCCCTCACATGTGCTTATTTTAATTTTGCTTTTTCCTCAGCTGATTCCTCACCCTTTCTTGCAACATCTTTTCTAAACTGTGCTCACCTTCCTTTCCTTTTTCACTTTCTTGACTTCCATATGTTCTGGCACCACATTTTATCCTTTCCTTCCAAAGATTTTTCCCTATAAGAAAGTAGTTATAATGCATAGCCATTCTGGACATCCTATCATTAGTTTACACATGTCCTTATTTTCCAAACCCTCTACTCCTACTGCGGTCTGTGGGGATTACCACCATCCTCCAAAACTCACTTTTGCAAAACCCAGAAAACACAGATGGTGATTTCTTAATGCTGGCATCCATCCATTCAAAAAGTAAGTGCTTTAAAGATGTGATGGGACCCTTCTTTGGGCATTCTATGCTTGAGTTATAAAACATATAAAGTATAGGTTTTTTATGAAAGCCCAGTAGACTGTGCGTATTTATCAGATAACCAAAATAACAGCGCAAGACATGCACTCCTATCTCCTGGATCATGTTGCAGACGTGTGGGTCTATGAGAGGAGGAGAATTGGGGTACAGCTGTACTTGGCTACTACAGCTGGTTGGAACACATGTTGTAGTGAGGATGACTTGGAGAGCGACACCTGGAAGCTCATCTTGCTCACAGTATCTCTGAGGTAACACAGCACCTCGTGGCTGCAAGCAGCAGCACTGAGCACACAGCTCTTCTAATAAATATCCAAATGTCCCTTTATTATTACACGGAGCTCTGTGCATGAAACAGCTCAGGAATCCCCCCACCCCCAAAATCAGTTCCCCTCCATTTCCTGTTTCCAAAATAGAAAGGAAGGGGCCTTTACCCGGATGTACTGGGCCCACATTTCTCTGTCCCTGCAGAAATGTTCTGTGTCTGCTTCGATTAGATGGCAGTAGATGGTGCTTAGGCGTACATACAATGGCTGCTTGCAGATATTAAAAAACCCAAAAAACCCCCAAAACTATGCTTTACCAGAAGAAGCAGCACGTTACAGATGTTATGGAGCCAGGTCAAAGTATAGATCAGGCTATTAGATAACAGTGCTACTAGATAAATGGCTGATTCGATCAGTTATTAGATAAGAGTACCAAAAAGCCCCTTACTAAAGCACCTGATCTACAGACATTAGGGGACCCAGGTCCAACTAATGCGCTGCATTTTCTGAGCATGCACTGGCCTTGGCATGGAAGTGCGCCAAGTTTAAAGTGCCAGTTTTTTGGTTTGTTTTGGTTTGGCTATTTAATGCCTTCTAGCAACCAATAGTTCTAGAGTTTTGTAGGACCAATAAAACCTGTGCACTGCCAATGGCTTCTTCTGCAGCTGTTTAATGTGGCATTCTCAACAGATCATAAGTCACTGCTGATGTTCCAAGTGTGAAAATCATCCATTAACATTAATATGTAGTATGTTCCCATTTATTAATCTCCTTTTGCAGTACAACTTCATTTTCTATCCTGTTACTCATTTTGGAAATACAAGCCAAATATTTTTAGATAAGCACATGCTTATAGCTTAAAATGAGAAATTGTGATGACATACAGTCATCTTCATATTTACAGATAGAAATATTGTAAAATAAACTCATTTAAAAATAAAAGCTTTCATGGAAAAGTCATTGTCAGATAAAGAAAGAGTATGCCTGAGATCATTAGTCTAGCCCGTCTCAAAATTATAGATGGGGAAGTTTATGACTGATGATGCAAACCTAGCAACATCTAAGAAAGGGGAAAAAAGTATACAGGGATATTTGTAAATGAGTAATTTCTTGCAAGATTTCTGCTGATCCCAGCAAAAATTCCCAGAGTGAGTCTTGGAGGTAGAGGACATAGTGCGTAAGAAATTAATGATGCTCTAAAAAAAGGATAGTGTGCACTCTGGCTACTACTCTCTGCTCTTTGTATTCTGACCCTTATGCTGCATATAAGTATATATGTACTTTTAGGAATGTTCTTAAATCCCACTGGAACCACTGAAATTAAGCACATGCTTAATACAAGTACATGTGCTAGCAAATTCTCACCAAAATGCCTCTGGAACCTCATCTGTTAATTTTACAATGTGCTTTGCCCATATGCGCTCATCTGCCTAGAGGAATAATTAGTCTACTTATCTGTGATTTCTTTCTCTCTTCCTTACAGAAGAATCCTTCTCTGATTCTTGAACCATAGGGGAAAAAGGTCCTTTATGTCTCTTCCCACAAGCACATAAGACAATGAAAATCCTTATGTTGTTAGAATACTAAAAGACACAAAAGTTAGGGACAGACATCACACATAAACCGGTTTAAGTGATCAGAAACTGATTTAAATCCGTAACAGAACAGATGTTCAGGGCACATAAACCAGTTTGAAAATGGCTGAAACTGGTTTGAGATAAACTTAGTTGAATGTACTGTCAGACTTAACTGATTTGGCTCAAACCGATTTATACAATGTCTGTCTCAGACTCCTTGCTGGTTTAAGATAACCAGACACCCTGAGCATCCAGACATGGTCTGTAGGCTGGGCAGGGCTCTCTGCTTCACAGCAGGGCTGGCCCCTCCCCTCTGCTCCCTGGGCAGAGCTCCACAGGCAGACTTGCAAACACAGCAGCAGTCTGCTGGCTTCCCCAGGCCCCCTCCCATCTCGCCACTCGCTGCTCAAGCAGGGATCCCTTCCTCATCTCTCCCACAGCACGGACCATAGCCAGCATGTGGTATGCTAGCTAGTGCTGTATATATAAGGCTCTGGCAAAGACTGCAGATACAGCAGGGTCTGCTGGCTTCCCCCTGACCTACCCCTCCTCGCTGCTCAAGCAGGAAATCCCACCGCCTCTCTCCCATCTCCCACAAAATGGACCTCAGCCCCACAGACTGTAGGCATGTGCTGTCCTAGCTAATGCCAATAGGTATCTGTGTATCCCTCCAATTTCACTGGGACAGGCAGGCAGACAGAACAGGGCTTTTGGAGATAATCAACAGGTCACCCAGGTAAGCAGTTGAAGAGTTTGAAGTAACAGAGGAGAGGCTATAGTTTTGCTAATCGGGTGATAAAGACTCTTATCAGCTCCAAGCTATCTTGCTCGCCTGTCAGTTTGCCACAGACAGTCTGACAAGCAGGGAGGGAGACTAAAAAGCTCTATATTATCAACAAATACATGCATTGCACACCCCTTAGCCCCCTTGCCTCAGAATGCTAACAAGGGTCTGAGGGCTAACAATTCTCCCACCCCTTGAGCAGCCAGCAGGGAAAAGCCTGGGACTGTGCAGGCAGACCTCCCTAATGAGAAAGTCCTGCCAGAGCCTGGCCACAACCCCTCCATTAGCTCAAGTGTGTGCAAGGGAAGGGAGAGCTGCTCTATCACCCCCGGCTTCTAGCCTGAGCCACTGCAGGCATGTGGCTGAATTTCCTCAGTCAGAGAAAATGTCTGCTCAGTTTCCAACCGGTTCAGCCTAGCCAGGTTAGACTAACCTACAAAGGTTGAATCAATTCAGGCTCAGGCTTTTTGAATGTCTGTCCCTAGTCAAAGAGACAGATCCTATAAATCTGTTAGGCCTCTAGCTGGCACTTAGGTGTCTAGAGCTAAGGACAGAAATTACACACAGACTTGTATTAGTGATCAGAAACTGGTTCAAACCTGCAAAACAAAAGAAGTTCAGTGCACATAAACCACTTTCAAAATGGCCAAAACCAGTTTCAGATAAACCTGGATAGATACAGCATGTGACTTAACTGATTTAGGTTAAATTAGGTTAGGACCTCCTGAGGCTAAAAAGAAAGACCTACAAAGGATGGCAAATGGGATTTACCTCCAAGGAGGATTATTCTGCATCTAGTCCTGCAGGGAGCAAGCCAGGAAAGCCAAGGCTGCAACAGAACTCTAACGAGCTACAAGTATCAAGGACAATAAAAAGTCCTTTTTCATATATGTAGGGAGCCAGAGGAAAAGCAAGGGCAACATCGGACCCCTGCTAAACCAGATGGGACAACTGATGCCCAAGAAAAAGCGAACCTATTAAATGGGTACTTTGTGTCGGTCTTTCATCAGTCCCATGGGATGCTCATGCCCACTGCGGGACAGGGAGGTCTGACTGAGGGAGATCTCCTGCCATCCATCAATGCTGACATCTCCTGCCATCCATCAATGCTGACCTCATGAAGGAACACCTTGAGAGGTTGGATACCTTCAGGTCAGCTGGCCCTGACAATCTACACCCCAGGGAATCTACACACTCAAGAAGCTGGTGAGCATCATAGCCCAGCCCCTGGCACAGATCTTTGAAAACTCCTGGTGCCCTGGTGTAGTGCCTAAAGACTGGAAGAAGCCCAACATGGTGCCTAACTTCAAGAAAAGGAGGAAAGTGGAGCCGGCAAACTACAGGCCCATCAGCCTTACCTCTATCTTAGCGAAGATCTTAGAAAAATTTATTAAAGAGGCCATCCTTAATGGACTGGCCAATGCCAACATCCTGAGGGATAGCCAGCATAGTTTCATAGTTTCTAGGGTCGGAAGGGACCTGAGCAGATCATCTAGTCCGACCCCCTGCCATGGCAGGAAAGAGTACTGGGGTCAAACGACCCCATCAAGGTGTTCATGTAACCTCCTCTTAAACACCCCCAGGGTAGGAGCCTGCACCACTTCTCTTGGAAGTTGGTTCCAGACCCTAGCCGCCCTGACCGTGAAGTAGTGCCTCCTGATATCTAATCTAAACCTGCCCTCTGCCAGCTTGTGACCGTTATTCCTGGTCACTCCTGGCAGTGCTTGGGGGAACAGTGACTCCCCCAATGCCTGCTGATCCCCCCTGACTAGTTAATGGGTTTGTTGCGAGTACCAATCTCATTTCCTTTTAGCGTGCCATCGGAGGTGGTTCAAGTAGCTATATTGAACACCTTCAAGAGTAAATTGGATGCTTATCTTGCTGGGATCCTATGACCACAGCTGACTTCCTGCCCCTTGGGCAGGGGGCTGGAATCAATGATCTTCCGTGGTCCCTTCCAGCCCTAATGTCTATGAGATCTATGAACCGATTTCATAGATCTTCTGTCCCAAATCCCTCCAGATTCAAGTTAATGCACAGCTTGGCTCAATCTGTCTGCTTCAGCTAAGCAGGGAGGCATGCTCTAACACCCCCCAGCTTCTGGCCTGAGCTACTTCAGGCATGTGGCTGCATTTCCTGAATCAATTTCACTTGCTTATCACTTCAATTTACACAGCTTAGATTAACCTGGGAAGACTGAATCAATTCAGCCTCGAGCTTTTTGACTGTCTGTACTTAGCCTTGATACGATTCTGTTCTTCCCTGTTCAAGTGCCTGAAAAAAAATTAACATTTGTAACTTAAAACTAAGATGAAGGCATGTTACAAAAGTTACAAGACAAGTCACAAAAAGCAGCAAGAAGAAAGACCCATCTTCTTCCATAATTTTTTTTTCAGGATCTCAGGCAAATTGGAATAGTATCATCCCTTGATGCCTTAGTATCACTTAGATGCCTAAAAGGTAGAATCCAATCTAGCCCTAAGAGCCAGAAGATAATGCTGCACATGTTGGTGGTCACAAAAAACAAAACAGGGAGGAGGGAAATGGGAAGAGATTGACTTTGAGTCAAGAGTGTATGCTTGCTGTTAGAAGAGAGTACAGCCCTGTTCACATACTGGTAAGTTATCTATCTCCCCACTGTAAATTTGCTTAGAGACCACAAATACTTAATAATGCGATTTAAAAATCATTATAATAGACCTGCCTATAAAAACCCACAAACTATAGAAACAGAGAATGAAAGGAGGAAATTTTAAATGCTGCAAATTTCACTCTGGAGAGAAAAGTGGTCAAATAAAAAAAAAAAAAATCACCTTTAGCAAAATTCTTGTCTGTTTTAAAAACAGGAAGAGAAACACTAATATATTTTAAAAGGCTTAAAACCATATTAACTAGTTGATAGGACCTCTGCACTTAGAGTAAATTTCAACTAGAGGGAATGAGATGAGGATTTATAGTTAGAGATGTCAGTGAATTTACCATTAACAAACACAAAACAAAACCAAACCCACACACAAAATAAAAACAAAATATAAGCAAGCAACTTTTCCTACTCTGTACAAGCAATTGTAATAGCACTGTTATTTGCAAACAACATAGACAATAAAATAACAGTCCTTAAATTTCCACTGCAAAGGTAAAAACAGCATGGGATATGAAATTACATCCCTAAAATGGGAATTATAAAAGCAGAAAAAAGGGAACTGTGTCAAATTATAGTTGGCTTGGGAATGCATTATACAGCAGCGTCCTTTTCCACAGCTATAATCCAGAAGAGGATAGTTAGTACATTTATAGATTTTTTCCCTAATACGACTGTTCTAAATCAGGGCAGTATATGTGCAATAATGGTTTTCTAACTTCTGCTGCAAAACAGTTCGCAAGTTTCTTCTCATTAAAATTGAAGAGTAAAGGACAACAAACGTATTTAGCATAAGATGGGAATAAGACAAAGAAACATGGACATGGGACTTCAGCAGCAAGGGGACACTGGCAGTAAACATTCTCCCCATGTCACTGCAGGGAGAAGCTCTGATTGTGAAAGGCTCCTAGTACTTGCCTACCTGTGACCTGAGCTGGGTCATTTTGGCTTGTCATCTTGAAAAGTTTGCTGATCAGTGGACTAATGATTGCTTCTAAAGTTTCTTCTATTTTGGGATGTCATTCATATTTTACCTTAATTAGGTATTATAAATACCAGAGCCAGAACAATTAAAACAATAAGACAACTTTCCCATCCTAAGACCCTGTTTTTCAATCTGATTTGTTTTGCATGATTGAAAATCCTGACTAAGACACAGGATAAGACTCGCATACTTTTTGTCCATCAAGAAATAGTCCCCAGGATGGTTCATCCAGGGTTGTAGTCTAGACTCACTCCCATGTAGTGTGAGAAGAACTTAAATTGATGCTATATGTACTGTACATGATCTGTGCATAAAAAGAGAAATTCAATTTTCAAAACAGTTTGGATTATACTAAACTCCTTATCAAACTAACTTCTACCCTGCTGCAGATCAACATGTTATAAGGAGGTGGCTAGAATGAGTACACACAACTTCCTTCCATCACATCATATCTCAATATCAGCACAAAAGAAGTTACTTTCTGATCTGTTTCATATGTTTTTATGAAAAATATGATGGAATTCCATCCCAGCAAAATTTAGAAGCAGCAGTACAACGCTGATAACATTCCATCTACTCAACTTTGTCACAAGTCCTGTATTGTTAAAATTATAGGAGATGCTCTTTTAGCTCAAATAAATGAGGCCTTCGCTTTTGAAGCAACAAACCCTGGCATCCATTCTCAGCATGATGTCCTGTTTAGTAATGTTATATGAAAGTCAATGGATTTTTGCCAGTTAACAGTAGTGTGAGCTGCATTCAAATTAGTAAGGCTGATGTGAATTCGGATGCAAATCTGGATTTCTAAATGTTTGGTCTTCTAAAAGATTAGTCCTCTAACTGCAAAGCTGCATTCTGATATAGCAGTTGGTCTCATTTTTTCATGAAGTGAAGCTACTTTAGTTCAGAATGTATTTTTCAAGAGCCCTAGTTTGCTGCTGTTTGTATCCATCAGCTTTATGCCATCTCAGAATACTATTTTATGTATGACCATGTAGAATATCTGAAAAACATAGAGGTCTCTGACAGCTAAACCAGAGGATAGGATGGATGGAAAAGCTCTAGCAATACAGAAAGCAGGGTAGATTTGCATCTTATAGATTGACTGAATCACAGATGTACAAAATAAGCTTTCATAATCAGTGGCCTTATTTCATCAGTTGCTTACTTCATCAGTAAACCCATAATTTATGAAAGCTTATGCCATGGGGGCCAACCTTTTTTGGCAGGCATGCCATTAAAAAGCCCCATACCCTTCCTGAGTGCCACTCCAATCCCCTTCCCTGCCCAGTCTGCTACTTTGCCTTGTGGTGATTTTGCCACATGCTAGACACAGAGGCTGTCCATGCCACTCGTGTCACCTATGCCACAATTTGGCCACCTCAACTTATGCTAAACATCTCTGACTTAGTTAGTCTATAAAGTGGAAATCTACTCTTCTGCCTGACTTCAGGCTAACACAGCTAACTACCTCTGAAGGCTCCAGAAACCCACATTTAAAAAAATATCCTCATGAGAAATTTTGGCTTAGTGAAATGGTGCATTGCAGAGAATTGACTGAGAATACTGGAATTCACCTCAATCTTTTGCTTTACTAGTTTCATGGACTGTATGCATCAGGTATTATTAGGCATCTCCAGAACAGACAGATTAGACGGTTTGTAGTCAATTTTAATAATGCCATCAGCATTCCACTGCTTTCTAAATCGTGCTGGAATGGAATTTCATCATATTTTTAATCAACAAATATGAAACATCAGAAACCAACTTTTCATGCTGATATTTCCAGGCAAATATTTTTTTCCTCAGCTGAGCCAATTTTAATGTCTCTTTCTATTCAATTTTCTTTTTTACATTTTACTGGGTTACTGCATTGTCAGGTGCCCATCCCTAGAATTAGCCTCAGATCGTTCTTACACATTCTTTAATTCTGCAGTCTGCTGCTTTGAACTGGAATACAAAGCACCAGGGGCGGCCCAATCAATAGCTGTGGTAGAAAGCCCTCCTTACTCAAATATGAAATGGCTACAGAATGCTTTATCTTAGCAAAATCTATGAATGTGACAAGTTTACTTCTTTCCACTTTTAACCCAATCTTCCACAAATAAAGAGCCCCAACAAACCTCGTCTAAGCAAATTGACAAGACAGAAGGACAACAGGAGGTAGTGGCTTCCTCATTATATCTATAGTGACATAAATGTTTATTGAATTTTTTTCCATATAGACAGAATGAGTCAGTGAAGCATTATCACAACCCCTCAGAAGCCCAGCAACCTTCCCACCTCACCTCACAGATGAGATTTTACCTTTTCTGTATAATACTGTTTCCTGCTTAGAAAATATATTATAAAACTACTCCAGAAATATTTTATAGACACATACATACCTTTAGAAAAAGAAAGGCATTTTTAAGTTAGGTTTCTTAAAATGGAATTGTATTCAATAGTGAATTGAAGGACAAGTTCAGAAAAATATGTAAGCATGTGCATAACTAAGTAGGATAACATTTGCTTCTATAGTACTAGTTGCATACTTCAAGGTGCATACACAATTGAGTGCACAGCTGAATCAAGGTCTTACATTGCTATTTGTTTAAGCAACAAATTACATTTCCAAACATAGAACCTACTCCCTATTTGTAATCAGCCTGCTATCCCTTCTTTATTACTTGTGCACAGAGTGAAAAAGATGTGTGCACACTCATATACTTTTATTGTATATGAGTGAAGGTGTGGCAACAGCAGTTGAACATGCTTTGCTGCTTTTAATATAGCTAGCAGTGTAGTGGTGAAGTTTCAGGATAGAAGAGCAAACAGAGTACTAGTCATTCAGGGATTCTGGGTACATTTTTGTTGCAATATAACTTCATGGACAGTTAAAAGGAAGAAATGTTTTATACATTAAGAACCACTTCTTACAGTCTAGTCAGTAGGGTGATACCAGCTTCCCTTCTCTTTGGCTCTAGGTCTAAGACAGTTCAATGTATTCAGGAAAGATAATAGTAATTTGGTAAATAGTTTCCTTTCTTTAAAGCTTTATGTGTTCTGGCTTACTGACTTTTAGATTAGCATAGGACTAGGTAACAAACAGAAAATCCACTATCTAAATGAAATGTACTCAGCAGGTTAGTGAAACTGGAATCTTCAACTTTGACATATCTAAATGTAATGACCATATGGTCCTTGAAATGTGGCAGTTAAGTGCTTTATTTTTTATAATGTCCAGAATACATTATCAGAAAATAAAATAAAAATAGCTCTTTATCTTACCTTTATTCTGCTATCTTGCTCAGGTAAAGGATCTGATAGTGTGACCACACAGTATATCTGCAATGAGTGGTTACATCATGGAAAGTTAGCTAGCAAAGCTAGCTCTCAACAAGTTGTCACCAACAAAAAGCAGAATAAAGTCTGCATACTGGGGACATTCAGGTGGACAGCCAATTGTTCTGATTAAGCCATTCTCATTAAGAGAAGACAGCATTTTACACAGATACAGATACAGACACACAGAATTGTAAACAGTTTAGCATAAAATAAAACCCTGTGCTAAATAACAGGGAAAAAAATAATACTCCTGCATTTCAGTTCTATTTCTTTAAATTTTTATTTGGCAATTTTTGTAGGAATTATATACCTATTTAGCACCTAATTAAGTACTGCTTGGCACTAGCCCAGTGCTTTCTCATTAACTAGAATTTATGCTAATTCTATCCTTATTAAACAGCTGTCTTTACTATTCACTGTCATTAGGCTAAATGAGTTATCTAGGGAGACATCCCAATAATACAACCCTCCTGATTAAGTTTGTCCCGATTAAAAGGAGTTTATGGCAATCATAATGTATTTCAGTAACTTTTTTCATGACAGCAAGCAATGTCCTCTGACAGTGAAAGCCAGGCTCTAGCACTTAATTTGGGGCATTGAGGCAGAGGAAAGAATCCTTCACAAATTGAAGCTACTCCACAGAAGCTAGTTCTGGGCTAAAGTAGCCGAGAACTTGTCTTAATAGGGTCTCTATGAAGAAGGTGAGAAGTTGTATGCACATAACTGACAAAAGTTTGAGTAAAGGAGGGCGTGAGGAGATGTGAGATCCATGATGTGCTGAGCCTGTCATTTGACATCCAGTTCCCACTGCATACTGGAATTCCACCAGTTCTGTTGTACATGGTCCCTGCATAGGAAGACATAGGAAATGGATTTGCTCTTTGGGGACATTACACAATGTGGCTGTGGATAATCTTGGAATGTACTGACAAAACTATGAAAATGATGACAACATAATATGAGCATCTAAGAGAGAATTAAGTAATTAAAAGTGGTTATGACACCACAGTTTAATTGTATTTCTATGAACATATGCAATAGAAATACCCCAAAATATTTGTACAAAAGCAGAGAAAATATATTTACTTATATTTGGCAACATTCCCTTGCACTTTATGTATGCATAAATCAAAGCAGAAATACAATTTACAAAGGTAAATGTTGATCTCAATCTCCCTATTATGAAGCTTTACTATCCTGCAATAAGGCATAACTAACACATTGAATCTGTTACCATAAGTCCACAAAGTATTATTAGAACTATTAACTGAAGTCTTTTGAAAACAAAAATACTGAATCCAAAATGTTGTAGTCTTGGAAACTGAGGAATAAAGCTCTCTGCAAAGCAAGAATCTGAGATTTAGAGTAGCTTACATCTGGGGAAACTCAGCAATAAAGATAAAGAAAAAAAACTTTACATAGCGATAAATGGCTTCAGTGTGAAATCCTCATATTTTAGACTGATTTGACAGTGGTCTTTTCCTGAACTTCAAGGACTAACAAAACAAAATTAGGTAATGTCTACTTCTAATATCTTATTTTAAAAGACTTTCTATAAGAGATTTGAGGGTCAAATCTCATATAAATAGAACAAACATGCCTAGACTCAATATAAAAAAAAAGAACAGATGAAAACAATCAAGCTTTAAAAATATGAAGTTCCTATTACGTCATAGTTTCAGATAGCTCTACATATTTTTCATATGACAAAAGCAATTTTTAGTGCATAGTTGAAAATTGAACCAAAGTCTTGAAAAGGAGATATTCTGTAAGCTGATGTGTTAAGGCAAATGCAAATCAAAAAAGATTTTGTAATTTATATTACACTCCAGCTACCAAGTGCAAGCCAGATCTACAAAAAACAAAACAATATTGTAATTATTTAGATGTTATTGGTAACTACAAACAAAGGTATTGGGAATGCAGAAAGGTTGAATTATTTTGGTCCCAAAGGTGTCAAAATAATTGAAAAAATAATTGAAAGCACAGTGTGTTTTGAATTCTCCGTTTGTACTTAATTCTAATCTTTTTTGAGTTAAAGGGATTGCTAAAGCATCATTAAATTGAATCTCTGTTAGCTTAATGATTTCTGAAAGCAGGCAGACTGCTCTGATAGTTTGATCCTGAGGCTGTTCCACAGCTTATGCCAGGACCAGGCTGGTCCCCAGAACTGGAACAGTATCAAGCCAGCTATCTGCCTTTCCTCCCACCTTAGACCAAGCACAGGTATATTCCTTTGTTTTTTCACACCCAGTTTCCAATATACAAATTTTGTCAATATCAGACTTCAGTTATAATGGCCAGATCCTCTGCTGTTCTTAGCCAGTATACTTCCACTGATTTCCATGGAGCTTTGCCAATTTCACCAGCCTAGTCTCTTCTCAGGTACATTTTAAGAAAGAGACAACAAAGAAGAAAGAGATAAACAGTTTTTTTTTTTATTTGCTGATTGGTCATTCCTCCACAGATAAGCCCATCTATTAACATTACCATGATTTCCTGTCCAATTCAGTCAGTGTAGATCACAACAGTGGGTTTTTTTCCTTCATTGTTTAAAAAATTGGTTATTAGGTAGAGAAAAGACAACCAGCGATTTGTCAATACTATACGTATTTTTTTCCAAAAGAGATTTACAATATATGCACAGTAATAGGACATTTTTGGCCCCTACAGTCTAATCAGTCATTTTAATGCTGACACCATGCAAGAACTCTTTCAGCTACTTTTCAAGCACAAAAATACCATAATTCAGAAAAGTGGATACATTGTTATAATGACTTTCCCAAAAGCATTGCCTGCTCTCTTTAGAGCAGAACTTTTCTTGAACAGAAAGCAAGATGGATCAAGAAATTAAGGACAAGACTCATATGTTTAAGATTATGATTGCTTGGGGATTGTTTGAGAAGAAGGATTTTTGTACAGATGAACAAAGAAACAGTTATTCTTGTTTTTTAAGTCTATAGGATTGAGAATAATCTTTCAATACTCATTCACTACTAGTTTGTCAACATGGAAGATGAATACTCTATATGAATTGATCTTGTGTTCTTGCTGTGAGAATGGGCTTTAAAATGGGAGAGATATTATGCTGCTCTGCATCACAAAACATGTTCATTTTTCCTTTTGAAAAAGGTTTCTAGAAAATGCTTTCCAATTTAGGACAATCACATAAACCAGATGTGAGTAGCACTTTAATCCAGGAGAAGTCCCAATGATTTGAGTGGAACTGCACACATATTAAGTTAATCTTAGTAAAAGTAGTGAAATACAATGTTATATTTAAAATGGAAAAAATAGTTGAATACAATACATTTTGAAAGTGTTTGTATTGTGTCTTAAGCCAATTAAACTATATCGTATTTCATGCATTTATAAAGGCAGTTGATCCTAACTGGCTGAGGAGCAGGTATGATAGTTTTTAACCACAAGTCTGCAAAACACAGACAAAGCAAACCAATAAAAATCTTACACGTGGTTTGGGTGGGTGGTTTTGTTCTGTTATAATAATGAACAGACTTGTGATAATTTGCACTGTGCATACACAAAGCCTGGAGAGTTCGGCCATATAACAGATTAATGTTGTTAATGTCCTGCTTACATTTTGTAGTGGCAGAGTTGTTTAAAGTACTATAGATGTCATGTAGCAAAAACAAAAATGCTAGTAAGATACTGAATAAACACAATTAGTGAAAATAGATTTTAAAATGAGAGACTGGTGGAATTTCCTTCATATCTGGAAGGCTGAAACATGGGGTACCATGTGTTCCATTTGGAAAGTAGTAGCAAAACTGGATTAGGAGCCCTGCAATTAATATTATAAAAGAATAAATCAATAACAAAATTAGAATATCTTGATTTCATTTATAATCAACTTTTTTCATTTTCCTCTCTCTTTCTCGCTTCTCTGCCCTCTCTTTTTGTTACTGACCTCTGAATTTCTGCTAAGGGCTAGCAGACAAGAGAGATTAAAAAATTAACTAAATGATTAGGTTTAAATTCATGTAGGCACCAGTCACTTTACCCTATCATTTATATTTCATAAGTCTTGTAATATGCCTATCATACACAAATGAATTGGAAGTAATAAACAAGTTAGTTCATGTATCTAATGTTAAGGCCATGGAAAGAGATAATCATTACGAACTTAGTGGTGTCACACAACGGTGATGTGAATATGCTGCATATACAGTTGGGATCCAACCCAGCAATGTCAGTGGGGTTAATTGCTTTGCTGGATCAGGGCCTTGGTGACTACTGTAAGAAGCAGAAGGACCTTTCTAGAAATCCAGAATTCTATTGCTTTATTTGATTTAGATGAGAACCTTGTCTTTATATCTGCTATTTTGATATGCATAATTATTGAGGGTTTTTTCCTCTCATTCACTGCCACCTAGTTTAATGAACAAAATAAAGCAGAATATAAGGAAATATGGCTGCATTTTTAATAGAACCGAATCACAAAATTTCAGTAATTTGGTTGTCTTAGATATTAGATATTCTATGGTTTGATTATGTATAATCCTGCTGCACAAGCATATGGAACATTAAAAATTTAAGTGTTTTTACGTATACATTATTATTATCACCACGGTTCCTTTGAAATTCTTCAAAGTCAGTCAAATTTATCATAAAAACTAGGTAAAGTTACTGCATGGTAAGCCAGTGTATATATACTTCTGTTTCTCTATTGTTGTAATCCAACTTGACCTTTAGTAACATAGAACATGTAATGATAAGTTGGCTATTAGATTGGAAACATTTCTATTACCAATGACTTGTCAAATTTGAATGATGAAGATAGGAAAATTATGTGCCTCAGTCCTGTGTTGGCAGCAGGATAGATTAAATTACCTGGAAGGGCTTTTCTATATCTAATTTCTCTGATCGGCAGCAATTTTGCTTCACTTTTGGTGTCATAAAGAGTCTTCTGTATTTTGGCAGAAAGCTGGCCTTTTTTCAGAAACTTCTTTGCTTTTAGGCATGATAAATGGCCCAGGGGTGCAGTAAGGGAGACCGATAAGTAGGTGGTTTTAAATGTTTATATCTCTGCTCTGAGCTGCCATTTTACTCGTCTGGTTTATTCCTATTGAGCAATTGCAGCACTTACTTTCCTTGGCTTTGTCAGCTGAAGCAGTAGCCTAGGGTCTAGATGCTCCCCTTGATCCACAAAACAAACTAACATTGTGTACTTTTTGCTAGGAAAATAGGCTCTTCAGGGATTCTATTTTTATCCTCAAGTTTTACTGAAATGTCTGTTCCTAGCTCAATACTGCATCCTGTCTTTGTCCATTAACTCCTTAACACCTCACTGTCTTCAATTCTAAATCAAGGTGGCATTTCTGATGGTAAGGGTTACATCATCTAGGAGCCCAAGATTTTTAAACTTCTTATACCCCCTTAGTTAGGAATCTCAGAATATGCCTGATATTCTGTCCTGATATTTGTGATTTCTTCTTTACAATCTACACACACAAGAAAATCAATAAATGTTAAACTAGTATTTGAGCTCTTCAAAGATGTGTTGGCTGGCCAAGATAAGTGACTTCAAGGCAAAGTACAGTCAACCAAAAAAGTCTTCAATCTTCACAGATTAGTTTAAACTATGTGGACTGAACTGATAAGCAAATGAACAAACATTCACTTTTGATTCTGGAAATGCAGCCACATGCCTGCAGTGGCTCAGGCCAGGAGCTAAGGGATGATAGAGCACTTCTCCTGGTTCTGGCAGAGCAGACAGCTTAGGCCAAAGCTAGCGCACCTACCCTGTGAAGGGGCTGGGGGTTGTGGGGGAGGTGCAAAGCATCCTGGGTTGCTGGGGCACTGTGTGTTACCTTAAATCTGGAGGGGATATGAGACAGAAGTTCAATAAACCAATTTAGCCTAAATCAGTTAAGTCTGATACTACATCCATTCAGGCTTATCTTAAACTGGTTTCAGCCTTTTTGAAAGCAGTTTATTTGAACTGGGCTAGGGACAGAGTTACACATAAACTGGTTTAAGTGATCAGAAACCCATTCAAATCTGTAACACAACAGAGTTCAGGGCACAGAAACTGCTTTCAAAATGGCTCAAACTGGTTTAAGATAACCATGGTTGTATGTAGTATCAGACTGAACTGATTTAGGTCAACAGACTTATGGAGCTTCTGTCCCAGACCCCCCCTCTCAGTTCAGTTTAACTCAGTCCTCCAGCATCCCAGGGCACTTTGCAGCCCTGGGCTGTGCTGTCCACTCCAGTGGGGCAGGGTTGGCCATGCTCCTCTGCTCCCTAGCTGAAGCACTATCATTGCTCTGGCTGCCTGACAAGGGAGGAGGTGGGGGAAATCTGGCTCTGGACCCTAGCCAGGGTCTGCCTTGTGGGGGGGGCAGGAGCCCTTCCCGGGCTTTGCACCCCCAGCCAAGGTCTGACTGGCCATGTGGAGGCAATTCCTCCTGAGGTTTTCCCTGCTCTCTGCAGGGGAATGGAGAACTGGGGGAGGACATGACCAGGCCCCAACCTGGGGCCAGCACACAGAGGCAGAGGAGGAGGACTGGGGAAGAATGGCCCCATTCCCATCTCCACCTCTGCATACCAGACCTGGGCTGTGTAGGGGTTTAAATACCCTGCCCCGCCCAGTCATCTCAGCCAGGGCCTGGCCATGTCCCCACTCTTTGCTCTAGCAGGGATGGGGAAAAAGTCTTGGAGGGCTTCTCTCCTAGCTTCCTTTTTCTTCAGCTGTGGCTCTAGCACACCCTTCTTCCACCTACCCCCCACTTTTGGCCTGAACCACTGCAGGCATGTGGCTGCATTTCCAGAATCAAAAGTGAAAGTTTATTCTGTTGCTTCTCAGTTCAATCTACACAGTTTACACTAACCTGAAAAGATTGAATTGATTCAGCCTCAGGCTTTTTGACTGTCTGTACTTAGACCTGTTTTGTTACAGATTTGAACTAGTTTTTGGTGTAGTTTATGTGTAATTTCTGTCCATAGCCCAATAGGTATCCCCTCCATATGGCAAGTGATCATATTTACATAACACAAAACTGAGACAGACAGGAAAAGGCAAAGGATCCAGTGCAAATGAAGTTGGTAAGAAAACAGGAAAACATAGGACTCCATCCCACCCCTGCCCACTCACTATTTCAAAGTGGAAAGCAGTCACTTTACAGAGGGCAACATAGAGTAATAAGTATTCCTCTGTGACTTATTTAACTGTTTTTTCCTAGATCCACCCTCTCTTCTGCAAATATACCTCTTACTCCACTTCTTCCCCACCACAGACACATCCTACCAGTTCATTCAGTGCCATTCTCAGCTGCAAGCAATTCTGCCAACCTAACCCCCAAGTGAAAGAGTTCCTTTACTGCTGACTTTAACTCTCTGGAGCTTATGGCCATAACCCTCCGTTCTGAAGTGTCACCACTCCAAACACACACACACATTCCTCCGGACAAATTAGGCTGTTTTACCTAATATGCACTGCTTGGCTGAGAAGCCCTCAGTTCAGCATGCTTCCTCTTTGTGGCTGGAGCTAGAAAAGCAAGAGCAGAGATAACAAGCTCACACGATCTGAAACAACTCCACAGAGTCCTGCATTCTTTGCTCAGTACTTCATCTCTGTCCTTAAGGCAAGGGACAGACGTTCAAAAAGCCCGAGCCTAAACTGATTCACTCTTTGCAGGTTAGTATAACCTGTGCAGCTTAAATTAATAACTGTACAGACATGCTTTGTTAAACCAGGAAATGCAGGCACATGCCTGCAGTGGCTCCAGCCAGAAGCCAGGGGATGCTAGAGCGTGCCTGCCAGCCGCTGCCAAATGGGAGGGAAGAGAGACACCCTCCAAGGCTCTCACCCCTCCCTGCTGGAGTGGAGGGGGCATGGCCAGGCACTAGCTTAGGCTAGCACAACACAGGGGATGGGGAAAAACGTATTTTCTCTGAAGCAGGGTATTAAACACAGCAATTTGCAAAGCATACAATAGGGAACTACCAAAAATTTTCACCTAAGCTAAGATACAGTCCAGTAAAACACAGCATACACAGCTTAGTCTAACTTAAAAATGTAACCAGGAAGACAAGAATTTGTGTTATTAATCCTGAGGGCAGAGTGTGTCCTTACAGCCAGGCATTCAGAAAGGCTTTGTTTACAGGTTCTACTTTATAATGTAAATGTAACTTTCTGCATTCCTTGGTGAAGCTGTTTGCAACTTCTCTTAATCAGCATATGTGATGATTGTCACTCATGCTTCTTAGCTCTGGGCTTACACTAGCTTTACTCTCTCCCCCGCTCCCGGACATGTGGCAGAGACTGCAGCCAAAGCCCTGGCAGTTGGGGGCTGGGAGGGGGGAAGGAGACAGAGTGAGCAATTAACTCCATCCCTACCTGTTTGCAAGCAAGTCATAGACATGTGGCTGGATCTGGCAAACAGCAGCTGTGGTCCCCGGGGTTTGCCAGTGGAGGGGAGGCGAGGAGAGGGGACAGAGGGAGAAATTTGCCATAGGGGCCATGGCAGCCCAGCATCTGGCCACACCCTGCCCCTGCTCGGGCTAGAGAGCAGAGGGGAGGGGCCAGCTCTACTGTGGAGCAGAGAGCCCTGTCCAGCCCAAGAGCATGCCAGGATGCATGCTGGGAGAATCCAATTTATCTTAAACTAGCCAGGAGTCTGGGACAGACATTGCATAAACTGGTTTGAGCCAAATCAGTTAAGTCTGATACTACATTCAACCAGGTTTATCTCAAATTGGTTTCAGCTATTTTCAAACTGGTTCATGTGCACTGAGCATCTGTTCTGTTACAGGTTTAAACCAGTTTCTGATCACTTAAACCAGTTTATGTGTAATGCCTGTCCCTAGCCTAAGGAAACATGTGCAATTTAGTCCTAAACCTCAGTGACCCTAATGAATAGCTCCCTGTGTTCCTGTTTCCATATAATCTGGGTCTTTGGCTTCACGTACCACAGCAAAAATATTCAATGTCTAGCTAAATGTCTCAGTCCAATCTGTGGATTTAAAAAGATTTGCATGTTTACTCTGTAAGATGCAATTGTCATTTTTACAGCAAACAAAACCAAACAGGCAATACTGTGGGTTCCCTTTCTTATGGGACAGGTAGCAGCCCTGCATTGTTTGAATGTGCAGCTGCCACCAACTTCTTAGGAAAGTCTTGATTCTTCAGCTAACACGATTTCAGGAACTAGGCACTCCCTGGCCTCAGTGCAAGCTGAAATATAATGAATGTTATATGTGAACATAAAAGAACATGACTAGCTATATTTGCTCTCTGAGGGTTTCCTCAGAACTACTTTTACCCTTTCCTTATATTAAAAGAAAAAAAGCAGCAGTAAATTAAACTGAAAATCAACAAATTTTAAGTTGATAAACGGAAGTTGTTTTTGCATATCACATAATTAACTTGGCTCCCATTCCTACAAAATCTAGCTCTCATTCCCACACAATTTATTTTGAAGCCAAGTGCTTAGCAGGTTTTGACTGTATGAGCATAGTATGCAGTTTTATTAGATTGCATACAAATCAATTGTAGGGTCCTCCTTACACCAACCACTACTTACTGAGGTTAGGAGGAAGCACCCTGAATCAATATCCACTCTTTGGTATCCATTATGGTATCTTGCAGCTTTCTCATACAGATTACTAGTCCAGGACCAGCACTTTTTTGATATAGTTTGACATTTTTTAATATCAAACATCTGTTCATGCAGGCTCTGTATGTCCTGGATTAACTGGCTGCTGTCTATGTGTCAGAAGTAAAATTAAAAAAAATCTTACCTGCTTAATTCTAATTCATCATTATAATTGAACATATTTTCCTTTTCAAGCATGCATGCATATGAACAATGTTCATACATATGAAAGTTACATGGCAAAATTATGGCTGGAAGTTACAATATAGATTGATAATACAACCTATGAATAGTAATATGAGTCTCCAAATGAATTCAGTGGATAAGCTTCTACAAAATTATTTCAGCTGACTACCTTGGATTGTGTATTTGTGCTGCTTTAGAGTATTAAATGGTATTCCCAGTCTAGATTAAAACTAAATTCAGTACAGTACAAAGTAGAATGAATTATAATGAATCCACCACTCACAGATGGCACCCAAACAAAATGCACATTCTCTCCTTTTATAATATGGTTTTATTGCATTACTTGCCCAAACTCATTCATTGTCATATTCTCAGAATAAAGATCAGTTTTGCTGATCAAAAATGAATGTAAAATACATCTTGAACCAGGCATTGACCATAATCATTCTCTGCAGAGATCCTTAGAACAGCATTTTCTGCTATGTGCTTCTTGTGCTTGAGTGACACCTTATTAACTAACCAAAAGGAACTTGTATATTTATATAGGCTTATACATACAAAACACCCATTCAATAAACATGGAACCTTATCATGCCCTTAGACCCTGGGTGAAGCTCAAAACCATGCTAAACTAGCTGCATCTCCTGATTTCCAGGCTTTGGCCTTCACTGAGCAGGAGCAAATAGGTTTCATAGATTTCATAGATTTCATAGACATCAGGGCTAGAAGGGACCTCGGGAGATCATCGAGTCCAGCCCCCTGCCCAAAGGACAGGAAGTCAGCTGGGTTATAGGATCCCAGCAAGATAAGCATCCAATTTACTCTTGAAGGTGTTCAATGTAGGTGCTTGAACCACCTCCGCTGGCAGACTGTTCCAGACCTTGGGGGCTTGGACAGTAAAGAAATTCTTCCTTATGTCCAGCCTGAAATGGTCTTGCAGGAGTTTATGACCATTCAACCTAGTCATCCCTTGGGGCGCTCTGGTGAACAAACGTTCCCCCAGATCCTGGTGGTCACCCCTGATAAACTTGTAGGTGGCCATCAGATCACCCCTGAGCCTATGCTTTTCCAGGCTAAAGAGTCCCATGGCTCTCAGCCTGTCATCGTAAGATCTGTTTTCCTGACCTCTGATCATGCATGTGGCTCTCCTCTGAACTCTCTCAAGGTTCTCCACATCCTTTCTGAATTGTGGAGCCCAAAACTGGACGCAGTACTCCAGCTGCGGCCTCACCAAGGCTGAGTACAAGGGGAGAATGACGTCCCAGGATTTGCTCGAGAAGCATCTATGGATGCAAGCCAGCGTTTTGGTCGCTTTATTAGCCTCAGCATTGCATTGCAGGCTTATGTTCATCTTGTGGTCAATGATGACCCCCAAGTCTCTTTCTTCTGTAGTGCTAACCAACGTAGCACTGCCGAGCCTATAAGGATGCTGCAGGTTTTTCCTCCCAAGGTGTAGAACCTTGCATTTTTCAGTGTTAAACACCATCAGGTTCTCGTCTGCCCATTTGCTGGGCTTGTCCAGGTCAGCCTGGATCACTCGCCTATCTTCTGGCGTGGATGCTTTGCCCCAAAGTTTGGTGTCATCGGCGAACTTGGCCAGTCCACTCCTGACTCCAATGTCCACATCCTTAATGAAGATGTTGAACAGTATGGGTCCCAGGACAGAGCCTTGAGGGACCCCACTGGTCACAGGGCACCACGATGAGTGACTGCCATCAATCACAACCCTCTGGGTCCGACCACGGAGCCAATTTCCCAGCCAGCAGATCGTGGTGGAGCCAAGGCCACAACTGGCCAGTTTGGCCAAGAGGTGATCATGGGATACCAGATCAAAAGCTTTTTTCAAGTCAAGATATATGACATCAATCTCTTCTCCCGCGTCCAGGTGATAGGTCACCTGGTCATAGAAGGAAATGAGATTGGTCAAACAAGACCTACCCACAACAAACCCATGCTGACTATCCCTTAGGATGTTAGCCTGGGCCAGTCCATCAAGGATGGCCTCCTTAATAAACTTTTCTAAGATCTTCCCCAGGATAGAAGTCAGGCTAATGGGCCTGTAGTTAGCCGGATCCACTTTCCTCCCTTTCTTGAAGATCGGTACCACATTGTCCTTCCTCCAGTCTTCGGGCACTACACCAGAGCGCCAGGAGTTTTCAAAGATCCGTGCCAGGGCTGGGCTATGACGCTCACCAGCTCCTTGAGTACCCTGGGGTGCAGATTGTCAGGGCCAGCTGACTTGAAGGTATCCAGCTTCTCAAGGTGTTCCTTCACGAGGTCAGCATTGATGGAGGGTAGGGGATCCCCCTCACCCAGATCTCCCTGTCCCATAGCAGGCATGGGCGTCCCATGGGACTGATGAAAGACTGACGCAAAGTACCTATTTAATAGGTTGGCTTTTTCCTGGGCGTCAGTTGTCAGTTGCCCCATCTGGTTTAGCAGGGGTCCAACAATGCCCTTGCTTTTCCTCCGGCTCCCCACATATCTGAAAAAGGACTTTTTGTTGTCCTTGATGCCTGAAGCTAGTTGGAGTTCAGTTGCAGCCTTGGCTTTCCTGGTTTTCGTTCTGCAAGACTGAACCAGTGCAGAATAATCCTCCTTGGAGGTGAATCCTGTCCTCCATCCTTTGTAGGCTTTCCTTTTTAGCCGTAGGAGGTCCGCTAGGTCCCTGGAGAGCCAGGAGGGCTGCTGTGCCTTCTTGCTGCCTTTCCTCCGTATTGGAATAGATTTAGCTTGTGCATTGAGGATCGCTTCCTTGAGAAGCAACCACTCTTCTTGAACTCCCATCTCCCTGGGGTCATGGTCCCTAAGGGCCTGACTGGCAAGCCTCTTGAGCTTGTCAAAGTCGGCTTTTCTGAAGTCAAGGACTTCTGTGTTGCTGACTGACTTGCCAGCTTTACGGCGGGTGGTGAAGGTGATCACCTCATGGTCGCTGTCACCCAGCTTCCCATCGATCACTAGGTCGCCAATTACGTCGTCCCCCGTAGCCAGTACCAGGTCGAGCAGCGCTTTGCCTCTCGTTGGCCCATAGACTTCTTGAGTCAGGTAGAGGTCATCCATGCACAAGGGAAAGCTTTGCGACCGCTCAGATTTTGCTGAGTGATCTTCCCACAAGATGTCCGGGTAATTGAAGTCACCCATGACAACCAAGGTCCTGGAGCAAGCGGCCTCAGTCAGTTCCTGGGCGAACTCCTGGTCAAGCTCAGGACTTTGAGTGGGAGGTCTGTAGTAGAGTCCCACCGTTGTGTCCCCTGTGCCGTATTCCCCACGAATTTTTACCCAGAGGGTCTCTAGCTGTCCATGCTGGTCGCTAACATCAGCTTGCAGGGACATGTAGCTTTCCTTCACATAGAGAGCTACACCCCCGCCCCTTTTGTCAACACAATCCGTCCTGTACAGGGTATAGCCCTCTAAACCCGTGGTCCAGTCATGGGTGGAGTCCCACCAGGTCTCCGTTATCCCAATGACGTCATAATTCTTTGCACTGAGCAGGAGGATGAGCTCCTCCTGCTTGTTGCCCAGGCTCCTGGCATTGGTGTACAGGCAGGCAAGTGTGCCCTTGGGGGCTCTTGCCTTGCCCACAGATTGTGCCAGGGCTGGGGCAGGGGTGGGCCTCCTTAAGTGCCTTGGTCTGCTGGCTTTGCAAGGGTTGCTCAGCGGGCCAGCAGTGGCAGTAGTCCCCCATCCCCCAGCGGTCTTAGTTTAAAGCCCAGTGGAGCAGGTCAGCCAGTCTGACTGAGAAGATCCTCCTCCCCAGGGGGGAGAGGTGGAGGCCAGCTCTTCCCAGCAGCTCGCTGCCTCTCTCGCCAAAGAGTGGGCTGTGGTCATGGAAGCCAAAGCCTTCCTGATGATACCTGGAAGCCAAAGCCTTCCCGATGACACCAGGAAAGGAGAGCCTGGCTGCTGCTGCTTCTGTCCCCAGTTGATCCTGGCTCCCTGCACATCCCCTAGCTGGTAGAGGGCAGGAGCAGCTCTGGTTGTCCCCCTCCCATCAATCAGGGACAGTAGGGGTGGCAGGTGAGTTCACTCAGAGGCATAGTAAGCAGGGTCTGTATCTTGGGCAAACACTGCATGGAGTGTATCGGGAGGAAAGGTGCTGTGTAGAATCAGAGGGGAAGGGGATTGTACATATTCTGGGACTGAAAACACAGTGACTGCTACTGCTACTATTGCTGAAGCATCCTCTGCCAGACTTGGTTGTTGCTCTTACAGCAGCAGCATGGTATGCATGGTATGCAGCTTCTGCAACAGCAGTGCTGTGGGGTGCTTCTTCTGCCAGGGTGTGGACTATACAGGGGTGAAGGAATAATTCTGGGACCCCAACTAAGTTAGTGCCCAGGTCTGGTGCCCCACTTATACTTTCCACATCTCTTCACTGCCCTCACCCCACTCCACCAGCCCAGGGCTCCAGCCCCTTGCAATAGTCTGTTCCCATTACCTGCCAGGACTCTTCAAGGGACCCAGGCATCTGGAGCCATGAAGACCTGGAGAGCTGGATCTGGTACAGTGCAAGGCGAGAGGCAAAGGGTGGGGGCGGGGGGTGACCACACTATCACAACCTTTTGAATGCACCCCTGACACCCAATATATTGATCTATTATGAAAATCTGGAATTTTTCTGGGTCCCTATGTGGCAGCTAAACTGTTTGAAAAATCTGACCTCAATTGTAGGTCTTCAGCTGCTATGAAAATCTGACCCGGCTCACAGGAGCAAGTCTTTTAAAGGAAGTAATATCAATAGTGATCTCTTAGGGCACTCTACATGTGTGCTTTAATATGCATTAACCTTTTTTAATACATATTAAAGTGTCACAAAAAAAGTTCACTTTCACTAATGCTCATTAAAATTGGCTAATGCACCTGTTTCTAATACCTCCAAATGGAGGTACCTGAATCTAATGGGCATTGCCAAAAGCACATTAAAGAATGTGTAGATATGCCCTTAAATCATAATAAATAATTACAGCTGCATGTACTTGTCATTTGGTTGCCTGGAAATCTTGCTCATTGACTATTAGTTTTCATATTCTTTAAGTATACAATTTATATGAGATATTTCTTTATATATTAATTCATTGGATGATTATATATGTATCCCCTACTTCTCATTTACTTTTCTCCCAGTTTTTCTGTGCTGTATACATATCTTCCATAGTAAATATTTTGTTTTCAGGTCATGATGCGAGTATGAGAAGGTCACTGCATTAGCCCTGCTTCTAGGATAGAGGTTTTTTACTCCAAAATGTTTTTTCAACAGATTTTAAGTCTTCCCTAGATATTGAACTATACTATTACTATTCTCTCCTGCAATTTGATTCATGTTGAAGATTTAAAATAATCTCATCACTGATTTACTTGAATATATAAAGTCAAATTATGCCTGTCTGATTTTAAATGCTAATTTGTCTTTCTACCCTTGGCCTTACCAGCTTGTTTTTGTTCAAAAACATGTCTTATTTAGCATTTTAGATAAGCTCCTATGATTCTGGGATTCCAGAATAGCCTTATATTTGTTAAAGTAAAGACTAACAGAGCTCAAAAACAAACAAAAGTTTATTTGCAAGGCTTAATCTCAAATGAAACACCAGTTTAAAATGTGTTAGTGCAGATTAGTTTTAAAAGGTTTAGACATTAGGGATTTTCCACTGCCAGGAAAAGGGTCCATTCACACTAGTTGTAATATTTTAATAGTATTCTTCTTCCAGTTCCAATTTCTTTAAAAGTGAATTCAGTCTGGTACTAATAAAGATAACAGCCAAATACATTAAGGCTCTATTTAGAAAAATGAAAGTTTTTAGAAAATTACAAGACTTGATTCTTTGCTTGAAACATTTAGTATTTTCGTTCCAATTATGAGGGGGAAAGACTATACAAATAAACAGAATGCAGAAAGTAGTAATCTGTTCCTCTCCATGGAAATCTTTAGTAAAAGGCAAAAAAGATTTATGCGATCTGAAGAAAAAACAGAGTATCACTAAATCTAATCAGCGAATGATCTTCAGGTTCATCTACAAGAACTACTTCACAATTAGGGCGGCTAGGAGCTGGAACCAACTTCCAAGGGAAGTGGTGCTGGCTTCTACCCTGGGGGTCTTTAAGAAGAGGCTTGATGGCTACCTGGCTGGACTCATTTGAGTCCAGTTTTTCTCCCGCCCAGGCGGGGTGTCGGACTTGAAGATCTACAAGGTCCCTTCCGACCCTACTTCTATGATTCTGTGATTCTATGTACCAAGCAAATCCAGTGTTTTTAGGTTCAAAAGTGAATCAAACTACAATCGTGGAAAAGTTTTTTTATTTTCATTTACCTAAAATGATAGCAGGTGCACAAATGGAGGCCAGGTATGAAAATCAGACACAACAGCTCTTGAATGATACTTTGCAATATATGATCTTTCTCTATACAAACATACATACATACATACATATATGTATATGGAGGGGGGTTGAATGTGTTTATTTTTCCCCTACAATTTATCAGTCAGTGCACTCCTACAGTAAGCACCCTTGGATAATAAAGTAATACTACAGGTAATAGAAACAAATGTTATTCTTTTAATGTTATAATCAAAGTAAGCAATACTTCACATCATTGAAAAAATGCCAAATGATTCTTGATTCAGTTGATAACCTCTTAAAACAGCAGGGCACGGCAAATGGGCAGCAGGGCACAGTGAGTGGGCACCTGGCCAGGGCCCCCCCCCCCGGAGAAGAGCTGGTGCTGCTGGAAGCCAGCAGTGTCATGGCCTACCACACCTTGTGGTGGGGATTGGGGCTGGGGCTGGCACAGGAGGCGCTGGCCCAGACTCCCTGAGCTGTTGGTGCAGTGTGTAGCTGTGGAGCTCAGTGGGATGAGCAGCTAAAGTCCCAAAGGTCCCTCCTGCAGTGACATGTCTCCATGGGTCAGTTGCTGCATAAAGAGCATGGTCTTGCTGGCACTCCCCAAATGATGATTGTGGTTGGAGATCATAACCCACTGTGCCCGCAAGGCCTTGAACTTCATATGGCTCTGCCGTGCTGACTGGTAGTGCCCATGCTCATGCATCCAGCCTGACAGCCCCTCGTAGACATGGACGTTACAGCACTTGCCCCACTCAAACTGGTGCCTCTCCCCACAGCACCATGAGGTCACCAGTTACCTCCTGTGAAACAAGCTGGGGTCCCAAGCATGGGCAGGGGCATGGATGATGACAAGGTCAATGGGGATCCCATGCTGGTTCTCTGGGCCTCCACATGGCTGTCCTTGTACTGCTGGGCCTGGGAAGGTGCCTGCAGCCCCCAGCAGAGGGGAACAGCATGCAACTGGCAGCCGTGCAGAAGAGGCAATGCCCCACAGCACCTGCAGACTCTGGGCAGCCTGCTGGGGGTGGGCTGCAGACAGGTGGAATTGGCCCTGCCAGCCAGAAGCTGCCTGCAGATGGACCTGGGGCCTGGCAGGACTGGCAGGCCACTGCAGCAACCTGCAGCAGCCTGGAGCAGCCTACAGACCTGGACGGCATGGGCCTGGCAGTTGTGTGGCCCTGCAGTGCCAGGCAGCAGCACCGGGGTGCAGGCTAGCCTTCAACCTGCCCAGGGGGACACAGGGCCTGAAGTCTCCTCAGAATACCTGCTGGTGTGCCCTTGGGCTCAAAATACCTGTAGACTTTTAAAGACTTGAGGCAGCCCAACCCTGGGGCAGGAGAGGCTCCCAACCTGGAGTCCTGGGGCTAGCCTCAGGCCAGCCCACTAGTGACAGCGGTAACCTGGGAGCAAATTCACTGCCAGGTCACACGTACACGGGCATAACTGCACAGCAACTAATCATGAGTAAATTTGCAATCTGCATTTGCAGGTAGGAAATTTACTCATGATTCAGGTCATTTACTGCACAATAAGTTTGCACATGTGTAGATGCGTGTGCTTACTGCACAGTAAACTACTTTACTGCCCAGTGAAGCATCTCATGTATACACAACCAGTAAATATCACAACTTGTTTGCCAGGTCTCGGCTTCTGAGTTGTTTAGAAAATGTACCCTCTTGCATTCGGACTAGCAGAATGCTCTTAGTTCACAGGGGATCTTTGAATCATTCCTTTGAAATTTAAAGCAGTTTTTTACTACTGGACCTGTAATGTCTCACTTAATTTAAAAGCTTCATCTGGAACTTTGTATCCGGTGCATCCAGGGTATTGTGCTAGCTTGCACTAAGAATATTTCAAGTGGGAGAGCAAAGTGAAAAACAAGAGCAAGAGCACTTCCAATTGTCCATTTAGAGACACTGTAGTTTTGCTTCAGAACTATTTTCCCATTTTGTTTCTCAGAACTGTAGATGTTTTGTGTGTGGTGATTCCTGTGTGGACTGGCTGGGTGGAACAGTTGTCCATTGTTATGATTATCAAAATCCCATTGAAGTACTGTAACAGAATTAACATTACATTAAAAATCAACCTGTTCAATAATAAATATCCTGTGTACATCTGGTCTCCAGTCCATTTTTCACTGTTGATGCATGTTGGTATATACCAGTTAATTAAATTAATGAAATTCCCTCTGTCAATTTTTCTTTGTACAAATATACTGCTTACTAGAGCAGCTGGTGTCTTTTATTGTGATCCTTAGTACCAGTTTTCTTTTCTCAGGGAAAAAAAACCTCACAAAAGAAATGCCAAATGAGAACTGAATACTACTGTCAGACATCACTGTCAGTCGAACTGTAAACTAAGCAACAGACATGCATTTGTAACTCTCTGTACACTTATATAGATATACCCTGCAGCATATTGAAGAACATCATTCATGCAATAGAAACCCCTTGTTCCCTGGCCTCCTCACACTCTCCTCCCCCAGAAAACCACATCTGTTTCCTACTGATAGCTTTTAACACCACCCCCTTAATGTTTTCTAACAGGAAGTAGAAACTGAGAGAAGTTTACATTCACCAACATTTAAGAATCAGCCTGGGAGCCATTCCATCATTTCTGTGAAAGAGTCAAATGTGAGAGGTGGGAAAACAGTTTTTGGCAAGATGTCATCTGAAAACGATCAGAACAAGAACTTTGAAGGTTAGCATAACACTTTAATCTTATTTCTTGCTTTAGTACTGGGTACAGAACAACTAAGATATCAAAGAATGTAAAAGTCTGTGTGTTTTTAAATAGAAGAGCAAAACTGATGATAAAATTCATTTTTAAGGAAGCAACATAAGATGCAGAAGTACATAGATTTATTTGACATCCCTCTGTTCTTCAAGTGGTGATTTTATATTTAATTGTGTGCAACAAGGGCTATGGGTACTACTGGAAAACAAATAGCTCTAAACACTTAAGTATCTGGAAATTTTCCCCCCCAAAGATGATGCTGTTAACATGAGATAAAACAGTGCATTTATTTTTTTCATTCAAGAAATACAGTAATTTTTTTTAGAACAACGGACTAGATTATCAAAGTAACAGAGGGGAATCAGAGCTATATAACAAAGGCTGCCAAAATAAAAAACTAAGGCTTATCAGCTGTAAAATAAGCTTCCCAAAATTTTTATTTTAGATGATTACCCTAAATATGTTTAATAGTTTTAGGATAAATACAACAGAAAAGTATCACATATTTTAACAATGTATATAATTTTAATGTTTTTCTAATGTTATTACAATGTAAATAGCCAAGTGCTTGAAACCACATTGTTCTAATAATTCTGGAAAATGTTCCACAAAATGCAAATATTTATTAAAAATACAGACTTCACTCATCATTTTTAAGAGGCAATAACTTGGCTTTTATAGTTTGGTATAGGAGTATAGTTGGAATTATCAGGGCATTGTTAAAAATAACAACAATAATAAAGCTCCAGGGCATTTGTGTGGGTGTGTGTAAATTGCACACACTAGCAGGGCCGTAGTCTTGTTGAGCTTGAAAATAAGCAGCAATATCTTTACCGCTGCTTGGAATATTATAAATCCAGTATGGAAGGAACTCATTCAGCAGGATGCCCAAGAATCAAAATCAGACCTCTGTTGCACCCAATTCAGTCATAGCCTGTCAATGGTATTGAATATCAGGAGTGAATCAGCAGGTAGTTGAGGGAAGAGGCTAGTGCATAAGAATCTGAGATCTGGTAAATTAAGGGAAAGTTCTGATTCAGAAAATGACTTCAATAAGCTCAACCTAGCTTCTTGATTTTCACATGGTATCATGGAAATACCCCATAGTTTGGCCCAGTTTCTGGGTCTGAAGGGGGCCTTGAGTTGCCATGACTTGTGGATCATGACTTCGATATAGGAAATCTGCAGCAGTGTTATTAGTTCTTTACTGTCCTGAGCATAAAATACATCTGCACAATTTAAAAATAAAGATGGGCCTGAGGCTGAGGCCCCTATTTTCATTCAGGCTCTTCTCAGATTCTGTGAAGTTCAAACTCACATTCTGATTCAGGTTCACTATGGAGACAAACCCCAGCTGGGAAATTTGGATTTAGGTTCAAAATATTACAAATTTGCTGATAGAAGTCAAATCCAGAGAAGAATATGTATGGCTCTTTCTTGCATGACAAAATCCATCCTTTGGCAGAACTGTATTCTAGCTCTCCCCAAGGTAGTCAAACCTTGAATAGATTACTTTCTGTCATTTCCCTAGATCCATAGTTAACTCTTTGACTTGAGCTTAATCATACTTATACTGATGTAACTCTAGAGGACAGAAATTTGATCTCACATCAATATTAAATCAGAAGTTAACTTCAGGGGAGTCAATGAAAGTATATTGTTTAAAACTGGTTTAAGTGAGAGTAGACTCCAGTTCACTTCAGAAATTTCTATTTAGGTGTAAGTATTCACTCTGACTACAACACAGTTTTCAAATCTAAAATGATTTTGGTCCTTTGCCTGGTTTTCCAGGTGATATGCAAAGGGAATTTTTACCCACAATAACACATTTGGAAGGTTCTTAACAAACAGTCTATAAAAGGCCTTTAGTTGATTGCTGCTTGAAAATTTTTTTAATTTTTTAAATCTAAGATATTCAGCTTTGCCTTGATTTGCATCGCTCCAGGGATCATGGAGAAGGCCTATAAGGAGACAATGCTGTTACTTAATATATTACATGGGCTTGCAATGTATTTATAATGTTTTTCATTGTAAAATGAACAGAGCACTTGACTTCTTACACACAAGGTTCTGTGCTGTAGCAGGGTTCTTCAATTAACATGTATCTAAAATAGTAAATGTTGAAGTTTATACTGGTATTCGAGTTGGTAATCTGAATAAAGATGAATACTCTGGGACCTAAGAAAAGATCTTTAAGGGAATAAAGGAATGAAGGTTCTTCCTATATTTATTGGTGGGGCATTCAGCATATCATGCATAATCCAAAATAATTTTAATGTTTTCTTTTGAAGGTTCCCTCCAAGTGGTCTTTATCCAAACTCAGATTATAGGTGTATTGATAGACCATGTTAGAGAACTAGATCTGTCTTGAACTAAATAACATCCTGTAAAAGTCAAATCTTGGCATGGCAAGTTATACTTTAGTATAAGCTAATAGAAGCTACAGTGTTACAAAGGTAGATCATATAGTTAATGGATAAAAACCACAGGTTAAGATGCAGTAGAGAAACTGCTTCTGAAAATCCAGCAGTTAATATAAATGGTTTAATTTGCTGCAGTGATACACAACTAACAAAGTTATTTGATTGGTATGGCAATCTTAAAGTGAAATTATATATCTTGCCCACGTGAAGATGAATGATAAGCATACATATGCAGTAATCTGCTTTATTATTGTTGATTGACTCTAGACCATATAATTGCTCAAGAAAGGATAGATACGTGGGCACTAAAGAACATAAACATTCAGATCTTGTAATGTTCCTTTGCCATACAATGCTTGTTTTTTTAAATCTTGTTTTCTTAGTTAAAGTAGTAGACAGAGCTTGTTAGCCTTTCCTTCCTTAGGTTTTAAAGTTAGCTGTTATATTCAATTTTTATTAATAGTTTGGGACTGCTATTTCCAAATGATTATCTAAGGCTCAGGACAGACATTACACATAAACCAGTTTAAGTGATCAGAAACCAGTTAAAATTGGTAACAGAACAGATGTTCAGTGCACATAAATCAATTTGAAAATGGCTGAAACCAGTTTGAGATAAACCTCATTGAATGTAGTATCAGACTTAACTGATTTGGGTCAAAACAGTTTAGGCAGTGTCTGGCCCCAACCCCTTGCTGGTTTAAATTAAACCAGACTTCCACAGCATCCCAGCATGCTCTCTGGGCTGCGCTGGGCAGGGCTCTCTGCTCCACAGCAGAGCTGGCCCCTCCCCTCTGCTCCCTGGCTGGAGCTGTGGCAGAGACTGTAGGCACAGTTGGGTCTGCCTGGCTTCTCCCTGCGCTACACCCCACTTGCTGCTCAAGCATGAATCCTCCCCCCGCCACCCCATCTGTCACAGCATGGACCCCAGCCTCATGGTAGCTAATGCCAAGAGGTATCTGTGTGTGTCTCTCTCCAGTTTCACTGGGACAGGCAATCAAAACAGTGACACTTAGGGCTTTTGGAGCTAATTAACAGGTCAGCTGGTAAGCTGTTTAAGAAGAGTTTGAACTAATTGGGAGAGGCTGTTGTTTTGCTGATGGGGTGATAAACACTGTTATCAGCCCCCTGCTGACTTGCTTGCCTGTCAGTTTGCTGCAGACAGTATAGAGGAGCAGAGAGGGAGATTGAAAAGCTCCATGACATCAACAGATGCATGCATTGCACACCTCCCCTTGCCTCAAAGTGCTAGCAGGGTTCTGGGGTCTGGCAACAGTCCTGCTCCTTGAGCAGCCAGCAGGAAAAAGCCTGGGATGGGGCAGCTAGACCTCCCAAATCAAAGGTCCTGTCCAGGCCTGGCCACACCTCGCTCAGCTCAGGACTGTGGAAAGGAAGGGAGGGCTGCTCTAGTGCCCCCTGGCTTCTAACCTAAACCACTTCAGGCATGTGCCTGAATTTACTCAATCCAGAGAGAATGTCTGTCTGGTTACAAACCAGCTTAGCCTAGCCAGGTTAGACTAACATTCAAAGATTGAATCAGTTCTGGCTCAGGCTTTTGAATGACTGTCCCTAACCTAAAAGGCAGGGATAGTCTGCTTCTATAATCCACACTTTTTCAGTTGTTTTCAGAAAACAAGTTCATATATTCTCTAGGTATTTATTTTGATAAATAATAAAAAGATGCCTGTAAAGAGTTCTATGCTCCTGACTCTGTCAGTGCTACAGCAATAATACATCCCCAAGCAATATGTAGAATTAAATTTAAAAAGGAATAAATAGCAGCTAGCCAGATACAAAGATCTTCTACCTCTATCATTATGGGACTGTACACTCAGACTCTTGCATGAACCCTGTCAAATACACACCATGCCTGGGGGCTATATTTTGGACCAGGTATGAATGCTTCCTCAGCCTTGAACATATCTAGGGTCAGGTTTTCTTTTTACTTGTTGGTGGAAAACTATATGTCCTAGATAATGATTTTGGTTCTTTTCCATTACTACAGCTGGTTTCTGGGAGATTTTTCTGCTTCCAAACACCTATTCTAGAGTTCTCACTGGTGAAAACATTTAGCTGTTGTGAAACTGGGCTGAATGTATCCCATCTTTAAGTATATTTTCCCATTGAAAATCAACCATCTGGGGGCCACCTTCACTTACAGATGGTATCTTTTCAGGAAAACTGAAGCATTTAACCTAGTGTCACTCTGAACAACTACCTACATTATTCTGATGTGGGTGGATGGAGAACAAAGTGCCTTAAATGTCAGCAGAAATAAAATTAGCCTCAATGTCTGTACTAAAAAAGGGGAGCTTTAAGAGGCATTAAGTGTTCTGAGGTTGCAATAACGCCTTCTTTTCTCTTAGCCACTTTCCGTGGTAGGGGGGCAGTTCAAAGCAGAAAGCGGATGAGATGAATTTTTGACAATGACCACTCGCCAAATTATTAGTTGTTCTATCAGAAATTTCAGGCAGGCCATATCCTTCTATTGCTATAATTAACATATTCCCTAATATATTTTTATATCAATTTAATTCTCCAAAATACAGGAAACAATGTGAGTTGATGAAGGAGTTGGTGAGTAGGAGATTTGCCACTGGCTTGCTCTGCAAGTCCTCTAACTTGCTCTGCCAGTCCCCGTCTTTCCTTCAATTTTCTTATCAGCAATTTGTGGATAAACTAGCAAATTGCCCATCAAGCATGATGGAGTGGGGGACAGACAGGGACAGAGGCCTGCGTCACCCCCTCACTGCCTTGGGTCAGGGTCTGGCTTCCACACTTCCCCCCTACTGCCTCAGGTCCAGGCTCACTCACTCCTTTCCCTGCCCACCACTTTGGGCCCAGGCTTATTTCCCCCACCACCACCACTTTGGGTTCAGGCCCTCTCCCCACTCCTGCCCGTCATTTTTGGTCTGGTTCCCCCCGACACTGCTTTGGGTACAGGCCTGTGCACCCCCACACACACATCCACTGCCATTCAACCCCACGCCACTGCCTCCCAGGAATAGGAGGAAGGGAGCTTGCACATAGCCGGCGGTGGTGGCAGGCAGTGGGCATCAACAGCACAACAGCAGGCACCCAAGGTATGGTGGTAGGCAGCAGCAGTACACTGCCACTGGTTACTCCCTCCCCTCCCCTCCCCTTCCCACTCTCCTCTCTCCCTCCCTTCCTCCCCTCTCCCCTGCTACCTACCCCTCACTGCTGGCTGTTGTTTGTGGGGGTCCCACTCCAGCCCCTGGCTCAAAGAAGCTCCAGCTCCTCAGTCCTTGTGGTCATGGTGGTGCTCCGCTGTGTTGGGAGGGCGAGGCCAACGCTGTGCTGCCAGCACCTCGTACCACTGCTGTCTACAAGGAGCAGGACTGGTGGGGGAGGGGGCAAGGCCAGCACCGCTTAATTCCCTCCATCATGGCTGCACTCTGGTCACCACCATCCCCCTCTGCCTCCAAGAAGCAGGGCTGGTGGGTGTGTGAGGCCAGCATTGCTGGCCCCCCTGTTCTGACCCCTCAGTTCCAGCTATCATGGCACCACTCTACCGTGTGTCTCTGTCTGTGCAGAGCACTCTGATTGGCTGCTGAGACAACCAATCAGAGTGCAAATAAAGCATTACAGACAGACAGACTAAGGCTTTTATAATATTAGAATACTGCTATTTGAATACTTAATACTGGTATTGTAGAGTTATATTAATACTGCTTGTTTCTGCAAGCAATGAGAACCAGTACAGGAATGAAAAAGGAATTTCACCATAAACATTATGTCATTTCTACTGAAAAGATGGAAAAAACCCAGATTAGCTGGTCATTTGACTGGTTCTCTTTATCCACCTCAATGAAATCTCCAGTGGTGTGATCAACGTCAGTCAATTTCCCTTAATATAACTCATTTTTATATATATATATATATATTGCTTAAGTAAAAGTTATATCTTGAAGCATTATGAATAAACAAGAAAAGGAACAATATCTGATACTTGTTTGAATTTGATCCCATGTGCTCATCAACCAACTGTTATAGTCACTGAGTCAGAGCAGATTCCAAAACTGCATTTGGAGACATGCTGGAATCTCTGGATGAGGGAAGTTTACTATTCTGAGAAATATGTTGTTAAAGGGCTACTCGTGTTTTCTAACAAAGCAGGTCATAATTCTATAACCTTAGGATGCTGTAAGAGGCTCCCTCACATTTAGAATGGTCAGACTGTTAAACCAGCATGGTCACAGTTAAATTGCAATACAGAATTTTAAGTAAGATTACATCATATGACAATATAAAAGATGAGAAAAAACCCAATAAAATCCTTTTTTTTCTTAGGTCTCAAACAAAATTGAACATTTAAATCATATTGTTAAAGTGTTTTTGACAATTGTATTGTATACCTATGTTTCAGAAATTTATTAACCAGCCATTATAACATAAGTCTGAAGCAATATTTTTCTGGTTAAAAAAAGACATTTTTTTGTTTTAATGATCCAAAAGAACCTATTTATCTAGTTGGATGATTTTATTTCATATTCTAGCTAAGAATAATATGATCTTTTTTTTAATGACATCTATTAGGTGTCTTCAGTCACTTTACCCCAGATAAGATTTTTTTTCTCATTTAATCGTGTAAACATTCTTTCCAATCATCATGGTTAAAACCATAATATTTATTAAACCCATTTGACATGATGTGGATAGAGGGTCCAAAGAAGGGCAACTCATATGGTTAAGGGCTTGCAGGCCAAGCCCTATGAGGAGAGACTAAGGCACCTGGACCTCTTCAGTCTCCGCAAGAGAAGGTTAAGAGGCGATATTGCGGCTGCCTATAAATTCATCATGGGGGCACAGAAGGGAATTGGTGAGGCTCTGCTTACCAAGGCGCCCCTGGGGGTCACAAGAAATAACGGCTATAAGCTAGCAGAGAGCATATTTAGACTGGACATTAGGAGGAACTTCTTTACAGTTAGAGTGGCCAAAATCTGGAATGGGCTTCCAAGGGAGGTGGTGCTCTCCCCTATCCTGGGGGTCTTCAAGAGGAGGTTGGATGAGTGCCTGGCTGGGGTCATCTGAACCCAGCACTCTTTCCTGTCTATGCAGGGGGTCAGACTCGATGATCTGTGGAGGTCCCTTCCGACCCTAACATCTATGAATCTGTGACATTAAACCAATTTTCCTCAAAAGTTCCAAACACAGATTAATTTTCTATGGTGATCAGAAGTTTGGTTTCTGGCGGTCCAAAGGGTTTTAGCAATGAACACTTCATATAGATAGTGTTCTGACATCAGATGCTCCTTGTATAAACTATTAGGATACTGTTTAGATGCAAAAGCTATTAAATCTTTAGTAGGGTAGTTAATCTGATTATCAGGTATTAAACCTTTTATACATCAAAAACGATAAATTTAAGCAGAGTTCTACATTGTACTCAGTTTAGGATAAATAAATAATTCTTTTAATTGCATTACATAATGCAGGTGCCCAATCTTTTTTTGTATCTGTTGCTTATCTTGTTAATAAATTTTGGTTTGGGGGATAAACCACTTAAGTTTTTAGGAACTCTTTGGCTCTGCTGTCTACTTTGTTATTTAACTGCATTCCATTTAACTGAATTGTTGGCAAAACTGACTAGAAGTCTTCAATTTTAATGTTACTGCAGCAGCCTTGAATTAACTCAATTTCAAGACTACTGTTATAGGTGTAAAGGTATTCTGAGAAGCAAAGTAAGCAGGCTTAATTGGGTGTGAAAAGCTTAGTGGGGGCTCTTCCTGTAGGTAAAGAGCATTGTTAACAAAAAAGTTTTAGCAAGTGCATATGTCAGATATGTACAATCATTGTCATCTCTCATTGTTCTAAATCAAATGTTCTCTCGTTTTGTTTAAATAATAAAAGGTATTTTCCTTAACTGAAAGCTTTGCAATTTCAACTTGGCTTGGGGGGGGGTCAGCATCCTGTTTCTTCTTGGACATCATTACTCATTATAAGTATTCTGTTGCTGACAAAATTCTATCCTTTTATTTGTATGCGATTTTATTTCTTCATAAATGGAACCAAGTGGAAGTCTGTAAACAGTTCTGCTAAAGATGCACACAAAGAAATATGATCCAGTGCATTCTATCATTGCTGCACTGGCTCTTGGGGCTGACAAGAAGCATAAACAAAAAAAGTTATTTGTGCTACTGAAGTCAGAAGACAGAATTCAGACTATGCACAGAAAGCATAACAGCTGAAGCAAAAGCACCATATTTCTATTGTCACTTTTTACTTTTAAGCACCATCTAGAAACTGAGATGCACCCATTCAGGGCAGGGAATGGAGCACTTGTATTATACGCTCTTGCCGTTATTCTGCTTAGTAAGTGGGCAGTGACAGTCTACACAAGATTTAGTTTCTAGATAGTCTTAAGATATAGGTCTACAGAGCTCACTACAGTAAATGACATTTCAGGTCTCAAAGGATTGCTAAGGAGATCAGGTCCACATCAAGGAAAAAGTTACATGTGTTTCACCAGGAACAGGTAGAAAATGTGCTTTTAGCTACAATGCCAGAAGTGCATTTGTAAGAACTACTTTGGGACCAAACAAAACCTTAATATGGTAAGCCAGTATTACAAAGGTTTGGATATTGCCAACCCTTTTCCTTTGGTTCTTTCTTTTACCCCATACCCCTAGTTAATACAAAGATTAATGATCTTAGCCATGAAAGAGTATAGTGAAGGGTATATTACAAAGAGGAATTGGGCTTTTTAACTCTATTTCTTCTTTGGGCCTGTTGTAGTATCAACTACATTTCTTTGCTGAACTATGGGTACATGCAGACATTACACTTAGAATAACCTAACTAGGATTAGATTGATATCAGTGCCAAAATGTACATACATTCAGGGAGTTTAGATTGGGAAAAAATGGCTGTCCCAATCTAACTTAACTCACTTAAGGAGGCACACTATGTAGATCAGGCCTGATCTTACTGAACGTGTGTACGTGTTCAAAGCACAGTCCAGGGGTTGGGAAAGCCCAGCTGCTTGGCCCAGCTTTGGGGTGTACTTCATCTACTGCCCTGCTTCCACACCCCTCCAACCCTGATGGGCTATTTTTAGTCCTCTGATATCTCCACCCCAGATGGACAACCCCCAATGGTCCTGCCAGCCCCACCACCAATCCTACGAACCCCTCCTCCCCAGACCTGCCAAACCCCTCTGTGGACCCCACCTGATCCCACCTGCCACTTCCTGTGCCCCAAATTACTTAGATCGCATTCCCAGCTTAAAGTGAGCCATGTAATTGTAGGTGGGGTCCCGTGAACATGTGTGCATCTCCTACAGGATGGGTAATAAATCCAATAAAATCAGTATGGACATCTATTTTAATAGATTATTAAAATTAACTAATTTTTTTGTCAGATTGAAAAAAGCAATATTTGGCCTACTGTGAACAGAAATATTCCATCATTATATACTATTCTGTTCTTAGGACCTTATTCTTTCATCTAAATGAAGCTTCAACTACCCCCAGAAGTAACTATAACATTTACTTTTGACTGTATAAGTACAGGATCCATGTGTATATTAGAGCTTAATTTAAATACCCTGTGGGACCAGTGACCAAAAAGTTGTTTTGAGCAGTGGCTTTGCAACTGAAAGAATCCGCTGTGTTCCATTTATTTTCTACCCATGAGAAAATGGAAGACATTTAGTACAATGTGAATCCGAACCATGCTTTCATTAAAGAAAATCAATAGAAGAAACAGTTATAAAATAAAAGCAAGAATTTCCTTTACTACATTCTACTTCTAATAACTTAAGTTAATAAGCGTATGTTGTTAGACTATCACTGTAGTGCATCATATAAATACTATTTTTAATGGACATCACTACAGAATTTTAAGTAAATAAGCTAAGCAAGTTGGTATGCCAAAGCACTCATAGACATGTTCAGTGCCTATATCTTTACCACCCCAAACTGCAGATGAATATTGAACATGAAAAGATTACATAAGATTGTGAACAGCATGGTATTTAAGATATAGCTTATTACTGAAGCTTTAAGAAGTCTGCATTAACATAAATTCTCTTCTTGATTTGTGCTTGCAGTAACAGTTTTTGCTCTTTTGAATGAAGCACTTATAGCTGCACATTTATTTTGCCCACTGTACCGTTTGAAAACTTGACCCTATAAACTATGTAAAAAAAATTCTCATTTGTTTGATATTATTTGCAGTAATTTGAATCAAGTCTCTAGGGTTATAGAATTTGGAGAAGTGATTAGCTTTTTTCCTATTTGTAAACAATGATTAAGACAACTTAAATGTTACTGAGAACAATTAATTACTTGAAACCATCCTGTTTAATTGTTAAGTGACTCCTAAGTGAGGCTGACTGATTTTGCAAGGGCATAATAGCAAACTGAATCAAAACCCTGAAAGTGGCTTAAAATAGCAAGCAAAATAGCCTGCTGTACTGAAAGAGAAGAGATGAGTATAGATTTACTCTTAAATAATAAATGATTGCCTTTGTCTGATAAATTAGTTTGTAGTGTGGTATTCTGTTGGGTTAATTATTTTGATTAATGTACGGATTTAATAAAAGGCCTTATTCTTCTCTCAGTTTTGAACTCTGACTAATTTCAGTGGAGCAATTTCTTATTTATGCAGGAGTAAGTGAGAAACGAATAAGTCCTTTAACATATATTTTCGATGTCTTAGTAATTAAGAATAGAGGAATACATTCTAAACTGTCCATACTGATTTAATCTAAATGTATTTGGAGCTATATGTCAGTCTTCAGCACCTGCCTATAGCCGTGTTTGTAAGTAAACTTAATTATTTAAAAATCAGTCACTTCAGACATATTTGTAGAAGATCTAGAACTGTCTTTTTTCAGTACTTTTATCTTATTTTGCTTCATAAATTTATCATGAGGGATTCTCCTGTTTTTTTCTACTGAGATGTTGTCTACTTCTCGTCCTGAGCTTTCTTGAGAAAATGCTGAGGTAGAGTCTTGTGGTCAGTCTTTTACCAGAGTTCTCAGGTCATTTGTAATTTACTGGCTTCACTTGTGCGCTTTCTCTCTTCCGCTCTCACTTTGTGTAGATCTGTCATCATTTTTTCTACCAAAACAACTGAAGATAGCAATATACATTCTCTTTCCTTTACTTAAGGCCAGATATCATTACTAAACAATAGATTCCATGACAAAAACATCTTCTTTGCAGACTAATCTTCCTTATCATTCTCCTTAATTATTCCTGCAAATATTGCAAATATACCCATTTTGCATGTAAAAACTTTACAAATAATGATTTATACATGTAATCACCGATGCTTGGACATGAAAATTGGCATTTATCAAATTAGATTTGAATTTTTTTTAGTAACTATTCCAAAGTTCTTTTAGAAAAAATGGCAGTCACTTTTATTGCTGAGTGAAACACCAAAGATCATCCTATTCAGTACAGATAAATATTCAGATCTGAAGGACTTACCTTATACATTAATAGTGTTGTGGTGCTAATAATGCAAGGAATGTGGAAGAAGGAAGATTTGTTTGTTGGTATCTTTTATTGGACCAACTGTATGGTTGAGAGAAATGTTAGACATGCTTTTGGACATAAAAAATATTCCCTCCCATCTGTGTAAAAAGCAGATACAGACAAACTAAGTACCGGGTAGAACAATTACTTTTATTTAATCCCATTCTGGAGTCACTTAAAAGGGATATGGGCAGTAAACCAATGAAGCAGAGAGAAGTTATAAGAAGTTGTTATAGACCAAATAAAGAACAGGTGATATAGACAAACCTAATTAAATAACAGAATATTACTATTCAAAAAGGAAGAATGCTCTTATTGCCTGTGTAACACAAAGGGATTGACAGAGAGAGCAGGCAAATTAAAATAATCCATAAAGCCATTGTAAAGTCCATGGTTTTTAGTATCCAATAAAATTATGATTTTTTGTTCCCCCACACATCCTCTCAAGTTACTGTACAAACCCAAATCCAAGATGACACTGAATTTAAGATGACTACACCACCCCCACAAATTATTAGATTCTATAAATAGTTTATACATTTTTTATAATTTCCCATGTATGGAATCTAAGTATTAGAGGATGATCTTATATCCATCCCCTCAGCCCTGAAGTATGGAAAGTAATAGCAAGGTGGCAGGTAGTAGAAGAGGCAGTAGGAAGACAGGCAGTAGAGGGCAGGAAGTGGGAAGGCAGTAGGGAAGCAAGCAGTGGGAAGACAGGCAGTAAGAGAGGTAGTGGAGGAAGGCAGTGTCAGCGGGGCAGGCAGTAGGGGGGCGGGCAGTGAGGGGGGAGGCAGGCAGTGTGGCTTACCCCTTGCCTCCTGCCATAGAGGATACATAAGTATTGACAGAAGGGGGGTACAACTCCATACTATCGCTGCCACCATTGTGAAGTTGAAGATGAAATTACTATTCTTTGAAAAAAGTGCTTTCCCACTGGTGATCCATGTTCCATAAACTAACTATTCTTTTTCTCTTACATTCCTTCTCAAATCCTTGACCAACTGCATGGAGTTGACCAACTCTGGAGCAGAGTTAACTCCCTAGTTAATTAATTAATCTAGATCTGAAGTTTTTGCATTCTATTTTCCCTATGGATCATCAATACTTTTCTTTCTCTTCATCTCCCTGCTTCCATCTGTGGCTGATTCCATATTCATTTTGCAATTTTTTTTCTGATATTCTTCCAAATCCAGTTGATATAACAGGAAGCCTGTGTATCTTTTCTGACCTGACTGTTGCTTTCAAACCCAGTTTGAGCTAGGAACATTCCAGTCACTGGTGCCTGGAATATGTTATGCTTATCCCAGAGAAAGCCCCAGAACATGTTAGATTTGCAACCACAAATGATCAGGTCTGTTCCACTGTGATTCTACTCCACTATGGAGTATGCAAATACAAATACATGTCCCAAAATACAGATAGTGATCACTTGGTACAATTAAAACAATCAGGCACAAAAAAGTTTCACTGAAGAGCAGTAGAAAAATTTCTACTGTACTTCAGTCTCTCTAACTATAGCTACTGCCTTACTGAGGGGACCAGCTCCTAATTCCCAACGCTTCTAAATTAGGGGGCATCTTTAATTTATAACTTTTACTACTACTGCTGGCACATTTACTTGTGCCAGAAAAAGTTAATAAATTCATAGAGTCTAAATCTATAATGCACCATTAGATCATCTAGTATAAATCATCTAATATCAGGCCATTATGTGTTAACCACTTATCCTTTTAGGGAGCCTCAGCACTTGTGTTCGACTAACTTCTTTGGCCAAAGCTTATCTTCCAGAAAGGCATTCAGTCTTGATTTGAAGATATGTAGAAATAGAAAGTCAACTATTTGCTGTAGCTGTTATTCCACCATGTAATTAACCTTACTATTAAAAAATTGGCTATTTTTAAGTCTGAATACATCTAACTTTACTCTCTAACCATTTGGATTTGGTATGCTTGGTATTTGGAATGGTATGGTACAGATTTGGTATGCTTGGGTTTGGTATGGTAAGTCACCTCTTACTTTTGTTTTCGAAACATTAAACACTAAAAATAGTGTATTCTATAACTTTTTCACCATAAGATGTTTTCTCCAGTATTTAAATTATTTGTGTGGTGCTTCTTTGAACCTTCTCCAATTTTTAACCCTCTTTTTAAACGTAGACACCAGAAATATATGTTATCTTCATGTATCAGTTTAATCAATGCTGCATATAGAGGTAAAATCACCTCCTTATTTTTCTTTGCTGTTCATTGCATAAGTAGCTAAAGAGCTCAGTTATCCTTTTTGTCACAACATTGTTCTGGGATGTCATGCTCAGATGTTTGTCCACTATGACTTCAAAATCATTTTCAAAGACAGCTGTGCAGGATACAGCCCTATTCTATATATCTAGGAATTTCCCCATCCTCATTATTATTAATTGGTCTGCCAGTCTATCTCATCCACCAATTTTATTGGTCAATATTTTGTTTTCGCTTTCAGATCACTGACTAAAATGCTGATCAGTATCAGGCCTCATACATATCCATATGAAACCCTAATAAAAACAGTTCTCATTTTGTAGCAGCTTTTTAAAAGATCTGTTGATTGGCCTATCCTTAATATCTTAGACATGTACTTTAGACATGTTTTCCTGAATCAGAATATTTTGCTTTAGTTATATCAACTTTTTTAAGTTCTAGGTCACACATTTTCAGGACCTCCTGGTTTAGAATTGTCCATGTTTTGTAGAGGTTGTTTAGTATCCTTCTTAGCTACTAAGAAGGACACTGAAGAATAAATCATCATCCTCATATACTATGATTATATCTTCATCTCTTGCATACAGAACAGAAATTGTTATCAAATATGTCTCTTTTTGCATTATTATTAAAACTTTTACCATCTTTATTCAAAAGTGAACCTATATCATTTTGAGGATTCCTTTTGTTCCTAATATCCTATTTACTCAAATGCATGGTGACCCTGAATGTAAGATGACTCCCCAAAAATTACATTCCACACACAGAACATTTGTAAATTCATTGTGATTTTCCATGTATGGAACCTAAGTACTGGAGGATCATCATAAATTCATCCTCTCCCACTACTGTAGGTACTGGGGGAGAAGTGATGAAGGGGACAGACAGTGGACAGGCAATGTGATAGGGCAGGTTAGGGGGTAGGTAGTAAGGGGCAGGCTATGTTGAGGAGGTGGGGGAGGCAGTGAGAGAGGCAGGCAGCTTGACCCCTGCTGCTTCCCCTGCTGCCTATCGCCACCCACTTATCCCCTATTGTGCCTGCCACCTCACAGCCTCAGATTGCCCCATTTTCCCCTTCCCCTGTTCGTCCCTCCTTCCCTCTCCACACCACTTCTGTCACCTGCAGTCTCAGGTCTCCTCCGCACTTCCTGCCATATCCCCCCACCAAAGTCTCTCACCCTCCCCCCACCTACCTTTCCTCTGCACCAGCAAGCTATGTCTGTGCTATAGCTTGGGGCATAAAGCATGGCTCCAGCCCACCCCACAGCAGAGCTGGCACTGCTGTTTTACCCTGTTTAATTCTGTAGCAGCAGTAGTGGGGAGCTGGTGCTGCTGCTACAGAGCTGGATTGGAAAAGCAGTGCCAGCACTGTGCTGTTGCTACAGGATGGGCTGGAGCCATGCTCTGTGTCCCAGGCTGCAGCAGGGATGGAGCCTACCAGCACAGAGCAAATGTAAGGAGGAGTGTGGCAGACGAATGAGAGGGAGAAGTGGTATTGAGAGGGAGAGACTGGGGGCTGTGGGGCAGGAGTGACAGGGCATGTCCAAGGTTGGGGCTAGAGCCACAGCAGCTGCCTGCCAGGCCCCCCCCCCCCACGTCGCCATCTCTGCTACTCGTGCTTGATTGAAAGAAGAAAGGCTTTTCTCCTCTTGTTAAATGTGGGGGTGGGGGGAGTGGGAGGTGGGGAAAACCTTGTCTTCTAATTGAGTAAAGTACAGGCAGTCCTAGGACTTACGACACAATTGGTTCCTGAAAACTGCATCTTAAGTCAAAATGTTGTAACTCAGAACCAATTTTCTCATAAGAAACATGTTATAAATGGGGGATTGGTTCCTGAACCAAGGCTCAATACCCTATTTTCATAAAAATACCCCAGAATGTTGTACTCGATCAATTCTAGATGAGTAATAGAGCTACATTAATGTATTTATATTGTAAACAGTGATCATATTAATTTGGAAGAACTTCTTTGAGGTGACTTTACTGGACTTTTTGAAGGGTTCTTGGTTGGAGCTTCTCAGACGTCTTGGCTGCAGGTTTTTCTGGAGTCTTGTCTGCTTTCTTAAAGAAAGTGTCCACGGAGGTTTGGACGGATATTCTCCAGGGAGATGAGCGATGCAGCAAACTTATTCACTGGCGTGGCGTCGCATCAGATCAAGTGCTGTAAAGTCGAAACTGACATCAGAAAGTTGAAACAGGGTGTCAATTTATAAACATTGTAAGTGCGAAATGTTGTAACTCGAAATGTTGTAAATCGAGGAGTGCCTGTACTATAAAAACCTTTTATTTTTCCTTGGCCTTCTCAGCCTTCTGCTTTCAGGAGTGTATGCCTTTTGGTTGTTGTCTTTTCTTGCTGCTGTAACTATTCTGTTAGACAAGAAACTTGAACTTTGTAAACTTAAAAGTATATTCTCCATGCAGAGCTGTGTGAATAAATACTTAGTTGGTAGGATTCTGCTGTGGCTTGTGCCCATTTTTAGTGCTCAGTCCCATAGTAATCACTGCAGTCTTTCCAAGTTGTGTTTCCTTTTAAAATCTTTTTTTAGCTTGAAAAATTTTTTCTTCGCAAAAATAATACAAGTAAGTCATTGTACATCTCCTTGCCTCTTTGATTCTAAGCTGAAAAAAATGTCTTTCAGAAACTTATTTTTTAAATCCACCTGGAATGCCAGAAAACATGAAATATATGTTCATGCACAGTCAGCAATTCCTTATGCTTCCCAGCTGGGCCTTTTCAAAAAAATGAGGGACGACTAATGCTGTGGGCTCCTATGCTGTGGGCTCCTATGAGATTCCAAAAATCCCATTTTGTATTCTTATGTGGAACAAATTCCATTCGGATTCATTTGCATATGTGAAAGCATTGGTGAAAATTCTTAAACTTCAGCAGCCAAAGTTAGGCACTGACATCCATATTTATGTACTGAAGTCCTGAATAAAACTGATCAAGATTTGTTTTTCCGGCAAAAGAGAAAGAAATTCTTTTAAACTAAACACTTTCAGGTCCCTAAAACAAACAACAATATTTCGTGATATATAATTTTTCAACAAATTAAAAACAGATAAACATGATGGAAACTTGCAACAAAAAATTACATCAAAAACTACTTTTGATGAAAAAAAAAAGTTATAATGAACCATTTACAGCTCCAGGCCTAAGCATCCATAATTCCCATTAGCTTCAGTGAGAAGTTGGACTGATGCTTACATTGCTATTGTATCTTCACCTGTGGTAACTAATTCCGTTGGCTCTGGCAAAATGGCAAAATGCCAGAATATTTTCCTTCCTTTGTGTGAAATGTTTTGCCAAGCTCTGTTTTTTTATTATATATATTTTATATATTTCTCATTAATAAAATGATAACGGATTCTCTGAGGGCCACTATTATGCGAGCCCCATGTAAATCACAAAGCAAGACAGTAGAGATTTCACAACTTCTTGGCAGAGGTAGCATACTTCAGTTTAATACACATCTAGGCTTTTCTGACAAAAACGTTATTGAGAAAATACAGAATTAACCCTGAAAGACTCAATAGTTACTACAGCTTCAGTTTGTGATTGATAGGAGGGCAAAGAAAAAAAAGTGACAGCATTTAATCTCTTAAAATACACTTCAAGTTATATTGTTATACAAAGAATTTAAAACAGAACCTGCTGTTTCCATTTTAAATCTAACAAGAAAATTATTTCCATTATCTTCTTTCCCCAGGTGGCTAATAATATGTATCACTTAAAATGCTTCTTAAAGCAGTACATTAAATTAACTAGCCCCAATTCAGCAAGGCATTTAAACATGTGTCTAACTTTAAGCACATGAGCAGTCCCATTGTATTTAATGGGACTAGTTACATACTTATAATTAGATAGAAACTGAAATGCCATGCTGCATCAGAATATTATCAACAGTTATAATCTCATCGACATTGTTTTGAAAATTAAAGCAACTGCTAATAAAGTTCTAACCACTAATGCACATGGAATTATCTAAATGACAAGCTGGTCTTATTATCAACAGGGTTGCTCTTTTCCTAATTTGAGATCATTTTCTACCTATTATAGGGATTTTCCGTGATGGACAGACATTTGCTATTCTGAATGATTTTTACTGGGTGCATCTACATGAGATGTCAACTGTGCAGCAGCCTAATAATACTGCGCAGTAGTGTGCTGGGCAAAACCCATGCTAATACACTACTGTGCAGTAGTATTAGGCTACTGCACAGTTAACGTCTGAAAAAACCCATTTTACTGTGTTACTGTGCAGTAATGCAAATTGGTTAGCCAAGTACTAAACTTAATGTGCAGTAACTATGGGACACTGATGAACATGTAAACTCATCCACTATCTCCAGACATATCTTTAGTCTCCTTCTTTGGCTTCTTTTCACTGATTCTTATTACTGCTATTTGAGAGGGGGGGTCCTGTGCTGCAACAATTCTTTTATTTATCATTGTATATGATGCTAAAACAGCAAAATGTTCCCTTCATACAGTCCAATTAGTTGTATAAGACAGGAAATATCAGAGGAAACTAATTCTTATAGGCTCATACTGCTGGCCACATACTGCTTTTAGATGCTTGTATAGAGTCTTCATTGTACAATGTGCACAGTGTGCCTCCATAATGGGGCAGATTTTGGCTTTAAAAGAAAATGACCACTGCCTGATTATACCGTGGCCAGAAGGTATCCTAGACATGCCACTTCCTTGTTCAGTGAGGTATGCTCTTCTGGCATTCTGTGATTTCCTGATGAAACAGAACTTCTCAGGACGTGTGTGTGTGTGTGTGTGTGTGTGTGTGTGTATAAAATTAAAGCTAGGTGGTGGGTACAAAGATCATTATTACCGAATTGAATTCTTATAAGGCAAACAGTGCCTTATTAAAAAGCAAGTCAAATAAGAAGTTTGTCAGTGATGTTACCTTAGGTTGGAGAAAGTTTGATTGACTGAACAAGTGTTGAAGCCAGGCATATGACAAAAGGACGCTGTACGATTGCCTTTACAAATAGGGTTTCTAGAACAAGTAGTTGACTCAGGCACAGGCTATACAGGCCTCAGTCCCTAAAAATAGGTGGCAAGTTCCATCATTTACATGTGGGGATAAAATAAAATCAGCTGTCCCCTTCTACTTACTTCAGAGAAGGGAGAGGTGCCTACTTCAGTGGAGCTGGTCTCCACTAGACTGAACATTTCAGGGGACTGGGAATTTTGTCTTATAAAATTAAGAAAATATCTCCTAACAGAGCACTGTGAAGAGTTTCCTTATAAAAAGAACTGTATCTCTAAATCTGGTTGATTAGCACTGAATGGTAGAAAAGGTAAGTGCTGTCCTTTTGGTTGCTGATATTGTATGCATGATCTGAGAAAACTAAGACCCTGTGAATGCAGGAAAAGAAACTGCTAATTTCTTGGGAAAATCCTGTCAAACTTGGTGAAATACATATTTCAAGGAATGATGAAAAAGCAACTGAATTGTATATCAGATGTGATTTTAAGAATTCATGCTTGTGCTCTAGCAAATACATCGAATATAATCTTATGTCAATAATCTATAAAGTTTATATTTTGAATGAGAAACGTAACAAACTGTAACAGCGACTTGTTTCCCAGAACATTATTTTAGAGAATATTATATTATGCAGACATGTTACATATGAGGACACAAAGAAAAATGTCTTCAGAGCATTTGGATTTAATTTATTTAACACACAAAATGTGATAAATGGTTTTACTGTATTTCAGTGCATTGTAAAAATGGTACATACAGAATAGCTGTTTCTTGAGTATGTGGCTGAAGTGGTCGGATCTTCTTGTTGCTTAAAGACTTAAATGCTAAATGCATAGATAATCACTGCCAGTCAGACATGTTGGGTCTAATTATAGTAACTGTAAGAACAGTGAGGAAGTAGATTTTCTTAAAGAAGTAGTGAACTATTTAGAGAGAGCGTTTCCTCCTCCACCCCATTTTTTTTTTTTTTTTTTTTTTACAAATAATGGTAAAACAAATTTTCTAATATATTGATGTACGATTTGGTGTATATATCAGCAGGTAACCAATGGTCTGAGTGTTTATATACTAGAAGTTAAGACTTAAGGTTTTTACCCAGATCTCTTAAATCACAAAAATGAAGTGAGATGGCATGACTTTGTGCAGTATAACCTCATTATAATGAACTCCCATGGGACTAGCAAAAAGTTCATTAAGAAAGCATGTTCACTATAATAGGATTAGTCAATTTGCTGCATCATAATTAAAAAATGGGTTCCTGCAGTTGAGATTGGTAAAACAGGAGTTCATTATAGACAGGTTGTTGTAACAAGGTTGTATTGTACTTTAAAATCGCACGATGGGTTTGCAAGTTTTATCTTGCAAGGTTTTAGGGAAAAATAAATTTCTCTAAAAAGACCAAACAACTTATGGAGAGGGTTTTAGTATGCAAACCTAAATATAAAAATCTGTAACTTTTTTAGTACTGGCTAGTATTTTCTTTTATGTAATAATCACTATGGTGTACTTAGGTTTAAATTATTTAGTGTGGATTATCACATATGCAATTCTTATTGTGTGGTCTTTTTATTAGTTCTGAAACATTTTCAAAAGAGGGATGTTACACATTAAAATGTATTTCTTTGTAGTCTGGCATAGCTGGTTTCACACACATTTCCTTTATCTTTATTTACATCACATCCAAGATGAAGAACACAGGATCTACTATTTTAGTTAAACCATTACCCCAAATTGTGCTTTGCTGAGTTATAGATTTCATGGGGGCATTCACAGCAGACATGCACGCACACACAAGTGCTTTAGTGCATCAAGTATTTAAAGAGCATTACCATGGCTCTCTGCATGTAAAAATAGACATGCTGATAGTTAAGAGGTATGTTCAGATGTCATTTATATAGACTAGGAGAGTAATCATTTATAAAGGGCACAGTGCTGTGTTTTAAGAATTTTGATTGAACAATCTATGGGGGAACAAAACTTAATTGACAATGTGTTGCTTTTTTATTTTTTCCCCTCATGAGAACATTCACGTTGTACTTTGAAGTTTTAATTAAATTGTAATTTGTCGTCTCCTAGATCTGAAGCCAATAACAATTTCTCAGCAGAATTCTAGAGTAAATGATCACTTGTACAGCTGATTTCTTTGTTCTTGTAAGTCTAATTCAAGAATTTATTTTTAAAAACATTTAACTCTTTCAGTAACTCTTTCAATATGCTATGGATCTACAGGGTAACACTATATTGAAGCTAAAATGTTAAAACTTATTTGCCCACATCAGTAGCAGTTGAGTTCCTCAGTACCTCTGAAGCAGGCCACTTATTTAAATATGGTTTAAATGTATTCAGTTGTCTGAATGTAGGCATTTAGGTCAGAACATTTTGGCATGTCTGACTCTAAATTCCTTTGAAATCAGTGGTGCAGTTTCACCACTGCTTACATGCAACATTTGGAACTAAAGGGCACATCTACACATGCATTAAGATGCTTTTTCTAATGCACATTAAATTTAGTACCTCCAAGATGAGGTACCAAAAAATGTGCATTAGGCTGTATTAATGCACAGTAATGAATGCACATGGTTTTCAAGTAATGCATAATGCACAGTAGCCTATTTTACTGTGCATTAGCATAATGCCATGGTTTTTTATATGACACTTTAATGCACAGTAAAGTAGGCTACTGCACATTAAAGCACATGTGTATGCACACCCCAAGTGGCTAATAAAATATTCACTATGCTTTCCTAATCACCTCTTCAGAGCCAGTTAATTTACACTTAAACCAGGACTCAACCAAAATACTCCCTTGAAAAAGTTTAGTCAAGTTAGTAAATAACATTGAATAATTTCTAGAAAATTGAAGGAAATACAAGAACAAAAAGAAAAGAAAACATGTTAGGATTGATGAGATGCCTTTCAAGTGACTGGTAGCAGTGCAATCCAATAGTTTTGGATAAGGTTTATTTGTATGAGTGGGGGATGTAGCCTCAATTTGTGAGATAGTGATGAGTCCAGCTTCACAGGTCTGGTAATGTTAATTAAACTCCTAAGTAACTCTAGTTTTTGAAAAACACTTAAACTTATTCTGATTTTTAAACTGGAAAGAACCACTAAATATTTCTGCAGAACTTCCATGGAGTCACATGTAGATTGCTGTTTGTTTATCCATACAAAAATAATTGCCCCCCCGCCCCCATTTTTTTTCATTTTGTTTTTCACAACTTTTAAAAATAGAAGCGTTCAGGGAAAAAGGAAATCTGATCTTGTGAATCATTAAAGCTGGAAATAAAAGGGATGATTTATTTTTTAACTCTGCTATCAGTTCATCTGGTAATCTGTTCATCTACTATGTTATATGAGCCCTTCCCTCACGGTGCCTTGTCACTGGATACATATCATTTGTCACTGAAGATTTCTGGAAGTGCCTTAAAGGACTCTTGAACTTGCATTTTATTAATTTTATGAAGAAAATATTGTAATTGCCTAGTGAGTCAAAACTTTAGACATGTCAAACTGCTCAAACATAAAAAATACCAAATTACTCAAAGTGAAAATATGACTTGCAATAAAAATAACACTAAAAAAGGTTTATTTTTGGAGATTGCTGTGCTAGCCACAGATCTGGTGGCATCACCATGATAGAATGAGTGTGTAAATCTATCACTCTGGGAGGAGTGTTCTAAAATTGGTGACTACCTGTTTAAGAAATATAAACCATATGGAAATCCTAGCTTTACATGCAGATGTCATAACTGGGGAGAGGTTGAACTGCTTCATAAGAGATCAGTTGCTTCCAAAAGTGGAAGGAAAGTCTGTTATTTTACATGGCATGACATTGTCAACACCACTTTCTAAACCAAATGTACACATGAATCAAGCTATGAGAGAAAATGAAGGGAGATAAAAGCAGGAGAATGAGAACCCAATTCTGTGAGCATCTAGTCAATGGGTATTTAGTAGGGCTTTGTGAAGCTTCAGTCAGATTTGGTGACTGAATCTCCACATTGGAATCTTTAGATTCGGATTTGGCTGAATCGAATCAGGGACAGCGATCCGAATCAATGAATTGAATCATTGTCCCCAATTCAGGCCAAATCCAAATCAAATAGAGCCCGTTTTGCACGCTCCCAGTATTTAGCATGTCCGAGGAGCATGGTTCTACTACAATCCCAAGTAAAAAATAAAGAAGAAGGTTCAGGGTAACTTTTACAAAATCCTTCTCGGGCTATTCATTTGCCCTCTCCATCTCTTAGTACTTTAGCTTTGTGCGCCTTGTCTGCTCATCTGATTTATTAGGGTGAAGTTTAATTATCTGAATTTGGTTAAGCTGTCTGAATGTAGGCATTTAGGTCAGAACATTTTGGCTGGTCTGACTGCAAATTCCTTCTAAATCTGTAGTGCAATTTCACCCCTGCTTGCATGCAACATTTGGAACTAAAGTGGTTAATAAAAATGGAGTATGCTTTTCTAATCCTATTACACCTAGACCATACTAAGGGCACTTAAAGCACAAGTGCCCAAATGTTAAAGCTCATTTATTCATGCTAAGTGCCTTCTGAATGTCTCAAAGTTATACCACTTTAGGCAAAAGTTAACTCTGGGCCATGCTACCTAGCTCATGTTAGGATAACTTCAGATTGCTTCATGGAGATAAAATGTCAGTCTTCCAGCATCCCAAGATGCACCACTCCCAGCAGCACTACCCTCCCAGAAAAGGGATAGAGCCCAAGTACCCTTATTCCTACCCATGCCCCTGCTTGCCAGTCTTCTCTAGTGGCAAATCAGCGCTCTGTAGAGAATAAATGGTATTAACTCGTAAGGTGTGACTGCTAACAGCACATTCTAACTTCAACACCACTTAACATTCCACAGATTGAGAATGATCTAATTGTAACGTGTAACTTCACCCTTAGATTGTTACATTGGCAGAGTCAGCAGGTTGAATCTTGCAATTAAGGCAAGCAGGATTTTGGCTATGCTAAATGCACTTCAGTGCCTCTAATGTGGTGCTGAAAGGACCCAAACTGTAATACATTGTCTCATGGTTTGAACACAGACTTTTCTCAGTACTGAAACTGACTTGCTTTGTGGCTTTGGACAATCACTTGTCATCTCTTCCACCTTTTTGTCATTCATATAATGGAAAGAATAATACTCTTAGCTTTGAGAAGTGTTATAAAGGATTTGATTTATTAAATAAGGATACAAGCCTGATGCATAGATGGCTGAAGATGTAAAATTACAATATATTACAAGGCTTTTTTTGAAGGGACTGGAATAGTTCCATGGGATAATACCCAGTTCCACTGGGGACTTCTGTAACTACAAAATAAGCAAAGTAGAATCTGGGAGGGGATGTTACACACAGCTGCCATGACAAGGGTTTTATTTCATTTTAGAGGTCTATGTAGCTCCAGTGTTATGTGGGATGTTTACAGTTGGGAAAAATCAGCTTTTATCCATAAATACTGCTTTTCAATGCTGTACAATAATGGAACCATTTCTAGCAGAAAGCATAACTGGCCAGAAGCCCAAAATGTGCTTGTTTTGCTTTTCATGAAAACAGTTTTAATTTTCACCTACTAATGTGGTATTCTTTGGAGGCTTTTGGCAGCTTATTTGACTGCATTGTGGGAGGCTCACTGGTTCGAAGCTTGTCTTCTATTTTTATATTGTCATGGGAGGTTTATTCCCAATCTTTCATGACTTCTGAGCACTGTGGTTATGATTACCAGAGTTATATCCTCAAAACCTGCTTTCCCCTATTTTTAAATATGCTAAATACAACACAAAAACAAAAGTATTGTAAATGCACTGATATGTAAATAGAAGGGGATAGATGTTACATAATTGTATTGAATTACTTAGAATAAATTTTAAAAAATCATCACATATGCCTTAGTGATATATTTGTATATTGTAACAGTGGACTTCAATATGAGGATGACCTGGCTCTAGGTTTCATACTCTCTGATGATATTGTTTAATCTATAGCAAGTGTATTTTTGCTACTCCATAAACATTTCTCCCAGAAGAGACAGACTACCTTTGTAAGGTTAGTTTCTAAGTGCTTCTTTCTAACCATGCTCCACAAACTGAAACTCACTTTAAAATTGTGGTATGCAAAGTTTTGAAGGACTGAAGCCAAAAGTCTCTCCCCTGTAAATCTGCATACTCATCTCTAGAGAAGACTGCAAATGTTATTATGTCTGAGTGTGTGTGCATATACAAATATATGACACACATACACGCACATTATACCATATTTACTTGAATGTAAGACAGCCCTGAATATAATGTGACCCCTGCCAATAATTAGATTCTATATGTGATAAATTTATAAATTTGTAATAATTTTCCAGGTATAAGATCTTAATTATTGGAGGTTTGCCTTAAATTTGTTTTAGCAGATGTCCCCCTTGCCCTCTGCCCCCTGCAACTTCTTCCCCCTCCAACCCCTTCTCCTCCCCCTTTCCCCCCACACCCTACTGTCAAAACCTGCTCTCCCTGAGCACATGGAAATGAAGGGAAAATTTGAAAACACTGGGCACATGAACATGAGACAATTACTGAGGAGTTACTTTCTGCAGTAAAGTGTCACCGGTCTACACATGCAGAGCTATTAGGCTGGAATAAACTAATTAATGCCACCTTGTGCTGCCAGGTACAAGTACTGTCTTACGGTGGAGTTATTTACTTCGCTGCAACACACATGTAGACACTGACAGGGCTGGCTTGTGCATGAGGGTGCAGGGGCTGCCTGCTGGGGGCTGCCCACTGGTTAGCCTCACACTGAAGCACACTTGTGCCCCAGCCAGCCTCTCTACAGCTCACTGAGCTAGGTCAGAGCAGCCCTGGGCTAGCAGGCTGATTCCCAAGGCCCCTTGCCAGGCACAGCTATGCTACTCTGGCTCAACATGCTACGGTCCCAGGTACATGCCTAAACGCTGTGCTTGGAAACACTAAACTCTGGCATGAATTGTAGTGGAGTTTATTGTGTCACATTAATATTTATATGTAGATGCACCCACTGACTTTGAAATAAAGATACCTATAGTAATTTGCATATAGGCCCATAAACTTTGCTGTGTTTTTTTTCTTTTTTGGAACTGCTGCAAGTTTTAGCACAGGTACTCCTTCAATACACTTTTAAGGAGCATTTTGTACCAACTTATATATAGTACAAAGTACGCATGATATTAGCCCAAAGCCAAAAGGTTCATGATTTACCATATAGTTCATTGGGCAGCAGAGTCAACCACGTTTCAAGCTATGGCAGCTCCATAGCTCAGCACTGCTCTGTATATATATGTACTTCAGATATCCCCCAGAAAAGATTCATGTGCTAATCAACTCCCAACTCATGACTGGAACCAGGTGTTCTTGTCAGGAGTTGGGATCCTCCAAACATTTATATGCATTAAAAATAAATAACATTTATTTTATTTTATTAATTAAAAATGTACCTATTTTCAAAACCTCATCTGCACGGTGACTAGCCAACTTACCTTGCCCTGAGTGGAGTTCTGACTGAAGCTCCTCCCTAGGTAACTCGTTAATCTCATTCTGATTAGGGCCAATTATTTTCCCACTCGGCCTTGGGTCTACTTGCAACCTCAGGCATTCGAGGACTTACCTGGGCCTAACTCTAGGGCCTCTATGCATGCCCCCCTCTCTGGGGCCCACACTCCTCCACTATGCTGGGGCCTTGGGTTCTTCCAACCCCACGGGCTCAGGTGCCTCTCCCTGGTGTGCCTGGCCTCACTACTCTCCTGTCTTAATGCCCCAGCGGATGGTGGGGACTGGGGTTATCAGGCACCCCTATTTGCCTTTCATGAGGGAGGTAACTGGCCTAACATTTCTGGGGGACTGTCCTGCCATGGACAGCCCCACCCTTTCTCAGCAGGTTGCAGTTTTAGGTCTTGCCCAGGAATAAGCAGGTCTACCTGCCCTGGCCTAGTTCTTTCCCTGGGCCCAGATGTAATCCTTGGGCTGCTCACTCTCCTGGGCCTATCTCTAACACTGCCCCCCATTTGGACTCCTCCTCTCTAGAGGCTGTATTGCAGCCTCTTTCATCACAGCCAGGATGCTGACTGACCTCTACCCTCTGTCAGCTGTGATGTCCTCCCCCTTAAGAGGACCTTCAGTCTATATAGGCCCTTGCTCTGCCTCTAGGCCAGTCAGGGTGCCAGATGGCTCTCCACAGCCCTGGCCTCATGGTGGGCTTTAATTGTGCTTCAGCCTTACGGCCCTGGCCCCCTTCTGTTGACCAGTTGATGGGTCAGGAAGTCAGCATGGCAGCTGCTGCCCTCCATACTCTAAAGGGGTTCCCATCTAGGCCTCTCCATCGAGCCAGCACCCTAATCTAGGCTCACCTTGTGCCCCCAGCAAGTCTGCATGAGGCCTAGTTCAACTGGGCTCGCCTGAGCCTCTGGCTTCACCATTGCCAGATCTACTCCAGGGCTTGCCTGTCCCCTTCATAGGCTTACAAGCTGTTAGCCCCTTGCTAGGCTGGGCCTTGCTCTTTCTAGGCCTCAGCCTTCTCCCTGGGGCTCAGGACCCAATTGGGTCTGTAGGAACCTCCCACCATCCCCATAGTTCCTCCCTTACCACAATGGTGTTCTGTAAGCAGCAGCTCAGCCGGGTGTTGTTGCTCCTTCAGCTGCTTGCAGCAAACTGCTGCCTCAGCCCTGAGAGCCAGACTCTAAAATGACCACCTCATCAGGGCTGCCAGCTGTCTGCTCCCAGCCCTTAAAGTGATGGGCAGTGAAAGTGCTCTGCCACATACCTCCCCTCTTAAAATGGCTTCCATGGGGTGAGGGTATTACCCGGCTGCTCACCATGTGGGCTCCTCTGTAGTCTGCAATAGCCCGCTAAGTGGCGAGCATCCCAATGATACTCCACCACAATAGATATAGATAGGGCAGGCGGGGGGGTGGTGATGGTAATCTTGAGAGGAAAAATTGCCCTGTGGTTAGGGCCTTTGCCTAGAAATTAAGGGACATGCTGCTTACAGAAAACCATATAACTTAGATTGATTCCACCTCAGACTTTTTGAATGTCTGTACCTAGCCTATAGGTTCAGCATCACTGCTTAAGCCCAGTAGTTTCTCCCTGCCACAATTCCTTGGCTATAAAATTGGATTCAGTATACCTCACAGGGGTATATTGAAAATAAGCATATGAAAATTGTTGAGATATTCTTAAACTATGGTAGTAGGGGACACAACTATCCCAGACAGTTCATAGATGTTAGGAATTCTGATATAAATTGAAATCAATGGATAATTCTGCTCAAAAACTGATAAAAAAGCATAACTAAATGCATAAGGTATGTTTTAAAGGTCTTAAGTGCAGCTATCTGTACTTATAGGGATATCTAAGTAGAGGAGTATCATTTCCGTTAAAGCCTTAAAAGGTGAAAAAGCTAAAAATGTTGTGACACAGCATAGTGACAATTTTGCAGTTTTAATTTTCACCTGCTAATGTGGTATTCTTTGGAGGCTTTTGGTATGCTCACAATGAGTAAGACAGGATGTGACCAGCCTAAGAATATATAAACAACCTGCTAACTTTTCGCTAGCTAGTAAAAAACAGACTCACTATCTCTCTTTCTCTCTTCCCATTTTACCTCCTTGTCTTTATCGCTCACTTTGTATTGAATTTTAAGGTATTATGTCTGGGTACCTATTAGGTTAGATTACCCAGGGGTTGAATATTTCAGTCTGTCCCATCTCTATCTGTAATGTGAGTGCATCAACAAGCAATCCTTTCCCTGTAGTTCCCTTGTCTGATTGTGTTACTCTTGCAGGATTAAATTATAAAGGAGCAAAAGAAAAGGAAGACCAACTTTAAGAAAGCTAGATAAACCCTAGATAAAATTAGCTGATTATAAGAAAAGAGAAGACTGTCTTCTGTATTCTCAGCCAGAAAGGACTATTACATTGCCTTCACTGTTAGCCTTTCCTTAATTTTAGGTTGATCACTATGATAATGACTTCAACTCTTTTTTAAAATTATTAGTGCAGTATGCTTCAGAAGCAGCAATATTTTGGTCAACCTGATAATGACAGGGATGCAAAGCACTAAGCTCATTTCTAGCACCTCCTTGAATCACACTCAACATATATTGTTTCTTCTTAAGTGGAGAAACACTTTATTTATAAACATACCTATTATAAATTAAAGATGATGATAATTTGCAGTATTACCAAGTTGGAAGTGAACTTACACAGCCTTACCCAAGGAACAGGGAAAAGAGAAACAGAAATTGACATGTTCTGATAATAATTCTTTCAAATAGGAAGGATAATACACTAAATCCCAGTCTTTGCTAAAAAGATGTGTGCCTGAATACTTAAAATTCCCCGTCTTCTAAAGGAAAAGGGTGTACTGTTTGCAAAGACTCAATCAAGTTTTCTGTGATTTGCAGAAAACTCCTTGCTGAACAAGTAGAATTTCAGGATTTGTGATTGTAGCAAATCTATTTTAAACATGTACAGGTGGTAGCAGCATTTACAACAACTTCTTCTCTGTCTACAGCACCAAGGCAAACAGTTACAAGGGTCATTTAAGACAACTTGCTGGATGTATGCAATTCCCTTATTGTAATCACGGCATAGGAAAAGTAAGTCTTCTCAATGGTAATATGTAGGGTGACCATACGGGACAATGTAAAATCCGTGCCCTCCCCCCTTCCACCCGCAGACAGAGGTGGGGACAGGGCACCATTAGTATTATTGTTCAGGCAGATAAGGAGTCAGTGGCCCATTACTGACCCATTGTTTTCATCACAGATGTTAATATGCCTTTTTTAATGGTCATTCCACTAATCAAGACTTTAACCTACTAGGGCAATTCTGCTGTCTGCTAGGGCTTTTTATTTCACAGCCCCTGCTGCTCTTCCTCCCCATCCCATGCCCTGCCTGACATGCTCATTTGAACTTTTACTGGCTGGCTGGGTCTGGCCTCCAAAATCTAGGATGTATGGTCACCCTAGTAATAAGTCAGTGCTGCTATTTATGAGAGGCTCTGAACTGGTGCCTCTACATTCTCTGTTCCAGACACTGCTGTAATAGAGGAAGGAGACTGTATTAACTTCACGCGTCAACTCAAAATACATTTTGAACAAAATTCTACTTCATATTGCAAATGTGTGTGGAATACTGAAGTGATACCTCTCACTGCACATCTATTTGTGTAGCAACCAAGAACAATGAGAGCCTATCATTCCTTGAAAAGTAGGCAAGACCTAGCAAACATGAGTACTGATTTTATGGAGTTCTCCCTGTGAATAACGGAAATCAGTACAAAGCCAAATTCTGGAAAAGATACTCAGATGTTTTACAAGGCTAAATTTCTTTTCATAAAATTGCTTATAATGTAAATCAGCCAGTAAAGCTGTAATACAAAATATGAAGATGAGATAAAAGATGAAGCAGTAGAATTAATGAACACAGTTAGTAGTGTTTGAATTTGAAAGACAGATGTGATACAAAAAACTAGAACTCCTGGTTCCAAAATTTCCCATTTGGTCTAATAAAAGGTATCATTTTGGAACCAGGAGTTCTAGCTTTTTTGTATGTCTTCCTGTCTCAGACCAACACGGCTACCAAGCACACCCCTAAAGCCAGATGTGTTAACTGATTGTGATAGTCCATGCAGCTAATAAAACGTTTTGCATTGTGAAAGCAATAAATTTATTGTTTTAGCTAACACAACATGGTATTTTAGAGCTAGATATTATTAGCTAGATTAGCGTTTGTACAGGACATTGACATTGTAAAATGCTACATGTGTATTAATATTTTATTTTATGCCTCTTGTTTATTTAATCTGATACTAAGAGGAGATGCAAAGTCATTTCCTATCTGCTTTCTTTTTAGGCAGACTATATATATAAAAAATAATTAGCCTTGCTTAAGAACATTAGGCCCAATTCTGAAGTCCTTATAACAGCAAAACTGCCACTGACTTTAACACAGGTTTTGCTTAAATTCATACCAAGTGAAGTCTTCAGGATTTAGCCTGTGGCCTTTAATACTATTTAGAGCAGTGATTCTCAAATAGTGTCAGGGCACTCTGAGGTGCGGTGAGATCCTCTGAATGGTGGCTACTGCCCAGGGAAGCGAGGAGCTAAGCAAGGTATGAGCAGATAAGCAGATAAGCACAGACTCAGGCTTGTCCTTGCCTGGCTAATCCCAAACCCTCATTGCCTGGCCTATCTGCAAGGAAATAATCACTTTAATATATATTATTTTATTAAACTGGATGCTGGTCAATTCACAAAAATTATGGAGGGGTGCCTCAAGGCCATGGATCCAAAAAGTTGAGTATCATTTATCAAGAGCCTTGCTGAGAGTCCTCAGTGCTGAATGTTGGACGAAAACTAACAGAAATGTTCAAGTGAAGAACCTGCCTGTTACACGTTTCTTCCCTGTAGGGGGCCAGCCACCAGACCCTGACTCTTCAGAGCATAACACTGAACCAAATAATGTTTTAGGTTAATACTTGTTGTTTAATTTTTAGAAATGTTTACTGTGCTGAATGTTCAGACATTCCTGTTACAGATGCATTTCTTCTCATGTACTACAGCAGCTCCTCTGCTCTCTGAGCATGCTATCTTTGTTTTGTACTGTGTATCAATTATATATTTGTGTGCATTACCCCTGCCTTCCTCTCACACATTTTAACATACAAAATTATTACAACACTGGCAGAGAAATAAAACAGGCCTTGAATAAGCATACAGAAATAAACAAATTAAATGAATAACATTCTCCAGGTGGTGCACTGCCTTCTGTGGGCTTTGTGTAACTGTGTACCTCAGGGATATTTTTTCACATGTTCCACTGCCAATATTAAATAATACTCAGAAGAGTATCTTGGAGGTACTGCTCTCTCCTTAATAACTGGATAAGAATGCAGATCACTCTTATTAAGTTAAAGGACTCCTTAAAAATGCAACAGAATGTAAAATGACCTTATGGACCATTAAAAACAAGGTATTGCTCTGACAGTTATAGGAAGACTCCCTCTGCTGGAGATTTTTTTTTGGGGGGGGAAGGAGTTCACTCAGAAGTAGACATGTTTTGTATTGTGTACCAAACACAATATAATATTCAAATATGTACACTTTTTTCAATATACAATCTCTCCTCTTTTAACAGGTAAGGGAATATACAGCATTCTTGCACATACTAAAAAGCTACAGCAGAACTTTTTGTCACAAAGAGGACTTTCTGTCCTCTCTAAATTACTGATGGATTACATTTGTAGGGCTGCTCTTTCTGTAGATTCAACAGCTGTTGCCCCAGCAGTATTGTATCTTTCTGAAGAGTAGAAAAACAAGTACATATTTTCCTTTACAGGAGGTGTTCCATTGCAACAATTTAGGATTGTGCCTATTAACAGGAAATAAGCGAGATGAAAAAGGGGCAAAGATAACAACTACATAGTTCTAATCTCTGAATTATCTGAGTGACTGGCATATTGATTTTATTATTCCATGGGTTATATTTAGAAAAGGGCAAAACTGTTATCACATTCACACAGAAATAAATCCCATAAATGAACAGCACATCAGATTATGTCATAAAATGGAAATATGGGCAGGGAAGGATCTGAGCATACTAAATGGCACAGAGATGTTTCATACTAGTCCCCTGTCCTTTGTGTATACACTGTCTCTTGATGTTTAATGTAGCCTCCTTTCTGCAGTTTCCATGCTACTGTTTTTGCTACATTTTCAAAATTAATTGTGAATGCAAATCTCACTTCCATTAATCATATTATCTGTCTCTACCTGACATACAGCACCTGAGCTGCATGGCAAAAACAAAACTTTTTTTTTTTTCACACAACCTATTTACATTTTATTTTCTAGCTAAAGAACTGTTATTATATTACAGTTGCACTATGTAAAAATGAGATCAAGATACTGCATCTGGGTTTCAAACATTTCTTCTTTTTTAACAAATAAACAAAAATTACAAAGATTTTTTTAAGTGATTTGATTCATTAAGCTCATTTAACCATCAATTTCACTTACATTTAGTCTGGAAACTTTCACAAGCTTAGAGACTATTTAGTTTTAAGTATTTTGGTTTAAACATTATCTTAAACTCGCACGGACAGAATCTCTCCTAATAGTCACACATGCAGTCCCACTGATGTAACTAATGGTAAAAGTTGACCTGTCCAACCTGATGAGATTTGGAGATCCCAAAAACACAATCAAGAAATTTCCAAAGGCTAATGTAAAGTTTTTTAAAGTATAATTTTCAAACTAATTAAAATATCTGGATTTTATTGTGCTGGTTAGCATAAAGGCCATTTTCCCCTGGCATGTTAACAAGCTAATTTATTAATAAAATGACTCATTGTTAATGTGTAGAGACTCTCAAAAAGCAGTTTTATTTATAATGGAAAATGTGGAATTAAAACTAATAAAAAGATACATGCACTAGATCTTGCTCTTGAATGTAATATGTTGTTCTCTACATTTCATTTTCCAGTGTGACTGGACAATCTCCAGACTAAGAATGCAATTATTTTGCAGGGAGAAGTATAATATTTCTTTAAAAGTGCCAGGGAAATGAAATAAACATTCCTCTTATTTCATATATATTAGGTTATACTAGGGTCACAGCCACAAATGGCAACAAAGCACTATGTGATCTCAAGCAGTTTAATAAACATGCTGGAATTTAGATTTTAACATTGGAGCTTCCCAGGCAATATGCATTAGTTGGCAGTGGAAATCTGTCAGATACTAAAGCCATGGTATGTACCTAATAAAATTGAAGAGAAACTGCCAAACATTTGTCTCCATATGTCAACCGGTTAAATTGCTAATATATTGAATATACAAAAAAGGTAGCAATGGCCACCACATCAGATACAGGTCAATATCCCACAAGTAAAACGCATTAACAAAGACATTCTTTAAATTGGCAGTGGCAAACATGTAGCCTATGGGCTGGAGCTGGCACACAAAAGTTAGTCATCCAGCTAACTTGTGCTGCTTCAGTTCACATATCTTGTCAACTGCCAGAGTCCTTGTGATGGTGGTATTAAACCTTGCTGTTTCGGTGCTGATCCACCACCCAGGGTGCTAACACTGCTTATCTCTCCCGTCCCTTACCTGCTGCCAAAATTGAGATTTTTAGTCACCCCAGGCAACTAAAATTGATGGCAAGGGAAAAGTGGGGGGTGGGCAGGGACAATGACATTAATTCCCTAGGTTCTGGCGCCATCCTGAAACCGCAGCTCCAGCAGCTGTGGGAATTAATGCTGCCACTGCTCACAGCCCTGTTATCTAGATCTAGCCTGTAGGGCCCAGTGAGTCCAATGAAAAATCGAAATAAAAAAATGTTAAATACAGATGGACTGCCTTTGTTCTGGGGAAATGTGATATAGCTGGTGGCTGAACATAACAGCCTAATATAACTTCTCTGTGATCAAGAAAGTCTCAATGAGATTTTCATCTAGTTGCCTCTCAAGACTTCCTCCTGCCCTTTTCAGACTTAGTGGGCACATCTACATGTTCATTAATGTGCTGTAGTTAGTGCACATTTAGTTTAGTACTTCCTTAATGAAGTACTAGCTGAGCGTGCAATAACTACATTTACTGTGCAGTAGCATGGGCGGAGTTTTTTATGACAGTTACTGCGCAGTAGCCTAGTAACATACAGCAGCTTATTAGCACAGTTTTTTTTACTGGCATGCCACTGTGCAGTGTTTTTAGACTACTGTGCAGTAAGCATCTCATGTAGATGCGGCCAGCATGGAATAAATACCCTATTAACAGACAGGGTGCATTGAACTCCTACTACATAGCTATCTATATCAGCCATAATTTGAGGACAGTAGGACTGCCCTGAGGATTCTACCATCCTCAAGGGAACTTAGATGACTAACGGAAAAAGGGAGGTATTTCGCTCTGAACAAACCTAAGAGACAAAAAGATCAGTACTATATCTCTAGCATGTCATCATACCTTTCACCAACTGCAAAATACTTCATTCCATATGTAAAGGATAAAGTGAGACAAACCCCATATTCTTTTCAGAGTTCTATATCCAATGTAGTTGCAATGCACATCCAAATTACAATTCTTTGAGCTATAGCAGAACTCTTGCAGGTTCTGCCATGGTCATATGGTATGGTTTTGTTTTTTTTTTTTCCTCTGTTTTTTTGCACCGGTCCTGGAAGCACTGCCATACCAGGTCAATGCATGGAGTGGATGGAGCACGCTCCGGTACCACCACCCAATACCAAAAAGAATCTGCTCAATATAGACCTCCTATGGAGGACATATCAGAGACAATTACCCTGGGGAGCACGCCCTGCTGGACGTCCCCCGCCCATAGCAAGACTCTGGCTTCCTATGTCGTTTGTGCTTCCTCATGCTTTAATAGAAGGGCAGAAGCAAGGGGCTGACTTTCTTCATCAGTTCCTTTTTACTACATGTGGCAGTCAGAACATGGCGAGTTTCAGATCTGCCAGTCTTAGCTCAGGTTAAACTTCTAACTTTCCAAAGTCCTCAAGACTACCTTTGATTTACTACATACTTGACCACTGTGAACTTATGCAGCATGTCTGGAATGAATTCTGCTAGTCATCTTCACTCTCTCTCCTATGGTAATCTCTTAGAACATCTCTGCTTATGTCAGTGGCAAGATCAATATCTTCCTGGTCCATAGGTAACCAGCAGAATCTCTAAAACTTGCCAGCCAAGTTGTATGGAAAATATCAGGACAGTAGGAAATGAATTGGATTGTAACAGAGCTGAAACTCCTCACTCCCATCATCCAAGAGGATACCACTTGCCTGTCAGCCCTTACCACTTGCCTGTCAGCCCTAGTAAAATCCACACTGACATACCTGAAGGAGAAAGAACTCTTAATTCAAGGCTCTAGGCTGCCTTGAGATCCTCCCAAGTGTTCTGTGAAATACAACACAGTGTTAGCACTGTTAGGTGTGCAAACACAATTCACAAGATAAATCCAGAGATTTCAAATAGGAATCCATAGTGTCAATTCCATTCTGACCTGTTGTGGTCTAAGTTTCATGCAACAGAAGAATTGCTCTGTTATTGTTCTGCACTCAAAAATGTGTGAAAACTAAGAGCTGGCATTTTCTGAGGGGTACTTATCAAGGGGTATCTTGCATTTAAAGAGTTGAGAAGCACTGTGTGAATTTGTCCTACAGTAACTGTGGCTCTTTGAGATACAACTTTCCCTCCTTCCTGCTGACTTAGCTTGCAGGGTAAAAAAAAAAATCGAAAAAACGGGAATATATACATTGCATTTTATAATAAGCTTTGCAGGAATAGAGTTTAAACAAAGCTTCTGGGATGCTTAACTTCTGAATACTAGCTTGGCTTTCCATTTATTATAAGTGAGGTCAAAAGAATGAATTATCAATAAGGTTTTAGCTTTCTAGCACAAGCAAAATAATTTCAATAAATGAATAAAATGGAGACAGCCAATTCTGCTTTTAAATTTTGTCTTTCCCTTGTACTACATTGATTACATAAAATGTGTCCTGTATAATTTGTTGTGTAGAGAATTTAAAGCAATTTTCCTTATAGTATATATATGCAAGCTGCCTGATGGCTATATTTATTTTCTTTAATTGCAAGGCAAATGTACAGTGCTTCTTCCTGAAAACTATTTTTCAAAAAAATTGAAATATGCTTGTTTCAGTAATTATCAGTGTTTCTTTGGATCAGATCCTATTTTCATTGAGACTCCTATTGACTTCATTGTGAAAAAGGCTAGGCACTTTGGGCATGATATAAAGTTTAACTTCATTATTTTCTGCATTTCATACATTATAAGATAAAATAAATATGGAGTTCCCTATAAAAACTGGGTAACTGTTAACTCCTGCACTCTGTCTAGTCATTTAATGTGTCTTTCCATCCATGTTTCAAAAATGAATCTATTTAATTTTAAGAAATAAACCTTAACTCATAAAACATTATGTTTGATTTTAGCTATCATTGGTTACCACAAGCCAGTAAGTGGATTTCCAGAAGATAGTAACCAGAGTGATACTGAACCATTGGATTTCCAGGATACTGTCCCACTGAAGGAAAGAATGGCTTTGTATCAAGCAGCTGTCTCCAAGGTAGAGACGAGCAGCTCTGCTATTAATGTAAGATACTATCTTTTATTTAGCATAATAGTTATCTTCACAGTTTGCCATTTCTCGTTCCATGGTGTCTTATTTTGCTTACTTACTCATACAGACCCCACTGACTTGTCCATGCTTTTGTGATGTAGAATAGAACTAAAAACTTGAATTACCATGTCTACATAGCCAATTTTCCAATTTTGTTCAGGCTCGTACTAATGAGAGTTTCCATACCATATTACTGGTCTTTGGAAGGCTCATTTTACTTAATTGTCAGCAAATGTTTCTTTCTTTCTACTCTTGCGTTCACTAAATCTATTAGAAGTAGCTTACTCAACATAGAAATGGGAGAAATTGGCAATATAGCCATACTGATAAACCAATTATTATTTTAAAAGTACAGGTTTCTTTACCAATTTTTATAGCCAGCAAATAAAATTCTGTCGAGAAGAATATTGTATTTATTTCAGTCCTTGCTAGATGCTCAAGCTAAAGAATTTGGAATTACTGTGATATAAACAACACTAGCACTCTCATATGCTGGAAAAATAAATTATATAGTTTTATAGTCAGTTTATCAGCACAAGCAATCCGGTATTATACAGAAATAAAAACACCCTGACAACTTTAATTCTGGTTTATTATGTGAGCATATCTAATCAATAGCTTTATTACTTTACAGAAATTATAGAATCATAGAAAGTTAGTGGTGGAAGGAACCTCACAAAGTCATCTAGTCCAACTCCTGGCTCAAAGTAGGAACATCCCCACCTTGATCATCTCAGCCAAAGCTTTGTCTAGCCAGGTTTTGAAAACCCCCAAGGATGGAGCTTCTACTGCCTCGCTGGGTAACCTATTCCAGTGTTTTACTACCCTTCTAGTGAGAAAATTTTTCCTCAGGGGTGGGCAAAATGTGGCCCACGGGCCAAATGCAGCCTTCCAGGCCATTCTGTCCAGCCCTCAGGGCCCCTAAAAAAAATTAGAAAATTAATATCTACCTTCTCCTGGCTGCCTATCATGCAGCCCTCAATGGCTTTTCAAAACTCAGTAAGTGGCCCTCCACCTGAAATAATTGGCTGCCCCTGATCTAACCTAGATCTTCCTTGCTGCAACTTGAGGCCGTTGCTCCTTGTTCTGTCATCTGTTACCACTGAGAACAGTCCAGCTCCATCCTCTTTCAAACCCCCCATCAGGTAGTTGAAGGCTGCTATTAAGTCCCCTCTCAGTCTCCTCTTTTGAGGAGCCCGGTTCCCTCAGAAATCATGTACCCCAGCCTCCTCACCATTTTTGTTGCCCTCTATTAGACTCTCCAATTTTTCCACATCTCTTCTGTAGTGGGGGGGAGGCAAAACTGAACACAGTACTCCAGATGTGTCCTCACCAGTGCTGAATAGCAGGGAATAATCACTTAACTTGACCTACCAGGAACACACCTACCAATGCAGCCCAGTATGCCATTAACCTTCTTGGCAACAAGGGCACACTGTTGGCTCATATTCAGTTATTGTCCACTGTAACCCGCAAGTCCTTTTCTGCAGAGCTCCTGCCCAGCCAGTCAGCCCACAGCCTGTACTGGTGCAGAGGATTGTTCCATCCTAAGTTCAGGACTTTGCACTTCTCCTTATTGAACGCCATGAGATTAATTTTGGCCCAATCCTCCAATTTATCTAGGTCCACTTTTCTCAACCTGTGGGTCGCAACCCAGAAGTGGGTCACAAGAATACATGAAAGGTTCATAAACAAACTTAAAAAATGGATCAATAGACCTTTAAAATGGATTCTCCTTTAAAGGAGAAAAACATGGGAAGCCACAGCTTTTCCCTGGAAGGCTGGCAGAGTTCCAGTTGCAGGGGTCTGCTTGGGGCCCCTGATGCCCAACACACACACACACATACCCTCCTGACCCCAAATACCCACTCCTAGCCCTACACACTGGAGGCCTGGGGACAGGGGGCAGCAAGTCAGGGGTGAGGGACATTGAGTTGGGACTGGTCATTAGTGTTTACAAATAGGTCCTGGCCCATAAGAGGTTTTGAACCACTGGTCTAGGTCATTCTAAATCCTAGCCCTACCCTCCGGCATATCTACTACTCCCCACAACTTAGTGTCATCTGCAAACTTGCTGAAGGTACACTCTATGCCATCTTCCAGGTCGTTGGTGAAGACATTGAATAAAACCAGTCCCAGGACCCTGGGGCAGTCCACTTGATACTGGCTGTCAACTAGACATTGAGCCATTGGTTACTACTCTCTGAACCTGATACTTCAGCCAGTTTTCTTTCCACCTTACAGGTCATTCATTCAGCCCATATTTCCTTACCTTGCCTACAAGAATGTTGTGGGAGACCATATCAAAAGCCTTGCTAAAAATCTAGGTACACCACATCCACCAGTCTCCCCACATCCACAGAGCCAGTTACCTCATCATAGAAGGCAACCAGGTTGGTCAGGCATGACTTTCCTGTGGTTAACCTATACTGACTGTTCTCAATACTCTTCTCCTCCTGCAAGTGCTTAGAAATGGATTCCTTGAGGATTTGCTCCATGATTTTTCTGCTTTGTGAGGTGAGGCTGACTGGTCTGTAGTTCCCTGGATCCTTCTTCTTGGCTTTCTTAAATATGGGCACTATGTTTGCCCATTTCCAAACATCCGGGACCTCTCCTGATCTCCAAGAGTTTTTAAAGATGATGGCCAATGGCTCTGCAATCACATCAGCCAACTCCCTCAGCACCCTCAGGTGCATCCCATTGAGCCCCATGGACTTCTACACATCCAACTCTTCTACTCTCTAACCTGTTCTTTCACCACTGAGGGTTGCTCACCTCCTTCTCAAACTGTGCTGCCCAGTGCCATAGTCTGGGAGCTGACCTTGCCTGTGAAGACTGAGGCAAAGAAGGCACTGAGCACTTCATCCTTTCCTGCATCCTCTGTCACAAAGTTTCCCTCCCATTCAGTAAGGGACCTACACTTTCCTTGATCCTCCTTTTGCTACCAACATACTTGTAAAAATATTTAATATTGTTACCAGGAATTATATATACAGTATTTGCCCAATAGAAATTCATGCCTATTTGAAAATATAACAATACATTTTAAATATCACTAACATCCATTACTAAAAGAGAAATTAGCTGCTGGTATACTATACCAACATTTTGTACCTGACATTTTGTACCTGATCAGTAATTTTTACAAAACATTTTGCAAAACACGATAATTATGGTAGGATCTTGTGAACTGGGCAGTGCAATGACAGGCTTGAATACTGCAAATAAATTCAGCAGCACCCTTGACTTAGGGATAATGGAGTGTGTGTATTCTAGCAACTTCAAGGAGGTAGAGTGATTTTAAAAAATGAACAGTCATAGGAGGCAAGTATAAGGGTCCACTAATGTATGCAGTGTAACAGGGAGGCTTCCTCAAGGCTAGTCTACCAATGGCCCACTCACGTGGTTCTGGGCCAACTGCCCACCTTCTTTTCTCCCACACCTTGATGATATATAATTATGATATTAATTAGGTGGGAGGCTGCCCATTTCTTGCCCTGATGCCAAGGGGCACTATTTTCATCTCTGTTCCTTCCCTACATTGCAGCCCAAGCCTGACAGATGGCATCTGCAGTTGATATAGCATCACATGCCCCACACTGAGCTCCAGAATCCTTCAATCCAGATCCCAACTGGATCCCTTCAATCATGCAGCCTACTCCACCCTCATTCTGGGCTGCCTAGATCCCTGAACTCTTCCCCTTCTTGGGTGTGGCCCCCAAGGACCTTTGGCCACACAGGCCCTGGCCTTACCTCCAAGGCCAATCAGAAACCCCAGGCCCTCAGCTTTGGGCATCCCTCACGGTGGGCCCCTGGCCCTTTTGCCCACACTGGTCTGTTGGAGCCGAGCGCCCCGGTGTCACAGTGGGCCGAGCACGAATGAACAGGTGGGATTAGCGGCGAGGAGTCAGAGCGGGCGGACAAGCGTGTGGTTTCAAAACAGAATGGTTTATTTTTCTTACTTACGCCACAAGACGGTGATGTAGCGTAGGTCAGGTCGACTTAGTTACAAACGAGAACGATAAACGATGAACGAGAAACGATGAAACGAGGCCGAGTCGGTAACGAAGATGGTGAACGATGTAATCGGTAACATGAATGTAGAATGAGTAGCCGGAACGTGGAACATAAACAATTGGAACGAGTCAAATGAGCTGATCAGAACACGAATCGAGAAACGAGGCCGGAACGTAGTAACGAGTAAATCAGATCAAGGTGAACGAGTGGCCGAAACGAAGACGAACGTTTTTAGGGAGGGATACGCCGGGATACGACGGTGGTGGGGAGACCAGTGGAGCCCTGGGCCTAAGTGAACCAGGGTTCTAAAAGGCTCTCCTGAGGCAGTCTCTGCTGTAGCAGCTCTGCTCAGGTCGAGTCTGGTCTCCGCTGTGTGCGGAAACTCGCTGGCCTTAAATATGATTTAGGTGGCCAATCATAAGGCTTCCCCCATGGAAGTTTCTAGCTTAATTATGTCATGCTTGGACCAAGACTGGGCACGCGCATTGTGTCAGTTCAGTGAAACATTTTGATTGACAAGCGTGGGGTCAAGCATGGGGCATGTGCAGGGCATGCTTACTAGCCCTCTGGGGATTTTCCACTTGCTTGTCTGCGCATGTCTGTGCTTAACCCTGTGTTAGCCAGCACCTTTCTTAAATTTGGTTCTGACATGGTCCTGGCCCCAGAATTGACCAGTCAAGGGTATTCTAAGTCAGGCTTCAGAGTCTATAGCCCACTCTCTAACCTAGGTCCGCCTTCTTGGCCCTACTATGGGGTAACCCACCTGGTTGTGGGAGCTGGGGTTATTAAGGTTCCCCGATCCTCCTTTCAGGTGGTAACTGGCCTGCTATTTCCTGGAGGCTCCTGCCCCACTGGGAGCCCCACCAGGCTACCCACTCCCAGCAGGGTGCAGTTTTAGGTCATGCCCAGGACCAGGTGCCTCCAAACCATCTCCTACAGCTCCTGCCCTTACCTCCAGGGTGTTGCATTCAGCCTTGCAGATGTTACTGCCTGGCCTGCCAGCAGCAAACTGTTCTGTTTTATATAGGCAGCCAGAGATCTAAAATGACCGCTGCAATCAAGTGCCTGCTGGCTTAGCTCTTAAAGTGGCAGGCACTAACAGTGACCTGCCACAGTAGCTTCTTACTGATTCCAGTGTGTTTCTGCTTTTGACACCAGCAGGAGCATTTCATCCATATGGAGGGAAGGACAATCCATTTAAAAAGGACATGAAGGAATTTTACTTTAACAAAAAAGAGTTACATATGTCTTTTTTTTAACTCAATAGAGTACTCCACAATATGGTCCAGGATTCTCTGCTGAGTGTAACACATGAAAAGGAATGGATAGCGAGTCCAGAACTGGGGAACAGGAAAACAAGTGCATGCACATGTGTTGTATATATAGTAAAATAAAGACTAGAAAAGAAATGGAAGACAATGGGATTGTGAGGTTGGTGCAAGCACATGAAGTATGGTTCAGTGGCTTGTTCACTATTATTATAACCTCAGAAACCCTGCAGTAGGACATAGGCAGATGATGAAAATACTAGTTACTGGATATGACCTGTAACACATTAACTTCACATGCTAGATGTTTGTATCTATTTGCTTGATCCTTAAAATGCTAAGGAATAAGTTAACAGTCAGGGCAGGGTTTTTTCAATTTTTCCTAAATTATTCCTTCCTACCAAAAACACATGAAAAGGGAAAATTACTTACACTTTTCCTGTTTCCCTTTGGCTAACTGAGAAGCTTAGAAAGATCTTACTGCCAAACCAAAAGGGCCCCAAAAGTATGACAATATTAAAAAAAACTAACGTGACACATATGCTGGTGGTTTATTCTAAGCTCATAGAGACCTATAACAACTGTTTATGGTGTGTCAGGTTAGCACTGAAAATAGTGTTTGTTAATTGGAGTAAATTGGAAGTCAAGTCATATTGCAGTGGTGCCACAAACTCTAACCTAGTCATATTCATAAATAGGTTGTTTGTCCTCTACTGTGCTGAGTTGTGATATCACAACACTCAAATCTACAGACAGTGTAAAACAGTTATCTCCAAAACTTGCAAACTTTGAATGAATGAACTTACTGTTATGCTTTCAGAGTTCCCAAAACAAAACCAGCAGAAATAGGTGTAACTTTTATACTGAAGTTGCTACAGTAGTTCTGAGTCTAGCTTTGAAGGGGGAACTTTTACAAAATCCAGTATACAGGAGTCAGTTAAAAAAGTGATACATAGCTATTATTTTCTGGATATTTTAGAGAAAAATATTTTAGATCAACATATAACAAACAAAGCCTACTTCATTGCAATAAGAATTGGTAAATTGAACAAATAAATGTCAAATTACCCATGAATGCAAAAACACAGTATTTACTGTTTTTTAAGCAACAGGTTCTTTGAATACAACATTAGCTTATATATTAATCTGAGAAACTGTCTCCTACTTGTTTTGTGTTCTTTTTTTATAGAATTAAGATAAACTCATGCATGATGTTCATAAAAACTGATAATATTCTATCAGTAGGAGCAATAGAGTGTATCTATATAGATAACAGCTTTATTATTAAAGCAATAATCATGATAAGATATAAAAGGTTTATTTAAAATTGAATGAAAGATGTGATTAGAAATGTCTTGCATTGTGTGCAAGCAATGACAACAACAAAAATACAAAATTAAACATGAATATGATAATATAAAAATGAAAGCAAAGTGTTGAGAAGATGCTAAGATCCTGCGGTCATTTTGCATCCCTTTATCCCTTTTATGCCTCCTCCATTACCATGATGTCTGAGCAGTTCACAATCTTTAATTCGTGTATCCTGTTTTTATACCCAGGGTTTACTCAACCAGTTATAACATGGTACAAAAATAACCTCTTCCTAATATAAACCAGAAGTGGCCAACCTTTTTGACAAGTGTTTCACAAATTAGCCACTCATCCTTCCCAAGTGCCACGCTGATCCCCTTCTCCTGCCTGATCTGCTGCTTTGCTTTCTGCTTCCTTCCCGATCTGCCATTGTGCTGTTTATCCACTCCCTGATCTTCTATGTGCCACACACACATACTTTCCATACCACTTGTGACATGAGTACTGCAGGTTGGCCACCCCTGGTGTAAACCATCCCTGAATGATTTGCCCCACCTAGAGAAGAAATCATTGACTGAGCAAGAGATCAAATTCAGGTCTCAACACAGGCTAGCACCTGAAGCACAAAATGAGCAAAGCTACAGAAAGATTGCCATACTCCCATCTCTCAACTGGCCCTGAGAATGGCAATGTCCAGCTACTACTTGGAGCATTGCCTGGACTGATAACCAGAAGATCATGGGCCAGAGCAGCGTAAAGACAGCCTACTGTCACTTTCAAAACCCTTCCTCAGAAAGTTGTGATACACATTCTTCAGCAATACCTAAAGGTCCAGGTCCCCTAGGTTTAAAGTGCTGTGTCTGAATTTGTTTTTATCTATATCACAATGGCAGATCAGGAAGGAAGCAGGGATGTTGACAGCATGGAGAGGGTCACTTGTATGATCAGGGGACAACAGGGCAGGCCCTATGAGGAGAGGCTATGGGACCTGAACCTGTTCAGCCTCCGGAAGAGAAGGCTGAGGGGGGATCTGGTGGCCTGTTATAAACTAGTCAGGGGGGATCAGCAGGCATTGGGGGAGTCCCTGTTCCCCCGAGCACCGCCAGGAGTGACCAGGAATAACGGTCACAAGCTGGCAGAGGGTAGGTTTAGGTTAGATATCAGGAGGCGCTACTTCACAGTCAGGGCAGCTAGGGTCTGGAACCAGCTTCCAAGAGAAGTGGTGCTGGCTCCTACCCTGGGGGTCTTTAAGAGGAGGCTAGATGAACACCTTGCTGGGGTCGTTTGACCCCAGTACTTTTTCCTGCCATGGCAGGGGGTTGGACTGGATGTTCTGCTCAGGTCCCTTCCGACCCTGGAAACTATGAAACTTTATGTTGATTGTTGTTGCAACTAATTTACTCTGCAGCAGGATAGTACTTGTAAATCCAAGTACTATTCTCCAGTGCTGTAGCAAGGGGTGGGGGGCGAGTGAGGTGACCGCCCTGGGCACCAAAGCAAAGGGGCACCAACAAGCACTGCCCAGCTGGGGTGGGGTGTGGAACAGAGCTGGATCGAGGAAGGGTGGCTTCTGCCACTGCGTGCACTCCTGGGCAAGCATAGAGGGGTGTGTGTCCCCCAGATCTGTGCATGGGGTGAAGGTGCGCTGCTGCTACAGGCTTTTCCCAGGTGCCAAACTTCCTTTCTATAGCACTGCTATTCTGCTGCAGGGTAAAATAGATAGGTAGATACTGCCCCGACTGGCTGGGGCACAAGGGTGCTTCAATGCAGGGGCTGCCTGCTGGCTAGAGGTATAGAACAGTTAATGAAATTGAAGAAATTGTAACAATACTGAGAAGTCTCAACAAAATTTATCTTACTGAGTCCATCTATACATGCCATTAAGACAACATGATAAACTCTGGCACAGGTTGTGCCAGTGTTGGCTACTCCGGGCACAGTGTTTGCATGTGCACCTGAGACTGCAGCAGCCTGAGCTGGTCTAGAGAAACCCCAAGCTGGCAACAGGCTCCGGGAGTCAGCCCTGGACTCCAGGTGACAGCATTAGGCAATGGAGGGGCTGGCTGGGGAACAAGAGTACCAAAACTGTGGAGCCGTGTGGCTGCACCTCCACCCCTGTCCCCTCGAGCCTGCTGCCAGTCTAGGCTCACAGTCCACAGCTCAAACTGCTGCAGTCCTGGTCACGGTCCACATATGCATTTCTGAGCAGTAAATGACTTCACCATAAGATAGCACTGTTTCCGACAGTGCTATCTTACAGCAGCTAAATAATTTACTGTGCCCTAATACTGGCACATGTGTAGACAGTGATGCTTTACTGCGGAGCTAATCTGCAGTAAAGCACACATGCAGATGCACCCACAGAGATTCAAAAAAAAAGTATTTCAAGCTTTGCTTTGACTGGTTATATATAAAATATAATATACAATGATATAGGAAAGAATATCACAACCGAAGGTGTAGTCATCTACAATGAATATACCAATTGCAGGTGGCTACATAAGTAACCAAACTCTCCAGGATTTCCATTTAAAAGTATCAAATTTAAAATAACTGCTCTCACCTAATGAAAGAATATTTTTTATGATCATCTTGTCTTACTGTATAAGATAAACAGATACCTTTATTTTATTAATCATGCTAGGCTACAGGAGAATCAGAAGCTTGTACAGTACCTGGTGGTTTGGCAAGAGTGAAGAAACAATTTGAAAAAGCTGACGTTGCCTCTTCAAAAAATACCTTTGCTCAATACCAGTACCAACACAAATCCGTACAGGTAATGATACCATTATATTAAAACATAATCAATTAATTTAATAACAATGTATAATGATACTAATAAATTAATGATATATTAATAAAGACATATGTTCTACTTGATGATTTAGAAGAAATATTGCTACATGCCATGATAATAGGCTCCATGATCACTCTAATAAAGTGCAGTGTAATGTGCATAATTTGTAACATATCTTTGACATATGCCACTGCAATCATATATTCTTTAGATAGATAAACTCAGTGCAGAAAGTATCTAAGTTTACAGCTGATGTATGGTAAAAAATAAACATTGCAGGAGTATTTTCTAGTGAAGCTAGTCTTTAGGGTTTTAATGCTTTATAAGTATCTGCAAATATTTTGCATATATTTTACTTGTAACTCTGTTAAGCTATTCTCACTGGAAAGGAGCTGACTGTTTTCTGTGTGTTAAATTTAATCAGCTTCTCAAAACAGATCAAAAAGTTCATGGAAGAACCAGATTCCAGATAAAAACCACATAATACAGATTTCAAATGTCGTTTTAGATAAAGGATTTTTGGATTTTGTTATTTTGTTTTCACATAGTATGAAAATTTGTTGCTAGAGATAATGAAACTATGAAGACGTGTATAAATTCAAGTCTAAAACTCGTTACACTGTCTACAGTTTGAACACTGAAAAACAATAATGGTGTGGTAAAAAGCTGCATTTTCTCTCGCATTTTGAGTTGGAGAGATTTTTCAACCAATCTAAAAGTAAACGCTTGAGGAACAAGATACAGCTGGAGTGTGAACTAGTTGCATTCTTTGTTAAATCAGTGTCAATCTTAGCCTGGTGTGCGGGCAGAGGATCGCAGCTCTGCCCTGGCTCCAGACTACACTGTCACCACCGCAAGATCCCAGCCCTAGAGCAACCCCCTGCCCTGCTGCCCACCCTGCCAGCTGTGCTGGGGACACTCTCCATGGAAACCCTGGCCCTGCATTGTCATGGCATCACCACTCCTGGGGTCTCCCAGGAAACTGGATGTAGCAACACGGGCAGGGGCTGCTGGGAAATAAAATCCAGCCGCCAGCCAAATCCATCATTTTACCTACCCCGTCTTAAATAGTAACTTGGTCACACTTTCAAGCAAGTAACAGTGTTATAAAACAGGGAACGAGCCACAAACTTATTACAGAAAATGTGAGTAATAATGTTGTGGTGGTTCCCACTGTGCTTTAAATTAAACACGTGGCCACTCCCAGCCTTCGGAGCACCATAGAGTCTGTCAAGACTCCCGTGCAATCGCAAGGTTGGACATGCTGATCAGCTGACTGGTGGTCCACGCCACAGGACTACCGGGTCCCTGGATAACTCCTTGCTGGTGCAGGGGGCACCTAGGATGATGAAATTGACAATAGAGTATGATTGAGATCTGATCCCCAATTCCATGGTCACACCTCCTGGCATGCATGTGTGACATGGTAGGAGACATGATTGTTGGGATCATGTGTCAGATCCCATCATGCTTTTAACAGAATTTATTCTTACATTCCCATCACACATGCATACACACTCATGCTCTCAATAACATATTCTCATGGTCTGAGGTCTGACTCTTTTGAAATTAGTGATTTCTGTTCTTAAAATAATTAAGTCTGATTCCCATGCTGTCTGTGAACAGCACAATTCTTTTTAATGTCTAAATGGAATAACAAAATTTGGAAATTTATAAACTAATTCATCAGTAAGTGCCCACTCCTGTAAGACATAGCCATTTGAATAATCTCAGATGCAGAATTGACACGCATCTGTTTTGTGATATCAATGGTAAGAAAAATGGACCTGATTCCATACTCTGTCACATGAGTTATGTATAATTAATTTCCATAGTGTTATGCTGGTATAAAATAGGTGTAATGAAGCAAGTCAGACCCTATGTTAACCTTTAATGACATGCAGAAGTAGATCTTCAGCAGATGTAAATGACCTAATTTCCAGTCAATTGAACTATTCTGATTTACACCAACTGACACACTGGCCCTATAACAACTAATGTTGTCCAGTCAGGTTTAACCAGAATGAAAATCAAGGACATTTCAATTAGCTTTCTAATAACAACTAAATACAATTAGAAAGCATTATAATAATAATTAGCTTTCAGATCTATTTTCCTTAAATGGATGTTTTCTGGGCAGTTAGCTAATCATATTAAGACCAGACTGTCTCAACAAATTTTGAAAAACAGGATACTTTTGAATGTATAGATTTCGTTCAAAGAGCAATAATTAAGCTAACACTCAACCTTAAAATTGCAATTTCAAAACTCCTGTTGAAAAGCAAAGAGATAGAAGACTGCAGAAATACATGTTTTAACATTTAGGAAGACATCTAATCCATGTACATAAAAGGGGAGCTAGTAGTGTTTTCTACATTGAGTCTGCTTAACATTTTTCCATTACAAAAAGATTCTTGTGACTTTTTTCCATTTGAGATGCCCTGATACTTTTAATGCTTGCAGCAGACCTTCTCAAGTCAGAAAAGAAAAATCCCTGAAGCCTGAGAAAAGCCTTGTCTTTGCCCAATGAAATTCCCTTTGGGCTTGGCTGAGTTGGTTACTTTAAAATCCTGCCATTTCCCTTATCCTGCTTGTGTCCCTAGGGTATATTTTGGCTGAATAATAACCAAATATTAAGGTTTTAAATGACATATTTTCTAACATATAATGCGGACCTTTCCCCCCAAAATCATCTTGCCCTGTCCCATAAATTGGAGTATGTGTTTTAAGAGGGAAAGCTGACTTTTTTTACTGTGAAAGAAGCAAGTCTGTGGAGACACTGTGTATGCTGTGCAGCTGCCAAAATGGTGGCTGCTTGTATCTGTTCAACAAACTGAAGGGGCAGATTCTTGTATTAACCCTCTCATAGTCAAAGCTATTGGCCAAGCAATATAGCTTGTGTCTGAAACAGCAGTTGAGCTGTTGGTGGCGTCTTGATGAGGCTTTTGATGTGGAAGCAACATTTTATTTCCATGATCTCATATAAATAATTACTTACAGTAAAAACTAATAGCCTCATGACTGCCCTTGCAAGGGTTTGGGTCCTAGCCTTGTGTGATATAGAATAAGTCTTCCTGGAAGTGTGGCCTCATGGGAAAATCCTGATGCCACACTTGCTAGACACTTTCCAGGAGGATTTACTGTACGTCACACAGTTGGCCATGGCTCTAGAAAAATCTTTTTTTCTATATTCCACCTTCCATACACACAGTGTTTTATTTGGGAATGTATTATATTGAAGAAAATATAGTAGTTGAGCCCACAATATCAAAGAAGTAACAGCATCCCACGCTCTACTGAGAACCTTGGAATCAGCCACGTCTTCTAATTGGGGGAAACAAGGAGAGACCCACACTATTCTCTTCCAGTAATCTCTCTTTGCATAGGGAAGAAGCCCCCATACTTCCCTTAGAAGAAAGCCAGTCCAAGTTTCCTCAGAAGGCAAGGGTAGATGTGCACCTTATAGACCAGCGGGGGCCAACCTTTTTGGAACAAGTGCCACAAATTAGCTGGCAGAAAAGTTTCTTTAGCTGTGCACCCTTCCTGAATAACACTCTGATCTCTTACCCCATCTGATCTGCCACTCTGCTTTCCGCCCCCTGCCCTATCTGCCATTGTGCTGCCTGTCCCCTCACCAAATCTGCCACATGCCACACACAGAGGTTTGTGGTACACATGCTGCAGATTGGCCACCCCTTTTATAAACTAACTCAAAGATATGTATTGCATGAGCTTTCATAAGCCTAAGCTCACTTCATTAGCTTCTGATGTAAAGAGCTTGAGCTCACAAAAACTCATGCTATACACCTTTGATTTAGTTAGTCCAGGAGGTTTCAACCTTTTTGGATCAGTGTACCCCCAGTAGCCAGACATGGAGCAGTTTACCCCCAGCGGCCAGACGTGGAGCAAGGGCAGGGCATGGCCAAACGCAGAGCAGTGGCAGCCGATGTGTGTGAGCTTCTCCTGTCCACTACGTCTGGCCAGGCAGATGGCACCTGCGCAGCAGTGCAGGATGGTGTGTGTTGGCACTGCCCACATGCACATATCCCCTAGGGCCTTCTCAAGTACCATGTACACTCGGTTGACAAGCCCATGAGTTAGTCTATAAGGTGCACATCTACCCTGCCTTCTGCCTGACTTCAGACTGACTGAGCTAACTATCCCCTCCAAGCTTTCTCAGTCACTCTCTCCTACAGACTGTCATACAGACCATTTATACTCATTGTCCTACTTCACATTCCTGTGAAATATGCCATTAAAAGGCACTAGTGGTTTTTCCCAGGAAATTTTCTGTACGTTATTTGTGGCTCATTTAGCTTAACTGCAGTTCACTCTAGGGACAAGCCTGCCAGGCTCTGTGCTCTCCCTAACCACTTACAGGCAGGAGAAACAATGCAGGTTGATAAACAGGTATACCACTCCTATTTTGATCTGAGCCAAACCCTGAGACAGTCAGGACCTACCACACATGAGGTGTCTGTTTGTAGCTTGTGTGACCTTAATTTGTATGTTGTTATATAGATTACAATACAGCCCTTTATTTAACAAAGTTATACTCTTATCAGACTTCTGCTCCCATTAGTAGAGGGGATGGATGGTTCTCAGGGAATCTGTCACGGCTGTGTAGGCTGTTTGTAGGATCCTTACCCTCCTTGATTAAGAAGTAGGACAGTATACAGAGGAAAACAGAGGCCTGTGGGATAAGAAGGGATGGCTTTGTGGTAAGATGAGCAAGACCAAGGAAAATGTAATTATATCCTTGCTTTTCAACTGTGTTTCCCTCATTTTCTGGATTCCCATTTTCAAAGTCATGGGGCTGGATATGCTGATGACTCTAAACCTCACTGAAGTCAATGGCCATTCTAGAAGATTAGCACCTCTAACATGAGGATATTGTCATGTGAATATGTGGTTGGGAGTTAGTGGTTCTGAATTCTAAAGCTGACTCTCTGACCTTAAGAAAGCATCTCAGTTTCTCCCCACTTGCCCCCACTTTCCATAAAACCAGAAGAATAATCTCTCTTACCTACAATGAAGTTAAAAGCTGTGAGGTGCTCATATGTTATAACAATAATGACCCTGTAGAAAGAACGCTATTAGAAAATAATTCAGTATCCATTGCCAATTTTATATTCTTTGTGTGGGGTAAATAGATCAGGGATCACTCAGTAAGTGAAGAGGATTCAAATATAGGATATCTCTCTTATTCCCTAAGCACTTCCCATCCTGTGCACTGAATGGGGCATGGATCCTATGGAGAATAGTAGTAATAGTCATGTAATGTCATCTTTACGTGGGGGATAACTTCTAACTGGGAAGCCTAAGTTTTACTGACTCTCAGTGAGACTTCCAAAATTACTTGCACATATTTTTCAAAAAATCACACCATTCATCATTGCATCATTCAGCCCTTTGTATCAGTCAATGGACTGAAATAGGGTCATGGGAGAGATGAAGAGGTGAATAATGGGCCAACCTCTAAACAGCTGAGACATCTGTAGACAAATTCAAAGAGAGAATACACAAGAAAAAGTAGAAGCCTTAGTATACAACCAGAACTATGACATAATTAGTTGCACATAGACTTGGTAAGTTAAGTTGCAAGACTGAAATACTGGTATAGCAGGATAGAGCTTTTTCAGGAAGGACATGCAATGAAGAGAGGAGATATTGCTTTGTATATCCAGAATTCATAACTTGCTGCAAAGTCAAAGAAGAAAAAATGAGACGCAGACTTGCTGAATGTCTGTAAGTGAAGATAAGTAAGGAAAAGAAAAGATGAAAAATCATGGAAAGGGTCTGTTACAGATCACAAAGCCAGAAGGAGGAGGTGATTGATGAGGTGGGTTCTTTTTTTTCCTCTTTTTTGTTTTGTTTGAGCTGGTAGTAGTGAAATGTAAATACTCGGAGATCTATTAGAAAAGCAGTAGCATAGGACATCCAGCAAGTTCTTGGAATATATTGGGTACAACGTGTTCTTTCAGAAGGTTGAGGAATCTACAGAGGTTGTAGCTACCATTGATCTGATTCTAACAAAGAGGAACAGGTTGAGTATCTGACTGGAAAATAATTAGGGTGAAAGTGATTATGAATCAATAGAATTGATGTTCTAAGGAGAGAAAGGGGAAAGAGCAATGAGTAAGTAGAAGAATCACAATGGACTTGTAAAAGCAGACATTGGCACAATCAGGAAGTTTGATACATGATGTCTCTTGGAAAGAAACTTTTAAGAGTTTTGGGAGAGCTGGCAGTTCCAAAAAGAGATTATATTAAAGGCAAAACAGCTAATTATCTTGATGCAGAGGAAAGATAGGAAGTACAGCAATGGTCTGGACACACAACAGAAATTACTACACGGTAATTTATCTCACAGTAAATTGATTGTTCAATAGCAGGAATATATAGGCAGTTCTCCCAAACTGGCTGCCCACTGTAGGTGCTATTATACTATCTGGCCACTTGGTGGCAGAGGAAAGAATTTGCATTGAACAAATTACTCTGGGATGAAATTAGGGAAATAAAATGACAACACATTATATATATTAACTTTCTCACACAGTAAAATTATTATCATTTCCCATGGAGTAACTATACTTGGATTTGAGTGACTCACTATGTAGGAGGGCTTTGTAGTGTGTCACTGATCCATATTTACTATGTATTAAACCAGTTTGCTAGCAGGAAAGGTGATTAAATAACAAATGGTACAGAAAAGTTTGAAGCATTACATGCCTTTTTGGCTTCAATGCTCAAAAAGCAAGTTAAATGTAACCAGATTCTTAATTCAACTGTTTTTTAGGAAGGGCTAGGAGGTTAGACTAGAGAAAGAACAAGTTAAAGAACAGTTAGATAAATAAGACATATTCAAGTTGGCGGAGTTTGAGGATGTTCCAGAATACATATGGAACTTGCTGAAGCAAACTGGACTATAAACAATTGATTATCTTTAATAGGGTCCCAGAGGACTAAGAACAGCACATGTAGTTTCTCTTTTTAAAAAGGGAAAAAGGAGCACTCAAGGAATTACATGCCAGTCAACCTAACTTTGGTACCCAAAAGGACATTAGACATAGAAGGATTAGACAATCAGTTTATAAGCTCCCAAGGTATTAAGTGACAAAAAGGTAACAAGGAAGAGCCAATACCAATTTATCAAGAATGAGTCAAATTTAACCAAGCTTATCTCCTTTGACAGAATAGCCGGTGATATAGCAGAAGTGATATCTTGACTCCAGAATGTCTTTGACCCTGTCCCACATCATATTCTCAAAAAGCAAACGAGAAAATGTGGTCTAGATCAGGAGTGTCAGACTCATTCAGCCCCACAGGCTAGGTGAGTTGTATGGCACTGGTCAAAGGCTGGCCCTGGATTGCAGAGCCTTATCATCTGGCTCACAGGGCTGCCCATCAAGCTGCAGATTTGATGGTGACCACACATTTCTGCAGCTTCTGGGGCATTGACAGCTACCGCTCCTCCTACTGCCAAATGTCTGGCCCTTTGGGACTTCTCACAGGGCCAGATATTTGGCAGTGGGACAAGCTGTGGCAATGTTAACTGCTGTGGCCCTGAAGCTGCAACAGTTAACACTGTTGCCATGGGGTGGATGACGCAGCTCTACAAGTCATATATTTGGTATCCCTGGTCTAAATGGAATAACTATGAGGTAGGCACACAACTGGTTGCAAATCTATGTTAAAAAAGGACATCAAATTTTGCTTTCAAAATGGTGGATTTTTCAAGTAGATTCCTGCCAGTTTTTGCCATTATTTTCATTAACGATTTGAATAATGGAATAGAGAGCACACTTGTAAAATCTATGGATACCAACCTTGGAGAAGTTGCAAGCAATTGGAACAGGCCTAGAATTCATGATAAATAGAAGAAATAACACAAAAACAGGAAGATGATGTGTGTTGGGCATGGGAGGTAATTATTCCACTCTCCTTAGTACTGGCAAGGCCTCCACTGGAATACTATGTCTGGTTTTGGGCACCATGCTCTAAGAAAGACATAAATAAAACTGCCAGTCTAAAGGAGAGTGACAAGAATAATAAGAGCTTTAGACAACATAATTTCCGAAGGAGAGTTAAGTTCCTTTCCTATGAAAAACAGAAAACTGAAGGAGGGGGAGAATTAAAACAATCTGCAACCATATGAAATATTTTTATAAAGAAGGAAGTGATAATTGTTTTCCATGTCTACTGGTGGTATGACAAGAACTAATTTGCTTAAGTTGCAACACAGAAGATTTTCTCTATCAGCTCCAAAAGGTGTAAAACTACAATTCAGTTCATACATGTTCCAAAAACCTGTATTATTAGAATTATGCAAGCTTTTTAAGCTGAAATACAGGGCTGGAAATCTCAGGATAATAGATATTTCCATAAGGTGCCTGGAACTTACTTCTTCCAATCAGGCTAGAAATACCAGAAAAATCTTTATGGTATATAACTATCTCTACTTCCATTTCCAATGTGAACTAAAAATGGCCAGAGGCAACTGAAAATTATATATATAAATTCATAAATTAAAATTAATTAGTAAAAGTCAAATACAATAATTGTTGGGTTAAGGTCAAGTCTAGAAAGAATGCCCAGACCTGTCCAAAACCTTTGCCCACAGTTATTTCAGTGAGATTTCTTATGAGTAAGAAATATTCCTGAGAAAGGGTACCAGAGTTTTCTCATCATCATCAGGCTGGACAGAAACATTAAATAAAGCACAACACTGTACTGATTCAGAAGTAGACTGAGGAAATTATATTGAGAGTCACAGGTCACTTTCTGGATCAACTACTTCTACGTTTTCCAGAAGAAAAGCAATCTTTTTGGTAGCTATGCTAATAACAGATTTTCTCCTTCACTGTGATCTCAACGCTGCTGGCCAGTATTTTGCTATGCTCCACCCATTCCCTATCCTGGTCTGCCCATACCCATGGTTGGAGAGCTCCTCCCCTGCCGCCTGGGACTCATAGTGAAGGTAGTTCATGGAAAGATCAAGGAAATCATTTAAACTGCTAGGCCCTTATAGAGAGAAAGAAAATTTATCTTAAAGTCTTCAAGAAAAAAGTATATATGTGCTTGGGGACACCATTCTCACAACATTTCTTACAGTCTCGTTTTCAGTTGTTCTTGTGATCCTTCCCCTCATTTTGCTGACATCTCACCTATTTGATATTTGGGGTTTTGCACATTAATAGATTCTCAGCTTTTTTCAGAGCAAGTTCTCTTATATTGCATTCCTCACACAGCTATCTCATAAGCCATTTGTAGCTGTGCTCACCATTCTCTAAACCACGTCAACTGATGTGCATTATAGCCTGGTTCCCCATGAGCAGGGGTGTGCCTTTGCAGCAGCACAAAGAGTAGCGGCACAAATTTATTCCAGTACTTTGTCCTGCAGTGTGTGCCCCTGCCTGTGCGCTTTACAGCAGGACACATTGTCCTGCTTCTTGTGCTGTGCGGGGGCTGCCTGCAGCACAGGGTGCCTCAGCTGGGAGGCAATCCCTAAGCTGAGGAACCCTGTGCCCCGGCCAGCTGGGGAGCAGCGGGGGAGAAAGGGGAAGCAGAGCTGCCTGCTCCCCCATCTTTCCTTGCTGTGGACCTCTGCTCTGAGGGACTCTGTGCCCCAACCAGGCATCCCCCACCCGACTGGGGTGCAGAGTGCCCTGAGGTGGGGGAGACTGCAGCACTCATGCACTGAGACACATGGAACCTCCACACTGAGGCACCCTAAACTCCAGCCAGCTGTTCCCCAGCTGCTCCACACCTGGCTGGGGCACAGGGTGCCTCAGCATGCAGAGACAGAGGGGGAGTAATTTCAGGGCTGCCTGCTCCCCCATCTCAAGGCACCCTGCTCCCGAGCCATCTGGGTAGCAGGTAGCTGGGGCATAGGGTGCCTCAGCGCAGGGGTTCTGCAGCAAGCGGGGACAGGGGAGCAAGCAGCCCAAGACTACCTGCTCCCCTGTCTCTGCTTTTGTCCCAACACACACCTCTTTGGTGTGGCTTGTGATGCTTTTTTTTCAGATTTTTTTTTTTGGGAGGCAGTTGCTACAGGGAAGTCCCAGGAGCAAATTTTGCCCTGGTACTGCAAATTAGGTATTAACACACAGATTAACATGCAATTTGTGCAGTTTGTGGCACCACAAAGAGGTTTGTGGTGCCACAAGCCACATGTGTCTGCACATCTGAATGCAACCCTGCAATTCAAATCAAATTACAGGGTAATAGATGATCACTGACCATCAACCCCTTAACAAACCCAATTTCCAGCCTCTGTATGTGGGTTTATGTGCTGAGCACTTGTGGTTGGAAGTAATTAGGCTGCAATAACATGCCTGTTTAAGCACTGCTACATCGTTGCAAACCTACTAACAGGTATCTAAAGTGCTACTCCAGAAGTTGTAATGGGTGTGATTGATCCGAGTTTTGATGATCACCTCTGCCAACGTGTTGTGGAGGGAGAAGGGGAGGGCCAAGGGGGTTTTCCCTCTTCTTCACAGACCAGTAGCCCATGTGCTTGGGCAGGACTGGGGTTTTAGGATACTGATGCATAGTCCTGGTAAGGTGTTGTTGGCACATTTGACTTTGTAAAGGTGTTACTTTGTGCCTGATAGCCTCTTTTGTGTTGCTAAAATCCCAGTTGAGTTTCCACATATGCATGTTAATTAATAGAGTTTAAATTGCCTAGTGCATACTGCCCTAATCTGCATTAACTTTAATCCTTATTCAATGAGGATTAGTTAATTCGGACTGCAGGCACCCGTGCATATAATGACGGCTGTCGTTCAGATTAAACCTAGAAAACCATAACATCTATAAACAGCCATAGTATTGAATATTTGGAGAAATGTATTCCTAGCTGTTTATTTTTAAACTTGTATTTAAAGAAAAAAATAAATATTGAATAGGAAGAATTTGCAATGGAAGATAGAGCTACAAGAGAGAAGGGTTTGGAAAATGAGGCAACATTATATAACTCTCAACTTTTAAAAATTTATTCCATAAAAAAAATCACTTAATGGAATATTGTGTAAGGGCCACATGTTATTCCTGTCTACTGCTGAAATAATTTTTTTCCTGAAGCCATCTCAGATATGGAACCAGAAGGAAGCTCTGACAGGACTTGTTTTTACCATATATATCTATTCTTAAAGAGAACCTAATGCAAACATCAGCACTCAGGAAGATACTATGGATTTGGTAAAACCATTAAAGGAATTTGGTTCAATTAAAAATGCATATTGTTTGTGACAGGTGTAATATGGTTCTGATGCAGTCCATTCTTTTCAAAAGAGATTTATAAATATTTATTACCAAAGGAATTTTAAATGTTTATTTTGTATGTTGACTCAAGAAAAGAGGGCTGAGTATCTTCTTGTTAGTTCTGATCCGTAAAATTACAGAGTGGTAGCTCTTTTTCCGCTAGGGCACCCCAGCATCTACCATGCTATTGACATCAAAGCCATCCCACTAATCCTCCCCAGAACCATGGAGCTCAGGTATATTAGGTTAAATCAGTAGAATTTGTAGTTTAATAGGTTTTCAGAATGTCAGTACAGTTAAAGTTGTATCAAAAGAAACTAACATTGAAATAAGCTCCATTATATTTTTTAAATGGTTCATATATAACTATTTATGGTCATGCTCCATTTGGGCTTCATACACTAGGCCTAGAATATTATGGGCTGAGCCTACAGAGGCAGTCTGGAAAAGTCTGTGGAAAGGAACCCTGATTTCTTACTTCTCTGTATAGTACCACAAACGTCAACCCATTTCAACGTTTTATATGGCACTTAATATGAGTATGCGAGAACTAATGAGTAAAATTTAGTAAATCAATTTTAAGGTAAATTATTCTTTTGTCTATCTGGAGTCTTCAGCATGTAAGAATACATTTAAACAAGTATTTAAGGAATTGTTTACAGGTTATCTTTAAGAGAAACATGGTATGCATTTGCCCCTGAAAGCAGTTCTCTGATAGCACACAAGAAAGAAGCATCTCTCATCAAAATAATGTGACATGCTGCGTAGGGAATGCATCACAGTGTAGTACAAGGATTCTATCTGTGTAAACTTAGGATGGCTTCATTACTCATGAAAGGCAAAACTAAAAGAAAATTATGAAGGTCTTTGCAAACAAGAACCAATAAGATCTTTACCACTGCTTTAGACAGTTTTAAACTTTTGCTTTGATACTGGCTGAATCTTCACTGAAACAGCATTTAACACCACCTTTATGTTTTTTCCTGATCATAGGAGTGATGGGGCCATGGCACAGTAAGAACCCAAATACCAAGTGGTACTGCTTTGTAACAATATCTCAAAAGCCACTTCACTAGCTGTCTTCCATCTAAGGAAACCAAATATGATTCAAGAGTAATGGATAAAGAGTAGTATCTACTGAGTTTTAAAAGAGTATGAGAATATAGCTCTTAGGTGTGAATTGCTTCTTTTATTTACGTGAGAAAGAGCTAAGCTGTCAAGATAATGCCTTAAATATTAACATAATTCTGTTACTTCGCTGTTCCTCAAAGCATATAACAAATAAGCAGATGTGTGTTATGAAGACCTTTAAAAACATTTAAAAATCCAGTTTATGTGTACTTAATTGAAAGTCTGAACTATGGGGTAGGTGTTGAAAACATACGGGGATTCTGAAAGGCACCAGTAGACCCATTTTTCAATTGGGATGCAGGGCTTACTGGCAACATTTTGGTAAACATTGTCATAGAAGAAGAGAAAGCAAGGAGACAATCAGACAGAACTCTGAGAAAGACTGGAATAAAATAAAAAGGAAGTAGACAGAAAAGTGAAAATGATGAAAGTAAAAGAAAATATAAAGGACAAAAGTGAAAAGACAAGGATAGCGAATCTACTAATGTCTCCACCCACCAATGTCTCTCATTCAAAATTCAGAGAATTATACAGGCCACTAAAGTTTAGAGATAGGCCTTTAAATGCTTTATCGAGGTCACTGCTCACGTAATTATTTTGCCATAAGTACAACACTAAATGGATTATTTCACTTTATCTGCATAAAAACTTCTTGAACTTCTTGTCTTCTGAGCAAAATCCAGAAGACGACAATCTTTTCAACTTCCAGGGTTGTATTTTCTCCACTGATATGCAGAGGATTTATACCCATAACTGGCATTACTGTTAATAGGCTTTATTTGTGTAAAACTCACATACCAAGATGAGAGAATAGATGCCTAGAAGTCCACTTGACTGTCTTTTCACAAATCTGTAGAAGGTAAGCTGATTTCCTTTTAGTCTCTACTAGTCAGGTTTATTAGGATATAATGGGTTTGAAAATCCAATTAACAGTTATAATTCAGGAGATAACACTAATTGGATGAAAGCCTCCTTTCAGCCTTTACATTTGTGCAAGCTTAGTTTTCTTTATACTAAAGGCTGCATTTCAACTAGTGTGCACTCATTTCAGCAAGTCAAAAATCTTTCACATTTGAGTCACTGGACAAAAAGCCTAGGTGGCTAGGTTGTTTTGGTAGTTTTATTTGAAGTTTCTGTCTAAGGTAGCATTTGAATAGTACATTGACCATCCTGCTAGTATGTTCCCCACCAGTTACATCTCAGTACTTTTCCCCATGTATATCATGATAGATTTTGGTCTAAAATGGTTTTTGTTTTCCACTTGAATTAGACAAGTAATATAAAATATTTAGCTGTTGATATCTCTGAATATCTGCATTTTTTGTCCAAATAAATTAGCTATAGCTGAGCAGATGCTTACATTTTTGAGTTCTTACTTGAGGTACATGAAAACTCATCTTAGCATATTTCTTGTACCATCAATCATTTAAATAAATTTAAATGATTTAAGATGTACAAGGCTTAGATTTTTGCTTGTTTGTTTGTTTACAAAGCATTAATGACACCCTATCAGAGCGTTATGGCTTGACTACCTGTTTTGATTGGCCTCTTTAGTATGTTACATTAATTTTTACGTTAAATTTAGGGGGTATGTTCAGGTTTTTGGTTTCCTAACCATATCATAATCTATCATTTATCATCTAAGTTTAATCTTAAATCAAGATGTTCTAGGTTTATGTTTAGTAGAAAGGTCATGAGATTTACTACTATAAAATTATTGTATTTTTTAATAGCTGCATATTTTAATTATTCTGCTTTTAGCATTGTATGTATACATTTATAAAATGATACATCCATACACACACACAGTACAGATTGAAGCATCATTTTTGGGTTTACATTTTTGTTTCCTTGCCAGGATTGTTGTTTCTGTTGACTTAATTTATGTATGTTCATTGTCAGATGGAGACCTTAGATTTTTGCCTTTTAAAATGTAGATCCATTTATAATATTTACTTTTAATGAAAGAAAAGTAGATTACAATGTAAATTACAATTGTCCAGCACTGTTTTCTGGAGTTTGTTCTCTCTATGGTGTAGATTAGGCCCAAAATAAGAAAAAAAAAGTGTGTACGTGAACAGAAAGAATTGTCATAGCTATGCCCCTCAAGGTATGTTTGACACACATTTAAAGTTTTGCCTCAAGCAAAAGTCTCATAAAATTAGGGTATCAGCTTTTCTGGGTAAAACGACATGAACTAGGACTTAAGGTCCATAGAATTCGCTGCCTCCAGGGACTTAACATGCAGATTGTTTGTCACAGAATTTTATAAAATTTGTTTGCGTTTTGGGTTACATATCCAGGCTGTAGCTGTATTGGTCTAGAGACAAAAGGTATCAAACCTCATGGCAAAGATGATGTATTTTATTAGACCAACTAGATATTTGCAAAAAAAATGATTTTTTTCATATTTCTGCCTAGGAGAACTTTTACAATCTTCGCAATCTCTTATGCCTGATGAAAGTTGCCTCTGGCTGAAAGCTTGCAAATAAAGAATTTTTTTGCAAACATATAGTTGGTCCAATACAAGATATCATGAGTTTTGATTCCTTTTGTGTTTTGGGGGATTTTTTTTTTTTTGCAGGGGGTGTGTTTTCTTTTAATTTCTAATGTTAAACTCTCCTCCTTTAACAGAATCTGGGTGGGTTTTGTTTTTTTTGGCGGGGGGGGATTGACGGGGGGTTGTACCAACCATGGATGCAATTTCACTACAAATACAAAAATTATTAAGAGTCTGATTCAAAGTTGCAGAGTCATACACCAATCCAGACGGTTACTCTAGCCTTATTTACTCTCCATATCTAGAGTTACTATAGTTTAATGATAATGTTAGTGAGGTTCCTAGGCTGGCACTAAAAGCTAAGAGAGGTACATTTTTCTATACGGAACATAAGGCATATAAGAGCTACTACATAAGTAACTGTGAATATACTTTATATCAAATTCCTCTCACATTATACCAAAATTTTCCCCAGGGCCTCAACCCAATGAAGCTTAAAATTTTATTTGCCTTAACCTTACAATTTCTTTAGTTTCTGGATGTCAGATACCTACAGTAGACTGTTCTTCAGTACAATGACATTTAATGCAAAAGGAGATTCTAGATAAGCTAGTATAATGTTCTGGACTGAAATGATGAACTTGTTTAGGACTAAGGCAGTTTAGTACTTGGTTAAGTTTTGTGCACATGAAAATATATGCCAACATTTCAAACCTAAGCGTCTATCGTTAGACCCTTAGTTAAGTTCATATTATTCTAATGAGAGAAGGGTTGTAGAGGCAGCTACAGAGCACCAGATTGGAAGTCAGGAGACCTAGGTTTTATTCCTAGTTCTACTACTGACCTGCTGTGCCACCTTTGGTGAGCCACTTAACTTTTCCAGAGTTTTTCTATGATACGATAGATATGATATATTTATTTTGTAAAACGCTGTCATATCTGTGGATAAAATGTTCTGTGCAAGATGGCAAAGTACAAACAGTCAAAAAGCCTGCGGCTGAACTGGAAATGCAGCCACATGTCTGTAGTGGCTCAGGCCAGAAGCTGGAGGGATGCTACAATATGCCTCCCTCTTCAGCTACAGCAGACAGCTTGAGCCAAGCTAGCCAACTTGCCCTATGATGATGGGAGTTTTGAGGGAGGTGCAAAACATCCTGGGATGCTTGGGGACAATTAGTTAACTTGAACCTGGAGGGGATTGGGACAGAAGTTCAATAAACCGATTTAACCTAAGTCATTTAAGTCTGATCCATCCAGACTTAAACTGATTTTGGTCATTTTGAAAGCAGTTTGTGCACAATGAACTTCTGCTGTGTTACAGATTTCTTTTGCTGTGTTACAGATCACTTCTACCGGTTTGTGTGTAATTTATGTCCCTAGTCACTAAAAGCTAAATGTCAAGATGGCAAAACGTGCCCATTTTATTCACTGACTTCTCTGGAAATACTAGCATGAGGGGCCAAAGAGTATTTGTGTCTCAGGTAGAAATATGCAAATAAGTATATAAAACTTATTTCGTGTGAATATGGTTTTCATTCCCTCCTTCCTCTCTGATTCTGCTTTACACACAATTCCACTTCTTGCTCCCATTTTTATGCTCCAAGGGACCATCTTTCCTTCCATTTAGCTGCAAGGGACCAAGAGGATGGATATTTGTATCTACTTCCTGGATCCATATTTGTATATCCATCCTCCTAGATATACTACTGCCACTACTACTAAGTCCTTTTGCACTTATCTGGACAGTATAATTTCTGTGGCGTGAAGTCTGGTTTTCCCTGGCCTATGTTTGAGTTGTTTTTAAATATAGTTCTCTCCAGATCTGCTCTGATGGTTTCATTTTATCTTTGACAAAGGTGTCATTTTTTAGCATATCAGCATCAACATCTTTGCCCTCTACATCCTGCTGAAGATTGTCTCTCAGATCATCAGCAGAAATAGTCCTATTCACAGGAAATAAAAATCACTCAGATTATATGAAACAGTCTTTAAATTTAGATTAAATAACTAGAGCAAGACCATAAAATCCTATTTATACCTAATGGAACAGCACTTTCATGGAAAACGTGATTATATACTTAGGTAGTAGAAAGCTCACTCAAGGTCACTGAATCAATGCTGGGACAAAACACAGAAATCATTCAGTCTGGACACAGATCTGAAAGTCTTGCTAAATCCAAAAGATATTAAAAGCAAGTATTTTGCTTTGGAACACTTCAGACAACCATACTGCAAGTTATACTATATATTATTTTTATAATATACATAGTGTATAGCTTAATGTTCAAAATATTTATGTCAAAATATGCAAATAATTTTGCCTTGTACCACAACTATCCTCTTCATACTTTCTTCTTGCAGGGAAGATAGTGGTTGTGAGTGGTTCTAGATTCACTGAAAGATAAGTTTTCCCTACACAAGGGGAAAGAGCAATGAAATCTTGTCTGGCTAATCTGCATCTTCATGAGTTAACACTGCTCTTTCACCTCCATGGTAGTCATTGTTTCTCTTTTCTGCTAAAATACCTTGCAAACTGCCAGACATTCAGTCCAGTGTGAGATCTGTTTTTTTGCATGGGAATGGACAATGGATGCAAATACTTCTCTTTTGGTCCAACCACCACCTAATTCATCAACAGACAGCATCCTAGCAGACAGTCTGCCACACCAGGAAGTTCCTGATGCTACACTTCCTGGACACTCAATGTTTCCAGGAGGACTTGAATATAAATGCTCTTGGAACTAGAGCACCAAACAAGGACAAAGAGCATTACCCGTTACTGAATTTAGCCCTGCAATGGAAACAGAGGAAACAGTGCAGGATGCATGCAAAATGATTCTTGTTTCTCCTGACTACTGAAAGCCTTGATAAACATCTGGGCTGCTGCTGCTATGTAAAATCATTGTTTCTATCAGACAGCAATCTCAGTCTCCCTGAAAAAAAACCCTAAACACTTGGGGCTAGCAATCTCTCTGACAGCCACTTTCTCTCTAGCTTCCCCCCACCAATTAAGAAGGTAATCACAAATAAAAGAAACAAAAATGCAGGGCTTCTGATTCGTGAACAACTTAATTTTTGGGTGTTTGATTGTGGTGAACCAGAATAAAACCAATGTGTTTTTAAGTTTTCCTATGAACCAGCAGTCACAAAGAAGAAACCTTTCGGATGCTCCCTGCAGGCTGCATCTGCAAAATAAACAACTGCCAGAACTCCCTGGGTCTGTGGCTTTAGGGCAGCCCCACCAGGAGGACTGCTTCAGGCACAAGACCTCTGGCTTCCAGACTTCTAAGGTAGGCGTCCCTCCAGGCTACTAAGGCAAAAGTCTGGAAGTCCCCAAGTCCAGATAATAGGTCTGCCCTGGAGCCAAGTGCAGGTTCTGAGACAGGAAGCCAAACCTAACTGGAACTCACAGATCTTCAGAAAGCCTAGACAGCCCTTCTATGATTGACTGACTTGTAGACACAGAAAGCACAAGTGTCCCCAGGCTTGGAATAGGCCTCTTATGGGGCTTCTTGGGACCATGAATCCTGGGAGCTCCAGCAGCTGCTACATAATATTGACAGTTTTTATCTGTAGCACTGCTGCTATCACTTTGATGCATCTACAGGACATGTTGGTTTCACTGAGCAGCTCTCTAGTTGGGAGGTGTGAAGACCTTTCAGTCTGGCCCAGGGTTTTCAGACCTTCCAGATTCCATCCTGCAGACCAAAAAATCTACAGCCTAAAATCCCTGGTTACAGCAGGGTCTCCTAGGTCTTTCAGGACTACTAACTTAATGGCAGGAAACCTTTGTATTCCTGCAGTTCTTTTTTATGTGGAGTTAGAGCTGGTCTGGCTTCATAGCAGGGACTCTGGAACCCTGCCATGGCTAATCGCCCTGAAGTCCCAGGACCCAAGAAACACTGGAGTCGCCAGTAGTTGAGCAAAGATCCAGAAAATGACTAAAATCAGAATATTTTGTTCAGACTGATATTAAAATGCAGTATTGATGGCAAGAAGAAATGGCTTCAAAAAGGTAAACCATTTTTTCCTCACTCTTCATTGAAAAATTTGCCCTCCATTCAGCAAAGTGTGTAACTTCTCAGGATCTCATATCAGGAAACATGCAACAGGTACATAGAGCACACTAGATAGAGACCTATTAAAAACAGAGCACCAATCACAATCAGCCATTGTTTATTGTTATTTTGGCAATCAAAGTTGAAGATGCATCTGTTTTCTTGCTTCTGTTGGGGAGGAGGAAGGACAGACAATATAGCTGAATCATAGGAAAAGCTTTTACTTAAAGTCAAGCTATGAATACAGTGTTACTTTAGGTGCCTGTCCTGAGAGATGGTATGAAAGCCACAAGGCACAAATTTCACTAAATACACATTGACATGGTTCATATATGAATTACTGGAAGGCTGTGTGAGACTCTCCAGTCCCATTTCTCATGCCTTTATTTGTTTTTATTGTGTGTTTTAATTTAACAACTTTCCTGTTTCTCCATATAAATAATTTTACTCTACAATACTTTTCTTTTTCTTTCTGCCACAACATAAGGATGAAAAACTGCAAAAAGTGTCAGATAAAAGGAAAAGGCAGACTGTAGCCCAAAATGTGTGATAATCAACTACCAAAAAACAAATCTTGGAACATTTTGCAAAAAGGATTCTATGTATGTTATTACAGTTCAGGAACACTAAGATTGATACATTGACCACTAACATAAAACTAGTGTAGCCATTATAATTCTGTTCAATAATACCATCTGATAGCCTGCAAAAAAAATCATGAGGGCTTATACAGACCCTTCTTTCTTTCCTCCCTTCTAAACATTTTAATTTTAAACAACAGATTGTTGTCCTACAGAAATATTAGGTAACACTGATCTAGAACCAAAGACCCATTGTAGCAGGAGCTCTACAGGAACTTAAATAAAACAGTCTATGTCCCAGAGAGTTTACAAATATTGTGTGATAAATATGTAGCAGCAGCTACATATTTATATACAGGCATACCTCGCTTTATTGCGCTTCGCAGATATTGCATTTTTTACAAATTGAAGGTTTGTGGCAACCCTGCGTCGAGCAAGTCTATCGACGCCATTTTTCCAACAGCATTTGCTCACTTCTCTGTGTCACATTTGGTAATTGTGTCTCTGTGTCACATTTTGGTAATTCTCACAATATTTCAAACTTTTTCTTTATTATTATATTTGTTATGGTGATCTGTGATCTTTGATGTTACTATTGTACTTGTTTTGGGGCACCACGAACCACGCCCATATAAGACGGCGAACTTAATCGTTAAATGTCGTGTGTGTTCTGACTGCTTCACCGACCGGCCGTTCCCCCGTCTCTCTCCCTCTTCTCGGGCCTCCCTATTCCCTGAGACACAACAATATTGAAATTAGGCCAATTAATAACCCTACAATGGCCTCTAAGTGTTCAAGTGAAAGGAAGAGTCGCACGTCTCTCACTTTAAATCAAAAGCTAGAAATGATTAAGCTTAGGGAGGAAGGCATGTCAAAAGCCGAGACAGGCCGAAAGCTAGGCCTCTTGCGCCAAACAGCCAAGTTGTGAATGCAAAGGAAATGTTCTTGAAGGAAATTAAAAGTGCTATTCCAGTGAACACACGAATGATAAGAATGTGAAACAGCCTTATTGCTGATATGGAGAAAGTTTTAGTGGTCTGGATAGAAGATCAAACCGCCACAACATTCCCTTAAGCCAAAGCCTAATCCAGAGCAAGGCCCTAACTCTCTTCAATTCTGTGAAGGCTGAGAGAGGTGAGGAAGCTGCAGAAGAAAAGTTTGAAGCTAGCAGAAGTTGGTTCATGAGGTTTAAGGAAAGAAGCCATCTCCATAACATAAAAGTGCAAAGTGAAGCAGCAAGTACTGATGTAGAAGCTGCAGCAAGTTATCCAGAAGATCTAGCTAAGATAATTGTTTTTTTAGACATAATGCTATTGCACACTTAATAGACTACAGTATAGTGTAAACATAACTTTTATATGCACTGGGAAACCAAAGAATTCGTGTGACTCGCTTTATTGCGATACTCGCTTTATTGCGGTGGTCTGGAACCGAACCCGCAATATCGCCGAGGTATGCCTGTAGTGTACTTAGCAGCTTCCTTATGTAATATGATTTAAATTATTATTTAAACATTGAATTAGGCAAAGAAAAAAAGTCACCTTTGAAGTCAAATCTTTGTTTGTTCTAATTTTGCTCATGTCATATGTCCTACCCCTAAATTACCTCATATGCTTTTATAGAACTTGGATTTTGCCTTTGAAAACTAGGTGTGCATAGAATATTTATACATAAAAGAACAGAAATTGTGATCTTCACACTTTTATGAGCTGAAAGCTTCACAGTCATAATGAACTGTGAACATTATGACATTCATTTTTTTCAGACACAAATGGTATATCCTGTATCATGCAGTTTAATAATTTAAAATAGAATAGGAAATATTTATGCCAGCTGACCCTTGTAAGAATCAAGACCATTGCTGCTTCTCCTGTCATCTGCCACAACTGAGAACACTTTACTCCATCTTCTCTGAAACCCCCCTTCAGGTAGTTGAAGGCTGCTATTAAATCCTGCCTCAGTCTTCTGTTCTCCAGACTAAATAAATCCATTCCCTCAGCCTCTCCTCATGCCCCAGCCCTCTAACCATTTTTTTTTGCCCTCTGATGGACTCTCTCCTGTTTGTCTACATCCTTTCTGTGGTGGGCGTGGGGGAGCAGCAGAGGGTAAATGTACTAAGGAGTGTAAACATACTAGGGTTAGATTGTGACACTTAGCTACAGTCATGTAGTGGGGGCAATACAGAGCAATATTCCCCCGTGTGGAGCCTCAAATGGCATTCCACAGAGTGCTTTATATAGTGTGCGTGTGGAGCACACACAGTGGTCGTGCCCTTTAAGGGGTAAACTCCACCAGCATCACTGTGCGCAGCTGATTAGGAATTCAGCCATGGTTTACCCTATTCTCTACTGCTTTTTTGACTGAAAAACTGTTGCTCCTATAGCAGACTTTTGTCCTGACAAATGTGATTTCAAACAACTCTTATCTAAGTTGTACAAGGGCAGGGGGTTCTCTGTCTTCAGACTCTCCCACCCACTTCCCCCAGTGAATGGCCACATAAGTACACAGTCAAAATTTGCTCTTTAATGTTTATGCCACCTAAGGCATTGGTAGCTATACACTGGGTAGCTATGGCTGCTATATCCTTAGCAATATAGTAGCTTCTTCATAAAAAGATACAAACTGTAGATCAATAAAGATGCAATGGAGTTCAGATTAGATATGATTCCTGCATACATTAAGCCTAATTATATTCCTTTTTAATACACTTCAACCATTGAAAGAATGTATAATAACAAACATCAACATACTTTGTGTCTTATAAATGAGCTTCTAAGTAATGAGGTCTTAACTTACGTATCTAACACATCTTTACCTGAATGCAGAAGCAGGCCATCCCTAGGACGGGGGCGAACTGGAGCAACCGCCCCAGCTCCTGTGCTTCAGGGGGCCCCACAGAGCGGGGCAGAGCAACGGTGGTACAGAACTGAGTGGAGCAAATTGCTCCACGTCCAGCCACTCGCTACCCTCCAACCTGATTCCGCTGCTGCCAATGGTGGCGGCACCTTCTGATTTGCCCCAGGCCATGCACCCTGCTCAGGTCTGCTCTGTGCAGAAGCATGTATGTGTATGAATATATATAAAATATAATCACAGATGGAGTGGCAGTTCCCCAAGTGTTTGAGAGTTGCCTCATTTATCTTTGTGGGGCATTAACTCTGAAGACTCTATAACTGTTGCAAATTAAGTCTGGAACATATGCAAGTTTATATCATGTCCCTCTCTTGCCTACCCCAAGCCCTGCATGCACTCTAAAGATTCAAGCTTGGCAGGAAATAGTATCAATCTCAGGTTTAATGACCAACTATATTATCCAGTGGGTCAGTAGCCGGATTTATTCTGCTTGATACTGGTGTTTTTATTGTAGTCCAAGCAAAGAACTTTACTGCATAGAGGTTCAATAGGATGCACACTGGCCATGAAGGGGATGCATGCCATAGAGTCTGAGGTGCCTGGCATCCCACTTTATAGCAGGTATATAGGAACAAACTAGTACAACTTCCACTACATAGATTCACCAGACATACTCTTTTTTGTGCAAACCATATAAAGCAAACCAGTCCTCAGGCAAAAAAAAGCCCTGGAAGCTCCAGTGTCATAGGATGGCTGAGGGTATGCATGTGGAGAGAGAAATTTCTTTTCCTGTGGTTTATTACTCTTCTAGCTACACTGAAAGCAGGTGCCAGCATTTGGTATGTAGAAAATTGAGTTTTTTCCATTGCTTCAGGCTCTATATATACAACCCCAGAAACACATGCTTTCTACTTTCATGCACTGAAAATTTTGGAGGTTCTTTACAGGCCTAGAACACCTCTTAGTTTTTTAACTGAAAGTTCATATTCTGCATGAGAACATAAGTGAGCCTCGCTCTTACCAAAGAGAGCTGCCTATTTGACACTAACAAATGGGTAAAACACTTTATCATTTCCATATCTCATAGCATTAACAAACCTGGACAAATTAATTTGTACTGATACTATTTTGGACTAATTTGGAATGTTTCTAAGAAGTATGTCCCAAAGCGGTTTAAGGAGACTGATAAACACAATCTCCATTTTACTGATAGGCAAGTGATTTGCCCTAGGTCAAAAAGCAAGTCCACAGCAGAATTTGAGCTGAAACTGAACAAAGATAGCACCATCACAAGAACCATAGAAATTAGATTACGTAGCTATATAGAATACAGCTTAAGTGCCAACTTTTACTTTTGCCTGGGGAGGCGGGGTGGGGAGGCCTAAGATGATGGACACATGGAAAATTTCATGCAGTTCAAGTGACAGCCATTTTCCCAAGGGGTGGCAGGGCTCTTAGGCAACCACATATTCGGCACGTCTAGAACACAGACTCAAAATTCAGCCTGTTACAGCACAATTATATCTCTTTTAATGTACAAAAGCAGCACGGATATTTCATAGGCTCTTCTATAAAGAACAAAAACAACATGCTACAGATGACTTGTAAAAATCCCAATCCAGCTTCCATTTTTCATAAGCAAACTCCTTTTTTGCACATGCAAATGACTGCAATACACATACTATGATTTGGACATCATTTCTTTTACAAAGGCAAAATCATGTTTATGAAGTTCCTTTAGCTCAGTCCTGCTAATAGACAGGAGAAGTTGGTGGCTGTGTTGAAGCATCTTCATTAAAACAAGAATGAGCTGCTGATGTTCTCCTTCTCCTTTCTTTACTTTGTATTTTGTACTTATCCGCACAGATTTCAACACATACAAATCAAAAGCTGAGATGGCACTGCAATAATGACATTGCAATGTGTCTATCATCTATTATATAACAAGGTCTGTCTTAAGTTTTGTTGCAGATCTTATTCACATATGCTATCCTTCACGGGGTGAAAAATCCTGTTTTTTAAAACACTGCCTTTCACATTATAATTTATTAGTAAAAAGCATCTATAGACAAATATGAGGTTTTTAGTTTACCGTTAAGTTGTTAATGTGAAATTACTTTTATTTGTCCTTAGGAAATGACAAGTAGGAGTCAGCTCAAAGTATCAAGCAGCAGCAAAGAAACTGAACAAAATGAAGTGACCTCCAAAGAATCTCAGCTGGAGGCCTTTCAAACAGAAGAGGTAACTGTATCAATTAACTGTGTCACTGGGCAATTACACAAAGATGCTGATTTTGAGACTACATATTTGCATCTTAACTCTATTACTACTTAAACAAGATCTTGATGTTCTGTTGATAGTTACCTCATTTAGTGGTAGGGAGTCATTGAGGGGAAAGAGGTGTTTTATAAGAATTGCTTCAATGTGTTAATTAGTCGTGGTTTCATTCACATTTTTCCTTCATAAAACTTTGGTGGGAAACTCTCACATATGCTAATCTTGATTTAAAGTTAAATTTTTGTACCCAGGTTTCTCATCTTGAAAAAGCTACCCATGAAACAGTGAGAGCTTCTAATTTTGCTCAACATATTGATGAAACAGGTAAGAAAGTTGGGAAGATATTAAGCATAAGTATAAAGAGTAACAAATAACAAATAGCATATCCACTTGCTCACACAAAATTATCACTGGTCATACATGAACATGAAAACATCAGTTCCAACTGCACAGTCCATCTCTGTGCAGCAAAATGCTGAACATTGACTCCCATGACATTTAAGAAGCATGTGATTAGATCTAAGGACCTCCTGAAGTGTTTTGCTAAACAGGATGGACTGAAGCACATGATTAAGCACTCTAATGCAGGAGTCAGCAACCTTTCTGTAACAATTAACAACCTTTCATTAACAAGGTTTTATCCCAAAGCAAGCTGCTGCCTTCTTGGCTGCAGTGGGAGTAGCAGTGCAGGGAGGTAGCCGGAGCTGGAACGTCAACCACGAGCACGCCAGGGTGTCGCGATGAACCCGGCAGAGCTGGCAAGCCAAGCTCGGGGTCGCGGTCACGGTGGATTGGCCGGGTGGTGGCTATTGGCACGGACAGGTGGGATTAGCGGCTTTGGAGTCTGAGAAGTACCCAGGTGTAGTGGTTTAACAAAGGTGGTTTATTTTACTCACGCTTTGAAGCGGAGGCACACAGTTGCTTTCTTCAGTTACAGTAATAACGCACAAACAACAAAGGGGTCTGTTGGCCCACGAGGTTCAGTCCGAAGACCTAGTCCCAGGGGCACCCCAGGGGAGGAAGCTTTCAGGAGAAGTCAGAGTAAAAGGGAACCCCTTCATTCCCCCATCCCCAGGCCTAACCCTGCAAATGCTGTGACTATCATTTTTGGCATGCTTAGTGAGCTTGATAAAAATCTCTTCAAAGCTGGATCTGGCCCACAGGTTGCTGACCTCTGCTGTAATGTATCACAACTATGAAGAATAACAATCCTCCTCACATTTTGGCAAGCAACAACTCAGTTGTGCAAACGTTTAACTACAGTTCACCTGGACAGCTCCACAGAATATGAACAAATGGCCTTAAATACTGTTTCTGCAATATCCAACAACTCTGGTCCTGACAGACCATGGATAATGCAGCACTCGGCAATTACTCGTGGTTCTCTGTGCAATGACTGAATAGCTCTCCTAGCAGTGCAAGGCTGGATTGGTCTAATGTAATGTGAATTGGTCTAGTGTAATAACTTTTTATAATTCATTGATAAAGACATTTTTAATAAGGTGGACATAGAAAAACTCTTTTATTTTTATTTTCATTGCAGTAGTCAATGCAGCTGTGGACGAAGAGATTTCAAAGATTTCAACACAGGTTTTAAAAGAACAGTTTGAAAGGACAGCCCAAGAAAAGGCTGACAGAGAGACTGCAACACCTGCAAAGCAGATTAAGGTCTGTATTTATTAATAAGAGTAATCTCTGTCCATGCAAACTAGAAATGTTAGAATTCAGTATAACACTGAAATGCTACTCTATTCTGCAAGCGCTCAAATCTTAGCATGCTCATATTTTGGTCAGATAGTTGGTCTGAATCTCAGTGTAATGTATCATGGAAGTGGTGGGAAGACAGAGGCCTTGGAAAACATGTGAACAATAAATACAAAATAGCATAAATTGCATTAAATAATCTAACAAACATTTGTATTAGGAGATGAATACAGTTAAAAGCAAAGCTTTAAAAAATCTTTTTGGTTTTCCTCTGTCTTCTCTTGCTGCATGCAATCTCCTTTTTATCTTTTACTCTGATAAAAAAATATAATTTCTGTGATCATCTCTCTCTCCAAAATTTTTGGTTGACACATTAGTTCAGAGATAAATGCAGATAATGTTAATTCCATTTAAACTGAAATCAGTATAAACTGCTGCTGAATTGTGTGTTATGTGCAGTATATCAAATCTGCATTGGTTGCAGCAGAGAACCCAATGCTGCAAAATTACTGTATCTTACCTTTTATACATTACGCTTATATTAGAATTAGTTTTAATTATATGAGGCTCTGAAAAACATCTGAAGGTGTTGGGTCTCTTAACCTGTAATTGCAATGTCCTTGCTCAGCACCTTGGAGAACTAATCCTTTGAATGGGATCAATAAAACTTTGGGCTGAAAAATGTGTTTGTTAAATAAAATATCAATTTTGTCCCCTAAAGATTGAAAATGAATATCAAGAAATTGCATGGCCTTCTGCAGTTAGTTCTTCTTCTACAGCCAGTGCTTCAGCAAATAAAATACGTGAAACTTCTGTGACAAGAGAAACAAAGCATGGGAGTGCTGCTTCTCCTACAGTTCACACCAAGTCCTCTAAAAGCGGAAGCAGAGAAGAGTTACCTCCTCCTCCTGCAGCCATGCTACAAGCTCCATCAGATATGAGAGAGTTTTCCCAGTCCCCTGAATTATTCACCTCTCCAACAAAGCTCACAATCCCCAAAGATTTGTATTCAAAGCAGAGAAATTTATATGAATTAAAACGTTTATACAAACATATTCACCCAGAAGTAAGAAAGAATTTAGAAAAAGATTATTTACGTGAAATTTCTCATATTGTATCTTCTGAGCTGGAAACAGGGAATTCAGTATCAAGAGATGTACAACAAGCTAGATATGTCTTTGAAAATAGTCGTAATAGCCCTCAAAAGTGTATGAGCCCAGAGAGAGAATACCTAGAGTGGGATGAAATTCTAAAAGGAGAAGTTCAGTCCATGAGATGGATCTTTGAGAACCAGCCTCTGGATTCAATCAAAGATGAATCTCCAGACCCAAACAATATTAAAAGCATTGCAGATCAAGAAATCATTGCGGGTGGAGATGTTAAGTATACAACCTGGATGTTTGAAACACAACCTATTGATGCACTGGGTTCACATTCTTCAGATTCTGCAGAAAATGCAGACAAAATTCCTGAGTTAGCTAGAGGAGATGTCCGCACAGCAACATGGATGTTTGAAACTCAGCCTTTGGATTCTATGAATAAAATCCATCATGACAAGGAACAAGAAACAGATGAAACTTGTGTTAAAGACATTACTGGTGGTGATGTGAAAACTGTAAAGTATATATTTGAATCCCTAAATTTGGATAAAATTGGTCAGTTGTATTCAGTGGATGAAATTAACTTTCTGCAATTGAGATCCGAACTTAAAGAAATTAAAGGAGATGTGAAGAGAACCATAAAGCATTTCGAAACTCAACCAATGTATGTTATTAGAGATAACTTGGGTCAAATGCTGGAGATTAAAACTGTTCACCGAGAGGACATTGAAAAAGGTGATGTCAGAACAGCACGCTGGATGTTTGATACGCAGCCCTTAGACATGATTAACAAAGATCCTCTGGAAATTAAAGTTGTCTGTGGAATCTCTATGGAGGAAAACATCAAAGGTGGTGTTCACAAGGCAAAATGGTTATTTGAAACCCAGGCTTTGGATTCTATCAAAGAGGACTCAGAAGTCACTGTCAGTAAGAAGGAAACTATTCTAGGAGCTGATGTCTGTAGGAAGCGCTGGATTTTTGAAAATCAGCCACTTGATACCCTAAAAGATAATGACAACACAACTCACCTGCCACCTGAAGAAATAATAGGAGGTGATGTACATACTACCAAACATTTATTTGAAACGCTACCAATGGATGCAATAAAGGATAGTCCAGATGTTGGGAAACTTCAGAAAGTGGTTACCACTGAAGAAGAAAAAGGTGATGTGAAGCATCAGAAGTGGATTTTTGAAACAAAACCTCTTGAACAAATTAGAGAAGGAAAGAAGGAATTTGTAAGAACAGTAAAACTTGAAGAAATTGACAAGGGAGATGTAAGCAGCTGCAAAAATATATTTGAATCAAGTGGTTTAAGTAAGTACGATGAATCCCATAAAATTAACATAGAAGGCATAGAAAGAGGTGCTGTAAAGTTAAATAAAGTTCTTTTTGAAACAACTCCATTATATGCAATTCAAGATAGTTTTGGAAAATATCATGAAGTTAAAACAATTCGACAAGAAGAAATTTTAAGAGGAGATGTAAAAAGCTACAGATGGCTATTTGAAACAAGACCTCTTGACCAATTTGATGAAAGCGTTAAAAAAGTCCAGATTATCAAAGGAATATCTTCACAAGAAGTGCAGTCAGGTGATGTAAAAACAGCAAAATGGTTGTTTGAAACGCAGCCTCTTGATTCTATTAAATATTTTAGCGATCTAGAAGATGAAGAAAGTAATACAGAGCAGACTACAAATATTGTTAAAGGAGATGTAAAAATGTGTAGATGGCTATTTGAAACGCAGCCAATGGAATCATTATATGATAAAGTTCAGGTAGTGACTGACAGTGAAGAAATTCATAAAGGAGATGTCAAAACCTGCACTTGGCTCTTTGAAACACAGCCGCTTGATGCAATAAAAGATGAATCAGAAACAACAGTAAAACCGCACACTGTGAGTCAGGAGGAAATTCAAGGAAGTGATGTTCGTACAGCATGCTTCCTGTTTGAGACAGAAAATTTAGATAATATACAAGGAGAAGGAGAAAAGGAATTCAAGAGAGTAGTGGAAATTGATGTCCAGCCCGGTGATGTTTCCACTATGAAGTATAAATTTGAAAACCAGTCACTAGATTCCATAAATTATAGTTCAGAGGAAGTTCTGGAAAAAATTAAAAATATACAGGAGGAAGATATACAGAAAGGAAATGTTTTACATTGTCGATGGCTTTTTGAAAACCAGTCTATTGATACTATAAAGGAAAACCAAGAAGACGGCATATTATTCAGAACTGTTACAGATATACAGGGTGGAAATGTGAGAAAGGGCTGCTTTATTTTTGAGACTTTTTCTTTGGACCAGATTAAAGATGAATCTGTAGACATCAACACAGAGAAAACCATTAGTGTTGAAGAAATAACAAAGGGAGATGTGAAAAACTACAGAATGCTGTTTGAAACCCAGCCACTGTATGCAATTCAAGACAAAGAAGGGTATTACCATGAAGTGACAACAGTTAAGAAGGAAGAAGTGATCCATGGAGATGTACGTGGGACTAGGTGGCTGTTTGAAACAAAACCTCTAGACTCTATTAATGAATCAGACGATGTGTATGTTATTAAAGCTGTCACTCAAGAAGATATTCAAAAAGGAGATGTGAGCTCTGTCAGATACAAATTTGAGACCCAACAACTGGACAAAATTTCAGAAGATGAAAAATTAATTGTGCCTACTATTGATGCTGTCCAGGGTGGTGATGTGAAGGTCAGCAAGCAATTATTTGAATCTCAGGGGCTCAAGAAAGACACATATGTAAGAACAGTTAGTGTCAATGAAATTCAACAGGGCAACGTTAAAACTTCCACTTGGTTATTTGAAACGCACACTCTAGATGAGCTTAGAGGAGAGGGGTCAGAGTATAAGGACATTAAGACAGTCAGAAAGGAAGATGTACAAGAAGGTGATGTTCAGCAGGCAGTGTGGCTTTTTGAGAACCAGCCTTTAGATTCCATTAAGGAATCTGAAGAAAGTGAAATAAAAATAACAAAGGAAGAAATTCCACCGTCAGACGTAAAGACGACAACATGGCTTTTTGAAACAACACCTTTCCATGAATTTAATGAAAGCAAGGTTGAAAAGGAAGAAATTATAGGAAAAAGTATCACAGAAACTCTAAAAGAACTTTACTCTCACAAAGTTGTGGAGTCTCATGGAATTATCCTTGAGGCAGATGAAATCGGAGATGTCCGAATGGCAAAATATAAACTAATGAATCAAGAGCCACCTGAAATACAAAAGGAAGAGATTATTAAAGGGGATCTAGACAACATAATGATGAACCTGCTGTCCAAAAGGAGCACTGTCAAAAGAGAAATTACAGTAAATGAAGATGAAAAGGGCAATGTCAATTTGACCAAAGCTCAATTACTGAACAGATCGACAGATGTTCTTGTTGAAAAAGAAGAGATAGTGAGAGGTGATATACAGGAAGCTATAAAAAACCTGTTTAGTGAGGATAGTTCTGTAAAACGAGGAATTTTAATTCAGGAAAATGAGAGAGGCGATATTAACATGACAGTCTATTCTCTCCTTCACAAAAAGGATGGCAATAAAATCCATCATGATGAAGTGATAGGTGGTGATGTGAAACGTACTATTCACAAACTTCTGTCTTCTACCATGAATAATGAAATATCAGAAAGAGCTAAAATAGATGAATCAGAGAGGGGAAATGTTCAGTTTTTCACAACCTGCATAGAAGCTGGAGCTCTGGATTATCTAAAAATGTTTCAGACTGAGTCAAATGAAACATTCACAACCAAGAAACAAGAAGAGGAAGAAGAAGTAATTGGTGGTGATGTGGAAGGTACGAAGCTGTTACTGAAGAAACAGAAGCTTCCAGTTCAACGTACAGTTAATGAAACTGACATTGTCCCTGGAGATGTGTCTAATACAGTTAAAATTTTTATGACAGAGCCAGAAAATACATCTTGCCATGTGCACAAAGAAGAAATTATAAAAGGTGATTTGAAGGCAGCTTTACATTCACTCAGCCAAGCTATAAATCAGACAACAGTTACAGAAAAGGAAGAAGTTATAAAAGCTGATATCCTGGCAATACTAAGGTCTCTTAAAGAATCATCCTACCAACTGAAAGAAACAGAAAAGCCTGATGTCATCCCTGGTGATATTAAGCGGACAATTGAATCCCTTGAAAAAGCAATAAACACAAAAAATAAAGTTCTGAAAGAAGCGGTTGTTCAAGGTGACCTTGAATCAACATTAAGATCTTTAAAAGAAGCTCAGCAGTCCCTCAAGCGCATAGACAAAGAATGTGTAATCAGCAGCGATATTCAGACTGATGGACAAAACCAGCTAGAAGCCTCTGCAGAAGAGAAAATTGTAAAGCATCAAGGAAGTGAGTATAAAGACATAAAAAGCACCAAGCAGACACTTTCTGAGCCTTCTCAAATATTAGCCAAAAACCAAGTTAATGTAACACAAAATCTACAAAAGACTGTTAAATCTCTCCATGAATATCATGAAGGAAAGCATGCTGAAGATGAGACTGTGTCCAGGGGTTTAAAAGGTACTAGGAAGATCCCTTTAAATCAAGAGTGGAGCACTGAATCTCTAGATACTGATAAAACATTTCTAAGGAGCTTACCTAATTTACAACAGAGAGTCATCAAAAAAGTAGATGATTCCAAGGATAAAATTCAAGTCCAAAGCAATACAAAAAAAGAAGCAAAACTTCTTATTGATCAACATGTGACCAGTCAGTCTGCTTTTAATGCTAAAGTTAAGAGGGAAGTGAGAACAGAGAAATCAGAGGTGTGCAGAGCTTTGAAGGAGGATCATAGCTGCAGCACAGTTCAGTTTACTGAACACATAGCAGAAAAGAAACAGAATCCATGTAATGAGCATGAAGATAATGATTTTTTCAACATAAACAATACAGAGAGAAGAGGAAAGGCAAAAATATCAACAGAAGTATATACCTCCAAAGCCAGAGCCAGACAACAACCAATCAACGTGGCTGCCAGCGGGATTTCTAAAGTGACTGGCCATTCAAAACAAGCGGCAAAGAAAGAAACAAACCAAGCTCAGAAGTTTAAGGAGGGTTTTGGAGAGAATGAAATGAGTGTTCAGCCAGTGCAAGATGTAGTTTCCATGACAGCAGAGCCAAATATAAAAATCAAACAAAAAGTAAAAGTTGGACATGAAATGCACAATAAATATACAGAAACTGAAAAGAAGAAAAAGAGCAATGCTCATCAACAGAAGACTAAAACAGAAGCTACTAAATCAGACTTCCAGTGTTCGGTAAACAAACCTTTAAATCCCGCCAAGAATGTTACGGAGAAAGATTTGCCAGAAATAGATTCCCTACCCCCTCCACCACCTCCTCCTCCGCCGCCACCACCTTCAGTCACATCTTCTGAACTGGAATTTCCTCTACCTCCTCCTCCTCCTTTAATGATGCCATCTGATACACTGTCACACACAATTATGGACAAAACCAAAGCTGAATTTGACCACTTTCCTCCTCCTCCTCCACCACCACCACCACTAGATGACAAATTGGTAAATGAATTTCTGCCTAGTCTCTCTCTCCCACCACCCCCACCTCCTCTCACAATTCCTCCTACAGTTCAGCCAAAGCAAAAGAAAGAATATTTCCCCAGATACCCAGAGAAGTCACCACCTTCCTCAGCGCAGCCTCCTGCTAATGCTGAAGCATCAAGTAAAGCACCTGAGGTTCCCTCCTCAAAGAAATGTCTGCAAATGGAACCATCTAAGAGGCTAGCAGCTAACAAGTCTAAAATACCTCCAAAACCTGAAACCACTGTTCCTCAGAAAGGCACAGAAATTAATATTACCAAAACAGTGGAAGAAAGCGAAGTGTCTGAATCCCTGGTGACTATTGTCAACCAAAAGCAGAGACAGAAATCAACTCATGCAAGAACAGGAGAGGGAAAAAAGCCCTCCCCCATTACAGAAGGGATTAATCCACCACCCCAAATTCCACAAGAATCACCACCCACTGGGAAAAGAGTGGCTTTTCCACTTACAAAATCACCTTCCCTTCCATCTGAGCCGACACAAACACAACCTAAACCTTACATCCGGAAATTTAAAACCCCTTTAATGATTGCTGAAGAAAAATACAAACAGCAAAGGGAAGAGATGGAAAAAATGCAAGCCAAAAGCTTGTGTCATGGGACTGCCAGAACAAACAACGAGGCACAGGGAAGTCCAATTCAAACAGAGCCAGAAAATCATGTGCCATTACAAAAATCAAACAAGCAGGATCAAACTGCTTCACAAGGTTCAATGCCCTCTCTAACTCCACAGCAAGTGATGCCCTCTGATTCTGACTTTCAAGTCAATTTACAAGCAACGGGATCTCAAGTTGATAAACAACTATCTGCATCATTAGTAGTATCATCAGCTGCTGAGCAGCTTCAAAACATTTTAGAAACCACAGCAGAAGATCATATTAGGAAAAAAGAACTGCAAGGTTCAAAGGATCTTATGAAACATAATTTATCTTGTCAAATGGAACAAATCCATCAAGAACATGCTTTGCATAAGACAGAGCAGCTGGAGAATGTGGAGCAGTTGCACATGTCCAAAAATAAAATCATCTCCCCTACTTTCAAAGTTAAAACCATCAAGCTCCCCATTGTAGATCAAAGCTTACATGAAACACAGAAAGATGCTAGGGTGCATGAAAAACAACAGAAAATTAATGTTCAAAATGTTCTCAAACAACAAAATCAGGAAAAGCAGAGAGAAGACATAAGCACTGTCATTGGGAAAAAACAGAGTACTGCAAAGCAATATCACCAGACGCGTGCTGATGAGAAGGTGCTGACAGAAAAAACACCTTTAAAGCACATGGAGAACATGCAAACAGTAAGGAAGAAAGATTTCAGTCAAGTGAAACAAAACTTAATTGATGAGATAGGAACAGAAAAAGGAAAAGCCAGGCATGAGAAGGTCTCACTGACTAAAGAAATAAATCAGGGCAAGATACTAACTTGGCCAGAAGAAGACAAAGTAACAATTCAGAAAAAACAAGAGCAGTTTAGAAATAAATCAGCAGAGAAAGTGATCCAACACAAGGTAGCTGATGCACATCATGACTCACAGACCCAAATTGTAGAGGAAAAGAATGTGTGCGTTTCTGAAAGTAACTTCCAGAATAAAGAATTGTCCCACCAGTATAATAGTCTGCAAGAAAAAGAATGCATCACAGACAAGGACACGCAAGTAAAACAAGCTTTTCTGAAGACAATAGATCCAAAACAAGAGATTACACAGAACAAATCTTCATTTTCTTCTTCACCAAAAGTATCACAGCCAGTTGATGAAAAATGTGCAGCTGATATATTAGAATTCTTGAGAAAAAGGGAAGAACTGCAGCAAGTTTTGTCTAGAGTGAAACAGTTGGAAGATGAGCCAAATAAAAATGGCATGAAAACATTTCAGACATTTTTAAGTATTATCCCAATATGGCTAATAGACCAAGAAAGAAAGAAAAACATAGTTCATATTATGCTGGAAAATAATTTAGAAAAGCTAAAAGTAGAGCTATCAGATATTAAAGAGCATGCAGTCAAAATGCTCACCTCCTGTGAAGATACAATCCAGACTGCTATGTTGACCACAAACCAAGTGAAATCCAGACATGACTCTGTCAGCTCTGGGGGCCCATCCCAGAAAATAGCAAAAATCAGCTTTGGCTCCAATAGAAAAGATACACATAAAATGAAAGATATTATCAAAGAAGAAACAGTGCATCATGAAATTAAACAGCAGTCTAATGGAATCAGACAGACAGAGTTCCGAATTTCTTCTCCAGCACTAAGAATGCGATCGCCATCTCCTACTTACATAACAATTGCATCTAGGCGGACAGACTCTCCTCTTAAGGACTCGCCCTCCTCATCTCCCACCCAAAAGGAAACTAACCCAGTTCCTCCACCACTTCGCAGATCTGCAACACCGAACTCTAGAATTCAAAGGCCGGCTTCTGCTCCCTCTTCTCCAAGAAGCCACTGTGAACAAGCCGCCAAACTGAAAGACACCACAGCAAAGTTATCTCAAGGAGCAACACGGTACTGGTCAGTGACACCAATTCCAGTTGTTGAAAAAAGGTCAGAAATAGTTAAATCTCCTGCAACTCTTCGCCGACAACTTAAGATTGAAACTCATGCTGCAGAGACTTTATCCTCAGCAACTATACCTGTAACTCAAGTAACTGCTGGTACAGTAAAGAGTGAAAAAGCAGCACGTGAAGAGGATAAAAAAGCAGAGAGAAGCAGGACCCACAGGCACCAAAAGCCAGTAAACATTCCAGAATGCTTACAGCCCCGTACTGAAAGCTTAGATGCAATCTCAGTTACACAAAAAATTGAGGGTCCTAAGGTTGATCAGTCAGGGCTTATTCATAGGTTTGAGGCATCTGAGAGAGTGATACATACAAAAACCCAGCCAATTACAATAACTGAAAGATTAGGCAATGAAAGTGAGGAGGAAATGGATATGTTCTTAAAGAACATTGAAGACAACTCAGTATTTGATATAAAATCAAAGGAAAGATTTTTTGAAAATAGCGAAATGAACAGTAAAGTAAAGGCAGGCAGGCACATATTTAGCAAGGATGAATATGATCTGAAGTCTGTGAAGACTCAAAAGCAAAAAGATGGCTTACAAAATTCTCCTTGCTGGCAGCTCAGGGACTCAAAGCAAAACACATCTTATGAACAAAGGCAACGTGAAGATAAGGAGTGCTCATTTGAACCTGTTGTGTGCATAGAAACAAAGTCTCATGATGAACAATCTTCTGGTCAGGATGCATTTGCAAACACAGGCACTGAATCTAGGGCTGCTGCCTCCACATCACAAAGTGTTGATGATATACAGTCAGGATTTGGTTTCAAGCATGCACCTCCAACATATGAAGATGTAATCTCAGGACACATTTTGGATATTTCTGCTGCTGATTCACCAGAAGAACTACTAAGAAATTTTCAGAAGACATGGCAGGAAAGTGAGAGGGTGTTTAAAAGTCTTGGATACAGAGTCTCAGATACTTCTGAAACTGAAGTGAGAAGTAGCTTTCACCAAGAAGCAGAATTTTTCAGTGGTAAATAAGCATGCGAAGTGTGGAGAACCCATTTAGCGATCCTAATCAATGTCAGTGTGTCATGCAATTAATGAATACTGTGTTTATAGTCACAGGATAAGGTAACATAAAATTAACAAGCTTTTCTTAATTTTTGCTGTCTGTCTCTCTTTTTCTGTCAGCTGTCTTTTATCATTTTCTTTTCCAAAGGCATCTGCTTTAAGTGATGTGCCGAATGTGTGACTAACAAATACTGATATATTGGGTTGTGAGGCCTTTTTGCCAAGGTAAATATTGCATTTGAATTAGCAGCCTAACATATATATTTATATATATATATTTATATATTTACATAAAAATTAAAACAACATAAATTCTGCATTTCAGAAATGCTAATCCATATACCTGATAAATAGCCAACACCATGCTTTTAACTGAGATAAAAGTAAATGGCAGTTGTGTTTGCATGTAGTACAGCATATTGGTGATGAGAAAACAACTTTCAAATTTTAAATGTGTCCATTTAAAATGTGCTAATGCATAGGACTTGTACTTAAACATACTGACCTTTGTTTAGGGTGGCTTTAATTAGGCACATACACAATTGTAGAAATTTTTCATAGAATTTCATGCAAAAGCTTTTGTTCAGCAGTTTTACACCCTGAACATTTCTTAACTGAAATTACCTTTACACTGCCTATATATTACATACAAAAATCATGTTAAATGAATGGTAATTTCATTGCAATATGAAGTACTTGAAAAATATGAAGTACTTGAAAGTTAGGGAAAACAACTTTACAACTGCCTGTGCAACCTTGCTTTTGTCTCTTTTGTGCATATGTTCTGTGCACTAAATGAGAAGGGTATTCTGTTGAAAAAATAAAGTATGTGAGAATGTCATTAATGAGAACCAGTCACTTCAATTTTACCCACTTCCTGGAAAAGCAGTATAGCCCCACTGAGCTCTGCACTGCCGTGTGTAGACTGCCATCAACACATGAATTACAATGTCCATGGATAATAAGAAAGAATTGTTTGAATTAGCTACTATAAACCTGACGTCTCCTAACTTTCAAGCATGATATTTAGCAATATAAATACCATACCATTTTTGAAATGCAGTTCTAGCATGTGGCCCCTGTAATTGACCTGGTAGCTTCTAGGTATCCCCAGTTAAGTGTGTATTGCTGCCATTCCTGCTTTGTTAGCTGTAGGAGTGAGGTCTCAGAATATTTAAGGTCAACCATTATTCTGATAGGCTTAAGAACTGAACATTATGTAACTTATTTCCTCAAAAGCTGAAATTATTTCAGCTTCTTGTACCCTGAAGTCTAATGCCTGCCAATTAGTACCAAGGCATGAAAGCTTCTTAAAGAGAAAGTTCTAAAAATCTTTCATAATGGGCATATATATTTTTCACACACACAAATATATATATAACAGTCTAATTATAAGTTACTACTAGCTCCCCCAATAATATATATCAACTATATAAAAGCAGGAATGAAGAAATTTGATGTAGGCCAGATGAGAAGGAGGACAAGTAAAGGAAGAGGAATAGTAGAAAAGAGTCTGTGATTGCACCTGATGATGGAAAAAGACATAAAATATACAAGGCAGGGAACTACTTTACTCAGGATACAAAAGAGAATTTGCAATATAATGCTAAATGCAACAGGGTGAACTGTGGGTTTTGAGCATGGCAATGTGAACAACAGTTCTTCAGGCATCATCAAAAGCGAGTAGACTGCTTCTGGGAAGGAGGCTCTACTTCCTTCACCAAGGAGTGCTACCAGTGTACATGCTCGCAAGTGAGTCCATCCACATGTGCCATGGCAGAGACGGGAAGAGCAGTTGAGTATTAGATTGGCCTCCTAGTCCCCTCATAGATTCATAGATTCATAGATGCTAGGGTCGGAAGGGACCTCAATAGGTCATCGAGTCCGACCCCCTGCATAAGCAGGAAAGAGTGCTGGGCCTACATTACCCCAGCTAGATACACATCTAGCCTCCTCTTGAAGACCCCCAGGGTAGGGGAGAGCACCACCTCCCTTGGGAGCCCGTTCCAGACCTTGGCCACTCAAACTGTGAAGAAGTTCCTCCTAATATCCAATCTAAATCTGCTCTCTTCTAGCTTGTGGCCATTATTTCTTGTAACCCCCGGGGGGGCCTTGGTGAAAAAATACTCACCAATTCCCTTCTGTGCCCCCCTGATGAACTTATAGGCAGCCACCAGGTCGCCTCTCAACCTTCTCTTGCGGAGGCTGAAAAGGTCCAGTTTCTCTAGTCTCTCCTCGTAGGGCTTGGCCTGCAGGCCCTTAACCATACGAGTGGCCCTTCTCTGGACCCTCTCCAGATTATCTGCATCCTTCGTGAAGTGCAGTGCCCAGAATTGCACGCAGTACTCCAGCTGCGGCCTGACCAGCGCCCGATAGAGGGGAAGTATCACCTCCTTGGACCTATTTGTCATGCATCTGCTGATGCATGATAAAGTGCCATTGGCTTTTCTGATGGTTTCGTCACACTGCCGACTCATGTTCATCTTGGAGTCCACTAGGACTCCAAGATCCCTTTCCACTTCCGTGCCACCCAGCAGGTCATTTCCTAGGCTGTAGGTGTGCTGGACATTTTTCCTCCCTAGATGCAGCACTTTGCATTTCTCCTTGTTGAACTGCATTCTGTTGTTTTCTGCCCACTTGTCTAACCTGTCCAGGTCTGCTTGCAGCTGCTCCCTGCCCTCCGGCGTGTCCACTTCGCCCCATAGCTTAGTGTCATCTGCAAACTTGGACAGAGTACATTTCACCCCCTCGTCCAAGTCGCTGATGAAGACATTAAAGAGTATCGGTCCAAGGACCGAGCCCTGCGGGACCCCACTGCCCACACCCCTCCAGGTCGAAACCAACCCATCCACCACGACTCTCTGGGTGCGACCCTCCAGCCAATTCTCCACCCACCGGACTGTGCAGTCATCCAAGTCACAGCCCCTTAACTTGTTCACCAGTATGGTGAACTCTGATCCAGCAAAACACCTCAGCAATGTGTTTGTGTTAAGCTCTTTGTATCAATAGGAAATGCTTAATACTTGGTTCCTGATGAGAAGCTCTTTCCTAAATTAACAGTAATAGCGCAATAATAGTCATACTTTAAATGAACCTTAAGAGCTTACTGGTAAGCAGTTGGCTGTCTTCAGTAGGATGGCTCACATGGGTGATCTTTTCTCAGTATAAGCATGTGGCTTAAATTTGGTTCTGGGGGTGGGGCCACATATGCAGGAGTGTCTGGTTTGTGGTGCCCCCAAATTTGCAGTGTAGCCCATGTTTTCATGTTCCCCATGCGTAGCTTGTGGCACCACAAAGCAGTTTGTGAAAATCTTGGTAGCAAAATACCCAACAAACTCTTGGGAAAAAAGTGTTGCTGACCATGCATCTGGTAGCATGTGCTGAAAAAAACCCAGGGCTGGCTATCCAGACCAATGCTTTGGCTGCCAGCCAGGCTCTGTGATGCTGGATCTGAGCCTCTGCTGCACCAGGACACCAGGTAGTACTGTTGAGGCAAGCACAGGTGCTGGCCTCAGCCTCCCCTACTCCTATCTGAGATGATTTGGTTCACACTGAAGCACGCATGCAGGGACATGCAATGGGACATAAAGCAGCAGCACAAATTTGTGCCAGTACAAGTGCATGCACCTTGGAGTTGCTAGGGATAAATTTGCAAGGAGCACCACAGTATGATATTCTTACACAATAGATTGTTCTGCAACATTCATCTCCTTGACATGTCTTCTTCTGCTTTACTGCTTATTGTCTTTTTGAGGCAGACTATTAGTGCCTTGTTGTCCAACTACAATGCTTCAGTGAGCTAGTGTTTTGGGGGCACATCCCCTCTTCACTGTCTGATCAAAGCACCTTGACCCATCTTTGAGATCCTTTCAACGTGCAGAAGGCCTGTGTCTCCCTGTGCCTTTTGTGCACCTATCCATTTTAAGAAAAGTAAACAAAATGAGTGTTTGCTGTAGTTCATTATATCTAGATTAGTCATGGAAAGCTAAATCTAAATTTTAAACTAAATCCAGACTCATCTCCAAAAATGCTTTATATCATGACCAACATTAATTAATGCAAGATGTTTTGCTTCATTTAAGCCTCAGCCAATTCTTGAAGATTTTTCACTTCTTCTAGACTATTTTGCAGCGCTCTTGTCATAGGTAGTGGAGATATGTAGTAACTACAATTGTACAGGAAATTTATGCTGCTGTTCTGTCTTGATTTATGACTTGCTATAAAATCAGTACTAGCAGGCAAATACAAATAATGTATATAACCCCACTGTGATCCAAATTCTCTGCTGGTGTAAAAGCATACTACTCAATAGACATTAATGGAGTATGTCCCATTTCCACTGATAGAGAATTTTGACCATAGGGTGGTGTTATATATATTATTTGTATTTGCCTGCTAGTACTGACTTTATAGCAAGTCATAAATCAAGACAGAACAGAAGTGTAGATTTGACTAAGCACAGCAAATTGTCTATTATCTCTCTTTCCTCTTGCCCTTCATCTCTGTGAAATAATCTTTCTTTTTGTACTTTGCAATATAACTAGTTTCCCTTACAATTAATTATCCTACATAAAAGCAAGGATTTCATATAATTAGCTATATCACTGTTGTAGCTAATTCTGTCTTATGAATTAATTTAATAAAATACCTGGCTTGTAATGAAAACTCTAAAAAGTACAAATAATTATGTGCCTATCATATTTGCAACATGTATAAGTATAGTTTGCAGGTTAATGCAGTAACAGAGGTTCTTGATTTGCTTCTGGTATAATTAAACAAAGCTTTCTAATCTGAATTTCAAACATTCACCCATGGCTTACATATCTAACTCACACTGGAGAATCAGAGAGAGTTTCTGTATAGACATATTCAGTTCAACTTAATTAATTTACCTTTTATTATACTACTGAACTTTAAGAAACAAATGTTGTTACATATAAAGAGCCAAAATATGCTTGGTTAACTGAAGTGAACAGTTTCATTTAAATTAATGAATTAACTCACCTGACAAAGGCAAGCAGTCTTGGGCTTTCAACATATTAGTACTAGCTGAATTGAACTTGAGCCTTGAGGTTGGTAGATTAGATACCACTTCATGGATAAACTAAGAAAAAACAGTATTGCTGCTTTCCTCATAACAAAACAATTTGAGCATGTACTATAATAAGATAATACCTGTTAGAAATATATTTTAAGTCATGGTTGAAGATTGATATATGCCTTCTAAAAACTGCTTTTAGAAACTGCAACTTCAGGAAAAGGAAGTATGCGCACTTTGTCAAAAGAAAGCTTATCCAATGGAATGCCTAATTGCCGACAAGCAGATTTTTCATAAATCTTGTTTCCGATGTCACCACTGCAGCAGTAAGCTAAGGTAAGAAGGAACTATAAACGTATTCATAGAAAATCTGCAAATGTCACAAGTGGCAAATTTACTTGTTTTTCTCCAATGCATAAAGAAAGCAGTGGTTAGGAAGGCAAGTGACCCGGGTTCTTCTACTGCCCTGGTCTGTGCCCTTGGATAAACAGTGTGTGCTTCACTTTTCCCAATATGTCAAATGAAATGATGCTACAATTATCCATTTTTATAAAGTGTTTTGTAGTTCTTGATTGAAAGTTGTGGTATACGTGTTGTTATCAAGGAGGGGAGAACAGTGGGCTTTCTCCTAGACCTCTGAACTTAGTCAGAATTTTCCTGTCAGGACTAAGTAAACATGAAAGGGCATGTCTACATGTGCAATTGGTGCAACTCAAGAAAATCCAGTGCAATTTGAGATGGACTAAACTAACCCTGACATCACTGTCTACACATACATTTACATGCAGTAATTTACTCCAGCACAGTAAATTAGTCTACACCAACTCAGTTGCCATGCATGTGTAGATGGTGACGTTACTACACAGTAAATTAGTGTACTGTACACATACAGACATACCCAATATGAGTAAATCATGTCATTAAGTAAATATCCTAAGCATTAGTAGAGTAGCATACAGAAACTTGCACTGTACTGCATGTTTTCTATCTATTCTGTAGGAAAGGAAATGACTTCAGTCCCCAAGGATGTCAAATAAACTTGCAACTCTTATGAACATTAAATTAAAAAAAAACATTAAGAATTGTAGATCATTCCTTTTTGCAGCCAGTAGTTTATAATAGACAGATTAAACCTTACAAAATTGTTGCTATTGCTGTTGGAAATCATCCATTTACACTCATTTTTAAAACATTATTAAGGTTTGATTTCACCATCAAACTACTATTCAGACTTTCAGAACTTATGGAAATTTACACTAAATACATTTATAATTATTTAAGCTTTTTTATCTGGTCAGAACCACATCTCAAATAAAATTTTCTCTTTTTTTGCTAAAGTATGTATAAAGATATTTACAGATACTGTAATTTATAGATACTTAAAATGTCACCTACAATTGAATGTTCTTGGTACATTTATGATTTATGAATCTGATAAATTGTCTTCAATTTGGCAGCTTGGGAAATTATGCATCTCTCCATGGACAAATATACTGCAAACCCCATTTTAAGCAACTTTTCAAATCTAAAGGAAATTATGATGAAGGTTTTGGACACAAGCAACATAAAGAATTATGGAATTCCAAAGACCAAAGTAGCTCAGTGGGTAATGTTTATGCTGAAGAAGTAAATCCCAGTAAAGACACTCCTATTCAAGCTAAACTCAGTGCTCAGATTGATCCAGATGTAGCTTCATGTACCAATTATGTGTATCCTGAAACTTTGGAGGACAATTTGAAAAAAACTGCAGAAAGAGGTAAATTAAAAATTACCTGGCCTCCTTCCAAAGGTGATGCGTCACCCAAAAAAACATTTTCTATTGAAGATGAGTTTAAAGTGAATAAACCAAAGTGGCCCCCAGATGCTTTTGAAGAAGTCTGTAGTATACACACAAATATATCTCTGGGCAATAACAAGGCACCATACATAGAAAAAACCTGTAGTGATCTCAGGCAGAAAGAAGAACAAAAGAAAGATGACAGCGTTGACCCACAACAAAAGCAACCAGCATCTTTTAGCTCTGTGTCTGAGAGGGAGGCAGCTACAAATATCAATGCAGCAAAGATAAATGAAGCAAGCAATAAAGAAAAAGATCAGGAAAATAAGAATGTACAAGATAAGATGAATGAAACAAAAGGATCAGAGAATAAAGAGAGAAGTGGGAAGGTTGTTAATGAAAGTGATAATGTGGTTGTGCAGAGTCCTGAAAAGAAACCAAATGAAAAAATTAATGAAACTGAAGGTGTAGAAGTTTTACAGGTTACTAATACTGATGATCAGCCAGTACTAGGGAATCATAAAGAGATCAATTTGAATAATAATAATAACTATTATACAACTTTTCCACATCTCAGCATTTGCAGGCAGGAAACATCTTTCTCAGCTATGTCTAAACCAATAACAAAATTTAACCATGCAAATTGCACTGAGTTTGAATATGCATTTGAAAAGATAGAAAATCAGCCTAGAAATGCAGAACTACTTGACATATCTGAATTTCAAGAGAAAGACTCTAAAGATGTTGTATCTGTTTCACTTGATGAGCAGAATTCCAAAGATAAAGATACCTCAGATTGTCTTGTTCAATTTAATAAAGACGCCATTTGTCAAAAATCTTGCACCAGCAATTTAGTTTTAAAGGAGACCACCAAAATAACATTCCCTTTTGATACTGAGTTGCTAAGTAATGGGGAAGAACCAAAACATGGCAAGCATTTAAATACTCTTTTATCTGATACTGTAAAAACACCTTCCTTTCCTGAAAAAGATGATATGCGTTTAGACTGTGGTCTGTTAAATTCTGTAGACATAATTAAAAACACTCCCAGGCCATATTCAAAAGAATATGGAGATTATGCTACAGACCTGAATGATATTACTATCTGTCAAGAAGCTGAAATAATAGAAGTGTCAGAGAATGCCACAGGCACAAGTTTAGATTTACTGAGTTCAAAATGTATAGCTGTCCTGTCTTCTCAAGGAGATAAAGCCAAGTCTAAGCAGCTCACTATAGAAGAGCAAATTAAAAGAAACAGATGCTATGATGAAAATGAATAAAACTAAAATGATTAGCTAAAGTTGTTTCTCACTTATAATGTATGGGGTAAAATGTTATTCTGTCTAAAATTAATAGATTAGGCATTTCTTTAATATAGCTATTCTATTAACATTTCTTCAACAACTTAATATCCACACTGTAAATGAAGATTTGTATTTGTATTGCATATCACCAGTACTTTTACTTTATTCCTTTAATTACGTCTAAGTCAGTAGAAAGGCAGAAAATGAAGGATTTTTTCCTCAGTTCAGATGCAAATGATTTATATTTCTACAATTCCATATACTGAAAGTAATATCTCAGAATATGATGTTCATTCTAATACACACATCAAATCAACATTTGTAATGAACTAAGAGATAAAGCACCTGGTGTGCACAAAAACTAGGAAAATTATTTCTACAACTATTTTTTTCATGTATTGTTATTATTGTAAGTAAGTAAATGAGCTGTTGCTCCATGACATATTATGTACATTTATTTTGTTAGCTGATAATAGAAGAGGGTTTTTTTTCCTAGTGATATCATTAAATGCTCAGTTTGAAATGGCATGATTACTGAATAGGGGCCACTATCAATTGGCAAATAATGTGGATATTCCACTTCTCATTTTGCTGTCTTCTTGAAAAAATTATGTTCCTTCAGAGCTTTGAAATGTTTACTGTGCACTGGGTTGCATGACAGAAAACCAGGTGTGTAAAAGTAGAAAGGAAATAGTATTAAGAAAACTGCAGGGAGAAGAGGGAAACTATTCAAGATACAAGAAATGGAGCAGTTAAAAGAAAGTTGTTGGTTTAGTAAAATATTTAAAAAGTATTTTAAGTGAGCCAGCTTTTCAGTTTCATTAAAACTGCACAGTTTTAAGCAGATTTAGCACTTTTTATCTTTAACATATGTATGAAATAGAATGGGTTTTTTTTTCTCTCTTAACATTATTCTAATTTGCATGAAATGACAATTCATCATTTAACTGTTGACAATGCATAATAAAAAAGCACTTTACAAAATTATCTTTTGTATTTTTTTATATCTGCTTTTCCTAAAATGTTGTGAAATTATTCAACCTATAATCATTTTAGTTTAGGAGGATATTTGTCACTGTGAAGGTGAAATATCCTGTGTGAAAGAAAAGTAAATATAATCGGAAAAGCTATCTATTTCTACAAAAGTTGATCTACATATTTCCTTCTTCTACAGAGTAAAGAGGGGATCTGTCTGAACAAATAGGGAGTTGCTTGTGCAAATGCAGCAGCAGTGTACTTCTATATTGTGAAATCATTGTGCAAGGATGCCAACACAAGGTATCTGCTGGAGTACAGTACACTGCCCAAATGTTGGCCTGTGATCATGAGTAGGATGGAACACTCTCCCAACCAGAGCTAGGCATCATATGTATGCATCACTTCCCCAGACTATAGTCCTGACATGCAAGAAAACTCATTTTAAGTAAATAATGCCAGAAGTATATTTGACTTCTTGCGTGCGGGGATCTCCAGTACCATGATGATAAGAACATAGCTGGATGGAAGTAGCAACAGAGAAAGACCAAAGCACAGACAGGGTTATATAGGGAATACAGTGAGAGAGCAAGTCATGCACCTGGGTTGAAATCCCGGCCCTATCAAGTCAATGGCAAAAATCCCAATGACTTTATGAAGCTAGGATTTCATAGCTGGTATGGGAAGCCTGGAACTGAAAGGAAGCATTGGACAGCCTGTGATTTCCAGGATGGCTGCAGGCATTATGGAACTTCAGTTTTCAAGGACTTATGGCCATACTCACTGGGTGTTTCAAGTAGTCAGGTACATGTAACTGATCATAGGATGCGATGCTGTTTACAGCCTTTCACAGATATTTTCCATGGGAGAAGGTATGTGACACACTCAGGTTCTTTATGCCTACTGTAACCCAGGGGGTACTCCAAGATGTACCCCCTCTCCAATTGAAGGGATCAGAGCAGGTGCAAAAGCGCTGTGGGAGGCATAGGGATCCTCCTTCCCCTAAAGAGCAGAGACAGGTCACCAATGGGGCCTAAATCATACACCTTTTAATGAGGGAAACAGTGGTGGGAACATAATATATATAAACCAGGGTGTATAGAGGACACTACAGTACCCCAGTGGAATGGGGATTCGATAAAGGTTAGGCATTCACATTCAAAGGCATATGCATTCAGTTAACAAAAAGACAGGTTCGACAAAATATGAGGTGCAAACAGACACAACAGAACATACTGCCTGACAAAATATGAGGTGCAAATAACAAACAGCTATAGGGACCTGGGAAAGCTTCCCCATCCCCTCTGACAAGGATCTTTCCACCCTGTCATGTCATTCACCCCTAACTGACCCAGCCAGGACTTGAACTCAAATCTCCCACAGGGTAGGCAGTGCTAGAGTGCTCTAGGCTACTAGGGATTTTGACCTTCTGGGAGCCCATGTGTCACATCAAGCCACCCAACCTCTTGCTGAAGGAACCAGAAACTGAGCTGGGAGCCTCCCGGGTCAGCCACATGCCATGCTGCCCAGCGTCTCACTGGGGATCCTGGAGCCCAGCGGGGAGCCTCTCCTGCCAGCCACACGCCGTGCTGCCAAGAGCCCAATCGCCGCCTGCAGATCCTGCTCCCTCAGGCTCTTCTGGGGCAACTGCTCCTACCCCATTAGCCCAGCTCTTGCCAGCTCTTTGAAGCTCCTTCTTTGTCATCTCTCACCAGTTTCATCCCCCGAGTCAGCTGCACTGCCCCTTTTACCCCCCTCCAGGTGGCCAGAGGGGCCAATCAGGGGACATGGAGAAGTGAGTCTTAATTCAGGTCTGGTTCCTCTACCTGGGCCATGGTCTCCAGGGGGGGCAAGCCCTTCCCACTCTCCGGGGCCTGATTGGTGAGGAAGGAGAATCCCAAGCCCTCCAATTATTTTTTACCCTTTCAAAACCCCTGGGCCACATCACTACCAGTCAGTCCATCACACTGCTGTTCACAACATACTCTCAACAACATACCTTGCTATTATGCCCAATCTTCTGAGTTCCTTACTCAGTTTCTACACAGGCAAACTCTCATGGGACACAATCTCATTAAAATTTCCCTGCGAAAAACTTAAATAAGGACTTCAGTATTTACCCTTATTAAAATATTTTTCAGTTCAATTGTGATTATGGTAAGCTACAATATAAGATTTGTAAATTTAATTGTATTATTACTAGCACTTTTTGCTTTCTAGGCTGTAGAGAAAATAGCATTATCTAAAAAAAAAATACCATAGCTAAAGCAACAAAATATTTTCTCAGGAGATATAAACCTTGAATTTAATTCAGTCAGAATTTCCCCCTCATGTTGTATTGTCTCAAACATGGAGAGCTTTAAATGAACAAAACTTTTAAACTCCCCTTTCCCCTAAATTATCTATTTCATGCAAACAAATAAAGGAATGTAGCTTTTTAATGCCCTGCTCTGTAAGTTTGGAGGCACACGTGATTGAACTAGCAAGGAAAAAGACAACCCTCAGAATCTTAACAGGAGAGAGAAAAAAGCTCAGCCATCCTACAGCCTCCTAGACCAGCATTTCTCAATCTGTGGGTCACAACCCAAAAGTAGGTTGCAAGAATATATGACAGGGTCGCAAACAAACTTTAAAAATGGAAAAATGCAGGAAACCATGGCTTTTCCCTTGTAGGCTAGAAGAATTCCAGCCTGCCAGGGGCTGCTTGCCTCCCCCACACTCGCACAACACCCCCACACCGCACACGGTGCAGGGCTGAGGCCTGGGGCAGCTGGTTGAGACTGGCCACTGATGTTTACAAATGGGTCCTGGTACAAAAAAGCTTGAGAACCACTGTCCTAGAATATACATGGAGATTATGTCTAACAAGAAATAGGAGCAGCGGGGTGGAGAAATTCCTCATCTCTCTCTGCTGCTATTAGCTGGATTATGGTGGGGAAAGGAAAACTTGTTCTTTTTGGCCCTTCCCTTCACTGTATGATGATAAACACTCAGACATTCCCTCATCCTGCACTGAGAGCAAAGTTTGAACCAGGGCCTTCCAACTACTAAGCAACTGGGGGCTGCCGTCAAAACCGGGATTCAAATTTAATGCAGTTAAGGACTGACACAACACCTTGTTCAATTAATGACAGAAAGGCTTTAATAATTATACCACACACAAACTATAAAACTAAATGGCAGAAAAAGACTCCTTTCCAATATTCAGTAAATGAACTGTCACAAAAGTCCTAGTATATGTTAGCCACAAGAATGTCTCTCACCAATGCAGGCAGGAAGCAATTTCAATCTTGTCAGCCTTCCCTGAGAGTTGATCCGTCTCCTGCGAGTGATCATCTGGCTGCAGGTACAATGTTGCAATGATTTCTCTCTCTCTGGGAGTTTACACTTTGCTGGCAACTCGGCTTCATTCCTATACTGTTCAATTGTGTAACTTTAATTGACCAGCTATCAAGAAGAAATGCTCTGAAGTCCAAAGAAAGCAGGTAGGGAGGGACCATCATATTGCAATTGCTAACTGCTCAGACCCTGTTTTAGGTTGCCAAGGTGTGAAACTTGTTTTTGCAAGTTTTTGAACAGTCCACACTTCAATCAGATAGGATGGTCTTGATTGACTGACTGAACGGGATACCTTGAGGACACTGGACACTGTTTTGGGTAGCTGTTTTAACAGTGGGACAGAATCTACCATAGTCTGCACCAGTAATGGTCTATGGAGACATTTGGAAAACCCCAGACAGACACTGAATGCCTTTTTTAAGAAATATGCCTTACCCAAGAGAGGATATGTCAACAAGGAGGATACAGTCACATAGGGATATGCAGGTATTTATGAATGGTTAAATATAATAAAACATTGAGTACATGTACAACTAGCACAGGAGATTAAACCAACTGTTATTGCTTTGTTTTGGATGGTCCCAGTCACAATCTTCCATTCTAGTGCAAGATGCACTGTTATTTTAATTTGGTCATTTAAATTTCATGTGTAGGTCCGGCCAAGCTTGCAGAGTCATCAGGTGCCACATGCCCTGCATATCACGCCAGTGAGCCACATGCTGTCAGCTGCACCAGCATAAGCCACAGCCCTTCCCTCCCCACACACAAATACTATGTAGGCATTCCCCCAACCCTGCCCACCACATCATACCCTGTGGGGCAGAGGAAGGAAGTGGAAGTTGGAGGTGAGAGGAGGAACCTGGAGACCCTGCCTGTTGGTACAGGAGGAGCAATGGTGGGAGCTGAAGGGCTGCAAAGTAACCCCTTGTAGGCTGCGTAAGGCTTGAAGGCCATCAATTAGACAAACCTAGTTTCATAGATTTCATAGACATTAGGGCTGGAAGGGACCTCGGGAGATCATCGAGTCCAGCCCCCTGCCCAAAGGGCAGGAAGTCAGCTGGGGTCATAGGATCCCAGCAAGATAAGCATCCAATTTACTCTTGAAGGTGTTCAGTGTAGGTGCTTGAACCACCTCCGCTGGCAGACTGTTCCAGACCTTGGGGGCTCGGACAGTAAAGAAATTCTTCCGTAGGTCCAGCCTGAAACGGTCTTGCAGCAGTTTGTGACCGTTCGACCTCGTCATCCCTTGGGGCGCTCTGGTGAACAGATGTTCCCCCAGATCCTGGTGGTCACCCCTGATAAACTTATAGGTGGCCATCAGATCACCCCTGAGCCTGCGCTTTTCCAGGCTAAAGAGTCCCGTGGCTCTCAGCCTGTCATCGTAAGATCTGTTTTCCTGACCTCTGATCATGCGCGTGGCTCTCCTCTGGACTCTCTCAAGCTTCTCCACATCCTTTTTGAATTGTGGAGCCCAAAACTGGGCGCAGTACTCCAGCTGCGGCCTCACCAAGGCCGAGTACAAGGGGAGAATGACGTCCCGGGATTTGCTCGAGAAGCATCTATGGATGCACGCCAGCATTTTAGTCGCTTTACTAGCCGCAGCATCGCATTGCAGGCTCATGTTCATCTTGTGGTCAATGATGACCCCCAAGTCTTTTTCTTCTGTAGTGCTAACCAACGTAGCACTGCCGAGCCTATAAGGGTGCTGCAGGTGTTTCCTCCCAAGGTGGAGAACCTTGCATTTTTCGGTGTTAAACACCATCAGGTTCTCGTCTGCCCATTTGCTGAGCTTGTCCAGGTCAGCCTGGATCACCCGCCTATCTTCTGGCGTGGATGCTTTGCCCCAAAGTTTGGTGTCATCGGTGAACTTGGCCAGTCCACTCCTAACTCCAATGTCCACTCCTAACTCCAATGTCCACATCCAGCAAGCGAGGAGTTAACCCCTTCCCACCACGAGCCCGCTTACCTCCAGCTGTGCTGGGGGTCGGCAGGGAGCTCGGCGGCTGCTGAGGGGGTGTCTGGGGGGCTTTGGGGGAGTGGGGGCGCAGCGGGCTTCACCCGCGCGTCTCTCACCGCTCCAGAGCCTACCTGAGTCCATAGTTTGAACTATGTCTTCCCATTATTATGAGTTTCCCTCCTCTATTCTTCTTCTTTTTTTTTTTTTTGGTAGCATCAGAAAGGAGCTTTTCTCTCAGTGGAAGATTAGCAGAATTTCTCTCCCTCCTATGAAAGAGGCAAGATCTAAGGACAGATTTAAGGGCAAATTTAAGACAAAATTTAAGGAGAGAGCAGAATTTGAAAGCTGGAAATATACAAATGAGGTCTTAACTTCATTCTACCTTCTGAGAAGTATCCAATATGCATAAGCACTGACTTTTATTTTTGCCAGGTGGAGTGGCCTAAGATGGCAGACATGTGGAAAGTTTTACGCATTTTAGGTGACAGCCCTCTTCCTATGCGGGGGTGGGGCAGGACCCTCAGGCCCTTGCATACTTGGCACCCTTACCAATATGGATAAAAGCCTTAAAAGGACAAGATTCTGTTCATAATTGTCAGGGAAAAAGGTCAGCTACTGTGTAGCACCCATACAGTGAAGGGTGTGCTCATACATCAAAGAGCACTGGCCACATCCCATTTCTGGGCTCGTTCCTAGCCATGATCAATTCAGCTCAGAACGAGGGAGTGACAGTATGCAAGTTTAATGCTCTGCAGAGGGGTACTCAGTGTCACAAAGACAAAGAGCTCCCCCGAGCTTGGTATTTACAGTAACCATTACATTGCTGTGCACGCATTCGGGTTTTTCCACTTGCTGTTACAAGGTTACATAATATGGTACAGAACGAGCTTAGGCTAGTTAAGACCGGTTCTGCAGGCTTCAGCAAAAGGGCTATCTTTAAGCTTCTGTTTTTTAACCTTCTGCTTTTTAAAGGTCATCTGCTTCTCTCTTTTCTTTTTTTAAGGTTGTTTTTCTTACAATTCCCTCCTTTCAGCCTCGAGCGTTAGCTCAGTGGCTGATGTTAAGGGTTGCTCTTCTTGAGCATGCATGACATACTTGTTTTGCATTGCACGTGCAAACAGCTTTTTTACATAAGTGATAATACAGGATGCAAACGTACACCCTATAACAAGCAAAGAAAGCATGGGGGTTAAGAGAGAACTTAGCCAGCTGCTAATAGTCCATCCAAATGAGTTAGCCAGCCTGCTAAACCAGTTATTGCTGGCTAAGGCTGCTCTGTTAACGTTAGTGGCTACAGCTTGCTTATCTTGTGGTGCTGGTGATGCTGGCTCTTCACTGGACTTCAAGTAGCTATGGTGGACCCAGGATTCTTTTTCGGCGACTTTGACTGCAGTGTGAGTTGTCAGCAGGACTTGAAAGGGTTTGTCCCAATGTAATGCTAAGCAGTTCTGGTGTCAATGTTTTTTGATCCACACTCAATTGCCAGGTTGGTACAGATGGAGGTTGGTGTCAAGAGGTACTGGTTGTACCAATGCTGCAGACCTGTGAAGAGAGCTGAGAGAATGCTGTAATGACAAGACATAATCAGTTAGCTTTTCATCTCTTCCAAACAGGCTTACATGTGGACTTTGCCATCCCCCAAAGGTGGGGGATGACCAAACAATAACTCATAGGATGACAGATTTAGGGGTTTGCATGGCTCAGTTCTAAGAGCAAACAACACAATGGGTAAGGCGTCAGGCCATTTTAATTTGGTTTCAGCACAGATCTTTCCTAAAAGGGTTTTCAAGGATAGGTTTAACCTTTCTACTTGACCTGAGGATTGCGGGTGGTAAGGGGTATGAAACTGTGCTTGAATTCCTAATGCTTTATATACTTCCTGCAATATTCTTTCTGTAAAGTGCAAGCCTCGATCTGAATCAATAACTTCAGGGAGCCCAAATCTTAGTACAATGTCTCTGAGGAGGGCGTTAACTACAGTAGAAGCATCTGGCCGCGAAGCAGGGAAAGCCTCTGGCCATCCGGTGAGCTGGTTGATTACCACTAGACAATGCTTATAATGGAAGTCTTTTGGTAAGTCTATATAATCAACTTGAAGTCTTTGAAATGGCAGATAGGCCCATGGCCTCTCCTCTTTGTGAATACTCTTTTTGGTCTTGTGATTAAATGCTTGGCATGTAGGGCAGGAGTTGACAATCCTGGCAGCTTCTACATAAATACCAGGCGCGAACCAGTTATGGAGAACACTGTGTGCTAGGTTTTCTTTACCAGAGTGGTTTAGTCTATGAGCTTTTTGGGCAAGCATGCGGAGAACAGCTTTGGGGGCGATAGGACGCCCATCAGGTACTCGCTAGATGCCATCTGTCCCTTTAATGCCTTCATATTTAGTCTTCCATTCTTGGACTTCTGTCGGTTGAAGATGCTGGTATATGGAGGTTGGGCTGGATAATGCAATGCATAAGAGGTGAGAGTTAGGGTTGTCAGCAATGGGTTGAAGGGCTGCCGCCTTTGCAGCTGCATCAGCCATACTATTCCCAGCAGCAACTTCGGTACTGTCCTTGGAATGACCCAGACAGTGGACAACTGCGATTTCCTTGGGTAACAGAATAGCGTTCAGGAGATTGTTTACTTCTGTGGCATTAGCAATTGAGTGTCCATTCGAGGTGAGGAATCCTTGCTGCTTCCACAGTTGGCCAGTTGCATGACAAATACCAAACGCATATCGAGAGTCAGTATCAATGGTTACTGAACAGTTTGTGGTAAGCTCACATGCTCTCTGTAAGGCAATAAGTTCTGCAGCTTGGGCACTGGTACCTGGCTTTGTTTGGATACTGACTTGGGTAGCAGATTTAAGGAGCCCTACTGCTGTGGGGGTCCATCCCCACAGTGATTCGAGCAGAGTTTGAAGATCTTCAGGGAGGTAAGAGCACTCAGATTCATTAAGCATGGCCTGAAAGGCCAAGAGGTTAGTACTGGGGACAGTAATTTGGATTCTGCTTGGGCTACACTGCAAGGTGGCATTAAGCCTGCAGAGCAGGTCTCTCCCTAATAAGTTAACAGGTGATCCACTTGAGAGTAAGAAGGCATGCTCAGTTGTTAGGGGTCCAATGGTGACCTTTGTTGGAACACTGTATGGGACACTAAAGGGCTTTCTCGATACTCCTACCACCCATTTAGTTTTTGCTACCTTTAATTTGGCCTGACTTGGGGAGACACCCAGTGAAGAAAGATCTGTGCCAGTATCGATTAAACATTTGTATATCTGACCCTGGACTTCTAGGTTAATATATGGTTCAGAGGACGGACATTCTAATTTGTGTGAAGTTTCATTAAAATCCCCAAGGTTCATTTCATGGGAGAGCCCCACCTTATGTCAATCCTCGGGTTCAGGGGACTCTTCCAGGAATTGTTGGTAATGGTCAATTTCAGGTGGGACAGGCGTGCAGGAAGCATTAAATGGTCCGGTGGGTACCCCGTGGACGGACTGGACAATCTCGCTTTCAGTGCCCCCTTTGCTTGCAACAATTACAGGTATCATCTGGTTGAGGTCCCCTTGTTGGCTGGTTAAATGGTTGGGGAGACCAAGTACGGGGTCTGTCTTGTTCTCGCTCTCTCCCTTGGCCGCAGCTGTAGCCTTGCCGGGAAGTGTTTGAAAGTGTTGAGTGAGGGCAGCTGCTAACATATTCACTTTCTTTTGTTTCAGCTTTAGTTTTTCTTGTTTCTGGACCTCAGGGCATTGGTCAAAGACATAGGTAGCCAGGTCGACTAACTGGGGAAACGTCTTGGTGGTCCAATCGGGATGGTGTTTAGTGATATTTTTTTTATATCATCAGTCGCTTGACCAACAAACGCAGAATTTACTATCGTTTGGCTGGTAAGACTTCTGGGGTCGAAATCACCACCATGTCTATTTATAGTGTTCAGGAGCTTTTGACAGTAATTACTTGGGTGTTCATTTGGTCCTTGTTTGATAGCCTGGACTTTAGTCCAGTCCGCTCTTTTTTTCTCTGCTCTTTTTAGTCCTTCTAAAAGGGATTGTCGGGCTCCTTGCAAGCGCAACAGGTTATTAGGGCTCTGGTGTTTGTGATTCGGATCCCACTCCGGATCTTGAACTGGCCAGTTAGTTCTATTCTGTTGGTCTTCTAACACCCATTGATTTCCTTGGTTTATAATTTCTGCTTTCTACTCTTTGCTGAGAAGAGCATCTAGAAGCTGATTCATATCTGTCCACGTAGGGTTGTGGGTGTTAATTATGGTTTCTATTTTGCATCTCACCAACTCTGGGTCATCTCTAAACTTGGGAGTGTTATCTTGCCACAGGATGAGGTCTTGAGGATTGAACGGAACATGTGTATAGGGATATTGGATTCTGTCCTGAGTGGCAAGAGGATATTGATGCAGTGGGGCTAGGCGAGCAGGTAACTGATTCTTTGTTTGACTTTGCGTGTGTGTCGACACAGGGGAGGAACTTCCTGTTTTATCATCAGAGGAACGTTCACCTGAAGCAGCGGACACAGGGATCGGAGATGTGACTGGCACCGGGAGTGGTGGCGGTCCTTCTGGATGCCACTTATCTTCCTCTGACCTAGGGGCAGTTGGAGCATATGGAGGTGCAAAGTTTCAGAGGGGTTTTTAGGCATAGTCTGGAGAGCAGCCAGGTGTCGGGCTCCATCTTTAGAGGAGCCTAAGTGACCCTTTTTTATTTCGTTTTCAGCATTGGCCCAGACATACTAGTAACCCATTTGATGGGGTTGAGGATCTTCCAGAGATCCTCTGAGGTACCTCAGTGTTTCTCAGTCAAAAGAACCAAGACTAGGCCACTGTCGGCTTGAATCCTCCAGGCCAGACAGTTGTGGATAGTTGGATTAATTTAAGCTTTTTAACCAGACCAGTTCCCAGGATTTTAGCCCAACCAGAAAGGACAATTCCAAGGGGACATCCTGGTGGGACAGGGACAGATCCTGTGTGTCCCATGCTGTCTCCCTTGGCGGGGTACCCCTTTGCCTTTAAACCAGAATACTAGAGTCGACTCACAGACCACAGACCTGACCAGTGCCCCAAACAGGAAAGGGAACTTATCAAAGAGAAAAGATAAGATTAGAGATTGGTTCCTCTGTGCACGAATGGAGACAAAAATTGCACCACACAGCTCTTCCAGCCCAAAAGGGTCAGATGGACAATGCTCTATGGTTGCCTGTGTCACCAGATTGAGGAACCGGGAGAAGACAGGTCTAAGACAAGACAGACAGACAAACAAAATCAACTAGCTAGCAATTTCACATATGACCAATATGTTGCCTGAGAAGCACCATACTCAGGGTGTTCTAGCAGACACTCCTATCCTTTAAAGGTTTGGGATCACCTTACCTCCGACTCGGGGCCGCCCGCTCCCTTGACAAGGACACTGAGGGGAAACTTACCCTCGTTTGCCGGCTGGACGTTGTCGCGGGGTGGTGGCACCGGTCCAGAGAGCTAGGGTCCCATCTGGGTCACCAATTTTGTCGGGGAAAAAAGCCAGCTACTGCATAGCACCCATACACCGAAGGGTGTGCTCATACACTGAAGAGCACTGGCCACATCCCGTCTCTGGGTTCGTTCCTAGCCATGATCAATTCAGCTCAGAATGAGGGAGTGGCAGTATGCAAGTTTATTGCTCTGCAGAGGGGTACTCACTGTCACAAAGACAAAGAGCTCCCCCAACCTGAGTTTACAGCTTGGTATTTATACATTAACCATTACATTGCTGTGCACACATTCAGGTTTTGCCACTTGCTGTTACAAGGTTACATAATACGGTACAGAACAAGCTTAGGCTAGTTGAGACCGGTTCTGTGAGCTTCAGCAAAAGGGCTATCTTTAAGCTTCTGCTTTTTAAAGGTCATCTGCCTCTCTCTTTTCTTTTTTTATGGTTGTTTTTCTTACATAATACACATGACATGTCTTAAGGATCCTATTAACCTGGAGGAGAAGGTTTGATTTTTCAGGGAACAAAAGGAAGATTCAGAGATCGGCTGAATCCCAGGAGTTAGTGTGAAAATGACAACATTAAGCTAAAAATGGTTAATTTGCTTGTGGCCATTTAGCAGTACATTAGTCCTGAGTAAGCGATTGGCTGTATGGGAGTGAAAAACAAAGATAAGGCATAAACAAGTTGTAGTTTCCCTCTTTAAATTGCATCCTTGCATCTGTTTTTCATTCTCTGGTATGTCAATGACACATGTAGTTTATGTTAACGTATGTCCCTGTAATCAGTTTACTTTCACTAGAAAATAAGTCTCTTGGAAAATTATCTGTGAAGTAACATAACGAGAAATTAAAAAATACCTCACTAATCGAGCACCAAAAGCAGCTCAAAAGAAACATAACCATTTTCTCTGCCCAGGAAATTGCTACAATTTACAGGAAGATAAAAATTAATAAAAGAGGATAATGAAGCATTAGAGAAGATAAAGACTACAGGAAAATCCCTATTCCAATTCTGAGGGAAATAAATGGTGGAACAGAAGAGCCAGTGTAAATGAAATACCATAGGGATCAAATCCCCTTGGCTAGTCTGTGCCCAAGGTTGTGCTGTGTGCAGGGTTGGTATCACAGGGTGCCTGTAGATGTGTAGGGAAGCTGCTCTAAAGTGCTGTAATTAAAGCACATCAGAGCAGACGAAATTAATCACATTTGCTGCAATATGCTAATTATCACACCTCCAACAGCCTATGTTTCTCATGCATCAGCATCCCCGTGCTTCAAAATGGTGGCAGGGGTGCTTTAACTAAAGCTTTACACAATGCTTGATGCTGATACACAAGACTCTGTGGGTGGTAATTAAAGCACCCCACCCACCCTCAGGGCATGTGTAAAAATGCCCAAAGTTCTTGTGTTCTGTGATGTTCATAATTTGGCACATTTTCCTTTTCTACCAGTGGAGTTGAAAGGGAAGGAAGCAGCCAAAAAACACCCACCATGCTCACTTTTCTGCAAGCCACACAAGATTTCTCCATCTCATCTCTTGGAATGTTTATGCAAATCATAAAGATGGTCCTGGCAAACACGCTTCCGAATGGAGCCGTAAAAGCTAATAGTCATTCCTAGTCAATAACTGCAAAAGAATGTAAATAGTGTGAGCAAATGAAACGGGAACTAAGAACTCTCTGAGACATTGCCCAAGAGCTTGAAGTGTGAATAATCAAAATCTAAATGAGTCTGGAAGTCAGTGAGCTGTCTGCTTGTAGGGTTACATGCATACAGAAATTGTACTCTAGATAGATTTGCCTATGATAGTGGAAGAATATGAAGTAGGACTACAGGACATTGTTAGAGAATGGAAGCTTATTCGCTTTCTTTTAACTAAACATTTCCCGAGGACTAGTCCATCAGCAAATAAAATGTATCATAAGTCCCTTCACTTTAGTAGGGCAGCACCAATGTATACCAATTGAAGATCTGGCCCTGAATGCATTAAAGTAACTGGCACCCATGAGAGTCATAAATCTGGCCTTCATAAACTTAGATGTCTTCTCCCAAATTGCCATTCATTCTGAAGAGTTTGGCTACTCCTGAGCTGTTTTACAATGTCAGGACTGACTAGGGTTTTTTTAGTTCTGGCTAGCCAGAATTAAAGAATTTGGATCTGCAGATGCACTCTATTATGCTTTCCCTTTATCCAACCCATTGGTTCACGAGAAAGAGCATCCAGTAGGATGTAATATTAGCACTCAGAGATCATTTCTTCCTGTGTTGGCAGGCACCTGCAGTTTCAATATAGGTATATTGATTTTCTTTCTTTTCTCACAAGACATTTTGAAATTCTTCATCAAATAATTCAAAGTTGGTTTCCAGAATCTAAATAGATATAACACCAAAGATAACTGATTATGGGGGCTGTGAAAAATGTAAAGGAAACCACTTTTCCCTATAGGGAAAAATTCAATCCTTTCAATCAGTTACATCACTGTAGACTGATTTTAAAAATAGATTACCTAAGAATGTATGCAACTTTGGAAGTGATACTAGTTGTATATATTTCTTAAGGATTTATACAGCTCCACACTTCTTCTAGAGTCTGATCTAAAATCTCAGTGAAGTTAATGAAAGTTCTTTCATGGACTTCAGCAGGCTTTGTATGAGATTTTGGGCCCTTACAGAATAGCGTTTTGTTGGAAGTGTATTTTCCACCAAGACAAATGCAAAAGACCATTTTATGCTCAATACGTAGATAAAGCCTAGACTTAAAAAGTAGTAAAACAAACTATTTTTTCTAATCGAAATATTTTTCTTTTTTCCTGCATTTCCTCAACAGAAAGATCTTGAAATATGCAGGTCATTTTTCATATGATGTTTAAAAACATTTTCTTAAAGATGTACATTATTGTTCAATGCATAAAACATAGCACATGAATAAGGCTGTAAAAAGTTCTAAGTTATTTTTATCACAAACCATTCAAGCTTTGCCCTTATTTCAACAGTACTTCTTCTCGGCATAGCCTTATAGATGTAGCTCACACTCGTCTTTATTATGTACATTTTTTTCCTTTATTTATATAAAATGAAGGCTAGGAAAAGGTATTAAAAATGGTTGACAAAGATTCTGGCTATGTATATTTATAAACTACCATACAAATGAGGCTGATTCCAAAGCATTCACTGAAAATCTCAAGAGATTACTTGTATTTTTCCATCACAGTTCCAATATGCTAAACTGCTAGATAGGTGCTACTTCTGTTATACAAGAAACTAGAACTACAGTTACATAAAAAGAAAAGGTTGTTTAGCAACCTCTCCCAAATGCTATGACCAATAGTGCTACAACTTTCAGCTATCCTGAGTATTCAACTATGACTGTGATTGTTAGAGCTGCTGCAAATAATTTGTCTTTTCTTCCCCCACCAGCTGCTGGAGCCAAGTTACTGCAGCACTGAGTGGGGATTTGTCTTCTTTAAGAATTTCTAATGTTCTCCCATTCTTGTTCTACCACTGCTGCCAACAGCGCAGGAAGTTTCCTCATAGGAAAACACTTATAAACAATGTGACCTGACACCTCAGAAATCTGATGTTACAAGAGCACCCAATATAGTATTCTTGAGGAATAACTATTTAGTTTTAAACCAATTTCATTAGTTGATGGGGTGACTCGTGATTTTTATACATCTGGGCTTTATCATACTCCAGCAACAAGCTACCATATGTCACACAACACACCAGTCAGAGCAGTCACACATTTAGCAGCCCAGCTGAGATCTCACACATCCAGGGTCAGAGCTTCATTTTCCCTGCAATTTCTCCTTCTGGCTGCTAAGTGTGGTTATGGCAGTAGGCAATGAGAGCAGGAAGCTTTGTCTCTCTTGTGTTCTGGTTGGCAACTTGGAGCAAAAGGAAGCAGTTGCCTTGTACTAGTTAATAAGCTGATGGCAGTGGGGCAGGATGGAGACTAGGGAGCTGAAGGTGGCAGGATGGGCTGTGCAATTGAAACTGAAATAAATAAGCCATGAGGAATATGATAGGAGGAAGCCTAAAGGAGAAGAATCAGGAAAATGAGATCTGCTATGTCCCCCAAATGTCCAGGCTTCCTTATTCCTCTTCAAAAACTATCTCTGGGCTTTTACTTCTGTCTGTCCCTGAGATGGTGCCACTTCCTGCTCCCCACAGGCTCTCCTAAACTCCACACAAATCTCCTAACTCCGTCCTGCTTCCTGGAAGTGTGAGGTCCTGCCTCTCACAGATTGAATGGGCAACAAGGCACTATTTCTCTCTGCCATAGGAAACTCCTTAGCAGGTGAAGGATTGGCAGCCCTATATCAACCATTTTCTCCCAGGCTAAAGAACAATGTTTGGAGGCTGTTCAGGGGGCTTGTGCAAAGAGGCCAGTATTCAATTTGGATTTGGCCAGTCTGGGGGACAGTGATTCAATTTGGTGATTCAGATCACTGTCCCAAATTGATTCAGCTGAATCGGATTCGAAAGATTCCATGCTGATTCGGTGTGATTCGGGGATTTGGCCATAGACTATAATGGGGAATCACTGAAATACCTATAACTTTGTCATTTTTTTTGCAGAATTGAATGAACACAGCAGGGATGGTACCCCTTCTGAGGGCATGACATCTGCCAAGTTTCAAGGACAAAGGTGCAAGGGTTTCTGTGAAACTGCACCTCAAACTGTTGAAAGCAAAATTCGTGTCGTGTGTGTGTGTGTTAAGGTAGAGTGGGGAGAAAGGAGCAGGGATGGTAACAGGGGGCCTTCCCAGTGCCAGTTAGATCAAGGTACGCCCACCTGTTCTGGGCCAACCTCTTGCCCCTCATTTGTCTGCCACCTGTTGATGGAAAACTGATTCAGATGTTATCCAAGCGGCATGGGTGTCTGGTGCCTCTTGAGTCAGGGGTGGCACATGCCCCCCTGACACCGGCCAGCAACCGGGGCAGGTCCCCCAGAAGTCAAACCCACTGACTGGGGGGCAGGGAGGGGATTCCCCGGGTGTGCCTCAGTGGCCAATCTCACTCACCACGAAAGTCCCGTGGCCACTTCCAGAAATGGCACAGCCACTTTTGCTGGCAGCCCTGCTCCCTGGCCGGTATTCTTGGGGGGAGGGGCACTGGTGGTCCTGCCTGTTCCCCTGCCCAGTGGCTAAACAGGGAGCTCAGCCTGTCAGGGGGTGCACGTGCACTCCTGTGCACCACCTATGTGTCGCCCCTCTCAAGTGGAAGGCTGCCCATTTAGGCCTCTAATGTCTAGGAGCTCCATACTTCCATAATTCTGCAGCTCCATACTTCCGCTACACTGCAGCCCATACCTCATAAATGGCATCCCAGGCAGCTAAGCTTACCTGGAGCCTCACAACTCCACTGCAATCAGTAAGCCTCAGGCCTCTCAAAGATCATACAGGTCTGAGCTTTCCCAAGTCAGGACTGGGCATGTGTGCAGTGACTGGAGTTTTTCAGGAGCCTCCTACCCACCTTTCACTAGGGAGGTTGGTGGTCCTGGAATTCCCTGGGGCTGCCACACACCACCAGCAGTCCCACCAGGCCTCCCTATCCTGGCAGGGTACAGTTTTAGGCCATACCCAGGACCTGGGGTCTCTTCCTCCCCTATAGCCCCAGCCCATACCTCCAAGCTCATCCTGGCATGGGAGCTCAGCAGGGAGATGTTCTCCCCCTGCTGGCTGGAGGAAAACTGCTGCCTCTAGCTTTGAGAGTGGGGCATTAAATGGTTGTTAAAGACAATTTAAAAAGCAAATACATGCAGAGTGAGAAGGGTGGCACTCACTCTGTCTGCAGGTGGAGCTTGGAGAGCACCAGCAGCAGGAGGTTCACCTCCAGGAACACCAGCTGCTCCATCAAACCAGGATCCAAGGGGGTACAGTGAAGTATTACAACTTTCCCAGCACTGATGAACTCCCTCTCACTTGGAACACTGATCAGTGGACAGGACAGGTGTTCCCAGGCAACTGTGGCCAGATCCTGCCACATCTGGCTGCAGGTTGCCCAATAGGCAAAGGGACCAAAGTGCAGCAGCTCCATGTCCTATGCAAGATAGGTAGCCACTGAGGCCTTGATGCTACCTGCCAGATGGTGTGGTCTGGTGCTTTTGGACCCCAACATTGAAGCCATGCCTTTAGCCCACATTGGCAGTAGTAGTGGTGGAGGAGATTGGCTAGTGGTTGGAGTGTTGTCAGGGGAAAGTGGATCCCCCTCTTCCACATCCCCCTGCCTCTGACTCTGTTCATCAGCACCTCTGTCCAGTGATCGAGGGTACTCCAGCTGCAGATGCTCCCTTTCACCCTTGGGTCTCACATGCATGCCAGCATGTGGACTGAACGGGACCACAATGGTTCCAGCCATTTTTGATGCCCTCCTTCAGCTGCTTCACTAGTGCCTGCACCTCTGGTGAAAGTGGCTTGCCCCAGCCAGGAACTTCTCCATTTGGTTCTCAAGCTCCTTCACTATGAGGATCACATGGCTAAAGAGGGCATCGCCAGCACTGAGGCTGTCAGTATCTCCTCAAGGAAGGCTTGAGGACCACCAAGATCTGGGAGATGGTTTTCCACTCTGTTTTCTTAGGGGAACCACTGACCACAACCTTCCTGACCAAGGCCATCTCATGGATGGCCTTCTGTTGCTCCACCAGCCTTTCCAGCATCAGGTATGTGGAGTTCCACCAAGTCTCCACATCCTGCATGATTGTGCTGCAGGATTCTCAGCTCTGCCCATTTGTCCCATGACATTGTGCCCCACTTGATGCTCTAGTGGAAGTAGCCCACCACCTTTCTGCATCTTGAAATGAGCTGGCTGGTAGTAATAGTGGTGGCACCATCACCAGCAGCCCTGACTTCCTCCAAGGCATCCCTATGAGGTAGAACTTGTGTGCCACACAGTGGATGCCAGGAGCATCTTGGCCAAATTGGCCCCATTGTCAGTGACTGTGAACCCATGAGTGAGCTTGGCTTGCCCAACAAGCCACCCCTGCACCATGCAGTTCATGGCCACCATGATCTCCCTTGCCGTGTGGGTCTCATGCATGACCTCTGCTTGAAGGAGAGCCCACCAACAGCCTGACTGATTGCACCAGTGCCCTGTGAGTGAGAGATAGGCATGATCTCCATCCCGGCTGCTCCAGATGTCTGAGGTGAAGTGCAAGGCCACCTGGTGCAGCTCCTCCCTCAAGTACTCCCTGCATGTCTCATACAGGAAGGGCAACATCAACCTGCTAAAGGTGGTACATGCAGGCGCTCAGTAGGATGAGGCCACAAGCCACCAAAACCCTGGATATTCAAAGGAGAAGGGCTGGCCATCCAGAGCAAACATCTCCCCAATGCTCTGGGTGACCTTGCTCACCCTTGCAATGCACCCCCCACCCCTTTGTCTGTGGCTTTCCTTCACCAGTCCAGGGTGGCCTGCCTCTGTTTCTTGGGAACAGGGGCTTTGAAGCAAAAGGGGAACTTCTTTTTGGGCACATTGCTCCTCAGCCTGGCACTAGTGGGAACAAGGGCAAGGGAGTGCTGCCTCTTGAGATGCAGCAGCATTGCCACGGTGATGAAGTGTTTCACTTTCTTGCCCCAGCTGATCTGCTTTCAGCAGTGCTGGCAGGTAGCATACCTGGGATCACCTGCCAATTCAAAATGATCCCAAACTACACTACCCCCTAACCCCCTGCTTCTGGGTTGAGGGTGGTGATCCTGTGTTATCCCCCTCCTCAGCAGGCAAAGGCACAACAGGGGAAGCTGAGCCACCCACCCTCACAAACTCCTCTGAAGTGCCTTCCAGAACAGACCACCGGCAGCAGAAGACTCATGGCTGCCAGGAAAGAGGGTGCATCTATGTTTGTGGGGAGGGAACTTGCAGCTCTCTCCCTACCCACTCGAGCCCCTCTCCCTCCCCTGCCAGAAGACCTGGCACCTGTCTTTCCAGCATGCTTCATAACGTTTGCTGTGCTGAAAAATGTGTGTGTGTAATATATATGCACAGTGATGGATAACACATTGTCAGGGAAAACACAGCTTTCTTTTTTAAAAGTGTGGGGAAATGTAGCAGGACACTCGGGTGCCTGCTACTGAATAGTAGTAAATAGGCTCAGCTGCCACTCACCAGGGCAGCAGGTGGGAGTTGCTATGGCAACTGATTGGGTCAGCTGACCGCCAGGGGGCAGGGCCTGGCCTTTATAAACAGAGAAGGCTAAGGCCAGAGTCAGTTCCCCTGCTGGCAGCCTAAGAGGAAGAGGGAGCTCTGTGGGAGCAAGCAGAGCATACTATAGAAGCCTGATGGCTGGAGAGCGCCTGCTTGACAGTACTGGGTGGAGGAAACCCCGATAACAAGGAGATACATGACAGGGAGCCAGGTTGGCTTGGAACTTATGTTGGAACCCAGGAGTGGGAGTTTTGGTTTTGTTGTTGTAGTTACAACCGGAGGACCGGGCGAGGCTGTAGGGGTGGAGGAGGCCTCAAGGGAGCTCCCCAGTAGAAGGGGGGGGTTCCTAGCACCACAGAGGGCGCTGTGTTTTGGAGTGTCCCAACCCCAGCCCCAGTGTGGGTGATTATTGGGATGAGCCCAGGCGCATGGGACCCAAGGAGAGGTCTGGGGGCCAGGTAAGGCTAAGGCCGCCTGAGCCCCAATTGGGAGAAGCCCGAGTCGTGCGCAAGACCCAAGAAAGGGGTCTGGGGGGCCAGGTAAGGCTAAGGCCGCCTTAGCCCCGAGTGCGAGCAGGGAGCGCGGGAAGCACGAGCAAGGCCCCGGTTGGGGGCGGGAGCGTGAGGCACAGGCCCTGGGAAGGGGGAACGTGTATTGAGCAGGCCCTGGGAAGGGGGCGCGTCCATAAAGGCAAGGCCCAGGGAGGGCGGTGGTACAAAGGCCAGCCCAGAGCTGGGCACAGAGAGACAGGACCCAGTGGGCCACTGTCTGTATGGGGGAGGCCCCAGAAGGGGGTGAGCTTATTGGAAGGCCCCGAGAGGGGGCACGTACATTGAGAGGCCCCGGGAGACGGTGAGCATACAAAGAAACCCCGGGAGGGGGCGAGCTTACTGAAAGGCAGAGGCCCTGGGAGGGGGCGAGCAGATTGAGCAGGCCCCGGGAGGGGGCGACGATAGAGAGGCAAGGCCCTGGTGCAGGCTATGAGAGCGTGGGAGATGGGCCCTGGTGCCTCGAGGGCCATGAGAGAGGTGAAGGGGGGTGTCCGTGAGGGCGCTGGTGGGCAGTTGGACTGAGCCCCGGTATAGCAAGGTAGGCACCGTGTCAAAGCAGATATAAAAGGCAGCCTCCCCTTAAACACTTAAAACAGCGAAGACATGGCAGGAGAGATTGGTGAGGGTGCATTTGACACCGGCTTGACACGGTAGCTGGGGGGGGAGGGGGCTAGGGGAGTTCACGGCAACCCTAGAAAGCGTCCTGCCACAGGAAAAAATAACAAGAACAAATAAGAGGATTTTGGGGGAAGAATAAAGTTAAAAGGAATGGATTGGCTAGGGATAAGTAGAGGGATTATAGGCAAGGGTAATTAGTAAGGTGTATCCAGTTCTTTCCTAGAAGAGAGACTAGCAAGAGACTGAGTAGGAAGCCAGTACCTCTGACATGCTGTTGCTTCCATACAGACCGCTCACAAAGAGAAAGGCTTCATTCATACAAAGACTTATATGCTGTTTCTACACCCCTCCCCTAGAACACTGTGATTGGAGGGGAACTCAGGGGAAGATCAGTCACTGGCTAGCTACAGATGTCAATATCAGAGCAGTCTTCCACTGCACACTTCTCAGTTTCTGTTTCTCTGCAAGACCTCCTTCCTAATTGCCAAATCTTTTCTGAATCTATTCTGAAGCTTCAAATCAACTCGGAGCTTTTAATGGGTCTCCCAATTCGAAGATTCAGCTGCCGAATCTTATCAGCGACCAGAGCTTCACATACCCCTACTGTTCAGGGCCAGTTTGTCATCTGCAATAGTTGTATAAAGCTCTTGCATGCTTAACAACCTAGACCAAAGATAGACAAGAAGATGTACACTTTGAAAAATACATGTGTTACTTGCAAGAGCTCCCTGGCCTGTCACCTTGTCAATGCGCTCTCGCTCTCTCCATTCCAAGTACTGCTCAGCTGCAACACAAGGTACTTGCTATTGACCAAACAAAATCACAAGAGCATTTTCCAATTCCAGAAAATGGCAGGCAGTAGAAACACTGAATGAAAAGACACAATGAAAAGTTTTAGTTTAGCACAATTTCTGGCAGGGAGTAGGTAGAGAAAAACAGAAGTCTAAGTTACAACTCTGACGGCTTGTTTCACTGCGTGTTTATTAGAGTGCTACTTTTCACCTTCTGATTCTGTTCTGAGTTGCATAAAAATAATTTTCTGACTCCCAAACACTGCTTTTCTAATTCTGATTGAAGCAGCTGCTGGGATGAAACTGGTTTCTAATACAAGCTAGTGTGTCAGACAGTGGTGACGCATAGGGGTGCATGTGCACCCCCTGACTAGCTGCACTCACCACTTAGGTGATGGGCATGGTGGGCCAGTAGGAGCACTGGTGACCCCCTGCAAGCACCAGCCCCGGGAGTGGAAGCGCCATGGCACTCCCAGAAACAGCCACAGCCACTGCTGGAAGTAGGGGCAGCAATTGGCCACCTTGCGATGTGCCACAGGGGAGGGGACTCCTTTAGTCAGTGGGATCAGCTGTGGGGGACACTCCCCCAGTTAGCAAGATCAGCCGCATGTGCCCCCTAAGGCGGCACCAATCACCCATGGTGTCAGATCCACTACAACTTGTGCCAACAGCCAATGGCTCTCAAAAAGCTGCTTCTCCAGGCACGATCATTAGAATACACACAGCTATGACCCTTGCACCTATGGCATGCACTCTCCTTTCCTCACAAATTCCCCCCAAGAACAGCTAGTAGTACTGGCTATACCACCCACATCAACTGCAAATTGCCTAGGTACAGCCATAAACAACTATGCCCCTTTGCACCAATGAAACACTTTAAAATGCAACTTAGAAAGCGTTAAGGATCAATTGTCACTTGGCTCCACAGTCACAGTTTGCCTTTAGGATGCTGACTAATTTCCAAAATTTTAACATCTTGGAGACAAGCTGGTTATTTTAAATTGTGGGATGTCTTTGAGTAGGCCGGTGTGAAAAGAGAGTTTTTGTGAGATAAGGCCAAACCAAATTTTGCCTATATCAATGTCATAATTGGCATGGTTTGTTTTTGCAGGAACCACTGTTTTGATCCATCCTGCAATTTTAATTAAAGTCAGTTTATTACTCTATCTATAACATTCATAATTTCATAAACTTCTACCATACCTACCTCCCACCTTTTCTCTAAGCTAAAAAATCCTGTCCTATTTAATTACTCCTCATATAGAAGCTTCTCCATACCCCTGGTTGACCATTATCTTCTCTGTACCTTTTCTAGGTCTGATATATGCTTTTGGAGGTGGGCGGCACTGGAACTACATGCAGCGATCAAGGTGCACATGTATCATAGTGACATTTCTATTTTGTTTTCAATTCCTTTTTAAATAAATTTCTAACATTCTATTTGCTTTTTTGCCTAATGCTGAACACTGGGCTAATGTTTACAGAAAACTATGCAGCATAATTTCAATGTCTTTCCTGGCAGAAGACTGGATAGGGTGGCACCATAGAGCATTTATGCATGTGCTCCTGTCACGGCACAGGGCACTTTTAATTAGCAAGCTGAACTAGTTAAAAGCTGCTTCAGGAGCAGGTGCTTCAGCAGTGCAGTGCGCATCGATGCTTTAGTTCAAACTGTTTTACTTCAAAGTGCACAACCCCTATTTTCTCACTGCACCACTAATACGAGTGGTGCTGACTCACGCTGCACCACTAATACACGACGCATGCTGCACTACTAATACACGATATGCAAGGCTGCCAGCATGCATGAATTTATGTACTCATATAGACTTAATTGAGTTTACTCCAACCCGCTAGATTTCCAGCATGTTGCAGCAGATTCCCCACATATATATATGCCCCTAGAGATTAACTGGTTCAGAGTCATAAGGTTTTGAAGACAACAGCCTGCTTTGTCAGACTCTCAAAGCTGTCACCTATGAAAGTGTATGCCTTTCTGAGCCAATTAGTCTTTAAGGTGCCACCCTGCCCTGCTTGACTAAAGACTAAGGGCCTTGTAACACACTGCACTTCGAGTTGCTCAAATGTGGATTGGCATTGGTGCTAGATCAAGTTTGGAGCAGTTGCATGGTCAAGTCTAGCAGGAGCCTCAAGGACTGAAAGGTAAGAATCCTTGCTTGTCCCCTACCATTCTGGGCTTCCCCCACCCCCTGTACCCCCCAAAAACTAGGTATCCCCCCAATCCTGGGCCTCCCCACTTCCTCTTATGTCCCACGGCTTACTTGTGGCCACCTGATGAGCCCAGAGAGTGGTGGCAGTGGCTGGGCAACCAGGTTCCCCTTCCCTTCCTGCTCTCCCAGGACAGTGCCAGGTAAACTGGGGAACATGGGAGAAGGGTGTGAGCAGGGATCTGGACTGGTGGGGGGACAGGGGCTGGCGAGCCTGATCCAGAGGATTGCAGGGGCAGGCAGTGGGCCACTCTAGGCTGCTGGCTCCCTGCCTACCCCAGCTTACTTTTGCCCGCTGATATGGGCAGGGAAGGGAAACCCACCTGCCTGCCCTCTACTGCTGTCACTGCCACTTTTCTCCCAGCTAAACCAAGTCCAGGGAGTGGTAGCAGTGACAGCTGTGGCAGAAGCCAGGCAGGTGGGTTCCCCTTCCCTGCCTATTCTCTGAGGACAGTACCAGAAGCCATAAGCAAGCCACAGTTGGGCAGGGAGGCAAGTTGGGATCTGGGGAGTTGTGGGGAGCGGAAGGGCTGGCTCAATCTGTGGCAGGTGGGAGAAGCAGTGGATTAATCCAGCCCAACAGGGAAGTGGGGGACAGTGGGGGTTACCAAGCCCAATCAGGAGAGTAGAGGGCCAGTGGGATGGGTTGTGTCTTTACACTAATGTGTAGCCTACGGTGGCCACACAGCCCTCCCAGTGGCTCTCCCTGGGAGGAGTCTGGCACAGCACCATAGCTCTCCCAGAGGTACAGACCCCCAGATCTGCATGCAGGATGACAGGAGGTTGCCACTGCCAGCAAGTGACATGAGTTTTACTTTTAGCAGTTTGAGGTGTAGTTACCCTGTATCCATCTCCTTGAAACTTGGCAGGCTTCATGCCCTGTACAATTTTCATCTGAATGGGGCAAGAAATGAAGAAGTTATAGGCTATAATGGGGAATCATGAAAATGCCTATGGGCGAAACATCAAAATGCATTGAAACAGCAAAACAGTTTTGATTAAATGAAATAGAACAGCACTTCAAAACTAAATGAAACGATGAAATGAAACACCGTCCCCTTGAAAGGGTGAAACGGAAGTTGAAACAAAATAGTGCTCTTTTGCACAGCCCTAGTTAACAGCTCCAGGAGCCACTCATAATTACTGCGTAACAAGGCCCTAAACCAGCTAGCTACATCTTTCCACTCAAAGGTGTCTTCTTGAATCATAACAAGTAATGTTATTATTGACTGTGGAGGTGCATCTTGGATTATTTTTTCCCCAAATGCATCACTTGAAGTTACCAATATTTCAACATTGAAAAGCAAAAGTGCTGTCCACTTTTAGTCTGTAGGGCATTGATGAAACTGCTCTGAAAGCATCAAACTATAATGAAGCCGACAGACATTTCTAACCTGTTACTTCCATATCACTGGCATCATCTTGTGGACTGCTACTGGGTTTGCTAGAGAGGTTTTGCTTGGCATTGCTTTATAACAAAGCAGCACTGAAAAGAAACTTGGAGTAGACTTAAATAGCATTGCTTAGTCTTACATTACTTAGTAGTAGTAAGTACAGACATATAGAATTGCAGCTCTTTACTGTTACTAGGCTGCTAGTAAAGATTCTTCCTTCAGCTCAAATAGCTGGCTGCTTTTGAATGCCAAAGTTCATGGCAGGGTTTTGGTATTCTTCTATCCTGAGAAGGCATTAATTAGAAAAATTAAAGAGTCTTATTTAATGTGCTGTTAAGGGACCTCTGTGTTTCTAACCTGCTGCTGGACTATATGGGACTTATAAATGTACAGTTGCTCTTCAGATGCATTAACATAATTGGCACCAAAACTTACTCAGAGCTGCTTATATTGTTTTTATAGATGTACACTGTCTGCTGTTCCCTTTACTATAGTAAGGGACATATGCAGCTATAAAGGGATTTAAACCACACTGTTACTATACTCTTGGAGATGACTGCTCCTCTTGGGTATAGGGTCTGATGAAGGCAAATGCTTGATTACTGCAAGTCTAGTTAGACTGCATGTTTTCTGTTCTACATTTATCTTCCTCATACATATTAACACGCACATCTATATTAGCATCGTAAAAGACCTAGCGCTTAGCATGGACATTAAAAACATATCATGCTGAGGATCTGCCTTATCTAACCCCACACAAACACTTACTGCAGTATTTCTGCTATAAATATTTATAGTTGAGGCCTCATTTTCAAAGTGCAGGGTAATTATCAGAATTACTTATATAAGATTTGGGTCACTTGAGTCAAGTACACCTCCAACTGGTAAGTATAATTGCAAACACATTAACTACCCTGTATGCACACATAACAAACAACAAAACATTTAAGTCTAAGGAGACAGATGAAAAATATTGTCCATAAATCTGCAACACCTTTTTATTACTAATGCACTTGGGGCACACCCAAATTCCATACTGCAGAGGAAAGCCACTGACTTCAAACCACCAGGATTTCACTCTTACATACATTAAGTATCCCTTTAAAGCAAAAGGCGTCCTTCTAAGGTTTGACTGGAATACATAGAAAATATATTTTTTATGGCTTTACATTTTCAAAATAGGCTTGAGTTAGAAAATAATTTAGGAAAAAACAGTGTCATGGGGTGGGGTCCCTAGGGATGGCCGTGATGTCCCTAGAGCCCTGTGACCTTGTCAGCTTTGCCCTACAGGTGCCTTCTATCCTCACCTGCCATGTCTTGATGGTTAAGATAATAGATGGTAGACAGGGAGGCTGCCCTCAAGATGCTATGCAGTCACAGTCTTGGTGGATCCTACTAGATTGTGTGGGTTCTTAGACCCCTTGCTAGGTCCCTCTCTAAGTAAGTGCCTCACTGGACATCCCAAGCCTTATGGGCTATATGCATGACTCCAAAGCCACCCCTTTATCACATCCCATGCCTCACAGATGTTATGTAGACATTGTCTCATAATGAGGCCTCAGTTTAATTTGAGCTGAGTAACTGCACCTGCTGGCACTGGGGTCTCCTCACCCCCATCACTGCACCTTCTGGCCCTGGGGCTCTGCATGGTAGTGTGCCCCAATGAGGTCTCCTCTTCCCCAGTAGCCTTAGCCTGGTCCACTGGATTAAAAACAACAACATGAATATGAGCCTGTGGGCTATAACATAACAGCAACCATAAGCTAGGATACTTTAGTCTCACCAGCAGCACATACACCTAGGTAGCTCTATGGAGCTTTTCTACACAAACTCCACTCCCCCTAGCAGCTACCTGGGCTTTAACTGCCTTCTATCCCAACCCTGGGGCTTATATGGGCCCAGGGCCCTGCCTTCTTCTGGTCAGCTGACCGGGTGCAGGTGCAGGCTAATTCCCTCATCAGCCTGCTGCCACAGTAACCTGCACCTGTGGGGTTTCTGCCTGGCTCCTAGGACCCTCTCTCTAGGCAGTTTCTGCCCTTAAAGGAGCAGGCACCTTAGTGCCCTATGACACAGAGGACCCTGGCTTTAGACTTTCTAAAATACTAATTAAACAAACTAAAATAAAGATAGTGAGAGACTGGCCTACAACAAACTATTTAAACTGAAAATTCCAGGGCAGATTGTGCTTGGTCTGTAAAGAATAGGCACCAGCAGTGGGGAGAGCACAGGGGCAGCTCACTTGGTACCAGAGTCAGAGAGTATAAGAATTTTCTAATGGCAGAATAAGCTCTCCCTTTATAAGGACTTAGCAGCAGATGTGCTCCCCCTCTACAAAAGAGTGCAGTTTCTCTGGTTTAAATTTTCTGTATTTTCCAGGAATAGTGCCTTGACAGCACAAGTGGGCCTTTATTTGCACATTAAGTACCCAGTTCAAGAAATACCAAATGTAAGTTAGCATGGTTAATTTTACTATTGTGCCTTGGCCTGTGTCCAGTATAATACAATCTTTAATTGCATGATGATACATGAAAAATCTACAACAGATCATGCACATGAAAAATTTTCACCTCTTCAGACTGAGACTTTCTTAGGTTCAAGATTTGGTCAGTTCTGAACTTCTCAGTGGGCATGTATACACATTCTTTAATGTGCCTTTGGTACTGCACATTAAGTTCAGTACCTCTTATATGAAGTAATAGATAAAGACACAGTAGCTGCACTAATGTGCAATAGCTAAGGTAATTTTTTTTGTGACGCTTAATGCACAGCAGACTAATTCTGCTGCACATTAGTGCTTTAGCACGGTTTTTCCCATGTTGGGCTAATGCCCAGTAGAACATTTCCACTGTGCATTCAGGTGTCTCATGCAGATGCACCCAATGAGAGGTGTTTCCAGATCAAAACTAGGCTTTTGACTATGAACTCTTTCAGCACTAGAGCAACTAAAAAAGGTGTACACTTCTTCTTAGAATGATGAAGATTATTATTATTACTAGTACTATGTGAATCACAATGCTTACAGAAGCAGGGGTCCTGTCCTGTTATGTTAGATACTGGGTGCATCTAAGCATGTGCTTAACGGCAGAGCTGACTAATTAACTCCGCAGTAAAGTGTCAATGCCTACAACTGCACCCATACTAAGGCACCATAAATTAATTAACTCAGCTGTAAGATATATTGTTCGGGACAATTATTATCCTACAGCAGAGTAGTTATGTGCACCGAAAGGCACATATAGATGGTGACCAGGGCTGACTGGGGTATGAGGATGCAACAGCATGGGGGCTGCCTGCTGGCTAGTCCCACACTGTAGCATCCTTATGTTCCAGCGAGCTCATCCACAGCATGGTGAGCTGGGGCAGAGCAATGTCAGGCTGGCGGGCTGACCTTCCAGGCCTCCTGCCAGCAGGGGCTGCTCTGCCCCAGCTCACTGTGCTGCAGTCCTGGTTGCACATGTAAACTCTGAGCTTGAGAGAAACAGACTCTAGCATGAACTGTTTATTGCTAATTGCACGTGCAGATCTACCCACTGTACACATGCAAATTAAAAATAAAGTTCCTGCCTCAAAGACCTTAAAATTCACATGCTAACAAGTGTTTATCTTCTGTCGCCTTTAAACTCAAAAATAACTGCAAGAGTTTCCTCAATCTGTCAAAAGAAATCACATCTGAACAGGAACCAAAAAGTAAAATTTCAGGCTCAAACAATCAAAATAGTACAGATACTATGGTGAGAGGAGCTGCAGTAAACACCTAGATAGATATGCAGATAGATTAAATTATGTTACATCACCTTAATTATAGTATCACTGCTGTCCCTACCATAGTAAATGAAAAATCTATAAATCTAGTAAATATAATCTATGAATAATGGTTCTTTATCTTTTATAATGTGTTCTCAATTTATCTCACTGATCATATTTAAAAGCTCTATTTGAGATCAGATAAAGGAGAAGAAATAGAAAACTATAAATTCAACAAGTATAGCTGGACACACAATATGTGTTGCAGTCTCAGTCTTCTGAGGTTTATACAGCCTTCAGTGAAACAAGATTAGAGGGAAAACAGCATATATACACTCTTATGTATGGAGTGTTTGGGGGACTCATTCTTTATTTTCTCATCATCTTTTCTCTGCAAGCTGCTATTCTAATTTCTTGGAATGGTGCTATTCTTTTGAAGGATATGGGCTGAGTTTTGGTGGCACTGGTTAGAAGGAATATTTTCCCCGAACAAGTAAGCTTTTATGTGCCTGGGGAGAAGGAAATGAAAAGTAGTTTTAAAAGGCTCCTGGTGATTATCTATGTTGTCAGCATGCCATAAAACAGGAATACCATGGACCCTGTTTTTTTGCTATGAGCCTAATGCTTTTTGTTCAAAGGAAAGTATTACTGTAATGACCTAGAACACCTCTAAAACAGTTTTTGGAGGCATCGTGATATGGACATTGGCAAACCATATATAAAATATTAATGTTAAAAAGTAATACCCTGTAACATTTGTCAGTGCTTAAAACTGGTGTATGTGCTGGTGAAACTATGTTGCTAGACTGCTGATGTGCTTGCTGGAGACAGCAAGAAAATAAAATCAGGGTAAAGACTGGAAGAGGAAATCCCTATTATTGAATTTTGCACTGTGGGTGAAAGTGGCTAGTGCTGTTAAAACAGAGGTGAGCTAGCTTACTTACATTGGCCCTATCCTGCTTCATTGAATTCAACTGTAAGTCTTACATTCAATTTAGTGAGATTTTTAGATATTAATTACTACGCTTTTGGCCATATGTCAGCATTTTCACACTGTCCTAGCAATAAAGCTGCTTTAGTCAGCCAGCCAAGGATTCGATTGATATGACGAAGTCCTCAGGTGCCACAGAGCTGATTATAATCAGTTCAGTGCAGATAGGACAAATTAGTAGAGACTGGTCAAACTACACTGCTAGACTGCTGCTGTGCTCTGGCTCAGAGCCAGCCTTAGGGGTGACCACCCAGGGTGCCATGGTCAGGGAGCCCCCCCCCACACACATATGTGAGCAGCCAGCATTCACAGCAGCACTATCCCCTCACCCCACCCTGCCTCAGCCAACCCCCACCCCAGGAAACAGGAGCAATGACCAGTGAAGCTCAGCTCTCCCTGCCCCCAACCTCCAGCCATTGCTTAGGAAGAGCTGGGCTAGGCAGTGTGGGCAGCAGCTGTGCTGCCTGTCCACCTGCCTGCCTGGCACACCATGATGCTCTGCCTCTCTGCCAGACTGCCCTATGACCCTGCCTGCCTGCAGCAGCACTGCTGACTTGGGCAGGTGTGTGGGGGTGATGCGGTGGGCACCAAAATACAAGTTCACCCAGGGTACCATTTTTTCTAAGGCCAGCTCTGTTCTGGCTAGCCCCAGCTTCTGAACTTCCTTTTTGGGTTATGTGTGGCAGATTCAAGTTAGAATAGTCCTGAGGCTATGCTAAATTTTTGTGATATCCAAACTGGTCCCTAACCAGCCCCAGGGCTGAGGAAATGTAAAGGACATGTTGTACACCTTTGCTGGCCTTCTCATATCTGGCATCTCACTCAAACAGATTGAAAGATTGGTTTCCACATTCCATTATATATACTTATGATAGATATATCATATGAAAACTAAAATATTAATTTTACAGTATAACAACATATGGCTGTAGTGATCAAAACATATATTTTAACTTCTGTAGCTCACTAGCTGTAAAGACTAATCATATTTATTTTCTGGCTTTCACCATTTTGTGGGAAATTGGGTGGGGATTATGGGTGAGAAAATAATTTTACAAACTAATGAAAATGAAAACAGTATCTGAACACAGTTAGAGTTATAAATCTATGAATTATCATTCATCATTCCATAGTAAGGACACTGATTTCCAGCAGAGGCAAATTCTTCAAGATGGAAATACATGTGCAAATACATTAGTGGATTATTACAAGCTGTCATTTTATCCACCAACTCACAGGCCCATACACACCCTGCCCAAAAGGAGAAAGACTTGGTGAAATCTGTGACACTCATATGCCTGTAAAATATACAAGGAGGCAAGGATTTCTGAAGGTGATATATTTTATTGGACCAACTGTAAAATATATCAACCTAAGAAAACCTTGTCTCATATAATTTCTGGACCATCATGGTTACAATGATACTCTTACACTACTGTAAATTATACAGATGTGCACACATGCAAAGAGAGCATGCAAATTTATCTTTCCTGTGTGTACCCAAACTGCAATTGTTTTAACCTAGTCCATAAGCATTTGCCTTGCGGACCCGCATCAGTTTAAATGGATGACTTTACTATTAGGAAGAGAAATTCCTAACTTTCCAGTCAGCTCAAAACTTGCTTAAGCTCTAGAACAGCCCAAAATAGTAGATTTTCAAGTCAGGATTTCTTAAAGAATTTGTAGGTGCTGTACACTTATTAGTTTTAAATTTTTTCTCCCTCTGAGCTCTGTGCAGGTGGACTCATATGGTTTCTCAGGCAGATGGGCTGAAGAAATACAGCAGTCCCAATAAAATGTTGTGAAACTTGTTAAAACAGTCATAAAATAGTTATTTTCTATAATGCATACAAAATCCATGGTGCTGAGCATCCCCAACTGCAGGTGAAGCCACAGGAGTTGTGCTTTGATCATACTTAAAAAGTTAAATACTGTAGAAAATAAGGGTCAAGGCATGTTTGACTGGCCACCCAAAATTAACAAACACCTCACTAATTTCCCTGTGTCCATATGTGTAATGAGAATAACACTATGCCTTACCTTACAAGGATGTTGTGAAAATAAATGCAGTAATGTTTGTGAAGCACTCACAGACCATAGCACTGAGTGCCATTAAAAGGTTCATGAGGAAATTAACAGTCCTTTATTCAGAACGGGTTTTTAATAGAGTGCAATAAATTAAGGCATAGGGTCATACATTGAACAATGAAGTGAAAACCAAATATTGAATGGCTGCTTATTTTGTAAGCAATATCCACCTTGCGTGCAGAGGTCTGGGGGGAAAAAGGTATATGACAGTGTAATTAAAGAGCATATCATTATGCATATCCACAAGGGGTTGAATTAAGAGAGAACAGGTAGCCTATGATTCTGGCATTTCCTAACTTTATGGAGTACCTGATTTTTCAGACTTAGTGTTTGTTTAATGTATGTAATATATATATATATATATAAAAAAAATATATCTATGTGTATATAAATAGACAGATATTGACATGTACATAAATAGAACCATGAGCATAGCAATCAACAAATTACTGAAATGCCAGGTGTGTATGTATCCAAGTAACAAAACAAGCACAGGATTACTAAGTTGATTCATCAGCCTCTGTTGGTAAATTGTTTTGCCTGGTCTTTCTGCCTATGCCATTTATTTTCCATTTTGTATTTCTACCTGCATTGTAAATTCTTTAAGGTAGAGACTATGAACAATTTATTCTTGTGGAAAGTGAGCAGCAGCACATAGTAAGGGCCCAATTCTGCTTCCTTTTTTCAGATTTAATATCTTAGATCCTGATGCTACAATGATATCCACCTAGGTAAACAACTGTATCCATATAAATGCCAATGTAAAACTGGATCTTCTTCAGCAAGTAGGCATGTTGATTTGTTTTCTGGTGCTGCGTGCAGAACAGAATACTGCCCACTGAATGTGAGTAAATAATTAACTTCTAAAACAACCATAAGGTGACAATTCTCACCTCCAAAGCTCTGTGGCACTAGCTCCAGCAGACGTAAATCCTGACTGCCGCTAGCATTTCTCATCTTCCCTGAAAAGACATCTGAGGTCAAGCTACACATCTCCATTGGTTAATTATTGCTCTGTAAATTGGATAGTATCTTTATAAGGTGATGGGGAGCCAAACTCTCTCAGGCTTATTAACAGCAATTGCTGATGATCCTGAGAGAGCCTTAAAAAGGAAATTACGTGCAAAATTCTAAATAAAATGAAAACATTAATCATGATTAAACAGAATCCCTTTGATTTTTGCCAGCTGGTTTCAGTTGCCCAACTGTGATCACAGGGATCTTTTTCTCAGTTAATCCAGTTCAGAGCTGGATTAATTTTTCTAAATTAATTTCTTCTGCCATCATGCAACTTTATCAAAATAGATGATCTGCGACAATGGGAAAGGCAAGGAGGAGAAAAAAAGATACTAACTTATAAAATACTTATTCCAATCCTGTATTAGCATGATTGGCCCAATGTCATGTTTAAAAATTTATTCTACAGCCTGCTCAGACTGGTGCTGAGTTGCACTGCTTGGGTCACAGCTCAAACTGTTCATCCATCCCTTCCACAACACAAAAAGGCTAACTTGGCCTCATTTTTTAAGGAAATGGTGAAGAAATATGTATCTTATTGTAGGTATGCCTGTTTCATTTTTCATACAGCACCCAGTGACATTGCTATGAAGGACAGCACATAAATAGAAGTTGTTTTTGCTACTGATCATTTTCAGATAAACAAATATCTCAAAGGACTGACTGAACATGCTGAAGAACTTGCCTTACTGCATTTACGTGGTGGTGAGTTTTCTTCAGCTGTCATAATACTTACTAGATACATCTTAAAATAAAAGGAAATATTTCTTCACACAGCATGAAATGAGGCTGTGGAATTCACTTCCACAAGAGGGCACAGAGTCAAACTCTTTAGAAAAAGGGCCTAACATACCATCAGTGCTATGTAATCATATACTAGCAATAAACAGTAAGAATTAACCAGGGGACTGGTTAATCTTAAGGCTGTTTCTAATTAATAGTTTTACTGTGTTAAACAAACATAATTCTTCAAGCAGGTTCATGCAGGCAGAATAATATTCATGTAGAGGTGAACCATCCAGCTACCAAAAAAGAGGAAAAAAATGATGCGCATACAGTTATGATTAAAATGTTGCACTTGCAGTTGGATCCGAGGTCAGACATTTCATTATGCTACAAAGGATGGGTCACTTAGCACTTTTGCTACACTTAGCATCAAGATTTAGACAATGTCATATAGGCAGCTTGAAAAAAGTAGGGGATACTTTTTAAATTTCAGCATTATGGTAGCACAAGCTAGGGAATTTAGTGTCATCCCAGGGCTACATAAAGGACTAATCTGTAACTAGGAATCTTCCACCATTTCAAATCACTGCAAAACTGGCTAGATGAATTACAGGTGGAGGCTGGCCAGGATTGTCCATGATATTTTATGACTTTTGCCCTCAAGTCAAATAATCCAATTCAGCACTCCATGAATGTTGGAAAATAGTTGAATATTTTAATATATTTCCTCTAGACCTCAAGCCAAATTGACAGATATATCCCTTTGAAACTGATGAGGGGCAGATGAACTTTATGTATTTGTAGTCTTGTACTGGGAGTCTAAAAAGGTCTGAGTACAACATAAAGTCAGAGATGAGCTGTGGATGCAGTATACATAAGCTTATTCAAATGATCTTGAGGTTCACTAGCAAGGAAGATTAGGGATGGAAAGGAAAGTAATAGAGGGCATCAAGAGATTCAGAGTCAGAGCGGGTCTGTGGAGAAGAGACTAGAGCAGCGGTTCCCAGTCTGTGGTACGCATACCACCAGAGGTATGTAGACACCTTGTCAGTGGTATGAGTTAACAGATTTATTATAATTTCTTTATGTGACAAAAATTTGCTGGTGATACATAAGGTTGTATCAGTTTAAACTGGTGGTGTACAATCTGTTGGACCTTGGGAACTGAGGTTGGACTAGAGGAAGAAATGTGAAGAACTCCCAAGACTTTAGGGCTCTAAATTGTGTTTAGTATAATCAATCCCTGACTGTGAAAGAAGTTTTACTAATTTAAGAAATACTAGAAAGACTCCAGTCACAAAGGACCCTATTCTAGTCCACCTATTAGGCACATAAGTGGATTTGGATATCTAAACTCAATTTACCCTGATATGTCCCTGAAAAAACATTCATTTAAAAAATCGGGTGGGTCATTCTCCTCCTCTTCCTCAGTCTTAGAGGTAAGATGCTGGTCACTTCACAAGCAGAAGCACTAGTAGATGTTCAGGGACTTGAGCAGTGTAGAACTGAATCACCACTGGTTGCCTAAATCCATGTAGATGTTTAATAGGTTGAATAGAATCTGGCCCATCACGTCTGCATTAGCTATCTGCAGATTTATCAACTCTAAGGTTGTCTTCTGAAAAGTCTCAAGATTTTGTTAGGTGAAAAAAGACAATGAAAAAATGAAAGAATCCAGTGCCTGCACAGAATTCAAAAACTGAATTATGGGACTACTCCTTTCATCAGAAGATCAAGGAGTTTACTTTTCAGTAAGCAAACTTTCCAGCTCATCTCCTTCTTTCCACAAAAAAGCTTCTTGATCTTTGGATGGAATGGTTTTTCAGACCATGAAATTTAGCAGACACAGAATATTTCTTCTCTAGCCCACACATAGGACACAAGTCCTAAGGACGTAACACCATTTTCCAGTACTGTTGCATCTCACTAGAGTTGCTAGTGCCTTACATCACAAATACTAGTACCAACACCACAATTCACACCTTGTTGGCAGTCTCAATAGTGCAGGCAAAGATTTAATGGGCAGGACTCCTGAATTATCCTGTCACCCCTGGAAGTTGTTGATCCAGAACCAAATGGAGTTGTGCTGACAGAGCAGTACAGTGAAGATATCGCTTGCAACGTCTGTGCTCTGAATAAAAAGAGCAGTTCAGATCCTGGTATGTCCGTCTTGCAGTTTTCAAGTGCATTACAGTTACTTTTAGACAGAATCAGCAAGCCATCCTTTCTGATGGGATTTTCAAAAAGGATCAGTCCTTAAAGCTGGAGCTCAGCCCTACATATGCAGTGCTTTGGGATATAAAGCCCAATTCAGCAGTTTGCTCTAAGTACATATGTAGAAACTTTGCTGAACAATAGCACGTCAAAGTGCTTGTTTAAATGCTGCACTGGCCCTGTGTTTTTAGTGAGGTTTTTTCTTAGCTTTCTATTTTTAATTATTTCATATTTTTACACCTCCATCCAGAATCTCTGACTGGGCAGGTTTGGTCTGACCAGCAGCATATTTAGCTGTTAGGATATGATATATTGCTTCTGTGGCAGGACCAAATGCTGTTTAGTGATCTTCAATGCTTTTGATAAATTGGGTTAGATGTATTACTGATTTTTGTAGTTAAAGTGCAGGCTTTTCCTGACAAGCAGTGATTTAGCGACCATACACATTGGAGCTGTTTATATGCTCAGAAGAAGTTGCTGAGGAACATTGAAACATGGAAAGTATATTTATGAGATTACAATATTGTTCAGACAGAATGGCTGAGTGTTTTTGTTTACATTTGTAGATAAAGATTTAAATATAAAAAATAATCAAAGTGCATTTTCTAGTTACTAAGAAAGACCCTAACATAAAAGGATTTTTTTTTTTATAGATTTCTCCTGGCATTGCAGGAGTTATAAAAGTCTAAGTTTAAGTTGCTTTACTTAGTTCTGCAGTACCTGTAAAAGATTAAAGACTAAATGATTTACATGTCCCGCTCCCACCAGACCTGCAATGGCTCTCTGACATCAAATGTCCTCCGATTTAAAAAAAAAAAAAAAAAAAAAAAGCACCATTGGGTAGCTATAAAACACTAATTTTAACACTACAGTTTTTTGGGCCTTGAGGGGGTTCTGAGCTATTTCATAATAAAATATATTTCTTCCAGTTGACATTCTTCTCTAAACTCTTATTTTTACTTCACAATACAGTGTATCAAAAAGCTTAAGTATGAAAGACAAGTCTCATATTTTGACTCTTAAAAGTGGTACGCACCCAGTATTTGGGCTGGAGACAGTTTGTGATGCTGTCCACACATTTCATTCCTGCCATTTAAAAAGGGGAACCCCATCAGAAGGGACAGAAATAAATCTGCTATCCTAATGAAGCAGTTTCACCAGATAGAAACATTTGGTTTGTGAGGAAAAGGACAAATTGTTAGGCTGACTAGCCTTTAAATCTGGAGTATCACCACTGAAGCCAATGCAAGTTAAGGTATTGTCATCTGGTCCTAGATTAGCCCAGAAATATTTGTGTTGGCAATTCACATCCCCTTTCCACTCCAAAAGCAACATCCGATTTTAGAATAAACAGTAGATTGACTTGGCATGCATCCTTTTATGTCCCTCTGGTTTACCTGAGATCCTTATTTCTTTGCAAGCCCTGTTCTAGAAAGTGCTAAATACCTGGGGAAGCTGCTAGTCTGCACACCTCATAGGATCAGATTCCAGGGACTTCCTACAAATAAAACACTTTGTTTTAAGAGACAATCAGGAATGATTATGTGGACATGAATCTTCCCCATCCCACCCATGGTTCCCATGGCAGATTTTACAATGTTGATTCAGCCCTACTTGTTCTTTACGGTTTGACTAAAGATAAGGATTTATTCGGTAAGTGTCAAACCATAAAATGATAAGCAAAGCACCTGGAGATAACAAAAAAAACCTGCCAAAAATAGGTCTACTTCAGGTGTTTTCTAGTCCTGTTCTCCAGGCTCAAAGCAGCAAAAGGTCCATAAAACTGGTTCATAGACCAAGGGAGAAGCATTATGCTAAGAAGAGCTGACAAACATTGGCACAGAGCGGTCCTTCTGTATCGCAGGTACCGAGCCACCGACTGCCCCGGGTGCTGCACCCTGTGCCGGGAGGGATCTAAACTGCTCCTGGGTGGTTTAAATCTCTCCTCTGCGGCTGGGGGCAGGAGCTGGATTCCCAAGCACTCTAGATGAGCATTTCTCAATCCCTGGGTCACAACCCAAAAGTGGGTCACAAGAATATATGAAAGCGTTGTGAACAAACTTTAAAAATGGATGCTCCTGTAAAGGAGAAAAGCGTGGGAACCGGTGGCTTTTCCCTTGCAGGCTGGCAGCGGGTCGGAGTGAGGGGCGCTGATGTTTACAGCTGGGTCCTGGTACAAAACAGGTCGATAACGGCTGCCCTAGCCTCGCGCCGAGGCGCCTTCCTGCCCACGGCAACTACGTGGAAGGAGCGAAGGCAGCGCGGGTGCTCCGCGCTCCTCACGAGCCCGGCAGGACGCGGCGGCCCCCGCCAAGCACCTGCTCTCCGGCCCCTGCAAAGCGGCAGCGAGGGGCGAGTGTCAGCACCGGCGGCGCCTGCAACCCGCGCAGCGCCAGCCCCCGACTGCGGGTCGGGGCCCGTCTGCACAAGCCCCCGGCCCAGCCCACAGCACCCCCGCGCTCGCGCCGGCCAGGGGCTGCCGGAAACCGGCAGGCGAGGACGGGAGGCGGTGGCGGCGGCGGGGCTGCCGCTGTGATTGGTGCCCCCAGCCCCGCGCCCCCCCCGGCTGCGAGCGCGGGGCGGCGGCGATTGGCTGCGCCGGGTTGTCAATCGCGGGAGCCAGGTTGCATCGCTGGCTCGGCGGCTCCGTCCAGCCGCGCGGTGCTGCTGGCGCGGTGGCGGCTGGTGCAGCTGCGCGGAGCCGTCCGGCGGCCGATGGAGCAGTGATGCTGGGCGCGGGGAGCCGGGCGGCGGGAGCCCAGCGGTGCCCTCCCAGCTGCCAGGCGGGCGAAGACGGCGAGGGCAGCGGGTAAGCTCCGGCTCCGGGGGCGCGGGGCGCGCCTCGCGCCCGCCGGCTCGGTGCGTGCCCAGCCTTTGTCGGGGGCTGCGGGCGGCGGAGCCGGGCGATGCCCGCGCAGGGGGCGGCTCGTCCGTGCGCGTCTCCCCGGGGCCCTCCGCACTGTCCCGGCTTCGCGGGCGGGCGCGGCGGCGGGAGCCTCCCTGCCCCGGCCCGGCCCGGCCCTGCCCGGCCCTGGCGCGGTCCCCAGCCCGCCAGCGCCCGCGAGCCGGGGGCTCCGGGATCCGGCCGCCCCCGCCGCTGCCTCCAGGCTGCCTTCGGCCGGGAGCCCGGGCCCTGGCGCCGCAGGCAGCGCGGCCGCCGCCGCCGCCGCGGGGCTCGTGGGAGCCGCGGGGCGCGGGTGTCCCCTGTGGGGAGGGCTTGCAAGGAAGTTGCTTTGGCCGAGAAGCGCCGGGCTGGAGGTCCCCCCCCACCAGCCCGGAGCCCAGGGCACGTGAGTCCCCTCTTGAGGGTCTGGGTTTTTTTTTTTTAACTTGTTTTGTAAGCCCTGCTGGCCGGGCTCTGCCGGACTGAGCGCGCCTGACAGGTGGGGTCAGGCGGGCGCGCAGCTGGGCTGGACACCACCGGAATGGGAATCCTCCAAGCCGGCTGCCCTGGACCTGGCGGCAGTAGTTACATATCGACACGGACCTGGCCCTTGATTGCCAAGTTCATAGGCACAGCAGGGCGGGAATATGGCTCATTGAGGCTTTTGTAGGAGACTGGACCATTAAGTTCAACGAAAACTTCTTCTGTAGCCAATGGAGATGGTGGTTTTGGGGATAAACTCGGTGACTATTAAGACAGGTAGAGTCTGGAGATATTGGGGTAGAGGCAGCCGAAGGGGCTTGTACACTTCTTTTTCTTTCCATTGCTCTTATTGATGTAAGACAGTATTTTGGGGCTCCTGAAGAACGGGTGTTTTAAAACCAATATCAAATCTTGTGAAGTTGATATCTAGTCAGCCCACCTCAAAAACCTGTGTTATTCCTGCTGGAAGTCTCTTGCTGTCGAAAATGAGCTATCCTGATTGTATCATATATTTACTAATGGTTAGTTTGATAGCATGTGCTGAGGGCCGGATCCTGCAGTTGATGCAGAGGTCTTCCCGACTTCAACAAGTGGAAGCAGGATTGGTCCCAGATTTAATGTTCAAAAAGGCTGATTTGAATGGTTGTTCTTTATGATTTATTAGCCCTAGATGGCTAAATCACTTGGAGGGTAGTCATAGGCATAGTAAATGCAAGTGTTTAAAATGTACTCAAGGTATTGACAAGTTAGTTTGTATTAAAGTCTGCATGACACATGGAGAGCGCTTACTTCTGAGTTGACTGTTTCCTAGTTGCAATACCAACCTCTTCCAACAGATGCCCAGAAAGGCAGCACCAGCACTGTTTGGCAGTCCTAATTCTTGGTTCATGTCATTCTGGTAAATTAACTCAGTTATTGAAACTTATTTATTCGCATCATTACAACCTAATATTATTCTTCCTTCCCTGCATACTTATCAGAGAAGTATCTCTATTTGCAGAACCAAAAATATTGTTTCAATCCAGTTCCTTTTTATATCACTTTTTGTGATAAACCAACAATCTGCAAGAGGAAGACTACAAAAATATCAGTTATTTGGATGAAACCACCCAACTTAATTTTACTAAATTTCAAGTTAATTTAGGTGCACGTGAAAGAGAAGTTTCCTGGTCAGTAGGACTTGCATTATATCCACGAGACCCAGTTGGTTATACCAATCTGCCTCACTCCTGATGTCACTGCTGCCTTCATGTCCCTGCTAAAGGGAGATGATGCTACGTTTCTAATGGCTTTGGGGAAAGGATAAACGTTATTTTTACAGAGGAAATTGGTCAAAAACACCAAACAGATTTTTATATATCAGACTGTAATCTAGGTTATCCCATTTGTGAAAGATGTATGTGTTAAGGATCTGATTCTGGAAACCTTGACTTTTCATTATGTAAGGGTACTTCATTTTAGTCTTGTTCAGTTTAGTGGGATTGTTCTCTCTTTATATCAGTAAATACTTCTAGGATCAGATTCCTTATTGTATCACATACTTATTCTTAAAGAAACCACTTTCATGTGAAACATAAGAGATTTAAACACTTTAGTCCCATTTCTTGAACCTACTGTCAGTAATAAATAAATAAGTAATATTAGGAAGTGGACTTTTTTTGTAGAGAAGACTCAATTATTGAAGTTGGTATGGTTTTTATTATTTACACTTGTTCAGTGTTCCCACTATTCTAACTACATCAAAATGATCCTGACGTTTTTGAGACTACATTGAAAGGGAGGGGCTTATTTTACATTAATTTTAAAGTAGATATGTAAGCCTAGCTCTTGGAACAATTATCAAAATTACCCGAAATCTTGGATTTTCTTGGGCTGTTTTGCTCATTGGTAACATTTACAAGAAAGTATTAGACAATAAATAGAATAAGAAAGAGGAAATCTGGATTGGAAATAGACAATTAATCATCTTAACACATTCCAACCTGCTGCCCATTTAAGTGCCTAAAAAAAGATGTATATCACAGTACTAAAATATGAGTGATGTTATTTGCATGTGTGGCAGCAAAGTGATTTATTTTATAGCAGCTAGTGAAAACAACTTGCATTCTCTTTTGCAAATGAGAAGTTTGTGTATACATTTTGTTGAACTACTGCAGATTTGCAAGAAATTATCAGGGGAAGATGATTGGATCTAGCTCCTTCTTTCACATGTATTAGATCATTGTAACTGTATATTGATCATTTTGAGAAGCTAATGCCAGTTTTCAACTGCAGCACAAATTTCATAGATTTCATAGACATTAGGACTGGAAGGGACTTAGAAAATCATTGAATCCAGCCCACCACCCAAAGGGCAGGAAGTCAGCTGGGGTCATAGGATCCCGGCAAGATAAGCATCCAATTTGCTCTTGAAGGTGTTCAGTGTAGGTGCTTGAACCACCTCCGATGGCAGGCTGTTCCAGACCTTGGGGGCTCGGACAGTAGAGAAATTCTTCCTTATGTCCAGTCTGAAACGGTCCTGTAGTAGTTTTGTAACCGTTCAACCTCATCATCCCTTGGGGTGTGCTGGTGAACAAACGTTCCCCCACGTACTGGTGGTCACCCCTGATAAACTTATAGGTGGCATCAGATCACCCCTGAGCCTGCGCTTTTCCAGGCTAAAGATCTCCATGGCTCTCAGCCTCTCATCGTATGGTCTGGTTTCCTGACCTCTGATCATGCACATAGCTCTTCTCTGGATTCTCTCTAGCTTCTCCACATCCTTTTTGAATTGTGGAGCCCAAAACTGGATGCAGGACTTCAGCTGCAGCCTCACCAAGGCCGAGTACAAGGGGAGAAGGACATCCTGGGATTTGCTTGAGAAGCATCTGTAGATGCAAGCCAGCATTTTGGTCGCTTTACTAGTCGTAGCATTGCATTGCAGGCTCATGTTCATCTTGTGGTCAATGATGACCCCCAAGTCTTTCTTCCGTAGAGCTAGCTAGCGTAGCACTGCTGAGCCTATAAGGATGCAAGGTGGAGAACCTTGCATTTTTTCAGTGTTAAACACCTTCAGGTTCTCATCTGCCCATTTGCTGAGCCTGTCCAGTTCAGCTTGGATCACCCACCTGTCTTCTGATGTGGATGCTTTGCCCCAAAGTTTGGTGTCATCGGCAAACTTGGCCACTCTGGTCCTGGCTCCAATGTCCACATCATTAATGAAGATGTTGAATAATATGGGTCCAAGGACGGAGCCTTGGGGGACCCCACTGGTCACAGGGCACCATGATGAGTGACTGCCATCAGTTACAACCCTCTGAGTCTGACCACAGAGCCAGTTTCCCAGTCAGTGGATCGTGGTGGACCCAAGGCCACAATTGGCCAGTTTTGCCAAGAGGTGATCATGGGATACCAGATCGAAGGCTTTTTTTGAAGTCAAGATATATGACATCAATCTCTTCTCCCTTATCCAGGTGATAGGTCACCTGGTTATAGAAGGAAATGAGATTGGTCAAGCAAGACCTACCCGCAGCAAACCCATGCTGGCTGTCCCTTAGGATGTTGGCATCGGCCAGTCCATTAAGGATGGCCTCTTTTTAATAAAATTTTCTAAGATTTTTCCCAGGATAGAAGTCAGGCTGATGGGCCTATAGTTAGCCGGATCCACTTTCCTCCCCTTCTTGAAGATGGGCACCACACTGGCCTTCTTTCAGTCTTCAGGCACTACACCAGGGCACCAGGAGTTTTCAAAGATGTGTGCCAGGGGCTGGGCTATGATGCTCACCAGCTCCTTGAGTACCCTGGGGTGTAGATTGTCAGGGCTGGCTGACTTGAAGGTATCCAGCTTCTCAAGATGTTCCTTCACAAGGTCAGCATTTATGGAGGGCAGGGGTCCCCCACCTGGACCTCCCTGTCCTGTAGCAGGCATGGGCATCCCATGGGACTGATGAAAGACCGACACACAGCCATTTAATAGGTTGGCTTTTTCCTGGGCGTCAGTTGTCCCACCTGATTCAGCAGGGGTCCAGTGTTGTCCTTGCTTTTCTTCTGGCTCCCCACATATCTGAAAAAGGACTTTTTATTGTCCTTGATGCTCGAAGCTAGTTGGAGTTCAGTTGCAGCCTTAGCTTTCCTGGTTTGCTCCCTGCAGGACCGGACCAGTGCAGAATAATCCTCCTTAGAGGTGAATCCTGTCCTTCATCCTTTGTAGGCCTTTCTTTTTAGCCTCAGGAGGTCTGCTAGGTCCTTGGAGAGCCAGGGGGGCTGCTGTGCCCTCTTGCTGCCTTTCCTCCGAGATGGAATAGACTTACCTTGTGCATTTGAGGATCACTCCCTTGAGGAGCAACCACTCTTCTTGAACTCCCCTCTCCCTGGGGTCATGGTCCCTTAGGGCCTGACTGACAAGCCCCCTGAGCTTTCCTGAAGTCAAGGACTTCTGTGTTGCTGACTGACTTGCCAACTTTACGGTGGATGGTGAAGGTGATCAGCTCGTGGTCACTGTCACCCAGCTTCCCCTCAATCACTAGGTCACCGATTAGGTCATCCCCAGTAGCTAGTACCAGGTCAAGCAGTGCTTTGCCTGTCATTGGCTCATAGACTTCTTGAGTCAGGTAGAGGTCATCCATGCACAAGAGGAAGCTTTGCGACCGCTCGGATTTTGCTGAGTGATCCTCCCGCGAGATGTCCGGGTAATTGAAGTCACCCATGACAGCCATGGTCCTGGAGCATGCGGCCTCAGCCAGTTCCTGGGCGAACTCCTGGTCAAGCTCAGGACTTTGGGTGGGAGGTCTGTAGTAGACTCCCACCGTTGTGTCCCCTGTGCTGTGTTCCCCACGGATTTTAACCCAGAGGGTCTCCAGTCGTCCACCCCAGTTGCCAATATCAGCTTGCAGGGACATGTAGCTTTCCTTAACAGAGAGAGCTACACCCCTGCCCCTTTTATCTACACCATCCCTCCTGTACAAGGTATAGCCATCTATACCCAAGGTCCAGTCATGGTTGGAGTCCCACCAAGTCTCCATTATCCCAATGACATCATAATTATTTGCGTTGAGCAGGAGGGCAAGCTCCTATTGCTTGTTCCCCAAGCTCCTGGCATTTGTGTACAGGCAGGCAAGTGTCCCCTTGGGGGCTCTTGCCTTGCCCACAGATTGTACCAGGGCTGGGGCAGGGGTGGGCTCCCCTAAGTGCCTTGGCCTGCTGGCTTTGCAAGGGTTGCTTAGCGGGCCAGCAGTGGCAGTAGTCCCCCCATCCCCCAGCGGGCTTAGTTTAAAGCCCGGTGCAGCAGTCAGCCAGCCTGGCTGAGAAGAGCCTCCTCCCCAAGGGGGGAGAGGTGAGGCCATCTCTTCCCAGCAGCTCGCTGCCTCTCTCACCAAAGAGTGGGCTGTGGTCATGGAAGCCAAAGCCTTCCCGATGACACCAGCGCCACAGTCTTTGGTTGACTATGTAGATCCTCCTCTCCCTCCTCAGCCCATAGCCCGCGACTGGGAGGATCGACAAGAACACCACCTGTGCCTCCAGACCCTTTAGCCTCGCTCCCAAATCCCTGTAGCGCCTCACGACCTGGCTGGGAGCGCTCCGAGCCATGTCATTGGTGCCCACATGAATAAGGAGCATGGGATAGTGGTCTGTGGGCTGGAGCAGCTTAGGGATCTTCTCTGCAATGTCCCAGATGCGGACCCCCAGGGAAGCAGCAGACTTCCCAGACTCGGGGGTCAGAGCAGCAGATTAGCCCCTCAGTCCCCCTCAGGATGGAGTGTCCCACAACAAACACCTTATGTTTTGTCTTGGAGAGCGGGGGTAGTAGCTGCAGGTGAGCCTGTGGGAGCTGGCAACTCAGCAGGCTCTGCTAGAGCAGCAAGAGGTGCGTACCTGTTGCTAAGCTCTGGCAGGGGGGACCTTGGTGCGGCGGGCTTTACGGCCCTTGACCACTTTGGTCCATGTCCCTGACTGGACAGAGTGGGAGGTCCTGGAGTCCTCCTTTGTCCTGGAGGGAGGCAGTGGTCTACCCTCCAGCTCCTGGGGGAGAAGGGCAGTAGAAGTCAGTATCCTGCTCGCAGTCCCTGATGGCACGCAGTCTCTGGACTGTGGCCTGGAGCTCCTCCAGCTGGCGCACCAGAGACCCCAAAAGAGAGCAGACCCCACACGGGGAGGTGGCCATGCTCCTAGCTGCTAGAGCCTGAAAAAGGGACAGCCAGTCCCTGCAGCCAAGTGCCGGGGCGCCATCTGTGTGGAGCCTGGAACCATGGGCTCCGTCTGGGTGGCCGTCTCTGAGGTGCCAGAGTTGGGGGATGCAGAACCCTGGGAGACCCTCGGGGTGTGATACGTGCCCATCCATGTCATGCCTCTGGCAGGCTGGCCACAGCTGGGACTGTCTACCCTGGGGGGTTCGCAGGCAGGGTCTCGGGCCCTCCCACGCGCCCTCCTGTGTGAACTCTGCATTAACTCACGTGCCAGCCGGCAAGCGCAGCTGTTCGCACAGCCTGTTCATGTGGCTCCCTGGGGGACTGGGTGAAGTAGGGGCCTGAGCAGGGCTTGACCCGGCCCAGCTCCACGCAGCCGCCTCCTCCCACTCAGAGAGGGGTTAACCCCCTCCCACCACGGGCCCCACTTGCCTCCGGCTGTGCTGGGGATTGGCTGGGGGGGGTCCATGGCTGCTAGGGGGTCTCTGGGGGGCTTTGGGGGAGCGGGGGCATGGCGGGCTTTCACCCGCGCATCTCTCGTGGCTCTGGAGCCTAACTGGGGCTTTTTTCCTGTTGGTGGGCCCTGTTTAAAGTGCGCGCGTGCTGACTGTAGCTCACGACAGTAGTATTGTCTCCAGCAAACGCCATGTTTTCAAATGCCGGTTCACAAACTCTGCAGAGGTCCAAAGATGCAAAGTAATATAAAATGCACCCTATCCTGTGTGTGTGTGGGGGGGGGGGGGCGAGGGGGGGGTGCATTTTTGTTGTGTTTCTTTCTTTCTTTTGCCTATTTACATGTCAGCTGGTCCCAAATGTTTCCAGAGTATTACAAGGTATCAATGGCAGCATAATACTGCAATAGACATGAAGTTACCGAAGATGTCACCCCTTCCTAGGAGCAACCACTGCATTGACCTGATGCAGCTCCCATTGACTTAATGGAAATTCTCTCACTGACTGCGATGGATTTTTAAATTAAGCTGCATCTGAGCATTTTGTACTGAAGTTAATGAGAGTTGGTCTTAAGCAGAGAGTGCAGGATCCAGCATAGAGCCTGAGGATAAAGTCATCTTCCAAATGAATAACAGAGACAGGAGTGTTTAAAATGGTCAGGTTGTTTTCTAACTGAATGATATTCAGTCATCCAGGAAAAAAATCAAAGGAGAGGCAAAGACTCAAGGTGTGTATATGTGCGTGTCTATGTATGTGACTGCAATATTCTGCAGTTTGTTTGAAGGAAAGGAAGAACAAGAAGACACAGAAAATGGCTGACTTCTCTGAATCTGTCCTGTATATGGACAGTGCTCTTCCATTTCTGAACAGACCCATCTACAAGAGTTGATTATGAATTCCACTTATCGGGCTCTCTTGGCCATGATTTATTACTAAGAACAATTGTTATTATACTCAACAAAGCAGTATTACATTTTGTGTTGAGAAATGGCAGTGCCCAATATTAGCATGCAGACATTTCCAGTGTGCTCCAAAACATTCTGGACTAAATATAGACATTGGATTTATGGTACATTATAACCTAGCTTAACATCTGGTAACCTCAGATAGTAGAGAGATTATTTACCAGTTCCATCTTATCACCAGGCAGGTCTAAATACACCCCTAACCCCACCTGTTTCTCATCCACTGACTGCCTTAATTTGCATTTTTATCGACTGGCATTCTTGCATACTGGCGTCTGGCTTCTATTCTATTTTATCTCATCCAGGAAGAGCACAGAACAACTGCAGATCCTTCCTCAGCCTGAAGGAAAGGTGTTTGTACCCGAAAGTTTGCAAAGAAGAATTTTTCCAACTATTTGAGTTGGTCTAATAAAAGATATCAGATTTACCCAAAGAACCTTTTGTGCATACGGCCTTAGACCAACACAACTACAACCAGTACTCCCTAGGTTATCTAATGGCTGCAGAACTTTCAATAGTACTGTGCTTTTTCTACTATATTTACATACTCAATCAGGAGAGGAGGAAAAAGTACTGTCTACTAAATCACCATCTCTGTTCCTACACACAGTTTTCTCTGTCTCCCATCGTGGAACCAGTATGGTTAAACTCTGCTTGCTTAGCTTGGAAGACTATGCACAATCAGAGCCAGTGGTGGTATGAATGCATATTGAGATATTTAGCCATGCTAACCTGAAGTCAGGAAAGAGGCAAGGTAGATATGCACCTTACACAACAACTAAATAAGATGTATAAAGATCTCCCTCTCATATATAAAATCATACCTTCTTAGTCTGTAAGGGGCATAGTGAGGTGTTGTGAGCTCAGGTTCACAAAAGCTTATGTTCTCTATCCATTTTATTTAGTCTATAAGGCAGGGGAGGGCAAAATACAGCCTGCGGACCAGATTTGGTCCGCCAAGTGGTTTTATTCAGCCTACAGTGGGTCCCTTGGCCCAGCCTGGCCCAGGAATAGGGGTAGCCCAGGTTGCAGTGCATGTGGCTGGTCCTGCTGGTATGGTGCGACGGCTGGACTCTGCTTCCCTGCAGGCTTGGCGGCTGTGGCTCCTTCCAGCTGCTGTTGTGACCCTAGTCAGTCCATCCCACACCACCTGCCAAGGGTGCCAGAGGCAGCAGGCAGGCAGGTCTCCCTGTAGACTGGCCTGGGACCTCTTGAGGCAGGACACACTCAGCTAGGTGGATGGGATGGGGCCATGGGCAAGCAGGGAGCAGTGTCCAGGAATAGGATGGCTAGATAGAGCCAGGATCATAGAGCAAGATCATAGGGCGATAACAGTGAGGGCCTGGGGCACAGTTGCAAACTGCTGCTTGCACATTACTGTGGGCACTGGTTTTTGTGGGCAGGGGCATGCTGGGAGTGGATTACAGTTCTGTGCTGGGCCCAGCCCCATGCTATCACCAACCTGCAATCTCACCCTCCAACCCCAGCCCTGGCCTCATCCCTCCTGCTGCTGCTGCCTGTGGCCCCATCCCATTCACCTGGCCAAGTGCGCCCTGCCTGCAAGGGTTCCAGGTCTCCATGGAGACCCCAGCGTAGGGCCCAGATTCCTGGGCAGTCACAGCATGGGGTTGGGTCCCAGGGCAGAGCCACTAAAGGAGTTTTGTTGAGCTGTTTTGGGGGGTGGGGTGGGAAATGCTGACGTGCAACAACTCACCAAAACTCCCTAAGTGGCTCTCTGGCCCAAATAATTGCCCACCCCTGCTGTAAAGTAAATATTCTCCCTGCTTTATGACTGCAGATACCACGTATAGGTTTGCCTACCCTTGAGCTCTTCTGCAGTTCTGCAATGTGAAAGGCTGTTGTTTTGTTTCTTTTTTGTCCTTTGGCAAAACCACATTTTGCCCCTTAAGTAACCACATTTTACTTGAATAGCTAGATCTGCTGTGGACCATCATCTGTAGCCTGATGGGGACTGTGGTGGCTAAAAGGCTGTGAACTGCCCACTGTATGAGGCCATTAGTTTTTTTAAAAGATACTTTGATTAATTTTATTACTTAGAGATGGCCCATTAGAAGATGGGCAAAATAGTACAGATGCTTGTGGTCAAATCTGGTATTTGCTTTTTGTGATAGGAGAGTTAAGTAGGGGGGTAATCATCTCTAGTTACCCAGATCCTAATAGAAGATATTATAGGTAACTAATATGAAGCTAGTTCTTTGCTCCAGTAAATACTTTGACCCTTGTCTTTATCTTAACTTTGCCAAATTTAAATCAGTCCATCTGACCTTTTTCACATGATCTAATGTGAGAAGAGGATAGAAAGTTTGTGGTAGGTCAGAGATACGACACCTTTTGAGAATAAGTTTTCTATTTGTTTTTTTATAGTATCCTAACTTTGGGTTTCATCATATCTTAAAAATGTCTTGCATTCAAAACCCCAAATCTGATGTATTCTCTTCTAGTACTCCAGTGATTTACTAGAAAGTATGTGGGTTAGTAATTTAGGGCTGTCCTGTTTTCTCCCAAATGAAGAAAAACTACAAAAGATGGCCTGCACAGAGTTTCACCCTAACCATTGCATTGGAAGAATGGAAACAGTGACATTCTCAATAACTCCCTCAATAACAGCAGTTACACTTAATTTAAAACAAAAGTGCATTTACAAATATGGAAGTCCACAGGTAAGGTCACCTAAATAACCTTAACCCTGCTTTTATTGTCAACAAGCAGTCTCATTCCCCTATATCACCTTGTCAATTACCCTCCATTTGAAAACTACTTTATAGCAATGTCAAACAAATGGCAAAGTCCTTCTTACCCCTTTTGATAGAGGTCAGCGAATCATGAAAGGTCAATAGAATATCCCTAAAAGCATGTTCACATACCATGTACTCCACAATTTGTATTTTCTGTCTGGGTTTCTAGGCTTTAGATGGTATTGACTTATAAACCTTGCTTGTATCTTACAATCTTCCTACAAGAGAATCTGTCTATTCTTTTCTTGCTGTACTATCACAAGCGAAATCTCTAGAAGTGCAGAAATACAATATGAGATGGATGGGACTTCTTTCAAACATGCTTTCCCTTTTTAGTTTAAAATAGCTCTAATTATCTGATTTTTTTTTTGATTTTTTTTTTTTTGATTTTTATTTTTTTTTTTAGTGCATGCTTATTTAAAGGGCTGCTGAAAGAGCAAATATGATTGAGTGGGATGCATATAGAAAAATGGGGCATTATACTTGTACTACATTGCTATGTGAGTATTATTTTAGAATGTTGCTTTTTTTTCCCTTCTTCTGTTTGCTTTGAAATATTGATTGAGGCACCTAGAATCCAGATGGGTTTGTCTTGTGATTTCGTTAATCTAACAAGGATGCAGGGATTGTGGTTTTTCTATTCTTTCCACTTGTTATACCTATAAATGCTGTCATATTTTTGATTTTCTAAGTAAGCCCTACTATGATACAGTCCTTAAAATGTTTTGTGTACAGCCTCAGACAAGAGCAGTTAAAAGTTCCTGCCTTTGTTTGCATTTTAATGCTAATGCAAATTAACAAGACAGTGATTTAAAGTTAGCTGTTGTGATATGTCCACACTGTAAACAAGTATTAAATTCCCATTTTAGCTTGGTTATCTTTTCTGCCTGATAGTCATGAAGTTAAGTTTGTTTTCACAAGAAAATTAGGGAACAGGCTCATCCTGTGATCAGCTGACATGGTGCTAAATTTGTTTCAGCAATGGCTGCAAAGTCATGGTCAGCATCGTATTTGTTAGCATGACTATTCAGGGATTGTATTCTAATGCAGGAAAGTGAAGATTACTGAACTGTAGTACATAAGGAAGTTATGGAAGGCTATATACACTTCCATGTGGAATATGAGTAGGGTACTCTTTTTGGGAGCACGTAATTTATGATACATTAGAGAGGTGGGATTTCATGAGGGAACAGTAGTAGATTTTGTGCAGAATTCATTCTGGAAGCATATGTACTGAACAGCATCACAAATGCTGCTTATCTGGCTTATGCAGGCTAGCATTGTAGGGGAGAACTTAGCTTCAAATATCTTACTATAAAATTTATTATATTTCTTGTGTTGAAATGCGTACAGTCATTAATGTAATATTTGCATTATTTCAGAGACATCTGCACAATTCTAGAATTATTTTTCCCAAAGAGAATACTATACTTTCAAAGAGGGAGGAGAATATTTTTCTGCAAATGGTAAAGAAAGCAGAATACCATGTTGATAAAATTGCCTAGAAAATTTCATGTGCTTAAACTTCTTTAAGGACAAAGAGTGTGTATATATAATACATGATCACAGAAAGCACTTCTCTTAATGAAGAACTCATATGTGGTTTGTCAAGCCCCTACATATATAGTTATTGTATCTGAGGTATCATATAATAAGAGCTTTTTAGTTTTAATTTATCAGTCTTTCCAAGATCTTCCACCTAAAAGGACACTGATAAAATATTCATATTTCATAGACTTTCTGATAGTATTACAGCAGCTTTACCTGCAAGTTTGACAGACACACTTTGAGTCCTATTCGTGTTTGCTTATAACTCTCAGATAATGTTTTTCATTTTGAACATGGAGTTAAAATGGTTCTGAAGTGCCAGCTATGTGCTGCCTGTAATTCACTATTCATCTCGCTCTAGGTAAGCTAAGATGCATAGTGACATAAGGCTGGTTATGAGATTCAAACATAGGGTCATGACAAGTGATCCTACTAAGGACATGCTGACTTTGAATAGAGAAGCGTTTAAATCAAGGTCTTTCATTGAAGCCACTGGGAGTTACATATACAGGATATATGAATGGTTGTGGTTGTGTCTTGATATGGTAAATGCTCAGGCAGTGGTTTATCCTTTAAGAATGGTAGTTTCACTCAACAGCATATGCTTATTTAATCACTTAATATTAAAAGTATAATGATGGGGTGGCCAAACTGCAGTCCACAAGCTGCCTGTGGCTCCCGGGCAGTAAAATGCATCTTCTGAAGAAGGAAAACAGTTAAATAAAAACATTCTTTTTCTATTCTTCTGTTTGTTGTTAATATTGATTCTCTTAAGTTCTTATTATTTAGTCTAAGAAGTCATTTAACAACAAATTATTATTTGTACTTGCACAGCTCATTGACGCTGGGACATATGCATCCTGAGTTTTGTGTACTGTGACTCTTGGCCATGTAAGGTTTTTGGTTTGGTGAATTGTTTTATTATTTACTATTTCCTTTTAATATTTTATCTGTTTTTATAATTTATTTTGTTTCTATTATAGGCTTCCTTGAGCTTTTTTGGGGTAGAGTCATAGAGAAATAGGTGGTAGAAGTTACCTCCACAAGTCATCTAGTCCAACAGCCTGCCTGACGCAGGAACATCCCCATTCAAACCATCTCATACAAACCATAATTTAAACTCTACATAAGAATACCATCAATCTGACACAATATAGACCTAACACCTTAACCTGCCACAGGTGTGAAGCAGGGGAACCATGGCAACCAATGTCCTGCTTCTATAAAATGTTGTCCATGTATGTTCAAGAGGTCCTGGGTAGAATCCTTTTCTGTAGCAGGAGAGAAAAGATGCTCTCTCTTTTCTTTATGGCAGCCCTTCAAGTATTTGAAGAATGCTATCATGTCCCTTCTTAAGTGCCTTTTCCACAAACTGAACATGCCTAGCTCCCTAAGCCTCTCCTTGTATGACCTGCTTTCAAAACCCTTTATCATTTTTGTTACTCACTTCTGGAGCCTCTCTAACTTCTCCATGTCCTTTTTAAAATGTGGAGCTGAGAACTGCACGTGCTACTTCAGATGAGGCCTAACCAGTACCAAATAGAGAGGCACTATCACCTCCCATGTCTTGCACCTAATGCTTCTATTGATGCATCCCAAAACCACTCTTTCCTTTTGCGCAGCTGCATCACACTGCAGACTTGTATTGGATCTGTGATCTACTAGGACTCCCAAGTCCTTTTCCATAGTGATGCCTCCAGCCAGGTGTCGCCCATCTTGTATTTTTGTTTTTGATTATTCCTCCCGAGGTGTAGTACCTTGCATTTTTCCTCATTGACCTGAATTCATCCAGTTAGCTCTAGTTTAACTTTCCAATCTGTCAAGATCTTTCTGAATTGTGCTTATATCCTTCAACATGTTTGCAGTCCTTCCTGATTTTTCATGTCATCTGCAAACTTGCTCAGTGTAATATCCCAGCATCCAAATCATTAATAAATACATGGAACAGCACCAGGCCCATGTCAGACCGCCGTGGGTCTCCATTTGAAACCTCCTACCATTCTGACACAAACCTTACAATCGTTTTGTCTAACCCACGTTTCTCCAATTTGTTTACGGCAAGGTTGTGGGAGACCTTGTCCGAAGCTTTGCTGAAGTCCAGATGTACTATATACACAGCATTCCCTTCATCAACCTATGTTGTTACTTTGTTAAAGAAAGCAATCAGGTTTGTTTGACATGATTTGTGCAGTTTTTTTTAAATAAATCCATGCTGGCCACTTTTGAGCAACTTTTCCTCCTCCAGATGCTTGCAAATGGCTTTTCCTAGGATATATTCTAGTAACTTTTTCCTGGAATTGAGGTGAGACTAACCATTTGTGTAGTTTCTTGGGTCCTCATTCTTGCCTTTTTTAATGAGGGGCAGTATGTTGGCCCTTTTCCAGTCCTCTTGGCCGTCTCCCACAATTTCATGATGATCATTGCCAAGGGCTCTGAGATCTCTCCTGCCGGTTCCTTCAGATGAAGCTCATCTGGCCCTGCTAACCTGAATTAATTCAGAAGAAACAAAAGCACTCTGAACATCTCTTTGTTATCTCCTCCTTCAGCTTGCTCCCTTCCTTATGCAGATAATCCCTATTAGGTGTGTGACTGCCACTAAACTTTTTGTGAAGACTGAGGCAAAGCTGTTGAGTAGCTCTGCCTTCTTTGCATCTTTGGTTAAGAGTTCCCCCTGTCTTGTTAACAAAGGACCCACAGTTTCCTTGGTCCTTCTTTTCTGGCCAGCGTACTTATAGAACCTCTTCTTTAACCTTCTTTACCAGGTGGTGCTCATTCTTGATTCCTGCCTTCTTGATTTTGTCCCTGCAGGTTCTTGCTATTTCCTGATATACTTTCCTGGTGACCTGCCCATCCATTCTTCCATTGCCTGTATGCTTTCCTTTTGCATTTGAGGCATTTTAGAAGCTCCTTATATAACCACATCAGTCCCTTGCCATTCTACTTGTGCTTTCACTATATCAGGGCAGTTTCTTGTTGCATTTCCAATACTGTGGCCCTTAGAAGCTCCCAGTCCTCTTGGGCATCTTTGTTCTTCAATCTATTTTCTCATGACACCATCCTATTAACTCCTTTAACTTGCTTTTTTGAAATCTAGCATCCTAATTTGGCTGACCCCATGCTTTTCCTGCCTCAGAATCTGGAATTCTATCATACTGTGATTGCCTTCTCCCAAGTTACCCATCACACTTGAATCTACCACCAGTTCTTCGCTGTTGGTCAGGACAAGATCCAAGATAAGTGAGCTCCTAGTTGTATCTTCCATTTTCTGGAACAAAGTTGTCCTCCACACAGGTTAGGAACTGGCTTGACATTTTGTTTTGCTACATTGTTCTTCCAAAAGATGTCTAGAAAATTGAAGTGTCCCATCAGTACCATCCCACAACTTTTGGATATATTTGTCACCTACTTGGAGGGTGCCTCATCCATCTCCTCTTCCTGATTAGGTAGCCTATAATAAATCCCCACCACTATATCCATGCTTCAACTTTCACTTTTTCATCTTCGCCCAAATGCATTCTACTTTGTGGTCTTCTTCCTCCTGTACCATGGAGCAAGCATATGTGTTTCTGACCTAGAAGGCAACACCACCACCACCTTATCTCTCAGCTCTGTCCTTGTGAAACAGCATAACCCTCCATGTTGACATTCTAGCCATAAGAGCTGTCCTACCAGGTTTCTGTGATAGCATTGTATAAGTAAAGTAAAAGGGTTCATGAATTTTGCCTGATATATATGTTAATCTGCTTTTTGAATTGGAGCTCAAATACAAAATATGTTGCGTTATTTCACATATAATAAGGATAGAACTTTTCTGTAACTTGGCATACTTATCAGAAGCTGTTCTTGATGACTATTTCAGACCTTTATTTGAAGTCAAACACTGACATTTAGGAACCAAAGAACATGAAGTAGACGTTTCAACTTTATAATAATTTCACCAACTGTAGTTTGCTGTTTACTGCTGATAGTTGGATCATATTAAATGATCAAGTAACATTACACACTGAAGATGTGAATGTAAAATTGTTCTGTTTATCATACAGTTATACATCTTAGTAATTCTGATTAAACTGTGACAAATTACAGCAGGGTTCAGAACCTAATCACAATACTGAAGGTATGGTAAATAAACACTCTGTAGATAGCTTTCTATGATATTCCTTCTGAGAGTGAATATAACATCCTAATAATTTGTGCTTAGGAGAAATACAAATTGTTGCGTCGTGGTGTCAAATGACAAGCTAATTAAAACATGAGCCAAACTTAGAGATTCTACAGTGAGCACTCACTAACATTTTTATCTGATAAAAATGTTACTTTATTACTAGCAAAAGCTTGACTAGTATATGCTAGTAACTATATTATTTACTCTAAGACGATGCTTTTCAAGGAAAAGTAATTCTAAAGGAAGACCATAATCATTTTTCTTGTGTAATACAGGGAAACTAAAAATATGGGTGTGCAATGTCTAGCTGGCAGCTGGTATCAAGTGGAGTCCCCCAGGGGTCAGTCCTGAGGCCAGTTTTTTGTTCAATATTTTCATTAATTATCTGGAAGATGGAATGGATTGCACCCTCAGCAAGTTTGTGATGACACCGACCTAGAGGGTATAGTAGATACAGTGGATGGTAGAGCTAGGATTCAGAATGACCTAGACAGATTGGGCCAAAAGAAATCTCATGAGGTTTGATAAGCACAAGTACAAAGTCGTGCACTTAGGATGGGAGAATCCCATGTACTGCTGCAGTCGGGGGCTGACTGGCTAAGTAGCAGCTCTGCAGAAACTCTACAGAAGCCCAGTAGCTTGTCCGCTATTACCTGAGGTTTATCATGGCCAATAAGATGGATATGAGTCAGCAGTATGCCCTTGTTGCCAAGAAGGCTAACAGCATACTGGGCTGCATTAGTAGGGGCACTGCCAGCAGACTGAGGGAAGTAATGTTTCTGCTCTATTCTGCACTGGTGGAGCCACATCTGGAGAACTGCCCAGTTTTGCCTCCCCCCGCCCCCCCATGGGGATGTGTACAAGTTGGAAAGAGTCCAGTGAAGTGCAGTGAAAATGTTTCAGGGTCTGAGGCTCATGACTTATGAGGAGAGGCTGAGGGAAATAGTCATCTCTTTTCCAGACTAAATAAACCTAAGGTGGGATTTGACAGCAGCCTTCAGCTACCTGAAGGCTGGTTCCAAAGAGGATGGCGCTAGACTGTTTTCACTGGTGACGGATGATAGAACAAGGAGCAGTGGTCTCGAGTTGCAGCAAGGGAGATTTAGGTTTGATATTAGGAAAAACTTTCTCACTAGGAAGGTGGTGAAGCACTGAAACAGGTTAGCTAGGGAGGTGGTGGAATCGCTACCCTTGGAGGTTTATAAGACCTGGCTAGACAAAGCCCTGGCTGAGATGATCTACTTGGGGATGGTCCTGCTTTGAGCAGGGGTTTGGACTAGTGATCTTCTGAGGTCTCTTCCAACCCTTATTTTCTATTATTCTATAGAGAAAGTAGCCATTTTTTCTTGGGGATTTTGGGGCCAATATGGCTTGACTTCTTCTGTGAAATAGGTTTAGGCTAAGTACAGACAGTCAAACAGACCAAAGCTGAATTGATTCAGTCTTTGCAGATTAGTCTAAACTGCAAAGATTGAAACAGACATTCACTTTTAATTCAGGAAATGCAGCCAAATGCCTGCAGTGGCTCAAGCAAGAGGCCAGGGAGCACTAGAGCACGGCTCTCTGCCACGTAGCCAGCATGGGTTGTGTGTTTTTGCTTCCTCTTCCTCCTGCCCCCAAGGTCTCTGAGATTTGTTGGCCAGATTTGGAGCAGCAGGATTCTGCATGATTGCTCATCACTTCCTCTTCCTGCTTTCAGGTGCCTCTGGGATTTGTAGTCTAGTTGCAGCCAGCACTGAGCAAGCAGGAAAAGCAGGTCCATAGTCAGAAGAAAATAAGACTAACCCCCCTCCCTGGCCCAAGACCCCAGCAGAGGTTTTCTGGGTCAGGGGAAGTGGGGCAGTGAGCTGGCCAGTGAGCCAGCCTTCACTGCTCTGGCTAGGGAGCAGGGGGACAGGGCCAGCCATGCTCTCTGGAGCAGACAGCACAGCCCAGCCCAGGGCTTCAGAATCCTTAAATTGAATCAGGAAGGTGTCTAAAACATAAATTTTCATAAACTGGTTTGAGCCAAATCGGTTAATTCTGATACTATGTTCAACCAGGTTTATCTTAAACCAATTTCAGCCATTTTGAAACGGGTTTATGTGCACTGAACTTCTATTCTGTTAGAGGTTTAAACTAGTTTCTGAACACTTAAACCAGTTTGTGTAACTTCTGTCCCTAGCCTTGGTGTCTAGCTCCTGAGTGGACTCCATTCCACATCATGAAATCATTGCTTACCACCTGACACAATTAGGCAGCAGTCATGCCAAAAATACATGACAGAAAAATTTGCTAACAAAGCAAAAAAAAAAAAAGGTCTGATGCAGTTTATTTGCAAGATAGGCCTGCCATTTCATTAACGGTTCCTTATGCATTATCTTTATACTTGTACTACTTTGTTTTAGGTATAGAAATATCTTTCAGAAAGTAAAACAACATAAAAACCTACCTAGCAAAACTGATCAGAAAAGAGGCAAAGAAATTTAAAATGTGAACTGATTGTAAATAATTTTAATAGAAAAAATATATGTTAAACATGTGTTCTATATCAAGTGTATACTGTCAGGTCTGATGGTGGCTGCCAGCAATTTAGTGTCTGAGTGATACTTTAATGTAGTGAAGCTGATGTGCACAGTAGCTACCTTTTTCATTTTGAAGAAAGGAGGGAACAACAGATAGGTAACAGATTAGAAGCCACTACCCAAGGCAGTGGACCAAATTGGAAGGCCTGTGCAAGAGCTACTTCAGGAAAAATGTGTGTCACCTTTTGACATTTTAAATGCAGGAACTGGGGCATTGATTAGCAGTGTGCACATCTGTGAAGAAACCCAGAGTAATATTGGTGAGCTTAGCCTTCTGAGGAAGCCTAGCAAAAGAGGACTTATTTTGGACATGTTACTGGCTGGCAAGAAGCCTAGAAAAAAAGAGCAAGGAAGTGTTTGTTACTGGTTTCTGCTATGTTGAGGGCAACAGTATTTTGCGCACTTGTTTTTTTAGTAGATAAACACGGGAGCATCAAAAAAAAACTTGACTATCTTCAGTTTCTCTTCCTAATGGAAACAGCTAGATTCTGTATGTAGACTAACTGCTCAGCCAAGGTGCACAATATCAGTTGTGTTTTTGTATAATTTTACAGCAACATACTATGCTATAATAACACATCTATGGCCTTCTAAAACTTCATGGCTGTGGCCATTTTTTTGTGGTAGCCATTACTCATATTTTGATATGCCAAAAGCTCAGTGACCATCCTTTGATATAAAGGAAACCACCTCTAATCACAGAAGATCTATGAAACAAACCTGAGCAGCTGGGATTCTACTCAGTAGTAAGCAGTGACACATGTTGCCTTTGGCACTTAATAGGTGTTTGTATATTATATCATTTCATATAAAATTGTCAGAGTCCTGAAAACACATGTTCTAGTTAGTCTGATTTAAAATCATCTGACTTTAAAACAAAGTCCTATTCAGAAGTGTGATCCATACACAAATGTAAATAATTTATCTCCTGAAACAAGGCACTTATCTTTTTATCTTAACTTAAAGAACGTTATTGTGTTTGGATATTAGGAGTTTGGGAATTTCTGAAGTTCTGACATCGGCAAACGGGTCTAGCTGTATTTGAATGAATCTTGTGCACTTTGTTCTGCTGTCAATGAACTGAAGAATCAATCAAACTTATTCTCAGTACTGGCTTTTAGAGTGAGCCACATTTAACTCTGACTAAATGCTTCCTTATGTTTTGAAACTATATTTACAGAATCCTGTCTACATGACTGGAAAAATGTTTTAGCTACAATGTTTTTAAACGGTTTTTCTCAGAAAGATAAGGCATTTACATTGTTTCCCAAGCAGGTATAGACTGACTTTAACTGTTTTCTAAACAATTTTACAGATTCTAGTTCAGGTCCAGTGTATTGTGTATGTAGTACAGTGTAGCGCTGAGAAGGGCAAAATCCCTGACGGGCAGCTGTGCCCCTGCCTGGCAGACCCCTTTCGGCTAGGGAACAGCCAGCCCTGCTCTGCTGGAGCAAACAGCATAGCTCAGTCCAGCCTAGCCCAGGGCTGTGAAGCATGCTGGGATACTGGTGGACTCAAATTTAACTGAAAGCAGGAAAAGGACTTGGATAGACGTTCTGTAAACCTGTTTGACCTCAATCAGTTAAGTCTGATATCGACCAGGTTTTATCTCAAACTGATTTTGGCCATTTTTAAACTGGTTTATGTGCACTGAACTTCTGTTCTGTTACAGGTTTAAACCAGTTTCTGATCACTTAAACCGGTTTATGTGCAACTTCTGTCCCTAGCCTTTATGACACTTAACTGGTGGAAAGGGACCATAAAGCAGTGAGCTCTATCCAGGTGAGATTTCAGCCAGTGCAAAGGAGGAGCTATAGATGAGCTAGCATAGTTGGCCCTGACCTATCGCCATATTTTCAGCCTCAGTAGGAGGGTAGGTGGGGCAGGGAATGGGTGTGGCTGAAGCATGCTGAGCATGCAGCTGGTGCATGGCCTCTCCTGAACCTTAGCCAGCTGGCTTGAATCAGATCTTTGCCAGTGCTCAGGCAGTACAGAATCAGGGAGCTGTAACTGGCATCCTGACAGCTTGCCTCTTTTACAGCAAGCTGAAGCTTCATGCACTAGAGAATCTGGTCCAGCATTTTCAGAGTGGTGATGGGAATGCTGATCAGGACCTTAGCCCTGTCTCTCTATGGATTCAAAAGCCTTCTAAATATGCATTATGCATGCCTAAATTGTTAATCCACTATGTAGTTTTGTGAACTGTTCATGAATCCTAAAATTACTTTGTTTTAGTAGATGTTATTTTCAAGTGATTTGGTTTCATAACTGTATGATGCCATCCACGCATGATTCATTGGGAGGATGCTATATTGATAGTTGCTGCTTTTCTTGTATCATTCCTGATTATAGTCTGATTATTTCCAGTAGGGGAAAAAAAAAAAAAAAAAATCAGATTTAGAATAATAATGTTTGGGTTTGGCTTTGTTTTTCCTTATGTTCAACATTAAACAAACAACAAGCACACTAAGTTTTTGTGAAAGTGTTAACACTGATGCCTTGCCTAAATAGAAGTAGTAATACTATATTGGAGTACTAGTGGACTTCTCTGTCTTAAGTGGCAGATAGATGATAATGTAATTTAGCTAAGTGTGAGGGAGCGGTGGCTAGGGGTGGCCGTGAACCCCCTAGCGCCCCCTACCGTCATGTTAGGGTGACGTAGCACCCTCAGAATCTCGCCCGCCACGACTTTGACATATATATATATTGTGGAGGCTGCCAGTTTCCCTACTGGACGGTCTTGGTGTTCCTGTCCCTATTCCAGACTGGGGTATCTATGTGCGTCCCGCCTTAAGGGCTATGCGTGCCTCCAAACCTCCCCCTCAGCACGCCCCAAGCCTCGCAGCTGTTCTGGGGGACATTTGTGTAGTCCCGCGCCCCTCGGGTGCCTTCGCTCGGGCCCCGGGGCTCCTCGCCCACCTGGCGCCCCCTTGGGCCGGGCTCCTATCACCAGCCTAATCCGTGCGCCTTGGGCCTGTCTTGCTGGCGCCCAGCTACTTGCTGGCACCCCCTGGGTCCGGCTCGCTGGCGCCGCTTAATATCGGCGCCCCCTGGGCCGGGTTCTAGCCCGCGCCTGGCTAATCGCCGGCTCCGCCCTGGGGCCGGCTCGCTCTCGCCGCCCTAGCCTCGGCGCCATTGGGTGGCTTGTTATCCCCGGCTATTCTGTCCCTCTCTGGGGCCTCGCCCCTCTGGGGCCTCTACCGCGCTCTCCGCGCTTCGCCCCTTGGGCTTCGACTCTGCCCCTCGCTGGGGCCTTGCCCTCTCCAGGGCTGACACCGCGCGCCTCGCGCCCTACCTCTGCCCCGCTCTGGGGCCTTGCCCTCTCTAGGGCTGACACCACGCGCCTCGCGCTAGGGGCACAGGCACTCGCAGCCGTGCCTGTCTCCTTGACCCTTCTCTGGGTCTGGTTGCCTCGCTAGGCCTAACACTGCCCTGATGGGCTGGGGTCTGTAACCCCACACACCGCGCCTCCCTGGCGCAATACAGTGCCTCCTTGGCACCAACAATAGTGCCCCTGGCACTGTGCCCCTACTGGGTACTGGGAACCCCCAAGCCGTGGGGGAGCTCCCCTGAGGCCTCCTCACTCCCCTACAGCCTCACCCAGTCCTCCAGTGTAAACTGTAATGTAAACTCAAGCCCTCTGGCTACAACATAAACAGAGGCTCCACACGCCTAACCATAACTCCCAAGCCTCGCCAGGGCTCCCAGTCCTACCTTCCCTCAGGGTGATCTTGTTCCCCGCATCATCGCAGCCTGTTAGTGGGGTAAGGCTGCGACCACCAACTCAGGCCACTCAGCTCAAGCCACAGAGCTCCTGCTCCTGCGGCAGCCAGAAGGGAACTGTCAGGCAGGCTCCGGCCTAAGCTGTTTATAAAGGCCGGGCCCTGCCCCCTTCTGCCATGTGACCCACCTGGTTGCCCTGGTAACCAGGCACCTGAGCTGCCTGGGTGATTGACAGCTCTGCCAATCACCCTCACAATCACGGGGCACCTATGTGACTCCGTGACACTAAGTATACCTTGTTGTCTCAGATAGGGTAGTAGAATTTATGCTATGTAATTACTTTACTTTTCTCATCTAGACAAACTATTCTGATGGATGAAATTACAAAAAAAAAAAAAAAAAGTTTCATAAAAAGAACTCAAGGGGAAGATTATGAGTTTCAGAAACTTGGTGATGACCTCCTGACTGTTTGACTTGAGGAACTGTGACTCCAGAGTCTACTTAAAAATTATTGTGAGATGGAAAGCTTTCTAATAAGATTAAGTGACAGATTTTTCTAACTGTATAATTGAGTATTATAACAATATATTGTAACAAACTCTTTTACTAAATAAAACTCTGGGCTGTTTTGTGTTAAAAATGATATTGCCGATGCATGAAAAGCTATTGAATCACTTCTCTTGATAATGCAAGGAAAAGCTGGCATAATTGTGGTTTAGAGTATTAAAAGCCATTGCACATGTGGTCGCTTGCTTGCATGCACACTGTCTCTCTCCATATTGTACCGTATCAGTGAAATATTGTAGTAACCTCAGTTACTACCAGAGAAAAACATCAGCTAGAGCAGTCTAGAGCTCTTTAGTCATTGTGTCATTGCTTGTTAAAATACATAAACAGGTTTTTCGCAATGAAGATTTACAATGAGAGCCATGCTTACCAAAATTATGATTGTGATAATTCAGAATTAATGTGGCTATATTCAAGACTGTCAAATATTTATTCACCATTGCATATTTTATGTTAATTTACTTTATATATAACTGTGAGAAAAAATTCATTACAGACTTCTACTTTTTATAGTGGATCACCTATCAAGAGTCTGAAGCAAATCCCGTTGAACTCAGTGAAAATACTCTCTCTCAAACTTCATTTTAGCTTTGATCGGTCCCTAAACACACCACGCTTGCTTCCATTGAAATCAGAAGGCCAAATTTCCATTACCATTAGTGAAGCAGAATCCAGCTCTAAATAAATAGGTACTTAGTACTGTGGGTTTTTTTGTGCATTTACCAGCTTTATTATATCCAGAACAATGATTTAAAAGAAAGATCCCTCCACCTAGTTCCTTGCAGCTTACAGGTGCCTTGTAAAACAATCTGTGTTTATTTTGTAATGTATCTGCTAACACTGCTGGGAAGGCTCTCTCTGCCAGAATCACTGTACTAAATCCTGGTGCTATATTTGTTCTGAAAATATTGAGAGAGAGAGATCAATGACAAAAAACTTTGTATGAGTTTGGGTTGAAATATAAATTGCCAGCCTAGTTCATATTAACATTTACATGCATTTTAATTTTTCAAGGGGATTTTAAATTCTCAGTAGAAAGGACATTCCTGATTCATTATTTAACTCGCTCATTCAGGCTGTTCACTTCAGTAAATGATGCCTTCAGAAAAAAATGCAGAATAGCTATGGATGACTGAATAGATAACTAATTTTTAATGCAATTTGGGGGTCTCTTCTCTATTTGGTGCTCTACCTCTTATTAGTATTATTGGGGAAGTTTGCTCACACATCAAGTTTAAAACAAAACTTGGAGTCTAAACAAAGCAAAGGGATGATGACAAAGATCAAAGGAAAATATTTTTCTGAAACTGTTTTAAGTAGGATTTTGGTTTTACGTTGATGATATAAGCGTACTGATATTTAAATCTTCAGATTTTAATTCTTTAAAACCAACTTCCCCATTTGTATGGCATTTTTGTGAACTTTTTGTGTATAAAGATAAACTTCTCTTCCTGGGCAGAGTGGCTATTACCTTTCTCTTTTATCTAAAGAATGAGTACAATTCTCATAAAAGAAAGAGAAAATCAAGTGAAAAACTGGTATGGCTCTGTTCTTGCAAAGATAATTTGAAGGTGACAGCAGTCCTAGGAGGCCTATGTATACTGTTTTTCTTTTCTATATAAACTATAAGGAGCTACTTCAGTCTTTCCCTTTCTGATCAAGTCAGTTTTTATACATCAGAAGATATACTGTCTGACCATGACATTCTGCACTTTTATCCCTTTTACTCTATCAGTCTTGCTCAGCTGTTTGAAAACTGAGTACAACCCAGTCCCTTTGGGAACAGGGGGTGCAGGAATAGTCAAGTCCCTTAAGAGTCTGAAAATATCAACTATGAAGAAGGTGTAGGTCCATAAGACTTAAGGGGAAAAGCTGTCATTTTTCACATCACAGTATTTCTTAACATTGTGGATTTGATAAAATGCACAAAAGACCAGATTTTGGAGACCTAAGTCTGATGAAACTTGCAGAGACGTCAACAGGAGGTTTGTGCATGATATGAGGATTTCACCAAGCTGAAGATTATATTAGTGAAACTAGTTACACTCTGCAGTAAGCTTATCTTCATAACACCAAGTCGGTCATAGCATATGGCGCTCTTCTCCTAGAAATCCATTCTAAACTCTTAATTTTCCCTTACAGGAGAGTGGTGATATGTCATTTTTTGTGGCAGATAGAGTGACATTAAGGATAAATAGTTTAGTTCAGGACTGGCATGTCTTTCAACACTATACTCATTTGAATAAGTGTCATCCTGATGCGTCATATTGGCTAGATATATCAAATTCCACAGGATTTTTTTAATATCTTTTTTGGTGGAGGTGACACATTACCCTTATTGAGAGAATACCTGCCTCCTTGATAAAGCTAGATCATCTGCAGGACCACATTCAGTATGAATATTTTGTAGAAAGTTTTTTTTTGTTTCTTTTTTAACAAAGGTGTTAAAATGGGCTGCCATGTTCAGCAAGAACCTAGCATTCTACATAGGATTCAAAAGTAGGAGAGCAGGCACTGCTGTCGTATGGCCCTCCCCATTTGAAAAGAGATTTAACTCCTTAGAAGGCTTCTTGAACAAGTTTGCAGATGGCACAAAAATAGGAAGGATTGTGAATGCATTGGAGAATGTGAATGCAATTCAAAAGGATCTTGACAGATTGGAGAGTCGGACTAGAGCTAACTGGATGAAATTCAAGGTGAACAAATAAAGGGTGCTACATCTTGGGAGGAATCATTAAAACACAAATATAAAATGGGGAATACCTAGCTGGATGGCAGCTCTGCAGAATGGGGGACACTTGGATGGATGGAAGCTCTGTGAGAGAGGACTTGGGAGTCTTTTGTAGACCACAGACTCAATACAAGTCTTCAATATGATGCAGCCATACAAAAAGCAAATGCAATTTTGGGCTGCATCAGTAGAAATAATTACACCCGAAACATGGGAGGGGAGAGTTCCTCTCAACTTGGCACTGGTTAGGCCTCATCTGGAGTACTGTGTGCTGTGCGGATTTCTGGGCTCCACATTTTTAAAAGGACATGGAGAAGTTAGAGAGGGTCCAGAGGCAGGCAGCAAAGATGATCAAGGGCTCAGAAGGAAAGTCATATAATGAGAGGCTGAAAGAGCTAGGCATGTTCAGCTTGTGGAAAAGGCACTTAAGTGCTATTGAAGATAGCATTCTTCAAATATTTGAAGGGCAGCCATGAAGAAGAGGGAAAGTGCCTTTATTCTCTCCATGTGGACTGATGGCTTGAAGTTGCAGGAAAGTAAGTTTAGATGGGATATCCTGAAAAACCACTGTAAGAATAGTGAGACAGAATAGACTGCCTAGGGAAGTTGTGGACTCTGTATCACTGAGAGTTGGCTGATCTCCTCCATAGAGCTTTAAACTAGGCTTGACGTGGGACAGGGAACCAGTGGTTGAGGAGAACCCAGGATTGGCAAGCCACAAACAAGGCACTGGACAAGTCTAGGTAGGCACTATGGGACACGCTAGACATCAAGGCAAAGGGGCACCAAGAGCACCCATCGGGGAGGCTAACATGTCTTTACACAAAAGCCAGGAGTATGGAGAATAAGCAGGAGGAGCTCATACTCTTACTTGCTAGCACCCAGTGTGACTTGGTCAGCTTAATGGAAACATGGTGGGATTCTACTCACAACTGGGTGTTAGGCATTGAGGGGTACAGGTTGTATAGGTGAGACAGAGTGGGGAAAAAAGGTGGGGGTGTAACTCTCTACATTAGGGAGCAGTACACATCTACCATCATCAGGGCAGGGTAGAGGAGGGGAATACCAAAGTATTATGGGTCAGGATACAGTGGGGTCCAGGGGAAAAGGACTTGATAGTGGGGGTCTACTACAGGATGACCAGGCAGCCCTCAGCGGCTGTTCAGGTGAGAGAGGCGGTGGTCATAGGGGACCTAAATTATGCAGACATCTGCTGGGAGGAGCAGACAGCCAAAACAAACCACTCACATAGGTTCTTAAACTGCTTGCAGGACCTCCACCTAACCCAGGAGGTGTCCAGTCCCACCAGGGGTAATGCTTTGCTAGACCTGGTCTTAGCAATAGGATGATCTCATGGGTAACCTGTGAGTGCACAGTTGCCTGGGAGATGGTGACCATCATTTGGTTGTAGTCACAATACAGTGAAGGGTGGGTAAAATAACCAGCAAGGCTAAAGTGTTAGACTTCTGAAGGGCCGATTTTTAGTAAACTTAAAAGGCTAGTTAGTGAGGTGCTTGAACTCCGGGAGCATCAAGCATGTGGGGTTCCAGGGGGTTGGCTGTTTGTCAAGGGAGTGATCCTTGGGGCATAAAAGGAGACTATTCTATTATGCTGGAAAGGGGGCAAGGGGACTAAAAAGCCCTTTGGCTGAACAGGGAACTCCAGAAAAGACTGGGGGCAAAGAAAGAGATTTAGAGGCAATGGAAGTGGGGGTGAGGGGCAGCCACCAGGGAGGCATACACCTCCCTGGCTCACTATTGCAGGGAATCAGGCAGGCCAAGGCAGAGCTGGAGCTTAGGATGGCTACAACAATCAAGGAAGATAAAAAGTCCTTCTACAGATGCATAGCAAGTAGAAGGTACAGAGTAACATAGGGCCCCTGCAGGACAAATCAGGACAGTTGGTGACCAATATAGGGAAAAAGGTGGAGCTCTTCAATGAGTTCTTTGCCTCAGTATTCCTAAGTACTGGCCAAGAGTTCCCCCAATTTGAACATCGATAGATGTCCGGGAGGCACTAGACTGCCAATGGTTAGTGCTGACTTAGTTAAGCAGCACTTGGAAGGGCTGGATGGGTACAAGTCAGCAGGCCCAGATGACCTCCGTTCACGGGTGCTGAAGGAATTTGCCAGTGTCGTAGCTGAGCCACTGGCATGGCTGTTTGAGCACTCATGGTGCTCCAGCCAGGTCCCTGAGGACTGTAAAAGGGCCGGTTAACTTCAGGCCAGTCAATCTTATATCTATCCTTGGGAAAACACTGGAAAAAATCATTAAAGAGCGCATTTGTGAAGGCCCAGCAGGGGAAATGATGCTGAAAGGAAACCAGCATGGGTTCATCACAGGTAGATCTTGCCTGACAAACCTTATAGCCTTTTATGACCAGATAACACACTGTCTTGACACCTGGAGCTGAGGCAGATGTCATCTACCTGGACTTTAAGAAGGACTTTGAGACCAGATGCAAAACTGTATCATAGGAAGCTAACAGGCTGTGGAGTCAACGTTGCACAGTGGCAAACTGGCTTAGGGACTGCACCCAGAGAGTGGTGGTAGAGGGGTTGTTTGTGACCTGGAAGGAGGTAGGTAGTGGTGTCCCACACAGTTTGGTCCTTAGACTAGACTTATTTAATATCTTCATCAGTGATTTGGATGAGGATGTGGAGAGCACCCTGTCTAAGTTCGCAGGCGACACCAAGTTATGGGGCAAAGTTAATGCACTGGAAGGCAGGGAGCAGCTGCAGGCTGATCTGGACAGGTTGGATCAATGGGCAGAACAAAACAGGATGCAATTCAACAAAGACAAGTGCAAGGTACTCCACCTAGGGAGGAGGAATCCCCAGCACACCTGTAGGTTGGGGGATGACTTCCTCAGTGGCTGAGAGGGATCTTGGAGTCATAGTCGACTCCAAGATGAACATGAGCTGGCAGCATAATGAAACCATCAACAAAGCCAGTCGCACCTTATCGTGCATTAGTGGATGAATGACCAACAGATCGAGGGAGATGATGCTCCCCCTCTATGCAGCATTGGTCAGGCCACAGTTGGAGTACTGTGTCCAGTTCTGGGTGCCACACTTCAAGAGGGATGCGGAGAATCTGGAGAGGGTCCAGAGGAGTGCCACTCATATGATTAGTGGCCTCCGTTCAAGACACTACAAGGCGAGGTTGAGGGATCTGGATCTCTTCAGCCTTCATAAGAGATGCCTGAGGAGGGGAGACCTCGTAGCAGCCTGTAAGTTTATCAAGGGAGGGCAACAGAGTTGGAGATGCTCTGTTTATCAGGGCACCCCTAGGAGTAACTAGGAATGATAGGTACAAACTAGTGGAGAGTAGATTCAGGATAGACATTAGGAAGAATTTTTTCACAGTAAGGGTGGCAAGAATCTGGAACGGGCTGCCAAGTGAGTTGGTGCTATCACCTAACTTGGAGGTCTTCAAGAGGAGGCTAGATAGGCACCTGGTTGGGGTCATCTGACCTGTTCTTTTTCCTGCCTGGGGCAGGGGATCAGACACGATGATCCTTCGGGGTCCCTTCTGACTACAATCTATGAATCTGAATCACTGGAGGTGTTCAAGAAGAGGTTGGACAGCCATTGGTCAGGGCTGATCTATGTCTAATGTCTATTTTTTACTGTGGGCATTTCCCACAGTTCTGGACTTTGCTGGTTGTTCCTTTCCCCCCTCCCCACCTTTTTGTTTTGCTTCTGTATCTTCAGAATGTGTTTAATCATTTCCAGAGGCATTGGGTGTTGGCTACAGCTAAGGGTGGGGACATCAACTGGAGTGTGCAATGACCTGTGGTGGACGGGTCACTTTTGACCTGGAGAGACATGGGTAGTGGGGTTCCCCAGGGCTCGGTCCTTGGGCCCCCACTGTTCAATATCTTCTTCAAAAGTGACTTAGATGAGGGGGTGATAAGCACCTTGTTCAAGTTTGCAAATGACACTAAGATGTGGGGAGAAGTGAGCACTCTAGAAGAGAGGGGCAGCCTACAACTAGATCTGGACAGGTTACAGAAGTGGGTGGATGAGAATAGGATGGGTTTCAATACAGACAAGTGCAAGGTATTGCACCTGGGGAGGAAAAACCAGTAGCGTACCTACAGGCTGGGGAACTCCCTTCTTGTCAGCACAGAAGCAGAAAAGGATCTTGGAGTTGCTGTTGATTCCAAGATGAACATGGGCTGCCAATGTGGGGATGCAGTCAGGAAGGCTGACCGCACCTTGTGATGTATCCACAGATGCATCACAAGCAGGTCCAAGAAGATGATCCTCCCCCTCTATGCAACATTGGTCAGGCCGCAGTTGGAGTACTGCGTCCAGTTCTGGGCGCCGCACTTCAGGAGGGATGTGGACAACATGGTGAGGGTCCAGAGGAGGGCCACTCTCATGATCGGGGGCAGCAGGGTAGTCCCTATGAGGAGATGCTAAGGGACCTGAACCTGTTCAGCCTCCACAAAAGGAGGCTGAGAGAGGATCTGGTGGCCACCTACAAACTGGCCAAGGGGGACCAGCAGGCAATGGGGGAATCCCTGTTCCCCCAAGCACTACCAGGAGTTACAAGGAATAACAGCCATAAGCTGACTGAGAGTAGGTTCAGGCTAGACATCAGGAGGCACTACTTCACAGTCAGGGCGGCTAGGATCTGGAACCAACTTCCTAGGGAAGTGGTGTTCTCCCCTACTCTGAGGGTCTTCAAAAGGAGGCTAGACGGTCACCTAGCCGGGGTCGTTTGATCCCAGCATTCTTTCCTGCCATGGCAGGGGGTCGGACTTGACCTGCTCAGGTCCCTTCAGACCCTACCAACTACAGAACTGATTCTCTTGCTAGGAGCAGAGCCAGAGGTTCCTCACTAGAGGGTCTTGCTCATACACTCAGAGTCAGACTGATCACCATATTTGGGGTCAGGAAGGAATTTTACCCCATGGTGAGATTGATATCAACTGTGGGGGGTTTTGCCTTTCTTTGTAGTGGAGGGCATAGTCCTTTATCTGGGACCTTTTGAGCATATATTGACAACATTTTATAGAAGCAGGACATTGGCTGCCATGGTTCCCCTGCTTCACACCTGTGGCAGGTTACAGTCTATGTTGTGTCAGGGTTGAGGGTAGTCTTACGCTGAGTTTATATTATAGCTGTATGGGATGTTTTCAATAGGGATGATCCTGCCTCAGGCTGGGGGTTGGATTAGGTGACCTCTGGAGTTCCCTTCCACTCCTGTTTCTCTAGGACTCTGACTCCTCTCATGGCTAAATAAAGAGAACCTGAAGGCTACTGATTAATCAGCTCCATTACTGAGCGTGGTTGGTGGGCTATACTGCCTCCTGTTGCCTTCAGTTTAAGGGAGACTTTTCTCTTCCCAACGGAGTTCCCAAGTGTTTAGGAGACCTTTATTCCAGTTCTGGTTACTGAATGCATGTCACTTACTCTTAAACTATCAGCAGTAAAAGTAGATGTATTTTAGGGTGGGGTAAAGGGAGTATGGGAATTCATTAAGCATCATTAGTGACTTTGAAAACAGGAATTTGACAGGTTATATACCTTTAAAAATAACTTTCCCCTAGTTTAAACTTATTAGAAATAAATTGAGCTTTTAAAGATTTGCAGAGTTTTTGTTCAGATAAATATAGTGACTGTGACAGGTGTTCTTGACAGCTCAAGAAAGTGAATTCTTTTTATCCACAGCATGAGCAGTAGTTTAAGGCCATTGTGTACTTGCTGTACCAGTGTGCCCTCACTCTCTCTCTCTCTCTCTCTCTCAGTTCATTATCAGCCTTTTGCCTATTCAGTAAGTCCCCGAGCCTGCAAATACTTATGCACAATTGGTTCACAGAATGATACAGAAGTAGGGCTGAAAGGGACCTCCAGAGGTCACCTAGTCTAACTCTCCACCAGAGGCAGGATCATCTGTATCCAAACTAGCCTATACAAATCTAATTTATCAGTAAAAATACAGTCAGTTGAGCCTGACAAAAACAGAAGGTCCCAGAATAAGGGCTGTGCCCACAGCTGCAGGGGAAGGCACAAATCCCCACAGTTTGTACCATTTGGAGCATGGGGTAAAATTTCTTTCTGACTCCAAATGTGACTGTTGGCCTGACTGAGTGGACACCTGAGTGAGGTCCAGAAAATAGAAGTTTTCCATCAGTACCATCTCAAAATTTTATCTCCTTGAAGAATGCTTCATCCACCTGTTCTGTCTGCCTTTGAGGCCTGTAATAAATCCACACCATTATATTGGTGCTGTATCTTTTCACCTTTTATCTTCACCCAAATACATTCTCATCTGCTATACTTTTCCTCATGAACCAAGGAACAACGGTATGCATCTTTGACATACAAAGTGACACTATCCCCTTTTCAACTCTGTCCTTCTGAAACCAAGTATAGCCCTTAATGTTGGCATTACAGTCATAAGAGCTATCCCACCAGGTCCCTGCAATACCAATCACATCATCATAGTTCTTTTTACAGACTGTGACTTCCAGCTCATCTTGTTCACTCCCTATACTTGTTTCGTTTCATTTATTTATATACATTAGATGTATTTTGCATTCCAACCTACTCGCTTCCCTTTTCCATCACTTGTTGCTGTCCTTTGGCTTACTCAGCTTTTCCTGTAGTTTCATAGACATTAGGGCTGGAAGGGACCTCAGAAGATCATTGAGTCCAGCTCCTCACCGAAAGGGCAGGAAGTCAGCTGGGGTCATAGGATCCCAGCAAGATAAGCATCTGATTTGCTCTTGAAGGTGTGAACTTGCTCTTGAAGGTGTAAAGTAGTTAAGCTGCTTTTTCTGGTCCTTTCCCCTCTAGATGGTTTGCTCTGTTGCATAAGGGTTTTGTTTACCATTGCTTGTGAAAACTAGTTTAAAGCTCTCCTTACTAGGCTGTCCAGATGATGCTCAAAGCTTCCCAGTTCTGGTTAGATGTATCCTGTCTCTTGATAGCAGTCCCCCTCCCCAGAACATCTGTTTATCAAAAAATCCAAAGCATTCACATTGTCACTACCATCTCAGCTATGTATTTGCTAGGAGTGCACTGATACAGATTTTTGGGGATGATACTGAGAACCAATATTTAAGGTGGCATATCAGCTGATACTGATCTGATTTCCGATACCAGCCCGGCAGCTTGAAGAGCTGCGTGCACTTGGTAAGTCAGGGGTGGGGGGAGGGAAGGGGCAGATCAAGGTCCCCACAGTGATGAAGGAGTGGGACTGGGGCAGGTGCCACAGTGGACAACAAGCTGAATAAGCCAACAGTGTGCCCTTATTGTGAAGAAGGTTAAAAGCATACTGGGCTACATTAGCAGGAGTCTTGCTATAAGATTAAAGCAAGTGATTATTCCCTTCTGTTTGGCACGGGTGAGGCCACATCTGGAGTACTGTGTGTAGTTTTGAGCCCTCCGGTACAGAAGGATGTGGACAAATAAGAGAGAGTCCAGCAGAGGGCAGTAAAAATGGTTAGAGGACCAGGGAACAGGACTTACAAGAAGAGGCTGAGGGAGCTGGGTTTATGTAGTCTGGAGAAGAGAAGACTGAGGGGGGATTTCATAACAGCCTTCAACTACCTAAAGGGTGGTTACAAAGAGGATGGAGCTAGGCTGTTTTCACTGGGGACAGACGATAGAACAAGGAGCAGTGGTCTCGAGTTGCAGCAAAGGAAGTTTAGGTTAGATATTAGGAAAAAGTTTCTTACTAGGAAGATAGTAAAACACTAGTCTAGGTTTAGCTAGAGAGGTAGTAGCAGTGGCGACACATAGGAGGTGCACGAGGCATGGCCCTGTTTAAGTGGAGGGTTGGAGTAAATGACCTGAGGTTCCTCCAACCCTAACTTTCTGTGATTCAATGAAAGCATGTACTGTTCAGTAGAGAAATGTAGAAGACTGAACTGTAATTTAATGTGAAGCCAGATCAGATTTGATGCAGCATGTCTTGAGAACATCTCTGCCAGTATTAACTCCAGTTATTCCTTGAATATTCTCTTGATTTTTTTTTTTTTTTTTGGTACAAAATTGGACTGCATATGGATACTGCTGTGATTTTTTTTTTTTTTAATCAGTATTAAGTAATGGAATTCCAACAGAAACAAGTAGGAAATTTTCATTATACCTCTGTTTTTGTGATCATTGTGCCTTGCAAATAAACTCAGAGTCTAGTGACTGAAAATAAAATACCACTTTTTTCATACATTCAAAATACTCTTGTCAAAGGGTTACCCTTATATAAAAGTCCTATAGATTTGAGATGAAACCAGCATAGTTTTATGTAAGCCTAATGTGGTTCTTTATAACTTACCCTAAAACACGTGGAATTTAGAATACTATGTTTCTGTAACTTGTACAGGAATATCTTAAAGAATTCTACATACTGTATATAACAGTGGTAGAATTCTTTGGAATGCCATAGGTTTATATAAAAAAAACCCTATAGTATGGTTATAATTTTTTTTATAATTTTATAGGACATTTCCCTAAAAGGTATTATAATTATTTTATAGGTGGGAATAAAACACATGGTACAGAGACCTTATTTGTAGTAGCCCTTCACTAGTATATAAGGGACGTGTACCCAGTACATCCAGCCACTAGGAAATGCATAGTTTTCCCTGGGTCATGGAGGGATAAGGAAGTGTGGTGAAAACTTTGCTATCCTGGCTATGTTTGGCTGTGGCAACTGTTCTAAGGACAGCAGAGTCTGAATATAAATTGTATAGTTCTAATCTAACCATGTACGCATGTCTAATTAATGATAGGACTTGGGCCTAGAATACAAGAAGTGCAAATTGGCACAGAATGCTGTGTTTTAAGGCTTAAAGAATGAATGGATCAAATTGAATTAAGCTGGCACCATGGGATATAAAATGCAGTTTAGCTATGTACAGACATTCATGTATCTGAAATTCTTACTGGTAGAAAAATAGCCTGGGAGCTGGAGTGTACATACATTTCAGCTTCATGGCTGGAGAGCTTCATAGGCATGTTCTCCAGCTAGGGGCATGGGGGTTGCTCCCTGAGCCACCTGTGCCCCTAGAGGAACCCATGAGTTGAAAGCCTGTCCTCTCCCCTACCTGGGAAGGGGGCAGGCTGTCAGTTGGCTGCTGGTGGCTGTTAACAAACAGCAGCTGCTACAGACAGCCTGCACAAAGTTTCAGCCTTGGGAGAATGTCCCTCTGTCTCCCACTAATTAGCTGATTGGCAGAAGTTAAGTAGATTCTGCCGTGGTGGGAACCTCCCTGGTGCCCACTCACAGAGAGTAGCCCCAACTGTTTGCACTCCTGACGGACCCAGAGCACAGTAGGATAAGGTAGGGGTATTGTGACACACTGGCAAGGCTTAGGGAGCCCTGCTGCCAGGGCTGACTTGGAGCAGTGGTGCAAGGCAAGGGATATTCTGCCATGGTGGAAACCCCTTCAGGGAGGATACCCCCTGCCACCAACTGGCTTATTGGCAGCACAGGGAGGCCATTCTCTCACCAGGGGAACCCATTCCTAGGCTAGAAAGAGACATTGCTCAACAAAGCAGATGAGTTGTGCCACATTGTGCTGTGGTACAGCTGTTTCACTTCACCAAGTGAAATGTGCATAGTCCCTTGTCTTCCCCATGGTGTGGGACAGTGTGGGATGTGATCTACCTGGTGTCCCCAGTCAGCCAGACTTGGGGCATAGGTCTGACTGACACTGGGGCTTTTCTTCACACATTGAGACCTGCATTTGGGATCATGGGTCTGGCTCAGTGTGGAACCCAAATTGCCCTTATAGAGAAGCACCCCAAGATTCCCAAAGGTGCCTCTAAGTGGGGAAAGCAGGCAGGGGCTCCAGGGGCTTGAGGGCCTCATACCCCAAGAACATCTGCCTGGGGTGGCAGGACAGCTGGGGCTGCTTTTATTCTTCCACCAGAGAGGCAATAGACATTTGCCACAATAAAATGGCAAAGTTTATTACCACCTTTTATTGCACCCCTTTTTTCCTTTCATATGGTGTAACAAATGGTTTTGACATCTATTTGCTCAGCATATGTGCTGCTATAGAAATATTTTTGGCGTCACGAGCAAGATACTGAATGATTCCTCCTGCTGGAAAATTTCCCCCTCACCCTTTCTGCCAATCAGCTGATTGGTTGGGGGGGTAATTATTCAGGGCACCATCTACACAGGGCTCCCTGAAAGGCTGTTTCTAGAAAGGAGGGAAAGAAAAGGACTGTGGGATATTGGGTTCTACGATATTGGGTGTTTTTCACACCCAAGAGAAATGTATAGGCATTTAAGTTACATCAGGAGGAAGGAAATCTTCCTCATAACTACCAGATCTAACTTCTTGTAGAAGAGAACTGGCTCTTCCTCAACAAGTCTCTTGAACATCAGTACAGCTCTTTGTGCTGTAAGAGCTTTTTTCCTAGCACAAATGGAATATAGGTTCATCCTCTTTACATTCACCAAGCTTCCCTCTGTGCAATACAGACATTTTACCCTGACAGAGCTCTGTCACCCTCACTGAGTGGAAATAGTTACAACTGAGGTTGCTAAAAGCATTCACTGAATTGGTCATTCCCAACCCTTTCCCATATAAAACACTCATCTTGACCTGAACTGGCTCCATACTGTGCTTCTCATAGTATGCTGGGGAAGTTCTCTATTCTTCATATACATCCCATGTAGAAACAGTCTCAACATTTCCCAAACATTGAGATCCTTTACTGTTAGAGTGTGAAGTGTTAATTACTATTTCATTATGTTTATTCGTATATTTCCTAAAACGAATCCTACCAGCACTCTCTCAGATTGAATTTCCTTGTTCACCGTTTCTGAAGTAAATGTTCAAACGAGTGGTTCATTAGAGCCCAGCATTTTGAATAAAGAGCAGGAAGCACTAATTCAAGGCTTTCTCTTTACATCAACTAGGTTCATCTTTATATTTGAGTCTAGATCATGGGAAGTAGCAGTTAACTTAAAAAGCTCTTTTTCCTTTGAAACTATTTGCAATAGATTGTACAACCCTATGCATCCTAGGATTGGAGACAATCAGAAGACAGGGGTTTTTTTTTTATTTTTCTGTCTAATGGATCCAGTATTACCACTTTTACCCATATAACATTTCTTTCCCAGCTCCTGATGATTAAGCTAGCTATATACATGGTTAGCTTTTGTTGGGGAGATCTTTTTTATGTTTCAGTTTTATATATTGACCAGAACTAAAATGACTGGAGTGGGAGTTTTGCACAGGAAAGGATCGCAGAATCAAAACCTAAGGTGTATAAAAGGGGCTAAAGTTTTCTCTTAAGAACCATCAATCAGAATAAGTTGAGCTGTCATGTAGCCAAGACAACACATATATCAAGTTAAAAAAATAGTAAGTGGCCTCTTCTAGAAGAAGAAAGAAAACATAAAAGGGGGAATTTTTTGCCTCAGTTGCTGGGGAGCTGCATGCACAATACTGTTAATAATGAGAGTTATGTATGAAATGCAGTATACTGATAAATTATCTCCAACTGGCTAGAGACTAATATTATATTCACAGGGTGCATCTCATTGTGCGAAATAAGAGGATAAGATGAATGATATCAGTAATGTCAGACGACAGAACCACAGTGGTATACAAGGTACAGTACACATGTCAGCAGGTTGACAAGAATACGTCATTCCTAAATGATTCATAGGTAGGGGGTACAATTAGGTGAGCAGAATTAATACATAGGGTGATGGGAGGAAGTGAATAAGCAAAATGGTTGGAGGGAAAAGCTATACATAGATCTATTTGAAAGCTTTCACTTGTTCCAGGTGCTGAGCATCCCAGGTAGTGGATTCGTTTTAACTCAGACCCAATGCTTCAATATGTCTGTTTTGGAGAATGGGGAAAACTAAGTCACTGGGCATCTGACTCGTGTAACACAATTATCAAGCGGCTACTGTGGGTATGGATAGGCATTACATTTCTAGGAGGAGAAGCAAGCTCTCTCACTAGAAACAAGGAGCATACAGGTATTCATATAAATTCTCCCCCAGGAAACATGACAGATCCATGAGAGAGGAGGCTTCTGCAGGCTGGAATGTCTGTATGCTCCCTCTCTTGGGAAGATTGCTGCAAATGAATACCTGTCCATGCCCTGTATCAAGAAGAAAAGTATGGACCAGGATCTTAAAAAATCAGGTCCCTATTGTTCTCAGGTATGCAGATTTCATAATTTTCTCTTAGTCTTAAAGATATTCAGGTTCTCATTATGGAAGGTTCTCAGTTTGGAAGGTGATAAATATGCCTGCCTTAGGACTCTGATTTCTTGAAAAAACACAATCCTAATAATTTGACATTCTTAAAAGTTTTGTGTAAGACTTTAGCTCTGATTTTCATATGTTCTTTTCCAGCTTGGTAGATTTCAAAGACATATTTCTTTGAATAAATCATGACAATAACACCTTCTTGAAACATTAGTTTTTCTTTTTTTCCCTCCTTTGAGCAGTGTGTCATATTCCTCTGTCTTACGATAGAAATCAAGTGTGTGTGTGTTATCAGCAATTACAGTACTTATTCTAAATTTATTGCTGAATATTAGGGAGTCTCCATAATTAATTATTTTTCAGTTAAGTGATGTTTATATGAAACATTTAAATAGGGTTTTTCTTACATTATTTCTTTTAAGTCATGCAGGCATTCTAAAGGACACTATTTCTCTGTTTTAGTTGCATACCATAAATGTAGAACACTTCATTTTTTCAGGTAACAAAGAAGGTGACAACCTCTGGAGAAGTGAGATGGTCTATGCTGATAGCTCTTGAATCAGCTGTTATTTCCTATCTTACCTGTGCTAACCTTGGAGTGTGCTTGTAGCAACCAGTGCAACAGCAAAGATGAGTTAAAATATAATTTCCATAATAGCAAATTGAAACCCTTTAAAGACCCCAGCAATCACAGAACTCTACAGAGCACATCATGGTACAATTGAAGTTAGTAATCTATGGAATTTTACTTCAACTGAGTATGTGTCCTTACATAAGCTAATTATTATTGCTTCCGTGAATGACCATTTGCATTTCCCAACCATTGCACATTTTCATAGATTTCATAGACATTAATGCTGGAAGGGACCTCAGAAGATCATCAAGTCCAGCCCCCGCCCGAAGGACAGGAAATCAGCTGGGGTCATAGGTTCCCAGCAAGATAAGCATCTTCTTCCTAATCCAGCTAGAATTTTCAGTCTTCCTTAATGGCATCCTTCCATTCCTCTGACACCTGCAACCTCTCTGTAATATCTAACTTCTTTTAGCCCTAGGAGACCCTCTGCTTCTCATGGTATCTAGTTCCAAAATCAGTCAGTAAGGGTCTCTCTGCCAGCCTTCAGACCCTGTGTGATTGATGGCCTCTCTGGGTCAGATATGTCCCAGATATATGACTTCTGGGGATGGCTGCTTAACTTGTGGAAAAACAGAATTCATATGCATAACACTTTTTTCTTTTTCTATTGTTCTCTTTTTTGTTATTTATTTGATAATCTTGGGGCAGCTCATTAGTATTTTGTGGGTTTTAGCTATTGCTATGTAATTATATATTTTACATATCTTTGGTTGACTGTTCATGTTGGGTTCTGTATATTGAGAGTGTAAAATCATTGTAAAAATAAAAGATTATCTTCTGCAGTTGTTATTTTCATTATGTGCTATCCCAGCTTCCCCTCACCCCCACCTCCTGGAGGTACTAAAATCTCTGGAGGTACTACAAAAGAAACTAGTAATGTAAAAGAAAGCTGAGTAACATCTGGAAATTCCTCTTTTTATAACTTAAATATGAGGTATAGTGAATTTTCTTTCCCCCACAGAATTG